>NC_090921.1:956137097-957417931 GCF_040938575.1 Ambystoma mexicanum | reverse complement strand
AAGGACCCAAGTACCACCTGGCATGGGTGGTCGGAAAGTAAGGAGCTTAACCAATCCAGAGCCTGACCTGTGATTCCCAGGGTATGTCAGAGACATGCAATCAGGATGTTGTGATTCACTGTGTCAAAGGCATAGGAGAGGTCAAGAAGGATGAGGACAGAGGGAATGTTAGTGTCAAGATTTGAGAGGAGGTCTTCACGGGTGTTCAGAAGAGCAGTTTTGGTGCCTCTGGATGCTCTAAAGCCAGACTGAGGGTCGTGGAGGCAGCCAGCCGATTCAGTGTGGAGAGTGAGCTGAGAGATAGCCAGCTTCTCCAGGAGTTTACCCAGGAAAGGGGTGATAGAGATAGGGTGGTAGTTTGCTGGAATGGAGGGGTCGGTGGAGGGTTTAAGTATTGGGTGCACAAGGAAATGCTTAAGAAAAGTTGGGAAAACTCCAGTGGCAAAAGAGAGATTGCAGAGATCAGCCAAGGCTGGAGCGAGAGAGTCGAAGATGTTCTTAATGGTTTTCGAGGGGCAGTGGTCCACCTGTTTGGATGAGGCCTTCATAGACCGGACTTGTCTGGTGACCTAATCAGATGTGATGGGAGTGAGCGAAGGGAGGAGAAGTGGTGGAGGGGCCAAAGGATGCTCCAGAAGTGTTGGTGTATGATGTGGTGTGGCAGTGAGAGAGGAAAGGATGTCTTGGGTTTTTGCAGTGAAGTGTGCAGCCAGGGCTGAGCAAAGGTCCTGGCTGAGTGTGACAGAAGAGGAGGCTGCTGCAGGATTGGCCAGTTCTTTACAGACTTTGAAATGTTTGGCCGTGCAGTTTGATGTCGCGGAGATGGGGTCTTGAATATAGACTCTTTTCATGTTGTGGAGGCAGAGTCGTTATTGCCTTTAAAGGTGGCGGCAGGCCATTTTGTCAGAGGGTCTGCCTGATGAATTCCATTTCCGCTCAGCTGCCTTACACTTGCGTTTATGGGCAGCCAGATCAGAGTCGTACCAAGAGTTGCACTTTTTGGAAGGCCTCAGTCGGAACGCAATGACAGGGGCAAGAGTATCAAGGGTGTTAGAGATAGAGAGATTGAAGTTAGTGATGGCTGTGTCAGGGTGGGAGTCAGCCGCAGAAGTAGGAGATGACGAGTAGGGGAGGCAAAGGCAGCCACTGTCACTCTTTTCATGGGTCTGGTGACTTTGAAACCTAATGGGCATGCCTGGTGTGCTGATGCGAGAGGAGAGCTTCAAATGTGAAGAGAGAAGAGAGTGGTCCGTCCAAGAGAGAGAGGTAGAGAGGTATAGAGAGAGGGATGTCAGTGGAGATGATAGCATCCAAAATGTGGCCTGCTGTGTGCTTGGAGCCAAAAGGTAAGATGGAGAGGGAGAGAGAACCAAATAGGTTGTGGAAAGGTCCTGAGTGGTCGGGAAAGTCCAGATGGATGTTGAGGTCACCAAGCAGGAGGAGTTGAGAGGAGTCCAGGTCAGCCCAGAAAGTGGAGTGTCCAAGTGGCTGATAGAAGGTGGCCATAAGGAGAGAAGATTTAGGCGAGAGTGAGAGCCTGCAGACTAGGTACTCGAAGGAGGAGTAGGTCTGAGTGGGGATGATGGACACAGGCATCCATTCTGGGAAGATCAACGCCACTCCCCCTCCTGACCCCTATCCTTCAGGGAGGAGTGTGTCAAACCATGTGACCGAGCTGTCCTTGAACCATGTCTCTGTGATGCGAGCACATATAGATCCATGCGTTCAAGGAGCTTGTAGATGTCAGGCGAGTGTTTGACAACAGAGCTAGAATTAACCGTGGCAATATGGAGCCGCTTGCAATCTTTGAAGGTCTTCCGCATCTGGCGCAGGGGACGGTGGTCCCTCCAAAGGGTGGCAGAAGAGCCAGAGGGATAGTGGAGGATAGCAGAGGAGCCAAGGCCGACAAGGGACCCGGGACAGTGAGGCAGTACAAGGGTGCCTGTGCAGAGGAGGGAGGGAGGCACAGTAGGCATGGGAGCCTGTGCATAAGAGGAGGATGGCAAAGTGGGTGAGGGAGCCTGTGCCGATGATACGTAAGGCACAGAAATCAAGGGAGCCTGTCCAGGGGGAGAGGTAAGGTTTGAGAGGTGAGGTAGGAGCCTGTCAAAGAGAAGAAGGTTGTGTTGAGGACCCTGAACCATGATGGTTCCATTCAGATAGACATTAATGATGACCCTGAAAATGGCGACGAGGTCAAGGAGGACCACCCAGTGGGGGCCACCATTAATGGGACAAGAGGCGATAGGAGAGAAAAAGGGGACCATGTGCCGGGTCCATTGGTCGGGTGAAGCAACGACAAAGAGGATGTCTGTGAGAGTGTTTCTGGTGGAACCTGTGACATAGGTGTCTGCAATAGGAAGGCCTGTTTTTGGGCCCAGTATGTCCTTCTTAAGTTTCTTCCGGCCACATTTAGTGAACGGAGAGGGATAGGAAATAGAGAAGCAGTTTGAGAAGATAGGGGAGCTAGTTATATAGCTAGCTACAATGGTGAGGAGGACACTTACCAGGCTGATGTACTGAGGCATATGCGAGGGGGGTCACAGGGTAAAAAACACAGGGGTTGGGGAGCAAGAAGGTATGAGGTGGTTACTGAGGACAGGGTAGGACGTGCAGGACTAATGCAGGATGTACTCAACAGCAATCGCTGTTTGTAAAAAGGTAGTAAGTAACAGTAATTGAACCCAGCAAGAAGCGATTTTATGAATGGTAACAGCAATTACACGGGCAAGTTCAATTTTAGCTAAAGCAGAAAGAAACACGGTGCAACAAGTGCACACAGCCAAGTTTGAGATTTTGCTGAAGCAAAAAGAACACAGTGCAGCAAGTATGCTGAAAAGACCAGTTCTGAGCCTATCCACTTGGCACAGTGGGCCAATGGGAATAGGTGTAAGGTCAAACAGTAGGATGGAGGCACAGCTAAAAATGATGATCACACAAGAAGGCACTTTCAATGCAGGAAGGAGGCACAGCTAAAAGTGATGATCACACAAGAAGGCACTTTAAATGCAGGAAGGAGGCACAGCTAAAAACGATTTTCAAGCAAACAGGCACTTTCAATGCAGGAAGGAGCTACAGCTAAAAACGAATTTCATGAAATATGCTGCGTTCAGTCAGTCCTTTCAGACCGAAAGTAAAGAAACGACCGTTCAACTATAGTTTATAATTTATTAATAATGTGATACAGTTTATATTTAAACTTTACACATATTTATAAAACATAGCTAATCAAACACAACATTCCCAATATTAATTATCACATATTTCGCTTAAACAGAAAAGAATGCTATACAAGAGTAAAAGAGAAGAAAAAAATCTTTTAAAATGAACAGTTTCACCTCTCGGGTGTCGTTTGGTTTCCGGACACGGAAAGCTTTCATTAAAACTAAGCAAACAATATAAGTTTATGCTTTGTTTTTCATTTTATAATGCATTTTAACCTAATCTGTGCCAGCAATTGCTTCTTTGGCTATTTGCCTATGTATTAATGTGTTCTTATATGTTTATGCTGCATTCGACCTTTTTGGCAATACAAATTGTAATGTACAGGCAGTCCCAACACTCCTTCCAGGCAGGTATATTTATGTGAGGCCCCACAGCACAATGAAGCTTCACCTTCAATGATGGTCAAGATGGCAAGCGCTACAGTGTAGTAGATTCGGATGCATAGGAACATGGCACCCTTGCCAGTCCCACAGCCTGCCACCAGTCCTCGCTCTTGTAAATGGGGGAATGGATTGAAGAAGAGAGCTTGCACTGTGGCACAGTGCTCCCAAGTAGATTTTCCTCCAGCTCTTGAGCACTGTCGCATCTAGCAGCCACGCCGTCTCGGAACATTCCTGTATACTCCCGCCGCAACCTCCGATGCTGTGCCCTGCTGCTCTTGCACCCCAGCTCACATGATGAGCACGTTGGCCCGCACAGGATTGTGCTGTCTTCCACTGCTGTTCTCTCTATGCCATGCCCAGAGGCGTGCTACCAACACACGCTGTCCCCTGCCAACCTCTGCTCCGGTCCAATCCTCCCGGCAGCTTGTCCCCTTGCCAGGGTTCAGGTCAGGGTGCCCGCCAAGGCCGATCTTCATGCAGCAGTGGCTCCAGAAGCCTGGGATTACAGCTCCACACTCTGTATCGGTTCTGGTTGCTGGGATTAATACTTTGACCATTTACCTACTGCTTTTGGCTGTATTTGTTCACGGATATTCGTGCCATCGAGCAGAGCTCTCAAGCTAAGCAGCCATCTTGTTAGGTGCAGTGGCACTGCTCACTTTCTGCATGAATGTTGACAGTCCTATGACACAGAAACATACTCCTTTAACTCAGTTACATGCTGCCTTTGCTGGCACCCTCAGGCTTGTCATCTCCCTCTTGAATATCCAGCCATGGTCTTATCACCTCATTGACATTTTACACTGGTTTCCCCGACATTATCACCCTACGGTCAAAGAGTTATTAATAACTTTCTAGCCGACATTTTGTGTTCCAGTTTCCTGCTGGCCACCTTTCCGTGATAAGCTGCAGCTATTAACTACATTGCTGCATTCTTTTGATGTTATTATAATTTAAGCTCCTGCGTGTGCTTCAGACTGGGGGTAGGACAAACATAATTTTGAAATGGGCTCCTGTTAAGATGTTGTGCTGTAGCACCTTGGAGCGTCTTTTATGCACAATGGAATTACAATAATGGCCACAACCCAATAACCGGACAGACTCGAGGAATATGTCAAAGTATTACTTTTTCAATTTAATAAAGTGGGGAGACCTAACAAACATCAGACTGATACATGCACACTCACATCAAAGTTTGATTGCATGGAGGTCTTACACCTCAATATGCGTCATCTATGAAATCATTCTATGTGGCAAAATACAAAACCTATGAAGGGTAAGAATTGGTGAAAGGAGCATATCTACTTTATAGTGCATATAAGTGCTAGTGATTCATTGGCTACCCCTTGTGTTTAGGGCATGCCTTGAACTACCTCTAAATGCATAAGTACTGATTATAGTGGACAAAAACATCAGGGGATTGTCTCTTGCAACATTGTGTGTTAGGTTGTCCCCCAGCCCCACTGATTGGTTGCTATACTATCCCAACTTTGGCCTTTCGTCTCTTTAGCAGCACATACATGAAACGAAACGTGCTTGAATTCCATCAGTCTACTCCCCATTTTCCCAATTAGTCTATCATCTCTCATCGATAGGCCACAAGCCAAAGTCTCTCGTTTGTAGTTTGACCTTGCTGCTCACTGTCCTGGAACTTTCAAGGGAGTGTGAGCACACCACTATCTTAACTTGAGGTGCTAATGAATAATCTTTGTTTTTGACATTTGATTCACGTGTGAGTGGACCACATATTTGTTCATTTCAGCCTTCCGTTTACTGCTATTTGGTTTAATTATACAGGCTGCTGCTGCTCCTTCTGGCCTCTAGAGACTTGCTCAATCCCTTTTACATGAACTTTGTATACTTTTCATTGACTAGCAGTTTGTCTCTCACAGATGTTTTCGTCTTCCTTCATCTATGAAGAATGTTCTACATTCAAAGCTTATCCATTTGCTCCTTTTGTGCCCTGCGCTTATCCCTTGAAATAGCATCTTCATTCTGGGCCAACCTTGACTCATTGTCCGCTCTGCTCACAGGGCTGGGTATTCATGTCTCCTGATTCTCGCAGCCTCAGCCTGTTTCTGAGGTAGCTTGGTTACATTCATGTGAACCGTTGTCCATTTTCCTGATATGGCTGTCCTTGCCAGGTTATATATTCCTCTATAGCAAGCTTCTATACATTTTCTTGCTACTTTGCGGTACTTCGTATTTACAGTTATTGGTCAGTAAGTTACTTCATCTTCTTTTAGATTCATGATAAGTTCAACTTCAGATTCATGTTACTCTTAATGCTTCAGTTACTTCGTTTACATCGTTTTTCATATGGTTTCAACATAGGTGCATATTTCTTCTTTGTGACATCACTTCATCCTTGTCAGATTTCATTTTAACTTCCGTCCATGATTTCCATCGATGCATTCTGACAACCTGGCATGGGGCATCCTTCAATGCGACATCCTTCCACACTTTCAGTGCGAAGGTACATTCTGTATGGCTGTCTGAGTGCATAATGTCTCTCGTACATTCGATGCAGAATAGGAAGCAGGCAGTGGGATCCCATTCATGGCTTTTCTTCGACTATTCCAATATGATGGTGGCGAGGGCACTGGGACTGGCAGGATGACCTCTAACTGCTCCTCTACAATGTATTTCTAGAATCCAGCCTGGTGGACAGATTTCAGGAGGTCACCCTAAAGTGAACAGTGGAACTCTGAGAGGTTAGCCAAACCCAATCAAGGAAAGCATGAGAGTGGTCAAGCCTTCGTCTCAAGAGAAAGTGAGTGGGGTCAGGGCTCCACAAGGAGTCCACACAGTGAAGCACACATTTCAATTTAGACCGGTAAATAAAAAAATACTATATTTATTATAGTGCCAAAACCCACACTAAGAAATTAAATAAGCAGCTAGTATTGTCACACAATACTCAATTACCTAACATATATACAGTCACCTTTAGGTTTATTGGAATGCTATCAATAACTTGGACAACTAAAATAAGGTGAGTAATGAAGCAGTAGAATGAAACCAGTTCACAAGAATGATACCCTAACTTCACAAGTCAATTTCCTATGATGGATGGGGCCTTGTGCCCAAAAGTCACAAAGCTTCTTCCTAGGAGAGGGGACTGATGTAGGAAGAGTTCATGTGCTGGTGAAGTGTTCCAGAAGATATTCAACAATGTTGCAGGTCAGTAAAGTTACATTCCTATCTTGTAGATACAAGCATTTAGATCCGAAAATCAAAAAGCGATGAAATGGAATGACCAACGTTTAGGGGGAGGTGAATGCTTTGCAATTACTTACCCCTTAGGGTCAACTGGGGGTTGCTTGAGGTAGGTTTTCCCGCAATTTGATCCAATCAGGATGTCTATGGGTTGCAGGACCAGAGGATTTCTCCTGTCGGCTGCTGGTGCAGAATGCAACCCCTGTCGAAAAAGGCAAGCAGGATTCACTTATGCAAGACTCTGCCGGGCTCCTCACAGGACACAGGGAAGCAACTTCCACTGATGGTCACTGCACTGGGACGATGTCAGGCGTCCCTCTAGTCGCAGTTGAACAAGCCCTTCTAGAGCAGGATCCCTTGAAGCTGGGAAGCTCAAACCTAGCTGAAAGGTGACTTGTGGCACAAGATGGCGACCACCAAAGTTCCAGTGACCAACAGGGAACAGCAATGATTCTACCGATGTAGCCCACTGGAGAGCTGGTCAGTCCACCAAGTGGTTCAGGGACACTTGCGAAGGCTCAGGACAGCTGTATCCTTGAGGATGTGTCAAGACTGGTTGGTCCCACACTTCACCGGGCAAAATGCAGGAAGGGGATACTGGGCCTCTTTGGGAGTTATCCACAGAACTTCAGTCAGATGCTCCACTACACAGGATACTTGTCTCCAATGCTGATCTGAAGAAATGGCTGCAGGAGTGCTCTTCTTAGCCTAAATCCTGGCTGGAACAAGTCTAAGCCCACCAATGATCAGGATCCGCACCATTCAAAGAGCCAGCAGTGGTCCAATCAGGGACCAATGTGGTTTTCACTCATGCCTCACACCTGGACTTTCAGGCGCCCCAGAGGTGGAGTGGGGTCAGACAGCCCCACCCCCATCCTGGGTCCAGACACACACCAGGCCTGCAGCAGCCCGCGAAAGCAACAGCTTTTCATGGTGAATGCATGACCATATAAGGGACTTCCTGACCAGAGAAGGCAGGAAGAAGACCAAACAACAACCTGTCAAAAAAACCAGCGTAAAATCTTGTGTCACAGCCATTTTCGGGCACTAGCCGCATTTAATAGCCAGACACGGTAAACGCAAATATGCACACTAAAAATATGCAAACATTTTAAAAAGGTTTCTGCTACCACCAGCTTGTCTTTAGGCATATATAAACGTAACCAGAAATCCCAAGTGTAAAAGACTAGAGTGTTACAAAAGTATCCCCACTGCTCTGTGCAGTGTCAGAAGTTACCACAGAAGGTAAAAAGACAAAAAGGGAAACATAGGTTCCCAGTGCTGCTAGTCTGAAGGACTGATCAGTTTCCCCTTGGCAAAATGATCAAAAGGCGAGGTGAGTGAAGCTTCCCTGTAAAATGTCAGGACAGGTTAAAAAACAAAAGCAGAAAGTGTTGGAGTCCATGTAATATGGAGGGAAAGTTGCCCAAATTGAAATCTTTCCCAACAGCCCCCACCGGCCTTGACAAATCTTCAGTCTTCCCTGAATACAGAAGCCATGTGCCCGAGTGGTCAAATAATGGCTAGACTGAATGTATTTGGTTCAGCTTCCCTTTCACTTTCTTAGGAGTGGGGAAGAAAATGCACTGTATGGGGGAGGCTGACATTTTTCTGGCAGAATCGAAGCTTGAGCACCACTTGCATAACTGTTGTGTGGGAGAATTGGAAGCTGAGAGCTTTTTGATCTGAAAAAAACTGCACAATAAAGCAAGCCAGCATGAGCGTTTATCTTCGCGGGTATGCTAATTACCATGTATTTTGTCTAAAGTGAAATCATGACTAAGTGCCTTGAAAAGTGACCTTTAAGTATATGTGAGCACTAAATGAGCCCTGCACGTCATAGCTCTTCTAGAAAGTGGAGCCTTGGCGATGTTAAAAATACCTCAATCATAAGAACGCAGGTAAATATGCTTTCATTCCGGTAATCTGGTCATTACTGTATTTTGGCATTTCCAGTGACTTTTACAAAGAACTTATCAAGTTTATTATGTGAAGGATCTTCATTGTAAGATGCTCTGATGGGGCTGTTACATGTGTGCTTTTTATAACATGTCATTTGACACAATAGCCTTCACAGGTGTGGCATTGAGTTGGTCCTCTGTGCTGTAACTGTGTATTATTCTGGTGAGCTTGGGGCGTTGCGGACCTTAGTGACCAGGGTCTTATTTTGGCGATGGATCTGAATGCCGGTTCTAGACCGCACTAGGGTGGTCAACGGTCCCGTATTTTCTGTGACTATACCGTTTTGGAGGACCCAGCCTCATGCTGGACGGGTAAAAGACCCACCTCCTTTCATTTAGCAGTCTTGACCCAGGCCTCCTTGTGCCATAGAACGAGCTGCTGACACCAGACTTTACTGCAATGCTTTGTTCGTGATGTTGTGATGGTCATGTTTACAGTTTAAAAATGTGACCATCCGCTTCCAAGGAAAAACCATTAGCACTGCAAATAAGCCATGTGTTAGATCGTTGACAGCCACTAACCACTTGTTTAAATAACAATAGGGGATGGGCTATAGTGGCTGGTGCCATGAAGTCATCACTTGTCTTGTGGGCATGTGTCCCACAAATTGATTTCAGAAAGTTTGGCCCCCTTGGATGGAAGAGAAAAAGGCTGTGTCTAGCAATGCTGCTTGTGAAAAGCTCAGTAAGAATGCCCACTGTAAGATTTTGACAAGATTGAAGCCACTGGGTTTTGTGGTTTTTCCCTTTTCTTTTAAACCGCCAGGAGTGGTTGCCTTGGTGATGGGACCATTCTGCTTACATTGGTTGTATGCGCATGCATTTGGAAGGCCAGGGCTTGTGTCAGGTTGAAGTTGTTGCACTCATGCAAATGAGTTCAATCTAGTGCGCGTTCAAGGGCACTGGTGTTCAGATGCTGCAGCTGATTGGCAAGAGTAGCCTGCACTTTCAAGTCTGCGCTCTTAGTTAAGAAATTAGTGGATGCGTTCTGAGACAAGATGACGTGACGCAGCTTGAATGCATGTGCGCCATGTGGAAATACAAAATGCAATGAGGCAGATTAGCAGCGGAACACTAAATTATAACTGACAACCTGACCTTTAACTGTTAATGACAGACAAATCATACCTAATTTAAAGTCTAAATGTCTTGCTTTAGTAACTGACTCTATGTTATTGTTTTTACATACTGACTATGCAGCTGTCCGTTGCTCTTCAAACCTGCCTCGTGTTGTAATGGGCATTTGAATACATAAATATGTTCTAGAAATAGTGCGGGCTCGCTACGCTTTGATGTGTTATGTTACAGGGCTTTTATACTCTGCCAAATCACCATCGTAGTGGTGTCAGAGCACCTAGACATGATTAAACCCAGTACTTTAAATGGGATTAGAAAACGAGGGGGCTCTCAGGTGAAGTGGCCAAAGTATGGCAGGGGTTCCGCCGACTTTGAAGGCCCAACACCCTTCCCAGAACAAACGGAGGACTCAGCCAACGGCAAGTAATACCGCGGTTTATTGCAAATAAAACCAACCGGGATCTATACAAGAAGAATGAGTATTCTCTGGTACATCTCAGCTTTCCATGGCGTGCAGCAAAGTTTTGTGGAACTCTGGTGTCACCACTTGGGACCTTCCCCAGCTTGAGGGATTGGGTATTGAGAGTATTACTACCTATCGGGAACCCTATAGGTGTTATTTTACTGGTCCTTGCATGTCAGGTGGCTGGCCTGTCTCATCCCCAATAAACTATCTATTAGATTGTTGCAGAGTAGTGGACTTACCATTGGCTCATGCCCCTTGCCATCCACCCCTGGGTTTCTAGAATATGGTTAGAGCTGATCACCCCAGGCCTGGGACACAATCAAGTTCCCTGCTCGCTCCGCACCTCTTCAAGGTGATGTGAACGATTATGTGTCTGTATTGTAACTTGCGTGTACCACCTTTGTCTATGAAAATGAGCTCCTCACGTTGCAACGTTGCAGTCTGGGTCTGGCTTGCTGGTATCCGCTCCCCTTTCCCACCACAGATGACAGTCCATTGTCTCGTTTGGCTATGCCACGTGTTTAAGGACCACACAATCGAGCTCTT
Organism: Ambystoma mexicanum; assembly: GCF_040938575.1. Classification (NCBI taxonomy): domain Eukaryota; kingdom Metazoa; phylum Chordata; class Amphibia; order Caudata; family Ambystomatidae; genus Ambystoma; species Ambystoma mexicanum. The sequence continues at coordinate 957,407,054 of NC_090921.1, read as the reverse complement.
CAGCTTGCAGTTATGAGGATTTATTCAGTTTCTCTGCAGCTGGTCCCGTTGTTGTCTGAGATTGGAATGTGTCAGCATATCTCTGACCTTGGCTGTGAGTCTGCTTCATGCTACATGCCGCCTGAATCAGTTTTGCTAGTCTCATATTCAGTGGCTTGAGGCCTGCTGTAATTTTCCTAACCTCTATAATGCGGTTTCTACATTTTCCATGTTATGCTAGGTTCTCTATATGTTAGTCACACTTGATCCTGTCAGGTTCCATATATATCCTCCATATATATCCCTGTAGTCCTATAGGGTTATTCACGTTAAGCATTTGCAAGCTTGCTCAGGATCTCTTGTGCCTTGCAGTTCTGCATTATTGCATTTAGCTAATGAAAAAATTATAAAAGCAATGACAGTATGCATATGTATCTATCCTCTAGCTAAAGAACTGTGCACTTATGTTCTTCAATTATACGGGTATGTGTTTGTGTGATGCAGTGCAGGACTGTGGGTGTGCTTCATGTCTAATGCTGCTTCGTCGTGGTGTCACTAATGACCTCAGCATCATGGCTCCTTGGTGCTTAGTCGAGGCTGTCATATAGGTTTCTCTATCCATGATCTCCAGTTCCTCTCCTACACATGTAAACACATGCATTGTATTTGGTCTGTGTGGCTGGCTAAGAGGATACCTTTCAGTGTACTTGTCAATCATTGGTGCACTCGGAATTCGGCTGAAATAAGATGGGTGGCTGCCATCATTTCTGGCCTTTCATCTCGACATAAATCTGGGGGCGAGGGGCATCTTTCAGACCCTCTTTTCACTTTGATGCACCCAGCCCCTCCTTTTAAACAAAAGAAGGGGCTAGGAGCACCAAAGGTGTGACAACGGTGTGCCTCAGCTTTCACACGCAACAGGCAGCCCTTTCATTCAAGGAGCTGCCTGGTAGGCAGCACTTTAACCACGTGCACTTCGAAGGAAAGGCCTGCCTGCTGCTATTATCTCTCTACTCTGAAAGAGAATGGGGGCTAGACTGCCCAGCTCTCCATTTGTTTTAGAGTAAAGTCATCACACAGCATGAAGGCAAAGGGCTTCATGCTATTTGGTGACTATTTACTCGGAAACAAAAGGAGAGCTGTGCAGTCCAGCCCTCCTCCTGTTAGAGTACACAAACATCAGGCAACTTGTGTGGCAAAAGTGCTGCACGATTACACAGGCAGCTTGTGTTCCATGGCTACACGGGCTGCCTGAGGTGTCGGTGTGGCTGGGGCTAGTTAGGTTGGGCGGCGGCAGGGGCCCGGTTCGGGAGCCCTTTTTGGAGACTGTTGGGGCTCTGCCCCAGCTAGCCTCGGCCCACTTAAAGCCCTGATTAAACTCTTATGTACGTGGAATGGCATATTTCCAGGAACATGTGTGCGCGTTCAATCGTTCGATAGAACTTACCTTAGTTGAATGAATTCTTTGCCTGGTTTATCATGGCTGTAATGGGGCAGTGGTTATATTCTGGTGGATCATCTCCTGGTGCATTACGTTAGTAAACAGGATTTCCACATGTACACCAAAGCACATAATATGTTGTGTGAAAGACAGCTACCGCCTATTATCATGACAAATCAAATCAAGTACTGTGAATTCACAGACGGAAATGTGCATCTCTGTGAAGTGAACGGAAGCCTTTGCAGAAACAGATGGCCATATTTTTTCCACTTTGACTGCCAAGCGTTTATCAAGAAATAAACGCAAGTATACTCTTTGGAAGTAAAAACGTGACTTTTTGATTGCTTCATTGATTTAACACAAAATGGTTGTGGGGGGTGAACAATTGTGATCCTTGGGGAAATGGATGGCTCTCCCCTATTTTGTGTGAGCTATTGAGATGTACGGGGAATAGCAACTCTTGGCTAGATATTTGGCAGCCACCATTATAGCGCAAGAGTATATTCTGCGCAAACAGCTGATGGCCAAGAGATTGCAGTTCTCTGCCAGAGCTCTTGCAGCAGTATGTAGATGGGCCCTAGTATCAATCAGCTGTTCCTTAATGCTTTGCAAGAGCATCTCGGTTAAAGATCGGTTATAGTGTCGGCCATTTGGTAGATGCCAATGCAACTTTCTACGTTGTGGAGAAAGTGACTGAATGTTGAACTCGTCTTTTGTTTCCATGCTGCTTGATACAATGATATTTGTTCCCCTTTTCTGCTGCATTAGAATTTCTTTAAATAGTATAACCATGACGTTCTGAGTCCACAACCACCTGAGGATGCAGAGAGTGCCTCTCATTACAATATTGGAATAGTTGACCATGTTATTGTTAGTTACATGTATGTGCTCTGGGATAATAATTCTATTCAATGTGCATTTTTCTTGTATTATGTGATGGCAGTTTTGAGCTGCAGCATGTAAGGATACATTATAGTGAGAATGAACCATCGCATTCTCTTGTAGGATAACATCACTTGGATGCAGGGATTTGTAATGTAATGAAACATTAAAGTGAATGGATCTCTCCATCTCTCCATTATGTTATGTGGCTGCATTTTTGCATAGATTGTTTTTGCATGATGGCTGATTTCAGTGATGCGCAACATTAGAGGGGTCTGTATGTACCATCCACCAAACAGTCGCTCAGGACGTGATCTGTGGCCCCCCTGTTCCCCTGAAGCAGGCCGGCTTCTGGCTGTTTGATCTCTAAACTTTAGAGAGCAGACAAAGAAACATGGGAATTAAAGCAGGATGACACATTTTCATTCTGTTAATTTTTCTACATGGAGTGGAACAAAGGGCCTCATTACACGGTAGGCGGTAAACCATGGTGCTATTAGCGCCATGGTTCATGCTGGTAATTTACTGGTACTGCCTTGGAGGAAAGGGGAATTACCGCCCCATTCCAAGGTTGGCGGGGCGGTAATCCCCCCTTCCACCATTGCCCTTCCCCATTCCCATTTTTGCCCCATAGGGCTCTATGGGAATGGGGAAGGCGCCAATTACGGTACCGCAAATTGCTGTACCGTATTTAGCTCCACTGGTCCCTTTGCGGGTTGGTTTTTAACGCCTGCAAAAAGCAGGCGTTAAATTCCCCAACCCGCAAAGGGACCTCGTAGTAAGGCGGTAAGGATTTACAGGTACCGGTAAAATACCGGTACCGGTAAACCCTTACCGCCTACCGTGTAATGAGGCCCAATGTCACCAAATTATACAAAAGATGTCTTTCAAAGTAGGCAGTACGTAAATTGTACCATTAAAAAGGCAATAACATGCTAAGAATACAGATTCTAGGGACACCATTCATTTTCTTAAATTAATAAAAGAAGTCAAACAAACTGGAAATGACTTTTTATGTTGTAGCTATGAAACTGCATGACACAATATTGACATGGGACATGGGGCTCTATCAGGCTATTAGCGCCGCAGTAATAGTGCCACAAATGGGTAGAAAGTGCGGAGATTTACCTCCAGCAAGAAGCTGGAGGTACATCCCCCACTTTAAGCCCAATCTCGGGATTGGGCAGAGTGGTAATGCGGCGGTACCAGGGTTACCGCCGTATTTTTGTCTCTCTGCCCAACCCGTGATGACCCCCAGGGTTAAGGTGAACTGCAATAGAAGGCAATCTTGGTTCATAAAGCAAACAAAAATAGAAACAATGATTTGAAGTAATAGTTGAATTAACTAAGAGTTCAGTACTCCACCCATTTCACAACTGATTTTTCCAACAAAGATTGCCATTTGGTGTTGCATTGTATGCATAGTATTGTGCGTGTTACACAGTACGATGGTGTTGAAGATGGATGGCTGCGTCTAGCTCTTTCACGTAGTACCTTTTGATCTTTGTCAAATTGTATATTCAAAGTGCATGTATTCATGGGGAGGAAAGGACAACAATCAGCACTCAGAGATGAAGGGGTTTAATGCAGTACATCTTTCGCCTGGAAAAACGCCATGGACACCTAGGTCTTGTGTTACAAGTGTGGGAAAGGAAACCATTCAGTAGAGTAAGATAGAGACACTCATTGTAATGTACCCATGTGGTCTTTGGAAAACAAATTTGTGATATTAAAGCATTCGTTGCAGCCTGGCAATCTTGGGAAAACAGTATATTTTGAGCTCTTATGTTCTATTATGAAAAACTACACACACACACAAAACACTGTGCAGGAGCCTTTACTTGTGTGCAAACTGAGAAAAGTACATTTTTGGACTTGCAGAGAGCTACTTTCCAGCAGTACATTCTAGGCATGGCAGCCTCTCTAACCTAACGTTGTTCTCTGAAAAAAAAAATGTTTTTGAAATGTAATACAAATGTTACATTCAAAAAATATAGTGAAACATGTCATAAGTACACCTGCAAATCTTCCATTTTAGTTTGGAAAAAAGACCCCCTTGCGAGTGCCTTGGCTGTCCCCGCCCATTCAAGAAGGCTTATATATTCAACCCTTCAGAACAGCCTCCATCAAATGGTTTCAATGGAGCTTTACAACAGTGTAGCGTTTTTTGGAGCGCGGGGCGTGCATCACCTTTGTTAAAGAGGCCTGTGATCGTTCTCGCCACATCATTGCACTAAATAAGCTTTTCCAAAGTACAAAACATGTGCATTTAACATTTGTATTTAAAACTATATCTGAAAGTATATGTGAAGTATATGTGCTTCAGCAGCATATATACTAAAAATAAAATATCTGAAAAATGTAGTAGTGGGAGTTACCGTGTTATTCCAACACTGTCCATCCATCCAACTCTTCACTCACCATTTTGTGGTTCATCGTAAGAACTTGCTGATTTCTGGTGCATGCACAGCAATTAAAAGCCAAAAAAGTCTGCCAAACAAACAGGAAGCGCAGAAATAAGTCCGACAATTTTGAAGCAGAATAATTGGGGATTCTTTTTGAGGGCACAGCTACAGTAAGGATTGGCAAAACAATAGGTCAGACTGTAAGCCGGTAAGATAGCTTAGCGGGTTTGAGCGCTCGCTGCTGAGATCTGAGCGTGATCTGCAGGTCGCAGGTTTGAATCCCGGCAAGACCAACTCAGCCTTTCATCCATCTAAGGTCGAATGAGTACCAATTTCGGTTGGGTGATATTGTATGTAAATATGCGCTCTGTAAAGCGCTTTGGTATAAGGCGCTATATAAATAACACATCATTATCATTTTGAAATGGGACAGAAGATAGCCACAGACCCTGATCTTCCATCTCAATATTGATTTATTAAATGAAAAGTGAAAAACTCCCAACTCTCCCTATACTGAGGGTTTTCCCTGCCTAACCAAACTAACTAAGGTGCTCGTCGTCAGTGGTCAGTGAAAGTCTAAATCAAGATCAGTCCACTTTCCAAAACGACCCTACTCTGACCCTTCAGTTCAGTACCAGATCTTTAAATAGTTCTTGGTAACTGCGCTTATTAAGTCCCACAGTTCGGACACTGCATCTTTACAGGTTTCAAGTATCCTTTCTCTTTGACTACTCCTTCTCTCCTTCTTATACACTTCTTGTCTTATCCTTTGGTTCTTTGTTCTGTTCATTACATTCAGAGTTAAAGGTTTATTTTTATTCAATGTCCTCTCTTTTTCTTGACTGGGGTGAATATGAATATTACAGTAGCGATTCTCACTCTCCTTATTTATTTTTGTTACTCTATCTTGACTGGGACGAGTGTGAGCATTCCGGTAGAGATTCTCACTCTCTTCATCTGTTCCTAAGACTTTATCTTGACTGGGACGAGTATGAATATTCAAGTAATGGTCCTTGCTCTCTTCACACACTCTCGATACTGTATCTTGACTAGCATGACTACGAGCGACCTAGTAATGACTCTCATTCTTCTCGCACACTCCCAATGTTTTATCTTGACTGGGACAAGTAAGAACATTCCAGTTGTTATCTTTGTTCCTCCTCCCGGATCTCCCATTTTTCCCATTACCTGAGCTCTTCATGGATAACATCACCGGGTTGCACAACAGGCTGGGACCCTCTTGGTCACTTGTCAGGTTGGCTCTTTGGTTTCTCTGTGGTTTCCCATATGGGTTCTTCCTCCTTTCCTCTTTCGGTTCGCTCTGCTCTTCCTCCGTGAAAGTGGTGTCAGTGTATTTTATGGACCGACTAGTCTGCCAGTCTTGTTCCCGGTCATGCCACAAGGTATTCCTCTTTCAAGGTCGGGACGCCTTGTGTCCCCATCAGTGTTCCACTTCTCTTCTCCTCTTCACTGCCAGGCATCCACATCTGTACTTGGGCTCCCGATCTGCAGTGAATGCAGCACATCCACCTTTCCTTCTGTGTTCCACGGTGAGCCAGTCTGAAGCTCACCGGAGGTCTCCCTCTGTAGGTCTCTACATACTCTTCATATTACACTGCTGTGGGACTTCCCATGTGCAGCGTTGAAGTCCTTCCTTTTTGTTTGACCCGTGATCTTTATTCTTCCACTGGTTTTCTTTGTTTCAGTATGACTCAAGTTTTCCTTCACAGGCACCAATTCAGTGTTTTAATGACATTAACAAATTCTGATAGATTTTTCATGTCTTTCTTCAATATGTGTGTTTGAAGATGGGTTATGGATATATGGCTCAGGGAGTTCCACCATCAGAACGGGAGTCCTTGTTCCCAGGGGGGGAGTACCTCCTAGTGAGGTCCTGCCTGCCTCTACCCCTACGAAGGGTATTGTGGAGTGGGCTCACCTCGCTAGCCTCACAGGCAAAGGCTCCACCTGGGGAGAAGTGACAGAATCCTGTGATTCATCACACTTTGCATATGTGGTTGGTAAGCCTTTGTGACATTGGTGCTTTACAGAACCAGTGTTAGCCTCTACATTTACAAGGCCAGAGCATCTGGCTTTACCAGTGCTTGTTGCAGGTGGGTGTGGTTGCTGCAAATGAACGTATACATGCAGCAGGCAGGTAAGGAGAATTGATGGGCAGCTGTGATAGGGTCATCACAGATCAATGTTACAGGCATACCTCTCAACCTGTGAAGACTCAGGAGGGTGAATCATCATGGTTTGTGGGGGGCTGAGTACATTTGAATGAATGGTAATGTGGTAGTACATGGAACCCTAAAGAAAACTGAAGCCGAAAAATTGTGAGCTGCACTGCTTCTTTCCAGTATGAGGAAGATGGCTCACTGCTGGGAGAGTGAAAGCCTGGTGGGTGATTGTTCCACATTAAAGTGTGTGAGTCGAAAGAAAAATCTATCTGGTCATTGATAGTTTCCACTTCTTACTTGCTAACATGACAAGGGGTGCACGTGCGGGATGCAGATAATTACCTGCACAACTGAGAAATAACACTACATCAGTCAGAAAGTGCCACAAACTGTAACCATCCTGAAAAAAACATTCAGTACATTACACTCCAAGATTGTGTTTTTATCAATGCCAAGGAGAGCAGGAGAAGCAGAAATCGCCTGTTTAAAATGGGACTCTATCTCTAAAAGTTCAAAGAGCCTCGATTTTTGTAAGGAATATGGTTCACCTAACTGGAGAACATTGTCTGTGTCTAGGGTTAATTTAATCATGTGATTTGATAGGAAGTTGCTATGTTTTCAGATGTTATACAAAGAACACAAATATACCTGTGGTTCTCTAAACTAACATGGTATTTGTTTTCAAATGAAACACAACCCTTTGAAAAGGGGATGAATTCAGAGTTATGTCTTGTAATGTACATGGCAAAATATGTTTTTTTTATGAAGATTGAATATCATTGGTGCTAGCAATGCAGCCTGAAATGGTGCTGCTTTTCAAAAGATACCTGCATTTCAACTCAGAGCAATAATTCCTCCCAACGTTGGCCAGGGGATATTCTTAAAAAATAATGTGACATACCAGAGAGGTAGAATTTGCAATCAAGTTAGAGATTACCATTGGTGAGCTGAACAGATCCTCCAGTTAATAGCTGGCTTCAAACAGATGTCAATGTTGAATACACACATTAGTGGTAACCTCTTGAGCTGTCCTTCAGCACATCCAGTCAGATAGTTGATTTAAGGCGCATTGAAAGATGTTGTCCATCATAGTCAGAAACCGCACATAACGGTGCTAGAGCAACCAGTGGAAACACAGAACACGTTAGTGTACCCTAAATTGAAAACAATACTTCTGAATCCTAAAACATATAGAATTCAAATGAAAGGTATTGTAAGCCAATTTTAAACTGCACACACATTTCATAAAGCATTGTACCAACTTGTGAAATGCAAGACATGTCACAGTTCTCTGATTCAAGCATGTATATGTGCCATTGGGGAAAGAAGCGTTTTTGGATTATTTGCAAATGTAACTTCATGTGCAATTTGCAAATGTTTTAAAGTGAAAACAAGGATTTTGATGTACTGACTGACAAGGGATAGAAGTGAAACGGGAATGTTTGATCAAGGAAATTATTGCATGTGTGTGAGAAATAGTGAGATTCATGCAGACAGGTCATTATCGTTTTGGTAGACCAGCTGTCTTTGATTGTGTAACATTCTGGTGGTTTCCACAGCATAAAGTCACAGACCACCTTTGCTTTGAGTTCACCTTTAAGTTCTCTATTTGAATTAATACAATTTTTGAGCAAACCGCCTGCTTCTTACCCTGCCTTGTGAGGCGGCACTGTATGTGATTGGGCATTATATTGTGGGTGCCCACCTAAAACAGAGTTAATATGTCAATCAAAATATCTTACAGTAATGAACAATATTTTTGGTGGGTGATCAATGAGATCACCCTCACACCAGCAAACATTTAAGTTTGAGGAATCCATGGGCTTCTTTTGAAGGAGGAAGTGAGCTCATGATGCACCTCCAAATAATGTTGAGTTACCGTGAATGATCAGAGGATTTTGAGACAGGGAGGAGTGTCTCAGGCAGGGTCCAGCAGGACAACGACTAACATGCTGTTATGGGATTACCATTCTGTTGCGGCACAGACAAGAAACCTCTGATTTAGGGCCTCATACGTGGGATTAACTGTTGTTGGGTGCAGGCCTGCAGGACACAAAACAGAACAAGAATGTCAAAAGGACTTGTGCACCATGTCCCATGTCTGGAAGGTCAATGGATGAAGAAGGGTAATGGGTAGGCAGGCTGGCTCGCCGCTGTCATGCCAGGTGCATGAAGTAGGTCAGGCAGGACCCAAATTGGTCCAAGGAGGGAAGGAATTAATTCGAGGATGTTGGTTGAGTGACAACAGAAAGAAGGGACAGAATGGGAAAATAGAGAATGTTGGTCTGTTTGATAAGGGATTCTCAATGGAACTTGTAGAAGTGCAGGTTTGGGGATGCTTATGGGAACAAGGGTGTATGTGGGTGGAAGGTCATGATGAGGTTGGCCATTATTAGGGCACAGTGACACCAGTAGAGACAGGAACCTGACCTCATTGAAACAGAATAGAAAAGGCAGATCTGCCAAATCAGCAAAGGAAAGGGCAATCACGATTTTGGGTGTGTGTTTCAAGAACTTGAGGGCGGTTTTGGACAGGCACGAAGATCTGGAAAGGTGGAGTTCTTGTAACAGTTTGAGAGCGATGAGAAGTGTCAGGATGGATCATGAAGCATAAGGGAGTAGGGAGAGGCTGGCATCTGCAAGCAGCCTTAGGGCAAAGGCAGATCAGTTCAGGTGGCGAGCAAGGCAGGGAGGTTGTGGTTTGTGGTTACGGTATCATTTGTTAGATTCAAAAACAGAAGTTTGAATGATTGTTTGGAAAGAAGTCTGAAAATACCCAAGTTTGAAAATCAAAACCCATTAGTGAGTAGAAGTGATACCCAACATCAAATAGTGGTTGTAGGGAAGGCTCTTTGCCAACTATAATAACACAATTCTCTGATGCAATTTTCGCACACCACAATGCATTGTTCTGAAAACATTATCAATTGTTAACATGGTAATTACTATTTTATTGAAATAATGATTTGTGGTTAATATAGCGCTTACACCTGAGCACTGTACAGAGAACATATTTACATACATTTATCATACCAACTGAAGTTGGTTCTCATTTATCGACCTCCGACGGATGAAAAGTTGAATTGGCCTTGCCAGGATTCGAACCTGTGACCTGCAGATCATGCATAGCAACAGTGAGGGTTTAACCTGCTGAGCTATCTTGCTGATATATATTTGAATGCATTCTATTCTCATATCATGCCTCAACTTGCCCCTTACAAATTTGTAAATATTAATCACATATCTTATTTTATCCAGCACCAATCTAAAAAAAACTCCAATCGATAAAAAATAAAGCCCTACGGGCGGATAAAAAATAAAGCCCTACGGGCGGCCCTAGGAATCAGAAAATCGGATCACATCTCCAAAACCAGAAGAGATCACCATTGGCTGCCCATAGCGGGCAGAATTATCTTCAAAACACTATACATCACATTTAAATGCAACCAAAATAAAGGTCCAACCTACATCAACAAAGTTCTTGCCAAAAAAGAAGTCACCAGATCTCTACGGTGAAAGGGTGCACACTTAAATGTATGCGTGGCTGCCAGGGTGTACCTGTATGATGAAAGGTAAATGTATCAGTGGCCACCTGGGTGTGCCTGTATGGTGAAAGATAACACACTTAAATGGATGTGTGGCTGGGTGTGCATGTGTGTGTATGTTGAATGGTGTGTGTGCTTGTGTTCCGGGGTGGAACAAAACCTACATTTCGGGGGGGTGCTAACCCTTCAAATGTTGGGAGAGGTGCTAACTTCACGGGTGGTGGGGAAGGGGCACACTTATTTGTGTGGGGCATCTAACTTCTTTATGCATTTTAATGAGACTATTCTAGTGCAGTTTCAATGTAACAAGCAGTTCACTCTCTCCCTTAAGTCTGAAAGCACCCACTTATGGACTGCTGTGAGAATAAGCGGTCTCCTGTTCTTTCTGGCAACAGCTCTGTAGGTCAGCCAGGTCGAGTCGACATAGTCCAAACGGTCAAGGGGGGGCATCAGGGGGTGAGGGCTGAAGCTCAGCCAGTTCAATGGTGTTGTGCTACTACTTGTGTTGAATCCCTTGGTTACTTGGTAATCTTCATTACACATCGCCCTATTCTTCCTCGTCCCAGTACTTGTGTATGAGGCACTTTGACTCCTGCACAAGTACTGGGGTGAGGTAATGCCTGGTTTAATACCTATAATCTTCATTAATCCTAGTCCCACTGTTCCTCATTCCGGTACTTACCTGTGAGACAAGGACCCTCATTCGTAAGCACTGGAACAAGGAAAAGGGATGTGGAGGTAATTATGGGCTGTGAAGCTGATTTTGGGGGTTGGGGCAGGGGGTGGGACAAGAGGGGATGAGTGGGGTAATTAGGGGGGGCAGGGTGGGATGGGAATTATGCAGTAAATCATGATGGTCATCAATGTCCAGGCTAAACCGGCTTGATATGTGGTATTAGTGGCTAGAGAGGCATTTTTGTGCAGCCAGTCTACTAATATCTTAGTTTGGTGTCACATTTTTTTGACTAGGCATGTCTGATGAAGCAGTCCTGCTGAGTGTAGTTACCTGGCTAGACTGGCATTTGGATGCTGCCAGGCTAGGCACGTTTCACGTTTCTTACTGCTGCATTGTATATTTTTCTGTTATTAAAATAACCATGATAAGTGTTATTGCTTTGATTGGCATTTTGGTGCAACCAGTCTAGGTATATCTAAATGTGGACTGCCATGGTTTACTGTAATATGTTATTACATAACTAGACTGGTCTACATTGTGCCGCCAGTTGGACATGTTTTCATGGTAGTATGGCATTTTTAATAGCAAAGCATTATATTAATTAAAGCATTAATGTTCCTGTGCACTGTTGATGACTTGCATGTATTGGATTTTTAGATTGCTGTTACCCTACAAAACTATTGCAAACGCTCTGGCCTTTTAGCCAACTTTTCCCAGAAAGTGTTGTGTGTAATGCATTAAAATGCATATTTATATATTTCTCCTGGTGCAGTGTGCAGCGTACCCCTGCTCGAGTGTATTGCACAAGCGTGTTAATCTAGGCCGGCCCAGTGTGTGCCACGACCGGGATTTTGTGCCGAGTTGAGGGGAGGCTCCCTTCGCATGACTCACAGGGGGGTCCCCAAATTTTGTGTTCTGTCACTGTTTGATCCCTATGGATTCTAGATACTTTTTGCTTGTCCACAGTAATCCGTCGTCATGGTGGTTGCCGGATTTGTAGATGGTGGTCACCATAACTGATCACTCATGCACACATGCGCACAAAGCAGAGATGACAAGGCCAATCTTCATTTCAGCTATCTGTCGAGATTACTTACAATATGACTGTCACTTCTTACGGGGGCATCCTAGTTAATAAGATGACAGCATGTGCTTGCAGTTTGATAAACATATCTACTTTTCCCAAACTTCAAATTGTAACAACCCCAATGGATTCCATATGGCATCCCACAGCTCAAGGTACATTCAGCTTCATGAGTCCATCTTTTGTGTTTTCTGTCCATTTGCAGAGGTGTCTGGCATGTGGCTACAGAAATGAAATGATCATTTTAAAACAACAATATCAGCACTATCATTTAACGGCAACACCTTGACACAACTCTTGGGAAGCATGCTGTTTGATTTAAAAGCCACATAACGTAGGATGCAAGAAAAAGGTATTGCACTCAAAGGCTCACACCTTTACCAATAAAAGAATAGTTCAATTTGGAATAATCCGATTTGTCTGATTTGTTTTGTTTGGGTGCATTCTCACCAGGCATAATATCATAGAAGAGCCTAGTCCAAAAAAAGAGACCAATAAAGGGGTTCGATAAACTAGTGCCTACAGTGGAGCTCTTGTTTGCAAAAACTAGTGCCTACAGTGGAGCTCTTGTTTGCATTAAAGAGAGCAATTAGTAACCACTTAATTCATAATGTCATAAATAGCTTTTTGCATTTACATCTTAGTTTCCGTGGTACTACTATTATATTAGTTACCGTTATATCATAATGACTACTTGGTGTCTTTTTTCCTAATGACTATAAGGCACAGCTGGCGCTGAAACAGGCAATGATTGTGTAAAACGTAATGCATGCCTACTGATGACTGACAGAGGGTGTTTGGAATAACACCTGACACAAAGTACTCTCCATCCAATTATGATGCTGGCAGATAGAGAGAATCTTGGGAGGCAGCAGGTCAGATACTAAAAATGGGTAAGCCGGCTACTTTGAACAGGATGGCCCAGGGCTGCATTCAGATGTCAGGTGCAAAATCCAAGTCCGCGACAAAAGTACCAAACTGCAAGAGCCGCACAAAAGAATCGGTGACAGTGCGAGCGGCTGAAGGGGCTCCACTGCTGTTATAAGGAACTGAGCTACAACACAGTGCTTCTTATACACCCAGGCGGGAGGAATTGGGGATCTGGGTAGTGTCTCCTTTCCAATCTTACTAAGCTTGTTCTCCGCTCTCCCCAGTGTACCATCTAAAACACCACAAACACCTAGCAACCCTTCAGCCACCCGCGAAGGGTTCAGAGACATGATCGGACTTAGAACATCCTTCTAATACCTTTCGTGGTCCTCTTTTTGTTTACAAATGGAGAGCCCCCATATGCTTGCCCATTTCTCTGAAGAAGGAATCAGAAACCTGTCCTGCTCTGATGGATGCCACTTACACATCTTTTGTTTGTTACTCAAGAGGACCCCTCTCGTGCGCTCAACCATCGTGCATTGCCCAAAGACAAAGGGCCTTCTGGATCCATCCCCTTATCGCTGTTAGCTCCAGCGAATGGCTGCTGACATGAATGCCTTGTGAGGACACATATCTTGAGCTAGGGCCCAGAGATGTCCATGAGATAGTCCTGGCCAGACTTGAGGCCTTCGCCAGTTGTCCGGCCCCTCCTCAGAGACAGCCTTAAGGCCCTGTTCTGCCTGTGGCCTCATTGCCGTCCTGGCACATTCAGAGTTTAGATGAGCATGTACCGCCTTGGAGAGGGATCTTTCACTACAGTGCTCTAAATAATGCTTCACATGAGGACCAAGACCTGGGTTGACAGACTAGCAATGAAATAAACATGGGTACAGGGAAAACGAGGCTTTCGTCTTTAAGCCTGAATATAAATCTGATGGCAAAAACCAGGTTTTACGCATCCTCTCATTTCTGGGTGCTCAAAACACAGTGGTGACAACAGTGGCGTACCAAGAAGAGGGGGCTGGGAGGAGGGCAGCTTGCTCCCCCTCCCCAGACCGGCACATATGGCAGTGGGACACCACTCCCGTTCGATGGGAAAGGTGTCCCGCTGGCAGGACAATGAGGGTGCCGAGCACAGTGTTCCTGCTCAGAACCCTCATTGTCCTGGCACAGAGCATTACAATGGGAGCCATTAGCCATTGATGGGAAGGAAGGGGACTATTAGCAGGGACTTGTGTCCCTTAAGAAATGTGAATGGGGGTGATCAGAAGTGAGAAGGGTACATAATGTTGAATGCTTTATGAAATCATGACTATGGGCCTCATTATGATACTGGTGGTAGCGGTGCCGGTAAAGCCCGGCACGGCTGCCGCCGGTATCATTATCTTTTACGGCGCCCACAAATGGGCAATTACCGGGTCATTACGACCTTGCCGGACCCGGTAATTTCCCATTCGTGGGTACCGGAAAAAATTCTTCCCCATTCTCATTGAGCCCTGTAGGGCTCAATGGGAATGGGGAAGTCGGATGCCAGAAGCCGGATGCCCCGGCAGCATTCGTGAATGGTGCCGGTGCATCCAATGAGTTGTGCTCACGGGTGCCGCTCTGCCCCCCAGGTCAGAAAGGCACCCGCGAGCACAACTCGTAGTTTTCCGGTCCGGACCAGCAAACTTATAATGAGGCCCTATGGCTTTAAATCCCAAGGGGGATTATTTAGGCTGACATTAATCTGCATGATGCTGTTGTGACTTTGCATGCAGGATGGGGAGAATAAGGCTAAAGCCATACTCTTATTGCTCAGCATATTTCTATGGCTATGCATAGTGTAAAGTTTGTTTATTAGGAAAGGTTTGAGGGTCTAGGAGTAAGAGAAAGACACAGGGGTGGCATGTTGATTGGCAAAGCTTATTAACAACCAAAATGGGGGGAGTGGAGGGAATCCTAGCTAGCCCTACTGCTAAGACAGGTTTCCCTGCCTCCACAAAACTAGCAAATGAAACTGTGTCAGAATCTCCAAAGCAAAGTGTGACGACATGTGTCCAAATCCTAACCTATCCCTCACGAGCTAAACTCAATAAAAACTGCAAAGGGAAAGTGTCTCTTGGCTGTCGACCTGCAGCCCAGCTTTGCAGTTCAAAACAACAATTCCAAAAGGGTGTAGAAAATATAACAAGTGTTTCACTCAAGGGCTTGTCTCCCTTTCCCCAGAGTCTTTCCAGCTTAATCCAAATGTGTATCTGTTTTGTTAATAGATGAAAAAGAAGAGTCGTTATCTTTCCTTGATAGACCTGACTTGCAGGTCCTGCAATAAGGAGGAATGGCCTGGTCACCTCGGCCAAGCCAGTGTGAGGGTCACAGACCCTAGTCTCAGTGCCCCTTGCCTTGGTGCCCTCTCCTGCCAAGTAACGTACTCCACACTGAAGCATTTGCTTCCCCCCACAGCCTTGGTTTTCTTGCCAAGGTCTTTGAGTGTTCCCTGTACACACAGCTTCTGTATTCCTCCTACTTGTAATTTGGGGTATTCTTCCCCAGTCTATGTCCCAGACCACCTTCACCTTAATTATTTGCACATTTATAGCAGCGCACACAGCCCATAGACATCTAGTCGCTAGTTACAAGTAGAGCACGCATAAGTCAGTTGGGGATGGGCAGGGGGGAGGAGAGTCAGTTAAACAACCGTGTTTTAAGATACATTCTGAAAACATTGTAGGAAAGTTCTGCACGCAGGTGGGGGGTAGCTTGTTCCAGAGAGACCGCGCCCAGACTGGGAAGCTGGTGCCCCGAACTTTAGCACGATTGAACCTTGGGGTGACGCGGAAATGACTATAGGCAGCCCTAGTGGGTCTTTCAGAGGTGTTTTTTCTTAGATTAGCTAGCAGCAAGGTAGCCTGGAGAGTAATTTGAGAGACAGAGGTGGGTCTGGGATAGGATTTTGAAAGTGTTTCTATCCTTAATTGGAAGCCAGTGGGCAGATCTCCTGACCTCTGATATGTGGTCGCATTTGCTATTGTTAAGGGCGGCTCTGAGAGTTTGAAGTTTGCAGAGGTTCTTTTCTGAAGTGCCGCAAAATAGGGATTTGCAGTAGTCAAGATTCAAGCATATTAGTGCTCCTGCAATTTACAAACGGTTAGTGGTAGTGAGGAAAGATTTGCTGGCATTGATTAGTTTAATTTAATCTCATAGCCTTATGTCGAAGTGATATGGGTGACGTGGCGGGTCATGGAGAGTGATGAGTCGAGGTAGACCCCAAGAATCTTAAGAGAGGGTGCAACGATTATCTTGTGGCCGTCAATGATGAAGGATGTGTAGTCTTGTGGGAGACTCTTCAGGCGGGCATGGGGCCCAATGAGTAGAAGTTCAGTTTTTTCATTGTTGAGGCAGAGATTGTGTGCTGGCTCCAGGATTGAACAGATTTGTAAATTTCGTTGATTCTAATGGTGTCTTTCAGGTGGTCGCTGGAGAGAGGGATACGAATTTGGGTATCGTCATTGTAGTTAGTATTTGAGATTCCCAAGGTGTCAAGATGTTAAAACAGTGGCTTGGTGTAGACGTTGTACAAGGTGGGAGAGACACAAGAACCTTGGGGTACTCCAAGTTTGGTATCAGAGAGGCAGTGGCCTCGCCGACAAATACTCTGGAGGATCTGTTAGATGAGAAGTAGGCCATCCAAGTTGGTGGCTTTGCGGGAGAAGTGGGTAGCCGAAGTTAGGGCTTGGAGAGGATCTTATGGTCCACAAGGTTGAATGCCACTGAGAGGTCAAGAAGAAGGAGCAAGAATAAGGATCACTTGTCGTTGGCGGTGTCCAGCTGTTTTTATAAAGTCAAGGAGGGCTGTTTCTGTCCAGTGCTTAGGGCGGAAGCCTGACTAGCGGGAGTCTAAAATGTGGTAGTGTTCGAGGAAGGATTGTATTTGTAAATAGGCTACTCTGTCCATGATTTTGAGGGAAAAGTGCACAGTAGTGATAGGGTGATAGTGTGGATGGCAGGGTTGAGGGTGTTTTTTTTCAGGAGCGGTGAGATCCATGATTCCTTAAGTGAGAGGGGGACAGAGCAGGCTGTGAAGGAGGAGTTGATGATAGCAGCTATCAAAGGGAGCAGTGGCTCAACACAGTCTTTGACCAGGGCGGCTCAGAGCATACCTCCCTTGCATCAGGAAGGTTTAAGGCCAGCCATGATGTTAGCAAGGGCAGTGATGCTAATGGGCTGGAACTTGAAGCGTGGGGTGTCATCCCGGGTGGGACTGGGTTAGAAGTCGGTCGGTGGCTTGTTTGGCTTGCATTTTGGGTTGGAGCTGTGTGATTTTTCCTGTGAGGTTGTCTTGGATCTTATTACACCAGTCATTGTCTTTGATGATGGTGTCTGGGAGGATAAGGGAGTTTCAAGTTCACAGAGAATGGTAAAGATTTCCTGGGAGCTTGAGGGTGCATTGGCAATTCTTAAGTTGTATGTGGAGGCTTTTGAAGTGAGGATCAACTGTTTGTATTGGTGTAAGAGTGAGGAGAGTTGGCTCTTGTTAGTGGAGGAGCGGGATTTGCCCCAGATGGCTTCTGCTGTGCGTTTCACTGCCCTGGCGGCACGTAGTTCCGGGCTGAGCCAGGAGTTGTGAGGGGAGCAAGGTGGTTGACAGCATTGCGAAGCAGGGTGTTGTAAGGGTCAACATGTACCACGGGCTCCTGTGTGGTGGGGAGAGGTGAGTTGATGACAAGAATAATGTTGGGGCTCCTCAGGTTGCCTGAGCTGCGGGCCGTGGTTATGCTGTTAGCCAGGACTGGCTTAGTGAGCTTGCTAATGGCTGAGATGGAGAAGGTGATAGTGTGGTGGTCTGACCAGGGGCACGGTTGGTTGGAAGAGATGTTGATATTGCGTTTGTGGTCTGACAACCAGTCGAGTGGGTTCTGTGATGATTTGGGTACATCCAAAGGCTGCCAGGGTGGTGGCTATGGCAGTTGCATCTGTGTCCTTGGAGTCATCAAATCCCAGGTTGAGCTTGCTTGGTATTATGAGTTGAGTGGAGGGTTTGAGGTTGGCGGAGTTGAGATGGGTATGGTCATCTTCGAAGGAAGCCATGGGCCTGGGTGATCAGTATATGAGATGTGAGATAATTGTAGTGTTATGCAAGCATCTAAGTTTAGCTGACAGAGATTCACAATTGGTAATCAGTGTCGTGGAGGAGGTGTGTAGTAGGAGACAGTCTTTGTAGATGGCTCCACCTTTCCTTTCTGGCCTGTCGCATCGGAGGATGGCATAGCCAGCAGGGATGGCAATGAAGAGCCAGGTCTCAGTGAGGGCTCGGATATCTAGGTCATTTGTGGTGATGAGGTCCAGGATTACGTGGGGATTAACAGTGATGGATCTGGTGTTGAGGAGGGCACAGCACAAGGGTGGTTTATGAAATGTTTTGGTGTGCGGGTTGGGTTATGTTATGATGAGTTGGTGTGCGGCAGTGTGGCTATGCACAGATCTAGCATTAGAAGTCGGTGGTCTGGTAACCTGGGGCCAGTATACACATGGCATAGTGGTTCTGTACTGCAGTTTGGCATTCCGGGCTCTGTTGTTGGGTGGGTGTGAGTTGCAGGCTGTTGAGGTAGGTGTGATAGCGAAATGTGTCTTGAGGTCAGGACGGAGGCTGTGGCTGGGGGCATGGCTGTACCAGGGTGCGAGGGAGGGTCGTAGTACGGGTCGTGTAGTGTGCTCATAGGCTTGCTTATTAGGGAGATTGGTTTTGGCAGGTAGTATTGTGGTGGTTTTGTGTGTTGGCTAAGTTTCCAGTGTGCGGGGTGTAAGTTGGAGAAGGGGCATTCCGAGGGGTTGGTATTCTTAGTATTGCCAGTGGCATTCTGTGGAGCTAAGGACAGTGTAGCTATGGGTCAGTGAGGCGGGGTGATAGTGAGGCAGTGTAACCGGGTGGGCGTGTCGCTTTTCACACTGCATGGTGGTGGTGAACATGTCTGTGTCGGCGGGGGTGCAAGATGGGTCTAGTTTCAGATCTTTGAGATGTCGTTTGGTGATGGGAGCTAGTAAGAGGGGAGGCCCTGCTAGTGGGTTAGGTTGGGGGCACATCTTCAAGGCTGGTAGGAAAAGAATGGGTAGGGGGAGGTTGCACACAGGGGCCTGCTTGTCAAGCATTCTGTGCTGTGGGCTGCATTGCTTGTGATTAGAGCTGTTAGAGAGAAGCAGTAGGAAAGTGGTGGGGGGCAGGGCGGTAAATGTAGAGGCGCAGATGCTGCCCAACATGGCGAGGGGCTAGGCCTGCATAGGTGGGTGAGAGGGAGTGCTCATATTCAGCTGGATGTCCTTTTGTAGTCCCTGGCTGAACTAGTGGGATTCCTCATGTTTACGCTGCTTACTGTGCCTTATTGTTCCCTGTGTGCCCAGCAGCACCCGTTGCAACCCATTCACTGCTTATCACTGACGTGGGGATCGCAGACGCACCTATTCCGGGACCCGGTCTGGGTCGCATCCTTCATCTGCTCCTTTAATGTGTGCCCGGGCCATGATGGTGCTCCTTCACCACAGGAGTGACGTTTTCAAGTCACTCCTGCTGACAGAGGGGTGTTGCATGGCCTGTCGCTTCTGCTAAACCTGAGTCTTAGTGTCTCTGCATCCACTGCCCGACTTAGGGAGTCAACACTGAGGGCCGGAGAGGACGAGACACCCTCCTCAACTCCTGCTCCCGGCCTCCATGCAAGGCTGGATGCTGGTAGTTGATTGGTGTGATCAGGCAGTCAACAGTGTGGTCACTGCCCCCTCAGGCATCTGCCTCAGTGCAGAAATCAGGGCCCAGATGGTAAAAAACACAGCGGTACGCCGCTCCCAATCCAAGCACTGGGTTACTAATGATATGGAGGCCCAACTATACCCACAGGTATGTCCTGCGTGTTCCTGGGGTGCACAATAATATTGAATAGGCTGCTGCTACTGGTCTCCCCTGTACGCTACTCCATTCTAAGTTTTGCACATTGCCAGACAGGGTCTGGGCCTGCGCCCACATTGTCTGCCAGTAGAGTCCAGGAGAAGAAAAAAGGGAGATGAAAGTCACTGCGGCAGCTGGGTTTGTGATGTCTTACCCAGCCATGTCCTTGTATACTCCCTCTGCTCTCTGCTGCATCATGCAGCCGACAAGCCCTCAGTGTTGATGAGGGTGCACTCCACCGCCACAGGCAGAGCAAAGCAAGAAAAACCTCTTCCAAGCCAGCGGGATCCAGCCCAGCGTGAGCTGCTGGCCGCTGCCTGCCGCCCGAGGTCGCACTGGTCTCTGAGGATCTCTGTGCCGCTCACTGCCTCCATCTCAGTGTGGCAGCAGTACAGCTGCCACAGCGTATCTCATCAGCCCAAGGCAGGCAACAGGAATGAGGAAATAGGGAAGGCAACAAGAAGGCAAGGATCGAGGGACCAGGACCCATGCCTGGATGTTGTTGTATCTGCTGATGTCGGACTGCGATGCCTGCGCTTCCACGCCAGGCCTACATCGCCAACAGGGACGCAGGATCCCTCACTTATGATTCGCTAATGATCACTTCACTTATGATCCTTATGATTCACAATGTTCTCCTTGTTTAATCTTGCTTCTTTGTGTGGGTCACTGTTGCTTGCCCAGTTCGTATTCCCCTTTATTTCTGGTCGGGTATGTTTTCTTTGTGTGGGTCCCAGAATCCCTTCACTGGCTTATATACCAAATTCTCTTCATCTGTTCTCCGCTTGATTCACAGCCCTGGTTTTCTCTCATGCCAAGTGTTGTGTGTACCACTTAAGTTTGTACAGTTTGTATTCCCCTTAGTTACTGGTAGAGGTATGCCTTTGCTGTATGGGTCCCAGAACCACTTCACTGGGTTACTTAGAGGATATTGTGTTCCTGCTTTGCTTTGGGCTCCTTTCACTCTCTGGGTCTCCCAAGCCAAGTGGCAGCCACCCGTGTACCTGTAGAGTCCAGGCCATCACACTCCGGCTGTTTGTGGGTCTCCCAGGAGCTTTCCTGGCTTCTCAGGACTTTGTTCAGTCTTCCGCGTCCCTTCCCTGCAATACTCTGGCAGTTTTGTTGCACCCCAGCAGCCTCGGTTACCGGTGAGTGTCCTGCTTCCCCTCCGGTCTGCCTCTTGCATCGTGTGCCTTCTGCAAGTGCGCTGCCTTTCATGACACCGTCTGCCATTCTGCGTGGGCCTCATTGAGTTCTCTCTCCAAGCTGGACCGAAGTTGAAGGTGCCATTGTACTCTTCTCTCACCTACTTCCACTGACAGCTGACCAATAGGAGTGTCTAGGGAGACTAGAATGCGTGCACTTGTTGTGGTGAATGACTATCGTTCCTCATGGCCTCTTCCTCGTCTCAGTGGTTCTCATTTCAGATAGGCTACTATAGCACATGGAACCAATTGGTAATGGCGAATAGGAGGGGTCTTGTGGGAAGTTAGGAGGGTCAAGGGGATACCGCATTCTCCCAGTGACTACTGTCAATGTGGTCCTCCCTCCCCATGATATCCTCCCACCGAGTACCACCCCCAGGGAGATTATCGGGTTGCACCCTCACCATCCTGGCCTCATGGAAAGGGGCTTCCCCATCTAAAGCAGTGACGATACCTCGGGATTCGTCACAAAGGCTAGTTTATTATGTAATGTGGTTTGCTTCCAAAGCAGTGCTTTAAGTAAAGTATTATTTAAGCACATGAAATGCAAAGCAAAACCATAATAAATATCTATATCAACTAAACCTGAGAAGATGTGTTCAGTTGCTTAAATTGTCCACATCCCGGTTTCACCATTAAACCAAAGTGTGCAATCCTGGGCAAATCATTTAATCTCACTGTGTCTTATCTGCAGCTGTGTTAGTGATTTGCTACATATTTTATGTCAATATATTATGCTGTTATAACAAAAAAAAGCCTAACGACTGTATGGTTGCTCCGTACATAATAATAGTGCAATGTAGTTATTTTGCACCAGTTATTTGCCACTTGGCTTACTTATGACAACATATTCTAAAGTCACTTCCATGGTGTGTCCAAGTAACAAAGACTGATGATGCTCCTTGCAATGTCCTTTTCAGTGAAGGCACTTCTGTTGGTGCTATACATATGCAAATGTGGAGGTTTGCATGTATTTTGCCCCACGTAGCCTGGACAGAGCTCGGCTAGATGAATTTCCTGCATGTGTAATTGTCCTGCAGTTTTATGTTTTTTCGTGTGTATGTGTTAAAATTGCCATCTGTCACTAATGTTACCAAAAAAGTTGATCTGAGCGGGGCGGGGGGGGAGGGGGACGCGGATGACACCGTATGGAATCGCGTGCACTGTATTTGGGGGAAGTAGTTTGACTATTTTCGTGGCTGCCTCCCACCCCCCTTCTTGCAATGCTAGATACTCCCCTGGTGGGCAGGCAACTGAAAGATGCTCAACAGAACCCTTGGCAACAGATCACACCTTCTTTGGGCACCTATTGGCCAGTAATGGCAGAGACTAGGGGATTAGAAATGAAGAATGTATTCATCACATATGCAATTTTGAACTTACAGACTTCAAGGAGGTCTTACACCCCACTGAAAGATTCCCCCTGCAGTACAAATGGATATCCTCGGGCAAAGGGGTACTCTAAGGTCAAGAGTTGCGTCTGGCCTGCTATACCTGCAGGCAGGTCATGTTGGTGTGAATAGAAGAGTGAAGAGGAACATGGGATCGAAAGGTAGCTAGGAAAGCGTTAAAGCCAATTCTATACGCCGCGGACTACGGTCCTCAGCCTGGCCACTGCAGATTGGACGGAATCTTCCAAGAAAGGGAGACAAGCTGCCTTCTGGAGATCTAGCTTGAATCACTTTTTCATTTCATTTAATTTTGTATTGTCAAGTGCTCATTAAAGGTCAACTGCACCCACGTAAATTGTTTGACCTAGCGGGCCATGCCAGCCCAGGACCTGAGTGCAGCAGCATTAACATATTTATCTATAACCTTGAGAATAGCGCAGCAAGAGTGTTGGTGTGTTTGAGGAAAGATCAAAGGTTCACAGTGGAAAGGCTATCTTGAGGGGATGTGCCACCACTGCCAGAGGGTGGTATGTATGGGGCACATCTGATACCATGTATCCATATCCCCATCCAGCACAGACAGATGAGCACTGAAACCACTGCATGAGAGAGGAACACAAAAAGCACAAAGAAAAATAATTAACATGCCACAAACAGAAGCCTGCAGGGGCGGGGGAGACATGGTCAGCAGGTAGGCAAGCGGGCAGAATCAAAATGGGGGACATTTCAGCAGTTATAGGTGCCCGAGGGGAGGGGTAATAGAAGGAAAGAAAGTCAGCACTTAGCTGTGTCCCAAGCAGCAAAAAGGTGGAAGTGGCACAGGGCCCTACAGCTATATCCTTGAAAATCTAAGTGGCATCCCTCTTTTGGGCCTGCTTCTGAACTGTTTTTTGGTTGCATATAGCCGAACTTAGAAATTATCCCTGCTCCTTCCCAGCTAGCCTTTCCCCCTGCTTCCCCTATTCTTGCCACTTACTCGCCTACCTCTCCCTCTTGGGATGAACCCGTCCTTCACTTACCTACTTCTTTAACCCCATATCATGTACCTTGACTTTGATCCTTTCTTCCTTGTACTTGCTCTTCTCCTCCACTTCTCAAGTAGCCTTGATCTACAACTCAGTCTGACTTCTACCTTAATCTTTCTCCTCATCTCCCCCCTCTCTCTCTGCACTCAGACCTGACGATTGTGTTCTCCCAGGATCTACAACCTCATCTACCTCCAAACTGCTCCTCTCCCCCACCTCAGTCACTTAGCCTATGGAAGTCACATTCCCTCTGTAACAAGTCTTCCTGCCATTGCTGACCACTTCGACTCTTATAAACCTCAAATTTCACTTCCGCCTATCACAGAAACTTGGATCTCTCCTCAAGGCAGTTCTACAATAGCCCTCCACATTAACTTTGCTACCTTCTCCCATTCGCCTCACCCTATTGGGAAGGACAATACTCCCCTCTAATATCACCTTTTCCTTTTTTAATATGCTACTATTAATCTCCTACTCCACTCACTGTTATGTCTCTCTATTGACCCCCTAGCCCTCTCAACCCCTTCTTACCTTACCTGCATCTTCTCCTTGAGTCAATTTTCATTGACATTCCAATTTTCACTTTGTCATCTTGGTGGACTTTAACCTCCCCAATCCCACTGCTGCTTCCCTCCTTGAACTTACCCCCCCATCTGACCACTCTATCTACTCCTGTCATGACCAGCCTACCCCATCCTTTGACCTTGTCTTTCCCTTTGCATAGCTCCCTAACTCTGGCCTCTCCATTGACCAATCTCCCTCTGATCACTCCATTGTTCACTTTACCATCGCAGTCCTTCCACCCTCTACTCATTTTCTCCTCTCCTCAATGACCAAGAGGAAATTGTAGCAGGACGTTCTGGCCTCTTACCTTGATGATGAGAGGACCTCTCCCATGTCGCTCGCCGCCACTCATGACTTTTCCATTGGCCATGCGTTTTCTCACTTTCACTTTTGAATCCGTTTCATCAACACTATCTTGCACACACATTTACACCTTCTCGTCCCAATATTCATCCTTGGATAACCTCAGAGATCCAGACTTTCAAAACAAACATGCACTGTGACCTATGATGCTGGTGCAAATCCCGGACCCTCACCCTACACTTACTCCAGTAGAGTACTCGATACTCTTTCCTCTGCACTGGACTCTGCCAGTTCCTCCCACTTAACAAACCCAATCCCCCCTGCAAACATCCCTCTACCCTGCAAACATCCCTCTACATCCCTCCCTCCTGCAAACATCCGTCTACCCTGCAAACATCCCTCCCCCCTGCAAACATCCCTCTCCCCTGCAAACATCCCTCCCACCTGCAAACATCCCTCCCACCTGCAAACATCCCTCCCCCTGCAAACATCCCTCCCCCCTGCAAACATCCCTCTACCCTGCAAACATCCCTCTACCCTGCAAACATCCCTCTACCCTGCAAACATCCCTCTACATCCCTCCCTCCTGCAAACATCCGTCTACCCTGCAAACATCCCTCCCCCCTGCAAACATCCCTCTCCCCTGCAAACATCCCTCTCCCCTGCAAACATCCCTCTCCCCTGCAAACATCCCTCCCACCTGCAAACATCCCTCCCACCTGCAAACATCCCTCTACCCTGCAAACATCCCTCTACATCCCTCCCCCCTGCAAACATCCCTCTACCCTGCAAACATCCCTCTACCCTGCAAACATCCCTCTACCCTGCAAACATCCCTCCCCCTGCAAACATCCCTCTCCCCTGCAAACATCCCTCCCACCTGCAAACATCCCTCCCACCTGCAAACATCCCTCTACCCTGCAAACATCCCTCTACATCCCTCCCCCCTGCAAACATCCCTCTACCCTGCAAACATCCCTCTACCCTGCAAACATCCCTCTACCCTGCAAACATCCCTCCCCCTGCAAACATCCCTCTACCCTGCAAACATCCCTCTACCCTGAAAACATCCCTCTACCCTGCAAACATCCCTCCCCCTTGCAAACATCCCTCCCCCTGCAAACATCCCTCCCCCTGCAAACATCCCTCTACCCTGCAAACATCCCTCTACCCTGCAAACATCCCTCTACCCTGCAAACATCCCTCTACCCTGCAAACATCCCTCTACATCCCTCCCCCCTGCAAACATCCCTCTACCCTGCAAACATCCCTCTACCCTGCAAACATCCCTCTACCCTGCAAACATCCCTCCCCCTGCAAACATCCCTCCCCCTGCAAACATCCCTCTACCCTGCAAACATCCCTCTACCCTGCAAACATCCCTCTACCCTGCAAACATCCCTCCCCCTGCAAACATCCCTCCACCCTGCAAACATCCCTCCCACCTGCAAACATCCCTCCCACCTGCAAACATCCCTCCCCCTGCAAACATCCCTCTACCCTGCAAGCATCCCTCCCCCTGCAAACATCCCTCTACCCTGCAAACATCCCTCTACCCTGCAAACATCCCTCTACCCTGCAAACATCCCTCCCACCTGCAAACATCCCTCTACCCTGCAAACATCCCTCTACATCCCTCCCCCGTGCAAACATCCCTCTACCCTGCAAACATCCCTCTACCCTGCAAACATCCCTCTACCCTGCAAACATCCCTCCCCCTGCAAACATCCCTCTACCCTGCAAACATCCCTCCCCCTTGCAAACATCCCTCTACCCTGCAAGCTTTGTTCACATTTCCCAAGCAAACATCAATGACCGCTTCCTGCTTCGCTAACGGTTTGGCTCTCATCTCCCCCCTTCACCAGTGGCTCACATGCCCTGGGGTTCTTATTGATATCGCCCTTCGACTGCAACAATTCATCCCTAACCCCACGCTTCCTGTTCATATTAAACCTTCTCAACATTCTGAATATTCATCCATTTCATACTTGCCACTCTTCAAAAACTTTAATCGCCACCCTCACGCTCAGCAAACTTAACCATTACTTGTGCCTACTTTACCTTAGAAAAGGTCTTCAGTTTCACTACCCACACTCTCTACAACCTACCTTGATCCTCCCCCATTTGTACCTACCATCATGCTGGTTGGCTCTCCATGCACAACTACTCCCTTTTAAAGTTCCCTCTCCTACCCTATAAAGCTATCAATTGTCTTGCTCCTCAGTGCCTGGATGACTGCATTTCTGTCTACTCATCGTGTTCCCTCTGCACCTTCTCTGCACTCTGCCTCACTGTCACTTGCCACGTCCGCCTCTCACTTCTGCTCTTTCTCCCGACTTGCCTTGCTTCATTGGAAAGCACTGCCCATCACAGTCAAAGCACTCATGACTGTGGATCTTTTCAAAGCTTGGCTTAAACTTCACATACAGGCCAAAGAGGTTGCTCACCCCACCACCTCCCCACTCTCCCTACTTGACACAACCACTCCATCCAGTGCTGCGTAATAATCTAATTGTGTATATATGTACAGTATTCCTCTTTAGTTTGCACCATTTCCCCTAGGTTAATGTACCTTTCTAAGCCACCCTTTTTTTGTCTCATGTCTGTGTGCCACTTTGTTCGCAACCTCATAAACTGGCTGTCCATGTTGTGTTATTTTACTGGCATCCACCCAGGGAATGCCTCTGCCATTTGGAAATCTTATTGTAAATCATTTCTGATCGAAGTTGACATCCCTGTTCTTCAGAGAAATACAAGTACAAATATTCCTTTACTGTTGCATATTTTGACTCCTAAGGCATCTCTCTTCTCACAATTTCTCAATCTTCTGAATTGTGTAATGTTGTGCCTTGATGCTGGAAAGAGTCTGGCTGATCCAAGCCAAACTTGTCTGATGTTCCTGATAGGCACAAAACCAGTGATGGGAATTCTCAGTAGCAAGGTCTGCATTGTGAAGTGATGTTTTTGTGCAACAGCAGTCAATTCAGCAGTGCACCAGTACCTCCCAAGCTCTCTGCCAAGGACACCTACAAGCATCAAAATGCAACGACATTAAGAGATGATAAAGGATTTCGCCCACACAAATGATTATTTGGGACGCATAACGGTGCTGCATGTAGGACACTTAAGATGCTAAAAACCCCAGTCTTTCCTTTCATCGCATAGAAGATCCTTTCATAGGAGGAGGTTCAAGGGAATCGGATTATTTTAAGAACGTTGTAGCTTATGCTGAAGGGCTTGCTTCGTCCTAAGGGTGTAGCAAGGCCAACAAGAGTGGCGTTTCCTTTGAGCAATGGAAACATGGTTTAATTGGTAACAGTCACTAAGACAATGAACGCAAATCCTTTCAAATCCAGTCCATGTCCTTCCTCAGCCCTTAACCCCTATAGTTTACTCGGTGTCCAGTCAAAGGATCGAAAAAAAAGGATCAAATGCCCTTTTTTTTCGAATCCAAAAGGAGCGGAAAAAAAAGGGTTGAATGCTTTTTTATTTATTTATATATTTTTTAGAATAGTATGCAAAAAAAAGTATTTTAAAAAAAGAAAACGGGGGGTTGAGGGGAAACCACCCCCCCAACCCCATTAAAAAAAATAAATTCGACCCTTTTTTACGGTCCTTTTGGTGTCGAAAAAAAGGCATTCGATCCTTTTGATTTCGATCCCATCACCTATAACCAGTTTACTCATCAATTAGTTGTGTGCAAAACCCTGAAAGGCAGGGAGAGATGCTGACGCTCCATTTAACAAGCTAACATTGCCACTATACAAAAGCAATAAAATTAGCTGAAAAACATGATTTCACCTTCCGCATTGGCAGGATCATCCAGCAAACAAAAACAACGTTTTCCTATCCTCCAAGAACTATGTGCTCCTGCAAAGAACATCACGATCCGCTGATTTTTTTTTTCAGGATCTTTGTGAGCAGCTGTCTGGCTTCTAAGAAAGCAACGGTGAAAGCATCTGAAAAACCCTTGCCCTCTGTGCCCCCTTCTTGGCCCATGCTGCAAAGCTTCCCAAAACCTTTCTCTTTGATCGTCCCCTCTGTTCACTCCCTAAAATGTGCAGTCCTCTTGCATCGATCAAATCAGGTTCTCCTCTGGATGATTAGCCTAAATATAACTCTCAGGCTCTGCCTGGAAGCCTTTTGGCCTGTTGCATGCATTCTCCTCAATACTTTTCTTTATACCTGCTCAGGTCCAGCCCCCCTTTTAAGCTGCTGTCCTAGTCCCACTAAAGAAACTGCCTCTGGCTTCTTCCTGTCTTGCTAAATGTCATACCATTTCTCTTTTTCACACTCCGTAAAGAATACTCCAAGCTCATGGCCTGACTCACCACCTCCATTGCACAAGGCAGTGTGTGGGTGTGGGTGAGGCTAAAACTATCTGCTGCATTCGACATGATCAACCACACCCATACACCTGTGATGTTCGTAGGACTCCCCATGAATGATTTAACTCTTGCTTTATCCAAATAGCTCCGGAACAGTTTCTATCTCCTTGCATGTCTCAATTGCTGTGTTCCACCTCCTCAGTGTTGTGTTGCCCCTCTACGCTGCTGTGTTCCACTGTTCCTCTGCTGTGTACCACGGGTGTCCTCGTCATCTTTTTTTTTTAACCTTAATGTTCACCCACTGGTCGAGCTGATCCAGTGCTTTGGCGTCATCTTGGGGGCACATATGCGAGTAATACCCAAGTCCTCAGCTGTCTGGATGGAGCAGGGCCTGCTTAAGCAGCAATTGAGCTGTGTGACTGTACAGGGGCGCATGCACTCATCCATCAGAAATAAATCTGACTTCTTTCTGAAGTCTAAGGGCTTGTGCGCTGACTTGAGAAAGTAACGTTCTAGTTGCAGCGTGGCACTCTGGAGCACTGTGCTGCAGCTAGAATGTTACTTTCTTTCCGGCCCCACTGCATGTTCTACCTGCTTCCTGGTTCCTGTCTGTGTAGTGGAGACTGGACCGTGGGAGTCGGCTGGTGGAGCAAAGGCCTTCCAGGGGAAGATGGATTCGGGTCAAGAGCAGGTAAGAAAAAAAACATGTTTTGTGTGTGTGTTCGTGCTGCATAATCATGATGTAGGTGTGTGTGTGTGTGTGTGTGTGTGTGTGTGTGTGTGTGTGTGTGTGTGTGTGTGTGTGTGTGTGTGTGTGTGTGTGTGTGTGTGTGTGTGTGTGTGTGTGTGTGTGTGTGTGTGTGTGTGTGTGTGTGTGTGTGTGTGTGTGTGTGTGTGTGTGTGTGTGTGTGTGTGTGTGTGTGTGTGTACACGTGTACACGTGTACACGTGTACACGTGTACACGTGTACGAGTGAGTGACTGAGGGCCCATGCCAATGAGCTAGTGTATAGGTTTGCGAGTGATTGGTTTGAGTAAATGAACGAGTTAGTGTTGTGTGAATGGGTGTGCACGTGTGTTTGCTGGGCCGGCAGCAGAGGAGCTGATTTTGGTGGATGGGGCGCGGGGTACCATAATGGCACAGTCATTTTTAAAAAACATTTTTTATGGGCATCCATCCATGGTCAAGCAAGCATTTTATGTGTTATGATGTGGCTAGACTGGCGTTTGTGGCAGGCAGTCTAGCCATTTAATACTGTGGCATTACATTTTTTACTGGACATCTATAATAAAGCAAACATCATTTTTCTTTTCTTTTTTATTGTTTTAATTAAAAAAATGATTTTTACAACAGAAAGGAGGGAGTCTTATCTAGTCAAAGTGCGACTCTGTGTTGCCTTTAAAGTGAATTCTTCCAGGCACATAAGTGTGTCTTCTGAGAGTGCTCCCAAGTTCTAATAAGTAGGCGCAGGTAGGTTAGTCAAAGTTGTCATAATGTGTTGCAGGATTTTAACCGTTAATTAGCCAGGTGGTTTTATCACCACCGATCATCCTGGCCCACCATGTTTCTTTGTCCATTAGTAGAGGGTTTGTGAAAAAGTGCTTCAAATATTGGGATCTTACCAAGGAAGTACCAGGACATGACAGAAGCAGATGGGGCATTGACTCTTTTTCATTTTCAGTGTTAATTAGCCAGCAATTACTTGTTGGTGAAAGGCCTCTTATGGGCAAGATTTCTTGGTTTCAAGGAGCTTAAGCCGGGCTCTTAAGAGAAAGTTTCGCGCTGATTTGCAAGGGAGTTTCCTGATGAATCCTTGTAGTTCGTTCAGTTTGTTCATGTTGTATGGCATGTGAATCGTAAGTTTGTTAGTTGCAGCCACTTCTAAAGTCTCGATCCAGTCCAGCACCTTGAGCATGATGTGTTTCTACGTGGCAAGACCGACATTTTAATGTAGCCAGAATAGCTGTTTTTTTTCTTTCTTGTGGCATGCCATTTGATTCTGGGCCTGTAACGCGTGCGACTAACAGAGCAGTGGGGGGGGGGGAGGGGGGAGGCATACAAAGACTTTGCACAGCGTGCTGGGAGACCTGTGGCTGGCACGGGGGTGGAGAGAAGGATACGCACTAGAGTTGGCTCTAGAATCAGAATGCTATCTTTGGCTTGTTTGGCTGTAAAAGCCCTAAAATAAATAAAAACAATTGTAATGGCATCGAGATCTGGGGGGGGTGGGAGGGGGGTTCCCCAATTCTGGTCATTGACCTGAGGTGAGCCCTGCACGAGTTCCAGAGGTTAAAAGCCTTGATTTCAAGTTGAACTGCAATCTCAGACTTTCCCTACAGATCATGAATGCATCTAACTGCATGCACAAGCAAATGTTTCCTCATGGTTCCCTGTCGAATCTGTGTGGCCAGATTACAATCTTAGGCATCTCCAATGAGTTCTGTATGTTGCAGCCCTCTTAATTACCAAGGCAAGATTCCCTTATGCCCCGGATTGGCTTCTTAGTGCACCCGCTTAAGGAACTGTTATGGCAGAGGGCTTACTTTCCTGTCTTCACGTCATCTCATGTTATCCTTCCCTTACTCTTCATGCAGCAATGTGTTCGCCTTTGTCGGCCTAGGCAATGGGAAGATGAATTTCCTCGCTGGCCCCTGCTTTGTAAACTCCCTTTCTCTTTGAGCAGTACGAATGTATTTCTATAAAAAAAACGTGACTTTTCTCGGTTGCTTACCCAAACGTTCACTACTTGCTTTCGTTTCTGTTCTCTCCCCCATCTCTACGGTCCCCACTATGCCAACGCAATCCCAGACCCTTTGACTCTTCTGTCTTTTTGTCTGCACTCCCCTCCCCCTTCCTTCTCCCTCTGTCTCTGCTTCCCTTTCTGTTGACTCGGCTCTCTCAACTCTTAATACTTCTCTTACTTGTAGTATCAGTGCTGTACACCATGCTCCTCCTTTCTGACCTTCATTCAAGCCTCCCCAACCTTGGGTCACTCTGGATAGTCTTTTTTTAGGTACAAAGCTTCAGCAAGCTGGACGCCGCTGGAAAAATAGTCACCTACTGAACGTGCTTCTCTTCCATCCATTCTCCCTATGGCGCTGCCTTCGTCTGCGCCAAAAACAAATATTTCTACATTCTTATTCCTTCATATTGTCCTCATCCCTGCCTTCCCCTTCAGCTACTTAACTGTACCCTTTCTTCCCCTTCCACTGAGCCCTCTTTATCCTCTTCCCTTACTCCCACTGAGTTGGCCAACTATTAATTCAGTAAAGTCAAACTGTTGTGGTTCTCACTGCCAACCTCTAGCAATGTGTCTCCTCCCTTCCTTCCTCTTGTATCATTGTCACGGGCATCCTTTTCCCGCTCACCAAATCTGACACGTCATCTTTCCTTGCTAGAGCCCACCCTACTACGTCACCACTGGACCGTATTTCTTCCGCCCCAATGACTAAGATCTTCTCTCTGCTGCTGTCATAGCTGTCCTCTCTCATTAATCTGTCCCTTTCCTCTGAGACTTTCCCTGCTGCCTTTATATGCAGTGATATTGCCTCTCTTGAAAAGGCCTTCTTTTGTCACATCTTGACCATCAAGCTTCCAACCCATCTCTCGTCTGCCTTTCCTTTATAAGATGTTAGAATGGGCAGTCTATATCCAAGT
Organism: Ambystoma mexicanum; assembly: GCF_040938575.1. Taxonomy (NCBI): domain Eukaryota; kingdom Metazoa; phylum Chordata; class Amphibia; order Caudata; family Ambystomatidae; genus Ambystoma; species Ambystoma mexicanum. Next base: position 957,374,603 of record NC_090921.1, on the reverse strand, counting down.
TACATCTAATCTTGACTATCAATCTCTTCTCCCACAAACACAATCTGGGATTCGCCCATTCCATACCACCGAAACTGCTCTGCTCTCCCTTTCCAGCTCCATTCTGTACGCTCGCCATTCTAAACTCTCTCCCAATCTCATCCTACTTGATCTTTCAGATGCTTTCAGCAGGTTAATCACTATACTCTCCTCTATACTTTACACTCATTGGGCTTTTTCTTCACTGGTTTAAATTTGATCGTTCCATTTCGGTCTGCTGGGGAGGTATAGATTTCCCCACTGTCCCTCTGATACAGAGTGTTCCCCAAGGCTCTATCTTGGGCCCTCTCCTCTGTTCCCTTTCCACTGCCCCCCCTCTTTCTTCCATTGTCTCTTCCTTTGGACTTTGGTCACATTTCTAGATGGATGATTCTCAGCTCCTTGTTTCCTTCTCCTCCTTTTCCCAATACACCTCATACTACTATGTCTGTCTTCTTGACATTCAATCCTGGATTAAGTCACACTTGTTACATATTGATGCCTCAAAGACTGAAATCTTGTTTTTTCCTGCTTCTACCACCACCTATCGTTCCTCTTTCCCTTCTTTTCCCACCTACCTCTCTCCCTTTCTCTACATCTGCCTGTAATTTGGTTGTCCTCTTTGATTCTTCTCTCCCTTTCTCATCACACATCTCTACCATTGCCCGCTCCTGCTGGTTCCAACTGTACAACATCCATAAAGCCTGCCGGTCCCTCACTTTTGATGCCCCTAAACTTCTTATTACTTCTTTCGTTTCTTCTCATCTTGACTATTGTTCCTGTCTTCTTGCTGGTTTTTCTGCCTCTCATCCTTACATTCTGCTATTCGCCCTCTCTGTGGCCTTTCCCTTTGTTTTACGATTACTCCTTTTCTCCGCTCCCTCTGTTGGCTATTCTTTCAATCTCGTCTACTGTTCCGTTTCTATGCAGTACTGTATATGTCCCTCCCGTTCTCTTCGGCCTCTATCTCAGTCTTCACTAGCTGCTCCTAAGCCACTCGGCGCCCAATCTCTCTTAGCCCAAAACTTTGGAATTCTCTGCCACTCCACATGAAATCTATCTGTAGTTATTTTCTGTTTCGCATACATTTCAACAATGACTTGCTTTCGAATAGGTCCTAATTTGTTCTTCAATCTGATTTTTTTTGTTATCGATGCATTAATGTTGTAATGATGTCTTTTGTCTGGCGCTTTGCGAACGTGTCTTATAAATTAATCAATACACATACCTTCTAATGTTTCTAGCTTGGTTCTTCTACCCTGTGCCAAGAAGCCCTTTTCGGGCGTACACCGCGCTTTACAATTGGACCGGACATTCATATGTTTCAATCGACTTTTCTTCAATCCCTTATCTAACAGTTATTTCCCTTTGTATTTTTCTAATGTCATTGGTAGTTTTCCCGAGTACATGTTTCCTCTTGCTGAGCACAGTTGGTGAGGTTAGCGTGCTGGGCAAAGGGGGCAGCTCTAAAGAAACCAATGGAATTAACTAAGGTTTCAGTTTTATATTTTTTATTTTCACCAATAATGTTTGCAATACAAAAAAAAGATTTAAAAAATCATCTCATAATGCATAACACAACATGAATAGAAGAAAAGGTAGAGCAAGAAAGAAAATTAACTAAATTGCCATAAGGCTCGGCCCTCGTATCGGTCTGCTGTTGAGCAACATAGTTATATGTGACACAGCAGAGTAGCTGTACTGTACCGTGCACAGCATGTTTGCAGAGGCCCTGAACTGTGCTGTAGGGTTGACCTTACGCCAGCAGCTTGCAAATATAAGGAGTGACTGTGAAACATTGGAAGAGCGAAATGGTGCATGCAGCCTTCAGTGCAGCTACTGGCCGGAAGCCGCCACGCTCCATCTATGCCTATACTGTGCTTGGAACTGGTGTAGTGCCGCTGCAGTATTTGTATTCTACTTCTCTCCCCGGGATCCTCCTTTCTGATGCACCGCCATTCCCGCCCAATCGGTGATCCCTAACTTTTTTGGATGATTTGAAATTGGTATATTACTTGATTAGTAGTTCGTTTGTATTTTTTGATTGGTTTGTGTCATCATGCCATGTGTATTGGTTCCATTTGTAAAAACAAATGGTTGGCCATGCCGGTGAGATAGCTCAGTGGGTTAAGTGCTGGTTGATGTGATCTGTGCTTGATCTGAAGGTCGCAGGTTCAAATCCCAGCAAGGTCGACTCGGCCTTTCATCCATCCAAGGTTGATAAAGTGAATAACAATTTCGATTAGGTAATAATAATAATGTATTTTAATATGTGCAATGTGAAGCACTTTAGATGAAAGTGGTGTATCCATAACAATTATTATTTATTAATTGCAGAAAAACTAATGTTCAGTGAGAGGCATCCATCATGTGGAACATGGAACAAATGCATTGTGAAAATCAACAGCAGTGCTTGTCCATGGAAACTTGAGAGGGGCACACAAGTACACAGGCGACAGTCAAAACAAATTGTGAGGCAGGAGAGCGCTCGCGGGGTAGGGCCACCATCCGGGGGAATCGGGTGGTTCTTAGGGCCAGGACGTAGCCAAGTACTGTGCCAAGAGGCATACATGTAAACACCAGAACAGGGGACCTAAAAGGGCACGTCTTTATGTGTGCGGTACGTGAGTGCCTTCCTTGTCTCTAGGCGTACGTTATTATTTTTTTGTGGCCGGGCAGCGTTTTTTTTGGAGCAGAAAGGGCAATATTGTGAATACGTTATTCATGCATGTCAAACTCAGGAGTGTGTCAGATGGTACCTTTGCTGTTTTTTAACACTGCTTTAGTGTTGTGCTCATCTAGAAAAGTACTTGTCGTTCGACTGTACTCACTGGGATATGTTTGCCTAAATTTAAAAAAAAAAGTTGAATTATTAAAGAAAAGGGGGAGCCTGCGTAATTACTCAGTATTATTATTTCTAAAAGTTGTTTTCCTTTGCCCTACCCATTCCTTGTATTCTGAAATTACAGTTGAACATATAGCATGTTCTATATACTGTACAGGCTAAGAGACCCACCTCAGAACACTGCTTTACGTAAGACCCGTCACCTGATCCCAAAGCAAAGCACCCAGCCAGAGGGGAGGGACACTCGGGAATTTAATGCAGCCACGCGCAAAGAGCAGGAAACGGGCGGGATGTGGAAAGGCCCTGACATGCCTAAAGGTGCTTAATGTGGTTCTAGAGCCACACACATTTAGTTGGAAGTGCAGTCTTCAAATGATTGGTAGCACTATTGGTGTAAATTTAGAAAGAATAACTACCCAGCAGACGTTATGGCGAATCCATTGGAACAGAACCTTCTCGAACAGGCCCAAGTGAGGCGCATGAGTGGGTAAGCATAGGGTGGAGCTGGAGAGCAAGTGGCATATCTAGTTAACTGCAGAAGTGGGCGGAGCCTACAATGATTCCTTCGGGAATTCAGAACGCGCATTCCTGCCTTACCAGTGAAGGCATTAAAAAGACAGCAAGCACTGTAGCAGGCGCGGTGTCCCGAGGAGAACCTATCTGACATCAGGTTGCAATGTCAATGATTCTGTTGACTTGAAGTAGCTCCAGGAAAAGAAGTGGAAACTATTTCTCCAAAACGTTCTGAAATATCGTAATGCTTAATTGCACAAACGCATACAAACCGGTTATGAAACAATGGGCCACATTACGACCCTGCCGGACCGGAAAGAACGGTGGCGGTAAAACCGCTGCCACCGTTGTTTGCGGACCAGCTGATTCAGAGTCCTACAGGCGGGAGTTATCACTGGCAGGATTAACACCACCCGCCTACAGGCGGACATGGAAACACCGGCTCTGTCATAGACGGAACCAGTGTTTCCATGGTCCCCATCCCCATGGAGTCCTGGGAATGGGGATTTACAGAATTCCGCCTCCGGAATTGCCGGGTCACCGGGGTTGTAATGCCCCAGTGATTCCAACAATCACGGAAGCGGAATGGTATTACGGGTCCAGCGGCAGCCTGCCTGTTTTTCCGGCATGGCTACCACCAGACTCGTAATGAGGCCCAATGTCTATGCATGAAGGCTGTAAGGATGGCCAATCAAATCAGGATGTAAAAAGTCTGTTGTGCGGAAATGGGACGAATTACCACTGATTTTTACTTGAGATCCTTTAGTTACATCCTTTGGGGGGAAAAAATGACCTGTTTTTTTCATCTGATTGTCAATAGTCCTAAAAAATCACATAATTCTGAGACTGTGACCTGGCCCGCCATGTGAAGCATTTGAATTGTGCCTGTGCCATTCCCCAGCAGCGGCCGCTTCATGCCACTTCACACAGTAGGTACTCTTGGCACTATTTCTGATGTATTCTGACAATGCAGTTCGAATGTCTATCTCAAGCCAGGTATTGTTCCTTGGTTGGTGTATGCATAGGGGGTCACTTTGCTTTATCTGTCCACTAGAGGTCCATTGGGTTTAGGAGGAGGCGCATACCTGATGGAACCCTTATGTCCACTTCTGGAGCTCCATTGGGTTCAGGAGGAGGCACACACCTGGTGGAACCCTTATGCCCACTTCTGGAGCTCCATTGGGTTCAGGAGGAGGCACACACCTGGTGGAACCCTTATGCCCACTGCTGGGGGTCCATTGGGTTTAATAGGAGATTCATTCCTCGTGGTACCCTTCTTCCCACTGCTGGAGGTCCATTGGGTTTAGCAAGAGAAGCATACCTGATGGAACTCTTCTGCCCGCTGCTAGATGTCCATTGGGTTTAGCAAGAGATGCATACCTGATGGAACCCTTCTTCCCACTGCTGGAGGTCCATTGGGTTTAGCAGGAGACGCATTCCTGGTGGAACTCTTCTGCCCGCTGCTAGATGTCCATTGGGTTTAGCAAGAGATGCATACCTGATGGAACTCTTCTGCCCCCTGTTGGAGGTCCATTGGGTTGGGTTTAGCAGGAGATGCATACCTGGTGGAACCCTTCTTCCCACTGCTGGAGGTCCATTGGATTTAGCAGGAGACGCATTCCTGGTGGAACTCTTCTGCCCGCTGCTAGATGTCCATTGGGTTTAGCAAGAGATGCATACCTGATGGAACTCTTCTGCCCCCTGTTGGAGGTCCATTGGGTTGGGTTTAGCAGGAGATGCATACCTGGTGGAACCCTTCTTCCCACTGCTGGAGGTCCATTGGGTTTAGCAAGAGATGCATACCTGATGGAACTCTTCTGCCCACTGTTGTGTGTCCATTGGGTTGGGTTTAGCAGGAGACGCATACCTGCTGGAACTCTTCTGCCCACTGCTAGAGGTCCATTGGGTTTAGCAGGAGACGCATACCTGGTGGAACCCTTCTGCCCATTGCTGGGGGTCCATTGGGTTTAGCAGGAGACGCATACCTGGTGGAACTCTTCTTCCCACTGCTGGAGGTCCATTGGGTTTAGCAAGAGACGCATACCTGATGGAACTCTTCTGCCCACTGTTGTGTGTCCATTGGGTTGGGTTTAGCAGGAGACGCATACCTGGTGGAACCCTTCTTCCCACTGCTGGAGGTCCCTTGGGTTTAGCAGAAGATGCATACCTGGTGGAACCTTTCTGCCCATTGCTAGAGGTCCATTGGGTTTAGCAGAAGACGCATACCTGGTGGAACCCTCTGCCCATTGCTGGGGGTCCATTGGGTTTAGCAGGAGACGCATACCTGGTGGAACTTTTCTGCCCACTGCTAGAGGTCCATTGGGTTTAGCAGAAGACGCATACCTGGTGGAACCCTTCTGCCCATTGCTGGGGGTCCATTGGGTTTAGCAGGAGACGCATACCTGGTGGAACTTTTCTGCCCACTGCTAGAGGTCCATTGGGTTTAGCAGGAGACAAATACCTGGTGGAACTCTTCAGTTTCACCTGTAGGTTTACGTTACAACATACTCCTCTGTCTGATAACCTTCCATGTTAGACAAGAGCAGTGTTGCTTAAAAAAGATAGGATGGCCACTCTTGCCATCAATCTTATCCTGTCGGCTATTAATATCAATGCAATAGTTTTAAGGTGATATCGGAGTTGCATGAATTTTGAAGATTTTCAAAAGTTAATTTATTTTTAGAAATTGGGGTTTGGTTCTTAATTCTCAAAGTTTTAATGCACATGTTGTACGAGTTAAGCATATGTTTTATTTGTACAGAGTGCCTCATTTGTTCGACATACTTGTTTTAATATTAATGTAACATTAGTGAAGGCTCTTCCAGGCGGCATTTGCAGTGCATTTTGCCATCGAGGAGCGTGCAGCTTTTACTTCATGCATGAATCGCTGGTAAGATGGCGCACTTGCCACGGCGTCAATCTGTGTCTCTCATAATTACGGGAAATAAACTATTGTTCACCGCACAAATCTCCAGATACACTCCAAGGGACAGGAAGTATGTTTTTGACATGCTAAAAAAGACTAATGAAGTTAAGAGTAATGTCTTTCATCTTTTTGCCATTAAGCTTGTTTAGTAACCAGTGTTGCAGTAGAAGGGAGGACATTATGCTTTAGGAGTGTTTTTAATTATAAAATGTTTGCTTAATTTCGTTGTCCTCAAATGGTCTGGAGGGGGGAGCACTTGACACCACCCTTTGCTTTAGCTGGCCACAGAATCTCTCTCTTTTCTCTCTTTTTCTCTGTCTCTCTCTTTCTCTCTCTCTCCTACTTCTTCTCGTTCCATCTTCTCCTTCTCTTCCTTTCTCTCCCCTTTGCCCTTGCTCCTTCACTCTTTCGTCTTCACTCTTCGCCTTCTCTTTCCCTTGTGATACTTCACTGGCCGGCAGGCTATATATGCCTCACTATTACTGCTTGACTTCGGTGGCCAGTACGCTTTTTACGGCACACCATTCCTCCCCTGCTCCCTGAAGTCATTCCCTAATAGAAGTAAAGGTTGGTTTAGTGGAAGTCGCCAGAGCAGATGAAGGTGAATGGCCTGATACTTATATTAAGGTGGGACTCCACTATTATAACATAAAAGGTCAAGGTAGGTTATTACCGATAATAAACACGTTCAGCAAGAAAGCTGGTCAGCAGTCAACTGCTCAAAGTAACAACACTACTAGAATTGCTAACTGCTGAACCCATGTGCATGCATCATAGTACTTAGCCGAAACCTACCCTTACCCAGATAATTTGGCTCACACATTGTTTGTCAAGTGTTGGCAATAAAAGGCCGTAGGTTTTATTGTACACATATGGTTATGCCAATAACAATAATCACATATCATAAGATAATACACAATACTTTTGGGCACCAGGTCTTGGGTTTACCCCCTCTGGCCCGTGCCCGCCTTCTTATGTCCCACGACTTGTTGTGGACACCGTACAGTGTCCTGTACTTCTTTTCCTTTGTTCTTCTCCCTTTTTTTGTAGGGTGGGAGGGTTTTGTGGTAACAAAGCAAAGGTTTGGAAGGCACTGAGTCCACCGCGCACCTCCTGTGTGTTTGGGTCCCCGTTCAGGGTCCACAAACTAGTTGTGTTTTCTCAGAGCGTGCCACTCTGTATTTATAAGACCCAGGGGAGCCCTGGGTCTTTGATATGTATAGTAGTGGGGGCTGTTATGTGTCAGCCCCCGGCCGGATAGCCGACTGTCTGGCCCCCCGGGGCGGGCAGGTCTTTGAACCTGATCCCTGCCTGCCTGTTGGCTTCCTTGGGTGCTTAGCACCTAGCTGCATGAAGGAAGGGTGAGGTGATTGCTCACACCTCACCCTTCCTCAGCATTGTGCTTGGCAGACTGCATGCCTCTACGACAGGGGGGAGGAGGAGAGGAGCAGAGAGGGGGAGAGGTTGTGCTGCCCCTCTCCAGGCCTGCTGATGGTAACAGCAGTTACCCTGCCTCGCTTTGTGAGGCACTACAGCATTGCCCAATCTCAACATTTTAGATCCCTCCTGCATCAACTATATCCTACCTCACCCTCGAAGCTGTATACAAGGTCACAATCGCTTTTACTCTTTTACATACAAGGCAGGAATTAGGTTTTGACTGAGCCCAGAAGATGGAGGTTACAGTTACCACCAACAACACTAGTTCTCCTTAGGAATAATGTCTGCCTTACATGTAAAGAATAAAAGTGATCGTGAACGTGTATATATGTTTGAGTCGCCTGTTCATCCCCTGGCCTTGACACTACTTATTACTGATCTTGGAGCCACTTTATGTGGAATTATTGGTTGACCATGTCAAAGGTAGAAGAGCGGTCAACGAGAATGAGAACATCAGGAGAGTTCTAACTCTCTGAGATTTGGGAGCAGTTCTTCACGGGTGTTGAGAAGAGCAGTTTCCGTGCCTCTAGATGCTCGAAATCCAGATTGATGGTCATGTAAACAACCAAAGAGCTCTGTGTGTTGCGTCAGTTGGAGAACACCAACTTCTCCAGGAGTTTCCCAAGCAAGGGTGTAGTAGAGATAAGGTGGTAGTTGGTCAGACACAAGGGGTTGGCAGAGGGTATTTTTAGGAGGGGTTGCACAAGGGAGTGCTTGAGAGAGGAAGGGAAATAGCCAGGGGCTAAGGAGTGGTTGCAGAAGTCAGCAAGAACCAGTGCAAGGGAGGAAATGTCCTTAAAAGGTTCTGAAAGAACACGAAGACACCTGTATGGAAGAGACCTTTATGGAGCGGACTACTCTAGAAACATCATCTGTTGTGATAGGTGAGACGGAGGAAAGAGTGGGTGGTGGTGGGTGTCAAACCAAGTGAGGCAGGAGAAGAGGCAGAGGAGGGGAAAGAAGAGAGAGCGGTCAGAATGTCCTGGCTTTTAGAGGAGAAATGGGTGGCCAGTGCAGTATAGCAGGCGTGAGAATGAGGAGGCGAATTAGAGACTGCAGATGGATTGGGTAGTTCTGTGCAGATTTTGAAGAGTTCAGTCATGTTGTTAGTGGCGCCAGAGATACAGGCCTGGATTATGACACGCTTCTTGGAGCAGATGGAGAGACAGAATTGATATTTGATATGATATGAAAAGTCATTTATAACGCACCTGTACACAAGTGTTTTTAGGTGCCAAACTCATTGCCTTTGGAGCAGACGACAGCCCATTTTGTCAGAGGATGAGCCCGAGTCTGCCACTTCCGTTCAACTGCTCTGCACTTGTGTTTCAGAGTGGCTAGATCAGAGTCGTACCAACTGTTAGGCTTGGAGGCTGGTTTCAGGCGGATCATCATGAGAGGGGCAAGAATGTCAAGAGTGTTAATAATAGTGAGGTGAAGATTGTCAAGGACATAGTCTGTGGGAGCGTCAGAAGGGGTGGAACAAAGGGGGAGTGAAGGTGGAAGCAAATCCAGCAACTGACTCTAGTTTCATTGGTTGGATGACCATGAAGGAGGCTGGCAGTGCTGGGCGGCGGGGGCTCAGTCAGGTGACGGAGAGGTCCCAGTGCGAAGAGAGGAGGGAGTGGTCGGACCAGGAGAGAGGGGTAGTGAGAGGGTTACAAAAAGGAAGATCAGCAGGGATGAAGGCATCAAGAGTGTGTCTGGCAGAGTGAGTAGGGCTAAAAGGGAGAATTGTAAGGGAGAGAGAGGTACAGAGATCACGGAAGAGTGCAGAGGCAGGAACAGTGGTGTCAAGGTGGATATGGAAGTCGCCAAGGATGAGGAGTTTAGAGGATGAAGTCAGAAGAGAGGAGGTAAAGTTTGCCCATTCCGAGAGTAAGAGAGAGACAGGGCCATTGGGGTCTGTAGATAGTGGCAAGGGTGAGAGAGAGAGTAGAAGACACCAAGCTTGTAGAAAAGACTTTAAAAGGAGGAATAGGGCTGAGTGGGTCTCTCTCCCACTCAGAGAAGATCAGGTCTACTCCGCCACCAGGTTAATTGGGCCACGGCTTGGAGAGGATCTTGTAGCCATCAGTGAGGAGGGAGTCAAAAGCAGTGACAGAGCTGGCATTGAACCACATCTCAGTGAGTGCAAGGAAATCAAGATCAAAGTCTTCAAGAAGGAGGCAGATATCAGAAGAGTGTTTAACAGCAGATTGAGTGTGGAGTGGCTAACTGTAGCCGGTCACCACCTTTTGAAGGATTTCCGAGGAGTAATACAGGGGGGTGGTACACCAATCAGAGGTTGTGAAGGTGGTGCAGAGAGAAAGGAAGGAGGAGTAGCAGGAGAAGGTTGCAAGTTGATGAGGGCCGGCAGGCGCCAGTCAAAGTAAAAAAGATTGGGTTGAGGGTACTGGGCCATGACAGTGCCATTGTCATAGACGTTAATGATCCACCTAGAGGATGAGAAGTACGCCAAGAGTACTTCCCATCTAGTGTCACCATTAATGGGTGAGGAGGAAAAAGGGGAGAGTGTAGAGATCATATGGGAGGTCCATATGCAGAGGGGACAGAGAAGACATTAGTGATAGTGTGTCTGGAAGTAGCACTAACATAGGTGTCAGCAATAGATGGGTCTGGAAGTAGCACTAACATAGGTGTCAGCAATAGATGGGCCTGGAAGTAGCACTAACATAGGTGCCAGCAATAGGAAGGTCAGAATTAGAGTTCAAGAGATCTTTATTATGTTTTTTTTCTTCCAGACCTCGAGAGAGAGGAGGGATATGTGATAGAGTAACAGTTAGAATAGATGGGAGAGATAGAGAGTACCATTGAGGTGGAGGAAAGTAGGAAAGTTGGAGAGGCTGCACAATGCACGGATAAACTCACCAGGCGGCCTAGCAGCTGAGGGATGCAGAAGGATGCACAGATGTAGGCACACCTAAATTCGAATTTTTAAAGCAGCAGTTAAATGCAGCACAAAGTGGACGATGTACAGATGTAAGGCACACTTTAGAGACAGAGCATACAGCAGCTTTACAGGAAATGCAAGAGAGAGAATATTTGAGTAGCAAGCCAACATGTGAGAGGCAGCATTTGGCTGGACATGTAAGGTGGCACATGGGCACCAGATAGGGTAAGCATGTAAAGATAGTTGCAGAGGTAAATGACGAAACTGAGTTAGAAGAGGCAGTGGCTTTGGTGACTTCCGATGAGGGTTTGCATGGCCCAGGTGGTCCCCAGAGAAGGGGAAGGCAGTCAATTGAGGCCTTGACGATGCTGTCACATGGAGAGGGCCACAATGGAGCAATGGAGGCGAACAGTTGTTAAAGTTAAGAGAAGCAGCTCTGAATGCAAGTCAAGTCAGGAGTGTGGGCACAGTACACTGGCAGTGGCTTTTTTCTGGTAGGGCATGGTGGGCCTATATATGTTTGAAGGGTAGAGGGCAGCCCGAACAACAATGGCAGAGCAAGGCGTAGGGTGCTTACCAGATGTTGAGGCTCAGTTGCGCGGAAAACCATCTCGGTGTCCTCAAGGTCTGCACAGGGCCAGCCATAGAGGACCAGGCCCTCAGATGAGGCCCTTTGAGGGGGCCGGTGATCACCTGCCAGATCTGGGGGCTTCAGTAGCAAAAAGAAATGGGCAGCCATTCAGGCATTGGCTGCAGAGATCAGCCGATGGATTCCGCCTTCGCGGCCTGCTTTAATAAGGCAAACTGCCTCCTGCTCGTGCTGAGGGGCAGATGAGTGGTGCTGCCGAGATGTGAAGCAAACACTTCCCCTTCCCTTGTCAGGATTGTTCCCACTAAGACATGGAGAAGTGCTTACCACAGACCTATGTATAACTATGGATTATGCTGCTGCAATGGTTTGTTCTATGTCTGAAAATTGCACAAAGCATTTATTATTGTATGCCACATCTACTTTCATATTACACAATCAAGCTATGTGCCCCCTGGGCCCATTGTGCTGCAGCCCATGAACTGTTTGTATTATTTGTATTTATTTGAAGAACATGGATGTCAATTTCGAACAGAAATGGCTTACAATAAAATGTTTACAGATGGCGGAGGCAGTCCATCAAAGGGTGCCTGTACAATAGCACAAAGATGAAAACAAGTGGTGATGCAGTTTAGGAGGATGTGAACAAAGAGCGACATGGACCAGGAAAAAACCCAACAAAATCAAATCTAAGAAACGTGATTTGCAAACGTACCATTAGTCTAGGGGAGTAGGTGCTTCAAACTAGATCAATACATTGCATCAGAGAAGCCTATTTTATTCTAAGGCATCTTCAACTGTGCACACCGCCTCCCCATTGAAAATGACAACCCCCTTTCCCCTTTTTGCAGGGTTATATGCTGGGTGAACCCTTGTGATCTTGATTTTAGGACCAGAAGAAACCAATAAGCACGTACAGTAAGTCTTCATGTGCCTCCACTCTGCAGGGGAAGATCTTCATATTACTCCCCCTTTGTAGGAAAAAAACATGATGGTTGTCCCAATTGTAGCCCCCACAAATATCCATCTTGCCAAATGAAGTTCAATTTAAAGTTGAAGTTGAACCACTATTGCAATGTCAAATGACTCTTTAGAACGTGCGTGTGCAGAGGGACGAAGAGAAGGCACAGACACCAGGATTTACCGGTGTATGAGGATGAAGCGTAGTCAAAGACAGCATGGGCCAGCGTAAGGAGGAAGCAAAGTCACATATGGTGGCAGTGAGCAGAAAGGTGAGTCTGGTGAGTTGGATGCTCCTGCTACTACCCAAGTTGCCTCCTAGAGGATGGAAGGAGTGGGATCCCACAGGCTTGCCTCCCCCGCCAATGTCCAGTATTCCATCATGCAGATTATTTAGGATCCTTCAGTCAAGCATCCAGAACCATACCATCTGGGCTGTTGAAACTCTCTAACATCCTATTACACAGGCCACAAAAAATACCCTATGTGCAAGTCTCTGAAAGTTTATGGTGAAAAAGCCCTAACGCCATAGTATCACGAGTAGGTAAAGCTAGAACTTCAATTAGAATCTTTCAGAGAAAGACCAATAGTCTATACCAACAAGCTCTCGTCTGAAATGTACAGCATTTGACAAATATAAATGGTGTGTCAGAGAAAGCTAGTCAAAGAATGTCTGTCACCAAACTCACTGAACAGTAAGAACCAAGGAATGGAGCAACCATGGCCCATGTGGTCAATGGGGAATACTGTGGAAATCTGCTCATTGATTCATCCAATATGCGGATTGCTGCAAGCAGACACACACTTGCGGGAGACATTCCAAGATCACAGCAACGTCATGTACTGCCTATAAAGACATGGAACAGACAGGTCAGTTAATTCTCTTAACCACAAAGGGGCTCAATTGGAGATATTCAAAGTTAGGAGAGACCGAATCCCAACCAAGAGACCAGCCTATGACAAGCCCTACCAATTCTCAGTACCAGTACAAATAGGAAAAACATGAGAGCACTATAAAAAGGAATGGGGAAGCCCAAGCAAGGCAGCAGCCAGAGGTGAGTCCAGAGCAGACTGGAAACGAGTCCACGTGTTTCTCACAGGTCCCTATTCAGGCAGAGAGATGCCACTTGCTATATGGCAGTGACTTTGACAGAATTTCTGACTACCAGGATTCTAATACAAAGAGGGGAAATCTGCCGCATGTGAAGGAAAATACCTGCCCAAATGAATGCTGGTACTGCAGGCCATGTTGAGACCTCTCCAAGTGTCTCTGTTAAACCAGGCTGATTTAATACCTGCCGAGCGTAGTGCTAATGATCCTGATCATGGTGAGACCTACCCTCGTCGTATCTGATAAGCCCGATCTGAGACTTGCCTTAGCAAATGTTGAGCACGTAGGTCATGGTGAGAACTGTTCCAAGGAATACTGAAAAAAAATAGACCATACTAAAGACTGATTAATCAGTACATGGTAAGGCCAGTGCAGGGGAAACCCTTCTGAGTGAGTGTTCGGACCAATGGGTCAAAGTGAAACCATTGCAATTAAAACCTACGAAACTGAACCATTTCACTGAATGCTGATCTTCCAGGTCATCGTGAGACCTGCCTAGGTGAATATCAGAAACCAGGTTACGCTGTGACCTGTTCGACTTGTTCCAAGTGAAAGGTGCAAGACCCGACCAAGTAAATACTAGAAACCTGCATTAGAACCCTGAAGTCTGAAAGGAACACCTATAATAAATGCAATGGTGTAACAGAGACCTATCCGGTTGAATATCAGAGGTTAGAGACCAATTCAAGATATTTACCCATTCCCCTTTTCCTCAATTTAGCATCTGAGGGATAGTATAGGTTTTGGACACAGGGCTGTGCGCTATAATTTGGACATCCTTACACTGACAGTATCCTTAGTTGTTTTGAGGCAGGGAAGCCCCTCATATAGATGTCGCTAGTTAGGGCTTTCTCCACTCCTCTTATTTTGTCAATATGCCACTTTGGTGTCCTTCTCTTACTCCCTACCCTCCAACAAGATGATGATGAACCTAAAATGGAATAACTTAATTCCTACCAGAGGCCTACCAGAGGAATACAAAGTCCATAGACCAGGAAACCGGCTGACGTGTTACCAAAGGTTGCAAAGTCCAAGAAACCTGGAGGGGGCCTGACCCAAATGGCATGAGGGCGCAAAATGAATGGGATAAAAACAGTTTCAAAGACACAGGCCACCAGGACACCAAGCAGAGGGGAAGTTCCTTGAAATGTCCAAAAAGCAAAGCAGGTCACGTTCCAGGGGAACCAACCATATCCAGGTAACCACAACAATTCAGGGGGAATCCAACCGAAAAAACCCAGTTACACAGGCAAACGTTCGGCACTGAAGCAGTTCAACAATCCAATAGAAAGGTATCCAACAAGGAAAAGACAAAGGAAATCCAGGAAGCAGACAAAGATCAAAACAATCCAAAAAGAGCAGCCCAAAAATACCAGCCAAGTGAGAGTAACACTACTCACAGTCCAGCAAACAGTTGAGGAGCGCAGCTGTTCCTCCTTCAGATCTTTATATGTCTACCGGTGATGAAGACCGGCTCTTCTGTGGCACGACCTGTGTAATGTGCATGATGGCACTGCACGTAGATGCTAAGGCTCATGGGGATGGTAGTATCATGGGAATGTTAGTCCCCACGTCTGCTGGTATGCACAGGGGGGACGGACAAATCACAGTCACCAGTGCATGAAACAATCCCGTTGTGCCAACTACCATAAGAGACGCCAGGTCCTCCATCGAGGCCGGACAGATTCCTGACAGCGTGAATTCAACAATGAAACTGTGTACAAAGGAACACTGAAACAATTCTTCATATGATGATTAACTATCTTTTTTAAAAGGGGAGTGGGGCCTAGAATATAAGAGTTTAACTGTGAACTGGTTAGCACAAAAAGGTATTAAGGGCATGCCCTACATTATGTGCACTGTACCCCTAAGTGTGTTCAGTACACTCAAACCAAACATGCACTCTGTGCACCAGGCAAATACATGCCAACAGCACCACGAAAATAAATTAGAAAGAGAGGTACTAAAAGCTTTCCCAGTGACATAATTTGACCAAAATGCCAGGTCTAGCGGAAGTGGCACCAAGCACTGGATGACAACACAGGTCATGTCATCACATGCCCTTTGATCCGGGTGACATCACAGAAAGTGGTGGCAGGTGACCTTCGACACGAACACCATCACAGGAAGTGGCAGCACTTAAGTAAAGGGTTATTTTAATTTCCAACGGCATAAAACGGCTTGGATTCTGCCTTAAACTGCCAGGGGTGCAGTCATGGTATCTGCAGGATAAACAGTGCAGAATCTGTACTATTTAAAGTAGTTTCTGTGTTTTGTTACACACACACACACACACAGATGTTGGCCATTCTGGGAGAAATAAATGTGAATATGGCGCTACAGTGATGTTATCATCCTAGTACTGCTCAAGGAGGGCATCGCACTGAAAAGGATCAATGCACAACCATGCACTTATTTATGTTCTTTAAAATAGAAACATAATCTTGCAGCATTAAAGAGCTGTCCCTGGGAATTGTTTAGTCATGACACCATGGACCTACAGCACCCTACAACAACGCACATCCCGAATTGTCTCTGTGCTATTGAACAGCTATGTTTTAATAATTGTTGCTAATTGTTGGAGGTACCCGTTTGCTTTTCTTTTTACAGGCGCTCTTCTTTTGACCCTGGAACTAGGGCTAGCAAGACTAATAATTTGTAGCAAGGGGGTGGGTAGTGGTAGAGGGTAACACCCCGCGCTATCCTCAATTATCATTAGGGTATTTCTTGAATATAAACCTAACTTCGGGAAGCAATAGAGAGCTTTACAATCATTGAGGGTTGGATGGGGGAAATCCAGTGAGGGGAGTAGAGAACCAAGAGAGCAGAGATAAAACAACACGTGAGGGTCCGGCCAGGCAATTTGGCAGCAAGAGATCTACAAGAAATCATGCGAGGAAACAGTGGGGAGCAGTTCCCCCACTCTCAAGTAAGGTGAGGAGTGGAGGGTTTGTGGACCTGGGTGTTAGAGAGGAGCCATTCCTTGAAGAGGAGGGTCTTGATTTCGTTGTCCTCAAGTAGCACAAATGCCTTTCCTCCATTCAAAAAGTAAGTGCCCCACCACTTTGTTCAAACAAAAGGTGTGCTACCACATCAGTCATCTTGGATTTGGCAGTATAGTGCTAAAAAGTAAAAGGAGACCCTCTTTGAGTGTGAACTACATGTGTTATTTTAAAACTGGCATCACAGAGCGGCATAGGGCTGACGCAGAAGTGGTGATTTATTTCACCATTCCTCTAGCCTATTGATGACAAGAGAAACACTAACACAGTGGGGCGGGTAAGCCACCTGGACGTGCTTCTACGCCCGATAGTTGGCTTCAGATTCAAATAGCAGCGGTGGGTGTATTTCTCCAACTAACATGTTCTTACATCCTCCTCGCCTTTATTTGCATGTCATTTTGGTATTCCAATATGTCCCAGGAAATTTCACGTTCTTGCACGGATGTTACTTTTTGCAGCATGAATATTTCCACTAACGGCAAGCTTTGCATGTAAAGTGGGGTCACATGGTTTATAGGTGTCCGGCAAAGTCCTTGGTGATTTTGCATGTCTGGCAACGGGGCTGTTGCTAGGGCAACTAGATTTGCATTACGTGCGTCCTGAAGAGTAATGTGTTGAATATGAGGTTAAAAGAATCCCCGTCACATTGTGGCCTTGGTGTTGAATGAGAGACACTGTATCGTGCCCCACACTGGAAGGGTGTTTGTTCAGATGTAATTTGTTCAAAATGGAACAGGATTGGCAAAACCGAGTAGGTTTGTGTGTCATATATATGGAGTGCAGCTTCAATGCCCCAATTCATTTCATATCCTAAATAAAGCACAGTAATAAAGTCTGTTGCAAAATGAGTGATGGGAATCATTATAGTCCTTAACCTAAAACAGATGTACACTTGCAACAAAGAAAAGTAGAGTAAAAACAGTGTTCCTTCCAGATTGGGTGACAACGGACTAACACCAGAGCCGTATGCCTGACATGTCCCAACACCCTGGTCAGGCAAGGTCAGGCAATTACTAATCATTACACACAACTTACTCAATCACACTTGGCCACACGGATAAAAGGTGGTGCACGAAAGCACACTCAGAGCTAGGAAAAGCACATGAGGAAGCAGCAGTTCCAAGATTGTGATTTTAACACAAGGAGAAAGGCGGCGAGACCAGAAAAGGTTGCAAGGAGGGAAGTGTCCTTGACCTCGAGACAGTTACTTTCACAAGCCTTGGAAAGTGAGAAGCCTAAAACCGTGAACTGATGCTGATCTATCTGATCAAAGGTATCCGGGGTGCTCCCATGTTGATTACCCAGGCCGGGAAGAGCGATTTCCTCTGTGGCACTGACCTTGGCTCCTGCAAGAAAGCTGCGCCAGTAAAAGCAGCACAGCCGGTGAGTCGGAGAAACCGATATGAAATCAGCTTATGTGGAACCAAGGTTGCAAGCGGCAACATTGTATGAAGAAATCCAAAAGGACAGTGTTTGAAGTGCGTGCGATGAGAGACAGGAACAAGGGGAAACTAAGGGAGTGAATGTACTTTGAAAAAGCCAAATAAGATACCGGGTATTTAGTGGTTGGCGCCACGCGGATGCTCCATCTAAGGTCTCTGTAAGGTATCCAACTGAATTGCAACTGCATTGTAAAAAGGAACGTATCGAAGTGGTCCTGCGACGGGTCGAGCTAAACCCTTTGCACAATCGAAAGTCTTCGATAAGTATAAACTGAACTGCAATTGGGCTGGGCCCGGCTGAAGGAGACTAATTGAATGTGAAGAAAGGATCTGAGTCCGGCTGAGGGGGATCCAGGGTGAACCGTGAGTCACCCAAGAAGGAATACTTTTGAAATCGTAAAATAAAGGGATCTTAGCCTGGCTTAGGGGAATCCCGTGAGAGACACCCAAATCACATAATTATGAGAAGAAAATAACTTTCTATTTTTGTTTTGTATATCAGGCCCTCCGAATCAAGAGACTGTGATGGAAAAGAAACTTTAGCACAGAAGGCCTTGATGCTGGAATTGAAACTGTATCCTTGTGTCAAGGAAGCCAGAGTGTGTGCTTGGTTCAAGTGAACCTCCTTGACCCGTGCGGAAAAGGCAGGGAAGAGAGGCCAATGGGCCGAACATCCTGACATATAATTTTTTAACACTTTTTTCTTTTTCATGCAATTTCCCCCACACTATTTTTAAATAAGTGGTAAGGATTGGCAATAGGTTTTTTAGTATAGGCCCTTTTATTTGCCAAGACCCCACTAGGACTGCAGTCTTTATTATTTGATGGTCGCAGCTTGCTCCCATCTTAGATTTCGGTTTAGAAAGGCTTTTAATTTGAACTGCAGTCACTTGTGTCTGTCTTACTTCAATACCATGCCTTCCTTACAGAAGAGAGAAAGAGAAACAAAGGTATTCCAAGAAGGGGAGGAATTCCTTTTGGAAGAGTATGAGAAGAGTACCAGCTTGGTGAGGAAAATAGAAAGGAATGTGAAGCCTAATAGAACCTTGAAAGAACTAGAGAAAGGACAAGAGAATGTTTGTGAAAAGAGAGACTAGTACCACCTTAGAGAAGGAAGTGATGGGTACCGAGAGCTAGCCAGGATTGTATAACTAATGGGGCTTGAAGCTAATGTAGTTTGGGCCACCGCAGTGACATTAACATCTGTAAATGCCCACACAATACTGCTAAGTGGGCATTTAGAGATTTTGGGTGGGCCTTGCCTGCTCACACCATACCCTTTCTACGGCTATGGTTACCAGTCAGGAAGTAAAATGAGGAAACTGTGAATAGAGCAAGATTAGAATACCCTGGATGGTTAGAGTTTTATGAAGGTGACAGAGGAGGATGGTGTGAGGTTGAAGGAAAGACAGGAAAGAGACTGTGGGGAAGGCTGGTAGTGAGAGAAACCACAGAGAGGATGCACGTGTCTGGAATGTGAATTTGAAGGAAGGGCAGGAAGAGATGAGACTGTGGTGAAGACTCGTAGTGAGAGAGACCATAGAGAGGTCTGCAGAGAAAAGTAGTATGAAAAGAAGTGCTGAAGCTAACATGAAGATGAGCAGAATATAAGGTAACAAGATGTATAAGCAACATTTCACTAATGGATGCAAAAGAAATAGGTTTATGGGTGAGATTTCATGGAGTTTAAACTACTGGGTGGCCTTTCACTGCTTCAAAATAGAACTGCCCTTACGTTTTGGAGATACAATTAGAATGTAAGATTATCTCAAACTATTAGGCCTACTAAATGTGTATTCGGACGTTCCTGTATGTGCATGGTCGAAAGCTTCTCTACATCTTCTTGGGGAGGGGATAACATGAGTACACATGCCTGCCATGCATTCAATCTCCAGCCCATTGGAGTTTAATGAAGTTGAAGATGATGTGGTTTGAGAACTTTAAATCCCAAATGAGATCATTTTATGGCATAGGAGAGGGACGTCATCATTCCACAGAAGATAGAAACAAAGTCATGTATTGCATACATTTAGAGAACCATCTCAGTGTCAGGAAACTGAGATTTTGGGGTAGATTGTGCATACCCCTTATTGAATCCCCTAGACTGTATAAAAGATTACACAAGTAGTTGGTTTGAACACTGTGAGGTGTCTTCAAGAAAATTGACAAGAACTGTAGGGCACTTTACATCACTGATAAACGCAGCCCTCCCATGCACTTGCATTGCATGCCACTGGACAGTTTGAAAGATTGGTCTATCATGTTCAGTTATTGAGGAATCGCTTGATTATCAGCAGAAGTTCGGCTGGGGTGTCACTGCCTGATACAGCATATTGATGAGCTGAATGGAACACTAGTGTTTGGGGATGTCCCAGACTTTGCTCTTGGGCCAGATATCATTTTGGTGGGGACACCTATTATGGAGGATAAGCAGTAGGAGAATGTGGGCCAGTAAGGACGTTGATGTCCCTTTTTTTGCTTTTGGCACTCTTGTCATAAGAACTGACATAGTTTTTGATACATCAATCATTTTGATTTCCATATCCAAATTCGGTCACAATATCTTCTGGTTTGGAATAATTGGTGGCTTTACCATTACATAAGAAAACAAAGATATTGGGTGATCAACAAGACATAGGACCTAATTACAAGTCCAGCGGTAACTGTGCCGGAAAAACCGGCAGGCTACCGCCAGACCCGTATTACCATTCAACCTCTGTGATTCCCGGAATCACTGGGGCATTACGACCCCGGTGACCCAGGAATTCCAGAGGTGGAATTCTGTAAGTCCCCATTCCCATGGAGTCCCATAGTACTCCATGGGGATGGGGACAATGGAAACACTGGTTCTATCTATGATGGAGCCGGTGTTTACATTTGCGCCTGCAGGCGGGTGGCGTTACTCCCGCCAGGTTTGACCTGGTGGATAGTGACACCTCCCGCCTGCAGGACTCTGAATCAGCCAGTCCGGAAAGAACAGTGGCAGCGTTTTTACCGCCACCGTTCTTTCCGGACCGGCAGTGTCGTAATGAGGCCCACAGTCCTAAAGGTTCACCGATTGTCGTTTCCATTCAGTGCAAATTGTCCTGAATGGAGACTAAACACACATTTACCCTTTGAGGCAGAGGAGCGGAAGTCCATGGAACTGTTGGAGTCCCTAATGTAGAAATAAAACGCCCTTCATTAACGCACATTTCCTGTCTTCTAAGTGATCTCTTGGGTGCTACATTCTGTGCAATGTTTGAAGGAGGAGATGACAATAGCGACACCCTTCATGGCAATCACAGATTTGCTCGAATGTTTTGAATTTTTTGTTGGCATTTTTGTAGCCTCTTGATTGGGTGAAATTGAGAGTAACATTGGTAGAGATGAGAATTTCAAGGGTGCCTGGACATTGCCTGGACTTTCCAAAGATGCTATGAGACCAGAGGCTGATTTAAGTAACCCATGAACTACTAGAGAGTATAGCTTGGCAAAGGGTTGCCTGCAAACGCTGTATCCATTGATCCTATCACGGCGTTTTTTAAAGAAGGTGGTGTCCG
This sequence comes from Ambystoma mexicanum, assembly GCF_040938575.1. Taxonomy (NCBI): domain Eukaryota; kingdom Metazoa; phylum Chordata; class Amphibia; order Caudata; family Ambystomatidae; genus Ambystoma; species Ambystoma mexicanum. Next base: position 957,353,322 of record NC_090921.1, on the reverse strand, counting down.
TGCACTTGTGAGCAATATGCAAGTGTTCCCCTGTGATTTGATTTGTCAACTGTTTAGCGTGGGAGATGTAGTGAACGTCTGATATCAATGCGTTCGTATATGTGGGATATTAAATTATTTTCGATTCATTTGTATTATGTCATGGTAACACATTTGATCTGTAAAATGTTTTTGCATACATTGTAAAAAATTATCTGGTGAAAAAGAAAGCTTTTCTACAAGGTGGGGAGTGCTCCTATGACAGAATGAAAACGCAGTTACTCTCTCCTGTACTTAGATCTTTATATGTGTTCCTACTATTGGCTCACTGTGATTGTTGGATTACTTTCCAAAGTGCAACCGTTTAATTGCAGATTGTATGGGCTCTTAATGTTTCACAGCTACTGACGATTTTTCATGAAGCATTCGGCTCAATACTTTTAGCCACAGGCATAAATAAGCATTGGGGCTCTTTACGAGTTTGGCGGTATGTTGTTGGTAAATCCACTGATTGACCATGACAATTTACCATTACTGCCACTCGGGCTGATGGCATTTCCATGGAATTAAGAGTAGTGGTAGGATGGTGTAACCTCCAATTTTTGGAGTCCACTGGACTCCATGGGGATTTTTTGTGGATTTATTGCAAGCAGTAATTCCGTGTGGTAAGTCCTCTGATTTATTTTGACCCGAACGTGGAGGGTATCCCTCCAGAATCACGCTGGGAGTAAATCATCCACTACAAGGTCCAATTCTGAATTCGGCTGTGTGGTAAAAATTGCAGTAATCTTCTTATCTCTAAAAAAAGTTGTTCGGAACAGAATTACTGCTACTGTTTTTACCGCACTGTCAAACTTGTTCTGAGGTACATTCTATTCTATGTCTGCTGGTCTGGTAAAAAAGTGCTGGTATTCACGAATACCGGCACTTTTCCAGACTGGCCGACTACGGGTTTGCCAGTGGGGCATGTGGGTTACCCGCAGCTAAAAGCTTGAGGTAAGCCAGGCTCCATACCAGCAAAAAAAAAACACTAATTGCCGGTGCCGGTAATGACGGCACATTCCCTTATGGAGTATTATGGAACTCCATGAATGGGGATTTACACTGTCACTCCGGCACTGGTAATCCAGCATCAATGCAGCCAGACCAGGTGCCAGAAACGGTAACTACATTTGCTTGTATCCTGGCGGCTCTACCGCCGGGATACCGGCAGGGTCCGAATGAGGCCCATTGTCTTTTACCATTATTATTATTCATGATTATATAGCTTTTCATGACAAACCTCTCTAGCTTCTATGGGCTTTATCACAGATCAGTCGCATAGTGCATGCCCAACTGCTTCGGATCCCAAGGTGAGTGCTTTGCCTCTGAGCAATCCTTGCAGCTTCGTTTAGAGCCCATATGGCTAACATGGACATGTCTTTCGAAGCCTTGAAGTTGCATGTTTGTTTCCAGTGCATTCATAGGCCTACTAAATAGTTGTGCAACTCCCCATTTAATTTTTCTTAATTAAAGCCCAGTTCGAGTTCTCCGACCATGAGGGTCACAAGGGTTTGAAATTGTTAGACTCTGGTTTGCCTTTAAGCATCAGTTGTCTGCAGCCCTACAGATAAGGGGTGTACTAACCACTTTTACTCCCTAAAAATAGGAAAATACTCCCCAAAAATGTAAATAAAGAGTAACAATACTCCCAACAACAAAATAGGAAATATACACAGTGTACCTTCAGCCCCTGCTTTCCCCCACACAGCTCCATGGATATGTTTGGACTAGTAGTGCAGGTATTACCACAGGCAGAAACTACTAATCCTACTACCTGATCAGAAGGGTTACATGTGATTGTATCAAGTCCAACATAACTAATCTTATTACAACTCACACCATAATAACAAATTCCAAAATAAAAAATTCCTTTTTCATTGTTTTTGGGGGGAATCGAAGCTCTCGTTTTTTTTGTTCTTAATACTTTTACCCCACCCCAAAAACCACTAGTCTCAGCCCCAACCACTTTTTTTTGTTTTTTTTCTAAATTCGTTATTTGGGAATTAGTTATTTTCGGTTTGTTGAAATTGGATTCGTTTTTTTGTGATTCATTATAATCGCTACATACCGATCAGAAGAAATACACGTGTGTCTTTTAATGTGTTACTAGATGCAAAGGAATACGTATTACAAAAACATTTGTTTTTCAGTTAAAATACTCACCTATAAAATACTCCCATTGAGAATTGGACTTACATTTTTACTCCCTAAAGAATCGTGTTAGTCCCAACTTTAAAAACAGGGAGTAATATACTCCCACTTCAAAATCTTACCTCGAGGACTGCTTGTCTGTATGTTGAACAAAGAAACTCCTTATTGTATTAACGACAGGGAGACTATTTCTATCCCTCTCGAGCTGCTCTCCCAGTCAGATGTGTTTGGCTCTACCTAGTGAGGTGGGAGGGGACCAGTATCTGTGGTCACGCGAGGGAGAACTGTAAGAGGGAGAGACGATTTCATATCTGGCAATTTTCGCAAGTGAATTATTCATTCATCTTGTTGTACTGAAGCGTCTTCTTTACGCTGGTCAAATTCGGTTATTTGGCCAATGACATAAAAGATACATTATAAACCTAAAACATTTGCAACCTATCGCCTTTCACAGCCACGCAAGCAGGACTCAACTACGCCACAAGCAACCACAATTTAGGGCCCAACAAGAGCCCAGCTGTAACTACAGGAACAATCGCAGCACGCCACCAAGGACCCCACAGGGGGCTAGGACCCTCACTAGATAGCCTTGAAAAGGACCTACAGGTCGAAACGCGTGTCGGCTGACCTTAAACCTGGACCAAGAGCCCACACTGTAAAAACTAAAAAATAAGAAAAACTCTTTGCAATGAGCACAAAAACGCAGGAAATCGGCGTGGAAAATCTATTTCTTCTAAAAAAACAAATGCGAGGTATCCAGGAAAAAAAACCTTTTTCTCCAACTAACAACTGAGGTGTGGGCTTCACCTCAACACAAACCTGTGACCTTGCCCCAACCACCCACCAAACAAACAAAAGAACACAATTAAATGGAGCTCAGCAAGGTCGTTTCCACATCTAGGGCCCCTGTACAATTCTTATCACCTTATTAAAACGTATGTGGTCCCGAGTTCTGCTACTGCCCAAAGTATGGCCTGCAAAGGCCTTGTGTTGATATTCCAGAAGAGGCCATAGGAGTCCTTTTGTAATATGAAGGGACCTGCTCCTTTAGCAGGTACAAATATTGATAGGAATGCTCCTTCAATAGCATGGCAGCCGGCCCATGCTCAGAAGAAAACCCTCTTGACTGGTTGTGGGTTGCTCATTGGCAATCCATGCACACTGTAAATCAGGCTCTGAGGGACGTACAGCACCCGATAAAGGGTCCACATTCAATGCCCAGTACATCCTATGGGAGTCGGTAGAGATGATTACATTGACCCTGCTACCAACCCCGCATGGAGGGGTGCTGTTGGGGAATTCCTACCCTCCCCATATGTGGGGCTGTATCATCCTTACAGCTGTAGGCAGGGTACACACATGTCTACCTTCCAAGCAGTATTTGAGCAAGTGCACACAATTACAAGTGAAACAGATGAGCAACCGTTCTCTCCAAGCCTTGCATCCATTCTCATGTGCAGCCATTGCGCACTGGAACAAACATTTTTCAGTGATGTACTGCACAGAAACGGCACGTGCCTGATGCACAATGTGTGTGCTTGAAGAGGTACACTGTCATGGCTGTGCATCACATTAGATCATTGGGTTCTGCAGTTTGACGATTGAAGAAAGAAAACATATATGAATACAGGTCTAACAGTTCTCAATCACAGCACAAATACTGCAACGTTTATAGTGATCAAATAGGTAATGTATTGTTTAGAACTTGCTTGATTAAAAATGGTCTTGCATATCAGAGCTCTTCTTGATGCAAAGAGTATTTATCTTTTTGAACAGCAGCCCTCTGTCTTTCAGAAGTCGATTGTGGAAATAAAACCTGAACAGGGCCTTTTGGGGGTGGGGAATGTTCATTTACAAACTAACACTAAAACCTTATTAAAGCACTTTATGATGTCGCAAAGTTTGACATTAAGAATCTTTATTGTAGAAGGTGCACTCCATATTCGTTCAAATATTTGACTTGACGCTGACAATTTTAATATTTTCAAGTTCTTCAGGTGAGATTGATGAGTACCTTTTAGCCAATGGGGTGCCACTTTCACTAAATCCTAATCATCCCCATAAATCCTCCAAAGGATCCAAAACACACTCTATCATATATAAACCCTTCAGTACAATTTATACATTAATTAACTATAGACTTGTACACCTTCCTAATCATTTTGCTATTTTAATTCTATCATACAATACATTTTAGTTACTGCAATTACATTATCATACTTATACGATTCAAGTCTTACAATTCACACATTCATAATATCAATTCTGTGATCAAACTCCAAATTACATGAAAATTCAGTTTTATGGACTTCTATCGTCTGAAGATTTATTCTTCAATTTATTGCATATCCCATGTCTCGTATATTTATTTACCTGACTACTATATTACACGGGATTCTGTCAAAAATTGAAGAATAAATCTTCAGACGATTTAAGTCCATAAAATAGAATTTTCATTTACTTTGGAATTTACACCGCCCAGGGAACAGCACTATGCAGTGTATCTGGGTAACCGGGAGAGGGGATACGAGCCCCAATGAGACCCCAAGGCTGGGTGAGCGACCCGAAACCCCAAGGCGAAATGAGAGAAACAAAACCACACGTTGGTGTGAGAAATTTGAGACCCCAAGGTAAAGTGAAAGGAACCAAAACTCAAGGTGGGACAAGGTTTAAGAACTACCTAGCAGGATTAAGCCAGGATCTATCTTTGGAAAGTATACAAGGAGAATAGTCTGTGTTGGAGATGCAGGCCAGATGTCCCTGTGAGAGTAAAAATACCAGAGACATTAATTGGACTGAATTGAGCAGTATACACAAGAGAAGGGTGTAGAGCCATTCAGCCTACTGGCTTTGACTGTGTACTTAGCCAGGGAGCCCCCTATTGAGAAAGAAACACCATGGTGGGGGGTCAGAAGCCAACCACCATTCATTGTGCTCCTGCTACATTTATGTGTATTTTTTTATAGTGGTAGGAACAGAACTCTTGACCAGCACCATTTTATATTTTTTTCTTTTTAGAGTAGGGCCAAGAATTCTAGATTAAGGGACAGCATAGGTTTCCTTTATGCTCTAGAAGAAAGAGACGTTCAACCACAATCCCACCTTGTCTGTCTCCTGATTCGGATCTATCACAATGTAAAAGTAAAATGTGCCATTTGAGCCAAGTCACACATGCTGCAGTGCCAACGAGTATCACTAGAAGCTTGCATCCAGCTCAAGCCACATGAGCAAATCTTTGTCGGTATGGAAATGATCCAAAATGCATGCATTAGCTCCAGTAAAAATTGTCTTTGTCTTGCAGGGTAGTGTAATTTTAGAAAAAAATATTTGTCCGGAGCTAAGGGCTTGCATTTGCGCTAATGTGCATACCCACAATGCTTTGCTCATGTGGCTCTAACGTGAAGGCCAACTCCCAGGGATGGCTGCTGGATGTATGTTGCATTTACATTTTGATTTCCAATGATTCTATTGGCTGTCCCTCTCTCTCTCTAACCTAAGGATGGGCTATCACACCTTTACCCAGACTTCTCTCAGCCCGAGATTGTTGCTAGTGATCAATTACCCCGACTATATACAATGTGTCTAGCTTTAGATGATGGCCTAAGGGTAAATGTCTTATCTATCTAACCTCTCTCAGGGAACAATCTAAGGTTCCTATCCAAAAATGTCCCCGAGATGTGAATTTAGGGTCACGCCTTCCAGTCACCACGGTCTTCACCCTCCCTGTTCCTTCTGTGCTCTGTTATTACTCACACCTATATTTCTCAGTCACTATCCCTTTTTCCTCCCTCTTACTCCACCAGTCATTGCTCCTTTATTGCCCTGGCTATTCCTCCTCTGTTCTTCCATGTAACACTCTCTAAGGTCTACCTCCACCATTCGAGCTTAATTTCTTAAAACTCTCTCAGTATTACCCTCCCCTCTCCAAACTACACCTTCTCCTCTTTCCACATCTGTACTACTCTCACCTCCTCACCACTACTACTCCCACCACTGCACTACTACTGCTCCTCCCTCAACACTAATACCACTCCTCCCTCTATACTACAGCTCCTCCCTTCACACTACAACTCATTTCTCCACACTGCTTATCAGCCACCCTAATTTCCCTCCCCCAGTCATTCTTTCACTCACTACCTACCTTCCTATTAACCACTGTCGCCACTTGCATGCACATTCGCAATACACTATCACTTTTTCTAACCTGCCAAAACCTTATTTTTTCTAGAAATCACCTCAATGCTCCTTCACACAACCTTCCTCCTTCTGCTCTCTTGGTCTGCTGCCATCACGTCCTCATCTGACCCGAACAACCCACACCTTCCTGTTTTTATCCTTCCCCTCCATCTCCCATTGGTGCTTCCCCAGTGGTTCCACGGACCAATCGTCCCCTGTCTTCCCCACCTGGGCGGTGTCACAATTAGGCAAATTAAAAGGGACCACTTAAAGTGGGCTTACCCCCAGATCCCTTTAAATCGCCTTTTGACAATGGCGGCCTGCTCTGAAAAATTTTCCAATTCATGGGAGCACCATTGGATTTCCAGTGTTCTTCAGTGAACCACTCTGCGCCTGATTTACAGGTGAGCAAGTCTTTGTATGAGAGCAGTGTGCAGTGATCTGTGCGGGTGCTCGTTGTGATTGCTGTTGCTGCATCGCATAGCCATTCTTTTACATCTAATTGCTGGTTGGGTAGTGCTGGTGAGTGACTTTTCCCTAGAGCCTCCGGTGGGCGGCTCAGTTGTTGTTGTGGGTTTTCTGCCACACATTCTGGTACAGGTAGTTTCTTTGAAAGAAATAAAAAACGTGTGCCAGCATTTTCATACAGCGGGATGAAGTGATCAAGAGTAGTACTATAACCAATTATCCAGGCACTAAAGGAAGGGACTGCGACTGGGACCCTCCCAACTCACCCCTCTGAGTTAAGAATGGCTCTGGTTTCCACTGTGGTCGACCTCCCACACCAGGCTGGGAGGGGTCCCCATCCTTTCTTGAAAGAGAAGATCATTCAATGTATAAAGAAGGCGAGAGAGAAAATGAGGCCCGCCACTGCCCAATTTCCTTCCTGGATACAGCAGGTAAGATATTTAGAAAGATCTTGATGGCTCATTTAGAGGTTTGGGTGAGTTCTAATGACATAGTAACTTATTTGCAAGATGGTTTCCAGAAAAGAGTTGGCACCATAGACAAGCTGTTTAGGCTCTTGTGAATTGTCATCCTTAAGAAAGATATAAGGAGTGGCAAGTGATATTTGGTGGTTGCAGGGACGTGTGCCCCTCTCTATCGTTTTGAGGATGGGTGGGGAGCCCGATGTAAAGAACAGGATCCTGCTTTGCTGAGGCCAAGCCGCATCTGATGTTGGAGATTGAGGTCCCGGTGGTACCTGAAATGACACAGATGCATGCACAGAGTGTGCAAACTACAGTTCCCTGCGGCAGCCTTTGCTAACCCACTTTCCAGTCGCTGGTGGTCCGGAATAAGTGGGCTCCTGCATCAGAGCACCGTGGAGGGGCACACAGATCAAATGCAGCCAGCACTTATGCAGTTCCACTGGGCTTTGGTTAAGGGGTGAGTGTGGTCACTCTTCCCAGCCAGCAACTGGTAGATAGCTCCTAGTGAGGGTTCCCTTGCCTTGACTGCTGATGGGTCTGTCAGAGGGTGTGCGATAGAGGTGGATTTGCCTGGCTGCTCTACTCTGCCACTCTAATACTGCCCAATATTCTTTCAAGCTGTTTCCATGGACATTTGGTCATACCCCTCTATGACCTTGGTACTCCGGGCACTGCAGGATGCGTGAATCTCTGTGCCCACCGACCCACTGATGGGCTATTAAATTCTGGTGAGCTCCTTGGGGCTTGTGGGACCTCCACTACCAGGTTTGCAAAGAAACTCACGTACAGCACTTACACTTTGAACAATCCCTGCCGGATATTTTAACTCCTGATACTACCAGCTCACTTTGGTGGGTTATGGGGTTCCGGTACCATGGCTAAAACACAAACATCGGGCAAGCAAAGTGACATCTCTACAATGCTGCAACCAGGGGACAAAGCTGAGCATCTTGAAGTTATTGCCTCACAAATACATGCCCCAGATTTGTATTAAGGACTGCCGTCCCAGATCTCCACCAAAACTGATCTGCAAGACATGCTTAGTGAAATTAAGAGAGAAATTCAAAACAGCACAGCCGAATTATCTGGCAAGATCGTTGGGCTGATACAAGGGTCTTGGAGGTGGAAAGTATGCCTAATGATGTGGAGACTATGGTCTGATACGAGCTAAGTGCATGGGCAAACAAGATTGAGGTCCTGAGGCTCGATGTGATGCCTTAGAAGATATGCAAGAGGATGCAGAGGATCGCTCCCGCAGAAATAATATCCACAGCAGGTGGACCGCAGATTCCGTGCAGGGTGGTGAACTTTCTGAGTTCATTCAGGGTCTCTTTCAGTCTATATTTGCCCTCCCTACTGAATCTACACTTGGGTTGGACAGGACCCCTCGCACAAGACCAGGAAATCCCATGAACCAGTATATGCCCCGTGATGTGCTGGCACAGGTGCATTTTTCACTTTGACAGAGCGCATCATGCGTGCTGCTCGGGCTAAACCAACCATTGCGCTCAGAAATATCATGCTTTCACTGTTTCAAGACCTTGGCCTCCACTTTGTCCAAGAGGAGAACACTATGTCCACTTATGAAGTGGTGGTTACGAAGTAAGGAGGTTACGTACCAATGGGGGTTTCCCACTGCACCTATTTTTATGTATTTGGGGAAGCAGTGGTCCATTAAATCCATGAAGGAGAGTGAGCGCTTGTTAAGATCTGAAGATGGCAAAGTCGAACCAGATGAAGAGTCTGCCGGGCCTTCTTTGTTTTCTGTGGAATCGAGAAAGTGGACAAGGGTGGGGCAGTCCAGAAGGCCCAGGGGTCCACCGTGGGACAAGAAAGGAAAGGACTGATGCAGAGATGGCCATTGATCCTCACAGTACTTTGATGAAACTCTGCCTGCTAGTGTATATCTAGCTCCGCAGACACCTGATGACTCCATGGTTTGTAATCTGTTTAACGGGAGGGCGGAGATGCAATCATAGTTGTGTTTTCAGTCCCTTCAAGTTGTAGAATCCGTTACCAAGGTTAACTGGATAAGCCTTTATTGTTGAGCTGGTTATGCTCAGTTTTTGAAGTTTAAAGGGGGAGGGAGAGTTTTTTATTGTTGTGAAAAATGACTGGGGAGTCAGCAATACTGAGTTACACGCAGATCAAGGTTCTCGCACAAGGTCTCCCCTACTTGAGTTCTGCTCACTTCTAGTCTGATGCCCCTGGAAATGCCCAATGATAAGGCTGGGGAGGTTCTTTGGTTGGGGACTTGGAACATCAAAGGTCGGGATTCCTCCATGAAGAAGAAATTGGTCCCCCAGAAAATGCTGGATCTGTCATTATCTCTTGTGTTTTCGAAAGAGACCCATCTGATTCAGCCTGACAAAAAAGGATAAAACACAGGACCTTCTCCAGTCAGTATTTTGCCTATGGGGGAGGGGAGGGGCGTGGTGATTCTTGCAGCCAATAATGTCCCGTTCACAAAGGTTAAGGTTCTGCATGAGACACAGGGTAGTTAAATTTGTGCCAAGGGCTTCGTATTTGACAATAAGTTTACTTTAATGTCCCTGTATGTTGCTAATAGCTGTGAGTATCAGTTCCTTCATGCCTTGATCCCACAGGCAGTGGCTTTCGCGGAGGGTCAAGTGGTTGTTGGGGGTGATTTTAACCTGGTTTCTAACACAGATGTTGATAAGACACTGCCGCCGACCAGATCTGATTATAAGAATGCTCTCACTTTGACTGCTTTGTTGCGAGAATTGGGATTGGTTGACACATGGTGGTTATTTAATGGGGATGTCAGGGATTTCTCATTCTATTCACAAGGGTATGGTGGCATCTCTAGAATTGACCTGGTTCTGCTCCCTATTGATCTGTATCCATGCCTGTGAGGGGGTGGAGATTGGCCTTGGATCATTGTCCGACCATGCACCGGTCATGATCATGTTGGCCATGAGAGCAGACCACCACCGGTGTAACATCCCTGGAAGTTGTACGAACCAATCCTGAGGGACCCTGTACTTTGTCATGACATAGCAGGGGTTATATTGCATTACTTCCAGGAGAATAATGGATCGGCTCACTCATTAACTATTATATGGGATGAAATTTAGGCGGTTATGAGGGTGGAATTAATTAGTAAAACTGTAGCCTTTACCAGAGAAGGTAAACTGTTTAAAACACAATAAGAACTAAAGGCACGAGCCACTGATCTGCAGATAAACATATGGGATCATGGGAAGCTCTGGGTGGTGTGCAATAAGTTAGAAGCACATTTGTCAGAACGATCAGCCCAAGCGCACCTTATGGCCAAGCAATATTACTATGTGCATTGTAATAAGGCTAATTGGCTTTTAGTATGCAAGTTAAAAAAGCTATGAATGCGTAACAACACACAGGCCCTACGAGATGAAACCGGTTCTCTGTGTCGGAATGGCATAATAAAATAGGAATCATCCAATGGTACTTTGCCTCTACATTTTCTGGGTAAGGTTTATCATCGGGGGATCAGTGTAGCTATTTAGCTGTTGCCTATATTCCTCATCTACCCCACAGGTAGCAGAAACCCTGGAATCTCCCATCCAGTCATCGGAGGTAGAATGGGCTATTGAAACTCTTAAAAACAAAGCACCAGGGCCCGATTAATTTCCTGCAACCGTCTACAAAAAATGTAGCTCTCTTCTTGTGCCACATCTGACGTCCTTGTTTAACTCGTTTCTGATCTTAAGTAGATGGAAATGTCTACCACCATACTAATAGCTATGCTGGGCTAGGACCCAACCTGTTCTGATTCATATCGCTCGATTACACTGATGAATAATGATGTCCAAATTTGAGCAGAGTGGTGCTCGCAAACTCCATCAACTTCGATTAGGATCAATGGTCCGTATGCTCTGAGCTTGGATATTTGGAGGGGTACCAGGCAGGGCTGCCCCCTATCACCACTGATATTTGCACTGACCATGGAGCTTTAGCCCGTTGAGTAAGAAGCAATAGTGAGATCAAAGGGGGTGGTGGTTGGTGAGGGGGAGTATAAAGTTTCTCTGTATGCCGATGATGCCATGGTGACTATCCGAAACTATGTACTTCCTTGGATGCATCGATGGCTGAACCCGCTAGCTTTGGGGCTGTCTCTAGCTTTAGGGTCAATTACAATAAATCCTGTGGCCTTTATGTTGCAGTTACCCCTTAGGAGTCTAGTGAGCCTGAAGGGGCTTTCTCTGATAATCGGGATCGGAAATATATTCCATATTTGGACATGTGGATCGACATCTGGGATCTTTCATTGTAATTTTCCTCCGCTGAAACTGGAGCGTACAGATCTTTATAGGTGGTCCAAGCAGGACATTTTCTGTTTTGGAAGAAAAGCTGCTGTAAAAACAAACCTGGTTCCCAGACTGTTGTACGTTTGCCTTGCTTTGCCTGTCAGGATCCCTGACTCTACTTCAGAACACTGCAGGGGAGGATTATCCAGTTCATATGGGGAAATAAGGCTGCGTATTTCTAAAAAGGTCCTGGTCACAGCTATGTGGAATCGAGGTTTGAGGGTCCTGGATATCTTCTGGTACAATTTGGCAGCACACTTGGCACAAGAATGACCTAACAGCCAGGTGGACAGTGATAGAACAATCATGCTCTTTGGTGCCCCCATCCCACATTCCCTAAATGAACTCACCCAGGTAGGAAGGAAGGATTGGTCCCTCGCTTTTGCTATTAACAAAGACTACAATTTATTATATGAGTAGAGCCATGTGCCAATTGAGGCCTCTGGGGGAATGGGTCCAATGACACCAGTCTTGAATTATTTGGTATTTCAACCAGGCATGATGATGGGGCAATTTGTCAGATGGGTCAATGGAGGGTTGGAGACACTCCATCAGATGTACAGGCGGGCCACCAGCTAACTTTTAATGAATGGGTGCAGTTTGAAAACACTCCCTATATCCGTTGCACACCTGAAAGATTTATACATATATGCCCATGTATGACACCATGTTTCGTCATCATTTACCACCCCCAGGTCTTGCTCCCATTTCACCATATATAATAAGCACTCAGCTGGATCCACCCTTTCTAGCAATGTGTACAATGTTGACATTTTGTACTTAAGGGGTGGGGACTGCAACAAGTGCTCCAAGGTGTTCAGGGGTCTTGTAGCTAGAGCCCTAGTGACGGGATGTGATGCACAGTGCCTCAACTTACATAGCCCAACTGCTCCCCCTAATCCAGATGAAATTCCGCCCTGTCACCTTTGATGTCCTGGGTGTTAATCTTAGCAGTGTACGGTGGTGGCACGAGTTACGGTTGCTTAGCTTACCATAATTGGCACATTTTTGGGGGGTTTTGGTTTTACTTGTAACTATAACATCCCTTTAACAATGTATTTTTACTGAATTGTATAGGATTGTATTGGTGCAACCTTAATTTGCTACAAGTTCCTTATATTATACTCACTCCCAATGTAGAAACTCTAGAGACTGCAGACTGCACAAATGTCCACGTACATCAGGTAGCATTCACAAAGCCCAGAAGCACAGGAAATGTTGTACCCTTCAACCAACAAACACATAGACACAAAACAACATTACTTATATTTCTAACATCCAAATATACCTTTTTGTGCAAATCATCATTTCAAAATGTACACATTATTTTTTAATTTAGCACACAACATAATGGCAGCACCATGCGTAAACCAGAACTGTACACTTCATATTAGCACTTCAGTACAACTCTTCATACAAACTCACATACACAAAGTGCTCATTCCAAGACAAAAACTCTTACCAAATAGTAAGTACACTGTATGTATTTCTCTATTATTACCATTCATTATGTAAAAATTTGCTAAAATCAAAAAGCACTATTTTTTTATTTTAACAGAAATGGCAAATACAGTTCAGTGATTGGAAGAAATCATCCGAAAAGAAGAAATGAGTGATGATGACATCTCTAATGGTAAACAATACATCTTTCAATATAAACAAATAATGTAATTGATACAGAGCTCATTGAAATAATATCTTCTTTTGTAGTCCAGGTTTTTTTAAATGGAAAAAGTACAACTAAAAATCCATAAAACAAAGACAAAAAACAAGACTTGATAAGCACCTACATATTGGAATGCATAATGTTTTATACATGTACTGTCAACATATTAAACTTCCACACACCAAGTGCCACTTAAAAATATTCCACACATCTTTTCCATCTGCTTTTTCTTTTCTTTTACAAAAAAGTAACATACAGTGCTGTTATAAATGCACACATTCATTTTTTTACTTTCATGGAATTGCTCCTAAAAGAAACATTTTTAACTGCTCAGCATTTTCCATTTTCCATTACATATAAATGTCACACTTTCCAACCTCACTCATTGCATCCCTTACACTGCCACCATTTTCCACCTGCTCACACATGTGCATACCGCCAAAGTATCTATATACAACACTTCACCTTACATATAAAGTACTCTTCTTTCCCAACCTCTTCTATAAGACACCAAACACTGCTGCAACAACAATCCTGTGCTGCATTACCACCAGGATACTGTTTCCCTATTCTTTAAAACACTGCAACACATTGCAAATGCATTGCACCACAAACACTGCATTTATTTTATTAAAATCAGCAGCAAAAAAAAGCTAGACATGCACCTTTTTCTCTCACCCATTTTTGCCCTGTTCCTTCTAATTTCCCAAAAAGCACTACACATACTTCAATTGTTCTAACAGCATAGTTAACATACTTTAGTAGTATACCACCCATAACGCAACGTTATTAACCCTTTTTCCCAACAACTCCTCCTACCTTCATAAATAATAACCTCTCTTACTAAAAGTACATGACCATTACCACATATACCCGCTAAGTTTTTTTTTAAATTACAGGAAAGAAGATTGCCGAAGACAGCTACTGAAAAAAGAACACTCTTCACATCCTACAAAGTAAGTGCATTAATAAAGCATGTATATCTTTCTAATTGTAGCAATGTACTTTCACTATATATTAGCCTAGAGCATTCTTTCAAATCAAAAAAATGTATTTCACTCTTACTCATTATATTGTAACATTCACACTCTTTCTATTCACATCTAAACACCATCATTATAACACCCACTGTTCTACTCAAAACATCATAATGTCCCTCCTTATTCTATCACACCACCACTGCCTTACTCACTAACCCAAGCCCATCACACCTGCACAGACTCTTACTCTTACAATCTTCCCAATCACATAGCACTCATCTCTACAATCACACCCACACACCCATCCACAATACATGCATATACATTCCACAACTTTCAAACTTTTTTTCCCAACAGACAAAGCAGAATGCCTACTAAAAAAAACTCCATAGAAAACAAAGAAAAAAGAGAGCAGATAAGAATAAAAGCAATCCATATAGTCATCCACCTCCCTAAAACAATTCATAGAAAACATTAAAATAAAACAGCTAGTAGCCTCACTCAACAAAACAAACCAGCCACTACTAAAAAAAGTAAGGCCCCTCTTGCAAAAACTAAAAGTAAAAAAAATGTACAAAGAAAAACAGACCTGCTAATGAACATAACACTATATCTACCAATGTTAACATAGCCACAGTAAAGCATTCCAAAAAATATATTTTTTAGAAAAATGTTTCACCGTACAGTCCTTCACAATCTTATAAAGACAGCTAAAAAGTCACGATCTACCCTTAAAAACAACCACAAATGACTAATCCTCAAAGCTCTAATTGACAGCGCATTTCTAATCGAGAATGTTGTTTATATTGATTTTAAACAGAATAAAACCACTAACTAAATGAATCAATTAATTACAAAAAGTACTTCTAAACATGCACAATATCAATATAGATTCTTTTTCAAACTTCTGTGAAGGTGAATGGACTCACACAAGCAGCAGAGAAACAAATTTCAATGAAGAGGCTTATAAACAAGAACAAAACAAAAAAAAATTGCCATAGACAGTAATGGCCGAGATTATGAAATGGTAGGAAACACCACTATGGCAAATAAACCCTTAGAGAAAAAACTTCCCCAACAAACTTTAAACCAAATGTTCCTTTCACCCAAACAACCGTCCAGTGTAGAAATGGACATGCAGCTCAATATATAACTTATGCCAACAATCCTTCAAATCTTTGACAATTCCTCATTCACCATGTGAAACTAAAAGAGAAAAGTAGAATGAAAACATTATAAACAACAGACTACTGCCCATTGCGCAGCCACGCTGGACTGCAAGGACATTCACTAGCCTGCATTTCAGGAACTGCTTGCCAAAGTACCTTCCCCCACATCAAAATGTTAGCAATACCCCATTCCGCTATAAGAAAGCTTATTCATAGTATGTACTATGCAAAATGTCCTGCTCTAGAACACCAAAATGTAAATAACATTCTACTACATGGACTAGCCAATGAACTTCTTCAAGAAATAGAGCACATCTAAAGTAAATATTTTGGAACTGAAGTTGACTTACAAAATTCAGTAACTTCAGAAAACAGAAGTGACAGCCTCACAAACTCCTACCTCGTAGCAGGCACATATAAAAAAAGAAATGGCTAAGTTTCAAAACACTGCTGCTGAAATACAAGACCAATATTGTGTCTGCTATCACAGAACTTTTCATAAAAAGTACGCATAAATAGTGTATATGGTCTACAAAATGGAGGAAAATGAGGCATCTCAATGATTCTAATTAGGATTATATCTAACAGAAAATAAATACAAAATAACTGACCGCTCAATAGTTTGAACGTACTGCAATACAAAGCTTGATAATAACAAAATGCCATCACGTGCTGTTACTAACAACTTAGAAATCTTCCTACTTCCAAGCGCTCTCCAACAACTTTACTTGTATGAGAGCATTATAATGCAAACATTACACCCATTTCAAGCTATAATACGCTCTCAACCTAAAACGGCAAAATTGCCTCCATCTGAGTTACTCAAAGGCATTTGTGGCAAGGTAATATATTTGCCATTAGATCTTAAAGAAAATGTAGACACTGTAGGAGTACAACGGCCAATAGATCAATCATTGATTGTACTAGTTAATGGTGTACCAACACAAGGCAAATAAAATTGGCAACAAATACTCAACTTAAACAAAGTTAGACAAGCCCTACAATATCTCAAAGAAAACAATGAATACTAAAAAGATATAAACGTAGAGGAAAACTTAAGAGAATCCACCCAAATAATTCAAGATTCACCACCAACTGGCCAAATTGAATGTGTAGATCCTGTTACTGCAGCTAACATTTTACACCAGTATACAATTCACCCACTGCACTCCAAAGACACCATAGAAGATGCATTAGAAAAATATCAAATGTGTCAAGCCATAGAGTCCCCAATGCGCATATGAGAGAAAGGTGTAGAAGTACATTCTTTTCCTCTACTCTTTCCTACAGGAAAAGGAGAAAAATATGATGACAGATCCATACAAATTACTGCATCAGAATATCGCTCCTAGATTCAGATTCATTCAGACAAAATGTTGAACACATTTTCCACCTCCTGCCCGAAAGTAAACTAGCAACTCTGTTATGGAGTTGCACACACATTAAAAACAGACTCTAATTATTTTAAACATGTCTGCTACCCAATTGCATCAAAAGATATAAGAAAAAGATTACATTTTGCAGTCATGAATCACAAATCTCTTTGCAAACATGCATGGTACAAAAGAATACTGGTTCAGATGTCACGCTGATGTATGTTGTATGCCAAGGAACCTGGGCCCACCCACTTGATGTGTTACTTTAAGTTGTGCAGAATACTTGCACAACTTCTTACATACTGCAAACCAAAATAAAGAGGAAATAGATATAAAACCACCAGGAGAACTCTGTTCGCTTGACCCTGTAAATGTATCAATGTACTTTCACCATCACTTCATTGCTATGCTGTACTTCATCTGCAATAAAACTACCCCTCCACTCGGGCCAACATTACCTGGATGTCAAAAGGAGAGCCAGCCTTGACTCATTTTTCTCTGTATATTGCACTTAGCAAACCATCTAGAGCCAGGCCCCCGTAAACAAAAAAGAGGGTACTAGTCCATTCTTATATTATTATATATTGCACTTCTTTTGGAGAAAAGAATATCAATCCAGAGGAGCTTCACACATCCACCTGCTTTTTTATGTAAAAGATGCTCCCAAACTTGACCATGACAGTGATGCCACTGTCTTACAGTTTATTGAAAAATACATTACCTGGGACATCCCTTCAGAAACCACACATACACACATCTTACTCTTCCAAAAACATAAGTGTGGCAAATACTGCTGAAGTAGACATTGTTTAGGCTTCCCTAGACCAGTTTGCAAAAATAGGACAAGGAAATAGTTTGTCTTCTATTAGACACAGTGTAAAAGGCAAATCCCCTAAAAACACATACAACATTAAAAGGGACGAAGCATCCAAGTACATGGAATGCAAATATAGACATACAATATGTTGCAGACAATCCCACTGCAGTTGCAAGATATGTCACAAAGCTGAGAAAACAGAGCTAAAAGACCTATTGGATGACATATCATCTGACAAAACACTGTCACAAAAATTGTACAGCTTCAGTATAAAAATGCTCTCGCATAGAGAATGTGGGTTCTACAAGACTGCAGACCATTTAACAGGTGCAGCCTTACATGGCAAATCTGAACACATTGTCTGGCAAAACCTTGGTCCAGCTTCATCGTGAAAAAGAGTACTAAAATCCTACCAAGAGGTAGAAACAATATCACAAATGATCCCAACAGCCAGGACATTTTAAAAAACAATGTAATTGACACATACTACCCAAACAGATGTACTGCTTTGCAAAATGTGTGCCTGTTCGACATAGCCCAAAACTACGCGTACAAAAACAATGATGCACCAGAGGAAACAACTGGCAAATATTCAGTCTCACCTTGTGAAGGAAGCCTAGTGAAACTTACCAAACCCAGCCTAATTAATAATATAAAGTCATCATTTAAATCTCTGCAACATAGAGAACTTTATTACATGGCCCTACTGCAACTTTTAAACCTTGGAGAAAAGAAGAATTATTTAGTCACTAGGACTCATTTCAAACTGCATTCAAAGCAAATGAAAGCAGTTTAACAAATGTACATTTCAAACAATTCAAAGACATTTTGGACAATGAACACCAACAAGAAGATGAAATTGAAGCTCTACTAGATAAAGACACTCCTGAGGGCAGTCGACCTTCCCATGAAGCCAAGAACCACTTGGAGAACCACTAATTTTAAAAGAAGCAGAAACTGCATGACTGAGGTAGAAAACCATGTATCAATCTAGACTTGCCAGTGCTCATATCACAGCTAAATGATGAACAACTCACCATTTACTGAAGAAATTGAACATGGTTTTAAACATGAAACTAAAACTTGTAGCTGTTAACATTATAAACCTCTTCTCCTGTATGTAAGTGGTGAAGCTGGTTCTGGCAAAACATTCTTAATTACAATAATCAGCACATTTCTACAAGACATAGCAAACAACCTTTCAGCTGTTGTAACAGCCCCCACAGGTTTACCTGCCTACAACATAGGAGGTGTAACTTTACACCGACTACTGCTCTTCCCAGTAGAACACCAAAACAAATTAGAATACTCCAACCTATCAGCAGAAGCTGCTAATGGAGTATGCAGAATTCTGAAAGAAATGAAAGTACTCCTGATAGATGAAGTTAGTATGGCTTCCAAACTCATGTTTGCTTTCATTCATCTCGGAATGCAAGAAGTTCTAAAAACCAACCACGAAGAACTGATTGGAGGAAAACATGTTATTGTTTTCACAGACTGCCTACAGTTAACACCAGTAAAAAGTCAACCTATTTCAAAAACATTAGGACACAAATAATGCCATAACACACTCAGCAGCATTGGAAATATAAATCTCTGGCAATATTTCTGCTACAGAGAACTAAATTCAAACATCAGTCAGTCTGCAGATCTCAACTATGCTAACATTTTAAAAAGCATTAGAACTGGTCTGCTTAAATAGTACACTAATGCCTGAGCTATATGGATAAACACATCTGCTCCTGATGTCATGGCACAATTAACTCAACAAAATATAAATAACATGTCCTTAATGCTAACCCTTGCCAGATGTAGTCAATTCAATGATACAATGTTGAAAAAGAAATGCAACCCATACTGCATATCAGCTCCACAGACAAACTGGATGTGCACTGCATGACACTCACTATGTGTCAACAAGCAATAGCACAACTAAATATCTTAGAAACATTTATCTCCAACACAGCTGGATTAGAAAAAAAGTATTAACTCTGTGTCTGAACTGCAGAGGAATTCTGAAATGTAACCTTGAGATAGAGCAAGGTTTAGTCAATGGAGCAATTGGTACAGTTGTTGGCTTCCAAACATATCCACATGACAACAACATTCAGTTTGCCAACATCCACTCTGACACACTTACAGAACTTAAAACAATAGGCTGCACAACAGCATGCCTCCTTCTTTTCAAAGACCTGTACGTACACAGAGAACATTTCTCTCAATTCCTTGCATATACTATCACTATTCACAAATCGCGACGCCTAACCTAACATCAGACATTGATTGACATTGGCAGCACAGTCTTTAAAGAGGGTATGAGTTACTTAGCACTTTCGTGTCTGCCAACACTCAATGGCCTATTCCTAGTTAACTTTGATGCAAACAAAGTCAACGCTGACATTTCTTGCATCCTAGAATTCAACAGGCTATGTGCAATGTACATCCCCATCTAGACATGTAACCTATACCTCAAAAAAAGCAAACCTTTAAAAAGAAAAACCAATACAAATAGAACCTATAATAGATCTGCCAACAATACCACTAAAGAAACAAATAGCAACTGCTGCTCCATCAAATAATACAACCACAAAACTGTCTGGTACAAAATCAACTGCATGTCCATCAGAATACAAAGAGATATCCGGTCAGAAGCACAGCGAGCTAAGTCCGTGTCCCTGATATCTCTGTGCAGCCTGCTGTGGCAGGTTCCACTCCCAGGAAGTGTCAACTCAGCCTTTCATCCTCCCAAGGTCGATAAAATGAGTATCACTCTGTGGAATAATAATGTCTTCTGTTATTTGAGTGCTCCGAGCCCTGTGGGTGTGTAGCACTGTATACAAAATAAATTAATTATTATTAGATAAATGTCTCTTCTCAAAAAACAACTGCAGGTCCATCAAAGGATGCAGAGGCACAACTCTCTGGTCCATTTAGATTCAGCAACACAACTGGAGCATAGCAATTAATCTTCTCTTCCAATTGCCACCAATTGTTCACAACATTTACTTAAACGTCTTGTACCAGTTGTGTTTGCAAATGCTCATCCTTCATAGAAATGGCACAAATAATCCTGATGGCACTTAGTGTCTCGGGTATAAGGAAAGAATTGGACTACTGTACAGGAATGGTAAAATTCACCATAAACACTGTGAGAAACCTGGGGGTTGTCTCACATTTAGTCCCCGGGGATCCTTGTTCCAGGTGGATAGGGACGGTCCATCACTTTTGGATCCCAATTCTGGGGGTGGACAAGCGAGGGAGGATCACCTGGATAGAGGATCCCTGGGGAGTGAATATGGGGGGGCACTCTGGCGAGAGGTGGTATACCACGATGCTAAGGGAAGGAAGCTTACCCTGAAGCTTTTATAGGGTATTCCAACACATGTCTTTTAGAACCTGGCCCTAAAAATAAACTGAAGCTATCAAAACCTTCTCCCAGTAAAGTGAGGAAATCAGTTTGACTTAATATCAATTTCTATCTGTCCTCCCCTCCCTTAACTGCTCCAGACTGTTGTGAAAATCGGTCACATCATCTTTTAAAATTTCCATCTGAGACAAAAAGGGTGAGTGGAAAAGATTCTGCTCTCACATCATTATCCCTCCCATCATCATTACAAGAAAGGGATTAGATGAGAGAAATACAACAAGTTACCCGATCATGTATGATGATCTGCTTGTCCCCCATTTCCATACACCCCCCTACACGACATCCCCTCAGCCTTCTGTCAGCCAGACCCCTGGTTTTCCCTGAATTCTCTTTGTTTAAATCGTCACTCTACTACACAGATGAGAGACTCTACTATTTTCATGACTGTCGCATTAAGAAGGTCAGACAAAGTCGGGCACTGAATGAAAATTGTAGCCACCTGAAAACTGTTAATGCTCCTCAGGTGTATAAAAGGAGTAACCACATGAGGGACGACAAACTAGATAGAGCCGGAGAAGGAACCTGAGTCAGAGACCAAGCTAAGAGGCTGTGGAGAAAGCCTGAGCCCCCTGAGGAAGGCTGGCAGAGCACTGAGAGACTGTGGTTTGAAAGGGGCCTAGCTAGCGTGGTGAGGGAGCCACTTCTCCAGGGAGCCAGAAGAGGATGTCGTGGAAAGCTGATCTCTAAAGACCAAAACCATGAAGGTGGTTATTCCCCTGGGCCAGAGAGGCCACCCAGGAGTGGAGGAGCGTCAAAGGGATGAGCGAGGAGTCCCTGACCTCGACATGCAAGGCTTTGCTGCTCACAACTGGTGAGTTCAAAACCAGATGGGAACCCAGTTGGCGATAGACACAAAGCGCGACAGTTGAACATTGCTAGTACAAGGACACACGAGAGATGAAAGCCGCATGGAAGAAAAGCTTCAAATGCCCATTGGGAACTGTCCATTGTGAACTGTATATAGAATGTGAGCAAGAACAATTTCTCCAAAGTGCAGAGGAGCTGTGCAAAGCCTGAAGTGGAACTAATGTGAAACACAAAAGATAGTGCCCGGGGCACAATCCCATGAGAGTTAAAGTGTTGAAGTGGTCATGCATGAAGGAAAGAGAGTATGCGCATTCGAATGTCTCCTATACGAAGAATTGTTAAAGTATACAAATTGAAAAAGCGAGTGCTATGGGCACAAACCTAAACTAAAAAAATAAATAATCCCACTCGAAAGTTTCAAATAACTTTTTATGACATCTGTGATAATGATTCTTTTACATTTTGAAGAAAAACAGCACACCCACAGTTACTTAAATGTACTCCATCAGAATGAACAATATTGTTAATGTTGTAGTGGGATACCGCAGATATCTTGTGTTTTAACATACATTTGAACATGCTCTATTAACTGTTTATCGTGCACAATTATTTTTTGGTGAATTGCAGCTCTGCACATCTATGTCTGACATGTAGCCACACCTAAAAACATGATAGGGTGCCTTGGGAACCATATAAATAACTCTACTAGATCTTCATTTGGCAGGTAAGTTTTGTTTCTTTTGTATATCCAAGGTCACTCCCACTGACACGTAGACACATCATTTCAGAATGCTCTCTTTTTGTGTGAGAGCCTTCCAAATATTTTGTCTTTTCACTTTCCTCCACGATATCCATGCCAGTTTAGTACCATATAGGATAATGGTAACATCATTCAGTATCCATCTTACATAGTTTTCCAACGAAAATATCCATCAATTGCCAACAATCGCAAATTATTTGGTGCGCATCTACCAATTATTTTTTACAAATAGCATTTACTTTATGTCTAGTGCATATTGCACCAAAAACATGTACACAGCATTCACAACGAATAAGTAAAAATGCGCACATTTTAAAAAAATACATTATCGTAGAGTTCCATTATCATGTTTCTACAATAGTCCATGGGGTATATAGCTACCCAGTTTGCTTTAACATGACATTCAAATGAATGTGCAGCAGCTAAAACAGTCTGGGTGCATATAACATTACAACATTGCCACGCCCCACAAAAAACGAAACATCCCTGCACAAACAATGTGCGATGTATGTGAAAAAACATGTTAACCACAGTGATGCTGTAATTTGGCACTGATGTGTAGCAGTAAAAGCATTTGAACTGTTTACAATTGGAGAAATATACTTTATACATTAGCTTCATACATTCAAATACGCCCTCAAATTAACATAATAATCTTAACTAAGCACACCTCATCTTCCATTGTTATGTTAAGAATTATGAACAAATGTTCAGAGCCAACGCACTTTCTCAGGTTACATACACCTCCCCTTTTACGGCATCATTGGAACTGTACGTCTTTGAGAGTATGAGTACATGTTCATTGATGTTACGCTGCCATGTACATGTTTAATGACAAAGTAATGGTCATGTGACATATGCATACAACAATGCTTACACCTACATGTTTGTGCTTTAATGATTGTGCATGCACACATTATCAATGTCTCTTAACGGAAAAGAGAAACACTGGCAAGCATGTTTCAATGGAGGTATGGCCAGAGTTACTGGTTTACTGCAATGAAACATGCTGGCATCAGTGGGAGGACAGTGATCTGGGCCCGCTCCACTTCACCCCTGCCCCCTTGCTTAGGACAGGCTCTGCTACCTACACTTTCCACTGCCATCTAAGACTGTCCCTTTTCACCTCTTGACACGACTAAGGTACTGGCCTTGTCGAAGTTTGTCAATAGTGTGTTGGGCTCTATTAAATGTGGTGCCATAATCACTGTGGCTGAAATAAATACAGCAAGAAGACTGCACAAACTCAAATATTGTGAGTTGAAACATGATGGAGAAAAGTAATGTTTTATTTTTTATGTATACATTATTTATTTACTGCACTTTAATTTCAAAATGATGTGCTAAAACTTCACTTCTGTTTATAATATGTTGTGATCATTATTTTGCAAAGCTTACTTATTGCCACAAATTGAAATTTGTTATGCAATAAAAACATCATTTACATTCATGGATCTCATTATAAGTTTTTACTGCATTTCTACTTCAGATAATCAAAGAAAACATTTCTTTGACAGTATTTTTAGAAATAACGTTAGCTTATATTCCTACTTTGTACTTCGTTCGTAACTGCATCGGCAAAATAACAAAATGGAAGGTTAATGAATAAAACAGTACATGTACAGTTGGTAATTACACAATGTACAGTACATGGTAAACTAGTAAAAACATCAACATACAAATGCATTCCTCTTTCCTTCTAAGCATAAGGCATTCACTTTCACTTTCAATATAAAGTACTAATAAAAGCACTTGTGTAAAATGTAACAGTGCATAGCTGCACACTAGTATAATGCATTATATGTGTTATGTACAGACATGAATTCACATTGCCAACGCCTAGTACTTTTTTATAATGCTTTTCAAATGATGCACAAACAAACATAGTTTTAGGGTTGCCATTCCTAAAGGTGCAGCTTGGACAGTTGCACTTTCCTCTGAAACAGGTGTTTAAAAATAATACACGTGTGCTATTGTACAACTTAATGTACATACCATAGGCAAACGCATAATTGACAGAAAAATAGGTACTTTTGCACTGCATTTAGGGAGCATGTTAGGTTTAATAAACTGTTCATTTCACAACCCCTACACGTTCTGTATCACTTTTTAATACACATTGTTAAAAGAAAACCACAGTACAATGTGTAACAATGAATTTACATCCACACCATTGATTTTAGACCTTAAATGTCAAGGATGGACGAAAAACCATACATGCAACATTGCATGCATTTTAAAGCAGTTTCTTCACGTTCAGGAACTCTTAATGGATCCACCTGTTTTTCAAACTAATCAATAGTGGATGACCTACTCTGAGTGGACATCATGTAAGCACTACTTCCACCAATGGTGAAGCTGGACAGTTCAGCCAATCAGTAGTCAGCTAAGGGGAAACGTACTGAATAAAAGGAGAGCCAGTTCAGTTGCAAGTTGGTTTAGCTCACAACTGGTTCCCTGTATCACTGGTTAAGGGAAAAGAAGCCTGAAGCAGGGGATGGAAGACTGCCTTGTAGCTGCCCTGCTGTGCTGAAGTGGAGAAGCGGTCTGAAGCAGGGGAAGGAAGGATGACTTGTGCCTGGTAGCTACCCTACTATGCTCAAGAGGTAAGCCCATCTGATCCAAGAGTGGGAGAAGAGGCCCACACCATAGAAGCCATAGAAAGCCAACCACATGCTTTCAAGCCATAGAAGCTGGAAGAAAGCATGTGGAAGGGGTCAGGCAACCTAAAGTTCCCCAGTGAAGATGGGACTTTGGGCAGTCTGACTACTCCTAGAGGGCAAGAGGTGAGCAGGGGTGAGCCCAGTGCAAAGGAGTCAAGAAAGAGGCTTATCCCCTTTGTTCATAGTGAAGAGGCAATACAGGGTGAGCCCAGTTTGAAAGAGTCACATAAGATACTCATACGCTTACTCTGAGTGAAGCTATTCTAAGAGAGTGACGATACCCCCAAGAGAGGGTGTGAGAATGCCCCGAGAGATGGGAACGAGAGTCAAGAGATCTGAAGATAAAGTGAGAGCAAAGACACCCCAAGCAAAGGGGATATGGTGAAGAGAAGAAGAGAGAGAGAGTGAAGATACCCCATGAGAGGGGAACAAAAGTCAAGAGACCCTAGAAGAGGGGGAGAGAGTGAGGACTCATTAAAACAGGGATGCAAGAGAGAAACACCGGGAGTGGATTGAAATAGTGTGTGAAGCCCTGAGGGGAAACCAAAAGACTCAGGAGTGGGGTAAACAAGTGAAAAAGATGTCCAGATGTGTCGAAGAGAAACCATGAAACAGAAGAAACAGCAGTCAAGCATCTTTTGATTGTTAAACCCTTTAGATTTGTGTGTATTATTTTTGCTATGAAGGAGGTAGGATAGCATAGGATTTGGTCTAGGGAATTTATATTTGATTCATCCTAACAAAAATGTATTTTCCTTTAATATTCTAGTTTTAGAATAGGGAACTCAGAATTTCGAGTTCATTTTCATTATTTTAGTTTATTTACTTTGGAGCTGGCCAACGAGTCAGACTATTTGTAAAAGAATATAATAAAGTCCATGAAAATGACGCCCCTACTTCCGGTTCGCCACAGTACTTTAAATCGAACTTACCAGCTAATTTGTAAAAAAAACACTGCATTTAATATGTATGTAGGAAACATTAAAATTGCACATTGTATATATTACATGTACATACATACTAGTTGTATATTACATGAAATGACCATCTGTAAATATGATTTTGCATGTAACAAAGTACATGTTTGCTCAAGTCAGTTTCTCGACACACAGCTTTTCTCTGCAAGTCTGTTATAAAAAATTAAACACAATATATTCACTCTAAAGCACCTACTCTCTAAAATGTAATTTTCAAACAGATAAACACAGTGTGTAATATTGTTATTTACAACATTTTTCACAAAAAGATTCTAATATACAAAATGAACAACATGTGTTTATGGATCTTTAAATGTACACTGTGTGTGTATATTGGATGTTAATTATTAATTATGCATGCATTTATTACAAACTGGCCTAGATTCAGCATTCACCCTTCCAGGAATAAAGTGCCCTGCTCACTCACCCAGTACACTCGCTGACTATTCTCACCCTGCTTCTCTACTGCATCCTTCTTCTCAGACCCCACTCCTACTCCCTTTACTACTGTCCTTACTCTCTCCCAGCACCCAATTGCTCTGACTCTACCCACTGCCCGCACCTCCTAACTCCTATCTCCAACTCTCCCATCACTACTGCCCTCACCTTAACGAACACTCTCATATTCACTGCTTCACTCTCACAAACTGGTACCATTTTCCCTCACAAATACCTCACCTTGCACACTGCCTGAATAATCTGCATTCATGCTCTAATCCAACGTTGTTCCTCTGCTTGGTCTCTTGGTCTGTATCCACCTCCTCTGACCTTAACCAAACAACCCACACAGTGCCTTTCCTTCTGTCTCCTTTCATGCTGTGATTCTGCTGGTTCTGTTGCGGCTTTCTATTGGCTGCAGCACTCACCAGACTCTATGCATCAATCAATACCTGTCTTTTCCCAAAGAGCCAGGCAACAGAGGTGAGAGGCTTTAAAAAACACTCTAAGCCCAGTTTTGGAAACAGTCTTTGATGGATTCCCTGCTGTTTAGTTGGAATGCCGTGGGTATTGTGATGAGTCAGGTATTAAAAGTCAGACACAAGTTTATGTTTTTGGCTAAAGACTTTTATTGAAAAAAAAAGGGGCTGGGAAAAGGCCTCTCTGCCCATGCTGTAAGAGGAATGTCCCTACCTAAAAACAAAAACTAAGGATCTGTCTGTGTCAGGATGTCAAAATCAAAATTTTCCCGGTGTCCAAAGTTTCTATTCTGACCCTCACACTATGAACTAAACTATACAGTGTAAATTGGAAATGTCTTTGAACTTTAGTGATTGCAAAAATGGTTAAGAAGGAGGAATAAAGAGCTCCAACATAAAGGTTCTCCAACTGTGAAATAACCTTGGTTCAAGAGGGCAGTTCCATTCCCCAGGATTTCTCTTCAATACAAATAATGCTTGGTTCGACAGTTCTTTGGTTCTTTCTTGATTCACAGCATTAATGTTATTTACAAAGTTGTTTAGGGTGGTATTTCTATTTTGTTCATCAAATACCCATTGCCTGATGAGCACAGTTCTATATTTCTGCTTGTAGATTTGCAACTGCCTGGTATACTTCCTTGCCAGGACATCTCATTCACCTGTGTTTGCCTGGTGTACTCTCCTGCCAGGGCTTCTTATATTCACACACAATTGTCACTAACTGGTTTGCTCTCTCTTCAGGATTTCTTATTCCATACAATGAGTGCCGCCTGGTTTACTCTCCTGCCAGGACTTCTTATTCATATACAATGGTTCCTCTTTTTTTTCCACAGTGGTGTATATCTTCTTTGGTATATTACATCTCCCTGATCTATCATTTGACTTGGTTTCCCACATATTTATATTCTATACAATCATATCTTGATAGGATCATATTTGTAATATGTTTTCTTGTTAAAACTCTGTATTTCCTCTCCTTCTGTGGTTTTAATTGTGGCAGTTTGTATCTGGCAGGGTCGCCAAAATGCCCCGCGGTTCCCACAGTGTTTGGGCTGACTCACAGGCTCTTGTTGGCATTCCCTACCCCGTTCGGGCCCAAGCGGCAAATGTGCACCACTTACTCTAACCAATGAACTGCTTTTGCTTCTCTTCGTTGTCTCCCGCAGCCTCGGTTCAGCACGCCGGTCTCGTTCCTGATCCCGTTTGGGAAAACATTGCCTTCTGTGTTTGTCATACGCCAAGGGGTTTTTCTTTGCCTCCTGGTGTATCTGCGGCATGACCTGAAGCGTTTCTCTTCTCCTCTTCTGATGAGCCGCTTGCCTTCGCCACACTGGTTCACATGTCCAGGCCTCATGAGCTTTGCAGATGAGGCACGCATACTTCCAAGCAATCGCAAAAACTGCAAGCTCCTCTCTCATGACTAGGTCTCTGGTCTGTAAATCTCCCGTGTACAGGTGTACTTTGAAAACAACTAGCATGTCTACTGAGCTTAGTGTTTCTTTCATTCTGTATTGCTCTGTCCCTCTTCCTTGTCCAAGTACTTGGGTGATTGTGGGAAAAGGAGTCCATCATTATCAGGTGACAGGGATTACTTGAAAAGTCATTTTCGACAGTTCCAAATGATATACTAGTTCTATATGATGTATAATTAGGACTGGAAAATGTTGCCTTGGATTTTCTTTGTTTTTGACAAGGGATCGAAGTCTGATCTGCAAAGATTTGGGAAAGGATTTTCATGGGAAAATGGGAGGATACCATGTCTCATCCAATGAAACCATATCATCTCTCTGGATATTGTCTCCTCCCATGTGATCCTCCCTCATATAGCTGCACCCAAGGTCAGGATCAGGTAGCGGCTGCCGTCCCCTGGCCACATGGCAGGAGGTTACCACCGGATAATTAGTGATGACTCCATTGAATTCATCACACTATGGAAGTTCAATTTCTGGTGTTGTGATAAGTTCTTTGTTTTTCTCAGGTGCTGGAAGCCATTGGTTTGTGGTATCAGTCCACAGTCCATATTAAGTGATGCATTTCAGATGTTCTGTTTGTTCGGTTTTGATCCGGGTTTTCAAAGCTGCTCTGAGGTGTATTTTGGGAGATGTGGTTATGGAAATAAAAGAAAACCTGCCAGTAAAAGTGCTAGAAAATATTTTGTGATGGAGGTGGCACCATTAATAAAACGCTCACATTTTAGAGAGTAGCATTGCAAACATTTTAGCAAATATGCAAGGAATGAGAGAATACTGGCAAAGGCATTTATCTGAATGACATTTTATGTTGTGCACCCTTGGTCACCATCGTGATTTCTAACTTTAAGTTATGCTGACTGTGCATGGAAAGAACTCATTGACTTTTTAAAAGAAGCAAATACACACCTTGATACTATCAAGTTCTTAAGTTCAAATGAGCTCTGTGCTCTAGATCCAGTTAATGTCTCAAGAGATTTTCATCATTGTTTCCTTGCAGTGTTAAACTCGGAGTACTGACCATTGGGTGAAGTAACACATCACTTTTAGAGAAAAGAATATCAAGCTGAAAGAGCTCCCAATATTCTGATTGAAGGTGCTCCATGATTTGTTGAAGATACTTCAAAAACAAGTGACTTAAAGTAATTAAGTGATTTTATAGAAAAATGTCACTTGCAAAAACACACTTGCATGAAAATATCTCCTTTTTCCAAACGCAAAGATTCATAATATATTGTAAATAAACAAAAAAAATTAACATTTATATTAAAGATGTCAATTTAGCCTCCTTAGAAATCAACAGGCAGAAACAATAATTGCCTTTTTCCAGCCATTGGAAACCATGTTAAGAAAAAATTCCTAAAATATCTAATGAATTAAAGCAAAATTCTTAATCTACAAACCAAACATTAATGACTACAGTCCTATAATTGTAACTATATGAAATGCTAATATTCCTTTACAGATTGTCCCAGACAATTCAATGATTGCAAGTCGATATATACCCTCATATATTAAAGAAGAAACATTTTAACTACAAAATCTTTGGGAACAAATCACAAGTGAGAAGTCACTTTCTGTGTAATCAGTTTGCGTTAAAATGCATGAATGTGGCACCTACAAAGCTTCTATTATATTACATGAAAAAAGACGTTATGATAAAAGTGTAAACATTACGTGGGCTACTTTAGGATATCCAGAAAATAAACAAAGTCCTGAAACCTTACCACCAAATGTAAGTATGAGCAATAATTAATCCAAACAATGAGCCTTTTGTAGAAAGCAATGTCAAGCTAGATAACCACTATTCATAAAGATCAGACCACTTGTAGAAATGATGTTTACAGGAAATTCTACGACTTTCCAATTATCATGAAAATGTGGAAGAAAACATTGAACACTGATGTTTTTAAACTGAATCTACAGATGGCTTAGTAAGATGTGCAAACCCTGGTTTAACAAATCAGTGAAAAACTGACCTGTAGATAAGCTGAATTGGAATTACAAGGAAATTAGCATACTTTAAAAGCTGCATTTACCAATAAAAAAGATAACATTACGTTCCCAGCTTTTAGTAATTATATGCAAATGCAAGAAGAAGAATGCCAAGAAGTAATGCTTGAAACAGCAATAGCAAAAGATACACAAACAACAACAAATTAAAAATGCAATGTACTAAACCCACTAGGGGAACCAAACAAAGAAATGTAGTGTAATGAACAATTCACTGCAATTAGCAATGCAGGATATACTTGCTACACTGCAACAAGATAACAAACAAAACCATAATTTAGAAGTTGCCCAATATTTAAGCAGTGTTTTAGTAACATTGAGAACA
This sequence comes from Ambystoma mexicanum, assembly GCF_040938575.1. Classification (NCBI taxonomy): domain Eukaryota; kingdom Metazoa; phylum Chordata; class Amphibia; order Caudata; family Ambystomatidae; genus Ambystoma; species Ambystoma mexicanum. The sequence continues at coordinate 957,322,366 of NC_090921.1, read as the reverse complement.
AATAAACACATGAAATAAAGCTTTGCTAGTGTGCAAACATTAAACCTACATATGTATGTGTATGTAAAATTCATGCACAAGTGGGTACAGGCAAACCTTTTTAAATTAAAGTTACGTCTACCTTTGTGCCAGACATTTGGTAATCCTTAAGCGTGTGTTGTAACTGCACCTACAAGCTTCACAGATTAAAATATAGGTGGCATAACATAACTCTAATTGTGTGGGTTACTGGTATATCATGAAAGAAAATTGGAATATTGAAAACTTCATGCAGAATTTGCACAAAAAGTAGCTAAAATTCTAAAGCTTTTAAATGCATTAATTATTGAAACCTAATGCTTGCATTCACATTTCTCAGAATGCAACACATTTTTAAATGTAGTGATAATTAAATATTTGGTGGTAAACAAAACAAACAATTTTATTTGGTGCTATGTTAGAATTTACACCAGTTGATAGTGAACCCATTATTAAAACAATTATAATGAAAGATAGTGTTAAAACAATAGACCTATTTTTTGGTAATTTTCATTTAGGGAGTTATTTCTTATAAGTTTATTTAACTCACATCATGAGACATAGTCTTTGTAAAATAGGGATAAATACTTCAAGAAATAAGACTTGGCAAAGTCGCTGCAAACTCCTTCACAATATTACAAACGAGACTATTTCAATTGTTGTATGGATATAAAGTAACAGTAGCAGGTTTGTTGCCCTTTTCAAATAATGAACCATATATGTCTATATACTTATTAAAAAAGGCAACAAACCCGTATATATCTTATGTCCACTTTAGCAGCCTGTGAAAACTTTAATTCTGAAATAATCAATCAATAAAATAATAATTCACTTGTAGCAGTGGACAAAGTGTGACAATATGGAATAAGTACCACGTTGCAAGAAATTGCTGACAAAAGAGTTACACCATATTGGGCCAAGAACCGCAGGGCGTGATAGTTGTTTAAATATTCGTATTCAAGCAAGAGTTATTTTTTTTAAAAAATTAAATGCTGAAGTCTTAGGTAATGGAGCAATGGGTTACATAGTTGGTTTTATAAAGCGTGCATACAACATATGTATTGATTATATTATAATAATGGTTAATAACAAAGAGTAAATGTCAATTTTCAACTGTTAAAAGAAAGAAATCGGTGTTACGGATACACACTTCCCAATAGCCTCTGCATATATGGTTACAATAAATAAATCCTAAACCTTGGGTTTAGAAACAGCAATAATAAGTATTGGGTCAAAAGTGTTCACAGGTGGAAAGAGCTGTGCAGCCTCATCTAGAATGAGAACACTAAATGGCCTGCATTTAATAAACATGGATGTCCCTACAATTACAGTTCATATCCCATGCATCACAGAATATAATAGACTGTGATGAACTCTCAAAGTTCCCCTGCACAAAGTTTGGCTTTAGCCAACTGATTGGTAAAACACAGTTTAAAGCAATATTTTTGAAGACGGTCAGCGTTGGGCAAAATTGGGATACACGCCAGTTCTTGCCCCTCCCACCCAAAACACCACCTCATTGGAACTCTTTGAGCTCGCTTTAATCAAGCCTTACTATCAATCATTGTGCTCAAAGTGCCTGCCAGGGTTATGTAAAGCAGTCTTCTGAGAATGAATGACCTAATTGGAGCAGTGAACTCGCTACTGGTGTAAAACAAATGTCTGCCTTCAGCCACTTGATTTATAAGCATTATGGGTGTCCTTTTTAAAAACAAGCACGGGCAAAGCCAACCGTTTTGGCTTGTGAACAGGTATTAGGCATATGCCAGGCACTGCTGTTAGATAACCAGGTATTTGCACCGGCTATTACTACTACAGCTGCTGGCAACTGCCTTTCCCATGCCTAAACAGAAGTCCAAACTGTTGGCATTTCCAATACTTGTTTAAAGATGCAGTTTGTCTCCTAGATCTCTTCTGTGTTTACCACAAACAAAACATTTAATATTTACGGTGAGAAGCTTTATTTATGAAGATGCTAAATGCAAAACAGTATTGCCTACTGTGTAGGACCTATCCCCTCTGTAGAAGAGGGTGTGAAGTTTTAATTGTGGCTATTGTTAGAATGTGTGACTTTTCAGAAAGGTGACAAGATGAATACTTTATTTTTGGAAGTATTTGTGTGTGTGTGTAAATGTCACTGAGCAACCCTCAGGACACTGTGCTATATTCTGTTTCTGAATGCAATTATAAATAGCCAGGAGCTGAATTTTAGGAGGCAGTACTAAAAGCTGTTGTTTGTGGTTTCTTTACTTCTGCATTCGGCAAAGCAAAAAAATAGAAAAGGCAACCTTTTATTAAAAAAACAATAAAACTGCAAGAGTTCAGAAATGTTTCATTTAATTCAGGCAATGGGTTGATGAATACATGCTTTTAGCCATCGCGCGTCAAACCTACTTTGCTACGGACATTTCAGTATATTTCTTTCACTGAAGTTCTTATTTGTGTTGCTGTGTAAACCATAGAACAGCTACATTGTACACACACAATGCTGATATTTCCTGTATCGTTTTGTGTCTTCTCTGAGAATGTGTTATTTGACATATGCAGTGCTCCATTTCATCAAGCTCCACAGTGTGCACAAGACAAAACACAATAATGATCCACAGAAATGCGAAATGTCTCAGTAGTCCTACCCAGGTCCTCGTTACAGAACCTTTGCACTGGCGTAAGTGCAGGCGTGCATGGCATTAGCACTATGATAAAAAAAAAAACTAAAAAAAAAAAACGTAGCAACGTAGCCATATTGCAGAAACTTTGCCTCGGTTCAAGTGCAATTAGCACACAAGGGAAAAAAATGTGCCCCTGTGCAAAAACATTTATTCTTTCAATGCATTTTTTTATCAGGGTGATGTGTCTCCAGTCATAACATTAGAGCATATTTTGTTCTGGTGCAAAAATGCATTGAAACAACTTTAGCCCTAGTGTTAATTTCATTTGCACCAGTGCAAAGTATCTGCAATTTGACCTGTATTGTTTCAATGCATTTTTGTACTATGGCAATGTTTGCCCTACCACTTATTCATTAGCACAAGGTCAAACATTTCCCTGGTGCAGAAATGTATCGAAACATTACATTTTACCTAATGGTGCATATGCCCAAAGTCTAATACAGCACAAAATGGACATGCACTGTTCAAAGTTTCTGTAACACTGCTGCCAGGGACTTTACAAAGCATTGTCTCGGGAGGATAGCTCAGGGGCAACGTGCTCGCCTTGGAAGCACGATGACATAGAGCAACAAAGGTTCGATCCCCGGGTCCGCGCGTGGGTATTAAGCGCGTTATAAATAACCTGTCATATCATTATTTTATGATAATCTCTGTCTCATAGCTGTTAGATTATTAGTCTTCATTTATTGTTGCGTACTGAGATTCCTGAAAATCCAACATAAACACATAATTCCACACACGTTACTCCCTTCAGCGCATTTAGGACATATATGCGTCCTAAATCCCTGTTTGGATTGGCATGCGCTGTGTACCCCACAGTCATCAACAACCTCTGAGCATGCAATTCAATTCCTGTACACAGGCAGCAGACACCTAGGACCCTATAGTAGGCTGCATTTATTTATGTATTTATTTATTGTGTGTTACAGTTTAAAAGAAAAACTTTTCACACATTTTTAAAAAAATTCAACACAAAAATCACAATATATGCATTTCACTCATTTAAAATTTGTTGAGGTTTTTTTTCCCATAACATTACATTTCGTCTTGCCATTTAATATATTTCAAGAGGTTAAAACAGTGAAAGTTCCTTTTAAATATACATTAAAACGATAACTTGTTAAAAATATATTTAATTCAAGGTCATAACCAATCACCTACTTAAAACACATAATGTAAAAACCTCACTAGGCGGAGTGGCGTAGAGTGACAGTCTTGCAGTCGAGAGGCTGGGCGGTGAGAACTGCAGTCTGTTTTCCGTGCTTCTTTTGTGGAGGTGGTGCGTTTAAAAACCCCACACACCCCCGGAGCGGTCTGGGTACCTCTGTGTTGTGTGTTCATCTGGAGGGATTGGCTCACTGCTGACTAACATCTAAAGGTACGAGCTGCAACTGCTAACTTTACCACTTGACTGTGTATGGATGTAAAATCTGAGGAGCGACAAAATGGTTCAATCTCATTTGGCAAAAACACACACTATATATCCAATGCTGAAATGCTGATAGAAACAAACTTGCCACTTCCTCCCTCTCTGAACCCTTCGATTACTGTGTCGCAATCATTTTCTGATGACGATTTTATAAATTCCATTGTACCACCTACTTGCAACATCTTGGAGCATAAACAGTGTTGTTGTCCTCAACAATAATCTGCGCCACACTTAGAGCATCTGGTGTAGAAAATGTATTTAAACAAAAGCGTGAGATGATACTCTCAATGTATATCCCCTTTGATTGCCCTTTGAATAGATTCCCTTTGACTACACGTGTTTCGGCACGCCTAGTGCCTTTCTCAAATCAGGGCTATTTAATAGCACATGATACAGATACATGGAATTGTCATATGGTTAATGCATTATCACACGTAGACAGAGAAACAGGAGTGGTGAAGGGGAGGAGTATTAGGGGTCAGGAAACAATATTGTGAGAAAAAACAAAAAATAGGAGAAACAAAAAATAGGTAAATACAAAACATAAAATCAAATATCAGACAATGCTTTGATAGTCTTCTGTCTAATATAGGCTCTGTGTCACATTAGTTACAACCATTATAGTATTAGATGTCATATTCAAGTCTTCCGATCCCTAAATGTCTAAATTCTTACGATTTCCACAAATATATAACCTTTGTTTTCTAATTCAGGCATACTGTCCCTGCAGTTAGATACGAGCGCGGCGTTGGCTCACCGGAGTGACAGTCGGAATACCACGTCCGCAAGTGTTATTAAAGCTTGCCATGGTTGCCTGGTCAAACCGTCTTCACTTTCTACTCTGTGCAGTCTGTCAAATCATGGTCTGTATTTGATTTTATGTTTGTATTTACTTATTTTTAGTTTCTCCCATTTTTTTCCGCAATATTGTTTCAGGACCCCTAATACTCCTCCCCTTCACCACGCCTGTTTCTCTGTCTACATGTGATAATGCATTAACCACATGACAATTCCATGTAACTGTATCATGTGTGTTATTAAATAGCCCTGATTTGAGAAAGGCACAAGGCATGCCGAAACACGTGTAATCAAAGGGCAATCAAGGGAATCTATTCAAAGGGCAAGCAAAGGGAATCTACATTGAGAGTATCAACACACACTTTTGTTTAAATACATTATCTACACCAGATGCTCTAAGTGTGGCGCAGATTATTGTTGAGGACAACAACACTGATTACTTTCTGGAGGTGGGGTCTTGACCTCCGTTTACTCACAGTTGCGACACAACCCAAAAAGGTATGACAGAAATAGGTCACTTAGCACAGTAAGTTGATGGAAAAAAAGAACTTCACCAAGCTCAACATCTTGGAAGATAGTGCTTCTCGGGTCAGCTTGGGGCTTGATACGGGCTTTATGACAAGCTATGGAAAAAAGCTGAAAGCAATCGCCTCCTATTTCCCATGCATGGACAAGGGGAGGCTGGCAACAGGCAGTGCAGATCTGGAGCATTTCAGTTAGGCTGGTCTATCAGGGGAGTTGTTTTGTAATAAAGGTCTACCAGTGGTAAATGAATCAACACTGGAGGGTGAACCAGAATATCAGGTGCCGGGTGCACGTTCTAGAGAACTGAGAATGATTGAAAAAGTTGATTAATTTCAGCTAATTTCAATGATTTTTTTTTTTAAAAGAATGAAGATCTCAAAGGAGACCAAGGATTGGTCATGGCAGCTGAAGGCACTGAGTCTTTAACACTGGATCTCTAGAACATAAAGTCATCAAAACCCCAGTTTTACAGCTTAGGATTCTCTCTTGGAATTCACAGGGACATTCCCATCCTTTTTCTGGATTGGTATTAGGTAAGAAATTCAAGTCCTATGTGACTGTCACCTTGCAGGAGACCTGGTTGTCAGTCTCTCCGGTCTTTGGTGGTTTTGAAGTTACTCAATCTGCTAAGCAGGGATTTATTGGTCACCCATCTAGCGGTCTCTGAACCATGATTACATCCTGCAAGGCTCTTAAGATTGTGGGAACTAAAGATTCTCGTTTTGGTATTCTGGCTACCCATATTAGATCTGTGGGTAAATCCTGTTTGCATTTGCTCATACTCAATTTATACTGGCATGAAGGGATAGGAGATTTGAGGGAGACTCTGTATTGGCTAATGTGTTATGTGAATGTGTGGCTGGACCAGTATCCTCAAGGACACTCCATGTTAGTGTGAGACTTGAATCTGAGGGATACTGTTTATTCTAGTGAACTCTGTGGTTACAAACACAAAAATAGGGATATCTGGCAGAATGGCCTTGTTGGCTTGGGAATGTCACCTGTGCATGATATTTTGAGTGAAGATGTGGTTTGTCTACCGACATGGTCGAGTGGTACACATCACTCAATGTTGAATTATATTTTTGTGGACACTTGTCTGTTCTCGAAATGCCTGCATTTTAACATATTGTCACTGAGAATAGTGATCACAGTATGCTCAAGGCTCGGTTTGAAGTTAAACTCAGAAAACAAGGGGAATTAGTAAAAGAACATTCTGGCTTGAGAGCTAATGTGGCTGATAACAGAGTGAAATGGAATAACACAAATGAATCAGTGTTTATTTAATAGTTTACAAAATACTACAGATATATGGATGACTGATCCCTTTTCTGTGAATAACTTTGTGGACTCCATTGAGTCTTTGTTGCGTGTCCTCTTTGCGTCGCGCCAGAAGAGGAAGGTTCTTCATGTTAAAACCCATCCCCATGCGTACAATAAAGAGGTGGTGTAACGATTTAGGGACATGAGGCGGTCTGTTAGGGTTGCATAGAACTAGATAGATCTTTTGCCGGAACAGATGCTTACCCTGGTTAAATGACTACAGCAATCTTATGGAAATTGGCTCCTCCAGTCGCAAGCTTTAAGACTGCAGGAGGATGCAAAGGGCATGTTAGAGGCCCTCCGGAATAAAAACACCAGGGTATTTTCGGCCCTCATTAATGGCTTAGACATGCCCCAGTCCAACATTCTAATCAATGCAGTATCTCAATCTGCTTGAGTACAGCATTTTGATTCTGTTTATGCTCAGGTTGACGGCTCCAAGCTTAGCGAGGCATTAAGCAGAGATATAACTCTTTTTCCTGTGGAAATTGACAAAGATTATGAGGTGGTATTGAAGGTGATAAACAAAATCTCCTCTTCACGTGCGGCCAGACTTAATGTCCACTCAAATGCTTTGTTTAAAGGGTAACCCACTGTATGGGCTAAGATTCTATCATGTCTGTTCCAAAGTATTATTACTTTTAACTCGTTCCCAGCTAATTGGTCTACTGCTTATAGTGCACCAATTTTTAAAAAGGGGGATAGAACCGTTCCTTTGAATTACCGGCCCATCAAAATCCTAGATGCTGACAGCAAGGTGTTTGAATCAATCTGGCTGTCAAACTTGGAGCAATGGGCTAAGGAATCTTCAGTATTGAAGAAATGGCAAACCGGCTTCCATAGGGACATGAGCACCTCATGGAATGGATTCGTATTGAAATGTGTGCAGAATCTAGCTTGGGGAGGGAAATATGGTTTCATCTACGTTGTGTCAGTGGATCTTTCATCTGATTTTGATGCAGTAGATCGCAACAAACTGTGGCTCAAGTTACACTCTAGAGGGATTACCATGGGGTTGCAAAAATTGATTAAAGGGTTGCACATAGAAACTGACATATGGGTGGGTTTAAACCATGACAGTCTGTTCTCCCGTACAATACGAACATTCCGGGGAGTTAGCTAAGGTTGCGTTCTTGCACCTTGCCTATTCAATCTTTACACTGGTAAGTACTTAGAATCTGCAACATTTGTCTTCCCCAAGTTGTTCAACTTGAGACCATATTGGCTATCGTACGCTGAAGATTTGCTTTTATTTGATTGCACCCCCGTAGGTCTGCTGCATTTGATTGGCGCGTTTTCTTCTTCTGCTGAGAAACACTCCTTAAAGATGAATCTGATAAAAAACAAAGTGCTTCAGTGCACCAAGGGGAGGAGGGAGTATAAGTTCCATTGGCATATTGGAGATGTTGCGGTGGAGAAGGTTCACTCCTTATTGTATCTGGGTATCCTGGTCACTGCAAAACCTAATATAGGTAGCACCATGCCTGGCTTCATGAAAGTGTTTTGGCCATGGCTAATCAGCTACAAAGGATTGATTCCAAATTTGGTACGTTTTCCCTAAGACCTGCTGTTCGGTATTATTTGGGGTAAATTGTACCTACATTTTCATATGGAACAAGTGCTATGCCTTATCGATATTTGAGTATTTACCCTCCCTTGAAGCACTGATTTGGAGGCGGACACTGAGAGTACCCTTGCAATCCGTTATGAATTAGGGATTGTTTCACTGAAAGCAAGGGCATTTTGGAAGATTCTTTCCTTCCTCTGTAAAGTGTTATGCCCATCTGTGGATTCTCTTGTTGTTGACTTGAAAGTCCTGTTGAAAGGAAAAGGAAGTACTTGGGTTGAGGGTTTGGAGATACCAGATACAGCTAAACTTTCCCTTTATGTGTATGTCTGGATTTGCACTATTGACAATATGCATATATATCCCTCATTAAAACATTTAGGTGGAGAGTACAAGAAGCTTGAGTTCTTGCCCCGTTTCTTGCACTGTATCCTGACAAGATTACTCAATCTCTCTCTCTCTCTCTCGATCTCTCTTTCTGAGATTTTGTTGGGGCCTTATATGTACTAAACAGAAATTGGTAAGATATAGAGCACTTTCAGAGGAGCATTCTATCTTTCGCTTTTGTTTGTGGAGTCGGTAGATTGAATCGCTTGAACATTTGATACTATCTTGTCCCTCTGTTCAAAGCTTACGGTTTACGCATCTGAAGAAGATTCTAGAATTTTGCCCACTGAGACAGCCTGGGGGTGGGACGTACTACTTCTCAATTAATTGCTGTCACAGGTTTTATTAAAGCTTTACATTTGTCTACTAATGTGCAGTGAATAACTAGACACGAGGACCTGCAGCTATTCTTTAGCTCACCATTGTTGTATTTCACAAATGTATCTTATGATGTTTATGGTTCATGAATCAAGAATTTGTTGACTTTGTATTTCATGCTTTTAACCTGTAATGACTATTGCTCAACACATGAACAAAGTCATGAATTTTAGGGTCCATGAATTGAGATTTCAATTCATATTTTACTGATTTTGACGATTTAACTTGTAAAGTTTTGTTTTATATCGTGTAATGTTTGGTGTATATATACTTTTAATTGTATGTTAACCAAGAACAATAAGAAAAAGAAGCCTCACCATAAATACCACTTTATAAAATATCATTTTATCTAGCAGCTAAGTATTTCATAATTAACTTCTCACTATACCATTCTTTAATACTCTACATACTGTAAATATTCCATTGGAGGCCCTTCACTATACATCTGTCCCATTTAGGACCCCACCCAAAAATCTACTCTTAAAAATCTCATTGTAGTGATTAATAAAGCGTAGTTGGATCACAGAACATGGTGTGCCACAATCTCTCTTCACCCTCTACCTCTAAATAATTTGGAGAATTTCCCAAATATGACCCCCAGTAATTACTAAAAGGGGGACATATCATAACTAAATAGTAAAGCGTTTCTATTTCTATCTTGCAAAATCAGCAAATTCTTCCAGCTCTAGGTATTCTCTCTCTTGCGCCCAATACTTTGAATTTAAGAAATAAATTCAATTTAAGGTGCAACCAGACTCGCCTGCACTTTTTTGTTTGATATTTTGCATAATGGCTGGTAAGGAATGATAGGGTTTTATGTCATAAATAAAATGACTGTAGATACCATAATTCACCAGTCTTGATCTATTTTCTATGCAATCATTTTTGTATAGGTGTTTTTTTACTTCTTTCGGTCTGGTCAATACGATTTCATCCGTTATCCCTATCCGGGGCAAGATCTTATCACATTTATTTGTCCAGGCCAGGAAAGACTTACAATCCCCTGATAGCATCACCATTGTTAGTTTTGTAAACAAGGTGCCAGCTAGAGGGTCTAAAAAACCTTTGTATAACTGCAAATAACTCCAGTCAATTGCAGCTTGTAACGACACAGTGGCAATGACATGTCTTATAGCTGCCAGAAGGGTTCCCTTCGGAAAGGAAAGAACCTCAGCCATAAACAACCCTCAAACTGTGCATCCTACACCCTACCTCTTACAGTACCTCAGTGCAATGAATTAACTTAGAAACAATCTTTTGTCGATAAAATCGTAATACAGAGCTCAAAGGAAATCACCCACATTTTCTGTCCAGTTGTCTCAATTGTGCAGCAGAAGATAAAACTGCAGTCCTACTCAATGTGAGTTGCTTATAAAGCTTCCGATTTATGCAAATCAGTTTCTCCAAATACTTAAAATATTGTACCTGTTGAATTTGTTTCCCAATAATAGCCCAATTAAATGTTTTGATCTTCTTTTTTCTATGAATTCAGAATCATAATTTTTGATTTCCCCATGTTAGGTTTGAGGCTCAAGTTCCTAAAGTAATCATTCACTGCTGTCAGTTCCTTTTGTAGTCAACCAAAGGAATAGGGCACCCCTGTATTCCGATTTTTGCACACAACATAGATCATTTCACGCTGTCAATGGCCTTTGCTACATCAAGAAGGGCCACATAAATGTGTCTTTTGGCCAATTGAGCTTGAGTAGTCAAAATAGATATAATTAGACAATTTAAAGAAATGCTAACCCCTCTCTTAACACCTGACTGGTATGTAACCTGGTTGAAGTATGTCAGTCTTCGATACCAAATACTTCAAGATATGAGATCTAAAGATTTTGTTTGAACCATCCAAGAAGGACATCGGCCGGTAATTACCGGGGTCCAGTCGATCCCTTGCTTTATAATAATAAGTACCACCAACGCATCCCTCCATGAGGAGGGACATTTCCTCATGTTCAAAATATTCTCAAACAACTTTAGGAGAATCATTGCCCATAAATGTGGGTCCAATTTCAAAGTTGTGTTATATAAGCCATCCAGTCCCGGTGCATTGAAGCATTTACAACTATAAATAGCCCTTTGAACGTCCTCCAATTCAATGTTGAGGAAGTTCCAGCACAGTTCCAACAATTTCATCCGAGGGTCTAGAGTATAATTTTCAAAAAAGGTTTGCCCAAACACTACCAGAGATATGGTTTCCTGCAGGTATCTCTGCATAGCCCTGATTTAATTAACAACCAAAAGTATGAACCATTGCTCTTATTCAACGCACAAAGCATGTTCACTGTGTGTCTCTGATTTTTCGACTATCTCCTAGTTTATATCCAATTTGAATAACTCCGCTTTACTTTTCTTAAGAGAGTAAGGCCTAATGTACCCATGTTCCAAATTTCCCCAACTTGCTTCCTAAAGAGTTTATTTCTGCTAAGAGTTTCTGCATCAAAGTTCTGTTTATGAGAATAAGGTTTAGCTTAATTATCTAGTTGATCTATTGGAAGTAAGCCAGCAAGGGTATTTCAGGCAAATGGGACAAATCCTCCTGGAGTGAAGGCCCCCAAATTATCATCCACTAAGCTTCAGTCATTTGCAAATTTAATTGGAGTGCCACTCAAGGTCTCCAGATCACTGCATGATCACTCTTATTTCAATATTCATATTAGGAATTAGGGGTTCACATTCGGTTTCTACTGACAAAGTGAGTAGCAAAGATCTATGATCACTGCCCCCAAAATCTGAAACCAACAAATTATCATAGCATACTATAGTTCCTTGGAGGCAAAAATATAATCTAAGGTTGATGCTGACAGTCTACCTACCCTTGTATGTTTAGGAGGAATATCCCCTGTAACGTTTCCATTTAATAACCTGAAGTCCCAAACTGACATTGCTTATTTGATCATTATCCCTCTTTCAAGGGCACCAGATGAACGAACATTTTGGTGCATGTAGCAATCTTCATCGAGGCATTCCCTATTTAAATCCCCCATAACCATACATCCAGAATCCTCCGTCATATAGCTGTCTATAACATCTGTTATCCTAGTCAGGAAGTTTAAAAGATTTCCATTATTGGGGTTAAAATACACATTCAGTAGCAAACACAAATTCAGCCATGATTTCTTTGCTCCCTTAGGAATTAATTTGACTGCCAGAATATCAGTAAACAACGCCCCCCCCCCCCCCAAAGGGTCTACCTTTAATGCTTCTTCGTGCTGGCTCATAACAAATCGTGAAACCTTCTCATATTGGTTTATCCATGAGCCATGTTTCTTGAAGGAAAATAAATGCACAATCCCCCCAGAGGCTGTATGGTCTAGCCAAAAAAGTGAAGTGCTGAGTATTCCACAGCGCCAGTTTGAAATTACCATCTCAGTTCTTAACAGTTGGCACACCATCTTTTCCATGCAAAGAATTCAATGTATAGGACCAATCATAAGATACAGATCTAGTTATCACAGTTATGCCTGAAACAACTCAGGCCGGATTATCCCCATGATCAGTCGGTCACACAGGGCTAAAGCCATTTTGCCACGATCACCGATCACTGGATTATGATGAGTAAGTGTTACACTGCAGGGATCAAAATTAAGATTGGATAAGCAGTAGCTAAATGCAGATCCTGGGTATGCAGCATTATCCTGTGACCAGGAGCTACCCCTGGGGAACTAACAAAACTAACTTACACATAAGTTGCAAACTTCTTATTTTGCCCATTATTTATGACCCTTTAAGCTTTTAAATATTGATTAGATGTGTGCTGATAGGTATTTTTTTTTATTTGTCATAGTTTCAAGTGCAACTTTTTACAAACGCACCTTTCTCATGTAATTAATCACTCATCTTAAAACACAAAAGAAAAACACATCTTTACAATTCTCTTCCTCAGACTGTCCTTAGTAATCTGTCTAAATAGTTAACAACTGCACAAATCAGCATATAATTGCGTCCTGCAATTAGTGAAGGCCACCATTCTTCCATGTAATTTTTAAGTGGAGCGTACTTTCCTAATGTCAATATTCGATCTTTGGTCACGACGGTATATTCAACAGCCAGGTGATGGAGTGACTCTACCTGTTTATCACAGAACTGACAAATATTATTTGTAACATTTGTATTATGTCTTTGCAGCAGCATTTCTTTAGTTGGCATTACATTAAGTCTTCGTCGAAGAAATGTATCTCAATGGAATTTTGATGGAAAAAATTGCAGGTACTTTGGAACCTGATTTGCAGAGCGACCATCATATGTATATATAGATTGTCGTAACACAATTAGTAAATCGACATAGGTGTGTTTGTGCCGCATCAGTTGGCCTATGGAGCCAAAATGAGCTTCTAATAGCTGTGGTTTCAAGCTGGCCAGGCACTTCTAGCCAAAAAGCAGGAGCTAAGTAGCTCCTTGCTCCTAACTGCTCAAAGACAGGGGCTTCAGACAGCATCCAACTTCTGATTAACTCACTCCTAAAGCGTAATCGTATTATGTCCACTCTTGTTGGGTGAACAAACTCCACTTGTGTTAAGTCCACAGACTTAATTAAATTTAACCTTGGAATTTCATCAAAGAGCACTAGAACATACTGCCTGTTTAAAAGGGTAAGGCCCATTTACTTTAAACTTTCGCCCAACATAAAATAAAACAACTCTTCACATAGAACACCTCCTCTGGCCATATTTGGGACAGGATGATTCTGTAGGTGCTATTTTTCCCTTTTTGGTAATCTAAATGATTGCTTCCGCACACCCAACCGCACCATTGTGCTATTCATTTTCAGGGGTTTTGGTATCATGACTGATGTCTTTGCTAAACCCCTTTTTCACCTTTCCTCTAGTGATAGGAATACAGGGTAAGCTCTCTCTTCTTCTAAAGCTGTCAACCCCTTAGGAATAAATGCACGTGCAGTGGATGCTGGGCTTGGACCTGTAACTACTGCATCCAACCCCTCACTCTAATCACTTGTCTATACCCAGCCTCGCTAATATTTTTTTCCTCTCTATTTGTATCCTCCTTTACTTGTCAAGGGAAAAACAGCATCTGACACAGAATGCCTTGTCAAGATACTAAGGTATAGGGAGTTACTCAACAGTGTTGAAGGTTTAGAAGGTTTGTGATCGCTCCCTCCCCCTTAACAGGCGAAGTACATTTATTCTTTACTGCTCATTGGCTGTTAGAACACGTTCACCACTTTCAACTTCATCCTCTTTCTCACTTCACTTTCCCTAAGGTGACCAATTCCCGCTTTTGTATTGCCATTTCCGGTTATGCAAACGTACGTGACCCTTAACAACCTTTTTTTACAGCATTATTTTGTTTTTTTGACTTTTTCTGAGGATCATTGTTCCTGCCCCCAACATTTATATCACCTGGGCTTGTTATAGATACCACAGGAACTTCACCAGATCCAATCTCTTGGGGTTTTACGGTTATAATTTACTCAGTAGGTATAGTCTCAGACTGATATTGATCGCTAGTAATCCCCCCATTACTTCCAGGTACCCCTCCAACATTTGAGTTCCTATAGTGTTAACAATGTGAAACTTTACTGCAGTGTTCTCTAAAATATTCTCCTTTTATGTCACATTAACAGATCTGATTAAAACCGTTCCTGTGAGATCTCCAGTTAGATCTCTAAGGGCACCCCGCACTGCTGACAAATTAACAGATCGCACCAAAGGCTTTGCCACAGTATCTTCAGGGCTACCCTCTGTTGGACGTATACTGACCAACAGACCTGTCTGGCTAGGGCCATGACAAAACCCTCCAGAAAAACATTTTTGAAGTTAGACTTTTAAAGTCTGCCTTACTTCCCGACGTTCATATTGAAAGGTGTCATTAGCTTTGTCCATCGAATACAAAATCTGACACAGTACCAGAAAAGAGAAAGCATCTACCACCTCCTTGACGTGGGATAAAGAGACTATTTTGATGGTTCATCTCTGGGCCTCTAAACACCTGCTTTCCTTGGATTTGCATATGGATGGAACCACTCTGGTGCGTTAATACATGGCCCAGATCCTTTAGTTGTTCCTCCCTCAAGTTTAGAGTTTTTGGAGATGATTCCACTATCCGGTAAAACAGTGTCCGATGTAAGCATACACTTTCTCTTCTATCTGACTTAGGCGAGGGGCCCAGGGACAATCTCATACACTTAACTAATTCATGTGACACTGTTGTTGACAGTATGGTGATGTCTGAAATCAGGTCTTTATGAGGGCAGTTGTCGAAGTCCTCTACGTCCAGATGCTCAAGGCAACATGAACCACTCGAAGTATCAGGTGCATTTATCAGCAGCAAATCACCCTCCTCCAATGTATCAGGAATATTTAAGAATAAGCTTTCGTTCTTTGCGAGTAACTGCTGAGACTGCTGAAGAACCGCATCAAAAGTATTTTCCACAGCCATCACTTGGGCGAAAGAACAAGGAAAGCCCTGATTATTGTAACCACTGTTTTGTCCAGGTTCATTGGCTCTCCGTTTTCTTTTGTTCAATCGTGTCTCTTATTGAATTCACCATGATTTCCTTATTAGAGTGGGCTTCCTTTATATCGAAGGTTACTCTTTGACATGGCATATTGGAACACAAAGTGTATGCCATAATTACCAAAATTACGGAATCGGCTGGACGGCAATAAGCCACCGGGAGCAGAGGAAAAGTAGAATAAGAGTCTGTTTTCTTTTTTTTTTTACTCACCACTGCCGATCTGGAGGGCTCGGCAGTGTCTTTAAGATTTCACTGGTGGACAGCTCTCCCACAACCTTGATGTCGAATGCTGAACACCAAACCGTGCATGCTCGGCGCCGGGCTAGTGTGTTTAAGGAATTCACTCCTCCTCCTCACTTTGCAGCAACAGCAGACTTCCACAACTGGAAGCAAGGAAAGAAGCCTCCAATACTTTCTGGAACACTCCCAGTGACTCTGCAGCATAATCCGTAGCTAATGTAGCACCAAACACACTGCCTGCACACCGTGCGCGCTGCGCGCTGGGCTAGTGTGTTTAAGAAAATCAGTCCTCCTCCTCACTTGACAGCAACAAGTGGGTAGACGATCACAATGAAAATGCCGAAATCATTCTACACCTTGTGCATTTGGCATTATGGTGGAATAGACAGTGTACCGCGCTCAAAGCTGATAAGGGTGCATATTCTTTTAAGTCGCACAAATGTGTGAGACATTTTCGTAGAGCTGCAATTGCAAGTTATGCATAAAATCAAGCTTGCATGCCTGTGTCAAACAATGACTAAAAGTATGTGACTTAATCACACGGGCTCTAGGGGGAGTGTCAGTTATGCAACCATAAAATGTCCAGGAATGCAGGACTTGCAGAACCTAATTTGAGAACCTGTTTCGGCGTAGAGTGTGAATGAAGTAGTTAGATGAGAAATGTGTACAGTAGTTTGCCCGCATTACTAGTTTTAGATCTTTACACTCTGCCGTTATTTTTCAGGTGGTTTACTGTTGCGCTCCAGTTTACCTGTGAATGCCAGGAGATTTATATTGCAAAAACCTAGCAACCAAAAAATGTGGAACAAAACCGGAAGGGAATACCGGGGAGAGTCAGTTGAGTGGAGGCAAATTACTATGGCTTTTCACTGAGCAGGCAAGTTCACATGTATGCAGGTCTCCAGTGACATTTGTGGAAGTTGCATGCATAATTTTATCCCTTATACATTCACTACAAAAAAGCACCATGCACTTGGGTAATAGAAAAACTTGTTATTTACAATGCAATAAAGATGGCTTATGAATGCAGACATTTCAGCCTGGTCACGAGGTCCGGGCAACATCAAACATTCCAATTGAATACATATTTATCCTTTAGTTCATGGGTCCCCTACTCTAGACTAAGTAGCATATAGTGCGGACTCACCATGTCGCAAGATTCTAGCTACACCAATCTGTTCCTTAAAGGAACCCATCGAAATACAGACATTACTAGATGTTGAAAGGAGGCTGGGCATTGCCCAGTACACAGTGGCACTATTGGGTTTCAGCTTGGAAATGCATTTTGAATCCCTATGTTTAGCCCAGTATGACTGAAGTTCTCTAAGACTATGAGAACAAACATTGATCTAGAAAACGACCTCATTATTGGGAACACAAAAACTTTGATGCAAGGTAAAGGAAAATCAGCATGACCAATCTGACGTAGAACTCATCAAGTTAATCAGCCTAGAATGTGTAAGTAGATTTGGGAAATAATATAGATCACAAACCTACACGTAGGCAGGCCTCATAAACCACCAATAATGCACTCATATTTATGCTTAAAGAGAGCAACCACTTTTTAAAAAGGGAGTCGCAGAGGCAGCACTCAAAAGACCCAAAACCGAGGAGGGTTGGGAGGAAAAGTGGAATGGGTAAAGGGTCCATGCATTAAAAATGAGTATAAAGGTCATCAAAGTATTTTTGCAGGGTCTAACATTGGGCCAAAGATCACATGGTCAGCAAGAAGAAAAGCTAGTATTGAGTGAGGCTTCTGAAGCTCATTTGATGGTCGTGCAAACATAAGTGTTAGAGCTGGCCAAGCAGTTGTGAAGAGGACCACAGGTGCAGTCAAAATCATTTCTAAAACCTATGCCATTCTAGTGACTGTTCCCTGTCCTCTGGGTCAGACAGACCCAGTTAAACCTTATTAAACTGGAAAATATTATATAGATCTTGCCAGCCAGAGTCAACAGTCTTAAACCCGATTCTCACTGGCGCAGGGGTCTGCAACCTGTGACTCTCCAGATGTTTTGGTCTACAACTCCCACTATCTGTAGCCAGCATTTTCAAAGGTGAGGGATCATGTGGTTCATAGTCACAAAACATCTCAAGGACCAAAGGTTGCAGACCCCTGCACTAGCTCATGATGGTCACCTGTCTCAAAGGGCATATCCCATTTACTCAGGATCAGGTTTTCTTAAGACAATGCACGGCTCAATTAAGTAGCCTTAGTGTTTGTGTCCCAAACTTTGGACCAAATTGTATTTCCTTGGGACATTCATGCTGCACATGTCGTTAAGTGCCTGTGGAGTTAGCACAACTACAGAAACAATCGGCGTCTGTCAAATTATTCCTCCAGGTGTGCAAACTTGTGTAGTCGGGCAACACATTCTGACAGTTTAGATCCCTTCTCTCCCCCTGCTTGTGATCCTCTTTTTGTTCTGTTTGTTTGTCTTAGTTTTATGTGTGCCCTGAGGCCTCCGGGCTTGTGGCGAATTGTAAAGTGTACCCTGCTCATGTGTAAGATCTGCAGAAATAGTTACAATAGCTTATTGTCCAAAGGAGCGTGCACTTCTCCATTGCCAGATGTATCTTGATCACCCCCGCCTATGCCTCCCCCTCCTCTCTCTCCAGCATCCCATTCATCATGGAGACAGTAAGTTGAATTCACTGTTCGGCCATGAAGTCCCTATCATCCTCTATTAAAAGACCAGTGTCTCCAACAGTGACCAAAAACGGATCTGCGTGATCCGACCGCGGCTGTTTTCCCTACGATGGAAAAGTTTGCATGGGAAATGTACGCACCACAAAAGGTTTGTACATTTCCCATGTGAATATACATTTCAAAATCCTACATACCTACACCTCCACCCACACCCACAACACACCCCCACCATAACCAAACCCTACTTACCTTTTAAGACGCCTTGTGTCCCTGCGGCGCCAGTTCCCCTTCACTTCTGTGATGGGGAACAGGCGCGTCTGGGTCCTTTTCTTTTTTTTTTCTTCTTTTTTTTCGGGACAGCTCCTGTTTTTTTTTCTCGGGTTTGCTGCGGGGTTGTCCCCTGCATCCCCCCCTCACCATACCACACAGTATAGTGAGCGGGGTGTTGCGGGGGACCGGCAGCCCCTGTTTATTTTTTTTGGTCAGGTGTGCTGCGAGGGTGTCCCCCGCAATCCCTGCTCACTGTACTATATATATATATATATATATATATATAGAGTAGTGAGCGGAGGTTGCGAGGGAAACCCCTGCAGTCTTTTTAAAAAAAAAATGTTTTACCTACCTTAAATGCATACCACCAATGTTTTCAACTTTTGGTGTTCGAACCTTTGGTGGTATGCATTTTCAGACTTTTGGTGCATTCAGACTTTTAAATTTGGTAAAATCGTACAATACCACCGAAAACTGCGGGTTTCTACCCAGATTGCACTGTCTTGGACCAAATTCCAATTATGTTGGTCAAATTATTTTAAGGTCAGCCAATCACACAGCCAATAGAGTCCACTCACCACACTGATACAGGATTGGTCAGTTCAGTGGATTTACATTCTAGGTCTTATTCGCATTTCTCCACAGAAAGGTCTTAATAGAGTTGCTGAAAATGCTCTCTATCCTATACAGCTACTTCAGTTCAGGTACACCTTGCTGCACAATCTAGGTACCGTCACTCCCCTGATAAGGCGCAAATTGAGTTTTTGACTCAGTAGGCATGAAGGGAAGGGTGAAGCAAGGTTCTTTGCAATCTCCAACCACATTTGTCTATCAGGGTCATCGATAGTCATAAACCGAAATATGTGATTGCGGCAATGTGGAGGCCTCATGACATTTGCAAGACTCGGAAATCACACACTGCCTGCCTTCCTGCGTGGTTGCAGTCTTGTCAAGGAGATTCTGGGATTCTCTCAGCCCCCAAAAATGGCATGAGTAGTTTCTATACAGTTTTAAAAGAAGGTGCATAAACACTGAAGGGACTCCATAGAGAATGGGTGAGAGACCACTATCCTCTTTATTGTCACTGGATGTCCGCACCTGCTTAATTAGAGACAGTTCACCATTTCAGGAGGTGTCTCACCTCAGGCACTCGGGGTCTGGTGGATTTGACAGTAGTGTCATCTAACGTTCTTTTGAAAACTTGGTTGATCTCCTACCCTTCTCATCCACTAATCAGAAAGTTAGTTATTCTTTGGCACAAGTAAGGGCGGATTTCAGATGTATTCTTTGACTTGTTTTATTTTATAGCCAGAGACTACACCAATCAATTATCATAAATCAAGTAAACTGGCAGTTGGCATAGAAATGAAAAGCATGAGATGGTCTGCTTTAGTGCTTCTTTGATTGTTGTAATCCAAGTGTTGATTCGTAGACTTCCCCGAGTTTAATCTTCCCCAGAGGAGGTTCAAGCCTAAGAGTGAATAACTAAGGTCAGAGCAAGTCTTCTTTCTGAAATCCTTTCCCATGCTCAAAATAATAGTACACACCATTAGCACACATGGCAGCCTTCAGAGCTCAATACAATCTCTGGGTCAAATTTACAAGATTTCAGGAATGCTGTGCCATTTTGGGGCCCACCAAAGGCCAATGACTACTAAATATAATCAAATGCTTTCTCAGCTTCAAGGGCCATAGCAGCCAACACTTCCTCACTGATAGCAGCCTTGGGTCTCACACGCTAAATCATTTTTTTCCAAAACAGATCAATAACAGCGTGGTTTGCTACCACTCTGAATTTTCATTTGCTAACATTCTCTTTTCGTTAAATTCTGGATAGCTGGGTAACAGATTCTGTCTCCACCATCATTCAGATCATTGTTTACAAGTGCATTGAAGAAGTTGCTTGTCCTACATGTCATAAGTGTCACAAATGGCGTTTAGAATGCGCTGAGTCACTAAGAGTGTTTAAAGGTGGTGATTCTTAAAACCACTTAAGCAGTCGAGATAGACTAATTCTAATATGAGCAGACTATTCAATGGTAGTATGAGGAGATCGTTCAGTGCTCAAGAGCTGTGTTGCGGATGAGTACATTATGGACTTCCCACCACCCTAGCCTTTGCTAATGAGGGCCTGAAGGCACAGTCTTATCTGTCGGGCTCCCTCTGGGGCGGCACTATCCTAACACGCCCTATGGTTGTCAATATGACTTGCTGGGAAAAAGTGCCAATATTGGATGCCCTCGTTCAGTCTCCCCCTCAGTTGCTCCCTTTCACTCCTCTGCCAGATCTTGCCACTCCTTCCATCCCCTACTACTCTCACCCCTTCTTCACTCTGCTACTCTCTTTACATCCTTCTCACCCCCTTCACTACACCGAGATATGGACCCCTGCCCACCCTCTCAGGGATATAGTCATCCACACCGGGATATGGTTCCCTGTTCACCCTCCCATGGATATGATGCCCTGCTCACACTCCCAGGTGATATGGTGCGCTGCTCACCATCCCAGGGGCATTGTCGTCTGCTCATCCTCTCAAGGATGTCATGCCCACCTTCCAAGGATATGGTGCTTTTCTCACCCTTCTCTACTACCCTATTCGCGCACCCTTCTGCTCTCCCCTCTCCACTCTATCTCTCTGCCTCTGTGCCCTACACTTACCACACTCTCTCTTCCAACTACTCCCTCCTTTCTGCTACACTCTGCTCTCACATCTACTCTCACTCTTGGCTAGCACTCTCTTCCCTCCCCCCCCCCCGCCTACAATACATGCTCTTTCACTTTCTCTCTCGCACTCTCTCTTTAATTCCCCCTAAACTTCTGCCTGTGTGTATATATACATATATACATATATCTCTTTCCTTCTCTCAACCACTTTTTATACACAGCCCTCCTCACACAACAGGTACCACTCTCTCACAAATACCTCACTTGCACTCTTTTCCAACTTTACCACCAACTCTTCAGCACTCCGTCTCCTCCGTCTGTCCTCTGCCTGCTCACTAGTCCACCTCCACACCTGTGGACCTCACCCCTCACCCCTGAAACCCACACTCTACCCTTCATTCACTCTATTTATATATCTTGTGCTTCTAACATCCCTCAGCCTCCATTGGCTTTGCCGCTCATCTGACTTTAATTTGCCTATCTGTTGCTGCCTTTTCCCCAGGGGCTTTGTAAAACCCGTAAAAAGCTTCAAAAACACCTCTGCCACTCCCTTTTTTCCAGCACAGTTTCAGTCTCTGATAGTCTCTTTGGCACGCTCCTGTGGGTCTACAAGTTCGTTTTTCTTGTCATCGTCCTATGCTGGTGAGTTTGGTTTCAAATCCGATTTGCGGAGGATTTCAGAGTTTCTCCTGTTCACCTACAGTTTATTCTCACTCCTAGTGTGTTTTCTGCTGCACCACCATTTTCCTGGGATTGATAGGTCGCTGTTTGGTGTCTCATCTCTGTTTGACAAGAGGATAGGTCCATTCCCTGTCTGTTCTTGATTTCATTCCTCCACACTGTGGTCTGGTTTTTTATGGTGGCGCACATGTGCTGTCTGGGACCTGTAGTCCTGAAACAGTAGAGAGCAAATAATGTCCAGAAAGAGTACAGGGAGGCATCTTGTGACAAAGAGGGGTATCATTAATAATGAGGGGGAGGGGAGTTAATCTCCTAACTCCGTACTTTGCATTTGGGACAGGGCTGATTCTGGATTTTGTCCTGCTAAGCCTCCTGCTCCAGGTTGAGAGGGGCTTCTGTCTCCCCTAGACAGGCTCATGTGATGACCCTGTCAAAACAGGATACCTTTCTCTGCCCTCTTTTCTGAAAAATCTGTCATTGAAGCTGTCTGTTTTGCCCAAGTCCCACCTTGATGTCAGACATCTGGTGGATAAACTCAATGAGAAGCTGGTGGTGTTCTGGGACAGCTAATTCTATGCAAACCATCATGGCGATCCTCTTCAAATAGATCCAAGCAATTTGAATCGCAGGGCACCTGCTGTAGTTGTTGAGCTTAGCCACACCATGCAATGCTAACTCCAACATGCTTGTATGGTTTAAGGTGACCTGATCCAATGGATCACAAATCTACAAGATTACACACAAATTATCTATAATAGAAAGGTCCGTGGACTTATGTTATCCCTAAGGCTCAACCACTTCTGCCAATAGGTATATGTTATATTATGTTATTTGATATTTGTTTATAGTATTACTGCCAATGTTATTTCTTTCAAGTTCTGCATGGGGTCCATGACCCTTTGGCAGACTATAGTCTGAACAGACACAAAATGAACGGAGCTGTACATTAGATGCAAATAATACTTATAATTACAAGCTACTCTTCAGTTATTAGTAAAGATGATTTGTGTACTGACGGGATAACTGGCACAGCATGGATTGCTATGTCAGTGACTGTCACAGCTGGATTCAGTTTTTCGTGGCACTCAGCAGTATTCCATTCGGTGCATATTATAGGGCTGCAATAGCTGTCCTATAGTTGAGATGAAACCTAAGATCTAGAGGAAAAGCGAAGATTCTATGGTTAATAACATTTGAGCCATAGGATGGATCAGTACAGCGTTTGACATTCCTATATTAGGGCCCGGGCTCCCCAGGACTGGAAAGTTTCATGCGAATACATGTTACGGGTCAAATGATATAAAGGGTCCTTACAATTGTATGTTTTCACCATTACATTCATTTTGCCATAGGGAAATTGTCTCACGCGCACAGACCAAACCGCTGGAAAGATTTGTGGCAAATAAAAAACACGTCGGGCACAAAGAGCTCGAATGAAATACTTTCTTGTTTTGGCACACATACATCCAGTGTTGTTTTATTTGGCGCAGAAAGGGGTGCCCCTGTAGCCAAAAAGTGAGTCACATCTTCCATGATGCAATGCTGTTGCAAAGCTTTTTCATTTCTGAAAGTCTGCCATTACATGATTCGAGAATCAAGTTCCAAATCGACATTGTCAAAAACCCCAAAATTACATAAAGGGTGCTAATTAGAGAGTTTTGAGAGCAGGTAGCACGTGAGGAGGTTTAGGAAGGATGTTTGGTAAAGGTCTGGGGATCAGGGATGGCATACTTTCTTTTCAAGCCTTTTGCCAAGATCCAGAAGTAGAGCAAACAGGAAAAAAAGAGTATATACTCAAACTATGATACACTGATATGTTGCAATCACTGTGGTTGCTATTTAGGAAAAGATTAGTATTTGAAGATCATTTTGGATTTTATTTTAAAATATTTATTACAAAACATTTTGAATTAAATTTAAATGGTTTGGGGGTTGTATTAAGGTCATTTAAAATTCAACATCTGTTTATTGAGATCTACGACTGTTTTATTTAAGTTTGTTTAGTGAATGGCCGAGTCGTGGTTACATTGTGTTTTGTTTTGATTGTATGATCTGAATGAACGCTTCTCGATTGTGTTCTTTTCAGAGCGATTCTCAGTCACGATTTGCACAGAAGTTGTAAAACATTTTTTAGTATTGTTTAATGTTTGATTTATTTGAAGGGTGGTTGTGAGGGTGTAAAGGTGGTAGATTTTGTTAGTTTTGGGAAAGAAAAATTGAGGAGATTGTTATCTGTTTTTATGAAAGTTTAGTTTTTCAAAAATGATTGATTGGATGGTGTTTACACGTGATCTGAAGTAACGCTTCTCAATGCAGTGTCCTCTTTGGTACAGTTCTCGAAGTCTAGCTTTGTACAGAAGTTTAAAAAGTTTATTTTAGGATTGTTTAATGTTTGATATGCTTGAAGGGTGGACTTGAGAGGGAGGTAGAACAGTGTTGTCAGTTTTGGGAAAAAGGTATTGGTACTTAGATAAATCTGCACTATTTCACATGATCTCGATTCATAGGACAGTGCCGTACCTTCAGAGGTCAGTTTCCCTGTTGATGACGTCACTGTCATCAACAGAGAAAATGGATTTCAGGAACTAGGGCATGGCGCTGAGGTGCGCCGCAAGATAAGTGTGTTATTTTTTCCAAAGAAACACCCTTAGCACACAGGGTGCAAAGGGTGTTTATTCCCCAAAAATAAATATATGATCTTACAGTGTGCCCGCTGTGCCATATTTTCTGAAGTCCATTCCTCTGTTGAAGATGTCATGGTTATCAACAGAGAAAATGGATTTCAAAAGCTAGGGCGTGGCTCCAAAGCACGCTGCAAGGTAAGTGTCTTTTTTTTCCAATTAAACACCCTTAGCACCTGCGTATGAAACTACACAGTGTAATGGCTGTATAATATACGGTAGTGGGCTGAGACTGCCAGTAGTTGTACTGCTGCCTGGGTCAAGGGACCCTTTTTTCATTTGGGCCATTACTTGGGTGACTGGTGGTTACCAGTAGGGTTAGCATATTGCCGTGGTGCTTAATGTTAAACACACCTACCGCTAATTTAGATCTTTTGTGAACTTTTATGGTCGTTCTGAAATAACATTTGTGGGTAAAGGTGGGGTGGAAAGTAGAAAAACAATGTTTTGACAAGTTTTCTATATTTTTATTTTTCATATTGCATTAACAGTCCGGTAAAAATAAACCTTAAAAGGAAGTAAAAAAATCTCTCAAAAAACAATAAAAACTACTTGCAGTGTTGCCCATGTACCACGCAGGCATCCTAAATTGTCTCAAAATGTGTTGCATCCAGTACTATTGGCATATAACACCTCGCGCAGGTGAAAATGCCACCTACTGGAGACCTGCATTGGTGTGGAGGGTTCAACGCAGGGGCAGCAGAGGCGACGCTCCTGTTAGGGAGAATTCTCTGTTTAGGCTGAATTTCCTAACCTAGTGAGTCCACCCAGCAGCTTTGCTGGGTTTTTGGGGTTTATTTTTTTTTATCCTGCCAAGAGTGAGACTCTTTTACCCTCACTCTTGGACATGATTTGAGTGTGTTTCTTTGAATCTAGAAGTGTTTAATGGGATATGGGGTCTTTTACTCCATAGGGCTTCATGTGTTTTTGTGATGTGTGTTACACAGCACCCTCAGTGCAGTGACACAGGGGTGTCATAGTGACCCCCCAGTATAGACTCCATACCCTGGGACTGACTACTGTCTCCCAGGACATGTAAAGTCACCATTGACTTTACTAGTCTTAAATTCTGAACAGAACCAGTACAAACCATCATATTGTGGACGTACTGGCTGGGGCAATTCGATCGAGTTTTGGCTGGTGGCGCGAATATTTTCCTATGGGATTTCCCATTGTTTTAGGCTACTATCTTTATTTAATTATTTACGGTAGCCTCGAACATACCGCCGGTTTATTTAATTAATATTAATTCTCCGGTTGGTATTTTTTGCCAAAACTTGATTGTTCTCTTCTGTGACTCCAACCCAAGTCGAGCCCTTTGTTCCACTTTTTGGCGGGCTTCTCCACAGAAGCCCTCCAAAGTGGTGCCACTATGTCTGGGGTACTTAGGAGGGGTGGAGGGGAATTTAGGCACCCTGGACTGAGTTGCCTAGGCAATTCAAGTCGCACTATGTCCTGATTGGCCCAAGTGGTGAGCTGGCCGGCTCACCACTTAGCATGTTTGAGTAACAGCTAGGTTGAGTGAATGGGGGTTTGCTGCATAAAAGCAGGGCTTTGGGGACTGGAACTTCAGAAGTCGCCACAGGACCTAAGAATCCGACGAGGGAGAAGCTGAGCCGACCTGCCACGACACCACCACCGGTGGAGCCCTGCTGGACTGCCTCACCACTTTTCCCAACGACAGAGGAGATCTCCCGCCGGAGAGTCTTCTTCCTTTAACTGGTGGGGATATACAGTTTCACTGTCTTTTTGCTTTCCCGACGTACCTCGTGGCCGCCTTGCCCGTGCCAAGCACCCCGGCAACTGGGATACCACGTTTTACCACGACCGCGATACAAAGGTACCACCTTTAACCGGAAAACTCCGCGGCGGGTTTCTGCCCTGGTAGTGCAACGACCTTCATCTTTCCTCCAAGTCGAGATCTTCTCTTCCCCTGGACAACGACGCAACTTGCACCCACTACCAGGAACAACTGCCACCGCTGGAGGATCCTTCCCACTTAAGGTACCATGTCCCGCCTGGCTTCCCTTGCTACCGACTGTACGGGGTAGATATAGCCCCCGGCTTTCGAACCTGGGTTAGCCTGGGACACCTTGGCTAAACTTTTCTAAGCCTCTCTAAATGCTTTTCTGAACCCTCTGCAAGACTTTCTAAGCCTAGTGTAACTGTGTGATCTTGGGCGCATTTGTGCTGTGTTCTCTCTAAGAGTGGGCCCAGCCTTTGGACTTTGGCTCACCAGTGACTTTTTGCTCTCTGCCTGGCTAACAGTGTTCTGGAATCGTAGAGTGGTGTACCTCTTCATATTCTGTCTTTTTCCCTCCCCTTTTCACAAACTTATTAGAGTGCAATCTAGTTAAGCGCTCACCTCTGTATGAAAATAAGTGGTGTTTTACTGTGATTTTCTAATAAGGAAAAAGGGGTGTATATATCATAATAGTAACTGTGTTTAGAATATGTTACGATACGAGTGCTGGAGTGTTTCAACTGTGTGTTTTTAAATAAATAATTATATACTTGGATACCAAAGCTCTGGTCAGTGTTTGCTTGTATTATTGTATCTGAGTACCTATTGAGTATACTTTGCATACTGCCTAACTCTTCTTGAGGGAAGTCTGACTGCTCAGCCACGGCTACCAGGTAAATCTGGGTGGTAAAGACTGCTACCAAGTGGGTTTACTGCCAACACCTGTAGTCTTAAATCTTTTGCAGTGGTCCCTAAGGGAACTGCACAGGTTTCTGCCTAACAGCTCCCATCATTGGCACCACATGAAGTTGATGGGAGAGGTCCAGAGGATGATGCAGCTGGTGTTCCTCCTGCTGCCTCTGTGGCGTGTAGCATTGCAGGGGATTGCAACCAAGGTGTATTACCTGTTGTCATAACCTGCTCCTGAAACATTTGTCCATTTGCCCTGAGTGGTAACGAATCAGGTGGTTGACGAAGGCTGCAGTGCCCAGGCTTTGTGCAGGAACCATGGCAAATCCTCTCCTGCACACCTTGCCACAAAATGTACACCGTCCCCGATAGTGAAGTGTCTTTAGGTACCTTGAAGTACTACCAGCACAGGGAAGGTGTGAAACTCCTGCAGCAGTACTTCTTGGGTTGAGCTGGCTGCTCTACTCACTCGACATTTTCCGGGTCTTCAGGAACAGTGACAAGGTTGATCTCTTCATCGTTGGAGGATGCCTCGTGAGGCTGTGTCGCCCTCTCCTGAAAATAATCAACAAAAAAAATCAAAAGAAAAAAAGGAAGTAAAACAGATCAAAAAATCCTTAAAAGGGAATAAAATACAAAAAAGAATATAAAACAAAAGGTAAACAAAGTACAACAAAGGGAGAATACACAGGGAAAAGGTTTGGGTAGGGAAAAGTGCTCTTTGGACAAAAAAGGACAGTCAAAGTTTGCACTCTATCTGACTTTCTCTACAAAGCAATGAGAAAGTGTAAGGTTTTCTGGAGCATATATATTATATTTGAGATCTGTGAGTCTATGAACCAATCCGATCTAGAATTTTATATTGTGCATGTGCCCTTATGGCAATCCGTTTGCAGATTATTTTGTACCCACAAATGGCAATTTGAAAAGAAACAAGTGCATTTTTATTCTTTTTATATTAAGGGTTTTTGAATATGTTAAGTGACAATTGAGTTGTTGATTAGCTCGGATTTGGCAAATACTTTTCTAGGAATGTTTGACATATGTTTTTCCTTGTATGAATATTCTGACGAATCTCGATTTGGGAAACCGATGTCGAATTTGAGTGCTGCTTACATTGTGGTTTGAATCGCAAAGTTAAGCAAAATAGTGTGTGTGTTTTTTTTCCTCCATTTCTATTATCTATATCAATGGCTTTTGTAGTATACCCATTCTTTCTTCCCGTAAAATGAAGTAATTGGAAGATTAAGATGCATTTTTTCTTTCATTGGGTGTATACGTGGTTCTTTATCTGCATTGATGTTCAACATACCTTTTCTCGTCTAATTATCCTCTGAATAATTCATAACATTGACTTCCTGATTTAATTTGGGAGGGGGATCGAAACAAGGCACACTTAGATAACATTATATCTGCTTCTCTATTAACAGTATCGTCATATCTTTACTTTTTTGTTAGTTCTCAATATTGAAAGACATAAAATCTAAAAAATATATGAAACTCATGCACATATGTTTGGAGATGAGTGACTAATGAAAATAGGCAATATTTTGAAATGTGTAAGGATTTTGGATGTGCTGACTAACTTTGTTTCTATGTTTGCAATCCAATAAATTAGTGGACCGAGTAAAAGGGCTGTATGTGTATTAGATGTAGATTTGTGATAAATGGTTAAAGTGAACATAACAAACAGAAAGCCCGGATTTCGTATGTTATTAGTGTTTTCACTAAATGTGAATAAAGTTCAATTAATAATATGAAAACAAATATATATATATATATATATATATTAGTTATTTTTAATGGGATTAATACCCATAGGTTTCTAAGTGCGGACCTGAGGATCGAACCTGTGTTGCTCCACATCATCTTGCTTTCAAGGCAAGCACTTTGCCCCTTAGCTGTCTTCCTGAGTTCCAATACAGTACACATTTTTATAGATACTGTTCATGAATCTGGATCTCAAATCAGCACGTCCCTTTTCCTCGTCCCACTACTTTCATAGACCTCAATCTAAGTATTATGGTTGATAAACAAATTTCATATTCAGGGGTAGTTCTTAAAAGGAGCTCTGTATATATATATATATATATATATATCACAGTACTCCATTACTAATGCCTTCTTATTAAGTAGACACACAAAAAGAACTACTTGATA
Source organism: Ambystoma mexicanum (assembly GCF_040938575.1). Taxonomy (NCBI): domain Eukaryota; kingdom Metazoa; phylum Chordata; class Amphibia; order Caudata; family Ambystomatidae; genus Ambystoma; species Ambystoma mexicanum. Next base: position 957,292,792 of record NC_090921.1, on the reverse strand, counting down.
AACCCGATGTTGCCTAGCGCAAGAACATATATTGATGATAAGACATCAGGTATTTTATCAGAAATAAATATAGAATTACGGCTGGTGGGAGGTATAGCATAACAAAACCCTTGGAATTTAGTGAAAATACTTTAGTTGAAGTGATGCTAAGGTGCCCATTTTACTGCCACAAAACCCCTGAAATTCTACAGGTGCTGGTAGATACGCCACCTTAACTATGATGCCCCCATTATGCGGCCCCTAAACACAATGATGACATCATGAATTACATCACTGATATCACCACATATGTCATCACTTATGGCATCATGAGTAACATCACTGGTACAGCAGATCACGCATGCAAGAAAGAATGCGACATTTAAAAAAGTGTGTTTCTGCATATAAGGGTGAATTCAGCTTGTTTGGAGTTTTCATTTAAAAATACGGTTCCTGTCATTTGGCGAAGTATCCAGGTAAGCTGGCCACATATTTATATTTACCAGTATGTCGCACATTGTACATTGGCATCGCACTATGCCTGTTACGATTTGATGTTCACTGATAGGCCACATTTTTATGCACACTCCCCCTGCACATTCACCCTGACATCTACATGCACGTTGACTCCAACCAAACACTGAATGTAGGCCAAAGTGTGTCTTTAGGGACACCATTCTATCTCTCTGCTCAACTACCATATAATGAGGTCGCTCTTCCTTTCTTTTATATTGTGGTTGATTGACAGATTGGGTCAGGCTGGGTCCTGATTTCTGGGTTTATTTATTTTCTCTAGTGGTATCATCGCTTGTATTTAGTTTGATCTATATAGGTCCAACCTCTCCCAAAATATAATGAGCTCTTTGCCAGGTGTGAACACTTCCTCCAATTAATCATCATCCCTGGTGCTTGCCTTGGCTCAGTGGGCAGAGGTTTCAAATAGGGGCCCAACCATCTTGGAGTTGGAATGTCCCCAAAATAACAGCTCTCTCGCCTCTCGCTGAATCCATGAAGACTGTCTGCAATCCAAATCTTCAGAACACACATCAGTTGTTCACCACTCACAAGCTAGCCCAGCTGAGAGTGTTTTGTCTCCCTGCCTCCAAAGGTGGGTTAATGGATGACTGTAATCTTCAGCCTCCAAGCATGTGTGTTCTGGTATTCTATTTCTTGTATCAATGTGCCGACATTTTCCCAGTAAGCTTTGTTTGAGTCATCCTAACCATTTCTCTAGGGCTGCTTTTATAGGTGTTGAGGTTTTGGCCATCTGGAGCTCCCAATGAACATCTAGCCGCATACAGGTTTCTTGGCATAAGGGTCACCTCCAGGGAAGGGATGGGGGCCTCTGGGAGTTCCTCTGTGTATCTCCTGGATGTATTGCATCATAGAAAGGGAGACCCCCCATGGCCTCCACAGCTCCTTGATCCTCCATTTTGGTCATAATAATAAGTCATTTACAGGGCCAGATGGCTTTGGAAATTGGAATCTTTTATATGTTAAAGGTTGAAAAAATGTTTGACCAATAAAAATAAATGAATAAATAAATAATAAGTCATTTATTATAGCTCTTTCATCAAACGTGAACATTATTATTACACAACTGAAATTGGAACTCCTTTCACGACCTTAGACGAATGAAAGCCAGACTTGCCATTGTTTTGGAATTCAGACTTGAAACCTTCAGATCACACAGAGCTCTCAGCAGTGAGTGCTTAACCTGCTGAGATATCTTATCAGCTAAATTCAGGTAACTTTGTAACAATGCCTACTAGCAACAACTTATTATTCCACCTTGCTTTAGGGGATACCCAAAACTGTTGCCTACAAGAATTTCCCCCTATTGCCCGGATGGTAGTCAGACTGAAGTTATTCTCACCCACCAGCCAAACGTTGCCTTCCTCGGATCTGGACCACAATAGGCTCAGTCTTTGACTTCAGGATCACTGGCTTTTACCAGGGTCTGTGCTTTAACCCTCAGCAGGCTCTCCGTCGCGTGTTCCCCCTGTTGGCTGACTTATGTCAATGAGTGAGATATAGTTCACTGTAAACTGTCTCCTCATATATTCACTCTTCCCTCACCTTCTCTGAACCACTGTACCAAATACTCAATGCCTGCCCCTTCTGCCTCGTTTTGTAGTGTCTAACCTGATCTCAGTGCCTCAGTATTGGCCAGGGTTTGCCAAGCCATTTAATCATTAACTTTAGGCGATGATTTCTTTATCACACAATTACCCCCTGCCCCATATGCTTGCCCCCTCCTCATTAATAGCCTCGTCTACTGTGTATTCACATCAGCTTTGTTGCCAGTAATAACTTGATTGGCAGTCAGTACATCTGCGGAGGGCTGGAGTCAGCAGTAAGGTGGAACTGTCATGTCTCCCTTTCAACTCTGCAACTAGCAGTGACTTGCTTCTTCTAATGCTGTGATTTGTTTGTGAGTCCCCAGTCTTCCATGACTGTTGTTCAGAATGTCTCTTGATCCACAAGTAAGCTTACAAGTTGCTTACTTGGTGTACTGTATGTGATCAGAGCGCAGAGTTCCCTGACTGCTGTGATATGTACACTTCTGACAGGAACCCTCCACATCCCTACAATGCCAGAATGTGGTTTTGCCTGCAAGGTAACTCTTCTGCAGAAGATGTTGGGAGGGAATTCAGACTCTGGGGGATCCTTCATATACTGCTTTCATGAGTCTTGTTGCCCAGAGGGTGTCTTCTCCTGACACCTGAAGGCTTCTGCCTCCCCCAATCACCAAAATGGGGCTTCATCTTATTCCATAAAACAACATACTGCTCGACTTAACCCAGTGCTGTAACCAGTATGCCTGCTGTTTTACGCAGTTCATTTTGATAATGTCACATCCACACCACTCTCTTTCCTCTAACTCTTGATCTTTTCTTATCCACCTCCCATCAGTATTTTCCAGCCATCTACTTTACTTACCTCTTAATTTGCCCTTTTTTCAACCCTTTGAACTAATTTCCCAAAACAAATAAGGGTCCCCAATTCTTGTAATTCTCCCACTTACTTCAACCCTTTGAACTAATTTCCCAAAACAAGTAAGGGTCCCCAATTCTTGCAAATCTCCCACTTACTTCATCCCTTTTGGGGCCTGTCTAATAACAAGTAAGGTTGTACAATTCTATTTTAATGATCCACCTTCTTGGTTGTCCTTTCTTCCAGCTTCTTTTTTCCGGCTCTTTCAAGGGTCCAGGGACACTCCTCCAGTCTCCTCTCTCCAGCTCTGGCTCCTTCGCATTCTCTTTCTGTTCCCCAGCCAGCACCAAATGTGCTGCCCCTAATTTCACCACCTGCTGACTCAGTTTTGAATTTTTTATAGAGCTACGCCCCTTCTGCCAGCCTTTCTTATCTAGTTGTACTTCGGTGTGGTAGATGGACTGGGGATTGGCTTTCAGGCTCATTTCCTGGAGTTGGATTCATCCCTGGTGAAGGACCTTCCATTACCTTGTTGCTCCCACTCGGTGGTCCTCCTGTCTGACAAACCCGGGCCCTGCCATTCAACTTCCTACTTGGTTACCTGAACTCAGGTGTGCAGGTTTGGTCTAGAGAACCTGGGAGGTGTAGTTTTCTGGGCCTGGGTAAGTCACAGTGACTGCTGAGCCAGAGATTTAAGAATTGCTTCTGCCCTCTTAGATTTCCAAACTCCCTCTTCCTCTTTCTCTTTCTCTTTATGTCACTGAAATATGGGCTGGCTGGTGGATCCTAACCCTGACGAAATCTTCCAGTTCTAAAGTGGGACTTGGGGGCTGGCTAGTACCTCCCATTGGGTGGTTATCTCTCCATTGGTCACAGTCTGACCTCACAGGTGTACTCTCTAGCCCTTTCTGTTCTTAACTATATGTGGGAGTGGAGGAGGCCTGGTGTGAGGACTCGCTGGCTATCTCTTGGATGGCTTAGGCTAGCTCAGGTCCCATCTTTATCTGGGTAAATTTAGGAGAGATTTCTACTCCTGCATGCAGGCCGCTGCTCATACATTTCTTTAAAGGGTCAGGTGCATCTATGGCTGCAATGTGAGGCGCCCCTGCCCACCGCTGAAAGCATGGTAGGGGAATACCAGGCTTAACATCACATTGCTTGTGGGAGCATCTGGCCCCTTTGTCGACCACACATTCGCCAACATGGCCAGACAGAGAATTTTGCTACACCGACTTGTAGGCAGTTTACACCAATGGGTTCATCCAATTTTTGAACGGGTGAAAACAACCTGAATTCAGCAGTAGCACACACATCTGTTGACTGTATGGGATGGTAAAGGCCTACCTGTCTGAGTTAACGGTCTTGTGCGCACATCAAGAGGCCAACATCGAGGGCTGTGGCACTGTTACCATCAGGTACAGCCTGCAGCTGCGGGTGTCATTGCTATTCGCATTAGCAGCAGTCAGTCCCAAACAACATTTATGAAAACACACTTGCACACCCCAAACTGTTTTCATAGAAGAAAACACTGGCACTGGGAGATGAAAAGGGAACTAAATATAATTGGACCATTTCTATTTCCAGGGACTCTGCAGCACATCAGAGGTGGTGCGGCTTGGACCAGTTCAGAAGGCTGACTATAGGCAAAGGGTATGTTAAGTGTAGCCCCTGTTTCCCGGCTCTGGTTCATGCAAGGGCACGCATACCCCTCACCCCAGAGCAGGAACAGTTCACACCCGAGTCCGCTTGGTAGGGATTGGTGCTGCACCTGTTAAAATAAAATCACTGTTAACAGTAGATGTGCTACACGCATGGATGCCTCTTTATTTAACAAAACCACTTATACTGCTTATACCTTTTATTCCTTTTTGTTTCCCTAGGATAGCCCCTGTGTACGTTTCAACTAGATGGGGGACTGTTACATCATCTCACCGTTCCTTGGAGAGGTTAGGAGACCCTTAGGATGAGCCTGACACACCAGACCCCTGACCTAACTCTGGTACCACCCATATTGAGTGTGTGGCCAGAGGATGGTGATACCAGAGGTCAAAAGCCAAATAGCCCTCTAACTGGTATTTGCCATAAAAGAGACAACACAAACTGATTGTGGTATGCCAAATGCAAAGTAACCCAGTTTTAATTGCAATATAAACTGGAGGAAAAAGCAAGATTAATAGCCAAGCTCTCACTCAAGAATTTCTCCACATCTTAACAGGAAACAGCAGGTTTTGTAGGCATTCTGGTGTCACAGTTATGAAAACCTATCGCTTGTGGTCATTGGCTCCCTCTACTAAGCTACATATATAATTCTATATGCTCACAACTAGTGATTGGACAATTCTAATCCAAGATCCCACCCATAAACCATCCCATAAAATGTGCTGCCTCATAATGCTGAAATATTTTTAGTAGGCTCTAAATTACTTCTGTGGTGAAAAAAGACATGTGCTCATCAGTTAGCATGCGGTCACACTCTCCATGAACTGGCTGCATGATGACATGTTTTATGTAGATGGGACGAGAAGACCAGTGTATCGCCTTTGTTCTTTAATGAAATAAGCAGGCCATATTGTCCTTGCCTTGATGTCTCGAGTCTCAAGCACCTGTTCTTGCAACCACGCCATCCTGGTCTTGACTGATTTATGAATAACTATTATTATGAATGTTTCTGCTTTCACCACGTGCACAGTCATTTTAGTTGCATCGTGTTTCTCTGTCACGCCTAGCCTATCACAGAGACACTAATCTGCCAACTACTTATGGACTTCCTGGAATATTCAGTACGTCCCATAGATTTGAAATGGTCTGCCATGTTATCGTAACTTAATTTACCTTGACAGCTGGATGCACACAATGGTATCTTGTTCTGCCATGTAACCCTCCCCTACGAAGCCTTGGGTTTTCACATCGCTTGGAAGCAGCTATGTCCAGCTACCACAGCATTTCCCTGAATTAAATGTATTTGTTGAAGCATGCTTAACTGGGGCCTTTTTTTTTTAATTATTTATGGTTAAATAACCTTTACAAAATGTCTACTATACAATCAAAAGTAATACAAACCAATACATCAATAAATGTTAAAAGAAGAAAAATCGAGGAACAATACGTGGATTAAAAGAAATTGTCGGGGGCCTCTGTTGAGCAGCCTAGAAAATGGCTGCTTAGCTTTTGAGCTCCGGACCTGCCCGCCCAGATCCGACGAATATCGGCGCTAATCCTACACATCCAGCAACAATTCTGCAACGACTTGCCAGCATAGACTCTCCTCCATATTTGCCCGAACTTTTGGAGAAAATCGGAGTCGGGAACCCCTGCGGCTGACCCCTGCGGCGGATGCCGGCCTTGTGACGGCTTGAGGCCTTCATACTGAATCCCCTGCTGCCGACTTGATTGTTCCCCGCGCGCTGCCCCCTGGGGCACTCCCTCGCCAGGGGGACCCGCTCGCTACTGGTGACCGCTGGGCCGGGACCTCGGACTCCCCGCCGGCCCGCTTGTGGACATACGCCGAGCCGCCTGAGTCTACTGCTCTGGCGGCATCTCGGGGCAGACGAGGGAGTGGCCTCACCTCCACCGCTCCCGCAGGTTGGGCTGGAGCCCTCCCGCGCTGACATACGCGAGCGGCCCCTCTGCCCTGGAGGTGTGGAGGGACAGGGCGCCGCACTGTGCGGCCCACGGCGTCCCTGCGGACCGGTTCCCACCCACCTCTCAATCACCGAGGAGGAGACATCTGTGGCACGAACCTGCGGCCCTCTTGCGCCCTGAAGGCGCAGTCACCAGCTGAGGGCCTAGGAACACGGAGCAAGCTACGGGCCCTATTGTGGAAGAGCCGCGGCGCTGCCGGCGGACCGCCTCTTCCCCCGCGCCCTGGCGACCCCTCATCTGGACCTCCTTTGAGTGCTACAACTCTACGCGGGCGGCCACACGGGTTAAGCCACCCTTAAGGCTATGAGGTGGGTGATCTGAGCGCTACCACAACCCTGTATCCTGGGGGGGCCTCTGGCCCACCCCGCCAATCACCCCCCCTCGTTACACGCTGCACTGGCCTTCGCCTCACTGGACCCCACATATCCATGCGCGGCGGACTCCCGTCGTGGGTCTCAGAATCATGGACTGCCACTGAAGGTGGAAATATCCTACTCCATCATTGAACATAGCGGTGATCAATACCGCCTCCTCCATTTGCTGACTGCTCAAAACTCGGCGAGCCCATCCACGCTCGGATACGACCCTAGCCGTACTGGATGCACCTGTCCCCCCCTCAACTTCCTCCGCCCGCTGAGCCCACGGCCGCCACGGGGAACCTGCAGAACCCACTAACATACGGCCCCCCTGTTCACACTTGGATCACTTCCCCGCTGACGGCACTACCAGTCTACGAACTAGCCACCCTCGCCCATACGAGCAATACTGGCACCGCCCAACCTGATCCCGCTACACGCCACGAATACTAGCCGCTCACCACCCTCTCCCCGGAGGCCCCAGCTTGCGGCCATCTTTAACCCTACCAAGCGGTGCATGGTCCCCTGGTACAGCAATGTCCAACAGGGCACGTGGTGCCCACAAGGTGGGTGCCATGGATAAATTCGCCAAAATGATGCCCAGGGCGGACCAGGCACCCTTGGCTGCAGCACAAGAAGATGGTGATGCCCTGCCGGACCCCCCGCAATCAGATCTAACTGCTATGATGGAGGAGTCCATGGCCAAAAACTTTGCTTCCTTCCATGAAAAGCTAGATGACATCAATGCTAATGTAGCCTCCCTAAGGGCCAAGCTCGATCAGCACAGGGCCATGATCGCCAAGGCGGAGCAAAGGATCGGAACCAATGAGGACAATGTCCATACCTTGCAAAAAACTGTGTCTGAGCTCGTTCGTGATTTGAAGCAGGTCAAAGCTAAGTGCGATGACCTTGATTTAAGATCGCGGAGAAATAACATTCGTATAGTGGGGGTTCCCGAGACCGCGCTACAAGGTCGCATGGAACAAGCAGTCGAACAACTCCTTAAAGATCTCCTCGACAAGCCCACGCTCTCACCATTCTTTACCGTTGAAAGAGCGCATCGCTCGCTGGCACCCCGGCCCAAGCCAGGAGACTTCCCCAGGCCAATAATTGCTAAACTGCTGAGCTACAAAGACAGGGACCACATACTCCGTTTGGCCAGGGAGAATTGAGGCTGGACTCACAAATCATCAGGATCTTTCCGGATTTCTCGGTGGAAGTCTAAATGGAACGACGCCAATTTGGTGGGGTCAAAAAAATGCTAAGAGACAGAAAAATTGAGTACGCGATGCTTTTCCCTGCTCGCCTTAAAATCACCCACCGCAACAAATTGTATTTCTTTACGGTCACTGGCGAGGCGGTCAAGTTCATTGAGGCACAAATCCCGCTGGTGGACCCCCCAGGGGACCCCATGGACAACGACTAACACCATGCATGGTCCTGGCCTCTGCGCTATACCCTGAGGGCCGCGGCCAACCTGTGAACAGCCCACTAGCGAGCTGATGGTCCCCCCATCATTGCCCTTATGGGCCCAACGCTGCTCGTACATCTACAGACCAGGAGCCCAACTCATCTGGGGGATGCATCTTCAATCCACCGGACTGTATCACCACACACTGGCCCCGGCCCTTGGAAGCCAGGCCTCACTGTCATACGTCACTTCAGGGCAGTGGTGGCCTGGATCTCGCCATCCTAGAACATGCGTGCCCTTTCCTCGTAACCATTGTTTCATCAGCCGAATCAAATTGATGATATTTCTTCATGAAAATAGTAACAAAATGTGGGTCAGACGGCAACAGCAGCCCCCATTGCAGCTGCAATGGTCTCCAAGACGGAGTATTTGTGTTTACGTCCCAGTTGGGCTGTTGTTAAGGCGTCGCCGAGTTGGGGATGGCGCGCAAGTCTTTGCTCCGGGGGTGGGTATCAATACACTGCTAGTTTATACCGGGCGGTGAGGGTGGGGGGTGGTGAAGTTGGGGAATGTTGCGTTAAAAATGGCAGAGAGCTTTGGACAGGTACTTCAGAGAGGGGTTTCCAGGCCATTACTACACACATGGCGGCAGTCAGAGAAAGATCCTACTTCAGGGTTGTCCCATAAATTGTCTGTATGGCTATTAAAATGCTGGCATGGAATGTTCGAGGATTGACGAATTTCACAAAGTCCCGTAGGATCATGGCATACGCACAGAGGCACGGCATCCAAGTAGTCCTACTGCAGGAGACACATGCCCTGAAACTTCTCATCAAATCTGTCACAAACCTGGGGCCCCAGCACGCTCTTCCACAGATCGATAAAATTCACCCTCCACACATCCCACATTGACACAGACGGTGGATATGTGATTCTTCACTGCAATCTAGCTGACGAAGAATGCTTACTGGTGAACTCATACGTGCCCAAAGCTGACTCCCCCGAATTTATAGACACAATAACAGCTATCCTCATGTGGAAGTCCCCATTATATGGGCAGGGGATATGAATCTCATACTTGACAATGTCCTTGATAGAACGACTACTACCCACAGGGTCTTAACCGAGCTGCCAAACGACTCCATTCGCATATGAGCTCCCTAAATTTACATGATGTGTGGAGAACACTCCATCCCCTGGAAAGAGATTATACTTTTTATTCATCTGTCCACGATAGCTCCTCAAGGATAGATATGTTCCTCTTGTCCGGGTGCCGAGTGGGCAGGGTTTCGGAGGCCAGGATCCTCGCACGCACTCTTTCAGACCACTCCCCTGTGATGCTACAGATCCAGCTTGGTAACACACTGACAGCTCGATCCGCTTGGCGCTTTAAGCCTGGCGCTCTTTCTGACATTGTCTTTAAAGCCGAGATCCTGGCGGACATAAACACCTTCTTTGACACCAATAATACGTCCGATACCCCTGAGGGGACCCGCTGGGAGGCTTTTGAAGTCTACATTCGAGGGATGTCTATATCGAGGGAGGCTGGGGTTCTCAAAGCCATAAGGCAAGCCTTAAATGCCTCCGAAGCCAGGCTAAGAGCCCTTGAACGATATTATGTTTCCGCACCAACCCCGCCGACCCTAGCTAAGATCAGAACAGAACTAGAATTGATTAAGTCCCACGCCCTGAGCGAGGTGCGATACTTTGCCCGCCCCATGGCGGCCCGTAGATATGGAGAGGGGGATAGGCCGGGAAGAACTCTTGCTAAATTGGTTCGTGCGGAAGGTGGCAGGACTCGCATAGATAGCATCATTGACTAACAAGGCTTAAGACACTGGTCGGACCAGGCCATCATAGACACCTTTGCTAGCTTCTATGCCAACCTTTATGGCCCCCAGCCTGAACACACAACCCATGATCTGGACGACCTACTAGAAAGCATCCCTATGACCCTCATCTCCCAAGACACCAGAGAACAACTCGAGGCACCGTTTACCTTAGACGAGATCGTCCAAGTAATCTCACACCTCCCTAAAAATAAGGCCCCGGGCCCTGATGGGCTCACATCTGAGTTCTATCAAGAGCATGTTGCTATACTAGCACCCGTATTGTACGGGGTCTGGATCGAATCGCTCAGATTAAACACCCTCCCTCCCTCCTTAAGAGAAGCCCTAATAACAGTCCTCCCCAAACCGGGGAAACCCCCAGACGAATGTGGGTCCTAAAGGCCACTGTCACTCATTAATACGGACATGAAAATCTTTGCTAAAATAATCGCTAACAGGTTCCTCCCATTCATGCCCCACCTAGTCCACGCTGACCAAAGCGGTTTTGTTCCGGATCGCTCAACAGCACTTAACATCCGCCGCCTATTTAACGTGATGTCCAGAATCGACCCGAAGGCAAACGCAGTGGCGGTCACGCTAGACGCCTAAAAGTCATTCGACATGGTCTCCTGGCAATACTTATGGGCCGTCCTAGAGAAGATGGGAATAGGACCCAACATGCTCTCCTATATAAAACTACTGTATACAGGGCCACTGGCCAGGGTACTAGTCAACTCTGTCACTTCCTCCCCCTTTGTGCTACACAGGGGCACCCGTCATTGGTGTCCTTTTTCCTCCATCCTATTTGCGCTCACCATTGAGCCCATGGCGGACCATATCAGGGATAGGCACACCAACAAGGGCATTCGCCTGCAAGACACGCCAGAAATCATCTCCCTGTACGCTGTTGACGTACTCTTATACGTCAGGAACCCCTCCACACACCTAGATCCTATCATCCGGGACATAACAAAAATAGGCACGTACTCCGGTTTCACCATAAACTATTCAAAATCAGAAATGTTTCCCCTCACTAGTGCAACCCTACAGCCGACATGCGAATTCCCCCTGCGCTGCTCTCCAAGTGGCGTCCGATACCTTGGGGTACAAGAGTCACTGACCGTAGCTTCCCTAAAGGCGGACAACTACGAGACAACGGCACAGCTTGTGGAATCCAAAATGCTCAAGTGGCGCAACCTCCCATTGTCCCTGGCGGGCAGATTATCCCTTTTTGCTAATGTACCAATATGGCCTGGGAGGCAATATTTTAAGAAGCTCCACTCGGCGTGTGCTCAATTCCTCTCGCACTCCGGTGCGGTCCGTAAGTAGTGGCAGCTTATGACCTTACCATATGAGAAAGGGGGTTTCACAGCCCCAGACTTAATTTTATACTGGAACGCAGCACAGGCCCAACACGCCACTCACTGGTACACACACCTATACCCGCCACCTCACGCCAAATTAGAGAAACTGGCAGGTGAAGGAACTAACATCATGACCCTACTATTACACCGCACCTTCCAGACAGACGCCCCATCAGACCCCGTGGTCGCCACGATCAGAGCATGGAAGAATATTTTGCACCCTGAACAAGGCCACTGCCCATACTATAAATGGCTCTCCATATGGCAATTCCCTGGACTGGCCCCCACACACGACCAACACCTCTCACAACATTGGGAGGACCTGGGCTACCGAGCCCTAACTGATCTATACCCGGATGGCATATTTATCACCCCCCAGACATGGCGACCCGCACACTCCAACTCAGCGCTTGAACTGCTACAGTACTTTAGGCTACGGGCAGCGGTACGAGCAATGTGGCCTACGCACCCGCACGAACCCCAGACTCTCCCGAACTCCAATACACAGCGAACTCCGCTGGGTGCAGGGGCATAATATCCTCCCTATATAAAATGCACCTAGCCAAACTAGAGGACATATCGCCAAAACCACGGGAAGCATGGGCTAGGGAGCTCGAAATGGAAATCACCGATGAGATATGGAGCAAGATGTGTGTACATACACGCAAGGTCTCCTTGAGCGCCAGATTCCGCTGCATACAATACAAACTCCTTAACAGGCTCTATTACACACCGCACAGAGTGGCGAAATTCACACATACTCCGTCCCACACGTGTCCAAAATGTAAATTTGAAGTGGCAGATCATGTACATATGTTTTGGTCCTGTGCCGCGCTGGAGGCGTTCTGGACGGAAGTGATAAAGGCGCTTACAGAGATAATTGGGTCCCATGTGGGCCTGGACCCGCTAGCCTTGTTGTTCGGAATCTGGGCTGGGGAAAATGAAAGGAAAATGTCAAAGTTTCTAAATGTAAGTGCCATTGTAGCCAAGAAATGCATATTGCAATGCTGGAAGCGCCGCACTCCCCCCACCTTCGAGATGTGGTTGAAAGCCCTCACCTGGGTACAAATGTGCGAAGAGGATTATATCGGTTCCCTGCCTATCCCATCCCGCCCCAAAAATGTGTGGACAGAATTCTGCAGCTACCTGAATAGCAGAGACGAGGTGGAGTGGACCTCCACCCCTCCATCAAGCCTGCCCAACGTACCATAGGAACTGAATATCCGGGCTCCCCCTGTGCCATCAATCCGCCCCCACCTCCCTCTGTTTGTGATGATCTGAACTGCTTAAGATGTAAGCCCTATGGGTGATACTGTGATGTTTGTCTCTGTCTGCGCAATCTGTGCTGTACCTGTTGTAACCTTCTGCCAATAAACAAAAGTTTAAAAAAAAAAAAGAAATTGTCTTGAACAAATATAAAACACTTTAAACAACTCAGTAGAAAAGATAATTAAAGTCACTAAAGCATATGTAAACAAATTCAATTAATTATACATCAAAAATCAAATTTGTAATTTATAAACAGCACAAAAATCATTATTTCATACTATAGTGCGACCACGTCAAGCTTGGTATTTGGTTTAACATAACCCTCATTCAAATTCAAAGATTTTAAAAAGGAAGCTACGGCTTGGGTTTCAGATGGGTTACATCCCCTCCGACATCGATGCCATATTTGTTGTTTGTTTGCCCATTGATGATTAGGGTACACTTTTGTGACGTAACATTCCCGTTTTGTGTTCAGTTCCTTACAAAAGGATTGTAGGTGTCTTGTTGACTCAACCGCTCCTTCCTGAAGGAGAAATCGACAAAACAACTCTTTAGATTGAATTAGGGAGCGTTGTGCACGAAGTTCTTTCCTGTACAGCAGATTCCACCGTAATTGCATAAAAATGCGTCTATGATGATTGTCAGGAATCCTGGCAAAATATGGAGCAATCTCACCTGTTTTTTTATATTCATGACTTAAATGTGTCATTGAGGGATAACTATGGAATTTCTCAAAATGTACAATCCAATCAAAGTCTAATAGTTTATCTTTTACTTTGTCTGGATTTTGAATTAAGGTTTCAATATTCGTGTTAATTTGGCCAGGAATTTGTGCACAATGCATCCCAATTGACATTACGATGTTTGGTTATTTCATATTAGGAGTTATTTGCAAGCTCTCATTCATGTTTGTATACAGACATTCGCCGAAGGACATGACTATTTTCCGAAAATAATGAGAGCAGATTCCATTCAACCCTAAGAGCAATAGAAGATAGACCTAATTTGAATCTAATAGCCACAAGTTGCACAAAGTTGGAGACTCATAAACTGCCCTCCATAGTTTCTCTTTCGACACTTCTAGCCATTTCATATTAGAGTTGTAGAACAGTTCCAGGCCATATATCAGTTTGGCGACTGCAATGCCCAGATAAAAGTATAGGACTGGTAAGATTGAGTAGCAGCCGTATATTTTAATGTATTGCCAATGCTTGAGAGATTAGCATTGTTGCCTTCTGATATAGCGCTTTCTTCACATGTACAGTACCAGGAGTTGGCGTTATCATATATCCCCATATGGGGCCTTTTATTAAAGCCGCAGAGCTCAATTCCCTGCTGTGCTGGTGCAATTTTAATTGGCAGCTGCTTGTCACGTTATTTTCCTCTGCAGGACACATTTGCTTGCTATCTACTGAGTACCTTGTGCATGCATGGCACATGGTATCTCTACCTATGGGTAGCAGCAACCTTATCTGCCTACAGGTATTCTGCCCTACTTGTGTAGTGAGCCCCTATCTTGGGTACAGGCCTTCCTGTCACCTAATCTATTTTATTTTAAAACACACTAATTGTGCAAGCTAATGCCTTATCTGTCCCCTACGTGTGCAGCAAAACTAACTATTATTTGTGCCAGCTGCATTTCCAGGAGAATTTAAAGTGCAGTTTCAAATATGTCCTTTCTTATCTTATAATTTCGTTTCTTCTGAGGGAGGCAGGGGGGCAGAGCCTGATCATGCTCTCTAGTCAATAATTGCCCCACTACAATGGCCTCTGTGGGTGGTCCCATCTTTCTTAGCGGCCTCAGGCAGGCAGCCACCCTATCCCGCTACTTCACGCCACAGTAACTGCCCTCTAGCCCCTATTTTAAATAAGGGCCATCTTTATATTTTAACCTACCCCTACTTAACACTTAACCCTACTTTGCATTCCCCCAACACTTACCCTAAACACTTTGCTCCCCCTATATACCAATTACCCTAAATAACTGTACTTAAATATATAACTACATATACATATATACATTGACTTACAACATATACACTACATAAAACGCTATGTCACAACATATTCTTGGCTGACCCTCCCGACATCATAGCTATGCATGCAGTGCCATTTTTACTTTGGCGGCGTCCACGTTGTCATGCCCACTGCGGCCACCTTGGTTTGGTCAGTGTTCCCATAACAACGGGGATACTGCTGACCTCACCACGCGCCCCTGGCCTTGTTGGGCTTTGGCCTGCCCCTTCTGCAATTCATCGCGAGACACAGAGTTGGCTGCTGCCTTCACCTGGGCTACTCCGCTGGGCAGCTTAACAGAGCAGCCCGAGGCTTCCCCCCTCCTCCTATTCTTCACCTGAGTTGGCCCGGGTAACCAACCTGGGACTTGATTATTCACCGCTCCACCACTCCCTTGCTTTACCTGCCGGGCTGCATGTAGCATATGCAGCCCTGGAGGACTTCAATGAAGGGCCTGCATTCACTGATCATGAGGTGGGCCATCCGGAGGCACCCCCCATGCGGCCCCTGCCAGGCTGTTCTTAATTGGCCCAGGCAGCACCAGACATGGTGCCTGGGCCATGGATTTCACTGGACAGGGCCGGTCTCGCCCCAGGGTGGGCCGATAGGTGCCATGGCCCTGTGGGGGGGGGGGGCTAGCTGCCTCTTGCATAAGCAGCTCGGCCCCCTTTTGTATTCCCCTTCTGGGGGACACACCACGCACTGCCCAGGGCCATAGTCAGGAATCTAGGCTGGGGGGGGCTTGAGGCAGCACCCCCTCCACACCCTCTTTCTGCTGCTCTCCTTTTTTCTCTCTCTCCAACTGTCTTTGTTAACTGTCTTTTGGTTCCAAATCCTCTTTGGATTCTTTCCTTCCCTGGCCAGCCCATTTTTGGGCAAGGGACATCTATCCTATTGTTCTTTTCTTTTCCTTTTTGTTTAACATTCCATCCAGCCCGATGGTGGGCTGGATGGTTTCTTTCAAAACGCACACAGACACAGAACATATACATACATAAAACACACACTACACTTTGAATACACCCTGTTACCCCTGATGTCTGTCTTTTTTTCATGGTGTTCCCTCAGGGGACAAGTATGTAGCCCCTCTACCCGGGCCAGGTGGGGCCACAGGATACATTAATACACTTCATTACTGTGTGGAGTAGACCCTACACAGCAGCGCCTTCCCTGTGGCACAAAAGTGCTCAAGCTTTAAAGATGAGTTAATGAAGACCCTGCAAACACAGATGCTCAGAATATTAATAAATTACAGCAGCAAGAAGGAAATGATACAAGAGCTTAAAGCTACCTAAACTCTTTTCTTCTATTAGCCCATATTACTTTTGGAAAGCTAGTTTTAAACTGTGGGACTGAACAATCCACGTAATCATTTAGCTGAAACAGCAAGAAGTGTCTAATTTAGGAAATTAGACAGCAACTGAATAATGTATGTACACTTTAAATGGGTTTTGTAGAATCTGTAGTGTCTTGCAAAAGTGTTCTGGCACGTGCCTACACAAGATGTGTGATTTTGTTTGGCATTAATTAAAAGTATACTGTCTTGTTAAAAAAATCAACGAACTACCTCAGGTCCAGTGTGTTTTCAATTCACAGTAAGTCTGACATAAATTTTCTAACCACATTACAGTTTGTCTGTATATAAGTGTATTTTGAGCTCAAGCTAAGTTCAGTAATAAATACACACACAGAAGGGCAGTGGTAACACCCACCTTAAGAATAATTCATTCACAGTATCAACTACTGTGCTCTGATGGAGAGAGTCCAGTGGGAGAAAGAACGAGAGCCAGAGGCTGCATTCTGCAGTCTTTCCATCCTCAGAAGGGGCCTTCAGCTGAGGTGAGAGGAACACTGAGCTCAGCACAACACCACCAGACACACTCATTCCAGCGGCTTGGGATTGCCTGCAGAGGTCAGGAGATCTACAAGAACTGCCCAGGGTGGAGCTATGGACTGACCCGATGACTCCAGATGCCTGTGGCTGCCTTCGGATGTCAGTGGGCCTAAAAGAACCACCCAGGGTCAATTTACTGTCTGATCCCATGACGCCCGATGACCTTTATTGAGAAACTCACTTAGGGGCATAATGCCCGCGGATGTCCAGTTAAGGGCCAAAGGCAGTTATTACCGTGCCCTAAGGGTGCCATTTTGTGGCCAGAAGCTCCCTTTGCAGTCCTCCGTCCAGCTCTTTATCAGAATCCTACAATCCTCCAGCTGCTGTTTTCACTGTCAAAAGAGGACTGCTTCCTGTTTCCGGTTTATATGTGTCTTCATTTCCTTGGGCCGTCCCCTCGCCTGAGCATAAGAGCAAAGGGCTGACAGAGCTAAGGGTTCTTGCAAATATCTTTTCCTCTTTCATTCTTTGTTCCCTATTAGCCCATGTTTGCCACTGTTGCCACAAAAATTACACAAACGGCATTCCAATCAAACTCTACTACAGTACTCCAATGAAACAAATAACTACATACTCCTTCATTCTGCTTAACTTCCACTCTGCCCCTCCAGGCCGTCTTCCCATCAAAGGCTCACCTCTCTAATCCATTCAAGGTTTCTCATGGTTTTATGTATGTCATCACAAACAAAAAGGGTGTGCCATTCTTCTTTGACTGTAGCGTTCAGGCGGTATCCAGTATTACCTGAACTCGAAGAAATTGAAGAAGTGTCACTATTCGCAGGTTCAAAAACAGGGTTAACCAGTCTTTCTGATTCCCATGTACGTGGATAAATGTGTTCTGGACAGGGAGTTCCTTGCGGGAATGGGAGTCCTTGTCTTCAAGAGGGGAGTCACTCCCAGTGATGTCGCACTTGCCCATAACCCCAGGGAGGGTCTAGTTGTGTGTGCTCAGCTCCCTATTTTAAAAGTGGGTGGTTCCTCTCTGGGGAGAAGGTACGAATAGTCCAGATTTGTCACATTCTCCACTTTGACCACCTGGATGGCCACCCACATCCTTGAGCTTAAGCCTTTCAAAACAGAATACCTCCTCATCCTCTACCCTAGAGACAAACCTGTACTCACCCAATAGATCAAAGAACTCACCACAGACCCACACATATCCCTCTCCACACCTGTCAAATCCCTGGCTTCGCCCTTGACCCCCACCTTTCCTTCACAAACCACATAACTGCTGCCACCGAAACATGCAACCCCCAGCTACACCTATGAAAGATCAGACACATCCTTCCCCCTGACAACCTCTGCACTGCAGTCCAACCACTGGCTCTCTCCAAGCTGGACTATGGCAATGCAATCCTCACTGGACTCCCCAACACAAACCTTGCCTCCCCCCCTTCAAGCCATACAAAACATAGCAACCGGACTCATCCTCCACCTACCCACACAATCACACATCACCTCCACTCTGGCCCAGCTCCATTGGCTCTCCGTACCACAGAGAACTGCCTTGAAAAGAACACTGCATTGTTTTTAAAGCCATCCACCACAAAACCCATTCTTACCTTCATGACAAACTCAAACCCATCACCCACACAACAGCCAGACAAGAAAGCCAGCATCTCCTACACTTTCCACTATGCAAACTAACATGCACACGAAAACAAGCATTTACCTAGTGGGCACGCAGAGCCTGGACCACCCAACCTCTTTACATCCACAATGTTTCCCCACACATAACCCTGTCCCTCCAGCTGCCCTGCTACCACATGTTTATCCTAAATTTCCTATCCTATCCTGAAAATATTTGCAACTTCAGTTTCACTTCCCACCTTTTCAACCTGTGTACCTTGTTAAGGCACTCGCTCTGGGTCGGGCCAGCGCTGAAAAAAATTCCAATAAACTAAAAATATTTCTCAACTACATAGACTAATCTGTTAGAATTCGACAAAAAAGATGAAGAACTATGATACATTGTACACTGGTGAAATGAAAGACTCCACTGAAATGGGACAGTTAAGTAAAAAGTAGAGATACACCCTAGGATATCAAGGCAACATACTATGTGTCAGGTAATCACTATGAAAACTTCAAAAGCCTGAACTGTGGGGAAGAGAAGAGGTAGAGGTGGAGAGAGAACAATAGGAAGTGGTAGTCTGTATTCTGGAGTGGTCAGGCAAAAGTTGAAGCAATGGTTCCATGTCTTTGGCATCCCATATACTGGTGTGCATGTCCTTACAACAATGCTTTTGCATTGTGACTTTCACCGCTCCGGCACCCAAGTTTCCCCATCCAAGCCCTATGCCCCCTAAAAATAAAACCTAAAACATGCCAACGCCTATGTTTTTTACCTGTTTCTAAGAGACATTGTGCTGTTGAATATTCCAGAATGGTCCTCTTATCCTCAAACGGGGGTCTCCCCTTCAACCCTTCGTCTCCCCTTGCCCACCCAGCAAACACCCTTTCTCCCCCACCCCTATGACACAACACAGCCCCGCAGTCACCAAAAACAACCCCTTGCTGCCCCATACACAAACTGTCCACGCCCCCTACGCAATGGGTGGTTTTCTGTTGTGATGCAAGGTTGCAACATTTAAAGTCCCACGTTGCAGTGTGGCAAAGACATGTCACAAAGCAACAGAACTAGGGGAAAAATTGTATGTCCACATACACTGGTGGGGTATGTGAACATAAATGTGGTGGTACATAGAAGAACCTAACATTGTACGTTGTGATAGAGAGACAACTCCCTAAGCAGCAGAACAAAAAAAGCCCATGTATTCACTTGTGTAGAGCAAGAGTTCAGTGTGAGAGAGTTATGATAATGTGGCGTTGCCTTCTGCGAGAGTGATGGAGCTAAAATGCTAAGCGTCAGACAACCCAGAAAGAAACTTTTGATAGACTGTACTCTGGCAGAATAAAAGAGTACAGTCGGAAAGGGAGTGAAAGTGGGATTTTATATCCGTGCAGACCAATTTAGATCCCTAAACCAAGAGTGACGACTTTAAGGCATTTTACTCTGAGGAAGTACAAGGACCAAGGGATGGAGAAAAAACACTAGATCGAGAACAGTTAGAGACAGCGGAGTGCCCTACAGTGGCACAAAACGTCGAGATCCCTAACCCAATCTGGAGCAATTTAATTTTCTTACATAAATCTTTGAACTTTACTTTTGTCTTGAGAGAATTCTTAGGGCAACTCCATCACCGGATTCAGGTTTGAGGCTGGTTTTCATCCTCTGTAATGCTGTCACCAAATATAACTGCTCTACTTTGGAAGACCTGTGTTTCTTGGTTTTGATGCTGGTCCTCAGATCATAGGACTTAAGTCCTCCATTTCACAGATTAGCCTTTTCGGTAACTCGCAGGGATCCAACCCTGCCACTTGTATGACTCTAGTTATTTTGGCAGTTCGAAGTCCTCTCCTACAGCTTATGCTGCTATGAGGCCTCTTCTAAATCCAGCTTCTGTCAAGTCCACCTCTTTTTGGTCTTTCTGACCTATTAGTGTAGGAGTTGGGGCTTCCCAATAATAGGTCCTTCTTTGATGACTAAAAAGGCTTCAGTGGGCTCTGCAAACTTTGGGTTGCATTAAAGGGTGATTAGCAATCTTGATGAACCCTCCTCCAGTGTGTATAATGACCCTCATATGGAATAATGCTTGCATCACTTCCCAGACACAGCTGGCTTCCTTCAGCATTGCCTTAGGAACTGGCACCTGCCCCTTCTGGGTTGTATGCAGAGAGGCTCTTTCGGGGAGCTGCCCAAGATTTCACAGGAAGACAGAATTCGGCCTGCCTCTTCACAGGGGGACCTCTCGGGAGAAGCAGGCATAAACTATGGTGGGAATCTAGGCATGACTAAAAGTAAGGTTTAGAACCTGTGAGAGATGTAGAGAAAAACCAACATCCAGTAATATAAGTGTGACCCAACATTGTACGCTTTGGTAGGTACCATTGAAGGAAATGGAAAAGAGCAGAGATGCAGGAATCTATGAAAGGAAGGAAAGCAATCCAGGAGCATGCAAAACTAGTTATCGGGCTGTACAAGGAGGGACTCTGGTTACTAAATGGAACGTAAGCAAAGCGCCTTGAGTCCTCTAGTGCTAGTATGTGCAACTACAGCTAGAGTTCAGAACATTCACAACTAAGAAAGGCTGGGATAGTAACTATATGGTCACCTGGACAATCATTTACACAAACACAAAACTGTATTTAATAACTACACAATGTTATATGTTTCACCAGAGGCAACAGCAGGTCTTGTTATGATTAATTGCTTATTTAGCAAACTGTCAAACTACTAGCTCGAGTACTGAATCGCAGGGAACACGAGGGGAGCACATTAAACCAACAGAAAACGATCAATGTGTAGCCAAAACACAGGGAGGCATGCGAGCTAAACGGGGAGTGTGAGGGATTACTGGTTGGGGCAGGGCTAAGAACTTCAAGGACCAGTCTATCAACGGTGGAGCAGGTTGCAGCCAGACAGGATACTACTCTAAGTAGAAACAAGCAGGAAGAGACTGTAGACCTTTAGCAAAGAGAACAGGCAGTGGACGCTGTTTACAGTGAAATAGAACTTGAACTAGAATGTTATTACTTTTGTTTATACATTTGTATTAAAAAAAACATGTTTTAAATATTAACTTACTTGGTTGTTACTTTAGGAATGCACATTTGATTGCTAAATGTTAGTAATATGCTTGTAATCGGTTAGTAGAAAGTTCAGCTAGTTTCAGATTTTTCTCACCAAATTGCAAGATTTTTTTAAAAGCTAAAATAAAGGAAGTTTCAAGAAATGTGTCCTGAACCCTGGGCTCTGGAGGCCTGCCACTGATCTGTGCCAGCTTTAGCTTCTCCTTGCCCCCTCACGCTCCTAGTATTATCTTACCTCCATAGCCGAGACTCATGATGCCTCCTTACGCCACTGCACGCACCACCATGGATCGCGAGAAGGAACTCCCGAGCCTTTCTCGCATATCCAAGGACACAATCTTGAGACAGCCTGATCTTCACTTTTGTGGATGAGTGCATCACCACGCATGCCCATCCAAGAAAGAGAAGGCCATGCTTTCCTACAAAAAATACTTTTAGCACTCAGCAAAATGAGTATGGTTATAGTAGTGAAAAACGCCTCATTCTGGGGGTGGGTTTGTGTGGTGACGGGCCAAACCCCATGTCGAGGCCCTGACTTCATGCAGGCCTCCCTAGACTTGTGCCAGCAGACAGTTCCTTCACAAGCACCAAGGGACCACTCTGGTGGTGATAGTGCACGGTATAAATATACTTTAATATTAACATAACAAGCCCACTATATTAAAAGGCTGTCCAGTAAATTGTCCTGTCTAGTAGGATTCAAAGTCATCCCCTGCAGGTGTGTATGCAACTCTCTGCAGCAGGACATCATGTTCCTGTCATACTGCTATCACGGTCATGACTCCATTTGCTTTTCTATGAACAGATGTGTCCGTTTCTGCCTGGTTGAGGGTGTTGTTGCTTGCATGATATGGGTCCCCTATGTTTAGAAGTGTGCAGTGTGAATACTTCATATAACTCAGGAGTTTGAGGTACCAGTGTAGCCAAATTAATTGAATGTAGGTACTGACAGGCATGGCACATGGTGCCGACTATCAACTGGTGAATGTTCTGGCTTTAAGTAAGCACCAGCAATGTGTTCTGTGCCTGGTTGGACGAAGCCAAAGAGGGCCAAACGACAGCAAAATGGCTGCCTGCTCTGGGGAAGGATCTGATATGAAGCAGGATCCGATTAACAGACGGGAGCAACCTGGTGACTATGGCTTGATGGTGATGCATACGAAAGCATATATGACCATTTAAAATCGTGCATAGACCTTCAAAGGTTTATCATTTTTGGAGTGGGCTGGGGTCAGTGGAGTTTTCGGCCAATCCAGCCATCTAGAGATTGTTAGCTTGGTTTCATATTGCCTCGGGTGCCCAGTGTGGTTTTTGGGGTGATCCAGAGATTAGCAGTTAGCATAGTGCACACGTAATGTGACCAGGGAATGAATCACTACCTGGTGGATGGAGGATGAGAAGAATGGGAAGGTGCAGCAAAACAGGTGCCAACAGAGGTGGTGGCAGGCACTTGGAAGGTGATATTTTCTTCTTCTCCTTCTTCGGGTGTGTCTTGGACAGCCAGTGGAGCGTTTTCCTTTCTCTGACAAGTGGAGAATCCGATAATGCCCGCAGAGGGAATCCGGGATAACCAGAAGCTGGCAGGTGGAAAACCGGTCCAGGATTTGAGTTATACCAGTGCAGTATTAACATCATTTTTTGTGTCTTTATACTTTTCCCTTCTAATAGTAATGTAAATTCCATGAATATCATTGTATGTTTGCACAATAGCTCAGCAAGTTAAGAGCCGATTCAGCGCTTAATTCTTCTGGCGAATTGTATTTTTTTTTTTTTGCCACACCTTCTTGTGTAAAGCCCTCTGATACCTGATAAATGTGGACATTGTCAACAAAAGACATAAAACACCAAACATTGAAAATGACACTCATTAGAACAGGGTTGTCCAACTCTGAGCCTCGAGAGCCAGAATCCTGACCGGTTTTCAGGATAGCCCTCATTAATATTCATGAGGAAAAATGTACATACATTTAGAATCGTTGTATGCAAATTTATCTCATGAATATTAATGAGGGGTATTCTGAAAACCCAACATGGATCCGGCCCTCAAGGCCCAGGGTTGGCCAACCCTGCATTAGAAGGTGACCGCAAGTGTAGCCAAGTGTTGCCAAGTATTTACTGACGGCAGCCAATCTGATTCACTACTAAGGTTTCACAACTTGAGGTCCGCGTAGATTAGGTATACCTCCATCCCCAAGCGCCAGTCAGAGAGATAGAAGAAACTCGCTGAACAGTTATTAGGGCACCAGGTGGCAGGAACAGGAGCACCGGGTCCCCAGGTAGCTGCAATGAAACCAGGTAAATTAAACAAAAAACTGCTGGCTGCAAACCTCTAGACAGTAATGACAATGTACGTGCAAGAGGACACCTACCAGTTGGAAGTCTGGGGAATGGCAGAAGGGAGGAGATGAAACAGGATCACTGATTTTCCCCACAGTAAGGTGCAGAGTGTTCCCTCAGTAACTTGCAGAGGAGCAGCAGTAAGGGGCCAGTAGAGGTGTCCCGCAGTAACAGCAGAGACCTATTGGGTTGCTACCGTAATCAAAGGTTGAGTGAGAGGGGGTCCTCACCGGATGGAAAGGACCCAACGTGGTTCCAGGAGGGTAAATCCAAGAGAAGTCTAAAAACCAAGTCTGTGGTCAAAAACACTGGATAAGCAAATGGGAAGCACTGTTGCCGAACAAAGTGAAGGAGGCAGTCCAATAATTGAGAGCCGAGGTAGAAGCAGTTTAGGTAAGCAATCAGGAAAGGTCCCCGTAACAGAAGGAGTAGACAATAGGCAGTCCGTGAAACAAATGCTATGGTCGGGATCCAGGAAGTAAGCAAAGTCGGGATAACGAAACGCTAAACGCCGGCGAATTCACAGCTGAGAAGTGCTGTGTAGCGTGTTTGGTATCCATTTATGTAGTTGCCATGGATTCCGGGTCACGGGAGCGGGGTGCGTTCCAACGCCATGGCAACTGCCACTGTAGATGCGGCAGTCGCTGCCATGGAAATTGTAGCCTGTTTAGCATGGGGCAACTTCTAGGTTGATTGGAGCGGCAACATGCTAGTTGGGCACCCTTCTACTGCTGGGGAGGACCTACTTGAGCCCCCTGAGTGGAGGTGCCCTGGGGTGTTGGTTGCATATCAGGTGAGTGCTGGAGGGATGAATGCATGACATAGGGTCGCAAACATGACAATATATGGTATAGATAATTTAGCATTTTCACTGTGGCATTATACCTGCCTTGCGAACTTTGATTCATTTATTTTTTAAAGTATTTCCATGTACTTTCTAATAAAGGCTCTGGCACGATGCTTGGAGCGCTGCCCATCTAGTCTCCTTCAGGAGATCTTGAGTACAACGGCACCTGCGCTAGTAGAGGTCACTAATCTGTCACTTTTGACATGGGTGATCCTGATGCCTCTGAAAATGGCTCTGATTGAACCCAGAAGGCATGCCGTCATCTGGATATGCTCCCCAACTCTAGTCCCATCACCAACCTCCCCTTGATAGGGAAGATTTTGGGCTCAATTGTAAAACTGTTTGAAAAAGGTGGACTCTTTTTTAATGTCTTGGAACAGAACCTCCTCGACTCTTCATGAAGATTAGCGAGGCCCAGGGACAGGGGCTGCATTTAATCCTTATCATGTTGGACCTTTCAGTGACCTTTGATGCCATTGATTGTTGCAGTATGGTGGCCTGACCTTGGGCAGTGGAAGGGGATTGGGCTAATCATTTTTTATGGTGCCCTTGTTCCTGATGGGCCGGTCCTGGCAGGTGAGCAGGTGTGCCTATGTTCAAGTGGCTGGGCTTGTCGGGACCCTCAGGGTTCAATTCTTTACTCATTATCTATGAATGTGTATGCCTGCCCCTGCTGTGACCTCATGCCCTGAAACGCAGGTACTATGCTGAGGGCATCCGGCTCTGTCTCTTTCCATGATGGTGCTGACGCAGCTCGTGCGTCGCGGATGAAGACAAATTGGATGAGCACAGAGATGGTGTTGGAAATGGTTGTAGGTTCAGAAGTGTGTCTGAGGTTAAGTGAGGTCGTGCCTTGGGTGTGTAGCCCCTCCCTTTCACTAGAGTGAAGTAAATTGGACTCTTATTTGACCGCACACTTTGTATGTGTGCACAGGTGGCTGCTGTGGGCTATGTCTTATCTCTGCATAGTCCAATGCTTTCTTTCCTTTACGTTGTTGGCTACCTAGAACAATTGGTCAGTGTGTTCCTGCAAAGGCGTTTTGATTACAGAGATCTGCTTGTATACCTTTTGGATAAGGTATCTATTCTTA
The DNA here is from genome assembly GCF_040938575.1 of Ambystoma mexicanum. Lineage (NCBI taxonomy): Eukaryota > Metazoa > Chordata > Amphibia > Caudata > Ambystomatidae > Ambystoma > Ambystoma mexicanum. Next base: position 957,267,167 of record NC_090921.1, on the reverse strand, counting down.
TCTGCATCTCCGTGCCTAACTCTGAAACCGCCGCTGCTTTAGAATGCTGCAAAATGAGTCCTGCTTGGAGCATCACCCAGGTCCTCTGCGACCTAGGCTGCCTCCCAGTCACAATTATCATTATGTCGTTTCAATCTTTGTAGAGAGCAACGCGGGCCACTCTATCTGCAGGCACAAGTGGTGCAGCACAGGCCAACTACCCCTTATCTAAGGTCCCCAGGGGAGCTGCTGCTTGCTGCATAGTCAGCAGATGCAGGTGTGGGCTGCGCCCCCTCCAGTGGTGCTCCAGAAGTTTGGGATGCTCGGCTCCATGCCCCAAGATGTACATCCATTTTGTTCCTCTTCTGTATACACTGTAACACCCCTTTTTGTGTTGGCTGTTAGGTAAAGTGCCACCTATAATCCGAAATAATTGCATTGGAGTACAGCTAGGGAGAAAGGGCATAGGTGGAGGGACACAAAGCTTGTAGGTGTTTTTTGGTTACTTGCCCACTCATTGACTGCTCATGGCCATGCTAATCCCCATAGCCATTCCCACCCAGGCCCTGCCCCTCCCCGCCCAAATCACATACTCATGGGATCCTTTTCAGCGAGCGGTCTCAAGACTTACTGTCAACCTGTGTGCCCGAAGTGCCTGCCAGTGTTTTTTCAAAGCAGTCTTCTGAGAGTAAATTACTTAATTGGAGCTGCAAATGCACAACTGATATAATAAAAATGTATTAACCTGGTCTGTCTTCAGTCACTCAATTTATAAGCACTATGTGTGTCCTTCACTGAAGTTCTGTTACACACAAGGATTGGAAAAGCCAACAGTTTTGGCTGACGTATACGTTTTAGGCATTTGCCAGATATTGCTATTATATGCCTAGGTACTCGCACCATTTTGCAGCTGCTACCAGCAAGTTTATAGCAGTACATCCCCAAACTGTTGGCATTGCCAATGCTTGTTCTTGTTTGTCTTTTCCCTGCATGACTTTGTTTTAGGATTTTTCTCTCAATTTTTTACGTGTTTTAATTTGTGCAGCGTCTGGTTGGCACCTTAAGTGGGAGCTTTCGTCATTTTAATTAAAGATGATAATGATAAAACGATGTGAGAAAGTGTAAACCTGTGGCTGGTTCCGGTATCACGCTAAACGAAAACAGTGAACTGTGTGTGTTCATTTGAGCTGAATGACAGCAATGAGGCAGCTTAAAGCACCAGTAATTGAATGTAGCGTGTGCAGTACTGTGTGTGTGTGTGACCTGAAGTTACCTCACAATATTTACCATGTCTGGCGTCTATTTCTAGACCGCACAGTGTTCTCGGCTCTCAGGGCCTCCCTGAAATAAATCCGCTCTCAAGACATGCATGTCTGTAGCGCTCTTGTTTGCCGAGGAGAGCCGATGCCTTTAGGGAAGAAATATGCAGGCCTTATGGGAGAAGCGAAGGAAATGTGATCCGAAATTAGAGTGGAAAACTCTTTAGAACTAAAATGAGAAATGATAAAATACATAATCCGTCCTTAGCAAACGTGGAAGACTATGGCTGACCCCCCACTCATTTGGTAAATACACCCCAGTAATTCATGATCGATTCTATAGACATGAATGGATTTATTTTTGGCACATGCAGACTGTTAACTGATTGGAGGGCTAAAGGAAATGGATATTCGTGCATACTGTCAGGTTGTTAGTGAGGGCTATACAGCCCGCCCACATCGTTGTGTGGGCAGACCGCCGTTGTGGTCTTACCTCCCGGCACAAGGGAAGTGACGTTGGGCTAAGGAGGGGGCGGGATGTTGGGACGGGCAGTTCCTGTTGAAGGGAGATTAAAGAGGTTGCACAGTACCCCGGCTCCCGTGTGATATTGTTCACCGCGGTTAGGGGACCCGCGCAAAACCCTACATTTGGCGACGAGGGGTACATCGTACCCACTCGCAACTCCGGAGGCCCGCAGGCGAGCGGAAGCAGCGCATCGGCGCACCTCCGCTCCAAAAGCCAGGGGTGCCACGGAGGTCCACGGTCGAGCGGCGTGGCGCGTCGGCGCACCTCACGGACGCAGGGACCCGCTGGAGAGGTCGCAGGCACGGAGAGCCGAGGAGGGTGGAGGCCCCCCCCACAAACACCGTGTGAGAGAGGCCGAAGCGGAGCGGCCGCAGCCGCGCCTGACGAGGCGAACGCGGGCCCGCGGGCACACTGCTGCTGGCCCCGCCCCCCCGCGTATCAACCCGCGATCGGCGGGAGGCCCTGAAACGGGCCAAGGATCCAGGGGACAGTACCAAGAATCATGCACCAGCCCGTGAGGAGGCCAAGGACACACCATAGCCTGTGAAGAGGCTGATCACCACCACACGTGCTGTGGGTTGCCGCACAGCACGACAGAAGGCAGCACAGAGGTGCCTGGAGTCCACCACCGTCGCAGCGGACATGTCAGCCCCAGCGAGCCCCGTAGCCTCCTCGTCGGACGGATCTGGAGCCGTGGCTGATGGCCCTCAACAGGCACCAACGTCAGGTACCGCCGCTCACAATTTACCGCTACCGGGCCCCTTTGATGTTAGAGACACATCCAACCTAGGACCCAGATGGGTCATATGGCTCAGGGATTTCAAATTTTACACGGGGGCAATCGGTTTGACCGACAACGCGATGCTGAAAAACACTCTATTCATGACAGTAGGCCCCGCCGTCAGAGACATCGCAGGCGAACTGATGAACGTAGACACGGTCACCTATGCGGAACTACATGGGAAGCTATCTGAATACTTCACGCCCCATACAAACATAGACTACGAGCGCCACGTCTTTCACACTACGAGACAGGAGAAAGGAGAGTCCCTTGACAACTTTGTGATGCGCCTACGCATCAAGCTAAAGTACTGTGAATTCCATAGGTACTCAAATGACGAGGCGCTAAGATCTCAAGTCATAGCCGGCTGCATCTCGCAGCCGTTCAGGAAGCAGCTCCTCCAAAAACAAAGGTCCCTCGAGGAAATTCTCGCACTTGCTAGGATGGAGGCGGCAGTTGAGTCGCAGCTCGACAGCCTAGGCAAGGTTACCATTCAACACCCGCCGCTGACTGCTGAGGCCATTAACAGACTACATACCGCGCCCTCACCGGGAGGGAAATGAACAGATGCCACGTGCTACAGATGCGGGTTTGAGTATCCGCACGTGGGCGACTGCCCAGCTGTAGGACAAAAGTGCGCCGCCTGTGGCGGAATGGATCACTACAGAGCCGTCTGCAAAAATCCGCCAAGACAAGGACCCAGCAGACCAAGACAACAGGAGAGAAGGAGAAGCTCGCGACATAGCCCACCAGCAGGCAGAGGAGAAGAAGACCAGCCGGGACCCAGGAGAGAAGAAAAACCTAGAAGGAGCTCCTACGCCAGAGACGACAGAAGGCCATCGGACGGATCAAGGCGATCGCAAAGAAGACGGTTCGTCCGGTACATTGAGATGAGATCCCCATCGGGCAGTGAATCCCAGTCATCGGAGGATGATCAACGGAAAAAAGGGTACGTGTGGGCACTCAACAATGCCACAGCCACCCAACACAGTCCGACGCTCCTGTTACAAGTCAACAACACACCGGTGGAATTCCTCATAGACACGGGGGCGACAGTTAACATAATAAGTGAACAGGCGTACAGCTCACTCACAAGCCCCTCAAAGATCCGAAAAGCGTCAGTGGACATATACCCGTATGGAGCCACAACCCCACTACCATGCAAAGGAACCATATCAGCATGGTGCGTACATAAATCGCACGCAGCAAAGATCACGCTACACATCCTGAAGACGGAAGCCAACAGTGGGTGCATCCTCATTTTTAAGACAACCGTCGAGATGGGCCTGGTGCACATCCTGTACCAGCTTATGGCCCACAAGTATTTCGCTAGACCGGACGCCATCGAGCAAACATTCGCCAAGCTATTCAGGGGCCTAGGAAAACTAAAACACCGAAAGGTACAGTTGCACATAAACCCAAAGATACCGCCCGTCGCCCAGCACTACAGGGGCATTCCAATAAATATACAACATCAGGTCGAAGAGGAGCTGGACAAGCTAATCAAGCTCAACGTCATTGAACCTGTCTCAGAGCCCACTCCATGGGTGTCCCCCATCGTTCCCGTCCCCAAGAAGTCACCGGATGGATCGATACGCCTGTGTGTCGACATGAGGAGAGCCAACGTGGCAATTGAGAGAGAAAGGCACCAGGCACCCAGGATCACCGACATGATACACCTGCTTCATGGGGCTCAGGTCTTCTCGAAACTGGACCTCACCAAAGGCTATCATCAAATTGAGATTGCTCCCGAATCCAGGTACATCACGACATTTGTCACACACCGGGGTCTGTTCCAATATAAAAGGCTTAGCTTTGGGATATCCTCAGCAGCAGAAATCTTCCAGGAGGAAATACATAGTCATCAGGCACGTGCCCAACTGCCTGAATTACTCGGATGACGTCCTTTTATTTGGAAAGACCAAAGAAGAGCACGACACTGCTCTCCACAGAGTGTGCGCCGCACTGCAAGAGGCCGGGCTGACGCTCAACAAGGCCAGATGCGAATTTGGGAAAGGCTCCCTAAGATTCTTCGGCCACATATTCTCTGACAAAGGGATGCGACCAGACCCGGAGAAGGTGGCGGCACTCAACTCAGCCGCACGCCCAACGAACACAACGGAGCTTCGCTCCTTCCTGGGGCTGGCCAGCTACTGCTCCAGATACCTGAAGGACTACGCAACCATCAGTAACCCGCTGCGCCTCTTAACGTGCAAGGATCAACCCTACACATGGTCATCAGACTGTCAAAAGGCCTTTGAGGCGATACGAGATGCCATTTCCAAGGCAGAGGACATGGCGTACTATGATGCGAAAAGGCACACCGAGGTGATAGTGGACGCCAGCCCCGTAGGCCTGGGCGCCATATTAACGCAAATTGACCCTCTGGAACCCGCGAAAATATACGTGGTTGCATACGCCAGCAGGAGCCTAACCCCGACAGAACAAGCCTACTCCCAGGCGGAAAAGGAGAGTCTAGCGGTGGTATGGGCATGTGAGTACTTTCACCTGTTTGTGTACGGCAAGGAGATCACCATCGTCACGGACCACCAGGCCCTGATCACAATATATGAGGACCCCAAGTCTAGGATGCCGCCCAGAATAGCCAGATGGGGCCTACGACTGCAGGATTACAAGTTCATCATCAAGCACCGGCCTGGGAAAGAAGAAAATCCTGCGGACTATCTGTCACGCCACCCGATTGGCCCCCCCATACCCCAACCATCCATCGCTGACGAATACCTCAATTATGTGGTGCATCACCTACAGCCGCTACCAGTGGGGTGGGCAGACATCATTGCACACTCAGAGCAAGACCCGGCTCTACGCATCGTACGCCACTGCATACAAGAAGACAGAAGGGCACACATGCGTCAACAGGCGCAGCACGAAGCGGAAGAGGTCCGAGAGGATGTCAAACTAATAGACCACGTCCGGGACGAGCTCTCCATCGTCGATGACCACGTAATACTAAAAGGATGCAAAGTACTCCTCCCAAAGTCACTGCGCACCAGAACAATCCAGGTAGCACACGAAAGCCACCGAGGAGTGGTCGCCACCAAGAGACTACTAAGGGAAAAAGTGTGGTTCCCCAAACTCGACATGATGGTGGAGGAAATCATAGGTCAATGCACGACGTGCGCACAGGTAGCACCGCCTCCGCACCCAAACCCACTCCAAATGTCGCCACTACCAAAAAAGGTATGGGAAGAACTGGCGGTGGACTTCTTTGGACCCCTAAGAAATGGCACATATGTGTTAGTGCTAATAGATGAACACTCCCGATTCCCAGACGCACAGATCGTGGACAGCACGGCAGCCTCCAGCGTCATCCCGGTACTGGACCGCATGTTGTCCACATACGGAATACCCAGGATCATAAAATCCGACAATGGAGCACCGTTCATGAGCACAGATTTTGAGAACTTTGCGAGATATATGGGCTTCCACCATCAGAAGATAACTCCGAGATGGCCAATTAGCGTGGCATTGACAAAGCATAGACTGATGGGAAGAGGGTTTCCAGATCCGTGTGAAATTCTTGAATGCTAAAAGAGAGAATGGCAGAACGGCGCTGGGGGAGGGGAGCCAGCAAACCCAGTGTTTGTCTTGGGTTTGTGTGTACGCCCCCCAAGCGGAAGTCTCTGTCTCGAAACTGAAGGGCGAAAAACAATTTTTGCTTAATTGGTATACAGTTGGACGGGACCTTATTGACCACAAGCTTTGATAGTAACGTTTTGTGTTCTGTGATGGAATTGTGCCAATAGGTTGATACTGGCATGTACTTCTCAACAGAGCTTCGACTGAGTTCCCTCAATTCTTAGGAGCTGTTTTTAGATGAGCGATTTAAACAGGGCTTCGCAAAGTCATCATGCCAAGCCATGCATGTCCAGGGGTGTTGCTAGGTCTGGAAAAGACCCGGGGCTACGCTAATGTTGGGACTGTCGGGACTCGAGGCTAGCTAGCCTTTTGGTTGTAGCTCCTGAGATTCTATCTGGGGCTACAACTAAAAGAGCAGGGTCTATAACCCCCTTAGCCCCCCCCTAGCAACGCCTCTGTGCGTGTCTGTCCATGAGACTGCATATTGGGACGGGTGTAGGTCCTAGCAGGAGAAGGCATCTTGATGCACAAAAAATAGGAACTAATGCTGCACCCTAGGGAGAGGAATCATTATTTTATTGGTAGATGAGCGGTAAAAGATATCCTTCCAAGTACAGGTCAAGAGGAACAATTGAAGGGAATTGGAAGGTATGCACAGCTCTCTTTAATCTACATAAAATATCTTGGCCTGGTTTCGCTTGAAAGAGGAGGAACGGGCGCTACAAATGGCCAATCGGTCCTAGAATCAGTATTAGATAATCAAGCAGAAAAGTTAGTGTCCTCCATGCGCCAGACTTTCTGGGAGAAGGATGCACAATGGGGGAGATTGCTGGTGCACTGAAGAACAAGCAGGTGGCCAGAACTATCTTCTCCGTTGAGAGTGGAGTTTCTGGTGCAACAACTACAAACACAGATATTTACCAGGTGTTTCTTTCTTTTTTATAAAAAGTTGTATGGAGAGGAGGTTACACCTCCAGGTCAGGGTCTGATGGCCCTATTTGATAGGTTGCAGTTGCCATACCCAACAGGTGATGAATGGCCCCTCATGAGGAGGTCCCAGTTGATGAGCTGAGAACAGTGGTAGTAGAGCAGAAACTAAAACAACTCTGGGGTTAGATGGTTTCCCGGTTGAATTTGTACAAGTATTTCCTTGATGACTTCCCTCTGGTTTTGTGTGTCTTATACAATGATTGTATTGCAACATGGAATCTGTTCACTTCATAATGGAATCGTTGGTGACTTAGTTTAGATTATTTGCTAAATGCAGACCTAAGCGCCAAGGGGCTCCAAGGCACTATGCAAGCTAACAAAGTTATCAAAGGATCCTCAATGCTCAGCAGAGTATAGGCCAAAGGAATGTGCTGTAGATTGGGGAAAAGAAGGTTAAGGTGATTCCTGCACATGTTATGCTCCCCAATCATTCTCAAGTGCAAACGGGCATAGAGTTCCGTAGTGTCACTGTGTGAGCCCAGAAGAATCTGCCCCCTCAGGTTTTCAACACTTGTTTTTGGAGGAGTAAGAGTTAACTTTTCAGAACACAGCCTGTGCTTGGAAACATATTTTTTTAAATATCTCTATCAAGAAACTTGGTCCGCTCCTATAAAAATGGAGGACCAGGCCTTACAATTAATGCATTTCACAACTGGCGGCCAATGGAGCTGTCTGAGAACTGAGGAAATGTGAGCTCTTCTGGCTACTTCCAGCAAAATGTCAGCACGATCATTTGGGATTCTGTGTAGTCTAAGAATAAGAAGATTTGGGTGTCTCCAAGCATGATGAAACAAGGGTGTTAGCTAGCAGCACTTGCTAAAGAGGTTTAATTGGTGGATTTCACTAAAGCAAACTCCTGTAACTTTGTAAGCTTTCTACTATGGAAATGTGAAAGTCCACTTTAACATCTGATCGAGGGGAGAGGGCTAAGAACTATTATGTGAAATGGAAGGCCTCCGTGTGGTTAACTGCTGACCACAGGGAGTTTTTGTGGGACGATAAGCAAAGCCTGCCTAAAGATAGTTAGATGATGACAGTACCCAGTTCAGATGTAGGAGTATCTGGGCGTGGTATGCATATGTGTAAAATCACATGCCAAAGGTGCACAGAAGCCTGTACAGAGGATGAAGATAACAGTTGAAAAGAAGGGGGAAAATGTGCCCCCCTGGGCACATCCCATAATACTTTAGAAGTGGAGGACGGAACATGCGCAACTGCTGCAGTCTGAGATCTGCCTGTTAAAGTCAGATATCCAGGTGAAAGCAGTGCCTGTGATACCTAATTGCCATATGTCAACCTTGTTCTCAGCGATTCGATTGATGGTGTCTGAGAGATCTAAAATCACCAGAAATCTGGCATCAGTGACCAGCCTCTGGATGTCAATGGTCATGGAGATTCACTGCTGAAACCTGGAATAAAGCCAGCCTGGTTAACATCTAAAAACGTTTGCTTCCTCAACGTGCCTCATGAGTTACGATGTGGCAGAAGCTTAAAAAGGCTTAGCTAAAAAAGGATCCTAGAAATAGGGATGACGTTGTCAGGAACCTTGTGGTCTGCACCATTCTTCTTAAGAAGCAGAAGACCCATTGCATTTTTCAGCAATGGTAGGCACCCTCCCATCTACTTCCCTTGGGTCCTCTTCTGAGGTGACCAGGGAAAGGCTATTGCTGGGAGGGATATGCGAGGCAGGATCACCTGGATGGAGGGACCTTGGGGAGTGGGGAGAGGATGTCTTTAGGTGAGGCATGGTATCCCCCTTTCCCTTGTCAGAATGCACCCTACCCTCCCTCTACCTTTGTAGGTTATCGGACTGCCCCTCTTTCACACACCCAACTGTAACACATTCATATTCCTTAAAGACTAGGACAAGGAAGAGGCAACTGGGAGTAATGCACACTCCCATTGGTGCACACCACTATGGTACTGAGACGAGGAAGAGGACTGTGAAGCACTACTACAATGGTCAGTAAAGTCCCACTGATGAGGCTAATTGTGGTCATGCAAAGGACCTTCACCTGCAGCCAATTGAGTGTCTACAGGTGCATAAAAGGAGAGACAGACAGGAGGAAAGGAGAAACCTGCCTGAGAATGAGGACGCAGCAACCTGACGTGGAGCAGGCTGCAGAGGGGCCAGTGAAAAGGACGGCAAGCACTGCAGAAGAGCAAGAAAGACACTGGGACCAGAATGGACCACGAGAGCGTCAAGAGGCCTGCTCTGTGTGTCCACAGCCGGAGCTGTGGGAGACGGAAGGCTCCAGGACATCGCAGACTGCAACAGCAGGTTCTGGAAGAGGCAAATGCTGCTCGCCGAAGCTCCTGACAAGTGAAGGGGGAGCGAGAGAAAGCCAGAGAAGAAACCGAATGCACCCAGGGAAGAGGCCACCGGCCGGTGAGTGACAGAGAGGGAACAACCATGCCGGGGCACTCAGGGGCTTGATTTGGGCAGAAGAAGTCGCTTGAAAGAAAACCTTTAACGAATGGGTCTTGAGACAAAATAGAAGATTCTTGACTACTGAACAAGCTGCAAAGTACTTTGAGTTATTGAATACTGAACTAAGAAAATGTATGCAAAATGTATGCAGAATACTGCACAAGTGAAAATAAAGGGATGTGTATTTATGAACACAGTGAAAAGAACATAAGCATTGATGGACAATGTGAAAGAATGAGCCAAGTGAAAGCTAGTAATGAGAGCTTGTGAAGCAAGTGAAAAAGCAAGTGATAAGCACTAATGGATAGTGTAAAAGCAAGGTGGTGACAAGGAATAAACACCTCAAAGTGAATTGTGTGAAAGTCATGTTGTGGCAGAGTCAAGAGACGGAAATATAATTGAAAGTGGACTAATGTCACAGGTTCAGATGCACAGCCTGTGTTGGCAAGGAAGTCCAAAGAAGAACAAGTGAACATAACAGAGTGCCAATAGTTATCGGTTTGTGGCCTGTAATGGGTGGACCATGTGGTCCGACAACTGCGCCTAGAGTAGTAACCTTTACTTGGGGAGAACCAAAGGAAGTCAAGGTAGTGATGCTGTTGTGCCTAACCAGCGTTAAAGTGATGAAAGAAAGGCGCAAGCTATGAGAAACGTTGGAAAGTCTGAAAGGTTACAAAAGTATATTTGGAACTGTTATTGAAAGCTAAGAAGGTTGAATTGACTGTGAATTGGAAGCTAGAAGAGCTAGCTTCTTGGGAAATTTTATTTTATTTTATTTTTTACATTTATATAGCGAGCGCACAGACAGCCCATGGGAATTGTGGCGCTGTTAGTTGCAGTAGACTTGGTTACAATAAGCATACGTTAGTGCATTGGAGAGCTGAGATGTAATACATGTTATGCATTAAAACGTACACAGTTCATAGTATCCCGGGTAGGGGATGGACGTCGTGTCAGGGGGTAAGGTGATCAGGTGAATAGGGTGCTTTTCATGGTCTTACGGAAGGCAGTGAGTGTTGGTTCAGCTCGCAGGGCAGTGAGGAGGGCATTCCGGTGCAGGGCGGCTAAGTAGGGGAAGCTGGCGCCACCTGCTCTAGCTCTTTTTACCATGGGTCGGCAAGCAGGTTAGCATAGGGGGTCCTTGTTGGTCTTGAGGAAGAGGCAGGGTGGATTCTTTGCGATAGGTATGCTGGTGCGGCGAGGTGAATGCATTTGTGGGTTAGGGTCAGGGCTTTGAAGATGATCCTCTCCTTTATGGGCAGCCAGTGGGAGGCTCTTCTGGCAGCAGAGATGTGCTCTCTTTTGGAAATGCCCTGTGCTGCATGTAAGTCGTTGTTTTGAATTACTTGTAGTTTCTCAAGGTTTTTTGTGGAGGTCCCTGAGAAGAGAATTTTACAGTAGTCCAACCGAGATCCAATGATGGCCCTCTCTATGTTTGTGCAGTGTCATTGGAGAGGTAGGGACTGACTGCATTGAGGAGTTTAGCATGGTAGGCAGCCGAGGAGGCAATGGCATTTACTTATCTGGTCATGGGAAGGGAACCCCAAGACTTTGTGTACTGTGCTGAACTTGGGGAAGGGAATCCTGAGGCCTTTTTTGAACTGTGTTGAACTTGGGCAAGGTGAAACTGAAACGCAAGCCAGGAGCTGGAAGAAGCTCAGAACTTGATTTTGAACACTGTTTTTTTGGTTGCTGACATCTCTAACATTGTATATCTTTAGTTGGGAGGGCAAGTATAGGTTTTGGACACAGATGGATTGTTTAATTGAACCTTAGGACACAGACTATCCTTAGTTTATTTAGGTAGGGAAATCCCACCTTAGCATAGGGCAAGAAAGGCCTTACTCCATCCTGACATTTGAGAAATAAACCATTTTATTTTAGAAAAGTGAATCTGTTGTCTGTGTCTTACTTCATGGTGCCTTCTCAGCACATATGGTGGGCATATGTCCTATACAATGTGATTAGCTGAGAATAGGTTCTGAAAGGGCGTAATAAGGTTGAATAGATGTTTTAAGTATTGTAGCTGGATTTAGGGTTAGCAAGATGGTTTAGCATTAGCAAGGAGATGAAGCGAATTTATGAGAAAAGGAACTGTAGGGTATGACACTTGATATCACACAGTTAGGGCAATGTTACTGACATGCATGGGGTATTTCATGTGTATTTCTTCTTTAATGTTGTGCCTAAAAAAGTTGCTAATCTCTTCATATAACTGTGTAGGGGGTTTAACATCAGTCTCTAAAAATGTGGAAGATTTTAATTCCGCCATAATTTTAAACATGTCCCATGTGATAGTTTCAGCATTAAAGATCTGGTTGGCAAAGCGGAATTTATTAACTATAAGTACATTTCTCTTACAGATGAGTGATAGGTAGGTAGCTTCAACTTGTCCTGAAGACCGCTGGTGTTCCGGATATGATTATTTTTCAATTTATTTAAAGATATTACTTTCCTAGGCGTTTGCTTTTCAAAGTGAAGAGTAGATTTGAGTTACCTTTTATCTAGAACTAGCTGGGGTACCTGGCGTTGCCTGTGTCCTGATCGAGTGGGGTCTCATGTGCCCTGTAGGATGTTGCTCTTGTCCTCTTGTTGGCAAGTCTTGCTTCAGTCTGGCATCTCATCTGACCTGGAAAAAGTTGCTCTTATCCTCTGGTCGGCAATTTTTGCTGCTGTTTGTTGTTGTGTTTCGGAAGCTCTTGATATTGATTTTCACTTTGCATCAGATGGAGCTTTTCCAACTGATGTTCATTTTTTGTACAGCATATTTCAGTCACTTAATGGCTTCAGCACATTTGTGAAAATGTCCAAGAAAGACTGATTTATTGTTCTCTCTTCTCGTGAAGGAACTTAAGTAAATTCTAACCTTGCCTTGTCCCATATTTGGAGTGGCGTGATAACACATTTTAAATTCTTTTTCTTTAAATTCCTTTTAAAAATCCTTTAATAAACACTTTTGGACTGTATAAAGTAGTAATACATTTTAAAGGAATAATCAACATATTGAATATTTTGCTTCAGACACTTTTCCAAATTGTTCCTCCTTCTAGTGCCTACTGTAGTGAATCGGGTTGAGCATCAGTAAATGAGGTTGTGTATGGAGTACATATTTTGCATCCAAACATACAGACACACATACACATTTTTTTTGTTGCACATAAGATTTTTGCTTCCAAACATAGACTACAATCTTGCCCCAGACAAAGGAGAATCCAATCAAAATTTGGTAGATGTGGGTTCATCTGTGTGGATTTGTATAGCCAGACAAACATACACACACACACACATACATACATACATTCAGCTTTACCTATAAAGATTAATGAGGAGTCCACATTGTTTGCCTATTCTCTATTTACAGCTTTCTAGATTGCATGAAAAAACAACCAAGAAGCATTGACAAGGCCAATAGGTTGTGGCTGTTCGGATTCACAGGTCATGGCACTGGAGATGTAAGAGCAAGGGCCAGTGCCATTAGCAGTGATAACAACCGACAAATGTGTCGCATAAACAAAACCAGGCATGACCCCTTCCAGTATTGCAGTGCAGGTTTTGACTGTTTCATGGGATTTATGCTGTATGAACCCTTATCCTGAGATATGCATGACGAGTCAGCCTTGGATAGTCTTTTACTACCAAATCCAATTGATTCTGGCTTCTTCCTGGATCCTTAGAATGTCAGTAAGCAGGGCATCTCTATAGAGGCTCCATTCCGACATTAGTTTTCCAGATCTGCTGATGAATTTTTGCTGTTGATTGGCTGAGATGTTGAAGCCACAATTTACAGGCACAGACCCCCTCTTTAAGTTAGTGAGTGATTGCAAGATCATGAACGTCTCCTTTCAGATACAAGCAGCCAAATCGAAGGACCTTCTCCCTGATGTGCAAAACATCTGACTTCCATCTGACCTCCAATCTGCTGTGCTTGATGTGTAAACTGAACACGCTGCTCTTCTAGATCGAGACCTGTAGCCTCCTTAGCCTCATCACTCTGCTAACCAGTGGGTTGTTAGCACTATGTAACATGTATGATATAAGAATGAAATGTAATGCCCTTTTGTGCTGAAGGATTTCGCCACAGCAAGGCTGGTGAGCCGCTTCAATCTTTGATTGTTGGAGATCATTTTCAAATCTATTATTCCTTTTGGTATGAAATCCTGAGGTGATGGCAGTGCTGGGTGAACATCTCAGGCAATAGGTAGCATGCACTTGCTAATTTTCTCCAGGAAAGGTTGATGAAATAATCCATGGCTGAAGCCAGTTGCTATAGGAACTGGGGATATTGCAACACTTTGGGAAGTTACCGCTGGTATCATCTCAGGTCTTTCAGTTCATCAATTCTGGATACGAGGATGTCTAATGCGTCCTATGCAGGAGGAAGAATATGGCACATGCAGTCAATGCTAGACTTTTTTTAAAAGAAGAGCAGTCCTTTTGTGTGGCTCCAATCCGCAGGCTTTCATGATTGTTTTTGTGGTGCAAGCCATGCTCCAAAATGAAGTCCCTTCAATCAGAGCTTCCTATATAGTGCAAGAAATGCTAGAGCACCTGTTGGCTGAGGTCATGATCACACCGTCTGACAGCACAGATCTTCTGTGGTAATTGTTGAAAGACATCATGAGCTAGGAGATGTTCTTCTGGTTGGAATGGCACCATATATTTCTGGTGATAGATGGATCCATTATTAGGAAGCCCTTGCATTGGGCTTGGTAATGAGTGGTGTCTAGTCCAATGAAGAGAAGTAACACATCAATCTCCAATAACGTAATGCCATTCACCTGGCCCTGGTGGTTTCCTTCTGTCCTCAAAGAACTCAATGTTTCAGATGCTGCCAGATAACATGGCCACCATGTATTGTGCCAGAGGCACTAAAGCTATGTCGCATGCCCCTCACACCTTGCCACAACACACTATGTCCCATAGAAACAGGAAAACAATTGTTTCAAAGTAATGAAGGCATCCCCATACAGATAACGGGGGGCCAAGTCCCAGGGATGAGAAGACTGCTGCTTGCCTTATCAATTGAGTTTCCCATGCTAATAAGTAGAGGTGCAAGGTGGCCACCAGAAGATCAATCAATGTCAGCCGGGATCACTATTTTTAGTACTCTAGACAACTCTGCGGACAGTCAAAATGGCCAAGTGGTGAGCACTACAGGCTACACGGTGAATGCACCAAAGGCCAAAGAACTGGGATGGTTGAATGTGTGCTATCCATTACTTGTGTCCCCTTCTGTGGTCAGGTGACGCAGCCTGTTGCAGCACACCATGTTGAAAGATGCATGTAGGCCAAGAGGCAAGGTCATAATCATCCTTCTCTCTAGAAGCTATGCACATGAATAGACGAAAGTCTAAAACATCATGTATAGAAATGTTGTAGTATTAATGTTTTCTTACTGTATTTTGACTTCAAATATGCAACGTCTAAATCAACAAAACCCCACAAAAAATAAGTACAATACATTACATATTTTATTCTCTTACAGATTGACAGGACAGAAACCACAGTGAATAACCTCAATCCCGTATTTGCCAAGAAATTTATCATCCATTATCACTTTGAAGAAGTACAGAAGTTAAAATTTGCTATGTTTGATCAGGACAAGTCAAGTACACAGTTGTATGAGCATGATTTCCTAGGGGAATTCTGCTGTACACTTGGATCGGTGAGTGTTCCTTTTACATTTTCAAGTGATGTGTGGTAGTGTAACGTTATTTTGCAAAAAAAACTTTGTATTACGTTTAAGATTTAAATATATAAAAGACCTTCATTGACAAAAAGAGTTTTTGGGTGTCATTTTGGATATTTGACAAACCTGAATACCTTTCTGAAATTGTATATGTTGACTATGGAAATATTGATAAACCAATGAACCATTTTCATTTCGATTAAACCTATTAAAGCTGCTGTAACCGTCCTCCTCCAAACTTTCTCAGCATTCTTCTGGCTCTTCGCTCACATTTTCAGCATCCAAGCTTAGCAATGGCTCCATCTCACCGCCACTGCACGGATACCCTGTGTTTGCTCTGCTTCCCCTAATATTTTATCATACATATGTTTTACAAATTGATATTTTTCATGTTTTCTTACTCTGAAATGCATCAACCTTCTCATTCAAGAAAGAAAGGGCAATTAGGCTACACCGATAGCTGCTGCCGTTGCAATTTTATGTTTTGTAGAATTAAAAACAGGCACAATTATTGGGGAAGTGTGTTTGAGAAGTCAGCCAACTTCAAAGTGTCTTTTCTAGGGAGCACCGTTGAACAAGTTTAGAAAGTTTGTATTAAAATCGTAAAATGTGTTTAGCACTTCTTTGCATTATCGTCTCCTTTATGTGTAAGGAATGGAGAATTTGTTCTGAAGAAGCGACGATGCGGTTCAATATGACAACATGTGCATGCATCAATCTGAAAGGGGCCAACACGTGGACAGTAATGTTGAGGAGTCAGAGAAAGATCTGGGACAGTAGCCCTTCCCTTAATATTGTGTACTGCCAAGTAGCCCAAAAGCGAACGAATGGAAAAAGATACAGATGACGACACTGGGATTTTTATGCTTGAAAGCTTCCCCCTGACAGGAGGCTGTATACCCGGTTATAAGAAGCTTAGTTCCTTGCACTGGAGCATTTATTTCAGGTCTGGAACTGAAAAACCGCTCCCCGTCAAAGAGGAGATCCACCACCCTCGACTGTCGGCTGCTGTGTATCCAGAGATGCTGAATCCTCATTATAAATACCCCTACAGCCCTAGAACTGGAGTAGAGCTGTAAGGAACCAATAGCCGTACATGATGAGTCCTGCTGCAAAGGGGGCAAAGAGCCTTCATCCTTTCCGAAGACTGCTGTTTCTGGCTAAAGGAAGTGGCTGAGGCTGACTAAACATGTCTGTTGCTATTTGATGTTCCATCAACTTTATATTCTTCCCATTTTCTGTCAGAAAAAATTACTCAAGAAAGGAAACAAACAGGGGCATCAATAAAGTTCTATATCCTCATTAAACGGTATTAGCCTATTTGACCTAAAACAATTGACCTAATGATCAATTTGGTCGAATTTTGCATGGGTAATTTGGCCTTCGGGGCAATTTGTTTGCATCTATTGCAAAATAACAACCATGGAGAACAGGGGTTGCAGGTTTGTCCCTCGCTTCCATATTTGATATTCTGCAATTTTGGAGGTGCGGGGGTGTCCTCTGCTTCCTTAAAATTGGAGGCGGGGACAAAAAACAAAACAAAAGAAAATGCATGTGCGTTTAAATTGGGACCTGTGCAAATTCATTTTCGGTTTGTTTGCCGCGATTAAAATAATTTGGTAAAACATACCCAAACCCATTAAACACATCAGCAGGTTCATTACAGAAATCAATAGGTGTATCCACCTACCTTTTCCCTTCCATTTTTCTCAGAACCTTCTGGACTTCTCTGGTTTACCACCGCTGCCTGCCTACATTTTACTTTCCCCCAGATTTAGATGTTGCCGCACACCTGCTGTTCTGGAATTGTTTTTGTCGTGAGCTTCGTGAGGATTCCCTTACAGTGTCATTATTATTGCTATGTATTGAAAGAAAATATAACCTTTTTAAAAAAAAGTAAAACATTAATTTCAAAAGCTATTTTCTACTAAGAAGGTACAGACAAGAAAAACCACAAAGTGCAACACAGTCAAAGCGGTAGGGAGGGAGGAGGTAATCGGGAGGCCGGGGGGAGAAATTCGGGACAGACAACAATAAGAACACCAGCCAGTCTGAGTGAGCACACAGATAGAGATAATGGTCTCCAAGGCACTATGCCTGAAACCTTCAATGGAATCCATCCTAGTAGGTCAGTAAATTAGCCCCAAATCACGCCATGCTCACCTAATTCTTCACTCTGTTTAACCCGCACCTTCTCCATCCTCGATTGCAGCAACAATGTCCCAATGCAAAGCTCATCTATCGGTCGAGGAATCTCAAAATTTGGCAACCATCACCGCCATTGTGAATCGTAGTCTCCATGCCTTGCCTGACCCAGAATAACTAAATTCGGACTTGTAATCTCCCGGTGGCACTGGGAACTCAGGCGCGGGTACAATTTTACGAGTCAGGTGACAACCCCCTGGTAGCACCGGCAGGGTTACCGCCAAACTTGTAGTGAGGCCCATAGATACATCTTGCATATGACACGAAGGAGTACGAACCAGTCAAGCAGCTGTAAAAATAGACACTGTTGGATTATAAACAAGATTGGAACTCTGTATGCATCCTGGAAAAGTGACCTGAATGAACTATAGTGTATGCTGCTCATGGCAGGCAGAACTCTGCAGGCATCCTGAGAAAGAGGGGCTAATAAGTTGCAGAACTTTCAAGACTCATTCCTGAAGACAAGGGCCAATCCTAGCACCCGGATAAGCGGTGCAATAAGAATCACGTTTTTAACCATTCATTTTCTCAACTATCTTCATTTCATCAGGTATATCATAGACTTGAAGTTGCTCTCCATTGTTTAGTTGCAAGATAGGGTCCAAGAAACCCTCATGATGATGTGAGGGCCGCTCATGATTACTTTCAGATGACACTTCACCAACTTTCAGCATGAAAGCTACATTGAAAAGTTTGGGCAGTAGCTGCCCTGAAGAATGAGTCACGTTTATTACAGCAAAGTGAATGGGAAATCTTCCTAATGAGTTGGCATTTGGGCTTCTGTTTACTCCCTCCAGAAGGCAGTTGCTGGTTCAACAGCTGTCCATGTAGCCTGGGTGCAAGAATGTGGTTCCTCTGATTTTTAAGTGCTCGGCCTCTCTCCCTCTCAAGTGCAGATGTGTAGAGTCTTGGAAGACGCAGTATTCCAGGTAAGATTTAAAAGGGGGAGTATTTTTCTCATTTTTTTGTATTTTGGAAATAAAAGGATTTTCTTTGGTAGTAAAAAGTTGATTTCCATTCCTCATGTGAGAACGTTGAACTAGTAAAAATAATTGTATTCTAAAAATAACCACTTTGTAGTCCATGCTTTTTTTCATCTAGTAACTCATATTCTCTCTAAGCTGCGCACATTTGTGCTTGTCCAGCTTCTCTCAGTTGCAGCTCAGAAGAATGTTAGCAGCAGACACAGAACAAGTACCAGATCCTCAACATTTACAATGCACAAACCACAGCTATTACCTGCCATGTGTTTTCTCTGTCAAGAGAGTTAACTTATAATAGGTAATCTTGATATCTTGGTCGAGCCCTGATTAAATTACTCCAACTATGCAAGGGTAATGGTACGCTCCTATTTAATTAGCCCCCTAAGGATTTTCGATGAGCAATTTACATGCTCTGATTTCCATGAAAGCAGTAAACTTTCCAAGTTTTCAAAATTCCATTGGGCTTAGACGTTAAACGAATGCAATGGTACCCCTGATCTCTGTTGTAAACAAGAATTTTACTGAGCACTTATATAACCCTATCTTTAAATAGTCCAGATGTGTATCTGCCCCTGTGTGTTTGCCTGATGCAGTTATAGCTTCGCCTGTTGTCACCACTAGAGGGAGATGTTGCCTTAGGATATATAGAGACAATGCCAATTTGCATAGCTTTGCCTGTTTTCTCCACTAGAGGGAGCTGTAGGCTTAGGATATATAGTGATCCAACTGTGTTGATGCAAATCTGCACTTTGGCCCCGGTACATGGGCCTGTACACTAGTCAACCAATATTGGGTTGAGCAGATGTTGCAAAAAAGCTTGTTTGCCTGAAGGGGCCCCTGAGGGACCCTCGGATGTGGAAACAAGGCACAATCACCACACACGAACTGATACGTCAGACACGAGGTTGTATTCCCAAAATCTAGGGTTTTATTGCAAAAAACAAATAGTCCCAGTTGGCCAAATGGTCCCACGCCCCGCGACGTGTGTCTAACAGACATCGGGGGACGCAAGGGCAGAAGATTGTACATCAGTTACATATATACAAAATGAGCATCTCACAATCAGTAATGACACATTTTACACATTCGATGCCGTCCCTAATTAATTCCCTTTGAAGTGGAGGCGATGATTGACAATGGTGACGAATATGACATTTTAGATCACCACATTTAGTAACAGTTTGCAATCTCGAATTTACAGACACTATTCTTTATTTGCGAGAACACAGTGCTTCTGTTTTCATGGACAAGCTGCATGTAGGGGGACTAGCACATTCCAGGCCTTACCATCTCCGGGTTTCGATTCACGCTCTAGAGGTCAGCTTGCTCTCCAGGGGCTCACAGCGCTCAGAAGGGGGGCTATTAAGAAGAGCATAATTCAAACCCTTTAATATTAGTTTCGTACATTGCTATTCTTTTAAGGAGACTCACTGGCATCCGTGTACTGATAAGAATGCCTTGCTCCCCGCTTCCAAGGATATGTGAAGCAGGGAAACGGGCTGTTCTGTCTGGCTTCTTGCACAATGTTTCAACATGTCTTTAATAACCTTGGACCATTGAAGCAAAATAATACCTACAGCAAAGCTCAAAACATGAGGCAAAAGTGGCAATGTTAAAGAGAAACATAGAGAAAACAAAATGGCGATTCTGATTACCTTAAAATGGCTGCACTCTAGTTAAACTAATAGCTACGTAATGAGTAATGAGCATATATTCTTTATACTTCAATGAGGCGGTTGGTCTTCGGCCAACCAATTATCCTGTATAAGCCTTCTGTTGGAGGGTTGTCTACTTTTCTAGACTGACAAACCCTCCTCTTGGCCGTATGCCAAACGCCTCATCCATACATTGCATCTTCCTCGGACTAAGTGTTTAGATCAGGCTCGGAATCTGATTCACACTATGACTCATATACACTCTCAGATTCCTCCTTTTCATCATCGATATTAATTGCCATGAATTCTTTAATTGTTTTGGATTCATTATTATTGTGGGTATTTGGTCTAGTAATGTGTTTTCGTTCTACCATTTGAACACATTCCTCACTAATTTCTGTCCATACTATGGGGAAGCAATGTATGCAACAACAACACGTTATGAATATTCCTAAAATTGCTACTAAGATTGCAAATAGCTTCCATCCCCAGGACGGTAACACTTCCCAGAACCAGGAGCTTATATTTAACTCCCAACCACTCTCAGGAGGGTGAAGGTCAGAGCTTAATACATGCAATTTTCAAATCGCTTCGAAAATCGTGAGGGAGTTGTCACTTACAAATACGCAACACGCTGATCCCACGATTTTGCAAACACCGCCGCGATCAACTAAGATTATATCAAGGGCCATTCTGTTTTGCAGTGACATCAATCTAATTCCTTTTCCCTCAAGAGTCATATTATATAATATATCGGTGGTTCCATTTATTGTTTCTTCCAATATTCTAGACAGTCGTCTTATATTATAGGAGTTTATCGCCTGGCCCCAAAATTGTATGAACGATTTTGCTATGTCCCCTACAATCAACCCGTCGTCAATTTTCCGGCGAGGTCGTGACCTGGTCAATTTGGTTATGTCTGATGTTTTTAAAAGAAACACCCCAGGAAACAGAAAGCCTAAATAACACGTGCCTCCCCAGTTCCTAGGTAACCAAGGATATGCTTTTTCTCCACATATAAAATACACTGGATCCCCCACATATATTGGTTCCACTTCTTTACCAAGGAATGCTATGTTCCTGCATCTGGTAAATGTTCCTACCTGGAAAGAACCCTTTTTCTTTAAACAGAATGAGGGTTATAATTCACTGTATATGAAGGGGGTTCCGCATCCTTATTCCCCTGTGGGTTCATGTGGAACGTGATCACAGAAGATTTATAAGGTGCAGACAATCTATCCTGTGACATTATTGCTGGCGTAATTAATCGTCTTTTATGGAATATGGAGCAACCCACCGGTTTCATAATCACTTCCTAGAATTCATTCATGTTTGTTTTGTCTAATTGACCAGTTTCACTTTTGTTCCATTTTCCATAATATAAGGCACTTAGAGAAGCATAACATGCAGATGTTAATGGCAGGGGCTGCACATACCATCCTATTCCCTGACCACCATGCTGCAGCAGGTGGGCACAGACGCAACAGTTGTTCTTTCTTAGTATTGAGTGTGTCATGTTCATTATCAATAGTAATGTGTTGTTCCCATATCCTTCCCTATGTCTCTCTTCCATTGGGGACAAGGTATAGGAAATCACATGGACTGGACTTTCCGTTGTGGAAATGTTCACAGTAGGCAACAGTACTTCAAGGGGGTGAATTTCTTCTAGGTACCATAATACTGATATGGTCAATATTAGGGCTAATATACTCATTATACACATTATTATCATTAAACCCAACATACAATTCTTTCGACCATGTCCCTTTTTCACCTTTCTATGTACTGCATTTAACTCGCTATCAGCATTGGTGCAGAAGGAGACGTTGGCTGGCTCCGGCATCTTCCTTCGTCGTTCTGCTCTCACCGTGTTCGTTATGAATATCTTCTGCCGATGCGCTTGTTGGGATGTCAGAGAGTTCGATAAATGTCTACAGTCCTTCCATGCCAGTTCTCGTTCAGCCTGGATTGCTTATCTGTTTGGTAAGATTCCCGTGCATTTGCACATTGCTCTAGAGTTTCAGAGCAGCTGCCTTTGTACCATGTGCGCCCCGCTTGTCCGCTCGGGTTCCGGACACATGGATTTAGCACAGAGGAGTTGCATTTGTTGAGTTGTCTAGCTTGCACAACTCTCACGCCACTCTCCTCTAGGCCTCCAGTTCCTACTTCATCCTAGAATAGGAAACATAGGCAATAAAATCACAAAAAGCTGAAGATGTGATCACTCCTTTTTTCTGCTCCGCAGGTTATACCGATTTGCTCCCGGTATCGTGTGGTCGACAAATAGTGCGGGTGCACTTCCGGTGTCAAGCTTGGAGTCAGCCTGGGGCCCAATGGCAGATGATGATGAGTGCCCAGGCGATGATGCAGGCTGTGGCGCAATAGAAGATGGTGGGCGCCACAGAAGTATACGCTTGATATCGGCCAACAGTGATGCAGAATCTGCTGGACAACGTTGGGGCGCCCTTTGCCCTTCCGCTCTTATGGCAATCTCATAAGGCTTTGTTTCAGGATCTGGCAGTTTCTGTGGCAAAGAACTGGCAATTGCATTTTTCATTTCTGGAGCCGCTGCTGTCTCTTTCTGGTCTTTGTCCCGATCAATCGAAGTGCCAAATGGCGGTGGGACTTTCTTGGCGTGTGTGGCGTGAATCCACACTTTCCGCCCATCCACGCGTATCGCTGTCTGCGTGGTCAAAAGGATTTGTTAGGGCCCACGCCACCTGGGTGCCAGCGATGTTTTCCGCTCTCATAATTTCTAATCAGCACCCAGGTTCCTGGATCCAATGCATGTCCTGGACCAGTGTACCTCACTGGTAATGCCTCCTGCACCTGCTGATGAATCAAAAGCAGTTTTTTTTACTAACAAATTACAATAAATGCTGAGTACAGGGTATTCTACCTCTCTCATTCTTTTCGGCTGGGGTGCACACCACACAATCGCCAGTCTACCCATTATGATTTCAAATGGGGAGAGACCAGTTCTGGCTTGCACTGATGTTCGCATACACAGTAACTCTATTGGCAATGCATCTATCCAACTTAGCTTGCTGCCTGCACAAATCTTACTTATTTTGGATTTCAGGATGCCGTAATGACGTTCAATAAGTCCGGCACTCATGGGATGCCTGGAGCAATGGAATCGCTTATCGATCTGGAGACCTGCACAAATCTGTAATATTACTGCACCTACAAAATGCGGACCATTGTCCGACCATATGACACGGGGCAGACCGAAGTGAGAGAAATACTCTTTTAGCATTACTTTCGCCGTGCTCATGGCTGTGCAGTCTTTCAACGGATACGCTTCCACCCATTTGCTGAATGCACATATGATCACCAGAACATACTTCAGGTTTTGGCATCCCTCCATTTCTATGAAGTCAAAGTGAATCACTTCAAATGGCATAGAGGGAGGTCTGAAACTTCCTGTTGGAGTCACCGTTCCCTTCCCCACATTGTGCTGTAGGCATGATATGCAGTTCTGTACTAGCCTTTCGCATTCTTTTTTATGAGAGGATTTTCCCAGACAGTGGCCAAATGTTGGACTGTTTTCTTCGCACAGATGTGGGTGGGACTGTGAGCCATTGTTACCATCGCATTTACATAAGCATTCGGCAACATCCAATTCCCGCTCTTCTTGTCCACCCAACAACCCTCCAAGTCTAGTTCTACAGAGCCCTTGGCCCATCCCTGTATTTCGTCGGCTGTAGCTTCCGCCTGCATCTCTCTAACAGTTATAATTCCATCTTCTATCGTACAGGGTACTTCCTTCGATTGTACTGTTAACATTTTTGTATTCAGATCAGTGGCCTTTTGTTTCACAATTCTGTCTGCAAATGAGTTTCCTTCTCCCACTTTGCATGTCACCTTTTTATGCGCCTCGCATTTCACTATCGCCAGGTGCTTTGGACAAGTAAGTGCAGACAGTAATCGTACAATCAAAGGGCCATGTTGAATTCTAGGCCCATGTGATGTTAGGAACCCTCTCTCGGCACACAGTTGGCCGAAGTTATGAACCACGCCAAAGGCGTACTGGCTATCAGTGTAGATATTTACGCTCAAGTTCTCAGAAATTTCACAAGCCCTTGTCAAGGCAATTATCTCTGCTGCTTGGGCAGAGTTGTATGGGATTCTTTTACTCTCCACAATGCTTTTTAACATGGTGATATCGTATGCGGCAGTTGAAGTGCCGTCAGGTAATTTAAAGCAAGAACCATCACAAAACAGTTCTCCATCTGGTTCTTTTAGTGGCGTATCGTGTAGATCAATTCTCCCTTTCGTTTCTTCCTCAGTAACCATTAAGCAATCATGGGGAGGTGATTCAGTCTCATCAATGTTTTCTCCGGCATTGGCATTAATTCTGCTGGATTCAAAGCGCTACATCTCATGATTTGGATGTGGGGGGCAAACAGTACAATTTCATATCTAGTCAATCTAGCAGAGGTGAGGTGCTGCGTCTGTGTTCTATTAAGTAGAACATCTACGGCATGTGACACCATTAGAATTAAAGTGTGCCCCAATACCATCCCTTCTGTTTGTTTCACTGACGCAGCAGCCGCTGCAACAGCTCGCAAACATCGTGGTAGCGCGCATGCTACAGGGTCCAGTGCGGAAGAAAAATAACTGCACAGCCTATTTCTTCCACCTGGTTCGTGTGTTAGGACAGACAACGCACATCCTTCGCTCTCATGCACAAACAGCCTAAAAACCTTTTCATAATTTGGTGTGCCCAAAACTGGAGCAGAACTCAAAATGGTTTTTAGTGAGTCAAATGCTTTCTGACATTCTTCACTCCACTCCAATGGCATCACAGCATCCTTTTTTGTCAATTCCACCATTGGTTTTACAATTAAGGCGAAGTTCACAATCCACTGACGGCAATATGAAGCTATGCCAATTATAGCACTTACTTCCTTCTGCGTCTTTGGAATAGGCATACCAGAAATGCTCTCCATCCTTTCTGGCGTTAATCTTCTCCCTTCCTTTGAAAGTAAGTAACCTAAATAAGCCACTTCTTTCTGACAGTACTGGAATTTCTTTAAGCTCACTTTATGGCCATGCATAGCTAGATGCGTCAATAATAAGACAGTACCTTTTTTACAAATTCCTTCTCTGTCAGCAGCGATTAACAAATCGTCAATGTATTGCAACAACACACAGTCTGCCGGTAATTCTAACATGTCTAGCTGTTCTTTCAATGCTCTACTGTATATGCTCGGACGTTCAGTATAGCCTTGTGGAATGCGTGTGAATGTGAATGATCGTCCTCCTAAAGTGAAAGCAAATAAATACCTGCTTTCTCTGTGTACTGGAATGCTAAAGAAAGCGTTCTTCAAATCGATAACACTACAATATTCTGCCAATGCAGGGATCATTGTCAATATCGTAGTGACATCTGGCACTAACGGAAATTGGGGATCTACTACTTTGTTTAGTGCACGGAGATCAATTATGAAACGGTACCTCATTACCCCCTTTCTTATACACTGGAAGAATGGGGCTGTTCCATACACTGCCTGTAATTTCTTCAATCACTCCCAATTTCACCAAATCAGAAACAATACTTTTCAATCCTTTCTCCCCTTCTGCTGAAATGTTATACTGTGGAATACGTGGTAACGTTACTCCTTCTTTCAAAACAATTTTCACTGGCGCTATTTTCAAGCATCCCACATCATTGTCATTTACGGCCCAAATACAAGTTGGCACCTCACTCAATTCCCCTGTTAAAGATTTCGTCACACATTCAGTAGTCGGCCCACTCTGAGGAGAAATAGTCAAAAATACCCCATCTGGTGTGCAGTGGACAACCGCGCTTAACTTTTTCAATTCTAGGAGGTTTTCCCCACAATTCTCTGTCAAAGAAATGGACAATGTTCAGTAAAAGGCCCTATTGTCACTTCTACTGGTTTGGACTCAGGATTCATTACTGGGGTGCCTGCGAACCCTAATGATATATTTTGTCGCCCTGACAGAGGTATATCTGGAACCAGGTGATGATCTATGGAGCACCTCTGTGCCCCCGTGTCTACGAGGAATCTATGCTCTTCATTCCCAACTTTCATTTCTATGTAGGGTCCTTTCTGATTCACAGGAATGGATACTGGTTCGGACCCCTGTCCTGGGCTGTCCTATTGGGGTAACAACACATCATCTGAGGTGTAATCACTGCTATTACTATAGTATGCACCTGTCGGAGTATCAAAAATATTTCCGCCTCTTCCTCTGTTTCCACTTTGATTGGCCTGATGATTTTGACTCTGAGTAAAAGCATTTTGATTCGGCACCTGGCCCTGATTTTGTGCACCATTCCCTTGACTATTCTGGTGCTGCTGCATATGGTTTCTATTATGGCCATTTGTTCCTGGATGCCCTCTGTGCTGTTTCCTCTGACCATATCCGCCTCTATTTTGCAAGTGTGGGCATTGTGCCCGCCAGTGTCCTTCCTCTCTACAATATGCACATTGGTTTAACCCCAGAGGCCTTCCATGCATATTTAAATTGCCCCTGCTCTGCACATTTCCCCTTCCCCTGTTATGTCCTGCTACCTGCTGAAGTAACACTCCCACTATTGTTCGCAGGGCTTCTATTCTTATTTGTAAAGGGTACTCATTACATATCTCATTTATTTCACCCACAGAAATCCTCGGGCTTGACATCCATCTCATTGTTTCCCGCATACACACTCGCAATCTTTGCCTATCACCTATCTGTCCCGGTGTTGGCAGGGATTTCTGCATATAAAACCCTGTCGCTTTCTTCCTACTTCTCTCAATATCTTTTCTCCTGTACCCCGGTGTGGCAAGTATTTCAGAATATTCTTCATCAAGTCCATTCTTTAATTCAAACAGTCGCTTCACATGCTCTTCTATTTCCTCATCTCTCCCTCTACAACGGGCCAATGCATTCAAATCCAACAATTGCTAAGGTGGTAACTTCCCAACTAACTTTTTCCATTGCACCGACAAATATTCCCCCATGCAATCCAACAATACCTGTTTTTCGTTGCTCTTCCTGAAGTCATGTATTGACGCTAACGTGGCCGTCCCATCGTTCTTGTCTATAACCATTTCCACCTGTTCTTGCAGCTCACGCTTTCTCTCCTTGCTAATCGCGCTGCGGGTCACTCTCATACACTCGTTTTGTTCTAATTCGCTTATGGGGGGGTCCGTCAGAACAGAAATACCCCCTTGAGTGGAAGGTGTGGAAGGGGCAGTGGGCACAGGAGAAATCTGTTGGGGCTGTGATGGTTGTGAAACACTCGGGGCTGGCTGACTAGAGGGCGGTACCTTTACTAATGCTGCCTGTGTCTGTATTGTAGTTGGGACAGGTTGAGCAATAGGAGGGGGTTGGATGACGGCTACTGACGCAATCTTCTTAGTTTCACTTCTCGGGCCTTGTTTTGTCTCGGTTAGTATTTTGTTTATTAATTCGTCTGATGCATGTAACTCTCTCTGTGGATATATTTTTTCAATATTCAACTGGTTGCGTCTATTTGCCTTTCTCAAACTATTGCTCCACTCCTCCTCTTTTTCCTCTGCTCTCTCTGCTTTTGGCTTATGCCTACACACATGTTTCTCTCTACTTCTAAATCAGAGCATTGCTTCCCTCCTCCAATCCCTAAAGGATATCAAGTGCTGCAGGACGCGCTTTCTTACTTATCAAAACCTTTTCCAGGTTATCTATCCGATCCATCTCAAAACTACCATTCCTCGGCCATTGAAGGTCTTCCTGCTTTCTGGTTTGCTTATGCCAAATTTCACAAAACATTATCGCTCCCACACCATACTTCACATACATATCATAAGCCGGCGTTCTCCCCGGAGGCGCAACCTGGCCAGTTTCCAAAGATTGTTCACCGCAGCAGAAAAAACCTGCTAAGGTGGACAATATCCCAGGCATGTTTTAACCTTACCCTTGGCTAATCAAACTTACTCTGGGCGTTTGATTTTGCAAAATCAACTCTCAACCAATATCAGGATCACTTACGAATTGGGGCACGACTCACCTGATTAGTCAATTTGTCTTTTCAAGACACAATTCGTCCGTATACTGACGCAACCAATGACGTAGTGTCTGCGTATCTCGGTACTGCCTCATTTCGGGACCCTCGCCTCCTTGTTCGCTGGCCAGGCACGTCGATCAGGGATCAGCTGTGTGCAGATCTGCAAAGGAGTCATCACTTTTGCAGGGCGCCCCGGACACCTCTTGATCCTGGCTCAATCGCTCCCATCCTCTCCATTCTTGTCGCCTTCATAAGTTTGCAACGTACACGATGGAACAAGTGGGGGAGGGTCCCTATTTGGGTGCCATCTTGAAGGGGCCCCTGAGGGACCCTTGGATGTGGAAACAAGGCACAATCACCACACATGAACTGATATGTCAGACACGAGGTTGTATTCCCAAAATCTAGGGTTTTATTGCAAAAAACAAATAGTCCCAGTTGGCCAAATGGTCCCACGCCCCAGCGATATGTGTCTAACAGACCTCGGGGGACGCAAGGGCAGAAAATTGTACATCAGTTACATATATACAAAATGAGCATCTCACAATCAGTAATGATACATTTTACACATTCGATGCCGCCCCTAATTCATTCCCTTTGAAGTGGAGGCGATGATTGACAATGGTGACTAAATGACATTTTAGATCATCATATTTAGTAACAGTTTGCAATCTCGAATTTACAGACACTATTCTTTATTTGCGAGAACACATCGCTTCTGTTTTCATGGACAAGCTGCGCGTAGGGGGACTGGCACATTCCAGGCCTTACTATCTCCTGGTTTCGATTCACACTCTAGAGGTCAGCTTGCTCTCCGGGGGCTCACAGCGCTCAGAAGGGGGGCCGTTAAGAAGAGCATAATTTAAACCCTTTAATATTAATTTCGTACATTGCTATTCTTTTAAGGAGACTCACTGGCATCCGTGTACTGATAGGAATGCCTTTCTCCCCGCTTCCAAGGATATATGAAGGAGGGAAACAGGCTTTTCTGTCTGGCTCCTCGCGCAATGTTTCAACATGTCTTTAATAACCTTGGACCATTGAAGCAAAATAATATCTACAGCAAAGCAGTTTTACATGAGGCAAAAGTGGCGATGTTAAAGAGAAACATAGAGAAAACAAAATGGCGATTCTGGTTACCTTAAAATGGCTGCACTCTAGTTAAACTAATAGCTATGTAATGAGTAATGAGCATATATTCTTTATACTTCAAATGAGGCGGTTGGTCTTCGGCCAACCAATTATCCTGCATAAGCCTTCTGTTGGAGGGTTGTCTACTTTTCTAGACTGACATGCCCTGCAAACTAATTGTCTGCTGATGAATGGTATTTTCTGTCTATTAATAAATTGTCCCATAATATCATGTGAAGGTTTAACTGTTTGTATTGTGACGATTCACTACAAGTCGACACTTCTCCCCAAGGGGGAGCCCTTTTCAAGGAGACCGTGGAGGTGAAGCCGCTACCCGATAATCCCCCTGGGGGTGGTATGATATGGGAGGATCACAATGGGAGGGCCTTGCCCCACCCCACCAGGGAGATGGATGACCACCTAAGGTATAGCCCTTTTGAGAACAACAGACCCTCACACTCTCTAGCCTCACTTTCTTCTTATAACCTCTTTGTAAATAGTAGACCAGTGTACTGTTGTAAATTAAACTATCTCAAGGGTTTGGAAAGTACTGAGACGAAGAATTACACCGGGAACATAGGTAATCAAAGTATTGGGATGAGGTGGGACACAGGAACAAACAGAACTCTTCCTTCTCAAAGGAATTCTCCTTTTTCTCACTTTCCCCCAGAAGCTCAATGTTACCCAAGCCCTGGTTCTCTCTAGGCTTGACAACTAAAATAGCCTTCTCCTGAATCTACCTTCTTCCACTTTATGACCCCTCCAGCTAATCCAGAATAGAGCAGCAAGACTTATCCTTGGCCTTAAACTCAAGGACCGCCTCTCTCATGCCCTAAAAACTCGTCACTGGCTGTCGGTTGCGGCACAGAATAAATTCAAATCCCTCTGCATAATCCCAGCCTCTTACTACGCAAAGTGGCCCAGGTTGCGTAGCACTTACATTACTATACACTTCATCTGCGCTCACCCATGAGCACGGACATTCCAGCACTTACCCTTCCTCCACTTACCCTCTTCTCACTACACATGCACGTTCTGAATGCTCACAACGCATAGGTCTGTCTTTACCTTCTACTGTATTGATTGTTTTTCAATCCCATGTTCCCTCCCTATTGCACTGTGGAATACTTACTGTATAAGCTCCTAACAAATGCACAATAAACCAATAAACCAACAGCAGTACCAAGAAGGAACTGCATCGGTTATATGTTCTGTGGAGGCGTGGTTCCTCCTACCCCAAAAAACTTTAAGAAGGATTGCCTATCAAGGAGACAAAGCCAACCAGGGTGCAATACCGTGAACCCCGGGAAGCATGAAGGAAATACAGAGAAGGCCAAGATGGAGCCAAGAGCAGTCTGCTCCTGGATTCGAGAGGACAACAGGACTCCTTTGCCCAATGGCGTCCTGGCAGTAACGAGAGGCTGGCTGACAATGACGCAAACGCAAGAGACTGCGTCCATACTGCTGGTCCAAGCACTGGGCAAGAGAACACGAGGTGAAGGCACTGAGACACAAAGATGCCTGTGCAGCACAGTAGAGTAGAGACCCCAGGAAGAACTGGCTGTGCATCCCGGGAACACGAACGGGAAAGGTGCTGGGATCGTTAGGGGCCGGAAAGTATAGGACGAAAAAACCCTGTATGGACATAACAAGCAGGATTATATCCCCTTTGTGTCAGTACTTGGCAAGCGAGGCAGCCAAGAAGACATAAAAAGAAGGGGAGAGAAACAAGGGTCGGGACCCGAACCAAGAGAATGGTACAAGTCATATTACACCTGGCAGTTCTTGGTAGGGAAGTGAGCCAAGTTGACCAAACCAAAGAAGAAGAGAAACGGGGGTCGGGTACCCAAACCAAGAGAGTGATTCAAGTCATCTTCCTTGAGGCAGTACTTGGCAGGGAAGTGGACTAAGTGGGCCAAACCAAAGAAGAAGAGAGAAGTCAGGGTCATGGACCCTCATAATGCTCAGAGTTGGGTGTTGTAAGTGTGAAACCTAATGAGGAGGACACCAGGGGAGGGAGTCATTCCCCCTGGTTCTAATAGATTGTTTTATGATTACCAGGAGAAGGGAGTCATTCTCCTGGTAACTCGGAGCAGGAGGAAGGTCCAACAGGCCTGGTGAAGGGAATCATTCCTCCGGGTTAATTTGAGAGTTGGACCGAACGCCAGGAGAAGGGGGGCATTCTCCTGATCTTCAGAGTAACTATTGTGTTAAACTTTGTGACCTGGGGAAGGGAGTAATTCCCCCAGGCTATCTGAGACTGAACACAGGAGAAAGGAGGCATTGTCCTTGCCCACCAAGCAAATATTGTGTGGACCTTTGACCATAACCCAGGAGAAGCATGGCATTCTCCTAGGACCAGAACAATTCTGCTTTATTCTGTAGTATATAGTGTAAAACAGAAGTAATGTTTTTTTGACACAGGAAGGTGGGTGCTTTTACTTTAACAGACATCCCAACAGTCACCTTAGATCTTCAGCTGATGCACAGAAACCCCTTTTAGAAATAGGGAAAAATAGGTTTTCTGTAGCTTTATTATCTAATGCAAGTCTTTAGCCCCAAACATGTCATCTTTGTGTCAGAGTCCTTCTTCTGCACCCTTACAGTATGTAAGGCACTGTATTAGCACACGGGACTGGGGAGCAGCCAATCATGTTCCACAGAACGCGGGCTGAAATTTCTGATCAGCCCGCGTTCCACAGAACCGCAGGCTGCTTCCCCCGCTGCAGGCTGTCATCTTCTTCCCCGCCATCCTGTGACTTTTTTTTTAAATTCCATTTCCTCTCCTACTTACCTGATTATTGTGGCGGCACTGCCAGCCACCACTAACACTTCCCATTTCCATCTGGCATGGTCATGGAAGAGGGGCTCCATACAGAGCCCCGCTGTCTATAATAGTGGCAGCCATCTTGGTAAAGTATTTTCCTTCATTCAACGGGACGCACGCGGGGTCCCATTGAATGAAGAAAAATACTTTTTTTTTAGCACCCTGTATGACCACTTTGGTAACCCGGTGTGCTAATTGCGTTAAGCCCCCGTTCCAAGGGATGGAACGTGGTAATGGCGCGGTGTCCTCGTTATTGGTCCTCACTTTGCTCGGACCAATAACTTGAGCTGCCGGGCCATGGATTAACACCATAATCATGTAAATATCACAGTGAGTGTTTTACTGTTACAGTACCCAAAGGAGCCTTCCTAACATTTTATTCAGGCCTGTCTACTAGTATTGGATGTCAGCACAGAAGTGGGTGCAAGGCATAGGGTGGAAGGCAGAGGGGTAATGAGGACACAGGATCACATTCCTGTAGGTGGTCAAGGAAAAATGAGTCACTTTCAAAATCCAATTCAGATGTTTCAACAGAACAGTGAAGGAAACATGCTGGGTTGTTTTTGCGTCGAAGGATTGCAACCTCTAGTAACAGTTTCTACGGTACAGCTTTGCAAAATAACCATGCCTTCTGTATCTACAGCCTCTAGCATCCATCCATCTTGTTTAACTGTTAACAGTAATTTACAAAAGAGGTATCCCCAGTTACAGGAGGAGCCACTGCATCTGATATATCTGTGAGCAGAGCTGCTGTTAATTTGGAAGGCAATCCTGTGTTTTTTAAGGGGTACTTTGTCAAGCCCCTGTGAGGACTGTGTTTAGGATTTTAGTCTGTGATAAGTAATGGTGGTTTACACTACTATATGCTAGGTTCTGTGCCAAACGTTTCACTTCGTATGTCGGGTTTACAGGCATGGCTTCAGATAGGGGGATTTAAGTGGGATTATTCTACTCCCTATTTTCTTTTCAAGTTTAGAGTGAAATCGTTTTTAATGAATTAAACAGTAATGTAAAGTAGCTTTAAAGTGAGTGTAAACATGTTTCACCTCTAGAGCAGGCACCCTCTTGTAACCCATACTTTTCCCACCTATCAATCCATAACAATTAAAATACATTTTGTGTTAAATGGGGTAGTAATATTAATAGAGCTCCTTCCTGTGCCACTGCTCTGACGGTACCGCTTATCCAAAATCATCAGTGAGCCTTTGGGAGTGGAAGCAGGGAGAAGTCTTCTAAGCGTCCATTGTTTCCCATTTATTGCTGGATATATTTTGACGTGCTTTATATATATATATATATAGATATATATATATATATATATATATATAAACCCACTGTTTATACAGTGCTTAAAATGCTTTTTTCTGGCACATTCATGTATTTGTCTCTGCACAGGAGCACTTTTGCATGGTACTGTCGTAGGTTTTGTCTTTGGTTGGTCTCTGTGCTCTCTTAGAAAAGAAAGTCAAAATATTTGTAAAGTGTGCTATAAGGTGCACATTTTGTGCTGATTTGTACGAAATTGCAGTGGTTGGGAGGAGGGATTTACCTTCCAACCCCTGTAGAGATGATAGCTCGTTAGTTATGCATACCTCATTAGTCCCTCCCACCCATGGAAAGGAATGTGTACACGAAAGAAAACCCTTTCTGAACTTGTAGAAACATAATTGGATAAATGCACTTTTATATTAAACTTCCTCTTCAGATGAGGCTTAGTAATAGCTGAGTTCCATCCTGTGACACTGCGCTGCTGCTATCACTGATCTGTGAAGATGACTGGATGGGAGCCAGCTACCAGGCTGCTGGAGTGTCTGTTACCTGATTTTTTTTTTGGTAGGAGTATGTGTACTCCCTACTTCTTTTTTTTTTGTTTGGGAGTTTATCATTTGCTAGTACTTTGTTTACCCATCGGGCGACTTTCTAGAGCCACATGAATGCTGAAAATCTAAACGGAGCTTTTCACTAGCCTTTACTCAGATGGCAGCAACAAGTCAGATTTTTTTCTTCTTCTGAGACCCATGTTTTACGTTGATTAACCAACCCCCATTGAGTCATCAATCCAGATTGAGTCATACAGGAGCATCTGTGCGATTTTCATGAATTGCATACCTGCGGATAATATATATTGTTTACCAAATTTGATCACAATTTCTCACTTTTTGTGCACATTTAATTGCAGGTTTTGTCTGTCAGCTGTTAAAATCTTTACTTCGCACCAGTGTTCTGTTTTTGTGTGCAATTGTGTTGTTCTAGTACATGTGTCACGCTAAAACATAACGGTTCTCATTGTCATGAGAGCCGTAACCTGAAAGGAAGGTTGTAAAGCCTTGAGTAAAAGACACGAAAGTGTGAATATTTCAAGAAGAAGTGACCAGTCAGTGAATGTCTGGTGAATTCCTGCAGCATTTTCGGCAAAGTAAATTCACAGAGTGTTCCCACTGTGACAAATCTAGCAATATCGTCACTGATTCTCTGGAGGGAAACTTCTCTTACATGGCCGAGGAAAGGCAGAAGCTACCTGACTCTGACCCTGGGGGTGGCTATCTGCAGGAGGTCCACATCTGGGAAGACAAACTCCAGGGAGGCAGACAGCCATTGGATCAAAATACTCTTGCAGTCACAAATCCTAGTGACACTCATGTGACCCTGCAACATACCTATATGGCTTATTGTGATGTAGTTAAAGAATTCCCAGGTTTTTTTCAGCCAATCACCTTATTTATCTTTGCCCCACCTCTTTTTAGTAGTGAGACAAGGAGGAGGGATAGAGCAATGAAGATGACCAGAAGCGTGAAGCCAATGCTGCGTTCTATTCTTTGGAAAATGTTAAGCAATGACAGGAAGTTTAAAGCTGACGCAGCTGACCAGAAAGAGAGAGGGAGAGACTGAAACTGTTGGTAACTTGCTGTGATGCGGTCAGAACGCTGGAGGCAAACAGACTGTAAAAAGCAGTATGGAGGCTGTCGTGAACAGCGTGCAAGGAGACCGAACCAAAGGAAGCTCACCGCTTGATGGCCTTAAGGAGCTGAAGCCACACAGATCAGAAGAAGGCAAAGCGAGGGGTAACCGGCTAATGGGACACACGCTGAGTCAGCAAACTGAAAATGAAGGAGAAGGAATGAGAAAGGAACACCAAAGCCCCCCGCTAAACCCAAGGAAAATGAATGGGTTACCGGAGCACTTGAAGGTGAATGTAAGAATGTTTTGTATTTTCCCTTATCCCCTCACTTGCCGTGAAGTGCTTTGAAACACATTGTGAATAGGCGCTATATAAATAAACGATCATATCCTATCATGCCGTGTTGCATTAACAGCACAAGATAGTCAAAGTGATACCATTAAGGAAACTGCAAGTTATATTAAGACAGGGTCGGCAACCCAATATTTCAAATGAGGAATTGTTGTAAATGTGAACTTTGTTGGAAAAGGGTCAATGACCCATTATCTGAAAAGAAGAGTTCAAACAGATACATATTTCGAGGGGATTGGGTCCTCCGACGTATTCCATATCTATGACAGGTAATCACCGCAGCGGTGATTACCTGTCATAGATATGGAATACGTCGTCGGACCATCCCATCGAAAGAACGTTACCAGGTAAGAAAGTAACTTGTTCTTTGCTGAGAAAGGGTGGATGACCCAATATTGCAACAACATTATTACGTGGATGAAAGCGAGAATGATTGGAGAACTGAAAAGCCCTGGCAGCTAAGGGAACCAGGCAAACAGTTCTGGGACTCACACACATACAGGAAGATAAAGTGAAACAATAGTGTGACACCCTGGAAGGAGTGTAAACCAGGAGTGGAAGGAGAAGTGAGCTTGAGTTTGTGATACAGTGGTGTGCAGTCATTTTTTCGAGAAAAAAAATATCGAAAGACAATGTCGAAAAGTAAATGTTGGAAAAAAAAAGTCGAATTCCTTTTTTTAATTATATATATTTTGGGGTCCGGGAATAAAATCAAAAAGGGGTAAAATAAAAAAAGGGGGGCTGGGAGCGAACCCCCCATTTTGAATAAAAAAACGAAATAAAAAAAAATGTGACTTTTTTTTTTCAACATTTTTCATTTCGAAAAAATGACTATGAACCTGATACAGTATTGTGACATCCTGGCAGCAGAGTAAACCAGGCGTGGAAGGAGAGCAAACTTGTATTTGTGAAAAAGTAACGTGACATCCTGGCAGGAGAGTAAACAGGAGTAGGAAGGGAAGTAAACCTGAAATTGTGAAATAGTGACAAACTGATATAAAAGGGAAGAATCACCCCCCTTTTGTGGATCATTGTGAAAGTCACACTTGCTCTGGCAGTAGAGTACACCTGGGAGGTAAAGAGACTAATGGAAGTGCAAAGTGTGAAAAACTGAACTTGTGAGAGTGTGTTGAAAAAATGCTCAATGGAAGACTCATCACCCTTGGACAAACTTAAACTATGATAAAGTGACTTTTAAACTACCAGAAGAAATCTAGGGGAAGGGAGACCCCTTTCCTGGTGTAACTTTATTCTTTTCTTTTCTGCACCTTAAAACTGTATATTTTGGAACTCTGAAAGAAAACCTACAAGTGCATAGCTTGCAGAAATCCCCTTGTACACATTATATTGAGTTTAGAGTGTAAGGGTCAGTTTAGGGTTTTTGGATACAGGACGGAGGATGCTCTTTTGTTTACCATCCTGACACAGACGATCCTTAGTTTTGTTTAGGCGGGGAAACCTCTATTAGGACTAGGGATAGATAGGTTTTCCCCCAACTCTCTCATTATTTAGGTAAATAAATGTCTATAGCAAGCACATAACATGCCACTGCATCCGAGTCTTACTCTTGATCCCCTACACCACCCTTAGCTGAGAGGTCTGGGCCACAATGCTCTATGACCAAATCTAATACAATGACCATTTGGAATTTGGAGAGGTTTTAGGTTTCCTGTAAATGTTTTCAGTGATGACCAAAAGGGCATGTTTTATTTTCAATGCTATGAGGGACTGTAGAATGAAAGTGCTCTGGTCCCAACATAGGGCCTTCAAGTTAATCCATCTTGCAACCAGAAGCCAGTAAAGCAGTCTGATAAAGGTACATTTCTTCTCGCCTGGGTCGTTTAGAGAGCAATGTAGAAGTGGCATTTAGAGTGTGTTGTAATCTCTGCAGTAGAAATGAGGTCTAGGTTTATTGAACTGGAATAATGTGAGTGTGAAAGCTACATAGGTATTCATCTGTATCATTTGGTAGGAGAATGAGACATAAATAAAATAGTATTTCAGTTTCCTAATGAGGCGAACCACCTACTAATTTATCAGAGGGATCAGAAGTAATTACGAATATACAGTAAATTCCCAGCTAGTTAGATATTTACTAAAAATAAGAATGAATGTAACCATCTTATCTGCTCAGTTCAGTCTGGAGACGTGCAGAATTTCCAACTTCTCCCTCCTTACCCAGGACAGAGATGTGGTGTATTGTCATGGAACTGTTGAGAGACAGATGAATACGTCATTCATAGCTTCTGCCACCCACCTCCAGCCCCAAACCGCACAGGTGAGAAACATTACTCACTAAGGCAGGTACAGAAGGAGATGAACACATTCTAAGCTGAAGATGGCAAGAATAGAAAAACCAACATTGTAACAATGAATGTGCATGCATTAGACACAAAGCAAATGTGAACTCAACATGAAGAACACACACATTAGGTAATAGATGCATTTATACAAGAAGAATATTAACATAACATCCATAAAACATGAAAAATACTAACATAAGCACTGCATAAGCTGAATACAACAGGAATGACATGTGACTATAGCTCACTTACATATTAACGCAACAGTAATGGGCAGCCCTATTTTCCAAAATGGAAGCCGCAACATTCTTCTAATTAAACAAAAGGCCTCAAGGCTTCACTAGAACTCAAAATGCTGAAATCCCAGAAATACAGATCCATGCAGAGCTCAGGCAGAAGCCGGCAACCAGAGTAAAGGTTCCTGCAAAACGGGGTTGGGGATCCTACTGTTGCAGAGAAGGCACGAGATAGCAATTCCCAGGACACAGAAGCATACTCCCAGATTAATTAAAGCTTAGAAGAGTGCAAACAACCATGGTTAGTCAGGTGTATGCAAAGTATAAGCTAAGTAAAGTCAGTGAAGAATAACTCAATGGTATGCCCAGTT
Source organism: Ambystoma mexicanum (assembly GCF_040938575.1). Classification (NCBI taxonomy): domain Eukaryota; kingdom Metazoa; phylum Chordata; class Amphibia; order Caudata; family Ambystomatidae; genus Ambystoma; species Ambystoma mexicanum. The sequence continues at coordinate 957,228,946 of NC_090921.1, read as the reverse complement.
GTGAAAGTAACCATAACAGTCACATTAATATTTGCTGAAATCTTAAAAAATGCATGGTAAATAGTACCAACCATGGTCCCATTACACGTGATCCATAATTGGCAAACACTGCCAATTCATTAGGACCAGACACAGATAGAACACCTCCTGTACTCCTTACACATATACCCAGACCCGACACATCGCACAAGTCTAAGTACAAATAAAACACACTGGCTCATGGCTTAGGAATAAGAGCTAGTATATTTTTTAATACAATGGAAAACAGCCTGTGGACCTCTCTCCCACTACTCTGGTCTGGCTCATGTCTTGATGACCTGTCAATTGTCCAGGATTGGTTAGCAGAATCGTCCAGCAAGTTATGTGGCAACCAATAATTTGGTTTAAAGATCATGTTGTTTTAATTTTATCAATGTAGAAGTGGTCCCCTGTGGAGCCAGCAGAGTGTCATTACCCATTACTTATCAAGTCTATATTTAACCAATTCCCTTAACCAATCCCCAGCACCTGAAGGTTTTGTACCACGATAACGTCAGCAATTATGAGTTTTGAGTATTGAACAAATTGTTTTGTATTGAATTATTTGAGAGCTCCAAGACTGTAATGCTTGTATGCTATCCCTGCTTTAGATGATACTAAAGCTGGGTTTTGCCTTGCCCTCTGTCTACTTCCGTTATTTGGTCTGGTTTTGACTGACTCTATATCCTCTGGGTAACCCAGGACTTTCTTCGGTCACCTTAACAGAAACTACTGTTTGCACAAACTTTTTTTTACTTTAGTTTAATTTCTTGGTAGGTTTCCAAAACAGTGCCATTTCCTAAAGAAATGTGATTTGAGCTGTTAGATCCTTTAAAGAGGTATGCATGGCATTAAAATCACTGTCCATGGCCTGTAGCAACACAATAAAATGGGAGGTAAGGGTGGAGCAACACAAAAACAATGAAACATTTAGATTATTTACAAAAAGTACAACCTCAACTAAATTATCACAGAATCTACCAAAACTGGACTTTGATTCCACTGATGACATTGTGAAAATACTTGAAGCAGTTATTCAAACCAGATTGGATTTGGGACAGCTCTGAAACAATCTGTTCCATTTTTAAGACACATTCCAAAAGATCTTTTTTTTATTGTCTTCCCAAAATAAACACAAATCCTCAGCCTCCTTAGGGTAGACCCATTGTCTCCCTTTGACATTTGATTTTTGTACCTTGCATGATGTATATTAACTACTTTTTGTAAGAATTAATAATATATTACATATACAAAGATACTATGGGTTCTATGAAGAACTTTGAAAACATTGCAATTCCACAGAAGGAATTTAAACTCTAGGCATGTTACACATAAACATAAACCTGCTAAAAAGCAACATCCTGTAAAGGGAAAGTATTGGGATGATTCAGAAAAAAATAAGTTATTAAAATGTACACACACAAACCAATCACAGATTCTTCATTTTGCTTCTTTGCATTGTGATTAAATGCAACTTTTTTCCAGCATAAGCTGAGATTTTACTCTTTAAACAAAGGAATTTCCATGGGTGCCAATTGTGCACCTAGTTTTGCCAATATCTTTTGCAAGATGTTGAAGCTTAACATTTTCTAAACAAAAAGTAGGTCATTTAAAATCAGCGTCCCTACTCATCACAAAGATGCTGTGTTCTTAATCTGGTTTAATTCAGAGAAAGCATTAATGAGCTTTATACAAACCCTACATTTGACTCATCCCCATATAAGATTTACATGAGCATGGTCGATTGAGATAATTAATTTGACTGTAATGAATAAATGACAAATAGATTGGTATGTTGACTGTATCATAAACCTACTGATAGAAATTCCCTTTTGCATGCCTCCTCTTACCATCCATCAACTGTTATCAAAGCTATACCCTTTTCACAATCGGTGAAAATAATCTATACGAAAGATCAGCATATAATTAATGTGTCTCAAAACATCAAGGAATACTTTTTGTCAAGAGTTTGCCAAATACAAGTGTTCACAGCCATTTGTGAAAAAAGCCTTGAAAATACTTCACAAATCCACATTGTTCAAACACAAGAAATAAGATACCACCTGGATCATTTGTGAGTTACAAACAGACTAAATCAAAAAATTAAAAACTTTAACTCACTGAACAACATTATAAAGAGATTTTCAAATGGCCAATATCACCAGGGAAGCACCTTTATTTATTTGCATATGCGCCAGCAGACTGGCCAGCAAATCTACTAAATCTGGCATTTTATCAGCCCACAAGGACCTGGAAGCTTTACTTGGCTAAATAATCTGTAATAACATACTTGAGGGTTCTGAATTTTGCTCACCCACTAACCGGAGAAACCTTTCACCTTAGCAATATGCATTGTGCCAATGCATATTTGCAGTTTACTTTTTAAAATGCCATGTGTACTTTGCATCGTTGGAGAAGCCATTAGACTGGTTAATATGTGCTTCAATTAATGCAAATCAGATATCAGGGCAGATTAAAAATATAATCGCCATTCGCAGAACATTTCCAAACACATCATTGCAACGTGTCTGAATGGAAATACAGAATTATGGGACAGGTACAATAGTTCCCATGGTGGAGCATATGTTTGCTTGAGCAGAGGGAAGCCTTTTGGGTTTGCATGAACCCTCTGAGTGCCCAATTATCTTGGGAACATGTGTTTAACCATACCTGTGTATTGGGAAGATAGCTTAGGGGCAATGCGCTCATCTTGTAAGCAAGATGAGGTGGAGCAACACATGTTCGATCCCCGGGTCCGCACATTTGGTATTAAGTGTGTTATAAATAACCCATTACAATTAAAAAAGAGCATGAAACTACATAGTTCAGAAATCTTTGTGACTGTCCATTGTTAGTGGCTACAGTCAATGGATATACCATCCAGTCTAGAAACAACTGTCCACCTCTGCCATTCACACCGGTAGGAGCCATGATTGAATCATGTGCAGGAACTGTAAATAATTCTCAGCATTATGAAGAATAATTAATTTCCCTTTGTAAGTTTGTTTTGTCATATTTTGCGTTATAATGGATAAGATAAACATATGTTCAACACATTTTTATATGGTGTCAAGGCACCATGAAGTAGACACACACAACTGAATTGAAGTTTGGGCTACAAACATTTATAAATAAAATAATAAAATCAGGGTTGGTAGAAGGCCTAACTTGCCCTATGCTAAAGTGGGATTTCCCTACCTAAATAAAACCAAGGATGGTCTGTGTCACGTAGTCCAAAGTAAAAGTCTGTCCGTGTCCAAAACCTATGCTTGCCCTCACATCTATTTATCTACAATGCGTAGGGATGTCAGCATCAAAATTATAAGTGTTAAAATAACAGTTCAGAGCTTCTTCCAGTTCTCGGCTTATCAAAGATTTGCTTCTCCAAGGTTGGTTCAAAATAGTTCACAATGCAAAGGGGTTCCCTTCCCCATGCTTCAAGATAGTTCACAGTCAAAAGGGGTTCCCTTCACAAAGCTTTCAAGCCTTTCAACCTCTTCAAAACACAACTACTGGGAATATGTCCCAGCTCTTCTGGTTTGGTTGCTTTTCACCAATTTAACAACTCAGCCTTCTTTACCCTCAGTTCACAAAACAACTCCTTTAGTTTCAATCACAAGCTTCTTGCAGGAATCAAGTGGCTTTTCCACAGGTGGATGTACTCGGTCTGGGCGCAGTTGCTGGACCACATGGTCCACCCATTACAGGTTACGCAACTGACACACCATGTTTGCCTCTTCGCCTTTGTGTGCACGTTGCCACTGTTTCAGCTCCACAGTGGTGCATGGTTTACTTTCATTTTACATCCTCATGATGATATAATCATTGCTCATTTTGCCACCATTCATTTGATGCGGTTTCATAAGCTTCTATGGTTCTTGCAAATGCTTGTTCTCTCAAGTTACACAGTTCCTCTATAGATGCTTCTATGGCTCTTGCCAATGCTTGTTCTCTCAAGTTACACAGTTCTCTTATAGCTTCTGCTTCCACAAAACTGCTTTCATTCATATTGGTTTTCAACAGTTCTTGCTTTAATTCAGAGCGATATTCAAAATTGCTTGCTTTCATTTAAATCAGTATTCCAAAGTGTCTGCTTTTCATTAGAATCAGCATTCATTACAGTTTCACAGTTCTGACCTGCTCTGCCGGCCGCCCCTGTGTTCCCTTTCCTAGGTTGACTCAGTGGTCGGTGCTTGTGGCTCTCCAGCAAGGCTTCTGGCCGCCCTGAGCACGCTCTCTTGTGCAGTGCTTCATTCGATATCCTCAGTGTCTCTCTGTGACTTTGCCCCTACCCCCTATGCTTCTCTCGTAGCTCGGGCCTGTTTTGGAATCTTTGCCTGGTCACGTCGGCTTCCTTTCCGTAGTCTGCCACCATCCTCCAACTTCCTTCAGTTTCGCTTCCCACTGCATTTTCTCCCCATCCTCGAATATTGATGGTATGTGCTGATGACTTCAGAAAGCAAACATGTAATAATGTCCTTTGTGCTTTTAAAAGCAACATTCCGTTGTATTTAAAATAATGATAAAAAATGCAGTCAAACGCATTCGCTTGTATATTGAGAAAAAACCCAGTTAGTAAAACCCTGCTAAACCATTTATCCCTTCAATGCAGCTGAACATTGATCAAATAAAATGTAAGTTGTCTGATGAGTTCCTAGCTCTGAAACAGCTTTACTGTGTTTTCAGTGCTTTTGGAGATGTGCATGGCAGCTGACGCTCTGCACTTACCCCCAACTCCACAAGACTTTCAGAGGGATTCTGACATGAGATATTTTTTTTTTCTGTCATGAGACATTCTGCTACTTAGAAGTATATATTTGCACAGTGTAATATGTTTAATTGTGAATAATAAAAAAAATACATTGGTGGATTCCATGATGGCCCCCGGTGAGTAGGGACGTGTGATCCCTCGCTCTGACCGTGGCCACAAGTAGCAAGCCCATCTGCATGGGTGGGCTGGGCACCATTGATGACAGCAGTGTGCAGTGAACCTAGTGGGAAGCAACTGGGGGCTGTTGGGCTCACCACCCCTCCTCAGCGCTGTGAAGAACATGGATCCGCAGAGCCCAGGTGCATTTAGGGCATTGCCTGGGGTCAAAGAAGACAGCGTTCCCACTAAGAGTGGAAGCCTTGCGGAGGAGGTTTTGCAGGGAGCCACAGTGGCTGAAGTAATATGTGGAGCCCCTTGCTAGTATTTTTGGGCAAGAGGGAGTGCATTGAAAGTTTGAAACCCGTGGCATGGAAGGCGGAACATGGACGCAGTGGCTGGGAGCTGGTGCCGCCTAGAGGAGGCAAGTTAAAGGGAGACTGTAGCAGTGGAGCTGCACGCTGCAGACGCAGAGGGACTGTGAATGAAGGAGGGCGCTGACTCCGACTGGTGTTGTGGGATCCCCTTGTGACTGTGAAGGTACTCGGAACATTTTGGCTGGCATGGGTGGATGGAATACGCTGGTGGGGACCATCCGGGGATGGTAGCTCTTCCCCCTTTGTAGCGGATTGAATGCTCTGTGTCAGCGAGGGAGGATGCGTCCCTCCATTTAATAAATGTGAGGTCGGACCGTGAAGGGAGCTGCGAGCAGCAGTGAGGGATATGGAACAATGCAGGGACATGACGACCAGCCGCCATGTAGGGTATGGCAGCTCTTCCCCTTTTGTTGCGGATTGAGCATGGTGTATCCGCCCATGAGTGTGCTTCCCTCTATTGAATAAAAGGGAACTGCTTGCTGGATTGATAGCGGTACTCTGCAGCAAATGTAGGTGTGGCCTCCGATTGAGGATACGTGCCGAAGCAGATTAAGTGGATTTGGAATTGGAATATATTGGGTTTACTGTAAGTGAACATTTCGGGTAGATTGGGCCATAATGTCAAAATCAAAAAATAAGGGTGCCCATACTAAACGGAGGCAACCACAGATGGAACAAGAGGGGTTGTTAGAAAGGTGTTGGAAACAAAGTGGAGAAACGCAGACAAGCTCAAGTAAGAAAATGCAGTGGTGAGGAAGAGAAGAGAAAATTTACGGAATCTGGTGAAATGGCATTTAGTAAAGAGGATCTCAGAGTATGCTTGAAAGAGATGGAAGGGAGGATAACGGACAATGTTCAACAGCGATTTCCTTCGCTATGGGAAGAATTGAGATCCTCCTTGACGGAAGTTAAGGCGGAACTACAAGTGCTGGGTTGGCAAGTTGGTGTAACAGAACAAAACTTGACAGAGACTTCGGAAGAGGTCCGACAAAATAGTGAACTGCTGGAACACCTGGCAAGAGTCTCATAATTTAGAGCTACAAAATGAGGATCTAGAGAATCAGTCAAGAAGATCTAATATTCACATTAAGGGTCTAAGTGAAACAGTAATGGACGCCGACCTGAAAGTTACAATTCAACAATGCTTTGGCAGCTAGTTAATGGAAGTTCCACCAGAGCAAATAGGGATTGATAGAGTCCACAGAGTGGGCCCCGAGAAGGAGGGAGCCTGGGGCCAGACCTAGAGATGTAGTGGCCTCTATATCTATATATGCTGTAAAGGAGAACATATTGCGGGCAGCAAGGGCAGTTGGAGAGGTCGCTATTAATGGGATGCAGATCCAATTGTACCAGGATTTAGCACTAGTGACATTGCAGAAGTGAAGGGATATGGGCCAGGTAACAAGGGCTTTGAGAGAAAAACAAATTATGTATAAATGGACCTTCCCATTTGGGTTGGTATTCACTCTGGAAGGGACACAGCATTGCATAGCCACATGTTTTGAAGGACTGGCTCTGCTTAATATAGAGGAAGAAGGGGGGGCACGAAGAGAGACAAGTGGGGCTTTCTGCTCAACAAGGGTTACGAAGATGGGATTGGTTGATGCTAGAAGGGAGGAAAGGGGGACAAGGAACCACTTTGAAGGGCCCTTTGGGCATGGGGTGAGTTTGGGGTCTGGAGGGGGTGGCAAAGGGGCCTCCTAATTGGTAGAAATGTACGATGTTCGCTTTAGTGAAGGAGTTCAATAATTGTTGAGGGCACAATTTTGGGTCAGGGTGGAGGGCTGGCGGACTATGTTTTGGAATCCTAGGGAGGTGGTAGGATACCTCCCGCAGGGGGTTTCCCCAGGGTATACTTTGGGCCTTAGCTTGGTGACTTCTTCCAGAGGATGTCATAGGATCATAGGCCTGGACCAGGGAAGGGGCAGGAGGAGAGTGGGGAGGGTGAAGGGGGGGGCTAAGGGGTGTACCGGGCAGAAGGATGGAGTAAAAATAATAATGGGTGTAGAGTTTGCAATCAGAAATGAATTTATCTGTGAAAAATGCATCCAACATTTTCTCATATAACGTCAGGGGATTGAATTCCCCAGCGAAGCGGAGAAAGGTGGAAAAGATTATCAAGAGAGCAAATATAGACATCATAATGTTGCAAGAGACTCATATTAAAAAAGATGGACAAGGTGGTGGGGAGATTACGCATGTTTGATAGATTGTACCAGTCCAATGCAGTAGGCAAAACGTTGGGAGTAATGATAGGCTTCAAAAATGTGTTAAAGGTGATGGTACAGAGACAAAAAGTGGACCCGGAGGGTGCATATGTGTTTGTACAGGTGCAAATGGAATACAAGTGGATCACATTACCCACAGTATATGCACCAAACACGGGCCAAATAGCAGGTATGTGAGAAGTTTTAAGTAAGTTTGAAGAGTTTGCAAGGGGTGAAATAATACCTACTAGGGATTTTAATATGGCTTGGGATCCCAGACTGAATAGGGGTTGGAGAGGGGGAAAAGGTGTGATTCAACCTTCTTGAGAGTTCAAAAGGAGCTTTAAGAATTTGGCATTGAGGGATGTGTGGAGGGTGATGAAAGGTGATACAAATGTTTTTACATGTCTATCATTCTCTGTCGAGAATAGATTATGTTTGGGTAACGATGAAACTCCTGGGAGAGATGAAGGAGGTAGAGGTTGGATCAATAGCTCTGTCGGATCATGTTCCTCTTATGGTTCGGTTCAGAGATATCTGTCCACGGGTAGGGTTATGGGCCTGGACATTCCCTAGAGATCTTCTGTGTGATGAGCGGCTTGTCGAGGATATTTAGTCTAAAATAGAAGAATATTTCCTTATAAATGCTGCCTAAGCGGTGTCACCTGAATCTTTATGGGATGCTTTTAATGCAGTGCTTCGAGGTGAGCTTATAGCACTTAAAATCCAGAGAGATAAACAGAGGGCGAAGATGGAAGAAGACCTAGAATCTTAGCTGTGGGATACCCAACAGGCCATTGCCAACAAGAGAATGCAGGCTTTGATAAATAAATTGGGAGCGCTAAATCGTCAATTAAGTCTGTTAAGGGCAAGGAGGGCTGAGAGATCATTATTGATAACTAGACAAAGGTATTATATCTGGGCCAATAAAGCAGACAGATTGTTGGCTCGTCAGTTGAGAGGTGCGGAAGCTGCAAAAATGATACAACATATTGGGTTAATGATCACGGGAACGGAGGAGATAACGGAAGCATTCGCCCAATATTATGAAGTATTATATACATCAGACCATCTGGGTGATATAGAGATACAAAGATATTTGAGTTCAATAAATATGCCTAAAATAACTTCGGAGGAGCGGGACATCTAGATAAAGAAAATTAGTGAGGAAGAAGTGTTGATAGTGATAAAGGCTTTACCGATTAATAAAGCACCGGGACCGGACAGGTTCCCTGCAGTTTTTTACAAGAAATATGCCACGCAGCTGGCTCCGATATTGAAGGACTTAATTAACATGCTAGGGGCTAATAGATCAGTGACGGCAACAATGTCGGAAGCTAAGGTGGTGGTCTTTGGTAAACCGGGGAAAGATCCGACGAGGTGTGGGTCGTACAGACCCATTGCCTTATTAAATATTAATGCAAAGTTGTATACGAGTATTCTGGCAGCAAGGTTGTCATTGTGCTTACCTTCGCTGATACATATGGATCGATCAGGGTTTATTATAGGTATACAAACATCATATAACATTAGACGGCTTTCTCACCTATTGGAAAAGGTTCACATTAAACAGACTCCTGCAGTATTGTTTTCATTAGATGCCAAAAAGGTGTTTGATCGTGTAGAATGGCCTTTTTTATTTAGGGTGATGGGACAAATGGGTATGGGGACTAAATGTATCCAAATGGTGCGGGCTAATTATCAGGCTCCCTCCTTACGTTTGGCATTTAATAAACAGCTTTCAAGTATTATAACAATAAGTAGAGGTACCCGTTAGGTGTGTCTGTTATTCCCTCTCTTATATGCCATTTACTTGGAGCCATTTTTATGCAGGATTAGGATGCGAGAGGAAATACAGGCTATTATGTTTGGGAGTGAGATACTTAAGATTGCGGCATTTGCAAATGATATGTTGTTAATGATGCAAGACCCTAAACAGTCAATAATGGAATTATTGGAGGAACTAGCAGAAATTGAACGAGTAGCAGAGCTGAAGGTTAATATGGGAAAGTCGGAGCTTTTGGATCTAAGTTTACTTCCTTCTCAGAAGGAGGCTCTGACTTCCTATTCGCCGTTTATTGTAGCAGATAATTATATAAAATACCTGGGAGTTAATATAACGAGGACAGTGTCCTAGCTGTCTGAGCACAACTGTCCACAAACGCTGCAACAGGTGGGAAAGGATTTAGGGAAGTGGAACCCGATGCAAATATTATGACTGCGAAGGATAGCCACAATTAAAATGGTGACTCTCCCCCGGTTACTGTACACATTTCAGACTCTTCCTGTGAAAGTCCCTAGGTCCACTTTTAAGGAACTCAATAAAGAGATCAGGAGATTTGTATGGCAGAGATTTGAATGGCGGAATAAGATGGTTAGAGTGGCCTTTCATATATTAATGGGTGCCAGGGAAAATGGGGGAATGGGCTTGCCGCATTTTTTAAAATATTTTGAGGCAGCACATCTTAAGAGTGCTCTGAGAATGGTTTGTTGGAGATACACAAACTATGGGTACAAGTGGATAGAGCAGTTGCAGGAACCCCGCTGGAAGGGGTATTTTGGTTTAGAGACAGGATAGACCTTCAAATACATGGGTTAGTCAAATATTGTCAGTGGTCTTAGAGATATGGGATCGTTTTATAGGCAAAGGGGCTCTATCTACTCGTCCGTCACCTTTTACTCCTTTGTTTGAGAATCCACAATTCTACCCAGGGACGGTGCGGTGCTCTTTTAAACAATTGCGCAGGTTTGGCTGTACAAAGATTGTGGATATGGTGCTGTCAGGGGTTATTTTTACGTTTGAGGAATGCAAACAAAGAATGGGTTTAGAGGAAAAGGATAGATTGTGGTATTGTCAATTGCGTCATTGGTTAACTAGACCAGAGTTGTGGGAAGCTGTGGGGAGAGAGCTTAAGTCATTTGAGAAATGTATCCCCACCCATTCAGGAAATAGACAAATGGTGTCAGTTATATTCGATTCTGTAGGAAGAGAAAAAGGGACAGACCTGGGGATACTAACACAAATTGAGAAAAACATTGGAAATAGACCTACTGAGGGAATATTGAGAACATCTATGGAAAAATATAGCCAAATTAACGAGATCTATACAGATAAGGGAGGCATGGTATAGGGTCATGCATCAATGGCATTATACCCCTGAGAAGCTACACAAAATGTTTCCGAATTCTTCAGAGATCTGTTGGCGAGGGTGTGGAGAATGGGGGGATTGGCGGCATATTTGGTGGACGTGCCCAATACTGGTAAGCTTCTGGGGGCAGATAACGAAGCAGATAACTAAAGCTTTTCCTTCAGTAGACAATTGGGCTCCTAAAGTGTGGCTGTGTGGCTTATTTGATCCGGAAAAAAGCTTACCAACCAAGATAATGGTAATGATAATGATGTGTTATTTATATAGCACCTTAATCCAAAGCGCTTGTATGGGTGTGGTGGGGTGGGAGGGTTAGTTGGGGTAAGGGCGGGTGAGGGGAGCGTGGGGGGATAAAGTTATTTGTGTGAAAAATGACAATAAATATATATTTTTAAAAAATATACATTGTATATTTATTATGTCATTGAGTGTCATGTTTTTCTCACACCACTGGTCAAAATCGAATCTCCTTAACACTATTAAAAACAAAGAATGAATAGGTCAAATCTGGGCCAATGATGGCTAAATTCAACCACACTTTCGCAGGCTGCAGAAGAGAAGGCTAAATAGGAAAAGGGCAGCATGTGTCAAGTCAGTGGAATGCAAGTGATTCTAACAGATCAGCAGCCGCCCAGATGTTTGGCGAAAGAGGACTTCTATCAAAATAGCATAATTTTCCACCAGAGCCATTTTCTCCTGATTCCACCCCATACCATTCGGTTTGGCTCCTGTGGGTGGCACTTTAATGGCACCCAAGTGCCAAAATCTACAATTGGTTTGTCTTTTTTTTCAATGTGAGAAATAATCATGAAGTGCGTGTGATTAATATATTGTGTTGTAAAGCCAAAATTCAACTTTCATTCTGTGAAGCATTGGGATCTATATTGTATTTGAATGTGTGTGTTCAAATTCCATACTCGACTTCACTAACCTGCAGTCTCTCCCCAGAGGATTTCTCTTTATTGCAGCTATCAGTGGAGGGTGTATGGGCATCTTCTCTTCCCTGCCTTTAGGATGCAGGTGATAGATCACTATCTATATTATGATTTAGTCTTTTGTGACTGAGAAAGAGCTGTAGCGAATAGGAGCAGCGCGTTAGGATTTCCTGACTCTATGCAGCTAGTATGGATTGGCTGATGGGCTGCACCCTCAGGAATGGTTTGCTGATTTGAAGTGGGGCTTGGGGTTGATTGGCCCCTCCCTAATGGTGGTCCTCTCTCTGCTTGCCACAACCTGGCCTTGTGCTTTTCCTCACAGGCCTTTGGTGTACGTGAGTGGAAACCTTGTGCAGTGACTGTTTAGCTGCAAGAGTTTTCTATCTTAGATTGGTTCCTGATCCCTGCGTGAGGGGCGCAGAGAGACCCTCCCACATTAGTGATTCCTGCAGTGTCTTTCTGTCTGATCAGGAGGATGTGTTTGTTGGAGTTCATCCTCTAGCAAGAGGCTGTAAAGGTTTCTCTTAGGACTATAATTGTCTTCCTAGCTCGAGTAGCTGGTCGTGTAAGCTATTTTATGTTATTATTTTAGGTTAGTATGAATTATACCTGGCTCATAGCCTAAAGAACCTAATATTACTAGGCACAAGCCCATCATATTCTCCTCTTCTCTTCCCAAACACTTTCCGCTTTTCCTATAGGGGATTGTTTCTTACAAAGTAATCTGGTAAAAGCCTCCACACTATTATGACCCATTTGCACTCCTCTCATCCACCGCACAATCACTCACCGACAAATAACTTCTAGTAACACGCTTTGTCGGTTTTAGATATTGCCATCACAATACGACTCTGCTCCAAACCGAGCTGCACTCATGCTTGCCATTAACCTAGTCCTACACTCATGCTTACCAATAACCTATAACGTTTGAGAAATATGCACCTCTACTTCCACAATCATATCCCCTCCCACTCATTCCAATTGTGTTTACTGTATGATTTTGGTCATTCTATTGTCTAATTTCTCTTTCCTCTCCCCTCTTCCCCAAACCTTCCCTTCGTATCCAGAGACTTAGGTCTGGCGACACCCTAGCAGGGTCATGATATGCAACCCTTTGAACAAAGCCAGGTGCCAAAATACCAATGTAGTGGTTATGGGCTCAGTATAAATATTGGATAACATAACATAACTTTGCTACAGAATGTGCCACATAAATTGCCTTTACTTGCATAACATGCTGCATGAATATCCTGTAAAATTCAGCCAAACCTGCACATGGAATACTCCTGCACTGCTCAGTAAGAACTAGAATTCAATGTAATTCATTCACCTTTTCAGAGCTATTCTGTCAAAGTGCAGCAATAAATCTCATGAACAAGAATCTGGAGAATATCTCTAAAATGTGACTATGGAGAGAGGTCACTCCACCGAGCAGAGATTAAGTTCTTTTAGTTGCTTGCAAGCTGTGCACATACTATGGGATTTTGCTTATGTGTAGTTGCACTTGATTAGCCTGAACTCAGGGGATCTGGTTTTTGAATTACCAGGAGGTGCCAGTGGACAGATTTTAGGTTCCATTGAAAGTATAGGGACATTTACTGGAGATGGCTTTTTCATACATGCAGAGACATCTTTCTGAGAGGGCAAAAGAGGCACTTGCCCCACGCCCCCACTTGCTGCCTGAACCAAAGAAGTCAGTTCCCATTGTACACCAAACTTAAATAGCACATGTCAGATTATCTTATGGCATATGCTACTGAGGCTCTAAACCTATTGCCTGTGTGTTGTTGACAATCACATTATGTTCTGATGAATACATCATGAAATACCATCTGTGTTTGCTGTAGTAAACAGTTTCTGCGTTCACTGCGGTATAATGCCTGCAGTATTCTGTGGGGATTACATTAATCATGTGCAATAGTATAAGTTGAAATGCATAGTGATATATTTGAGTGCCGTGATGGTTCAGAACATAGCTCTGTGTGTTAAGCACTCATTGCAGAAATCTGTGTTCAAAATGATATGATATGGCATTTATAACACGCCTATACGCATGTGTTTCAAGGTGCGACAAGGCAAGGACGGGGAAACAAAGGGAGGACAAGAAACAACAATCTTACTAGTCCTAATGACATTCAGATCGCGCAAGTGCAGGGGATGGGAGAAGTGCGCAAAGATGGACAAGTGCAGTACAAGAAAACACGCAAAAAACAAGTAGTGCAGCCAAAGGTTGGCAAGTGCGAGTGTTAGGAGTGCAGACAGCAAGTGTTAGATAAGTGCAGGAGAGTGGACTGTAGAGTTACAGATACAGGCCACACGTGTGGGGGTGCCGAGAGACAGTACGGGTATGCAGCTGGACAGGCAGGGACCTGGGTCCGTGTTCAGAGAGTTGCCAGGTGACCAGTGCATATAACAGGCAAGAGATCAGCAGGGGAGAGGAAGAGAGAAGGCAGAAGCAAAGAGGAAGGTCTTGAGGTGCTTCCGGAACCGGAGATAGTTCTGCTCAAATTTTAAAGAGGTATGGAGGCTGTTCCAGAGGGAGGCACCAGCCGAAGAAAGAGATCTGTCCCAGCTTGTTGCTTGTAGAAGCGACTGACCCTCAAGGAGTTGGAGCAGGAGGAGCGAAGAGCTGGAGCAGGAAAATATTTCGGTAGAGAGAGTTGGGGGTATTGTGATCCCAGGCCCCAGAAAGCCTTGTGGACAATGCAGAGGGTCTTGAACTTGATCCTTGCTGCCACTGGGAGCCAATGAAGAGATATCAGTGCTGGAGAGATACAATCCCTGGGCTTGAGGCCAAGGAAAGTTCTCGTAGTCCTCTTCTGGATGAGTGGTAGAGGACGGAGATTAGAGGTAGGTAGATTTAAAAAGAAGCTGTTGCAATAGTCCAGCCTATAGAGAACCAGAGTCTGGAGACACTGAGCTTCTGGGGGAAAGTGTGGAAGGGAAGAATACCTCAGAGGTCAGAGATGTGAGGAGAGAAGGAGAGTGTGGAGTCGAAGATGGCCCTGAGGTTCTTAGCCTCACAGATAGGAGTAGAGTGGGTGGCCAGAGAGTGAGAGGAACAGAAGGTGATGGCGAGCTGATGAGGAGAATCCCCAACTTACTGGCATTAGATCATTGGCGGCACACTACTCCTGGATTGCGGATAGACAATCCTGGAATGAGAGAGGTCGAGGAGGGGGCTGAGGGGAGCCTGGGGGTCATCCGCATAGCACTGAATGTTGGAGCAGAGAACAGATATGTAGTGGGCGAGTGGTGTCATGTATTGGTTGAACAGCCAAGGAGAAAGATTAGAACCCTGGGGGACAACTCAGGTAGAGAGAGAGAGATCGAGGAAAGGACACAAGTTGGACCTAAGAGGGAGGTCAGCCAAGCCAGGGCCTGATCAGTGATACCCTGGTTAGCATGGAGCCGGTTGAGCAGGATGGCATGGTTGACAGTATCAAAAGCAGAAGAGAGCTTGAGGAGAATGAAGACAGAGGGATGGTTAGTGTCAAAGTTTGAGAGCAGGTTTTCATGGATGTTCAGGAGAGCAGTTTCCGTGCTTCTGGATGCTCTGAAGCCTGAATGATTGTCATGGAGACAACCAACAGATTTAGTGTGAAGGTTAAGCTGGGAGATGGCCAGCTATTCCAAGAGTTTGCCCAGAAAAGGAGTAATGAAGATCGGGTGATAGTTAGCCGGACAGAAGTGGTCGGCTGAGGGATTCTTAAGAAGAGGGTGCACAAGGAAGTGCCTCAGGGGGGTGGGGCAGGTCCCAGTGGTGACAGTGATTGCAGAAGTCGGCCAAGGATGCAGCGAGGGTGTCAATATGGTCCTTGATGGTTTTGGATGAGCAGGGAAGAACCTGTTTTGACAATACTTTCATAGATCAAACTTGTCTAGAGACCTGGTCAGCGGTGAACAAAGGAAAGGAAGAGGAAGGGGGAGGAGGAAAGGTGGCCAAAGGAAGGCCAAAGGTAAAAGAAAGAGTAGAGGAAGAAGGAGGAGAGGGAGGGAAGGAGAACAGGATATCCTGGGTTTGAGAGGTGAAATGTGAAGCCAAGACTGTGCACAGGGCCTGGGAGGGAACAGGAGAGGTGGCGTCTGCATCACAATTGGCCTGCTCCTTGCAGATTTTAAAGAGTTCGGCCAAGTTGTTAGATGCTGCAGAGACACAGGCTTGGATGTGAGTGCTCGTTTTAGTGTTAAAGAGAGTCGGTACTGCCTTTGGCGCAGGCAGCAGGCTAGTTTGTCAGAGGGTGCACAAGATGCCCGCCATTTTCTGGCACCCACCTTACGCTTGCATCTAAGTCCAGGTGCAGAGTCCCAGTCTGCCTTAGTCTCTGAAAATTGTTTGCTGTGAGAGGATCTGCATGACGCGTTCAGTCCTGTTTCTACCTTCATTGATTTACTATTCAAAAACCCTTTCTACGCGGGGAGAGCAGCGCAGAGTCCAGGTGCAGAGTCCCAGTCTGCCCCAGTCCGCATCCTGTCTGCCGGCCCACTCACGTTGTCCGAGTCAGGTAAATGACTTTAACGGGTGTGGGTCTGCTGACTCGAAGGAAAACCCTCCAACACCGGCGTATCCCAAACCCGTGGACAGTGATGAAAGCGACGGGCGAAAAGGTAAGCAAATCCACTGATCGAACTCTCCTTGCCCCATTAACTTTACCAACAGCGTTGATGGCAACGTTGGATCGTCAGTCAGGGCTCACAAGTTGTGTTCCGAAGCTACTAACACTCGCTCGTGAAATGCAGTCCGAGGAAAATATTGATTCGGCTGTGGGCATGTTGATCAAACAAATACACCAACGACACCAGGGAAAGTGCGTTATTGCGCATGATGATTTAATCGTCAAGGAAGGGGTTGTCGATAGCCATGATTCCACAGCCCCGCCAGCGCCACTTCTTGTCCACTCTGTGACCCCCCCACTACAACAGTCTGATGGAAACATCTATTTCAATATATTTGTTTCATCTGAGACGATTATGAGCGATCTCCACAACGTAAATGGGAATGCTAATATCTGCACATCCAAACGAATAAATAGTTCATCTCAAGAGGTCACACATGATTCTTCCTCGTCGCTTACTGCT
Organism: Ambystoma mexicanum; assembly: GCF_040938575.1. Taxonomy (NCBI): domain Eukaryota; kingdom Metazoa; phylum Chordata; class Amphibia; order Caudata; family Ambystomatidae; genus Ambystoma; species Ambystoma mexicanum. The sequence continues at coordinate 957,212,314 of NC_090921.1, read as the reverse complement.
AAGACAAATACATCCTCAAAGGATGTAGTGTCTGCCAACGAAAAAAGGCTCTTTACATTTTTGGTCAGTGATGAGGAGCTAATAAGAATTCCAAATGCTGACGTGAAATATTCGACCATTTACCCTACGGCATCGGGGGAAGCTTCTGTGTTGAAATCGCTTTTGTCTCAAAAAGATGCTATAAAGAGCCCATTTTTAGACTGCGGTTTGCAAGAAAAGGAAAATTCTACAATCTGTACTCTCCAGCTGTCATCTTTCCCGATACAAGGAGAGCGAATATTAGATTCTATGCAACATTCGCTGCAGAAAAAGAGCCATCCACCACTACTTTCTAAAGCACCACTGAAATCTACTGAGCCGCACGCAAGGCAAAACTCAGTGTGGCAGCATCAAAGCGCTTTTACCCTACCTAACTCAAACTGTTTGCAAATGACATTAATTGAAGTAGCATCGAAGAATACATGTGGCAGAAGTCAGTTGGGACAAATCTCTGATGACATCGAACCTGGAAATGACAGCGCTTATGCATGTCAAGCTCCCGAGGCGCAAGATTCGCGTCCTAGAGGTATCCATAATTTGTCTAAGGGACCACCAATGCTTTCGGCCACGTTAGTCAGTCCAATTGGCTCTCCTGTAAGCCTAAATAACCTGGATAAAAGCTCTATTGCAAGAGTACGACGACTTCAGCGTATAGCTGAGCTAAAATCTAAACCAAATCCTCTGTTAACGGAGACAGAAAACCCACTACCAAATGGAAGTACACCACATGTAAAATCTATTCCCCTACGAGAAGAAATCCAAGTATTAAATCACACAAGCAACCATTCTCCCACAAACTCACGATTTAACTTGGATAGTTCACATTCTTCATCAACTGGGCATGAGCCAGCCCTGCCACAATTGGGCGTTTCTGTCGAAGCTCTATCCCAGATACATAACAATGTATGAGCTGCCTCAACGGTTGCACTCGCTCCCTTTACTAAACTATATGAAACATTAAATGGGATAGTAAGTGATCAAGGGGGCTGTGCTATCAAATTTGGCAGAACAAATTGAAAAAATAGACCGCTTCACAGGTTTCTTGCAAGTTCAGATGGAAAAGGAAGCCGACAAATCGTTCAGGTGGCAAGAAAGGTTGAATGACCTGGCCGCTCGGCACCATTGCCAAAACGACACACTAATTGAAATTTGTTAGAAGCGGTAAAATGGATGCGAAAAAATGTCAATTATGATCAAAGGAGTCAATCACCTAAAGGTGACACACCAAATGGAGAAATTTCATCAAATAGTTTGGTCCCTCTTGCTAGAGCAACAAACGCTGATGCTCTGCTTCCATCCTCTCCTTTAAAAGAAACAGAAAGATCCAAGGACGATCGAAGCTCAACGAGCAAGGATGTTCTCTCGGCAAATGAGACCACTCTCCTGATGAAAACCCTTTTTGTTCATGACAAAGTAATCAGACAAGATAGCAACTCAACAAACACGTTCAACATTCTCAATGGTCCAGCCAAAACTATAACAACGAGTGAACATAAAAAGCTGCCACTAATGAACGTAAAAAAGGCAAAAGAACCTGGACAAAATAATAAGCAACAGAAATATGTCTGACAAAATGTGAAAAAATTCATAAGAAATATTACGCCAAAAAAAACAAGCCTCTTTGAATGAAAATCTGACCCAATACAGCCTGAAATTCAAGCAGCCCTAGTTCCAACACAGGTTACAGGAAACTGCAATAAGCAAAACAAGAAACCAGCAAAACGTCGGCGAGTGGAATCTAGTGACAACAGTATCTCCAGTACTGTCGCCGATAACTCTGTCGATCTATGCAATTTATGAACATACTCAATTGAAATTGAAGACAGTTTAGATGGTTCTTTAGAGGATCAAGCGGCTGCACCAATTGTGTTACCTGAGGAGAGGAAAATGTTAGTAAAAGCTGCTGTGCCCAAAACCCAATGTGGGGATGAAGCAAAAAAGAAACTCGACAATGTTTTGAAGGCCCAAACCTCAATGTTAAGCTCTAGGCTAAATCCAAAACAAACGATAAATCAAAGGAAAACTGGTGTACACCTTTTATCCAGAGTTCTAAAATGATTTGCTTGTATTCCACAACTTCGATCAATATTGTCAGATGATATCAAAATTGTCGAGTACATAACAGAAAAGACTTCTGACCAAGTATTGCTCCATATTTCCTCTTCGGGTGTGAAAAATCTATTATTATAGGCAACAGAAGATTTGCTTGTGTACGGATTCGATCTCACTGTGCAACCTGATACTACGAGACAATTCGTAAATTCAACAAATAAATCAAGCAATGAAGAGTACCCAAGTGCAGATCGGCGAACTGCATTGCGAAAATCTTTATCATTTCCCCAGGCAACCTGTCGTGACTTGGAACATCAGGCCAATTGAGGAAGAAGCCGAAATGGGAGACAACTGACAGATGGAACCCGAAAGTAACAATGAGTGACTCTGACAAATTCTGAGCTGATATTGCTCTCATGGAACACTTGCGGGTTCACTCATTTGTTTAACAACTTTACTGAACCTCTTGACGATGTATTTGCAATCTGCCTACAGGAAACATGGCTTTGGGAACCACCGACCCGGGATGGGTTCACAATATTTATGAATCCAGCTGGAAAAAACACCAAGGGACGCCCTTTTTCAGGCCTAATAACTTTATTGAAAATTCAAAATTGGTGGACATTTCTAGAGTCAGTTAATCCAAATCCATTAGTTCAAGGCACCCTAGTGCAAATAACCTTGTCTAACATCAAGAGTAATTTACTAATAATTAATGGATACTGGAACCCTGCAATGATTACTGCAATGTCTTTTATACACACTGTAACAAACTTTATTGATGAAACATTTTTGGCTTCCAACAACTTATCTATTCTTGTATGCGGCGATCTCAACTGCAGCTGGTTCAAATACGACCAACACAAGAAGACAAACATTCAGCTTTTAGATAATGAAGTAGCTGAAAGAGGCCAGGCTTGGTCTCAAGCACTTTCTTTACGAAATTGTCAGATGGTCAACGGAAACACCAAAGGTGATCGGCCTTCTAGGCCAACGTGGAATGGTATGCAGCGAAGAAACACCCTTGATTATAGCTGGGCATCTCATAACATCTTCGAAAGAGTGGTCTCCCTCAATGTTGTGCCAATGGACCACAGCGACCATGACATGTTACGTCTTGTGTGGAAGGAAGAAGGTTGTGTCTTGCCTGACAAACATATTATCCAACTGTCAACAAACGCAGCAGGAAACGGGCTTTCAACAACTGGCCCTTTAATTGCAAAACTAAGCCATAGGCTTTATTCACTTAAAAACATTGATTATTCACCCTTGCTGGTAGATTTCACTTTGAAAACTGTAAACTCAAGATCAATTGGGTACACTCCAAAACACTTATAAAGTCAAGAAATAGCTTTGGCAAAAAAGATAGTAAGGAAAGATCTGTGTTTGATAAAGAAAGCTACGAGTCATCCAGGAACCAAACTAAGGAAGGTTAAAGAATGGCATCAGATTTACCGAAACTGGTTAAGATCTCACTCACTGATAATAGATCAAAATAGAGCGGAAATCATGTTAAAATTACTAATAACCAAAAATACACGTGAAATTTGGGCAATTTGAAATCATGTAAATTCTAAATCCATATGCCCAAATTCAAATGAAATTTCAAGTGCAAAATGGTGTGAGTACTTTACAATGTTTTACGAAGTTCCAAATCAAGATATAGGAAAGAGTCCAGTGTCCACAGTCAAAGCTTGGGATGTAACACCTTCATGCAAAGACCTTGAAACAACTATTGAAAAGTTAAAGAACTCGAGACCTGCTGGCCCGGACCAAATTCCTAACCTAATGTTAAAAAAACATAAAGAACATTGGGCTAAATTTATTCAAGGTTTATTTCAGCAAATTTCCAAAACCAGGAAAACACCCACATCTTGGTCCAAGGCAATAGTGGTCCCAGTTTATAAGAAGGGCAGTAGAGATGATCCGGCAAACTATCATCCTATTGCCCTTCTAGACACAATTGGAAAAATGTTTGGTTCTTTTCTGCGTCAAAAATTGGCTGTATTGACACTGATTGTTGTCAAACAAGCTTTACAGCGCAAGTAGGCGTAGATGTAAACCTCACCTTACTGACTATCCTAAAACTGAATTCCTTGGAGTCAAAGAAAAAAGTATTCTTCGCCTTTGTTGACCTGCGGCAAGCATTTGACGCAATCAATCATGAAAAATGATGGGTCAAATCACGATCGTGGAACTGTCCGGAGCAGCTTTTAGACCCAATTATTGCCTTACATACCAATACATCCATTCAAATAAGAGTGAATTCAGAAGGTGACCTGACTCAACCAATAGCAACCCACAAAGGGGTCAAGCAAGGTTGTCCACTTGCAGCGGACATTTTCAAACTATTCCTTGCTGATTTTCCAGAGTGGCTGTACTCGGTTCATTGTTTTCCACTAAAGATAAATGGAACCCCTTTGAAATGTTTGGTTTATGTAGATGACATTGTGTTGATTGATCAAACACATATTTGGTTACAACATCTTGTACACCGTCTAAACAACTACCTGAAAGCAAATGAGTTGACTTTAAACACAGAAAAAACGAAGATCATGTGTATTGGAAAAAGCAACTCAAGAAAAGATAAAAAATTTAGATGGGTCATCGAAAACAAGTGTTTAAGCACAGTGAAGTCCATACGTTATCTGGGAATCATGATAAATGACTCCATATATGAAGCCGCATGGACTAGTGATTTAATTGATAGAACAAACAATATGTGGTTTACAAGGAGCAAAAATTATTAAATAATATGGAAAATTCTCAATTGTTCCTGTAACAATGTTCTATCTCCAGAAAGTAATTCCTACACTAGCATTCGGTGGTGAAACAGGATAGAATCTTGACCATAGCCTATGGCATAGCCTAGAAGGCAGGTTCTGGATACATGCCTTGGGCCTCCCCAACTACATCTCAATTGTTGCTTTGCGATATGAATTGGCATTAAACTCGCTTTACATGCCGATTGTATAGAAATCGTTATCCACTCTGCGAAAAATGTCTTTTGGATCAGAAATTCCAGCATATAACATTTTTAACTCCGGAAAAAAATCATCTCAATCAAAACTACTAACATCGTGGAAGACCAAATTAAAAGCTATAATGGAAGCTGCAGATATAAATAAAGAAGAGCTTCTCAGTCGTCCCCAACATGCAAAAAAAAATAGGAGGTATGGGACTGGATTTCAACTTTTAATCAGCGGTTATCTCTCAAAACAACTTTGCCTGCCTCTCGAGGCATTTTGAAATTACATCATCAACCAAAATACCTAACGAACTGCCCCTCACGTCATCACAGGAGCCAGTTTCTTAGATTTAGATTAAATGCTCTGAACACCAAAGAAATGTTATGGGTACGACGACATAAGAACATCACAAACAATAAATGTAGATTTTGTGAATCAGCGGATGTCGAGTCCTTAAAACATCTAACAACTGTGTGCCCCATTCTCATCATTCAACGAGAACTGCATTTGAGCCAATTTAAACCTCAAAATTATGACGCAGACAAATGGTGGGAACATGTTGTAGCTGGCAGAAATATTAAGCTATCATACAGCTTAATTAATTTCCTCGACATGATTCTGTGTGCTGATTCATCTTGAGTCGTGACTATTGACTCCAAGAAACTGGTGAAATTGGATTTGAAATTTCATGACAAGAAGCAAGATGGAACTTATAGAGAAAAAGTCAGGGATGACTTAGATGATTTAGATACTAACATAGAATATGGATGCGTAACCAATGTAACAAATGTTTGATATTGTATATTGAACTGAAGTTTTACAATAAAATAAAAAATAAAGAATCTAAAGGTGACGGGGTCTGAGTCAAACCCAGAGTTGCACTTGGCATTGGGCTTCAATTGGATCCTCATGACAGGGACAAGTACATCAAGAGTATCAGAGATAGAAGAATGGAGGTTGGAAAGGGCTGTGTCAGGATGTGAGTCAGCCAAAGGTACTGGAGGGTGAGAGAAAGTAATAGCAAAAGCCTCAACTGAAACACGCTTCATGGGTCAAATGACAGAGAAGGTGGGTGGCAGTGCTGGAGTTGGCTCGGCCTGAGAAGTAGAGAGAGAAGAGAGGAGAGGAGAGGAGAAAGTGGTCACTCCAAGAGAGAGCAGTGGTGAAAGGGTTAGAGAGGGGAAGGTCTGACGAGATCAGCACATCCAAGGTGTGCCCTGCAGAGTGAGTGGGGCCAGAGGGAAGAATAGAGAGAGAGAAAAAGAGTGATTGAGGTCGCAAAAGAGTCCAGAGGAAGGACAGGTGGATGTTAAGGTCTCCAAAGAGGAGGAGCTGAGTGGTGGAGGCAAGGAGGGAGGAAGAGAGGTATGCTCACTAGGAGAGGAAGGGGGTAACCTGGCCAGTCGGCCGGTAGATAGCCACAGTAAGAGAGCGGCCAGGAGAGAGAAAGCCTGCCGACTAGGCATTCAGAGGAGGTGTAGACCTGCATAGGAAGATAGAGGCAGGGATCCACCCCGGGAAGATCAAGACTACACCCCCACCGGGACGGTTGGATCTGGGTGCAGAGAGAGGATCGTGTAGCCATCCGGGAGGAGAGTGTCAATGCTCGTGACAGATCTGGCCTTTAAGCATGTCTCAGTCAGACCGAGAACATCAAGGTCGAGTTCTTCCAGGAGACGGCAGATGTCTGAGGAGTTTTTGACAGCTATGTGAGAGCTCAGAGTGGCAATGTAGGGAAGGTTTCCGCCCATGAAAGATTTCCGTGAAGGGGTACAGGTTAGAAGTACACCCTGCAGAAGTGCAGAAGGAGCCCAAGGGTGGGCAGAGGAGGAAGTAGGTGAGAGCAGGGTAGCCAAGGAGGAGGATGTAGATGCAAGAGAGGTGGCAGAGGAGGGAGGCAACAAGGTAGCCAGAGAAGAAGTAGAAAAATCCCAAGAGGTGGCAGAGGGGCGAGGCAGTGGAGCCAGAAAAAGGAAAGAAGGGACAGCAGGAGAGGAAAGGAAATTGATGAGGCGAGGGAAGTAGCTATCAAAGAGGAGGAGGTTGGCCTGAGGGCCTTGGCCAAGACGGTGCCATTTAGATAAACATTAATAATGGTCTTAGAGGAGTGGAAGGGTGCCAGGAGGGCTGGGTACAGGTTGCGGAGTGTGACGTGTGAGCCTACGATTAGGATCTTGGTTTTGTCGTCATTTAAGCAGAGCCGGTGGGACACCATCCAGTTTTGGATGATGATGTAGGTGGAGTTGATGACTGTGAGATCTTGGTGGTAGATGCTTGGGAGAGGGAGGAGGATGTGGGTGTCATCAGTGTAATTCTTGTATGCTATGCCACAGACATCCAAATGGTCAAAAAGTTTTTTTTATAAATGTTTTACAGAGTAGGACAGAAGTGGGTCTGCATGATCGTCCATGAAAATCTGAGTAGATCTGTCTGCAATTAAGGATTTGAGGCTGCAGGGGAGAAGTTAGCTGTTGAGGTGATGTGGTTGCATAGGTTTTGATGGTCGGCAAGGTTGCTGATAAGTCCAGCATGAGGAGCAGGGAACGTTTGCCATTGTCTTTAATGTTGTCCTGTTGGTTTTTCAGGTCCAGCAAGGCGGTTTCAGTTCCATGCCTTGGGCAGAAGCCCGATTGTTGGATGCCCAGGATGTGGTTTTCTTCGAGGTAGTGTTAGATTTGGATGTAAGCTGCACAGTCAAGTGTTTTTAGGAAGGAATGGTAGTGATTGCTCAGTAGTTTGTAGGAATGGTGGGGTTGTTTTTTTATGCAACAGGAGGATCCAGGCTTCTTGCCAAGAAGCGGGGACGTTCTTTGTGGAGAAGGACACATTGATTATTGCTTTGATAATGGGTGTGAGTGCCTCAGCGCAGTCTTTGATGATGGGCGCAGGACAAGCATCTCCTTTGCAGTGTGAAGGTTTGAGGCTTTTTATAATGTTGGCTACCTCCTATTCAGATACAGGGCAGAATGTGAATGTAGGTAGGGTGTGTTAAGAAGGATTTCTAAACTCTGACCTGGAGGGGCAGAGGTTCAGAAGGCCAACCTAGTTTCTTGTAACAGGGTAACCTCTGGACAAGCCAGACCAATCATGGTAGCTATTGTAGGCGGTCAAGACTAAGGGCCTCATCACGACTTGGGCGTAACCCTTAAAATCGGCGGTAATGCTCTTAGCGCCGATTTTAAGGGTCCGTCGGATCACGACTCCTAATACCGCCGGCGCCATTACAGCCGGGGCAAGGACAGCCGGCTGTACAAGCGCCGGCCATAACAGCGGCAGGAACCATTAGCGCTAAAGCATCAGCAATCACGAGTCCGGCGTAAGCACTATTAGCGCCAGAAAAGCGGCGGATAATTCGCCGAAAATACCTCCAGCAAAAAGCTGGAGGTAACAGAACACAGGCCACAGCAATAAGGGCCCAGTTGGAACCAATGCAAATCAGAGGCCTACAAAGGACCCACCCATGCACAACACACCCTCCCCAACACCATTACACCAGCAGGAGCAGGGAGGAGACAGCAATGAAGGCCCAGGTGGACCCAATGCAAATCAGAGGCCTACAAAGGACCCACCCATGCACAACACACCCACCCCAACACCATGCTGCCATTTGGAGCCGGGAGCCTTGATATCGACTTCTACCTGCTGCGCCTGGAGCTACAGAGGCCAGTCAACCAGGCCAGGGACCTGGGAGTGCAGGGGGCGGTGGGGATGAGGAGAAGGAGGAGGAGAGCAGCACCAGCAAGGCGGCCAGCCATCCCCAGGGTCATTCCAACACCCTGGGCCCTGACTGATGGTCAGTTGGTGACAGAATATCGGATGGACAGGGCAACCATCACCCAGTTGCTGGACACAATCCAGGGTGACATATGCAGCCGCATAGCCACCAGCACGGTAGTACCTCTCCTAGTGAAGCTTGTGTCTGTGCTTCAATTGCTTGGGACTGGCAGCTACCAACATACCGTTGCCATGATGCATGGAATGGCCCAGTCCACATTCAGTGCCATGCTGGGACAGGTGCTTGATGCACTGTTGAATCATGTGAACGAACACATTGCATTGCCAGCCACACAGGCACAGTTGCACCAGCTTAAGGGTCAATTCTATGCCATTGCCCAAGTCCCGAATGTAATAGCAGCCCTGGACTGCACACATGTGGCACTTGTCCCACCCCAGGCACATGAGGCTGCCTACAGAAACCGTAAACAGTACCATTCCCTCAATGTGCAGATGACATGTGGTCCTGACCTCACCTTCAGCCACTGCTGTGCCCGCTACCCAGGATCCACCCACGACTCCATGGTCCTACGCAACAGTACCCTGCCAGCGTACATGGAAAGGCACTGAGGCCAAAACACATGGCTACTGGGTGAGTACAAATGTATACCACAAAGCATGTCAATCCACAACTGATGGTGCCTGTCAAAGAATCCATCATTCCCAATAGGCAGCAGCATCACTGCAGCATACACATTCAAGCACCTTGCACGATGAACCTTGGACATGTCCAACACAGCAGAACTCACCCATGCAGGATGTAAGACATGTGGCGGCACAGTGACATATGGAAGCCCTACCACAACAAAGCCTCCTGTGTGAGTAGCACCATGGCTCCCAACACTGACACAGTACAGAAATCCCACCCTGGCCATCCGACAGTAATGAAATTCCAAACCATGAGCTGGCACATCCACGAATGCTCCACACATAAGTAGGCTGAGTAGTGACAATGCACATCCCACAAACACTGTCCCCAAAATGGCCATGGAAATGCATGGAGAACAGTACAGAATAGTCAAGAGCAGCAAATGCAACTGTAGCCAAATGGATTTGCAATGACACATGAGGCAGCCACTTCTGTCAAGCAGAAGTAGATGGAAGGGCCCCCTTATCCTGCGACAAGTGAATGAGTACTGTTACATACAGAAACATAGGCGTACCAAGTGGAGAGTACCCCATTGATTCAATCATGCCTGTAGGACAGCACACTCCACAATGTCATAGGCCAAATGACAAATATGATGCCATGCACCACTAGGATTGGCGCGGGCGCTTCCCTCTCCCAGGCCCCTCCGGTGTGCGTGCCCTCAGGTGGCGCATGGACCGGCGCCTCGGAGATGGCTCTAGTGAAACCTCTGTGGGTGTGGTGGAAGTAGAGGGTACAGAAGCGCTGGCCATCATGTGCTGACGCATGAGGTTATTGGCCTCGCGTTGCTGTTCTGCAAGTGCTAACACTGCCTCTGTGAACTTGCGGTCTCGTTGCCCAAAGCCTGTCAGGGCAGCGGTGCATTATTGAACGACTTGCCGTGTACGCGCATTGTCCGGCGCCACGTATCTGCACCCATGCCTGATGGAATGACTGACAGCCTTTATGTGCCTGCTCTACACCTTTGCCCTGGCTTCAACCCGGGCCTGTTTGGCCTCGATGATGTCCAGTCGGCCCATGACTGCGGCCCCAGTGACAAAGGGCTCCCCTGGTGCGTCACGTTGTGGACCGCAAATTGGGTGCTGTAGGAGGTGGGGAGGCTGCGTGGCGAGAAGCCACCAGCCTGGACTGGGCTGCCTGGCTCAGATTGCTTGTCCTCTGGCCTCCCATAGGACGGTGTGTCCACATCTGGCTGCGGTGTGCTGCAGCGACGCACAGGCACATGGCGAGTCCCTGCCTGCTGTCTGCCTGGGTTTGGGCTTCCCTGGGGTGTTGACACCCCTTCTCCATCACTACTACTGTGGGAGTGTAGTGCGGCGGCATGATGCCCATGTGGAGGTGTTGCTCCCACGTCGGGCTCCAATTCAGACCTCTCTCTCTCGGCATCGGGGCTGTGGATGGTGGCTTGGGGTGAGCTGCCGGTCGCCTCCCTGCGGCCATGTGGCTGCTGCTGCTGTCTGGCGGGGCTGCGTTGGGGTGAGGTGGGTGTTCCCCTGGGTTGTCTCCCTTGGGTGCGGCGTCTTTATGGGGTGCTGGTGGAGGCACGGTGTTGTGGGCGCGTTGTCAGTGTGGCCTCATCCCCATCATCACCGAGCTGTTGGGATCGACGTGTGCCTGTGGCGTACATAGGGGGTGGTTTGAGTACAATGCTACATACATTTGTATGATGCAGGTCATGCCAACAAGTGTTATTGAGAACAGTACCAATGACGCACTCAACTTGCATTCTGTTCAGTCACCATGTGGTGCTTGTTGTGGATGTGCATGGAGATACACTGCATGGGAACGTGTGGTTGGGGTGGACTCCGCTCAGGCTTTTGTGGTTCTGTTGATGCACAGTACCACTCTACGTAGCTGTCCTATGGCTATGGGAGTCTATCCCCTGCCCTTGTCATTCATGCACTGCACGTACAGGGTCGTCTAGGCAGCACTACCGTTCTAGGGATGTGGGCCTCACTTACGGGTGTGCAGTGCCTCAGACACATGTCTTCACTCTCATTCAGACGCATGTATTTGGGGATGGGACTCACCTGCCGCTGGGTCGATACCAGTCCCTGCCTCCGCTCCACCAATGCCCTCGATGGTTCCGACGTCGATCAGGCCCGTCAATTTCTCCTCCCATGGTGTGAGGTCAGGTGAGGGTGGTGGTGGCCCTCCTCCTGTGGCCCTGCTTGCACTCCTGTGCTGGGACAGGATGCCTCGCACGCGCAGGTAATTCAGCCGCTTGCGGCAGTCCTCCCCATCCCGGGGGGTACACGCCCCACGGCACTGACCCTTTGGGCGACGGATCGCCATATTTGGCCTCTATGATGGGCGCTGGTTTTCCGCTGCTGCAGCTCATTATGGTATGTCAGTGTCTCCTCCACAAGTACCTCAAGCTCCTGGTCACTGAACTTGGGTTTCCTGACCCTGTTCAGTGCAGACTTGTCCCTAGTGCACTCTTGACTCATTTTCCAGCCTTGGATTGCGTGGATGGCTTCCAGTAGCTGTGATATCCGACGGATTGTGATTTCCAAGATGGCCGCCGCTTTATTTCCCATTCCGGCGGTGACGCATTTCCCGCGCGCTATAAGCGCGATGTGGCAGTAGCGCACGGTGCGCCGGATTTAAGGGTTCGTGCGACCGGGGCGCGTGCACGATGACTCGTGATCTGGCGGATTATCCGCCGGGTGCCTTGGCGTTAGCGCTATTGGTCCGGCGGATAATACGCCACATTTACCGCCCAAGTCTTGATGAGGCCCTAAGTCTCAGGAGGGTTGAGGGTGACTGAAGGACCTCAATGAGCACACAGAACAAGGACACTTACAAATTACTCCACACAGGTGTTATATCAAAAATATGGACACATTTATTACAAGGCCTTTGTAACATAGACCATAGCAAAAGAATCCCAGTAACACTAAGTAAAACAATAAATCACACTCAATACTATATATATACAAGACCATGGGGGTTTAAAGGGTTAAAGGCATAGCATTACTGCGCTCTTGGGTTTCTAGTCATTAAAGGCATGAAATATGTCAACAACCTAGATGGGAAGGAAACAGGCAGTGCAGTTAATCTTTAGGCCCAGTTCAACATCAATAATTCACCTAACTAAGAGGCAGTCCAAGACCTACGAACAGAGGAGCCTTGTGCTCAATAGTACATGCACGCGCTTGTGCCAATGGGCGGACTAGGGTCTCTTCAAGGGTCACTAGCAGCTCAGGAAGGTGGATGAGGCAATGCAGAACAGGTTCACACTATTCAAGAAGGACCGCCACTTGAAGACAGAGGCAGTTCGAGAGTGTGGGATGGAGTCGCTATTTCGCAATAGCTGTGGAAAGGAGAGGGGCCTCCAGGGGCACCTTGTGCGTAATAATGGGCTCTTGCGCTAGGGGCCACCGGTTGGGGTAAGGAGTACTCACTGGTCCTCGACGCAAGCAGACCCAAACTTCGCCAGTTCAGTCCACTTCGTTGGCAGGTTCGAATGCAGCAAAAAGGATGTCTCGGCACCTTTCAGTTCCTAAAATACAGCGATGATTCCCAAACGGGACAGTGGAAATTTCTCTGCTGTGGGTGGAGGAATCAGCCCAGTTTCACTGCAGCAGGGTTCAGGGGCAACAGGGTCACAAATGCAGCAAACTTGCACAGGTCGTTGCCGCGGCAGGGCAACATGGTAACCGCGTTTACTCTGGTCCTGGCACCCTCGTCTCACTTCAGAACAGGGAACTCTTAGGAAAGATTTCATAATTGTAGGTAATTTTCCTTCCATGTGGCACACCCCAAACTTTTTGCTGTTGTTTTACACCCTGATCTAGACTTTGCCAGAGAAGCGCAGCCTTCCACCGCACTCGTCTGGGCTTTCGCTCCATTCTTACGGGGAAACTGACATGCCCTTAAGACAGTCAGTACCGGGAGACTTAGTTTCCCTTAGCCCTTTCCTCATGTTGCAGCTTTTGAACATGAAACAAGAGTGCACCGTAACTTACATTACCGCGCTCTTGGGTCTCTAGTCATTCCAATGGCCCTAGAAACTCTCGCTGGACTTATCATGAAATGTGCAAGTGTGTCACGGACGGGACTGGTGGCAGCTATCGTTTCTTTGTGTTTTGAACCCCTTTTTGCCATGTTAACCGCGCTTCCCGCGTTTGGCCCAAATGGGTGGCCTGGCCTCCAAAATGGCCATGCCACAAGGTTCTTTGTCCAGTCCGCTGACCGTCTTGCCCCTTCACCTTCCCCCAGGTCGAGCCGACCCAGGGCAGTACTTATTTGGTCATGCACTTTCCCACGAAACACAACGCTTTTGCGGGCATCTGCATGCCTTGTGTGTGCCTCCAGGATGTGGGCTGGGATGCCTGTTCCCAATACACATCCTGGGTGCCAGAGAGTCTAGAGTGTCCTGAATGCCTGGGACCACCGTGGTCCGTGATAGGTCTACGTATGGTGTGAGTGTTTGTGAGCGGATCTCCCATTGGGTCCTCTCTGTTTTGGCGCAAAGGGAACTTTGGATAAGAGGAGGCTGAAAACACCACTACCATGTCGATCGCCTGAGTTCTCACGAACAAAGGATAAGGAGCCAAGTATCCTGCAACTAAGAAGCTGAGTCGAGGAATCGCTGGTGACCGGCTGAAGGTTTGGCACCCTGCACTGCTGTCGTCCTGCAAGACCACTCGGCCTCTGATCGAACGAGTAGGTCTGCAAAGGCACTTCGACCCTTTAGAATAGTGGGAACAACTATTCTCGGCATCTTCACCAAATCCTGTATGTAAGCCTTGGGAAGCGTCCCTGGGCCATCCAGTGGACTGACCAGCCTACACAGGAACCTTGCTCTGTCACCGCCATCTGGCTGCTGCTAAATTCCGAGTCCTCGGCACTCTCACACGATTCGTACACTTGGCGTTCCCAGGTCTGAAGTGAGACGTGTGCTTTGGGACCGGAATACACGCTGTTGCCTAGTTGCCCTGCTGTGGTAACAAACCTGTTTGTGTTCGCTGCATTTGGGACACCCTCGACCCTGACTCCTGCTGTCACGGTGTCTACACGGCGTCGAGACATCCTGCTGATCGCATCTGAACCTGCCAGTACCGAAAAAGAACCGGAGAAGCCTGGGGCTGCCTGCATCGGGGACCGGTGAGTAGTCAATACCCTAACCGGTCGCCCTCCCGCAGGAGCCTGTGGCTTTCCATCGCTGTCGTAAACAGCAACCCTTTTCCGCACTCGCGCCCTGCTTCTGCCCACAAGTGGAGGCCGCACTTGAGTAGCGGGGAACTGTTCATCATCGTTTTGTTCACCTCTCTGAACTGCCTCATTTCCCTGAAGAGACTCCCCTTTGCCCGTTGGCACCCGCGTGTGCAGGTACTTTTGAGCACAAGGCTCCACTCTTCGTAGGGCTCAGACTTCCTTCTAGTTAGGTGGCTCTGATGTCGAACTTGGTCTAACGATTACTTGCACTGCCTGTTTTCCTCCTCATCTAAGTGGTCTGCCTATTTCGTGCTTCTAACTCTTTAGACCCCTTGGTCTTGTATTTATATTGTATTGCTTGTGATGTGTTGGTTTATTGGAGTTTTACCATGATTCTTTACTATGGTCAATGTTACAAAGGCCTTGCAATAAATGTGTCTATATTTTTAATATAACGCCTGTCTGGAGTAATTTGTAAGCGTCCTTGCTTTGTGTGCTCATTGCGGGCTTTCAGTCACCCTCACCCCTCTTGAGACCTAGTCTTGACTGCCGGCATCGCTAACCTGATTGGTCTGGCTTGTCCAGAGGTTACCCTGTTCCAAGAAACTAGGCTGGCCTTCTGAACCTCTGCCCCGCCAGGACAGAGTTCAGAAATCCATCTTAACAAATTTGTGTACAGCGGTGGGATACGACTGAAGGTATCCAGTGTTGCGCACGAGCGAAGGCATTTCAAGTTATTCCTAACAGGACACGTAGTGAATTGTTGTAGTATAACTTTTTAAAGGCCATAGTCCTATCGAAACAGTATGGAAACAAGTACCTTGTTAACTTTAAATGCTTCTAAATCCGAAACATTGAAAAAGATGTGTGCTGAAAGAGGTGTCTCCTCGCAAGGCACAAAAATGGAAATGATCCAAAGAATCATGGCGTGGCAAGAAGCTCAGCTTGGCGCTATAGCTTCCGAGGACAGTGCAGAAGGAGGTGGGGCTGCTCTCAATGGTAGAACTGACAGTTCTGCCGCTGCACTGGTCTAATGCGACCATGAGGACAGGGAGGATGAAATGTCCAATGTTTCCTCTGCCAGTGCCGATGGGGAGCCCATACTTGAATTGAAGAAGCAAGCACTGCTGTTTAGGCAGAAGGTGCTTGATTTCAATATGACCAAACTAAAGATCAAACAGGCAGAAACTCAGAAAGACAGGGATCACCAGTTGGAACTGGCCAAGCTTCAAGTTGCCAATGGATCCAAGGGTCCTGGACATGGGTCTGGGGCCTCCTCTCATCCACGGTTTCCAAAAGATCTGCTCAGTGTGTATGAGGAAAAGAATGACATTATGGACTGGCTGAATAGATTTGAGTATGCATGTGAAGTTCAACAAGTTGACAATGCTGATAAAATTGCCTGGTTACTCAGCAGACTGTCCCATTCTGGCTGCAATGCCATTATGGAAATGTCGAAGGCTGAGCGAGCAGATTTTGCAATGTTGAAGCAAACTCTCATTTTAAAGTTTTGAAAGGCTCCTGCCCAATATTTAAAACGATTCCGAGAGTATAAGAAAAAAGAAGGTGGTACTTGGGTATCTTATGTAACTGAATCCTTAAAAAACTTGACTGGCTGGGTCGAAGGTTGTAAGGTTTCTACCTTTGAAGGTATGATATGTCTTGTCATGCTGGAACATATTTTTGCATCTTCTTCCCCCGAGCTTAAGCAGCATTTGGCAGATTCTAAGGAGATAGATCCAAAGAAGCTTGCCATTGCAGCAGATTTGTGGGTGTCATATCGAGTGTCCCATAAAGACAAGACTCAGCCTGGTAAGCAGGAGGAAGGGGAAAAAGTCCAAAGATAAGGAGGGTGAAGAAACTGATAAATCTTCTTCTCAAAAGGGCCACAAAAAGAAAAATAAGGGTCAGACACAAGAGAACTCACAGGGTAGTGGAGGTCAGCCTCCGAAACAGAACTCTAGTTATAATATATAATAGGGTTATAATCCCTATGTAAACAGACCCAATGGATCTTGTTTTGCTTGTGGAGAAACTGACCACATGAAGGGGGATTCCCGGTGTAACGTTAAACCTTTGGGAGTCCATTCTGCTAATCTGGCCTTCTCCTCCTACGAGGAAGAAGAGATTACAGGATCATCCTTCTCCTCAGACTCCTTCCCCAGTGGGATAGAAGCTAAGGTAGTTTTAGTTCCCCTGGGTCCCTGGGTTCCTGGGAGCCTTCAGTCGCAGAGGCTTATGCTGGGATTCCAGATAATACCAAGTACTACTTTAAAGACAGTGTGCTGATCAATGGAGTAGATACTCCAGCTCTTAGGGATAGTGGGTGCAATTGAACTGTAGTGGATTCTACCTTGGTAGACTCAGAGGAAGTTGCCAGAGCTACTCTGATGCCCACTAAGTTGGCTGACGGCCCACCTCTCATGTTCCCAGTAATACTTGTAAATCTTACTATCAATGGTACAGCAGTCAGGATTCCAGTGAGCATTCAGAGAAGCGTCCCAGGAAAGGTCTTGTTGGGCAATGATCTCTGAGCGTTAGGGCTTGTGGGAGACACTGCTGACAGACCCTGCACACGGTCTCAAACAAGGGCAGCACTGACCAAGATCAGTGAGCTGCCCCAGCCAAAGGGGAAACCCAAGGCTAAAGGAGTCAGAAAACCAAAACGAGGGAAAGAAAATATCCCCCCGAACTCACCTACCACTGCGGTGGAGGAAGTTGGTCAATCGCCCGGACCTGACGAGGAGGCGGCGATACCTGAAGTATTTGACCCTAATGGCCATCCTGAACTAAACGACTTGTTAGTAGAAGGTGGTCCTGACAGGGAAGAATTCAGTAAAAGCCAACGTGAGTGCCCATCTCTGGAAGGCCTAAGGAGACAGGCCTGCTCCCAGCTTGAGGGTGAACCTCCTGGGAAGCATTGGATTTATTGGGAAGGTGGACTCCTGTATAGTGAGCCCACAGAGTCTACAGAAGGAGACCATAGGAGGTTGGAGGTTTCCCTTGCTGTAAGACCCTTCCTCCTGCAGTTGGCGCATGAAGTGCCCCTTGCTGGTCACCTTGGTATTAAGAGGACCAAGCAAAGGATATCCATGCACTTCTACTGGCCCAAGATGGGGCTGCAAGTAGAAAGTCACTGCATGAGTTGTGCCTCCTGCCAGTTATCTGGTAAGAGTGGCTCAACAATCCAAGCTCCATTGGTACCACTCCCAGTTGTGAGAATACCATTCAAAAGGGTAGGGATCGCATCTTTGGTCCCCTTGACCCGCAAACATCCTCAGGCAATAGGTTTATCCTGGTGCTGGTTGACCATGCTACCAGATATCCTGAGGCCATCCCATTAAAAACTGTAACTGCCAAGTCAGTTGCAAAAGTGTTACTTGGTATCTTTACTAGGGTTGGCTTCCCTAAAGAAGTTGTGTCTGATAGAGGCAGCAACTTTATGTCAAAGTATATGCAGGCTACGTGGAACGAATGTGGGGTCACCTACAAGTTCTCTTCCGCATTCCACCCCCAGACCAATGGTCTGGTGGAACGGTTCAACAGAACGTTAAAGAGTATGATTGGGGCTCGGGAAGAACACCAAAGATGAAAATGGGATCTTCTTTTACCATGCTTACTGTTTGCCTACTGAGAGGTACCACAGGAGGGTGTTGGCTTCAGCCCCTTCGAACTTCTGTTTGGTCACCCTGTGCGGGGACCCTTAGCCATAGTCAAGGAGGGATGGGAGATGCCCACTCCCCCTATTACTACCAACATAGTAGAGTATGTGTTAGGGCTCAGAAAACGGATGGTACTCCTGATGGGTCTGGCTAGTGACAAGTTGAAGACAGGACAAGCCCTCGTGAAACATTGGTATGACCAGAAAGCTTCCCTCATCAACTTTACACCTGGTCAGCAAGTCCTGATTATGAATCCCATAAGGCCTACACCTTTACAGGATAAATGGTCAGGCCCTTACACAGTGGTGGAGCCCCTGGGTGAGGTCAAATATTTAGTGGACCTTGGAAGGCCTGGACAGGCTCCAAAAGTTCCATGTAAAAAGGCTGAAGGCTTTCGTCCCAAGAGTTGAACTCTCAGCACTGCTACTGGCTTCAGATGTTGATGAAGAGGAGTCTGAACCTCTCCCCGACCTGTTCCAAAGCGGTCCTTCAGATAGCTCGTTTGAGGGTGTCCGAGTGGCCCCTCACCTGACTTCTAATCAGCAGGCTGAGGTGAAAAGTTTGCTTAGGCAATTTTCCCCCCTGTTTTCGCAGTCCCCTGGTTTGACACCTTGGTGCAAACATAACAAAGAGACAGGAGACAGCGTACCTACCAAAAGTAGAGGATACAGAATGTCGGACAAAGTACAGTCTTACATTAAGACAGAGGTCAACAAAATGTTAGATCTTGGGGTGATTGAACCCTCTAGTAGTCCTTGGTCCAGCCCTGTGGTTTTGGTTCAAAAAGCAGGTACTTCTGAATTGAGGTTCTGCGTGGATTACAGGGCTCTGAATGCTGTCACCAAGACAGATGCACACCCCTTGCCTCGAACATATGAGCTGGTGGATACCTTGGGTGCCTCCAAGTATCTCAGAACGTTTGACCTCACTGCAGGCTATTGGCAAATAGCCCTAGCAGAACATGCCAAGGAGAAGACAGCGTTCTCAACTCCAGACGGTCTTTACCAGTTCAGGGTAATGCCGTTTGGGTTGAAGAATGCACCTGCCACTTTTCAGAGGCTTGTGAATCATGTGTTAAACGGGTTGGATGAATTCTGTCTTGCATATCTGGATGATATAGCAGTTTGCAGCGCCACCTGGGAAGACCATGTGAAACACCTTGGGATTGTGCTACAGGCTCTTCAGAAAGCAGACTTGACCATAAAGGCTAGTAAATGCCAGATTGGACAAGGCTCTGTGGTTTACCTTGGACATGAAGTAGGTGGAGGGAGGATACAGCCTCTACCCAGTAAAGTACAAGCAGTACAAGACTGGCCTACCCCCACTACACAGACCCAAGTGAGAGCCTTCTTACGACTCACGGGGTATTACCGCAACTTCATGGCAGACTATGGTACCATAGCTGCCCCTCTGACTGCTCTCCCCACCTTGAAGAAACCCAAGAAGGTAACTTGGACCGACGAGTGTGAGAAGGCCTTCAATGGCTTAAAATACTCCTTGTGCCAGGCCCCTGTCCTCAGGGCCCCTGATTATCAAAGACCTTTTATTGTGCAGACAGATGCCTTTGACACTGGGATAGGAGCTGTATTATCACAAGTAGATGAGAAGGGTAAGGAACACCCTATTGGTTTCATTAGTGCCAGCTTAAGGACAGAGAGCTCAGATGGTCCACAGTAGAGAAAGAATGTTTCTCTGTTGTGTGGGTCCTTGTTACACTTCGGGCTTCCTTGCAGAATACGACTCCTTTACAAGCTCCTCTGTGGAGCAGATACAGGTTGCCATGGTGCCTGTACAAACTACGACGGAGTCCGTGTCAGCTGACACGTCCTGTATGTGGAAGACGTACAGCAAGACATGCCCCCATACGGCTTTAAAACCACCGCCTTTCAAGGGGCTAGTTGCTGCTAATTAGCTTTACAAGCTACAGCGGTTACGTCCGTTTACTCCTTTGTGTTTTCTCTGCACAAATTCCTAATCTGCTTACCTGGTTTTGACCCTTGTCTGGCTTCTGGATTGGCTTGCCTCCTCCTTTATTCCTGTTGTGCTCACCTGGCTTTTTGACCCGGAACATTATTGGATTATTCTTCCTGCTTCCCGCTGTCTCTTGCAGTACCTTATTCCAGCTAGCTGCTACTAGACGCGGAACGACTTTGCCTTCCTCGCAGGTGACTTGCTATCAACCATCTGGAACTCTTCTACGCCTTATCTGGATGCGTGTGTGCTCAGGTACATAATTGTAATTGCCAATTCCACCCCTGTTATTAATCATTTCTCCACGGCCTTGCTTGGATCTTTGCCTTTTGTTGGATTCTGGGACATTGAGTGACTGTCTTGTGAACTTGTCTTCAAGTGCATATAAACGCTTTGCTGATACTGCACCAACCCGGCACTAGTGCGACCCTCGTGCCGTTCGGGGATATTTCCCTATACTAACATTCCTGTTTATTTTCTCCTATCGTTGCCTTCTGTTTCATGTACTACTTTCCATCCTCAAAATATCCATATTCAGGTTAGTTGTCATTGGTTCGATACTTTAGGAAGTCTCTTTAGAATTATTCCCACTCATTGTGCTTATTCATATTTTTGTAGATTCACCCCGGGGAAGCTCCACTCCAATACTTACCTAGGTTTTTTCCTGTAATATACTGCTGTTCTGATTAATTTGTTTATTTTCAACACTGTATAATATCTTTGTATTCCTTTGCAGCATTGGTATTGGCGGTGTGTGTTCTCCCCGCTCTTTTATTCAATTGACACCTCTGTCTGTCCCAATCGAAACAGCAGAGAGGTACATTTTAGAAAAGAGCCCCTCTTTGAGGAAGCCTGAGTCTTGTACTCAGGGGAGCTGGGATGGAAGGCTGAATATCGATTCTTGTACAACCATCATCTCCAAGGTCACTCATCCACATCTTGGGCCTACTTTGGAGTGGTGAGTAACAGAATTAGCAGCCACAAACAACGTCCACGGAGGCCAGTGATGCTTTGACTCAAATCGTGCAAATGGTCACGGATCTACGAACCGACTTGACCAATGCACAAGAGGCACTGCGCCAACATATGGACGCCATTCAGGCCTTGGTTACCACACCAGCGCCACAGATGGCTGGTGCTGGTGCTGCAGCTTCAGGATCAGGGTTTCCACCTCCACAGCAGGAATCAAACCCTATTATGCTTACAACCCAGTTCCCTCTAGCTCCTCCTGAATGCTTCCTAGGCGATCCTAAACAAAACTGAACCTTCATCAACCAATGCAAACTGCATTTTTTGTGTCGTCCCGCTTCATTCCCTACTTCTACTACTAAAGCGGCTTTTGTTTTGTCACATTTAGGAGGCACTGCAGCCGCATGGGCTAACCCATTGTTTGAATCCAACAGTCATGTTCTCTACAATTGTGATGCCCTTCTTGCTATGATGAGTAAAGTGTTTGATACACGCTATAAAACTCAAGCTACTGACCTGGAACTCTTAAAGCATCGACTAGGGAACAACTCCCTGTTGGTTTATTTAGCCCGTTTCAATTAGTTGGTAGCAGAAACTGACTGGCCCGAAGAAAAGAAAACTGCAGTCTTCTATCAAGGCCTCTCAGATGAGTTAAAGGACATCCTCTCCACTGTTCCGGTAGTCCCCACGGCATTTGGGGAACTGCTAGATCTAGTCCTTCAGATTGATGCCCGTAAATCCGAAAGACGTGGCGAAAAGAAACCTGCTTTGTTCAGCACGGTTCTAGCGGAGACATTGTCCTCTTCACTTCCTGTGCCAGAACCTATGCAGATTGGTGTGGTTAGGGGTCCACTCACCCGTGCTCAACGAGAATATCGTAGATCGCATAATCTCTGCATGTATTGTGGGGCCTCGGACCATTTACTGCCCGAATGTCCCAAAAAACCCAAAAGAAAGGTGGGAAACTCCAAATCCCGACAGTAGACAGAGTCCCTACATCGGGAAGTTCACCTTTGGACTCTACAGTACAGAACCCGAGCCATCTAGTTCACCTACCTGTTACGTTTTCCCTGAGTCATGTTGTTTCATTCCAGACAACAGCGGTGATTGATTCAGGAGCAACGGGTAATTATGTTGATCAATGCTTTGCCTCTATATCAGGGATACCACTGATTCGCAAAGCAATACCTGAAACAGTGAATGCATGTGGACGGTTCAATCCTTTTATCCGGAATGGTACCTCACCAGACGGCTCCATTACATATGAGTACCGACGAAGGCCATACTGAAGAGATATCATTCGATATCGTCAAAGCGCCGGCCTACAGAGTCATTCTGGGTATTCCATGGTTGAAGCTTCATAACCCTGCCATTGATTGGTCGACATCTCAGATTCAGTTCCCTTCCAACATATGCAATACCCGATGCACTACATTGCTTGGAATTAGCCAGGATAGTCCTGTCAGGGCACTAGTTTCTCCTACTATGCATATTGGAGCCGTTTCTAACAACGCTGTCTCTATGGTACCTTCTCAATATGCAGACTATGCGGATGTCTTCGACAAAGGGATGGCAGAGACTCTACCTCCACATAGGGTCTATGATTGCCCAATAGACCTAGTACCGGAGGGTAAAGATACCATCCGGCAGGGTGTATTCACTCACTCTCGAAGAAGACGAAGTACATAAAGAGTACATAGACAAGGCTTTGGCCATGGGATTTATTTGTCCATCCAAATCACCAATTGCATCACCGCTTTTCTTTGTTCTTAAGAAGGAAGGGGATTTACGTCCCTGTACTGACTATCGTGCATTGAATGCAGCTACCATAAAAAACCAGTACCCCCTTCCCCTGATCTCTGTTCTCCTTGATCAGTTGGGATCCTCCAAAGTATTTACTAAGCTCGATCTCAGAGGAGCTTATAATCTGGTCCGTATGAGAAAGGGGGACGAATGGAAGACCACTTTTAAAACACGTTACGGTCTATTTGAACACCTTGTGATGCCCTTTGGGCTATATAATGCCCAGGCCACCTTTCAGGCATTCATGAACGATTTGTTTTATGAAATCCTTGACCAGTTTGTTGTAGTCTACCTGGATGACATTTTGATCTATTCACGAAACCAGGAAGACCATGAAATACATGTCAAAACAGTGCTCCAACGTCTGAGGGATCACAAATTGTTTGTAAAAGCCGAAAAGTGCATATTTCACGCCTCAGTGGTGGAATTTTTGGGGTATGACCTTACTAACAACGGGGTGCGCAGAGCCAGTCCAAAACTAGTGCTATCCTGGAATGGCATGTGCCCAATTCAGTCAAATCTTTGCAATCATTCCTGGGATTTGCAAATTTCTATAGACGCTTCATCAACGGCTTTTCTGAAATCTCTGCACCTCTTACCTCCCTGACAAGTGCCAAGGTGCCATTTGTATGGTCTTCTGAAGCTCAGAAGGCTTTTGATCAATTAAAATCCGCCTTCACTTCCGCCCCTGTCCTCAAACATCCCGATCCCGATCTTCCTTTTTTTGTTGAGGCTGACGCCTCGGGTTATGCTCTTGGGGCGGTGTTGTCACAAACCTGTCCTCACTCGGGGGAGATTCATCCTGTTGCCTACTTCTCTCATAAATTGACACCTTACGAAAGGAACTACTCCATTACGGAACGCAAACTCTTAGCCATCAGTGATGCATTCTTGGAATGGAGACATCACCTTCTGGGGGCCAAACACCTTGTAACGGTATACTCGGATCACTGTAGTCTGTTGCCTTCAAATCTATGAAATGTCTTACAGCTAGACAAGCGGGGTGGCATTTATTCTTTTCACAGTACCAATTTGTTATCACATACCGTCCTGCTGAAGCTCAAGTTTCGGCTGACACTCTCTCATGCCTCCATGCGGGTGGCCAGTCCCAACAGGTCGAAGCACTTCCTCTCCTACCGAACAAAGTTGTGTGCGGGTGTTCGGTTCAGCCCTCTTTGCGTTTGATCATCCTTGATTGGGTCTCAACCAATCCAAAAGAAATCGCTGATTTCAACCTAGAAGTAATTCAGGGTATGCCATTTATCCAAGGGCGCGTCTATGTACCCTCAGGTCAAGCTAGAACCTTAGCTCTCCAATGGTCCCACGATTCTTTGGTTGCAGCACATCCAGGAAGTCAAAAAACTCTTGAGGCTTTACTGCGTTGGGCTTGGTGGCCTTCCATGGCTCGCGATGTAAAGGACTACATTTTGACCTGTTCCATATGCACTCAATGTAAGACCTCTAGAGCCAAACCAGTAGGCTTATTACAACCTCTGCCTGTTCCGTACAAACCTTGGCAGATGGTGTCAATGGATTTCAATGTGGAACTCCCCGACGTCCAGGGTCATGACACCATTTGGGTGATTGTGGATTATTTCACAAAACACGCACTGTTCATACCTTGTTCCAGTTTGCCTTCGGCTCCGGAATTGGCGAGACTGTTCATGACAAATGTGTTTCATTTCTTTGGCTTACCCTCGATCATTGTCGCCGACCGTGGTACACAATTTACTTCACGATTTTGGAAGGCTCTTACAGCTTCCCTTGGCATCGAGGACAGGTATTCCTCGGCATACCATCCTCAGACGGATGGGCAGACTGAGAGAACCAACGCTACTATCGAACAGTACCTACGCTGCCTTCAGTTCCAACAGTCCTGGTTTACTTCTCTGCCTTACGCAGAGTTTGCATATAAGAACTCTATGCATACGTCAACAGGGGTTTCTCCCTTTTTTGCCCTGTATGGTGGTCATCCTAGGGTACTCCCACTCGATCCGGTATTGCTGGCTGTCAACCCAGCTGCAAGAGACTGCGTGAGAGATCTCGATAAGATTCATCGGGATGTACGCTGTCATTTGCTCCGAGCTCAAGACCGTGCCAAAAAATATGCTGATGTGCATCGATCCCTGGCACCGGTCTATCGGAGGGGCATGAAGGTGTGGTTGTCCCGTAATTTACGAATTGCAGGCAAACATTCACTTTTGCCTAAATACGTGGGACCCTATGCCATTACTGATGTTATAAATCCTGTGGCGGTCAAGCTCTCCCTGCCGCGCTCATGGCGTATACATCCAGTTTTTCATGTCTCCCTGATCAAGTCTTTCATCCAGGGAACTCGTCTACCTACACGTCCCTCGCCGATCTTGGTGGATGAAGAGGAGGAGTACGAAATTTCGCCATCCTGGACTGCAGGGTGTCTAGGGGTACGTTGTTCTACCTAGTGGATTGGAAAGGTTATGGGCCTGAGGACCGTACCTGGGAGCCTTTGTCCAACTTACATTGTCCGGAGCTTCTGAGGAGTTTCCATTCCGCCAGGGGGTTGCCGGTGTCTGTGGGAGAGGATGCTGTTACACTTCGGGCTTCCTTGCAGAATACGACTCCTTTACAAGCTCCTCTGTGGAGCAGACACAGGTTGCCATGGCGCCTGTACAAACTATAACGGAGTCCGTGTCAGCTCACACGTCCTGTATGTGGAAGACGTACGGCAAGACACGCCCCCATATGGCTTTAAAACCACCGTCTTTCAAGGGGATTGTTGCTGCTAATTAGCGTTACAAGCTACAGCGGTTACGTCCGTTTACTCCTTTGTGTTTTCTCTGCACGAATTCCTAATCTGCTTACCTGGTTTTGACCCTTGCCTGGCTTCTGGATTGGCTTGCCTCCTCCTTTATTCCTGGTGTGCTCGCCTGGCTTTTTGACCCGGAATGTTATTGGATTATTCTTCCTGCTTCCTGCTGTCTCTTGCAGTACCTTATTCCAGCTAGCTGCTACTAGACGCGGAACGACTTTGCCCTCCTCGCAGGTGACTTGCTATCAACCATCTGGCACTCTTCTACACCTTATCTGGATGCGTGTGTGCTCAGGTACATACTTGTAATTGGCATTTCCACCCCTGCTATTAATCATTTCTCCACGGCCTTGCTTGGATCTTTGCCTTTTGTTGGATTCTGGGACATTGAGTGACTGTCTTGTGAACTTGTCTTCAAGTGCATATAAACGCTTTGCTGATACTGCACCAACCCGGCACTAGTGCGACCCTCGTGCCGTTCGGGGATATTTCCCTAAACTAATATTCCAGTTTGTTATTTTCTCCTATCGTTGCCTTCTGTTTCATGGACTACTTTCATCCTCAAAATATCCATATTCAGGTTAGTTGTCATTGGTTCGATACTTTAGGAAGTCTCTTTAGAATTATTCCCACTCATTGTGCTTATTCATATTTTTGTAGATTCACCCCGGGGAAGCTCCACTCCAATACTTACCTAGGTATTTTCCTGTAATGTACTGCTGTTCTGATTACTTGGTTTATTTTCAACATTGTAGAATATCTTTGTATTCCTTTGCAGCATTAGTATTCACGGTTTGTGTTCTCCCCGCTCTTTTATTCAATTGACACCTCTGTGTGTCCCAATCGAAACAGCGGAGAGGTACATTGTAGAAAAGGAGGAAGAGGTGCGGCTTGACACGTCAGAGCGAGAACAGAGACCAGAGTGAGGTCCTTTACTCTAGCACGCTGGGCTAGGCTGCACCGAGCGGTTGCGAGTGGCCGCGAGCGGCCCGTGAGCACTGCTGTCCTCCCCGGTGCCTTATTGCTGTTTCGAGGAGGTGGGCCGTAAGGAAGCAGCATCCACAGTGCTCCGGAGCGCTTCTCTGGCGTTCGGTGCGGCAGCCCTGTGGGACGGTGTCCTGGGAGGACGAATGCACCCCCAAGGATAAGCGGAGGAGCGGAAAGTCGACGGAGCAACGGCTGCGCCGGGCTGCATCAAGTGTGGTAGAACGCCGGATCTAACCGGTGGTAAGTAGAGGGGACTCGGGACACGTGGTTAGGGCACTGCCCTGGCTATCTCCCTACAGCTGGCTGGTTGGCTTTACTTTGCCCAGGACGCCCCTTGTCGTCTTTTTTCTGAGGTCCCTTACCAAGTAGGGCTTGGAAGCCCAAGGAGCATTGGGAGCCCACCTAAGAGAAGGGTTTGCCAAGGACCAGTCTGTGGCGGACTTGGAGGTCCTTTAAACAGTGAAATTGCCCTGAGGACTAGGGAGAAGGTAACTAAGAAGATCCCCCCCGGACTTGAGGAAAATCGCCCGGCATCGGGTCCTGATAGTATATTGGATATCCTTCAGTAGAAATAAAACTGTACTCTGAGGAGGAAGAGACTTGGAAGATTTACCTTGAGGCCTGCGGGCTAAGGCCCTAGACCCGGATTATATAGCTTATGCTTCCCCCTATGTGTGGTCTGGAAGAGACAGTGTAAGCGTTAGGTAGCCCTTCCGGATTCCCCAACCCTTGTTAAGAACTATCCCATTCAGGGATGCAGCGAGGAAAGAGAGCTCCTCATTCTATCTACAATTTGAGGAATAACAAGCCGCAAGCTATGAAGGAGACAAAGGAGTCCAATAGAAAAGGGGGTGAACGTAAGAAGAACACTAAACATGACCTACCTGTAGCACAAGGAGCCATCACAGAGTTCTTCCCGGTGAACCCTCCCCCTGAGATCAATTCTACTATAATTGACGAAAGGGTAGTACCGGCGAGCAGGGATGGCCGTTCCATTAATTCCTCTAACTTGGATGATATTGATAATAATTCCCTCTTGGACCTGTGTCTGACAATACAGAGAGGAATGCAGCCTACCACTCCACAACCTATACCTAGTGGCTTATCCCCTCAGAAAATAAACAGCATGAATACTGATGCAGGGGAGCATAGTGCTGCGGGAAGGTCACTCATCCACATCTTGGGCCTACTTCGGAGTGGTGAGTAACAGCCCTACGGAAGCTGAGGTCCTACCTCTATGGGACCCATTTCACTGTGCAAACTGACCATAAGCCCTTAAAGTGGCTAATGAAGGGAGAGAATCCAAAGTTGCTTAGGTGGTCCATAAGTCTGCAAGGCTTTGACTTCACTATTGAGCATAGGCCACGTGTCCAACATAGCAATGCGTATGGGTTGTCCAGAATGTTTAACCAACCTGAACAAGAAACTCATCCAGGGGTGGATTAGTTCCCCCTGTCCTTAGTGTGGGAGGTGCGAGTGTTAGGAAAGATTTCATAATTGTAGGTAATTTTCCTTCCATGTGGCAACCCCCAAACTTTTTGCTGTTGTTTTACACCCTGATCTAGACTTTGCTAGAGAAGCGCAGCCTTCCGCCGCACTCCTCTGGGCTTTCGCTCCATTCTTACGGGGAAACTGACATGCCCTTAAGACTTAGTTTCCCTTAGTCCTTTCCTCATGTTGCAGCTTTTGAGCAACATGAAACAAGAGGGCACCGTAACTTACTTCACCACGCTCTTGGGTCTCTAGTCATTCAAATGGCCCTAGAAACTCTCGCTGGACTTATCATGAAATGTCCAAGTGTGTCACGGACGGGACTGGTGGCAGCTATCGTTTCTTTGCGTTTTTAACCCTTTTTTGCCATGTTTACCGCGCTTCCCGCGTTTGGCCCAAATGGGTGGCCTGGCCTCCAAAATGGCCATGCCACGAGGTTCTTTGTCCTGTCCGCTGACCGTCTTGCCCCTTCACCTTCCCCCAGGTCGAGCCGACCTGGGGCAGTCCTTATTTGGTCATGCACTTTCCCGCGAAACACAACGCTTTCGCAGGCTTCTGCATGCCTTGTGTGTGCCTCCAGGATGTGGGTTGGGATGTCTGTTCCCAATACACATCCTGGGTGCCAGAGAGACTAGAGTGTCCTGAATGCCTGGAACCACCGTGGTCCGTGATAGGTCCACATATGGTGTGAGTATTTGGGAGCGGATCTCCCATTGGGTCCTCTCCATTTTGGCGCGAAGGGATCTTTGGATAAGAGGAGGCTGAAAACACCACTACCATGTCGATCTCCTGAGTTCTCACGAACAAAGGATAAGGAGCCAAGTATCCTGCAACTAAGTAGCTGAGTCGAGGAATCGCTGGTGACCCGCTGAAGGTTTGGCACCCTGCACTGCTGTCGTCCTGCGAGACCACTCGGCCTCTTATCGAACGAGAATGTCTGCAAAGGCGCTTCGGCCCTTTAGAATAGTGGGAACAACTATCACCAAATCATGTACGTAAGCCTACGGAAGCGTCCCTGGGCCATCCAGTGGACTGACCAGCCTACACAGGAACCTTGCTCTGTCACCGACGTCTGGCTGCTGCTAAATTCCGAGTCCTCGGCACTCTCACACGATTCGTACACTTGGCGTTCCCAGGTCTGAAGTGAGATGTGTGCTTGGGGACCGGAATACACACGGTTGCCGAGTTGCCCTGCTGTGGTAACAAACCTGTGTGTGTTCGCTGCATTTGGGACACCCTCGACCCTGACTCCTGCTGTCGCGGAATCTACATGGCGTCGAGACATCCTTCTGATTGCATCTGAACCTGCCAGTACCGAAACAGAACCGTAGAAGCCTGCGCCTGCCTGCATCGGGGACCGGTGAGTAGTCAATACCCTAACCGGTCGCCCTCCCGCGGGAGCCTGTGGCTTTCCATCGCTGTCCTAAACAGCAACCCTTTTCCGCACTCGCGCCCTGCTTCTGCCCCCAAGTGGAGGCCGCGCTTGAGTAGCGGGGAACTGTTCATCATTGTTTTGTTCACCTCTCTGAACTGCCCGATTTCCCTGAAGAGACTCCCCCTTGCCCGTTGGCACCCACGTGTGCAGGTACTTTTCAGCACAAGGCTCCACTCTTCGTAAGGCTTGGACTTCCTTCTAATTAGGTGGCCTCTGATGTTGAACTGGGTCTAACGATTACTTGCACTGCCTGTTTTCCTCCCCATCTAGGTGGTCTGCATATGTTGTGCTTCTAACTCTTTAGACCCCTTGGTCTTGTATATATATTGTATTGCTTGTGATGTGTTGGTTTATTGGAGTTTTACCATGATTCTTTACTATGGTCAATGTTACAAAGGCCTTGTAATAAATGTGTCTTTATTTTTAATATAACGCCTGTCTGGAGTAATTTGTAAGCGTCCTTGCTTTGTGTGCTCATTGCGGGCTTTCAGTCACCCTCACCCCTCTTGAGACCTAGTCTTGACCGCTGCCATCGCTACCCTGATTGGTCTGGCTTGTCCAGAGGTTACCCTGTTCCAAGAAACTAGGCTGGCCTTCTGAACCTCTGTCCCTCCAGGACAGAGTTCAGAAATCCATCTTAACAGGAACGCCAAGTGTACGTAATTCGGTGTGAGGGTCAGAGCTAGCAGTATACCAAGTTTTGAGGGCCTCCCCAAAAGGGCGGCTGTGACAGAGCAAAGCAACTGGGTAAACTGGTCAGTCCACTGGTTGGCCCAGGGACACTTCCGAGAAAGCTTACTTGCAGCGTTTGATGAAGGTGCCGAGAATAGTTGGTCCCACTACTCCAATGGGTCGAAGCGTCTTCGCAGACCTTCTAGGACGACCAGATGCAGAGGGGTCCCACAGGATGACATCGGGCTCAGGGTGCCAAACCTTCCAGCGGGTCACCAGCGGTTCCTCGACTCAGCTTCGTAGTTACAGGATTCTTGGATCCTATCCTTTGTTCAGTGAGAACTCAGGAGATCGACATGGTAGTGGTGTTTTCAGTCTCCTCTTATCCAAAGTTCCCTTTGAGCCAAAACGGAGAGGACCCAATGGAAGATCTGCTAGCAAACACACACTCCATACGTGGACCAATCTCAGACCACGGTGGTCCCAGGCATTCATGACACTCCAGACTCTCTGGCACCCAGGAAGTGTATTGGAATCAGACATTCCATCCCACATCATGGAGGCACACACACAAGGCATGCAGAAGCCTGCAAAAACATTGGGATTCGCGGCAAAGTGCATGACCAAATAAGGACTTGCCCTGCTCGACTCAACCTGGGGAAGGTGAAGGGGCAAGATGGCCAAAGGACAGGACAAAGAACCTGGTGGCATGGCCATTTTGGAGCCAGGCCACCTATTTGTGCCAAATGCGGTTAACATGGCAGGAAAGGGTTAAAAGGAATGCGAAAAGATAGCTGCCACCAGTCCTGTCTGACACATCTGCACAGTTCATAAAAAGTCCAGCGAGAGTATGTAGGGCCTTTGGAAATGACTATAGACCCAAGTGTGATGTATGGTAAGATATATTGCACACTTGTTACATGTTGCACAAACGTTGCAACATGGGGAAAGGACTAAGGGAAACAAAGTCTCCCAGTACTGACTGTCTTAAGGGCATGTCAGTTTCCCCATAAAAAGTGAGGGAAAGCCAAGAGGAGTGCAGCTGAAGGCTGTGCTTCTCCGGCAAAGTCAGTCAATGGTGTCTAAACAGCAGCAAAAAGATTGGGGGTTGACACATGGTGAAGGGTTTGCTAGGGGACCCTCGCGTAGTGGAAACAAGGCAAATCACCACACACGAACTGACACGCCAGACACGAGGTTGTATTCCCAAAAGCTAGCGTTTATTGCAATGCAAATAGTCTCAATTGGCCAACTCGGTCTCACGCCCCGCGACGTGTGTCTCCAGACCTCGAGGGACGCAAGAGAGCAAATAACGTACATCAGTTACATATATGCAAAATGGACATCCTGCAATCAGTCATGACATGTTCATTACGCCCATTGTACAGTTTCTTTGAACTGGGTCTGATGATTGACAATTTCGACGAATATGACACCTTCAAACATCTATTTTAGCAACAATATGCAACATTGCGAGTCTAGAGACATATTTCTTTGTTGAACAGAACACAGTGCTTCTGTTCTTGCAGGCAAGCTGCGTACGGGGGAAGAGTCGCATTCCAGGCCTTGCTATCTCCTATTTGCTATTCGTGTCCTGGGAGTCAGCTCGCTCTGCTGGGTTTAGGAAAGGGGGGCCGTAAGAAAAGCATAATTGAAGCCTTTAGCTGTTTCTTTCTAGCATTTCTACCATATTACGAGACTGGCTGGCATCAGTGAAATTATTAAATGCTGTGTTGCTCTCCTCCAAGGCTATATGCGGGAGGGGATTGGGCATTCCTCTCTGGGGCTGACTATGTTATGTTTCAACGAATAACTCCCAGCCTCGCGGCCTTGCTCTTTCGCTTTGAACAACAAAGTAATCGGTGAAGCAGAATAAGCAGAATAAGCTTTCGGCTAAGCAGTTTTGAACAAAAAGCAATGAGCAAACGTTAGTGAGCAAAATGGTGATTCTAGCTACATCAAAATGGCCGCACATTGGTCAAACTTATGAGTCTGTATTTCTGACGTTTAGTGCATGAGACG
This sequence comes from Ambystoma mexicanum, assembly GCF_040938575.1. NCBI lineage: Eukaryota > Metazoa > Chordata > Amphibia > Caudata > Ambystomatidae > Ambystoma > Ambystoma mexicanum. The sequence continues at coordinate 957,179,868 of NC_090921.1, read as the reverse complement.
GTTGGTCATCAGCCAATATGATACATTGCCATTGGTCGTGAGAGGTATCTATTTTTTCTAGACTGACAATGGAGGGAAAATTACATACAATTATGAAATCTTTCCTAACAGGATGGACTGGGCGGGGGTGGTGGTTGGAGGTTTGGTGCCAATGGCCAGTTGTTTAGTGCAGATTTTCTCCTGGAGGTAGAGTATTTTTCAATTGAGGGATTTTTGCACCTTGGTGCACCCAGGGTCATTTACCATGAAGTCTCCAGGAGGAGTAGTTGGGGACTTTCACAGAATGACAAAAAGTTTGTGAGTGTTAAACTTTGCATGTCAAGTCTAGCGTTGTAGCTGCTGTCTTTGGCAGTGTGTATTGCTTTACTATAATCTTTTGCAAGGGTAGCGAACCATGCTTGTTGACTAAGATGGGGTCTTTTCTCCAAGCCGTTTCTGAAGTGCGTTTCTTAGCGCTGGTAGCAAAGAGCTCTGAGGTGATCCCTGGCAGCATTATTAAGCCTATTACCTGATCATTCTTTTTATATTAGCCATTTTAGAGGAAAGGGTTCTAGACAGAAAAAATCGGACCAGATATCGCAGGCCTCTGGCAATCATATTTTAAGGTCTGTTCGTTTGACACAAAAACACTGTTTGCTTTTTTGTACAATTGATATTTTTAACTCCGCAATTATAATAAACAATTTCGCAAGGCTTTGTTTAAATCCTACTACAGTAGGCTGGGTTGGCTGGGTGTGGGGGGTGGGAGGTTAGGGAGAGCAGGGTTAGAAGACGGGGATGGAGACAAGGACGCTAGAATCAGTCTAATTTAGCATAAAATGCTTCCATAACATTTAGTTTTTTTTTTTTTAAATGCCATGTTGGGTTATGTTGTTTGTGTGCTTTCCAAGTCAGTTCTATAAAATGGGATTATTTTAGCCCACAGTCAGAACTGGAAAGGAAAGCGGTAACGTGCAGAAATTGCAAAGTGTGTGCAAATCCCTGCGCCACCTCTTAACCAATGTGTGATTCTGGGCATCTAATTTAATCTCATATTGCCTAACTTGCCAAAATAGCCTATCCCTAAACCTTTCAAAATTGTCACACTTCAAACTGATTTTGTTCTGTGGGTACCATCTTCAAAAAAGCTTCACTCGTGGTTTCACTGACTATAGTGGTGCATCCTTTATAATAATAATGAGCATCGATATTTTTCACACCACAGCCACTTGTTTCTCTAATGGCAACAAACATTGAAAACCATGCCCCTCTTCTAATTTCAGTCTGTCTGGATATGGACTCCTTCCTGGTAGCTTCTAATCTTCATCTATCCATGCTATGATATATGTAGCTTTCTCCTAGCTTTAAATTAGTCTCCTGTAAACATGCTTGAGCACTTTTGCATTCTGTGATGCAGCTAATCTGATTCATCTGTCTATTCTGGACTATGAGCACCTTTTTTATATGTTCTGTATCCTACATTTTTATATGGACAGTGTACCTGGCTCGAGGCTGCTATTGCTAAAAAGTGTCCTGTATCTATACAAGAGTACCCTTTTTGTGGCCTGCGGATTTTGCCATTATGCTACTTGTTTTCTCATTCTGATTACAGCCAGAATTAAGAGGGGGAGGGGACTGAAAGGGAGTACCCATGCCTATTTTGTTCTCTGCAAGGCAGCATATCAAGCTTCGGGTTATGATCGTGACGGGGGAGGGGAGCTTCTGGATCCCTTAATTAATTTGGTTCAGTGGAAAGTGTCCCCAAAGGCGTCGGCACCCCAGTCCAAAAGTGCTTAAAATGGCCCTTTATACATGAGAATATGCCCCATTTCACTGATTTTATCTGTACATTTTGGTACCTGGAGAGGCCAGGATTTATAATGGGAAAAGCAGAAGTAAACCACTGGGTGGACAGCTTTTAGTTTATGCAGTTGCCATGGACACGTGGAAAGCCTGCACTTCACACATTTGAATCCCAGCAAGATTTACTCATCCCGTTATCTTTCCCAGTTTGATAAAAGGAGTACAATTCAATTAGGTAACAGTTATAATTACAGAGCTTTGAAGTCGGAGTCAGCCAGCATGAAGTATTATATAACATCTTGATATTTGTGTAGTTCTTGCAATACCCAGAATACAGAGAAGAGAAGCAATGGATGAATGTTTCCCAAATGACATTGTGCACGCTGATCAGCATTCCAATATTAAAAAGAGGTTTGCTAATTTAGCAGATTAGTCAAAATATATCGGAAAGATTATGTCTAGCTTAAGGCATGCTTTGCCGTGTAGACCTGTAGAATGCCAAGCACAAAACAAAAGTGAAACGTGCAATCTCATGCATAGCGTATAGACCAAGAGACTACTCTGTGAAAATATGCTTAATCTTGCCTTTCGTTTCTGGGTGCTTTTTAGGAGGCTTTAGGAATTGTCTGTCCCAGTGCACGCAGAGGTCACTGTGTTTATGTCTTGGTTGATTTTGTGGTGTGGTACTTAAGTAAATCACAATAAGGCTCCATTGAACAGCGGGTCGTGTTTTGTTATTCCCGCGAGTCTTCCCCAACCCCATTAGTCCCTTCGTTCCCCGATGGCAGCATCCTAGACAGCCCCCCCAGAATTGATCCTTCAGCTGGCCCCACTGTTGTATGTAAAGGCGTTATGCAGTCTCACACTACATATCAAATCTTTAATTCACTTACATATATGGTGACCTTCTAAAGAGGATTATAAAACGTGTCAGTGCTCTATGTACTGTTACCTAAGCAGCATATGCTGGCTTGCCATTTTATGTTATGTTAATTGATATGTGTATAGCCCATTCTGCCATTGTTATGGCTTTAAAGCACTGTGGGTTGGAAAGCCGTTTGGAAGACCGTATTCTGTGCAAACATGGAACTAAAAAAGCATTGCATTGCATGCAAATAGTAATCAGAGTTAGATGACTGCGCACTAGACCTTGGAGCATCTCATGTGCTTGATGGAATTACCAATAATGATCTCAGACCCCAAATAATCAGACTCAGAGGATATGGCAAAGTACTACTTTATTATCGGCTCAATAAAGTAGGGCAATCTGGTGAACAACGAATTGTAGTCCACAAACTCACACTTAAGTTTCAAATATACAAAGGCTTTATACCTCAATATGGGGCATGTATGACGTCATCCTACGTGGCAAACTGTAAAACCTATTGGAGGGGAGGGATTGATTAAGGGAATATATGTACCGTTATAGCATATAAGTATTAGTAACGTTACTGGATGCCCCTTATCTTGTAGGCATGCCTTGAAACACCTCTAAATACGTATAATACAGATCATAGCAGAATAACAGCAACGGATTGACCTGTGCAACATTGTATAGTATGTTGCTATAAAAACGCCTAGGATTGGTTGACATTCCCTCCCAACCTTGGCCTTTCTGCTCATTAGCAGTACGTATGCAAAACGAAACTTAGGTGCAGAGAATAACGTCCGACTACTACCCACTTGCCCAATTAGCCAATCATCTCTCATCAGTCAGGCCCAAAGTCAAGGCTTCTTCTTTGTAGTTGACCTTGCAGTCTGTTCAGTGCTCTAGGACTTTCAAGGGAGTGTAGATACATCATTATCTTCTTCTGGAGCGAAATGAATAGCCCTTGTTTTCAACTTCTGAATCACCTGTGAGGAGACCACGATTTTGTCCATTTCAACCTTTTATTTTGTGCTATTTCAATTAGGGTGGGTCTCATTGTTCCTCTTGGCCTCTGGAGACTTGGTTGCTCTACCTCACATAAGCTCTCTCCACCCTTGACTGTCCAGAACTTGGCACTTGCAGATGTTTTCTTCTTTGCAGAGAAATATGTCTTACATACATGGCTTATCCTCTTGACTCCTTTTGTACCTTACAATTATTCCTTCATGTGGCATCCTTGAGCCCAGGCCAATAGTCCCCTCTTTATTCCTCAAACAAAGTGTTTTTTCCAGTGTCTCCTCACTCTGCAGCCCTGGTCTACCTCTGAGGTAGCTTGATTGGTTTCAACACAAGTCGGGCGTCCATATTTTTCTCATGGCCGCTTTAGTCACGTCACATTTTCTTCTGCAGCAAGCTTTTATATGTCTCATCTACCTTGCGTTTCTGCGTATGTACATTCACTTTGTCTCTACTCACTTATTTCTCTGGTGCACATGATTTCTTCGTATTTGATTGTATATTTATTTTGGTACTTCACTTACATCTTCATTCTTTAAGTATTTGCATATCGTTTTAGTGCATCCTCGTCTCTTTTCTTCATAACGTCACTTTGCAGCTGTCAGATTTTCATTTCAGCTCTTCAAAGCTTAGTGGTTTCTGCAAATCTCCAACTACCCTTTCAGTTTGTGGGTACATTCGATACGGTTGTCTCAGTGTATATCGTCTCTCATGGTATCCAGAGATTTTACTGAAGATTTTTTATTCAAGGTATTTTTTACCGAACCAATTATTTTTTGAATAAATATATATATATATATATATATATATATATATATATGAGGGGTAACAGGTAAAGACAGGTCTGGAGGGATTGGGGTTAACAACTTGGGAAAGGGGTTGAGCCATCAAATCAGCATTTTTTTGGCAAAAACGTTTAGGTCAAAAATACCTTGAATAAAGTGTTTTTAGTAAAATCACAGTAAACCTCTCTCATACACTCAATGTGGTATTGGGACAATACCTGGTGTAATACAAAGGGCTCTTCTGCTGTTCCAGTATGATAGAGGTGAGGGGGCGGGAGTTAGAGATGGTGTGTATATCTGCTCCTCTACATGACTAGTCAATTACTAACCTAGATGACTACTTTAACACATTATAAAAGAAAGCATTGTCAATGCCAATAGTTTTGGGATTTACTGAGGTTATTTGCATTTTGCATTCAAAGCTACCAGAGTGCAAGGAGGAGGGTGGAAAGTTTTAAATGAGGATGCAATTAGGGGTGGAGGTATGCAAGAGAATGAGAAGGACGGAGAATAGAGCAATAACCCAATATGAAATAACTGTAGCTGGGAAATGGAAAGCCAGGCGCCTGACTTGCTTCTTACAAAGCTGCTGATTGGAGCAAATATTGTAAGGGAACTTCTCAAGTGCTGTACGTAGCACATATTCACGTACAATCACTATCCCAACTGTAGCCGGTACTCATTTATGGACCTTGGAAAATTGAAGGGTCAGTTGTATTTGCCAGGATCTGAACCCGAGACCTGCTGATCCTGCATACATCACCGCAGCAAGCGCTCAACCTGGCCATTATGTCATAAGCCATTAACTCGTTCTCTCATCTATCCTATCCCAACAAACGTTAGTGAGCTGTCCTTGCAACCTTTCCATCGTTTAAGCAAGCTCTGCGTTAGTGCACTTTAATAGTATTCCCATGGTATGTTAGCATATGCACTCAGCTTATGTAGCGCTTCCCCATGCCGGAATCAGCCCGCTTCCGAGTGTTATAACCATGAATACCTTATAACACAATTATTATGTTATTGTTTTCTGTTTATAAGTAGCTTCAAGATGCGGGTTGTAAATAGCGTTGAAGCTGCACCAACATGGGTCTCTTAACTGTCAGAGCTAAAACCTGTGTCCTCCTAATTGACCATCCATTTTGCTGCACGAACTTTAACAATCCTCTGCACATGGGTGTTTACTTTCTATCCCAGACCACCGCGCATTGACAAGTCAGCTATAAGTGCATGCTCGCCCTCGGATGAAACCTGACCGGATCAATGATAAACTTTACGCGTATGGCGCCTGCTCCCGCCATTTTGCCAGTTCAGCTTACTGTAAATTAGTGGGGAATTCTCAAACAGACAATTTCTGGAGAATGTGTGCTCAGTACATGCACCAAATCTTTACTTCTACCTCCATCTGGCACTTCTCTTTTACATGTCAGAAAGGTGGCTTGAAACCCATGCCTTGCTACTGGTGGACACATACCCTAATCATTGAGCTATTGTGCCCTTACCGCAGTCTGTGAACCTCATGAGGGTAGTTCACCTAGACTGAACCTATGGGAACAATTCTTTGGTCTGAATGGGAAATGACTGATCACCTGCCTGTCTGAATCTAAATCTTAAAATAACCCCCATGTCCCCCATTTTGAAACAATTAAAAATCATTTTACTGACTGGAACAAAGCTGTACTGGAACCCTTGAAGTAAGTACTGCCATAAATAATGTCATTTAATGTAGAGTGGAGTGAAGACTTTGCAATACAAAATTCTGTCAGCCTGCTCCTCCACTGTGTGGCCGAAAGCAAGGTCTAGGCAAAGCAGACCAAACAGATCACTCCGCTGCAGGCTTTAAACATAGTCCGACAGGAGTTCATCTGACAAAAAGCCATGGTGCATACAAATGAAAATCTAATGGGCATCTAGTTAAGTGCAGTCATTTTGCTCCTACTTCAGTAGCACACACAGCTCCCCAGCAACAGCAGCAGGCCGGCAGACGCGAGCACGAGTGTGAAGGCCAGGCTGGTGCTTCAGCCATTTCATAGCCAAGCATCGGCAAGTTGCCTTGCCATGCCATACATTTCTCCCAAACTCCCCATTCTCCCTTTGTTTACATTTACAGTACCAATATTTTAGCGGTTAGGTGGCTTATGCCACCAAAGCACCATGATCAATCATGCAGAGCATTGTGTTCAGGCACAGTAATGACTGCTATGTCAATGATTATTTGACAGCTGTACCACATTTTTCATGGAACTCGGGTGTAGTCTATGGGTTGCGGTGAAAGTAGGGGAATGGGTATTATAAATAGTCTATCAACCCTGTCTACAGTTGAGGGCTCGTCTATACTTTACATGCAGAGCACATGCACACTCAATAATATGTAGTCAAGGAAAAACAACCTGCACACCTGATCTCCCACCACTGGCTTCTTGCATACAGTGTCCATTTCACTAGCTCACTCTACCCCTGCTCTCGCTCTCACTTTGATCATACATTGTATTCCATGTGCAGCAAAACAAGCATCTGTGAGTTGCAGATGAGGAAGAAGGGTAGGGGCAGTCTGTAAACTCCAGTCAATTACCATGAACAACATCTAAAGGTTATGGGAGGCAAGAACATTTGGTTCAGAGAAAGGGCTACTTGCAATGTGGGCCTGCAGTCACCCATTATGTCTTGGTTAGCATTCTAGTTGGCAGGCTGAGATATGCTTCAACGCTCGATCTACCATGCTCCGGTTTTGTGCTCAGTGGCCTGCTGGGAATTCTGCCCATCTTGGGCAGGGCAATAAAAGCATTTGTCAGGCATTGGTCGGGACAGGGGCTAGAATCACTGGTCACTTTGCCCAGAGGTCTACCTTTAAATCCCCAAACACTTCTCATGCAGTCCGTATTGAAAATCCCCCCTCCACCAACAGACACCAACTCACCAGGTTTTGATGTGGGACCAGGCCTTCGGTATCAGCAATGCTGCAGGGGATTCTTCATGATGAAACGCGGAGCAGAAAATATGGAGGCAGTGGTGAGGACTCCTCAAAAATGTGCTCCAATGTTACGTAAAAAAGGGGATGGGAAGGTGTGAGGGCCGCAGGATGGTGAAGAGCAATGTGTTGACACTGAAAGTCAGGGGTTACGGGGCTGGGTCATATGATGGGCTTCCGAATAGGTCTGCCCTCTCGACTTTGCAGTGCCTCTGTCCCCTTTCTAGCTAAGGGTCGCAGGGGGTTTTCCTTACTTCTGCCACAGTTTAAATTGTGGGAGTAGGACAAAGACAGCCATGCTTTATTCATCCATGCGCTCTATGTGCCTTTCGCCTCAGTTCCTTATACACGCAACCAGGGGCCAGATTTTCTACATGTTGCCCTTGCTCAAAAAAACAGAGGAAATTAATTCAGCACCCATTGTGCAGCTCGTATGACAGCGAATGGAGCAGACAGGTTTTGCCACAATACGTTTTCTGTAAAAATGACTTCACTTGTGCACAAATGAAGCTTTGTTTTTTTTAATTTGCTGCATAGTAAAATAATAACTATATTAACGGATGTATACGATTTGGCCGTGGCACAATTGTTCGTGGCCGAATTGACCGTGGCCAAATCGGCCGCGAAGACTATTTTGCTGTGGCCAAATCTGTCCAAACTTAAAGCCCCGACAGCCCCAAATACATTCCCCCAACCACCGCCTATTTTCCTTTTTGGCATCTGCTCATCTTCTGACCCTGCAGCGTTGGATCCATCCCTCCGACGTGGGTCGGAACTGATGTTGCAGGGTGCGTTTTATTTTATTTTTATTTTTCGTCCCTGACTCCAAACCTCCGGAAGCGTGGGACACCCCTGCTACCCTGAAAGGCCATCGCAACCAAACATGGCCATACCCCTGCAACACCCGCTCACCATGTTTTGGTAGTGATTATCCAATCTGATCGTTTCCATTCCATTCCAATTCCGGCAGATTTACCATAAGATCAACTGGAAATGATAATTTTGGGTACTACTATATTAACATATTTATTTTAATGTTATCATTTTTAGCTCTAGTGCAAATGTGTTTAGGTAATTTGAATGGGGACATATACCTGTTTGACCCAATCCATATAGTCTAAGCAGAGCCACTGGTACGAAATGCATTTTCTCGAATTTAAGAAACAGTGCAAATGTAGATAACCTGCCCTGGTAGGAGAATATATTGCCTTAAAGTGGGCTGTTAGGATGGGCCTCACACCATGTTCTCCTGCTGGAGAGACCATAGCTGACTTCCTGAAGGGAGGCACCCTGAGGCAACTAACATTGGGAGGCGCAGGGCTCAACACAATGGAGAGTGACTTGGAAATCTGTCTTTCAGGGATATCCCGTGCACAAGTAGCAAACTCCAAGGTGTAAATAAATGCTTTCAATCGAATCAAAGAGTGTGGGTCCCTGATGTGCCATGAAAAGAGATTGGTTTCAGATTGATGGGGGTGGGCTCTTTGCAGTATTTCAGTATATGTTATTGTGCCCAATTTCGGGATCTGTTCCGAGTTTAGTATCCTTAGTGTTCCTGCTACAAATGTTGATCTTGCTCTGAACTGAATAGAAATCATTAAGATCCCTTTCAGTATGGAATTTGAGGACATCTGCCTTCTGTGTTTTTGTTCGGGTTGTTGCTCTGCTTTGTTAGCACATGCTGGGCTTGGACCTTTGTGTTTTTACAGTCACTGCATATAACATATCTAGGAGTACATAATCTGGTGAATCCAAAAAACTGAAATATAAAATGCAGCAAAAGAGTAAATACATTCCAGAGATGGCAGAGGGCTCGAGGCAGTTAGAATAAACATTCGTTAACTGGAAAATGGATGCCAGTGCTTAATGGCTTTTTGGAGGGCTAACACACACTAACTTAAGCGATTTTGCCTAGGCATTCATTTTCTATATAGATGTTCTGTTGGTTCTGTGGTCCACCAGCTGCTAGACTGATTGCTCATCTGCAGCAGCCTGTTGCCAAGCATCAGCAGAGGAAAACGTGGGCACGGCAGGGAACGAGTTGAACAGGAGCTCTGAAGCGCCTAATACCAGGGCCGATCTCAGGGGAAATCAGGGTCCCAGAAGAGACCAGGCTTGATTTGCAAAACCCTGGACTAAATATAACCTAGGAGCTGCAGTGTAGATGTGTTTATGACCTGCAGATGTGAACCGTAGAGATGGAGTTGGACGTTTCTGAATCGAGTATAACAGAAAAACTATACTAAGGGGCAGTGGCCTGATACCAAAAGATATTAAAGATTGCAATCACATGAAGCTGGACTAGTAGCACCCAAGAGGCTGTTCTGCAGGGAAGGCTGAGGTCTGCAATTGCTATTAGTTCAGAATAGAATTTACAGCCACATGCTGCCTCCAGGAAGCTCTGCACCTGAGGTCTTTGGTAGGCTGGCTACTCTGGGCCTGGTCATGAAGGTGGTGAATCAAGTTCATCACAGAAAGTAAGCGCATCCCTTCTCAAGCCGGCACATTGTTTAACTGATAGAGATTTAGGATGGGGTTGGTGAGGTGCAGATAGGAGAGTGTGGGTGCTTAACTAGGTCCAAACACCAAGAATCAAAAATGAATCTTGAATCACAGATAAGGATTTCTGCCTTGCGAGAGTTTTTTTCCAAGCCATTGCTGAAGGAGTAGTTTACCAAAGAGTTAATTTTCTCCAGACGCGTCATCGGAGTACGGTCAGCAAACCTTAGAATTCCCTCAAACCCTTCCTCCCCCAAATATGTAGATGACAATAGCTCACGTGCTGTGGCTTTTATGTGAGATTAGCCAGGAATAGGGCCTGAAGCATCATTTGGCAGAATACTGTGCACCACAAATAAAGGAAACTAACGAAGGAGCAGTCGGGGAGGATGCAGCCCCGATAGACCTGCTCTTGGTGGGCAGTATAGCCCCCTAACCTTTATCCATGCTTATTTGTGTCTGGATGTCTTAGCAAAGTGCTTCGAAGACCTTTAGAGCCTTTAGTATATTCTCCAAAGTTCCAACATCTGCCAGAGCGTTGCCCGGGTCACTGAAAGGCTGCCTCGAAGCTCTCAAAGCAGCAGAACACCTTGTAACTGCTTTTCGTAGACCTCTTGGTAGGCGCGTAGAGCACCAAACAATGATACAGGGATCCCACATATCGTGAAATTGAAATATATACTGTCCTGGATTGGCATAGGGGAACGCTCGGGTAACACCAATCCTAGTAGTGAGCATCCATTCATGAACTAATCGACCTCAGTGCCTTTCTGGCTCCAAAACGTTGACTCAGTCTGGGTCCGATCCCTTGGCTCATATACCACAATCACTACCTCATGCTGCTTCAGGGTGCCAGCCAATGTCGGTTGACTTTGCCTCCTCATTCAGGGGCCAGGATGGGTGAAGCAAATGGTGGTCAGCAATTGGTGATTAGGACATTCGATGGTGCACAATGTCCATTCTGGTCCATCATGTTCGGCACACAACAACACTTCCAGAACAATACTAATGGAGAAGGAGGTGATGCCTACATACTGCACCTGGCTGTTTTAATCTGTTCACCTTAACACTTGGGTTTCTGGTTGCTCTCTTGTTCAGTATTCCCAAATCTGACCTTCAGCAGGCATTTAAGTTGGGGAGGTCGCCTTGTACTCAGAGACATGCTGGGATTTGGCTCTAGGGGCACCATCTTCAACCTTTTCCTTTCTCAACGTCCAGTGCTTACTAGCCATTAATGGATGTCAACCACCATTCAGACCTATTGTATTATTGGACCTTCGTTCTGCATCATCAACTTCCCCCTGGCACTGAGCTAGGGACCTTGGTCCATGCCGGACTTGACCACCATGCAGTTTTCTGCACACATCGTTCCAAACCCCAGTAGGGTGCCCTACTGTCTCGTTCTGTTCATATAAGAAGGAGTGATCCATCCCCCAGGACTTAACTTAAGAACCCCACAATACCTGTGGACTCCTGTGACTTCTGTGCAACGTGCACGTGTGGCACCCTAGCCACTCCTTTAAGTAAACTAGCAAGAACTTAGAATAGACATGCTTGCAATCGTTTGAGGGCATGCCAAATGCTATTGAGGCCCTAACGCTGCGTCGCTAGCTAGTTATGCAGACCCAGCAACCCATGGCAAAATATACCATTTTAGACCAGCGTTAAGTTGGTCTGAAAGTGAGCATTTTTTCAATCAAGCACTCCACTGAGTTTTAATAAGACCTGTAGCATGTGTGGAGATGGAGCCCCACACACCCATGGAGAGGTCCACAGGAGCCCTCTACCTGGGGATGGGTTTACCACATTGTCCCCCTCTGCAGAGCGGATACATTTTATGACTACTTAGTACAATAATAAGGGCCTGGATCTTAAACTGTCATATGGGTAAGCATTATGTATTAGGGCATGGATGCATGGAAGAAGGGAGATTTGTGAATGACTATTGGGGTCGGGAGGTGCGATACAGAATACATACCTTTGGTGTTTTGATAAGGAATCTGTTTAACTGTAGAGAAACTATAAAAAACCGTTCATACATTTAGGTATGAATCCCCCTTTTGGTTCATTCTTTTGCTAGCTGAGGGAGTTCCCCTCAGTCTTTTTGATGTCCTGGCTTATATCTGTCAACAGGAGACTTTTTGCAAGATTCACTTCGAGAATTACTCCCTTTTCTCTGTGCTGCCATAGTGGCCCCACAAGGCTCCCAGGTCATGTGTGCTCCCAAAGAGCCCCATTGTTTCCCTGTGTGAGCCCCCTCATCCAGACAGTGTATCGAGTTACAGGCTGATGGCAGACTGCACTGCGATGTGGCCTACGGCTAAAGAAGTAATATTTTCAAAACTCACTGATATGGCCATTTTCCTTGAAGCACTTGTCATGGGTTTGCAGCGGGAACAGTCATTGTGGCTGTTCTGCACACACGTACTCTGACTCAGAGCTCACAAGGGCTCATTTATGTGATTGGGATCCAGACCTAGGTGAATGCGGGTTCAACAGAAAGCTCAATACAGATTCCATTCGGTGTGCCCTTGAAAGGTTTGAATGGTGTACGGATGGTGTTTGGAGGGCTGGCCTTGCCTCCAGCCCCCTTTGTGTGTATTCATTAGTGTAAGTCTTGCGCCATACACCAGAACCTCTCTGGAACTTTGTTCCAGGCGCCAGAGCAATGAAGGTATCCCTCAAGACTCCATGCTCGAAGCTTTGCTGCTGACTCCTGAGCCACCTGAATGTGAAGCTCTCCCTATCTCAGCGCAGAGGAATCCTGCTTCAGACTCTTCCTCCCTCTGATCCAGCACAGTAGCTGGATTCTCCTGTACTGCAGTCCTTGGACCATGTTCTGCACTATAACAAAAGTGTAAGCCACTGCCGCAAACCCAACAGTGTTTTCCTAGTGTTTGCAAGTGCTTGCTCTGTCATGGGATGTCTTGGACAGGAACTCTGTAGCTGTCCTGCCCTGTACTGCACTCCTTGACTGGAGCACCATGTGACATAAATTGTTGCCATTATTGTTCTTCTTGGCTGCTGATGTCATGTCCACAACTTTGTGGGTTGTGTATAGGGGGATCTCTAACACTGTTGGAATCACGTTTCTTGCCCAGCCATCCCCACGGGATATGCTTCCAGACCCTGCTTTAGAAACTGGCACTGCAACCAAACAATGTCAACACCGGAACTAACCTCTGCACCCATGACTCCTGGACTTCCTCTGATTTCCAACAGCCTGGTCCACATTACGGGGATCTTCTGACTTCCATTCTGTCACTGGTTCATATCTTCTGTGCCTGCAGTCTTTCTTCCTAGGGTCCCTTAACTGGTTCTATATGATCTACTCGAAAACATTTAATCTAATTTTTATTTATTTTTACTTGTAGATTTTGTTTCAAATATATGCGGCAGAAGACCCCCCCCGCAGATCCTCTCACCCCGCTTACATTAGTCATTCGCCTAAACCCACCCTCCACATATATTTGGTGCAAAATCTGTTAAACAAAACTTGAATGAATTCTACTTCGATTAAATCTGTGGCAAAAACGCCTTATCCCCCTTAACCACGACATCCACTACATGACCCCAAGTCTGCAATCTTCTTCTAAAGGGCCTCTGGTTGTTGGACTGGGGTGATGATCACCTCTAGTGGGGTCCCTCTGTACCGACATTGTGTGATGGTTGGCTCATCTGCAGCTCCCTTTGGACTCTGGTAATACTTAGCTGCATTTTCTTATAACTGGGAACTGCCTATTTACTTTGGCATGTTAAAGGGCATGGACACACATTCTGAACTTTGCACATTTTCTATATGTAGCTAGAATTTCTCCCTGTCTTGAATTCTTTTAGGGTCTCGCTTGGGCCTTTAAGGGGCACTCTACTGTTTTTATGTTACTTCTTTCTATTTTCGAAGTAATTACCTTTCTTGGTTCTTATCTTTATATAAAGCATATGCTTCAGTAATATACTGTAAGGACCGTTCTTTATTATGGTGTGTGGCTCTGTGTGTGTGTGTGTTTGTGTACCCCGTAGGCCCAGTCCTCCTGCTAAGTGTGAAGACAGACTGCTATGTCACAGCTGCTGCTGCTCTGGTTGTGTCCACCATTTTGTGAGTTGTCTTCAGCAGGTCCTCCAGCATTGTAGACATATTTTTTCCTTGACACGCCATCTCCAGGGCACTGCTTGAAGACCCTCCATCATGAACTGGCACCATGCCCAAAACGTAATTCCCATTTAAGAACGGCCTGCTGGACCCCCTTGACTTCTTCCATCTGGTAGTCCACATCCTGTGGATCTTCTGACTTTAGTTTGTTTGCTGGCTCAAATATTCTCTGCCTGGAGCATGTGCCTGTAGTCCTTATTTATTTATTTATTTATTTATTTATTGCATTTGGTTATACGTCCAGACCCTGAGGTATCACGGCTTAGGTTACAAGAATACTTGAGCAAGCTTAGAGATATTTTTTACAGCGAGTTCATACAAGATTATTGGTTACAGTGATTCCTTTACAAAACTTAATTGGTAACAGGAGCAGAGTATTTAGTTACATTGGTGTGAAAGTAAGAATACATTAAATCATTTAAACCAAGGCATGTGTCATTGAGGAGCGTCCGGTAGTTGATGGCCATAGAATTTATTGCATAGCCAGGTTTTCAGTAGTTTCTTGAAGTGTGGTAGGGAGGGTTCGTTGCAGATGTTGGGTGGAGTGAATTCCAGATTCTGGGTGCTGCTACAGTGAAGTTGGAATTCCCTGTTTTAGTGGTTTTGAATCAAGGAATGAGTAGGTGGGTGTTGGCTTTAGATCTGAGGGCTCTGTGTGGTTTTGCATGTGAGGCACTGGTTGGGTTAGGTGGGTGCCAAGGTGATGATACATTTCTGTTATACCACAGCCATTTGGGTCTTACCACGTGCCTCCTAACTGCAACATTTTCTGCATCTGTAGGTTGGCTCCAACTCTGCCATCTTACTCTCAAAGGCTTCTCGTCTGCAAGCCTGAGTGAGGCTTTCCTCTGGTGGCCTCACCAGCCTGAAGGTTGCCTCCTCTGGCGCAGCCCCAGGACTCTGATAATTCCTACATTTTCCCTACAACTATGCCTATTGACTGTTTCGTGTTAGTCTATGGCAAACCTTCTAAACTGTCCATATGTATCTATGTATTTTACCTACCTGTAAAATTGTGTTGAATATGACTGTTTAGTTTGTGCTTTGCGATCAATGGAGAAACTTTACTGTTTCATTTTACTCCATTTTATTTTTTTAATTATTTTGCTGTACTGTGCATATTTCTTGATACTTGCATAGAGAATGTTTTAGGAATATATTGTGTGGACTCTGGTTTATTGTGTGTTTAGCTGGGTGTAAGCTTTACTTTAGAACCACCCATCTGAGAGTCCGAAAGACCTCCAGGGAAACAATATCTGACATACAGGTCGGTCTTGCTAAGCCCCCGCCAGAAGACATTGGGACACTTTCCCTAACACATACTTTGTGCTTTTCGCAAGAAACTGACATTGATACTACAGTGGACTTTAGACCACAAGTGAAAGTACTGTGCTTTTTTGTTAACGGTTTTGTGTAAACTGTATTCTGTTCCTCTCGTCTCCTCTCCACAACTCTTTACCCTCACCTCCAGGGACGTTCGATTCACCAAAATGCCAGGCATAGTGAAAGTGTCATCACGGACCTGATGACATCACAGAAAGTGATGTCACTTGATCTTTGACCCAGGTGGCATCAGTTGCTCCATAGCCCTGGTGACATTATTGAAAGTGGCTTGCAGGAGTAAAAAAAGTACATAAACATTTTTTAAAACCAAATACGTGGGAGGCACTGTTGCACGGCTGAAAGATGGCCACCGCCTGAGAGAGCTTGCATCCAGCAACCCAAATATCCTAAATCATCCTTTAACGTGGCTGCTATCTGGTGAACAAATGCTGCATTGTTCTCCAGAACACGAGTGGCAACGATTGATTCATCCTGCTGGCAGATTGACGCCCATACAAGGATTCTGGAGCCCTGCAATCTCCTCTTCATGCCCGACGCCCAGCCGCCGGCATTGATCCCTTCCTGATTACTGTGGCCATGATACGATCCTTGGCCCTGAGCGCTCCGATTCCACACTCACCCCAGCCTGACTCGCCTCATCCCCAGACCACCCGGCTCAATCAATACTAGTTGTATTCATCCTTTCTGAGCTCCCGCAGTCTGGCGGGGGCCTTGTCACGGTGCTCTGGGGTGCCATGGATGGTGGCGCTGTCCCGGTGACGTCCTAGTCAGTGGTTCATCTGCGCTCCATTGGGCATCCATTTCAGTATTGGTAATTGGACATCCTACGTCAGAGGGGCTACATATCCTCACCCTAATGCCCCAAATCAGCCGCTACACTAGGCTTTGGGCCCCTCCCTCATATGGAGGATTTTTTGCCCGCCTGCAATGTTGCTTGATACTCTGTAAGAGGGTGGAGCTCTCCCTTCATTACATGCATTCTCTTGGATGAAGTCCGCATAATACCTGGGGTCTATACCTCGGGTGCAATGCTTTCTGTGCCACGTTGGGTCATCGTTCCAACATTCAACGCTTCGCACTGACTGCACCCCCTCCCCTTTGTGTAACCAACAGCAACTTTGTCACAGAGTGAGTTGCGCCTGACCATACCTCTTCCGCAGGTTTGGGGTCACTGTCAACAAGAACCCTATCCCGGGGGACACTGCGGAACCCTGGCTGGAGGTGTTGATGACACTGCTGGATAGGCTCTACAACTCCTGTGTTGGCTTTTGTTGACGCTGGCATCCTGCGCTTTACAGTTCCTTAATCTGGTACCCTGGCTGCCTGCTTTCTTTATCCGCTCACATCATATACAATAACATGGTGAATCCAAAGAAACAAGCCAAGATGGAACAGTTTGCACGACAACACCAGCCCTCTTCCCCACCACCTGCTGCAACCTCAGGCTCTGCTACAATTGATGTGAGCACCCTGAATCAGACCCTGTTAGCCTTGAAAAATAGCACAGACAGCCTTGGTGCTAAAATTGACACGCTAACATGTAGGGTCGAAACTTCAGCTATCCATATCGACAAGCTGTGCGGCCGCATGCCTACAGCTGAGCAGCGTATCAGGGACAACGGGGACAGAGTAGCTTCCCTACAGAGGGAGGCTGTGTCCCTGCAACAATCAGTGAATCGTGTGAAGGCCAAGAATGACGATTTTGACAGATCATGTAGGAACAAAATCTGTATTGTGGGGGTTTTTGAATCCACTCAGATTGACAAAATGTAACTATTTGTCTAAAAACGTTTAATGGAAATACTCAACCACCCCCCGCCCCCGATATCTAATATGTTCCTAGTTGAAAAGGCTCATGGTTCTCTCATTCCAAGACCATCCCCGGGTGCTTCAGAAAGACCCATCATTGCCAGGATACTTAATTACAGGGACAGAGACGCTCTTCTCAGAACCGCAAGAGACAAGGAGATCTTTGATAAGGCTCCTCGATCATCCGTCTTTTTCTGGACTTCAGCCAAGAGGTACAGGAGCAGAGAAAGTCGTTTCTGACAGTCAAAAACAAACTCAGGAAGAAAGGTGTTTGCTACGCTATGCTTTTTCCCACTAAGCTCAGACCAGTCCAGAATGGGAAAACCTGGTATTTCACTAGCGTGCCTCTGCTGACCGCTTTGCCTCAGAGTTATCTGATCCTACTGAAGCCCCAAGAGACCCTATCCGCTGAATCTTATATCTGCTCCTCTGGTTTCTTTGCTGTCAGCCCTCACGTGGCACCCCCTGCCATGATCACTTCTGTTGGATTGCCATCTTGATCCTACATTCACAAAGCTATTCATGGTTTCCTCCACAAATGGGGCTTTGAATGGGTACATGCCTGCTCCACGATAGGGGGATTATAGTTTAGTTGCTGGCCTTCCAATCTATTTGGCCACTGCCAGTTCCCCAATGGCACAGCCACTGTGTCTTGTTCTTGGTTTAATTGAGGTGTAATATGCCAGTATTTTGGTGTTTCTGGCGTGGGTCGTGGGGCTAAGGGATGTGGTTTTGGGTTTAGGGTGCTTACAGGATTGCTGCTATCTGATTCAGAAATTTATGGTAAAGGGTTGTGCTATTTCTCTGGGTATAACACATTGTGGGAAGCCACGATCGGACAGGATTCCTACATCTCACGATCTTAATTATCTTAACCACAAGAGGTGAATCCCTAAATATAATGTTCTGTAACATAAGGGGGGTTACAAATGGTAAGATATTTCAACTGGTGAATAATCAAGCGAAACTACACAAGGTTAATGTACTTTGCTTGCAAGACACCTCCCCAGGGATGGAACTCTCCCATTGGTGAGAGACTGGGGGGTACATAGTTATGGGTCTTCCTGTTCATCAAAATCCAGAGGAGTCGCAATATTTGTACACCAATCATTGAAATTTCGCTTACATGATAAAATATGTAATGAGCAGGGTCGATGTATCTTTCTTGCAGGCAAATGTCTTGGGTTGAAACTTATTTTCATCAATATATATGCTCCTAATGTTGATACCCCTGAATGTTTTCAAAACTGTGCTGCTTTGAATCATAAATTCCCTACATCCAAAATAGTATGGGTCAGTGACTTTAACCTAGCGATGTCCCTTGACTTAGACTGCTCAACTACATTGCAAACAACCGTACCTAGGGCGGTCACTGCATCAGGCAACATTGCCAGATCATTCGGTTTGGTCGACATATGGAGACATATGAACACCAACGCTAGAGCGTTTTCATTCTACTCGGCTGGCCATGGTAGTGCCTCCAGGATAGACTATATTATGTTAAACATTACCCTAGTAGGCGCAACACAATGCACCAGAATGTTACCTAGGACGCTTTCTGACCACTCCACAGTCCTGGTCACCATTTGTACTGCTAACACGGTACCACATACCCCGCAATGGCATTTCCGCTCTCATGCCCTGGAGGACATAGTGTTCCCAGAGGGGATAAAGGGATAGTCAGGATTACTTTCAGATTAACGTAGATTCTGTCCCGGACTATAAGACAATATGGGAGGCCTTTAAGGTGTTCATAAGGGGCCGTTGTATCTCAAGAGAGGGTGGTGTCCTTAAATCCCTGAAATGACCTTGCAGCGCTTAGAAAAGGAAATTAAAGATCTGGAGTGGAGACAAACACTGGGGGGGAGGCACATCGGTTGGGAAGCTGTTGACTGGGAAAAAACATGAGCACCTGGAAACGTTGAATATCTGGGCAACCCGGTTCTTGCAGCGAAATATGCAGAAGGTGATAGACCCAGTCGCACCCTCGCCTGGGCGATCCGCAAGGAATGGAGCCGGCGGGGGATATTGGAGGTGAACGACCCCAGCGGGAATCCTGTATGGGACTCCAAGGATATAAATTATGTATTCCATGATTATTACAACCAATTATATTCATCCCAGTTAACTGTCTCCCCGGAGGAAATCAGATTGTACCTCGATCAGGAGCTCGGGGTGGATTGGCCCTGCACAGGCAGACCTTCAGAACTCACGCCCTTCAGAGGAGGAGGTCTGCAGGGTAATCCAGGAGCTCCCAAGCAGAAAGGCCCCAGCCCAGGAAGGCATCTCTGCAGAATTTTACAAAGAATATGCCAGCATTCTTACCCCTCATCTTAGTCGTATGTATGAATTCTCCATGTCCACAGGCCTCCTCCCTGAATCCACCAGGATGGTCATAGTCACACTCCTGTTAAAACCTAATAAAGACCCCCGCTGCTGTGCATCGTACAGGCCTCTCTCATTGATCAATACAGACAATAAAGTTCTCCCTAAATTACTTGCCAATAGACTCCTCCCTCATATAAATGTCCTGGTGCTCCCTGATCAAGCCGGGTTCATCCCAGGTAGATCCATGCAAAACAATTTACGACGGCTATTTTCCCCGATGCATAAAATGAAAGACGAGGTCCCTATCGCAGTTGCGGCCCTCGAAGCAGAAAAAGCCATCAACTCTGTTGAATGGCCCTTTCTCTTCAAAAGCCTACGCAGATCTGGTCTTGGGAC
This sequence comes from Ambystoma mexicanum, assembly GCF_040938575.1. Classification (NCBI taxonomy): domain Eukaryota; kingdom Metazoa; phylum Chordata; class Amphibia; order Caudata; family Ambystomatidae; genus Ambystoma; species Ambystoma mexicanum. Next base: position 957,159,925 of record NC_090921.1, on the reverse strand, counting down.
CCACAAAATGTAATGGATTTGATTGTTATACACTGCCCCTCGAGCCATGATATCGACAAATCAGCTGACTTTGGATAGTATTTTTCCCTCCAGAGGCATGAGACAGGGATGTCCACTCCCTGATATCCTCTTTGCCCTGACGGTCGAACCTCTGGCCTGCGCTATTAGAGAATTTCCATTTCATAGAGGAGTTGAGCTTTACTCTCATATCTCAACTATCTCCCTTTATGTGGATGACATGCTCTTGTATGTCAAGAACCCCAAACAAAACTTGCAGCCATTAATGCATGAAATATCATTATTTGGTAGTTTCCCGGGACTGCAAATTAACTGGTCCAAATCCAAGATAATGCCCCTCACCTCAACAGTTGGCCCAATGGATATTGGAACAGACTTTCATTGGTGTCCCGAGGGAATGCGGTATCTGGGGATTGTGGTGTCTACCTCTCCATCTAGGCTATTTGAAGATAAGTACTTGGCCACCCTGGAGCTACTGGAGTGCAAGGTTGGCATCTGCATCCGCCTCCCGTTGTCCCGCCTCACGTTGTCCCAGACTGCACGGCTATAAATGTTAAACTTGTCGAAAGAGCTCCTGAAGTGTTCAAGGTTCAGATGGCGTGCTTTTGTGTTGATGCCATGTATGTGTGATCTGTTGCCTCCAGGTGCCATTTTTATTATAATATGAATGTTTCATATTTTTAAACCTTTTTTATAGATGTGATTATCGACATCATATCAAATGAGCATATTTGTCAATTAAAATGTATCTAGGTCATCAAAAAACAAAGCTGAAAATCCAATAAATGGGAGGGAATGTGAATTAATTTATTTTGAGATCAATATTTGTTGATTTTGGACCTTGCAGAAGGGAAGCATTGGGTTGATGGTCACATATGCAAAATCAATGGAATATTTTAGCATTTGTGGCTATGACAGTCACGAAGCATTGGCCAGACTAAAATGGTTCTACTTGAACATTGCTTATAGTTGCAAGTCAAAACATAGGCTCAATCGTATGGCTCCCGGAGGAAGCTTTTACACAAATGTGATGGTTTTGTGGTTGCAATATTGGCGGAATGTTAGCACATTTTATCAGTATTAGTAGGTACATAGTTACAGTTTCTGAATAAAGTTTCGGTTATAGCATATGTTAGTTGTAGTTGTAAGAAGGATAGAAATATTTGAATAGCATTAATGGTTACAGTAATTTTGTGCTGTGGTAAGAGGTTAATTGTTTATTGGAAAATGGGTGGGCAAGTATCGAGGGGGAAAAGGTGGAATTATAGGTTCTGCTTTAGGAGGAGAGAGGTAATGGGTTACGTGTGGATGGGTTTTGGGAAGAGTAAAGTATTTCGTTCTATCGAGAATATGACTATGTATAGGGCAGGGTGGAGAGTTGTCATGAGAGAGCTACAACATTTTGGGACTGAGAACACATGTTTGTATGCTTTTGTGGTTTTGCTCCTTTACCATAGGGCAAGTGGGTTGTTGTTGGCTCCTTGTTGCTTAGATACTGACGGTAATGCTGAGTTGGCCAGCAAGATTATTCAATGAGTGTCTGGTATTTCAAGCATACCTGTGGGAGATGTGTGCTTGGAGAGGGAGCCGATGCACGGTGCTTTGGGTGGGAGTGCAGCTTCAGGACAGGGCTCTAGTAGAGTAGGTGGCAGAGTACAGCAATGTGTACATTGAGCTTGGCTATACTTTGAGAGCCTGTATGTGGCTTGGAAGAGATTATCCAGTCAATATGAATTTGTATAAATGAGGCTTTGCTGATATCGGGTGGTGTGTGCTATATATGTTTTCAGTGGAAGGTACTTTTCTTTGAGGAAGGCTATTGATTTTGCCAAGCTGCTGTGGTTTTATAGGAGCCATGGAAGGCCAGGTTGTCTAGCCAAACTTGAATAGTGGTGTTGGAATTAGTGAGGAAGATGAGGAAAATAGTCCGATTTAGTGCGGTTTAGCTTTACATAGAATGTGACATTGAGGCCGCAATGCAGGAGGGCAGGGAATTTAGACAGTGGATGTCCTCCATTGATGTTTAAACTTTAAAATAGTTGGGTGGGCTCAGCGTGATCACTGATGGAGATGGGGATTATTTGATCAGCACGTGGGTCAAACGCCATGGGGGAATGAACGAAACCCTGGGAAACACAATTTACCAAGAACGGTTCTGTATTGAGGGCAATTGACAGAGAAGGAAATGTACCTGTTGATGATGATGATGATGATAGTTATTCATAATAGGCTTAATACCCAGAGGTTTCTAAGCGCGGACCCGGAGATCGATCCTGTGTTGCTCCGTGTCATCTTGTTTTCAAGGTGAGCACTTTGCCGCTGAGCTATCCTCCCGAGAGGATAACCATCTTTCCCATGCACAGTGATCAATCACAGATTAGGACCCAATGATCTACTCAGTTAATCATAACAGAGAGCTAGAAGCTGGACAACCACAGAATAAAGGTTGTGTAAATTCATAGTTCTAAACAAGAAGTTACCCTGCAAGTGACCTTCTCTTGATGCATATGAAATGTGTGTCCGTATTTGCAGCTGTTTTGGGCCACAAGCGTGGAATGATTAAATGTGATCCTTTTTTTTTAGAATGTCACTGCCAGTTAGTTTTTCCGAAGCTTGCTTGCAAGAAGTTTCTGAGGCAAGGATCGGAATTTCAAATTTCAATACCATTGGTTCATTTTTTGCAAAGTTGCAAGCAGCTGAAAAAAAAGGCCCTTAACATGTTTCTTCAATTTCTAGCAAGCAAATGCAGAATAACACATTTATCTTCGAGAGGGCACCAGTTGTTTTAAGATATCGTATTCTTTTTCAGCAGCTTATATGGTCAAAAATAATGTCTTCACAATTTTATCAAGATGGATTTAAACTGATATTTCTTTTTTCGATTTTCTTTTCTTCTAGATTGTTTCTAGCAAGAAAATCATGCGACCTCTTACTTTGGGAAACGGCAAACCAGCAGGAAAAGGAACAATACTGGTATGGTGATTTTCCTTTTCGCCTTTTCTGTGTTTTCTGAATAAAATGTGTCACTTTTCAAAGGTAATTGAACATCAAACCGAGATAAATGGCTGATTAGGCTGCCGATTATCAGCATTTTGTTTGTAGTTAAAGGACAGAGAACTAACATAGCAACAGGTTTCCTAGCAACGGTAACTCAGTCTCAACGCAGACCACTTCTCTACAGAAAAAAACACATATTGTCAGAACATTCAGTCACATGAAAAGGCTTTTAGTTAAAGCACAATTTACTGCCATTAAATGCTGAATCTTGTCATTCATAAGAGCTTCCCAGGAGATGACAGTACAATCCAGTGGGTGTTGGGAGGGCGGTGGAGGAAAGTGTTGGCACGGACGAATGTGTGTACGGAGGGGCGGATGCACGCTTGTATGTGTGTATCGAATGAGCATTTAATATGTCCTATTTTGGGGCTTACCAGCCATACAACTGCAATGACTGTGGAGTAAGGAAGGGCGATGACAAAAACAACCGGGTTCCCCCTTTGCTAAGAGAAACTTTGGATATTGTTGAACACTCCGTCCAAACCCTGGGATCCGACACCTCTGTATTGTCCATGAAGACTACCAGAGCCAAAGGGCAGCATGCCCTTGCAACCTCAACCTCGCTCCATCATAGCTCATTCCTGTCGCTAGGCCAGTGGATGCAGCCAGGCCTTCTTAGGGAGCTGTCCTCTCTACCTGGATTCCTCCCTTTGTCGGACAGTGTTAGTGTTGATGTTTTGTACAGCACTACTTGCAGAAGAAACCTTCATCGTCCATGCCATTTCATGTCTTCCATCAGGACCTGGCTCTTCTGCTAGCAACTCCACAAGTGATGTCCCCCATGACATCGTTGTCAACCTACAGGTCCATTGGAGAGCCTTTTAGTGCCATCTACATATCCATGCAATATGACGTATTACTGTGTATGTGTTTTTGTACAGTAGCACTTACCTGCTCTCCCAGCAAGGACTGGACCACATTGAACGGTGAGAGAGAGAGGCACTGGTCAAGGAATGGATGGTGTAGGAGAGAACTTTGGCGGGCAGAGAACATCATGACAAAAAACATTGGACCATAATTGTTGGCGGAGAGAGAGGAAGGAAAACATCTGTAGTCCCCCTGGGTGGCTGTGGCCTCGAGCGGCCTCCTAATGCATAAGGATCGCTGACAGCTGGGCAACGTAGGCCAGGAGTGGCCCATTGAGAACTGTGAGCCCAAGGCTGCATGCCTGATACAGCCCAGGTACCCACAGTGCTTTCGCGATGGTGGCCTGGTTGAAATCGTGGCTGCCCAGCCCAAGCCGCATGAGCGGGGCAGCCGGGATAAGGAAATGCAGCCTAAGAGGCTGACTGCCTGCCCTGGGGCTAGTCGCAGTTTGCCCAGAAGAAGCAAGTCCCGGACTGCATGTTTGCGGCGGCCTGGCTGAAGATGCCCAGCACTGAAAAGTCAAAACACACCAAAAAAGGAAGGGGGTTCACGTGACTGAAACCATAGAACAGATCAATGGAATAAACTGCTCACTGTAATGGAGCTAAATGTGGGGATATATCAGGTCAAGGAGCATAAAAAGTTATTCAATCAATCTTTAATAAACACATATTCAATTACCTTACACATGATAAAAACAGCATAAAAACATATAATCAATGCTGAACATATCCGATTAAAGTGCATATTAGTTTAGTGGCCATCCTAAGATGTAAAAATGAATACACTGTGCATAAAGTAGTTCAAAAAAACATAGCATCAGAGGACAGCTTAAATCTCAAATTGGTGCCCAATCTGTATTCAAAAAAGTGTTTTTTTATAACCAAAATTAAGGCAGAAAAAAGGGAAGAAAAATTAGAAAGGTATACAAAAGATTTTTTTAGAAAAAAAGGGAAAGAAATATGGAGGACACCAACCCACGCAGAACAAGGCAATCAATATTTTCTGCGGGGTAAAAGAGGTTGTCCCCTAGTCAAACCAATCAATTGTTATTGTAAACAGACAGGTAAGCTTGCATCAATACATACTAAAGCAGAAGCAATACTTGTCTCCAATCTGACCATAGCACTGAAAAGTCGGCACCCGCTGAAGCGTGGATATGAATTGTGCGGGACCGCCCCCATTGCGGCACAGGCGCAGTGAGTAGAGGGAGCAGGCCCTGCCCTAACCACCCCAAAGGGAATGAGCAGACACAGGTCTCTGTCCATGGCAGCGAATGAGTGCGGTGCACCACATGGGCAAAGGGCACCGCAGTAACAATGAGAAGGACCCAGGGCTTCATGGTGCGCCTGTGGGCACAATGCAGCTCGGTAATGAAACAGCTCCCCGGACTGAGGCTGAGAGAGGAGTGCCCCACGTGGACACAGCGTGCTGCTATAGTTTTTTATTTATTCATATTTATTTATTAATATACAGTGAGGAACATTGCTCTTGTGATCACTAAAGAACCTAAAATAGATCCGAAATCACATTTGAAGGGAAGCAGTCAGCTTCTTGTAAGAAGTGAGTTTGAGTGACATTCTAACCAGGTTGTGGAGGGGAGTAAATGGAACAGTCACCAGGGACAATACATGGGTGGACATACATAGATTAAGGACAACCAACTTTAGACCGTTTTAAGTGCAGGTATGCAGTACGGCCAGTTGTGTTAGGGATGTGACCGTGATGGATGAAGTGCTAGAGTGGAGGCAGAGGAAGTGAGGGGCAGTGGCAGGTTAGAGGCGAGGGAAAAAGAAGGCAGATGAGAAGTAAGACAGTACCTCGGAGGCATGGAGGTAGGCTTTTAGTTTGGTTTTAAACAAATCGGTGGGGACTATTTTTTTATTTTTTTTATTTTTGTATTTGTAGAGCGCACTACAGCCCACGGGTATCGAGGCTCTATAAGGATATGTAATAGGGCTTGCTTGAGGGTTACAGGAGTGCGGCCCAACTGAAAATGCTTAGTACAATTTGCTTAGTTAAATACTCAGTTGTTACAATACATAATATAGTAGATGGATGTTGCAAGGATGCAGATACATGTATGCATATGTTACATGGGTACAGATACATAGATGCAATGGAGGGGCAGGGCCCATTCAGTCAAACAGCCTAGTCTTGATGGTCTTCCAGAAAGCTGTGTGCGAGCCTAAAATCCTGATCTGGGCTGGGAGGGTATTCCAAAAGGTTGCAGCTATGGTAGGGAAGCTAGAGCCACCTGCACGCACTCCGGGTGTGGGAGGAACAGTGATACGATTGGAGTATGCAATTCTGGAAGGTCTATTTGACGTCTGATGATCCTTTGTGCTAGGTACAGGGGGGGGCCAGGCCGTGAAGGCATTTATGTGTCAAGGCGAGCGTTTTGAAAACAATCCTTTCCTTAACGGGTAGCCAGTGTACCTGCCTCCTGACCCCAGAGATGCGGTCCCTGCGTGAGATGCCTGTTGTGGCCCTCAAGGCATTGTTCTGAGCTAGTTGGTGTTTTGACAAATTATTTTGGGTGGTCCCAACAAAGAGGGCATTGCAGTAGTCCAGCCTTGAACCAATGATAGCCCTTGCGATGGTGATGCAATTTTGTTGGGAGAGGAAGGACCTGAGTGCATTGAGCAGTTTAGTGTGATATGCTGTGGATTATGCGATAGCATTGACCTGCCTATCCATGGTAAGGCTAGGTTCGAGATACACACCCAGTGTCTTGATGACTTGTGACACTGTGATGGGGATGTTGGCGAGGGTGAATGGGCAGTACTGTTTGTCCAATTTACCCAAGGTGGAAGGGGAGCCAATTAGCAGAAGTTTGGTTTTCTCACTGTTGAGACACAACCAGTTTTCTGCCATCCAGGATTGGATTGTGGAATAAACAGAGTTGAGGGTGTTCATGTCAGTTGGATAGTCACCCAATAGTGGGATGAGCACCTGCCTGTCATCTGCATAGTTAGTGTATGAGATGCCCAGGGCATCCAGGATTCTGAACAGGGGCCTTGTGAAGAGGTTATAGAGGGTGGGAGCTATGCATGATCCCTGTGGGACCCCACATTTGATGGGACTGGGGTTGGCATAAGAGGATTCAGAGAAAACCTTCATCAACCTTTCCTTTAGGAAAGGGGTTATCCACGCACAGGCCTTTGGAGAGATGTTGGCTGCAGAGGAAAGATGACGGCATAGGGTTTTATGATCTACCAGATCAAAGGCAGCTGAAAGGTCTAGGAGGAGAAGGAGCGCAGGTTTGCCGGCGTCTCTGAGGTCATCCATTTGATTTTTTAGGTCAAGTAGTGCCATTTTGGTGCCATGTAATGGCCGGAAGCCAGACTGGCGTAGTCCAAGGAGGTGATTGTCTTCAATTAATTTTTGGACTTGCAGGTAGGCTACTTTGTCCAAAATCTTTAGCAGAAAAGGGACAGTGCTGATGGGCCTATAGTTCCCTGGTACCAGTAGGTCAAGGGAAGGTTTTTTCAGGAGCGTTCAGACCCACACCTCATTGAGTGCAGTCGGGACATGGCCCGACCGGAAGCACCAATTAATAAAGGCTGTGAGGAAGGGGGCGAGGGCTGGGGTGCAGTCTTTGATGAAGTGGGCCAGGCAGGCATCACTTTTACAATTAGTCAGCCTGATGGACTTGATGAGGGCGATGACTTCAGATTCGCTCATGTCCGAGAATTCAAACATCGGAGCCTGCCTGGGAAAGGTGGCTGCGGGGGGTGCAGTGGGACTATTGGCCAGTAACAAGGACAACGCCTTTTGGTGTGCAAGGTGTCCAGTTTGTTAAGCATGGCAGCTTGAATTTTGTTGCACCAGGTCTCGTCTTTTATGAGGGTGGACGGTGGGGGTCAAGGAGTCTCCAGCTCTCTAAAGATAGCAAAGATTTCCTTAGTCCCAGAATTGGCGTTGTTATTCATAGTGTTGAAGAATGCAGCTTTGACCTGGGTGATAGCCTTTTTGTAGTCTTTGGAGTGGAGATAGACTTGAATGCTGCTTTGGAAGCCACATTAGGGTTTTTTTCCGGGTGGCAAGCGACGCCCTCTTTTTGGAACGAAGATTCATTAGTTCTTGAGAGAACCAGGCATTGGAGTGCTTAGCTTTCTTGGCGTTTTTAAGGGTGAGAGGAGCGATGGTGTCCACTGCTTTAGTTATGACCTGATTAAAAGCAGTTGCTAGAAGCACAGGGTCATTGGGGAAGGGGGACTAGAGGGCCGGTACCAATAGGTGGGGATGAAGATTCTCTTTAGTGAGTTTCCGCGAGCTTCTGGAGAGTTCAGCAGGTAGAGTGATGCTGGACTTAGTGGGCCTATTGGAGGTGGAGATGTCTAATTTGATACAAAAGTGGTAGGACCAAGGGATAGGGGAGATGTCAGGGACGAGGATGGAGCAGTTGTGATGAGCAACTCAGTAAAGCGTGCGTCCTTTAATATGGGTTGGTTTGTAAATGGCTTGGGTAAACCGTAGCGTGGTTAGTGCTTTTTGTAATGCAGAGGCGTTAACATCATTAGTGTCATGGAGGCTGAGATTGAGATTACCCAAAAGCACGACTTTAGATGTTTTCTTGAGGTTATATGATAGTGTGTGGATAAGGGCCTTTTGGAAGTCGGTGGAGGGACCAGGAGGGCGGTAGACGACATGGAAGGCAATGGTACAGTTGGGCAAGATCTTAAGTTTGAGTAGGGGGTAGTCAGAGTTTTGGCCGAGTTCACCTTGAATTCTCCTAATGATAAGCATGTCACTGGCAATGACGGCAACACTGCCACCCCTTTGCCCAACCCGATCTTGCCTAAAAATTGTATAACCACAAGGGATGGCCAGGCAGAGGGCACGGCCCGATGTATCATGTCTCACAGAGAAAGAGTAGGTCAAGCTTGTCCTTAATGATAAGGTCATGTACATCTAGTGTGTGTGCTGGGAGCGAGCGGGAGTTCACAAGAGCACATTTCAGAGGGATGTCAGAGAGGCTAGAGTTGGTGGCTGACGGGGGCAGTGTGGGCACATAGTCAGTGGCTGTGGCAGGCGTGGCAAAGCTAGCACCACGGGACAGTATCAGTTGAGGGGCTGCAGGCAGAGTAACATTGACATCAGTAGGGGCTGCAGGCAGAATAACATTGGCATCAATAGAGGCTGCAGGCAGAATAATATTGGCATCAATAGGGGCTGCAGGCAAAATAACATTGGCAGCAATAGGGGCTGCAGGCAGAATAATGACAGCACCACTGTGCAAATTTACTTGAGGGGATGCAGGCAGAATTAGATTAACAGCACAAGTGGAGGCAGGCGACCTGGTGGATTGGGGTTTGGCTGCCCCCTTATGCGCAGGGGACGGTCGCTAGCCAAAAACCCAATAGACTTGCAGTGTTTTTATCTCTGTTAGCCTCGTGAAAGTTTAAGCGTGCGCCACCCTGAAATGTGATTTATGTGCTGTGGGCGCAACATGAATGACCTGCGGTGCACGGCACCGCTCGCGGAGCTGGACTGTGCTCTCAGGCTGAACGTTTATGGCATGACCGGGAGCTGCATGATGCAGTACTTCATCACGCTGAAGACTGCTTGCGTGATGAACACAGTCATCCGGAGTAGCCGAACAGTGCTGTGGGGCAGTGATTCTCTGCGAGCATGTGGGTGCCGTGGCTGGCATACTGGAGCAGCTGATCGGAGCATGGATGCTAGCAGAGAGGCGCTGTGGGCACCTTGTACCTAGGCGTACGTTACGGTGCACAAGGGTCGGGAAATCTTACCTTGTGTGAGGCAGTGGACTACAGCGTGCAGCGGCGAGCTGCAGAGAGGGAAGTAGACCTTTCCTCCTGGCCTTCCCTACGTGGCTTCGCCTTGTGGAACACCTCCCCACCGTTTAAGGCAGGAGGGGAGGGCCGAGTGAGGTGTGGGGCCCAATCTGGAATCTGGCCTTCTGTTGACATTGTCGTTGCCACGACAACCGTGGCGACAGCCATCTTATGGGCAACACGATCCTCATGGCCTGTAATGGAGACGGATGGAGTCTCCAAGTGCAGCTAATCATCGGGGGTGATTTCCTCTGTTCCAGCGGCTGGTGAGGCAGTCAGCTGGTTCTTCCCTCGCAGCAGAGCTGCAGAGAGGGAAGTAGGCCTTCCCTACGCGCTTTGCCTCGCAACATGCCTCCCCTCCATTTAGGGCAGGAGGGGAGGGCCGAGCGAGGTGTGGGGCCCAATCTGGAATCTGGCCTTCTGTTGACATTGTCGTTGCCACGACAACCGTGGCGACAGCCATCTTATGGGCAACACGATCCTCATGGCCTGTAATGGAGACGGATGGAGTCTCCAAGTGCAGCTAATCATCGGGGGTGATTTCCTCTGTTCCAGCGGCTGGTGAGGCAGTCAGCTGGTTCTTCCCTCGCAGCAGAGCTGCAGAGAGGGAAGTAGGCCTTCCCTACGCGCTTTGCCTCGCAACATGCCTCCCCTCCATTTAGGGCAGGAGGGGAGGGCCGAGCGAGGTGTGTGGCCCAATCCGGACTCTGGCCTTCTGTTGACATTGTCATTGCCACGACAATTGAAATGGCAGCCATCTTATGGGCAGCACGATCCTCGTGGCCCGATATGGAGACGGATGGAGTCTCCAAGTGCAGTTGATCATCGGGGCTGATTTCCTCCATTCCGGCGGCTCGTGAGGCAGTCAGCAGGTTCTTCCCTTGCAGCGGAGCTGCAGAGAGCGAAGTAGGCCTTTCCTCCTGGCCTTCTCTACGCAACTTCTATGTTATTCTGTTCTGTGTTCATCCCTGTTTTATGTTCCCACCTTCCCCTGCTAAATATGGCCGGTTCAATGTGAAAAGACCTTTTTTTAAAGGTCTCAAGAGAAAAAGACTGATTTACTTTGACCGATTTTCTTTTGATCGGAAACCATCATTGTAATGGTATTTTTCTCTTGAGACCTTTAAAATGCGTTTTTCCCTTTTAACATTTTTTTTTAATCACCCCAAGCTCCCCATTGTTCTCCACCTTCCCCCACCACCCACCCCCATCTTCTCCTGCGGGATTCAGCTCCAGACCCATACCCACACCCTGACCCTCTCTCATGGGATTTCAGTCCCAGCCCTCTACCCCCTAAACCAAAACACATACATAAAGCACACACACCAAAACACATGCATGCACACACACATACCTACCCGTTCTTCTCGCCCTTCGCCCTTTGCTTCCTGGTCCCGCAGAGCATGTCAGCCCCTGTGTGCACTAGTGTGCAGCAGGGGTGTTACAGTTTGCTTTAGAAATACCGCTCCATGTGGTCACAGAGCGGTCTTTATAAAGCAACCTTTTAGTAAAAATGTCTTTTTTACCTGGGAACGAACTGGCCTTTGTGTCACATTCTATCGCCCCATTATCAAGGACCCATGTCCTCCCCTCTGTTATCATTATTAAAATATGTGAGTGATTCTGTGCCAAAAACGCATTGTTTTCCCTGTGTTTCTATTAAATAAATAAATAACTGTTTCTCTGAGATCTGGGGGAAGAGAATTCAAGGCAAGTGGAGGAAGAAGAGAGAGAGCAGTAGCGAAGGGATGCACGAGGACGGCGAGGTGCCACAAAAGTAATCGAGGAGGCAGAGCGGCGATTACAAGAAGGCTTGTAGAGTTGGAAAGAGAAGGATTGATACAAATGGGGCCTTGCCATGGATAGATTTGTGAATCAGGAGAAGACATTTAAATATGGTCCTGTTTTGTATCGTCAGTCATCCATATGGTGTCACGAGGAAGTAGGTGTGAACTGAGGGAGTTAAAAAAGAATCCTAATGAAGTTAATGATGTTGTCAAGAGGGCAGAAGGCATAGTTGGGAAGACCAAAGAGGATGCTGGCACAGTAGTCCAGTTTAGAGAAACAAGAGTGGTTAAGAGCTGTTTGGCTGTGTTGAAAGGAAGGATGTGCTTGATGTTCCTATTATTAAAGGGGTTGAAGCGAACCGCCATTGCAGTTTTGGAGAGGAAAGTAGAGAAAGTATGAGATGAGCCGTAGATGGCACTGAGGTTTCTACCGGAATGAGAGTAGTGGAAAGTGTCGGGTGGGAATTTGATAGGCACGGGAAGGGATGAGTGAGAGTATTTGGCAGGGATGAAGAGTGTATCTGTTTTGGTAGAGTTTAATATCAGAAAGTGCAAAGCCGTCCAATATTTAAGGGCAGAGAAACAGTTGGAAATGTTGATACAGAGATCAGGCGAGAGTTCAGGAAAAGAGAATTTGTTTTGGGTGTTGTCTGCAAAAAGTTGGCATGAGAACCCAACGGAGGTGATTAGTGCCCCAAGAGCAGAGGTGTGGAGTGTGAAGAGCAGAGGACCCAAGACAGAGCTTTGTGGAGCACTAACAGAGAAGTGAGTTGAAAGATGTTGTTGCTCCAGGCGACACAGAATTGGTGAGGTGCCCAGTAGGATTCAATCCAGGAAAGGGTTCGATCACACATCCCAAGAAGAGAGTATTTAGGAGATCAGAGTGATCCACAGTGTCAAAAGCAGAGACAGGCCAAGGAGAATTAGGACACAGTATGGGTTGAAGTGTTTACCAGAGGTAATAAAGTTGGGAACATTCATGAGAGCAGTTTCTGTTCTGTGACAGGGACGGAAACCTGCTTGTAGTGGGGCTTGAAGGTTGTGGATGTCTAAGAAATGTGTCAGATTGTTGAACACAACCCTTTCAATCACTTTGGACAAAGGCTGGGGACAAAATCTGGAGACAGGCCCTGCCCCCCTTTGCCCCACCATAATCTGCAACAAAAAGTATATGGTAGAAGCGTTTTGGTTATTGTTTGAATGGGATTATAATGATTGTAAAGGTGGTTAGTGTAAAGAGCCGGAAGGTAGGTGCCACAGCATGGGTAAGTCACATTAAGTGACGGCCTGCTCGAGGCCGTCTGGCAATTGGAATCATCCACAGGGTCATCATATGAGCCCGCTTCTAGGTGGGCAGGCCAGGACAGGAAGGAGGGGACTGTCATCAGTTCATCCGAGGGTGTCTTCCAAGACCCCTTTAAGGAAGGGTGAGCTAATGGAGTAGACCCCCTGTAAGAGGAACATGCCGAAGCAGAATGTATTTAGGAGAAATATTTGGTGAGTATCAATTGGGGATAAGAATGTTTGATAGTTATGATAATTTTAAAAAGCGTCACTTGGTGGCCTTTTTTGCATAATGTCTGGTGGCATTTATGAAAGTTAACAAAATGATAGGACCTGAGGGGGTGCCCCATCTCCTGTTTGTGTAGTGAAGGAAATTAACATTTTTGTTTTGGCAGTTGAGTGTTTGTTGTTGTTTATTTTACTTCTATGGCCCTTACACCTAAGCAATTTACAATCAATTAATGAAGTGTTAGAAATGAAGAAATGGTGGCAAAAAAACAACTGAAAATACAGAGCAAGAACAAAGAAAAGCTGTCAGATAGAGAATGCAATGATGATACGGAAAACAAGAAATGGAATGTCCAGCACCCTGCAATTTGCGGGGCTAAGTGAGGCCAGTCGTACCCCCAAAACAGGGGCGAGAGGCAAGGTCTAAAAAAGAAATCACAAAGGCATCAAACACCCACACTCCTCATCACGACCCGCAGATAATCCGGCAACCAGCCTGCGCAAATGGCACCACAATGCAATGGCAGAACAACAGGGCTGGGATTCCCGGAGATCCAAGCCAACCGGGGCCACAGAGCCCACAGTGCAGCAGATGGAAACACTAGGCTCCTGTATGGCTCCCGCTGCCCCACTGCTACTGACACTGCTGATTGTCCGTAATGCTTGTGGACATTCTTCACACGCGAGTTTTGCCATGAATTGAGAAAACAAGACATTTTGGGACCATCTATCATAAGCACCCATCCTGAGTGTGGTTGTGTAGATGCTGTGAGTGGCAGGATTAACACCAGCAGTGTTTCCCTTGCTACCGCTGAGGTCTCCCTTGCTACCGCAAAAAGAAAAAGAAATAGAAGAAAATATATTATTTCTGTCTTTTTTTTTTTTTTTTAAATGGTAGCTCCTGGGCTGTGGCCAGTGTTATGTGGTTCTTTGTTTCTGGAGAGGGTGGCTTTCTTGATTAGGCCCCTTAAAAAACAGGGGGTTCCACAAACGTTACACTTTGAGCAGTGACCCTAAACAAGAAAGAATAGGAATAAAAAATAGTCTTTCTGGAATTCTATACAATAATTGCTAGACTCATTAAAGGTTTATTTTAGGCACACTTCAGGGGGTGAGTCACTGATTTAGTCTGATTGTGTCTGTTCCTAAACACCTCAAATTCACAATGCATACATAAACTATCTTTATTTTGCTTTTCGCAAGTTGCAGTCATAGCATGTTTTTTCCTGCCGTTGTCTCTGTTACGATCATCACATTCCATCTCGTGTCCTCAGCGACTTGACAAAATCCTTGTGCCTAAAAGCTTGTGTACAATGTAGAAATGTTTGACCATAGCACATCAAGTGGCCATTTATTTCATTGTGCCACAATTAATGCTTTGTTGCAATGTGTCTGTCTTTCCTATCTCCCTGGCATGCTGTTCAGGATGTTTGTTTGCATGTATGAGGTAACGAGTGCCCAGAGTAGGGGATGCCGTGCGAGTGCCCTGCTTTTCCTGTGCTACTCTAAATGCTTTAATACACAGTTATGAACCCTCCCAATGGAATGTATTTTGCCAACCTCTGAAGCCTGATAAGTAGATCCATGCAGGTTTGACATGTGGCCAACTTTGCACCAGACCTGCAGATGAATTGGCCTGCTGTTAAATCCCAGTTACCAGTTTATTGGTATCCACTACAGAGTGTAATTTACTTTCTGACTTTGAGAACATGCAGACATGTAATTTCTCATTTTCTATAGCCAGTAAAATAGCTATAGCTGGTAAGATAGCTCAGTGAGTTGAGCGCTCACTGCTTCGATGTGTGTGAGATCTGCAGGTTGCAGGGTCGAATCCTGGCAAGGCCAACTCAGCCTTTCATTCTACTGAGGTCTATAAATGAGTACCAAAACAGGTTGGGTGATATTGTATGTATATTTGTTCTATATAAAGCGCTTAAGCGTAAGTGCTATATAATAACACATCATTATCATGTGCCCTTGGACATCTGCTTGCATTCTAATTTTGTAATATGGGCCTATACACACTGATATTAATGATACACATGGTGATTCATTCTTGTATGAAATGTATATCACATTACAGTGATATTGTAACCATATTTATCGTAGTGTACTTAGGAAAAATGATAGGTGATGCCACTTTCTGTTTTGTCAAGGGGTGAAAGATTGTTTTCAATTGCTTCCTGTGATGTCAGTTCAGAGTGGGGTCAAATTACATTACTTCCTGTGATGTCATCAGAGGTCAAGGAGCATGTGATGTCACTTCCACTACCCCTGCCATTTTGGTGAAATCACGTCCTTGTCTACAGGTGCAGAAAGGGGTGCTGGCAAACCTCCACATTCCTGAGCAACATTGGAAATGCACTGTGCTTCGAACAGGTTATAGGGTGAACAATTGGTCTGTGCTTAGGGCACACCCATTGGAATTCAAACATTTTACTTTCAAGTCACTGACATACATACGTGCATCAGGTGAATTAACCCCACCCAATTGCTGAACCTGTTTTAGCACTCACGGTGACAATAATTAATGATTAAATTAAGCCAATGTCCAAAAGGCACTGTTATAATCTATAGCACAGATCCCCCTCAAACCGCGAAAGATTAAACATCTGAATATGATCCGAATCAATGAACATTTGGTTTACAATAGCCCTTGAGTAGGCACATTACCTGCTGGCGTCAACTTGAAACAAGCATTGCCAATGCCAATAGTATTGGCGTTTACTGATGTTCTTTGCTTGTTTTATTTATAGGCACCTGGGAGCAAGGAGGAATCTTTGCTCCCAGACAAACAAGAAGGGAGCGAATTTAACAGTATGGGACTAATTAAAATGTTTTTTAGCATGCTCACAACAATGTTAGCACCTTATTGGATTGCTTAAAAAGGGGAGGCACGGCATTCTAACAGGTGTAACATTTCCCCCAAAATAATCCAGGCGTTTACTGTGTAACTTGTGAGAGGCTCATGCGTGTTGCGACACCGGAGGGTGCGTGCAGTAACGTATCTAGTTTGTTAGGGTGAATGCTCGAGCACAGCTGGAAGCCACTCTCTGGGAAGTGTGTTCGGAATGTCCTGGGAAGCCCGTGGCAGTGTCTGTGCCAAATTCGGCCCAAAAGGGCCGTTTGTCCTGCAACTATAAAGCATTTATTATTTGCCATCGGAGGCAGCCCGTGACCTCCAAGATGCATTATATCACATCCGCCCATTATTATCCAGTTAGTTCAATAAAGGCTGACTTTTAGAAGACTCCCAGAGATAGACGGCAATGCATTGCGCACATTTACTTCTCGAAAGTCCACAAACTCGAACACGGAACGCATGGGCTGGGCATTGCACATCCAGGTGGAACAAACAAGACGTCAAGCGTATTATTTTGAAAGAGGTGAAGTTACCTCAGCTTTTTCAGGACCGAGTAGCCGGCTTCCATGACCTTTCCATGCAGTTCATGTTTATCTTTAAACAAGTCCACAATAAAGATGGCATAAGGGTGGGCCGGGTTGCCTCTTTTTGCAGAACTATAGACTATAAATAGAGCAGCTGAACATTGCGGTCACCTGGAACGTTGGGGTCTGCTGCTATTGGATGTTCAGGGTGAAGCAGCAGCTGCGAAGCATACGAGTCTAGACACTGAAGCGAGTGTATGGTGAAGCCGCTGTTGCAGAGAGGGGCAGGGGGGCAGGGGGCCTTCAGTGACATAACCACCAGGTGAGGAGGCACAGGTGACCTCTATGGAGCCTCTCAGTTCAAGGTTTAGTGTAGGTCAGACACCATCTTCTGGTACTCTCAGGTGTCGGGGCATCTTTGTGGCGGTGCGCTCACCCCTCCGTGGTTGGACCCATCACAGGAGTTGCGTTTATTCGAAGAATTTCTGGTCACCCACCAATCCCGGGCTCGACAGTCAACGATTTCAGCTTTCTTTCTGAGCCAGCTCTTCCTATATGTACCCACATTTGAATCCAGACATCCATCCAGTCCTATTTGGTCATGTCCTCTGCAGATTGGAACTGTAAGGCTGAGAGAGCCAGGGCCATGTATGGCTATTCTTACCCTGCCTGTTGCCCACCAGAGGAGCAGCCCTGCGGTGTAGAAGCAGGGAGGGGTTTGTGGTGGGTGGGTGGGTGGGTGTGTGTGTGTTTGGGGTGCAGCCTTGTTAGAAAAAGTTGGCACTTGCAATGTCTAGGCTATAATAATAATAATCGCCTGTTGGGGGTTCAAGGCCACTCTTCCGCTTGGTGCTTTCTTTGAAGGTACTTTTGCTTATATTAATAAGGATTAGCACGCGCCATGTCGCCCAGGATCAGATCATCATTTGATGCCACTAATCTGGTGATGTGGCCAGCCCCTGCATCTCTCTTGCCACCACACACAGCTTTATGAGGCAATCCCTTTTCACAGGTGCAGCTGGTGTTTCGTGCTGGTTTATCCCGCAGGTTCCCCAGCCACAACGTTTAGTAAACACAGCTCCCAGATGTATAGCTCCAACCCCTTTCCATCTCCCTGCTCGTATACCGGCTGTACTTATGTGTGACTAGAAAGAGAAGCTACATGGCTCCGGGGTTAAGGAAGGGGCACGGCTACACAGCCACTAATATGCTCACCTTCGAGAGGAATTACACCTCCACCCCCTCGGGCGGGCGCCATGAAGTCATGTGCAACTTCTAGCTCCCCCTTAAAAGCGAACGCCTCTGCTCTGTGATGGAATTATAAGCGGAAGTGCCTGGAGGCCGCAAGTGTGTGGAATTGGCAGGCGACCTTCCTGGCTGCGATGTAGCGACTCCTCGCGTTGTGGTTCCTCTCGCCTGCACACAGTGAGTCCTGGTGGTCTCTCTCGTTATAGACTGTCCTGGGTCCTCCTGGTGGTCTGAGGGTCCGGGGCTTCTTCTCCGGTATAGATTTCATTTAAGACATAACCAGCGCTCCTTTCTGCCAAGAATGGGGTTATAGTTGAGTGTTGTTTAGTTGAGAACAGGAACACTCCCGCATCTCAACATTCGCAGGGTAGTTTCGTTCACTAAATTATAAAAAGTACATCCCTAGAATTGTGTAGCAAAGAGTTATTATGAACAGCTTTTGCATATCATTTTTCACACATATTAAATGTTTAATTTCCCAGCATTTTATCTGTGGTTGGTGCTCGTCTCTTGCGCGCAATTTATGACTGTTATTTTAAGAAAGCAGTGACTTTACAGTTGAGGAACTGGGGAGCGAGATTGCGTGTGATCTAGAAACTTTAAACATAGCACCCTGTCATCCACCAAATGGAGCAGGCAAGTAAGGCAGCCAACTTCTGATGGGATGGCCTAGAGCCATTAGAGTACATCACCAGGACAGACTGTCCTCCTAAGTTCAGGCTATATATGTCACCCTCTGCCCTTGGACAGCAGCCCTCAGTCACTACCACCTTCACTGCCGTGGCCAGACCTCCAGCAGCGACCAATGCTTGCAGTCCACCCGCCTTCCCCTCTAAGGGTTGGTAGAAAGGGAGTTTGGGGGGGAGTCATGGCTCTCAGGCTGGGACTTCACCTCTGGAGAGGGACAGGCATGGGCCATTTGTGACTGGGGGACACATACCTGTCTAGGATAGGGGTGCATGCAATTCCAGCTGTTCAGTGTGCTCGAACCTGTCCTAGCCCTCAGGCAGAAAAGAGCGCACCCCGCGTTGCACTCACCAGAGAGGGTTTCGATGGCCCAAATGGCCCTGTTCTGATCCGGTGAATCCACAAACGCATAGCCAGACTTAAGGAGGACCTGCCCGCCCGGCCAAGGTCAGCTTCCTGTCCTCTTAGAGCTAGAGCCGCCAGAGCTCATCACACAACACAGAAGGGGCACACCACCGCTCATGCGCCTTAGGGTGCTGCAGCAGACCCTGTTCCCAGGGTACCCAAGGCACAGGGTACTTCACTGGACTCATGCAACTACAGGATATGCACCCCGGGAAGACGGACCCACTCCTCTGCTCCAGCACAGGAAGATGCTCACTGGCGGGGCGCTCCGAGTGGACAACATGCCTCAATCTCTGTAATTTTAAGCACCACCTCTAAATAAAATGAGAAGATAGGCCTGCCTGGGTGCCTCAGTCTCCGTTGCCAAAAGAGATCCCTCTGCGGCCAAGTCACACAGGCACATGGCATGTAACAGCAGTCCAGCTTGGGAGAAAAGATGTTAAACAAGCCACTATTGGATTTCATCTGCGTAGTACAACAGGAATGACCACTTGGTGCATTGGGAATTGTATAACACTGCATTTTCAGTTGTCATGCCAACCACGAAGAATGCTTCTTGTAAGCCCTTTCTTGTAGCAATTGTTTTGGCGATATTTGGGGGCCACCAAAAATAGTGATTTATAAAAATGACATAAGGAAAAAAAAAGTTAAAACAAAGGCGCATGATTTTTAGTCTCCAAAATGTGTACATTTTGGTAATTCGACAAAAATCAATGGATAGCTAAACTTTAATAGATGGAATATTTTGCGACTCATGTTGAGGGGGCCCTGAACTGTGATGTAATTTGATTGGATTGTGGGTTATTTGTTGCTGAAGTTAGCTACAGAAGCAAGACCAACATTAGAAAGGGTTGCAGGCATCTTTATATATAAAACTGAATGTATGTGTGTGTGTTTGTTCAGCTATACAAATCCACACTGTTGAACCCACTGCTACCAAATTTTGCATGGATTCCTCATTTGTCTGGGGCAAGAGTGTAGTTTATGTTTGTATGCAAAGAATTCACTCTGTAGACACTCTCATTTACTGGTGCTTACTGTGATTCACTACAGCAGGTACTAGAAGGAAACAAAATTTGGAAAAGTGCC
This sequence comes from Ambystoma mexicanum, assembly GCF_040938575.1. Taxonomy (NCBI): domain Eukaryota; kingdom Metazoa; phylum Chordata; class Amphibia; order Caudata; family Ambystomatidae; genus Ambystoma; species Ambystoma mexicanum. The sequence continues at coordinate 957,140,064 of NC_090921.1, read as the reverse complement.
TAAAGCAAAATGTTACATATGTTGGTTATTCCTTTAAAATGTATTACTAATGTATACAGTTCGAAAGTGTTTATTAATGCATTTTTAAAGCTAATTAAAAAAAAGAATTACATTTAAATTTATCACGTTACTCCAAATATGGGAAATGACAAAGTTACAGTTTGCTTAAGTTCATTTACAAGAGAGCACAATCAATCAATCTTTCTTGGACATTTTCTCAACTTTGCTGGAGCCATTAAGTGACTGAAACATGCTGCACAAAAAACGAACATAACTTGGAAAAGCTCCAGCTGATGCAAAGCGAAATCAATATCAAGAGCTTCTGAAACACAACAACAAACAGCAGCACGACTTGTCAACCAGAGGCCATGGGCAACTTTCTCCAGGGCAAATGAGATGCCAGAGCAAACTGAAGCAAGATTTGCTTAGATGAGGACAAGACCAACATCCTCCAGGGCACATGAAACACCACTCGATCAGGACACGGGCAGCACCGGGTACTCAAGCTAGTACATTATATATTCACAGAAGGGAACTGTCTTTACAATTCAGATTTTCTTACTGGCTTACTATGCAAGAAAGCAAGCAATATTTAATATGTTCACATGATGGGGGACAATGCTGACGGAGAAGGGGATGGAACACAGTTGTCTGTAGGGATATGAAGGACACCCTACAGGTAAGTGAAGATGAAGCTTTATTGCTTAGAAACAGACCCCATGGCTGCCCAGCCACCAGGCCCTTCAAATAGAAAAGAATGTGGAACACTGGCCAAGAACAAACATGCCACGGTTCCATTACAACACTTCTCCCTCCCCCTTAATGATGCCACAGAAAGAAATAAGATACAGAAATTTCAAAAACCTTAAAAGGCAGAAAATGGGGAACCCCACCAGACATAGGCTCTCGATTTGACCGGTGCAACCTGATTCTAGGAATGCGGCCAGTACATGGGGATTCTGCCATGCACCAGCAATAAAAACTCCACAGCAATGCCCCCTTGGTCCACGTTCTCTGCCACAGCCGCCACAGCTTCCTCTCCACACACAAATCCCTCCTCACAGACATGGTCACGTACCTCTAAGACCAAACTCACACTGGCACCCAAACTAGGTTCCAAGGTGAAATCAGATGTATCACACGACACCGGTGGCACAGGTGCTGCTCTCTCAACCACAATTCTCCTCTTGCTCCATCGAGGCCCATCATCCAGAACCACATATCCAGCACCCACCCTCATTACTGTCCAGGGGGACATAAACACACTTCCACCTTTTGGGTTCTTAGCCCGCACACAATCACCAACCTTTGCTCCAATGGGTTTTTTATTATCATCTTGCAACCTTACTTTCTCTTGTCGATCAGGTACTCTCTGCAACACTTCTGACAAATTAACTTCGGTGAGGACACCCCCTCTAAGGACATCCGTCCTCAACTTTGAACGAGCATTCTTACCTCTCATAAATTCGAACAGTGAGCGACCAGTAAAGGATGAAGGTGTACGTCTATAGGCAGCCAAAGCATCCGACACCATGCCACTCCAAACCAATCCATTGGCAACAGCCAGTTGAATAGCCCCTTTAACAAATATGTTCATCCTTTCCACTAACCTGTTAGCAGAAGGATTATATGAAGAGGTCTACGATGCCTGATGCCCAGATTCCACAAAAACACTTGCATGCAGAGCGAAACAAACTGGACCCATTGTCCGTGACAATGCTAGCTGCAACACCTTCCCTGTCAAACACTCTACTCAAATATTCTATAATCCTCTCTGTCGTCCACCATTTCCAATGCAGCAGCCTCCACCCACCACAGTGTATAACTTACCAGACTACAACAAACCTTAACTCTCCACCAAGACCATCCATTGGGCCCATGATGTCCAAAGCCCATTATTGACCATACCTCACCCAGAACCTCCACAGGATAAACAGGATGCAGACGCAATACTCTGCTTTTGTTACTCACTGCACAGGACACACACTCCTCCACCACCACCTCAACGTCCATTCCCGGCCACCAGTATCATTCTCGCAATCCCCTTTTAGTCAATGACCTACTCAAATGTCCTTTGTGTGCAAGCTCAACAAGCGTGGGCTTCAAAATGAGAGGAGGAAGCAACCTATCACCTCACATGCTGCCCCACAGGCCTTCTGCCAACTCGTCCAAAATATGAATATAGGCCTTCCATTCTTTGACATTCACATTCTCCCAGCCAACCCGCAAACCATCCTTAATCCATGTCAGCTCTGCATCCACTCACTCTCCCTCTCCCATTCACCCTTGTCGACAGGCGGAAGTACGCACACGACCTTAGTAGTCGTCTCACATTCTGCCTCCTCACCGGGGCCCACCACAGGCAACCGGGACAAACAGTCCACAACCACATTGCTCGAACCAGTAATGTTTTCCACTCTGAAACTGAACTCTTGTAAGTCTACCATTACTTAGCTATCCTTTGGAGATACAGATCCCATACACTATGCTCAGTAGTCAATACATACATGAGGGGTTTAAGATCGGTTTGTATTACGCAGGGAATGCCCCAAAAAAACATCCTGAAGCATCTAGATGCCCAAGAGGCCGCCAAAGCCTCCCTCTGAATCATTGCCTGATGCCTCTCTGCATCTCTGAGAAATCTAGATGCAAACGCACTGAGTCTGAACTTGCCACCGTGCCACTGCTCCAACACTGCACCCAGACCAACATCGATAGCGTCCACAGTAAGTACAGTCTTGATTTTGGGATTAAATGAACTCAATGACAGAGCCTTATCCACATCCGCCTTCAATTTGACAAATTGTTCCTGGCAACGCTCTGACCACTCAAACCTGACATTTTTCTTCAATAGCGCCTGCATGCACACAGTCTTTTCCACATAGGATGGGATAAATTTCACATAGTTCTCGGTCATGCCCAGGAAAGACCTGAGCTGCTCCTTATTCGCAGGAGAAGGCGCCTCCCTCATCACCTTAACCAAACCTTCCCTAGGGTTTATTCTGTTAACATCCAATGTATGTCCAAGATAGGTAACACTGCAAACACCCACATGACACTTCGCCAATTTTTACAGTCAAACCACTTTTCTGCAAAATCTGCATTACTCAAAGCGCCCTCTCATCATGCTCACTCCGATCCATACCCCAGACCAAAATATCATCTTGGAATTAGCCCAAACCACATACTTCCCCAAACAGTGCCTGCATCAGCCGCTGGAAAACGGCTGATGCTGATGCTAGACCAAATGGCGTAGGCAAAATCTGTAAGCCCCAAATGGTGTAACGAACAATGTAAGGGGACAAGACTCCTGGAGGGTTATCTGATGATACGGTCAAATGCGGAAAACCACAATGCATGTCCTATGGTCACCAAAAGTTCATTTATATTAGGCAAAGGATGCCGATCCATCCAGATGCTCACGTTGAGCTCCCTGAGGTCGACACACATCCTGAGGTATCCATCCTGTTTACGTGCTAAAAGCACCGGCAACAACTATTCTAAGGAATCAATCCCCTCTATTATCCCTGTGTCCTTGAGTTTGGTAAGTTCCTCTTTTAGTCCCTCTCTGGCCAACACTGGTACCTTTCTGACCTTATGGGTCTTGGACACCTCCCCTCTCCTCTTCAAGAAAATCTTATGGGAAAAATCACGCAACATGCCTAACTTATCTGAAAACACGGTAGGGTATGTGTTCCTTAAGTAATCCATCAATACGCTTTCCTCTGGCCTCATTTGCTCTGCATCCTCCACACACAACAGAGGAACAGGCTTACAAGGCTGTATTTCTATTTCCAAAGCCGCTTGCTTGTCTCTTCCCAGGGCGCCTTCCAGGGGAGTTGCTAGAGGGGGGCTAAGGGGGCTATAGCCCCTGATCTTTTGGTTGTAGCCCCGGATAGAATCTCAGGCGCTACAGCCAAAAGACTAGCTAGCCCCCAGTCCCAACAGTTCCAACATCAGCTTAGCCCCGGGTCTTTTCCAGACCTAGCAACTCCCCTGGCGCCTTCACCCTTTTGCACTTTGAAACACAATTTCTTTATGTATAAGTGCCTTACAAATGATCAATAAAATAAATAAATAAAACTTCCCTTCTGTACTGCACCCTTTGAATTCAATTTGAGCACAATCATAGCCCAGATCTTTGATAGGTACTTGCCCATAATTACTCGGGTTGATGTCGGGGGCTTTGAGGGTTGATACCTCCTTTCCATACATTTTCATATATAATTCTGGTGAGATCATGGTGTATGGTGATCCAGAATTCCCTAACATTTCCATTTGCCCACCATTTACAGTTGATATGTCCCAGAGCCCCTTCTGGCCGCCCCTTCAAGATGTAACAGAACGCTTTCACACAGCTCACATGTCCTACCACACCGTTAGCACTTCCTTCTTCCTCCACCATCCTGACAACTTGTTTTTCTTGTGTACCGCCACCCTCACCATTCAACCTGCACATTCTAGCATAATGTTCCTTGGTATTGCCTCTCCTGCACTCCACTCCCCAGGCCGTACATTCGTTTGGCACCTGTGGAGTGACCTGCCCAATCTGCATTTTCTGCATGCTTGTCTTCCTATGACACTGAATGACCGTTTGCTGTTCTTATTCGTGTGGTATTCCACTGCTTTTCTTGGGTGCTAACACACCCTGCACTGACTCTCATTGAGACATCCTATCAGCTTTCTCTGTGACCATTTGTACACTGGCACAGGACTCTTCAATTGCCCTTGCAATCTCGATCACTCTGTCCAATGGCGGATCTCTATCAATCCATTGCCTCTCTCTCACGTTAGCATTGTTCGTTTTCCTCATCACTTAGTCTCTTATATACTCACCCAGTACACCCGTAAATTTGCAAGTGGATATGAGAGTGTACAAAGCTTTAACATAGAAATCCATTGATTTGCCAGCACCCTGCGCCCTGTAAAAGAAATGATATTGCTCCAATACCACATATGGCCTTTTCCCAAAACACCCTTCCAATTTCCTCAGGGCAGTCTCATATAATCTCACCACAGTTTCTCCTTCCCCACCGCTGGGGATTCGTACCTCTTTGCCATACTGAGCCCTTTAGTGCCTAAACAATTCAAAAGTGCTGCTTCCCTCTTATCAGTGTACTTGGTGCCACCAGCTGCTCTCAAATAGACTTTGGATGCGTCTACCCAGAGGTCCCGCAATACTGGGGGCTCACCTGACACTGTAAAAAATGCAGACTGGGGCCAAGCGTTGCTCTGCTGCATGGTCCCAGAAGGGACTTGCACTCGATGAGTCAGTTGAAATTAATGAATCTTAGTACTCTCTAGCCCCAGCCACTGGTCCCAGAAATGACTTGCACTTAATGATTGTTTTGGGCTTACTGAAGCTTTGTGCTCCTTAGTCCCAGCTAGCCAACTTTGCATGCAGCAAACATAAAAAACAAGAACGTTTTGTTTGTTTGTAGTACCTTGCTCCAACTGTTGCACACCACTAGGTACCCTGGCACATGCACTCTTGTGTGCATAAGGACGGGAAGAGAAATCAGCATTGTGGTAGGTTAAAGCAAATCCTCGTTACAGCTTTGTTCCAAGCTAGACAACTAGGTTGCTAGGCAACCCCAAAATGGCTGCCATGCACAATCACAGCATGGGTTCTTTCCTCTGACCTTCTTGCGCTCTCCCTGCATGTCGCTATGTGAGCGCGTGCCTACGCTGGCAAACGCCTCTTGGGCATGTGCGCACCAGAGTCCCCTTCCCAAAATTCTGAGCCACACAGGGGTAGGGCGGCATGGATGCCTACCAGCACTTGCTACAGCACTTGATGCTGCACTGTGTCCTTTGCTAAGGATCTACCAGGGGCAGGAGTTACTGTATCTTCCGCGGTCATACAGGGGCCAGACCGCCCCCTACCAGTCCCTCCAGCATCCCTGCTCAACACTTGCCCATGGGCAAGTTTTCCCAACTAGCCCAACTGGCCCTCCCTATCCACCACCCTCTTCCTCCTCTTCCCCCTCCCCTGTCTATGCCACCTTTGCCCACCAGCACTTGCCTGGCACCCCACTCCTGCACTTCTCCCTCATAACCCCCTCCCCGCTTGAACTTGGCACCCACCGTGACATACATTATGGAACACATCCATCATGTGCAAATATCCCTTTAAGAAATTTGGCCGTGTGTTTTTATGGTACGGCTGGCTGTGACTAATTGACTACTGGCCTACAGGAGTGCAGAGATGAGCAGTGGCTTCTAAGCTCCTAGTCCGTCCCACTCTCGGTCGGAGAGGGGCATAAAATTATCTCAGGCACCAATGAAAATGTGGCCCACTGTTGCAAATGTCAATTAATTCCTTTTGTGACGGACTGTTTGAATAGTACCCAAGGGCGAGTCACAACCGCTAGCCACAAAGTGAAGTAACTCATCATACTGACCCACATTGGCCAAATAACTGGCCCAATTTGACCCCAAAAAACTGGCCCACACTTGCATTTTTGGTTCAGGCATTGCCCTATTGCCCTATAGGCCAGTCCGAGCCTGGCCCCACAATGCTACTAGGACAGCAATGATCTCGATCATAAAGGTGAAACTGGCACAGCATGCAAGGTATACCTCCTTTGCCTCTTAAAATAGAGTGTCAGCCAACATGGAAGCATCCAAAACAATAGGGCCAAAATACAAAAATGGTCAATCAGGGCTCTATAACAATAAAACCTAAATTAAACTAAAAGGACAGAAAATTAAAAACATTAGTAGCAACCCATCTCTGTAGAGGCCAACACAGAGAATGCAGTCTTTGGGAGAAAAGGGCATTCTGGGTATTGGAGAACAGGGTTCTGCAGGTAATTAGTGTTGTACAATGCCAAGCAAAGTTTTGGAATATGTCTTTAAAGCATGCAATGTAGTCTTAAATGTCACTAGGGCCTAAAGAACAAAGCCAGGGGGCTTAACTCCCAATTTAAAATGTTATGTTTTCTTTCAAAGTCTCAAATGTGTCAAGCCAGGCTTCTGGGCACTTCCAGGTGCTTTGAGTCTGGTTTGCGGTGGTGAGCGGGCTTCAACAAAGCAATGCAGTTCGACAAGCAGCAAAGGCTTGTGGCTCTAAGACATTTGGAACAAGAAGGAAATGTTTTTAGTCATTGCATCTCAAAGGCTCAATGGAATCTCTGTGAGAATAGCATAGATTCATCTTCAATGGCAAGCTCGCATGGCTGGCTCCAACATAGTTCACAGATGCTCAAAGTGCAGAGATTGTCAAAGGCAGCTCTGTTGGGTCTTTGCAACAGGTCAAAGGAGATTGGTTTGCTCGAAGTAGAGAGAACGAAATGCAGCTTCTTTTGGTATTCGTAGCTGTGGGAGCCTCCACTGGGTCCATGAGGAAAGGTGAGCTTGTGTTCTGCCCTTCCCAGCCAGGAAGGCTGTCAGGAACACTTGCAGGGTTACCACTTTGGCAGACAGGCCAACTTTATTTCAGCAAGTTGCTTCAAATGTTCCCCAGAAGGGGGAGTGGGGAGAGTCTGCACCTACCTTGCAAGTCCGTGTCTTCATCCAGTGGATAGGACTTTGGTCAGCATTTACACCAGCAAGGTCCCATTGAAATATTCAAGTTGTTCTAAAATGGTTCTGAGATGATTCTTCAAGATCATTCTTAAAAACGATTCCCCAAAGGGAACTCAGAGTTGGTTCAATTAAGTGGAGTGTTACCTGGTTATATTGTCTCTTTGCCACAGTGGATTGTTGCACTTCAAGACTTCTGTAAGGTGAAGTGGGAGAATGGAACAAAAGGCTCCCACCAATCCCCTCTCACCCCTGGCCTAGAGGATCACGGCCCAGGCACCCGCCACGAGAGGAGTTTGCCCATTTACCAGACGACCAAATACCCTGGTACAGGAACATACGGATGTGCCCACCCGCCTGCCCTGCCCATGCCGACACCTGCGGCATGGATGGACTCGACTGAACCATCCAGCACTAAATCAACACATCGTTTAGAGATGCCATGACGACCTAGCCAACGGTCAGCACACCCGTGCAAACATGCACACTGGACACTCCCACACCAATCCACACGAAGAACATACTCAGTGCTATGACGTAGGTGACGGACACACCCACGGACGCGCATCTTTATTATTTTTCACATAGGCTTTTCAAAATGCAGAAACGCAAGATGCACAATGAACTCATCTAAAAAGCTTGCTCACGCTTCTCCTAAACCCATGCGCCATAATGAGAAATATAACGAAGACACGATACTGGGGATAAAGCAATATGATACCATAACCTCAAGCGCCTGTGTATCAAATGGCTCCACCTATGCACCAGGCCCAAGTAGGCCGCAAGCAAGAGCTTCCATGACCATTGAATGAGCAAGAGTACAGTTGCTGACCCTGCAGAATGAGCCCGGCGAAAGCAGACAGTCAAGGGCACAATGTTGCAAACTCGCATGCCGCAAACCGACGCCAAGGTCACACCTGCAAATTAAGCCAGGCACACAGTGGAAAATGCAATATTAATTGTGCAGAATTCTGCCTCAACCACGGTCCCACCTCACGTGACCAAGCCGAACCTGACAGGGTGCCAGGCCCAGGAGGAGGGAGGCGCCTGGATCCCCCGTTTCAAGACACAGGCAGATACAATTAAGCGACTCAATGGACATCTGCGGCGGTGGGAGTAGTCGGCCTTCCATCATATGAATAAATCCTCACATTGTCTGCACATACCCATAGTGAAACATTGTTGCAAATGACAGGTGCACCGCGAGCTGGGAACAGCGATGGTCCCAGTCTGGGGGGCTCGCGAGTGGACCAATCAGAACATGGGGGTCTTATCACTGACGCCATTTAACATTGACCAATCCTCAGGGGTCTTCATGTAACAATTTTCATGTATCAAATTGAAGGGACAACCCAGGTATACCACCTGACTAACCCTCGACCACTAATAATGCTCTCTATACGTATGCTATACTAACCCTACCACTCGAGGAGCCAATCCAGAGTGGCGATAGGTTTTTTGCTAACTTTCCCAGGTGATGCAAGTAGCGCGTCATACTAAGGTAAAAAGGGCCTGCGAGCCCCACGATTGGGAGAGAGTGTCAGGATGGACGCGTACGATCCTTGACCCATCCCTGCCGTTTTGTTTAATAAACAGCAGAACCACCTTGCTTCTTGCGTGTGTCTCATACTCAATTATTTGGGATATACGGGAGGAGTTGGGGCCTCCCTGCCCGGAGGTCCGCGGACGGCCCAGCCGACCCCGGGAGAATTTCCCCCCGACAAGTTGGAGGCACCGCTGAGATCTGTTTGAGGTCTGCTTTTTATTTTATTTTTCCGAGTGCTCCCGTTGCGAGGAGGCCCGGCGGCGCGGCCCCTCTGCCGCTGCCCCCTTTTGAGGACTACAGGACCATCGCAGAACTGCGAGAAGACCGGACAGCGCAATCCAGATATTGGCCTTCGGGAGCCGGTTGAGAAGTATCCCGCCCGCGGTTGGCGAGTGTCCAGACGTGGTTCCGACGAGGGGAGGTGGCGAGCCGCTTGGAGGGGTGCACGCAGTCGAGCGGCCCCGCATCAAGAGCACTTGGTGAGTATGCCACGCACAACAAGCAATGTGAAATTGTGAGGGAGGGGGGAGGAATTGAATACGGGAGGTCGGAGGTGTTGCACAGGTGCGCGGCGAAGGTTTGATAATTTAGTGTTGGCAATGAAATGAATGGTAGCCGGACGAGTGCGAGAGCAGTCCGCTACATTACGGGAGAGAAGGGGGCGGAACACGAAAACATCACGTGCGGCCGCTCGTAGACACTGATTGGCCTAGGTCGCGACCACGTGTAAGGGTGTGTGTGTGCGCGGTTTCCTACGATTTGGTAATTATTGATCAATGAGTAGATGAGGATCCCTATTGATCGAGCAGGAAACTCGATAGATAGATGACGTTTCCCTGTAGGCGGTAGCTAGCTGGTTGCCCAATACGGAAGATAATTGGCTGGTTAAGCCCTCCTGTCGAGGGGCGTATCAGACGCGAGGCGACACAGCGTGCGCAGTCCGATTATATTGTTGATTACCTTGTTCCAGGCGTGACAGGAAGACAGCTGTGGGGTTAACGGGGGTAGATTGCAAATGTATTTTGAACTTTAAAAACATATGAAGAACTTACCAGTAGTTTGAAGAGATCGGTGACGTCACCAGTAGGGCTTTCATAGGATATCTCGAGCACAAGGCATCTTTATTTTTGAGGCATCTTTATTTTTGAGAGTGGTGGGGAGGAGAGTTGTGGTAAGGGAGTGGAAACGGAGGTAAACGGTAATGAGTTGATCGGGGGGAAGGCGAAAAGGGGGACGTGGCTGCGCACGGAGAACGCCGGCCACGGCAAGTGTAGAAGAGGGAGCAGGAGCAAGTGAAAGTGGGACGGCTGTATAAGAACGTCACAATGCTATATTTTACTAATTTTCCTTAGTGGACTATCGCAAGTCCCCAAACTTACGGGGCCAGGTAAAGATATAAGGCTGTATATTGTAAACTGTCAGTAAGATAACCGCTACCAAATAGGGGAAGGATAACAAGTGGAGCGCTACTATGTCATACGGGGCAGGACCGGGAGGGTGGGGGAACACCCTCACTACCCCGCTACAACACATATGTAAAACACTGTCACCACATAGGGAGAAACTGATCAAGTATAGCATAGAATGGACACAGGGGACGGACAACAAAATGACGACACCATGGCCGCCTAATGGTAGCTTCGATCCATATACCCAACATTCACTATTAAACCATCTGCATAACACATACAAGGGGAAGAAGTTGACGCACAACGTGGAGGTGTTTAACTTATGGAGGATGTTCCAAGGGTCCCGACCAGGACCAAACGGAATGTTTATTATGGGGGGAACAACGGAGGAAGAGAAGATTAATGAGGAAGGAGAGAATGGGGAGAAAGAGAGTGAAGGCACACAGAACACGGGGAACGGAGAAGAGGGAGGAGAGAAGAGTAACAACATAAGCGAAAAGGAAATAAAAAAGGGACAGAACGGCGATATACCCCTAGCGAAGGTAGTGAAAAAGGAGGAAGGGGGGTTATATCCTTTAACAGAACTACGAGACATGGTTCAATTAAGGGCGGCTGAGGGGTACTCGAACCCGGCATACAGCCCGCCACCATGTACAGCCACAGGTAGCCACACAGGAAGGGAGCAGAGTAGCACGACGGGATCAGCCTGCACGAAAATGCCCGCAGGGGAAGGGGGGATTGGCGAGGAACGGATCGCAGGAATAGGACAGGATGAGTGGGTAGCTGCGCAGGTATTATTAAAATTACGAGGTTCATTAACAGAAGAAGAGGAGGAGGTAGTAAGGAAAATGGACGAGGACGACACCAGGAAGAGTGAAAGGAAAGGGGAAGAGGGGAAAAGAAAGGGAGAAGAGCTGTTACGACAGAAGGAAGAGATTTTGGAAGAACGATTAGCAGAATTAAGGGATGAGCAGAATACACTGATCAAGCAGCTCGAGAGAGAGGAAAGAGAGAGAGCACGGAAAAGGAAAGAAAGCAAGGATGAGTTGGACAAAATGAGGGAACGAACCGAGGAGAAAAAGAGAGAAGCAGAAAGGGTGAAGGCAGTAGCAGAAAGGGTATCCAGAGCAGCACTGCGTGACAAGAAAAGGGAAGAAGAAGAGAAAGAAAAGGAACTGGAAATATGGAGAAGGAGATTGCTATCAGAAACGACAAGGAACTACGAAGAAAGAAGGATGATAGAGGGTATATTAGAGCGGGAAAGAGCGAAATGGGAAAGGAAGAAAGAAGAAGAAAGGATAATGGAAAAGATGAGTATTGAAGTAATGGAGGAATTGAAAAAGAAAAGAGAGGAAATTGGTAGAGAAATAGCGGAGAAAAATGAAGGGGAAAGAGAAGAAAGGAGAGGGGGGAGTGAAGTAAGGAGGTATGTATACAGGGACACAGAAGTAGCAACCACATCAGCACAAAGGGGAGCAATTGGCAAAGAAGACAATGGAGGAACGGATCTAATAGACTTAAAAACAGTAACGATTAGGGGGAAAAAGACAGATTGGGGGTTGCCATTAATGGAGGACTTTTGCAGGGAGGAAGGAGAAGGGATAGAGAAGGAAGGGAGAGACAGTGAAAGGGAATACTTAGATAAATTATACATCACCCGCACAAACGGAGAATCACCATGGATCTGCAGGAGAAAGGAAGAACTGGAGGGAAGTGAGGAGGAAGAGCAAGGAATAGCAGAAAGGCAGACACGTGCAGCCACACCGTCACCATCCCGTCCTACATGCTCCACTACCTCACGCTCATTACGTGCAACATGCCCATCTAAACTCGCGCCCTTCCCAAACGAACTGACACCCTATGCAGGTAGGCTTAGAGACCTCCCTGGACGCAGGCAGGGAGAACAAATACACACGCCCACATTAAATAGAGGAAATGATAAAAGAAAGGGAAGAGAGGGAGGAGAAAAAGTTACGAGCAATGTAGACCCCATTGACGATTTAGAAGACAGGGAAGAAGAGGAGGGGTGTACGGATTCGATTGTGTGGGACCCAAAGGGCCAACAAGGACACAACCTAATGCAGCGTCTGGAGAGGGGAGGGGTTAGACCACAATACATCCCCTGAAAGCATGCAGACAAGGAAAATATAAAGTGCAGGCTCCCATCATTAAGTGGAGGTGCGGGTAAATGGATATATGAAATGGAAAAACACACCGCAGGACAGAAATTGGCAGTGGGGGATGTAAAGGGCCTTTTAATATCAATATTAGGGGATGCAGCGGATGACATCTGGAAGAGAGAGGGCTTCCCCGGGGTCACAATAACAAACACATCACACGATGGGGCACCATTCGCAAACTGCAGACATGCATTATGGCAGGCACTGAGGGTACAGTATCCAGACACATCAGACATAGGAGCAATTACCTCGCGCAAGATGCGTGAGAACGAAGATCCTGTTGATTATATCCAGGAAATTCAAGAGAAGTGGCGCATGGAAACTAGAGAACAATGGGACAAGACACCAGCAATATTCTACCATATACTAGTACAAGGGCTCCCAGAAACAGTTCAGAAACAACTGAAGAAAGTAGTGGGGATGGAAGCAAAAGCATGGCCAGAAATACAACTGACAATAGTGCATCATTGTAGGACATGGCAAGAAAAAATGAAACAAAAGGAAGAGGATAGAAAAACGGAAGAGGCTAAACTAGTACAGAAAAAACTTACTAAATACACGATGGAAGGTGCACTAATAACTACACCTGCGACAATGACTCAAAGCCCCACACAAGTAGTGGCTGCACAAGATCCCTCCCAAATACAATCATCACAGACTGTAACACAACAGCTGCCGCCACTCCAACCATACACGACTAACATGGGAGGAGGATACTCAACGCCAGGAGCTGGAGGAATAATGAGAGGGAAGGGGAGGAATAATGAGAGGGAGAGGATACAGATATAACACACAACAGCAGGTGGGAGGACTTAGAAATTCCTACCCCACCGGGCAACCAGTATACCAGGACAACACAGGAAGCTTTCCATGGCAGAACGGGGAACCACCGGTGTGGTGGATTTGTGGATTAGTAGGGCAAATGTCACGCACGTGTAGAGTGAGACCAGGCACACCATCATGGAGTGAACAGGGACAAGAAGGGCCCACACAGGAACAGCAGGGCATCAAGCAACAGCAGACATTGCAACAGGGAAATGGACAGCAACAACTAGTAACACAACAACAGCCACAGACATATTCACTGCCACAACAACAGGTAGCGATAACACAACAACCCCAAGTACAGCAAGTACAGCAACCTGCACAAATCCAAGACCATAACATAACCTCTACCAATACACAACTACAGCAAACACAACTGGGTAGGGTGACGGTCCTGGGACACAACCCTTACACAGGAAGTGGCCAATCATTATACCCTCAATAGGACAGCCCACAGACGGCCTTGGTGTGTCCCATCCTGTCGGTAACACCTAATAGTGCGGAGGAACCATGCATAGAGGTAACGATAGGTGACAAAAAATTATCATTCCTTGTTGACACCGGGGCGACCTGGTCTTGCATAAGGGAAGGTAAATTTAAGATGTCAGGTGAAGCCATGAACACCCAAGGATTCTCTGGGGCTAGGGGGTTGGTTCCCTTTACTGATAACATTCCCTTATCAATAGGGGATTATGACATGTCAGTCCCACTTTTATATTCTAGGGCCTCACCAGTAAATATACTGGGGAGAGACATAATGAGCAGGTTGAATATGACGATCTCCTTTACGGAGGACGGCATAATTTGCTCCACTCCAGGAATTAACATGCTCACTGCACGACAAATTATGCAAGCATACTGTGGACAGACAGTGATTAGGGCTGAGCCAGTAGATGGAGAACTGTTCCAGTACGGGACAGACATGGCATTTGCATGGATGCCAGGGATAGAAGGAAAGATCTGGAGGAGGCCAGCAGCCTATTTGTTTAGACCAGAAACACCAGCCAATGAACCAGAAGGAAAGGTGATTTCAGTGAACATAGAGAGCATTATAGCAACCGCTGATTACATTGCAGTACATGCCCAAGACAGAGAAGGAAGAGCATGGAGGGCAGTGATAGCACTAGCAGTGGGATGTAGACTCACCCAGGTGTCAGATGAGGAGCTCTTCTCAGAAGAAAAGGAAGAAGGTGAAATGGTGTTTATGATGAGTGTGGAAATATGGCTAAGAGTGACATACAAACAAGTGACACAGAAAATTGCAATGGCACTTGAGGCACCCACATCCACCCCAGTTCTCTTCTTTGAGGAGGATATGGCAAAAGTACCCACATCATTATGGACTACTAGCCCCTATGACGTGGGGTGCATAAAAAGCATAGGGGGAGTAAGAATAAAATTGAAAAAGGGTGCAATACTCCCCAGAGAGAAACAGTACCCACTATCAAAAGAGGCAGATGAGGGCATATATGAAACAATAACGGCCCTTATAAATAATGGCATATTGGTCCCATCAGAATCACCATGCAACACAGCTGTTTACCCAGTGCGCAAGGCTAAAGGGGGGGTCTTGGCGCTTCATACAGGACCTCAGGCCTTTGAACAACATAGTGGAAGCAGAATACCCCATAGCAGCAAACCCGGCCACAATATTGTGCGGCATTCCAGCAGAGGCATCACGATTTACAGTGATAGACCTCAAAAATGCCTTTTTCTCAATACCCCTGCACCCAGACTCACAAGATCCGACAAGCTTCACTTACAGAAACAGAAAGTGGAAACACACCAGATTGCCACAAGGGTACTGCGAGTCACCCTCAATCTTCAACAGAGTAATACAGATGGATTTGGGTAACATTGAAGTGGAAAGCACAGTGTTGCAGTATGTTGATGACATAATAATTTGCAGCACAAACGAAAGAAGATGCAGAGAGAACTCATTAAAGATGCTGACAATATTGGCTGAAAAGGGTTACAAGGTAGACAAGGAAAAGTTACAGTACTGTCAGGAACAGGTACTTTACATTGGTCAGCTCATATCCCAATATGGAAGAAAGATTGCACCACAAAGAGCACAGGCCATTTCAAAAACGCCATTGCCACAAACAGTGAGGGAACTGCAGCAGTTCCTGGGTCTGTGCAGCTACTGTAGAGCATGGGTATTTGATTACAGCTCATACATAGGACCCCTACTTGAGGCGTTAAAAGAAGCTAACAAAGGGGAGAAAAAGTTGGGGTGGACAATGGAAATGAAAGAGGCTTTTGATGAACTGAAAGATGCAATATCAACTGCTCCGGTACTGGCCACCCCAGATTATGAACGACAATTCTTTATATTTTCACATTGCGACTCAGCAGTAATGAAAGCAGTGTTGGCTCAAAAAACAAGCATGGGCTACAAACCAGTAGCGTTTTACAGCGGCCACTTAGATCCTGTGATGTTAGGTCATTTCCCTTGCGAACAAGGTCTCGCTGCAGCTGCCTTTGCGATAGAGAAAGCATCAGCAATCACCATGGGGTGCCCAACCACACTATTTGTGGAACATGCACTATTTGCAATATTGAACAAGCCTAAGTCCACACTAACCACGCAGAGGGCATCAGGTTATGAGATCATCTTATCTAGACCAGAACTATCAATTGTTAGATGCAGCACGGTTAACCCTGCAAGGTTTATAGCAGAAGTAATTGAGGAAGGAGACTATGCACACGATTGTACGCAGACTACTGAAATGTACTCATGTACTAGAAAGGTTGAAGAGAACGCACTAGATGGAGGTGAGCTCTTGTTCATTGATGGGTCATCAACAATTGACCAAAGTGATGGGATAAGGAGAACTGGGGCAGCAGTGGTAAAAATGACGGAGGTAACGGTGTGTGTGGCGATGAAATGTGTACAATTACCAAAGCATTACTCTGCTCAAGCAGCTGAATTAGTTGCACTGATCTTGGCGTTGAAGGAAAGCTTTGACAAACGAGTGACCATATATTCTGACAGCGCATATGTCACGTCTACTGTCCACTCAGGGTTGTCCAAATGGAGGAGTAGAGGGTTTAGGAGAGCTGACGGCACTCCTGTGCAACATGCTCTCTTGTTGGCTGAACTAATTGAAGTAAAAAATGACCCCCAAGAATTAGCCTTGGTCAAATGTACCGCACACACTAATGGAGAAGATCATATGCGAAGTATGCTGCATATTTTGGTGAGATATGGAACCCCCCAGAGTCAGAGAGAGGGAGAGGGAGGGGAATAGCTAAGGAGATGTTGATAAGAGAAGGGTACACCCATCTCCCAGCCACACAGATAATGGAGCTACAAGCGGCTGCACCAATGGCAGAAAAAGAAATATGGGTAAAAAGAGGATGTACAATGTCACCAACTGACGCAATATGGCGCCAGGGTAACACTGGAAAGATGGTAATGCCATTGGCACTATTGAACACCGCCCTGAGCCAACTACACCACCCAGCCCACACAGGCAAGGAAGTCATTGCAGCACGAATTAGGGAAGATTGGTTCTGCCCCGAGTTAAATTCCCATGTGACAAATTTTATCAGCAATTGTCTCACATGTCAACAATTAACGGCCGGTCACACGCTGAAGGTGATAAAAGGTACTATACCCCGGCCAGAGGGACCCTTCCTACACATCCATATTGACTATGTTGATATGATCAACGTATGTCAAGGAAATAGGTATATGATTGTAGTAGTATGCCCATTCTCCAGGTGGATTGAGGCAGGGCCCTGCTCACACCCAGATGCATTCAGAGCAGCTAAATTTCTAGTGAGGGAGGTCTTCCCCAGGTGGGGAGTGTGCGAGGTACTGCGGTCAGATAATGGCCCGCATTTCGCCAATGAAATGTTCCAGCACATCACATCCTTACTGAACATCAAGCATAAATTTGCATGTGCATATCACCCGCAGGCCAACGGTGTATGCGAACGCCTGAATGGCCTACTAAAGGAGGCAATTGCAAAAATACAGCAAACAACAAAGAAGAGCTGGTTGTATTGCCTTCCGCTAGCCCTATTTGAGCTAAGGAATAGACCAGGCTCCGACCACCACCTCACCCCTCACGAGGTGGTGACGGACGTCAAATGTGCCTTCCTCTGACGCCAACATCAAGAGCATTCACTGATTATGAAAACACTGCAACTGTTCTTGGTGATGAAATGTACCAATATGTGTCTTCTTTGATTACTAGTGTAGTGTTTGTGTCTCAACAGCTCGAGCGCACGCGGGGCGGGTCTAAGAGTGATCAACAAGAAGACGCGGATAAAGAATTGGAAAAAGAAAAACTGTGCAAAATTGCTAAAGGTGACCACGTACTACTTCGCAATTTCAACAGAAAGTGGAACAGCCCACGCTTCACTGGCCCCCACCTGGTAGAGGAAGTATCAACGAGAGCAGTAAAGCTACAGGACAAACGTGCCTGGAATCACCTACACGACGTAAAGATCTGCAAACTCCAGACCCGCCCTAGCGTCACCGACAGGGCCATTGGAAGAACAGCAACAGCGTCACCAACGGAGGAAGAGACTTCTACCACAGCTAACGGCCTAAGTGTCTCCGTACCCTACCACCCCCCAGATTCCCCAGAGACAACTACTGAAATAGAGAAGGGTAATTCCCATACCGCCCACCCCATGGTCACACGATCAAAGAGTAAAGAGACTTCCGCCAGTTGAGCCCTAAACCCTCTGCCTATCGACGTCCCTCCCACTGCAGTAATAACCCAACTGAAGGACATTATCTTGCACATATACATATGTAAACACTTGAATGTTCTCTTTTTTTTCTCTCGCACATGCAGGTACCGTGTATTATTGTACTGCTAAGAAAACAGATAACTAACAAGGTTCACTGCCCAGGAGTAGATGCTACCCTCAGACGATAACTACCCTGAAGAATTATCACACCAATTTGTCTATCACATAAAAAGGCCAAAGTACCTGAAAAGGAGGAGGGTACGTGTCTACAACACAGCATTTCTCTTGGCCATAGAACAATCAATGCCCCACCACCACCCATACTTGCCTGTCCTAAGAGATAGATCGCTTAGATTGGCGTGGGAACAGCTCTTCGCCTGGGCACTGAACGACTACTTGATAGGGAGAGCTTGAAAACAACAACTAACACTAATAACAAGCATATTGAGAATTTTCAGGCGGGCAACTTTAACGTCGCAAGAATTAGCTGCCGGACTGCAGCAAGGTAAGAGCAAAATGCCGGTGAGATTAGCCTCTGTAATAAAGATGATGGGGATTTTGATGATCACCGGGTTCTTGGCTGCCTCTGTATGGCAGAACAGTTATGCTATCAATATTTTGGCTGTACCCAAACCTAATATACCCCCACCCCCGGCTGCAACAGGTGTTACGTCAGGTGGTACTAGCAAAATTCCACACAAGGGAAATAGAGTTAAACGCAGCACATACTCAGACAATAAAGGTATTGACAACTACATACAAGATTCAGCACACATCTCGAACAACATGTGGTACCAACACATGACTCAAATAGGTAAGCAAACAACAGAAGACAGCTGCTACGTCTGCTCATTGATCCCATACGCCATGAGCGCTTCCCGAACTTTCGTTGCCACGGAAATAGATGAAAAGACAGCACGATGTATAATATACCTGGCACTGTTCCAAACGAAAGGGAGATTTCAAGGGAACACGGTGCACCTGGTATGGAAAACACGAGACACATACCCGTACGAAAATAACTTCCTCAAGGTTTATTTGAGTTACCACAAGGCCAGTTTGCATGCTGAAGCCTTCAGATACATAACAAGTGGCCCTGAAAAAGGAGAAACAAAGAAAGTAACACTACAGTACCTACCATGTGATTGGTACGCCACTGAAGTTCCTAGTAAACAAGGATGTTGGGAAAGACCACTGATAATAATAACAGGGAAGGTGTACCTGGGTGACAAATGGGACATAGGAGTGGTTGGCAGCAACATGGTAACGAGAGAGGATACTACAACTATTGCTGAACACAACAACAGATGTTGGATGACTTGGGTCAAGTACGTACCCATGCTAACGTGGATAGAGAAGGATGAAGACCCAATAACAATACTGCCGCTGACTGCACCTAAGGTATGCTACCAACATAAAGGAGAAGTGGACGTGGGATACAACACCAACTGTGCAAGCGTGACGGAGTTACCTGAGGGGGGAGCAGGAACAGCAGTGGTAATGGACCATTACTGGGCCTGCGGAGACAAGGCATACCACACACTGCCCCCTCTGTGGAATGGTATATGCACAATGGTACACGTTAATGTACCATCACTAGTGGTGCCCCAGAAACATGTGAATGTGGCGAACTTCCCCAAAATGGATGAAGGAAACAAGAGGAAGAAGAGATCTGTGCAACTTCAGAAGGGGCCAGAGAACCAAAACAACGGCAACAACACTGTCCTGAATAGAAAGAAAAGACAAGGAGAACCTCTGACAGGAAATTACCTATGGGGAAGGTCGGAAACAGCACTCACTTCAATCCCGCCAGAACACAGACTATTCAGCAGAGCAGCAATGTTCTTCTCCTCAATAATACATCCGGGACTACAGGCTTACGCAAACGCAAAATGGCTCCAGATAACTAGATGGGAACTAATGATGACAATTAATTCTACAGTAAATGGATTCAACGCAATAAAAGAGGAACTGCGAGCAGTGAGGATGGTAGTACTACAGAACAGATATGTACTGGACCTCCTCACAGCAATGGAAGGAGGAGTTTGCGCAAAGATAGGGCAATCATGCTGCACATTCATTCCACCTAACGATGCTGACAATGGTACACTGACAGAAGCAGTGTCACAATTGGCCCAGATGCACTCCAAAATGATGGATGAAAGTAAAGGTGTGAAAACGGATGAGAGCTGGTTTTCGATATTTTGGTCATGGATGCCATCTTGGCTGTCAGATGGACTGAAGATTATAGTTGGATGCATTATTTTGGCTGGAGCTGCACTGATCATAATAAGAATTTGGAAGGCCCGGAAGGCACGCACCACAGACGAGATGATCGAAATGGTTGGTATGCACCCCTTGATGCCAGCAGATGACGGCCAACACACAGGCACAATAATAAAAGAGAGAGAGAAGTTGCGCAACCAGATCATCACCAACCACCTGGACCCACCATCTGTGAAGCTCGAAAACCCACGAAACTCAAGGAGCTACATAGGGAAATGGGTATCATGCACACCTGGAGGAACCTGTGTATATATGTATTGGTCATTTGAAGACCATGTTAACCACTATGAACATTTGGGAGGAGTAACTAAAATATGGAGAGTGAGAGGAGATAAGGAAAAGGATATGTTTGTGGTCGACAAGTCGACCAGAGGGGGGACTGAAGTGGGAGAATGGAACAAAAGGCTCCCACCAATCCCCTCTCACCCCTGGCCTAGAGGATCGCGGCCCAGGCACCCGCCACAAGAGGAGTTTGCCCATTTACCAGACAACCAAATACCCTGGTACAGGAACATACGGATGTGCCCACCCGCCTGCCCTGCCCATGCCGACACCTGCGGCATGGATGGACTCGACTGAACCATCCAGCACTAAATCAACACATCATTAGAGATGCCATGACGACCTAGCCAATGGTCAGCACACCCGTGCAAACATGCACACTGGACACTCCCACACCAATCCACACAAAGAACATACTCAGTGCTATGACGTAGGTGACGGACACACCCACGGACGCGCATCTTTATTATTTTTCACATAGGCTTTTCAAAATGCAGAAACGCAAGACGCACAATGAACTCATCTAAAAAGCTTGCTCACGCTTCTCCTAAACCCATGCGCCATAATGAGAAATATAACGAAGACACGATACTGGGGATAAAGCAATATGATACCATAACCTAAAGCGCCTGTGTATCAAACGGCTCCACCTATGCACCAGGCCCAAGTAGGCCGCAAGCAAGAGCTTCCATGAACATTGAATGAGCAAGAGTACAGTTGCTGACCCTGCAGAATGAGCCCGGCGAAAGCAGACAGTCAAGGGCACAATGTTGCAAACTCGCATGCCGCAAACCGACGCCAAGGTCACACCTGCAAATTAAGCCAGGCACACAGTGGAAAATGCAATATTAATTGTGCAGAATTCTGCCTCAACCACGGTCCCACCTCACGTGACCAAGCCGAACCTGACAGGGTGCCAGGCCCAGGAGGAGGGAGGTGCCTGGATCCCCCGTTTCAAGACACAGACAGATACATTTAAGCGACTCAATGGACATCTGCGGCGGTGGGAGTAGTCGGCCTTCCAGCATATGAATAAATCCTCACATTGTCTGCACATACCCATAGTGAAACATTGTTGTAAATGACAGGTGCACCGCGAGCTGGGAACAGCGATGGTCCCAGACTGGGGGGCTCGCGAGTGGACCAATCAGAACATGGGGCTCTTATCACTGACGCCATTTAACATTGACCAATGCTCAGGGGTCTTCATGTAACAATTTTCATGTATCAAATTGAAGGGACAACCCAAGTATACCACCTGACTAACCCTCGACCACTAATAATGCTCTCTATACGTATGCTATACTAACCCTACCACTCGAGGAGCCAATCCAGAGAGGCAATAGGTTTTTTGCTAACTTTCCCAGGTGACGCAAGTAGCGCGTCATACTAAGGTAAAAAGGGCCTGCGAGCCCCACGATTGGGAGAAAGTGTCAGGACGGACGCGTACGATCCTTGACCCATCCCTGCCGTTTTGTTTAATAAACAGCAGAACCACCTTGCTTCTTGCGTGTGTCTCATACTCAATGTTTTGGGATATACGGGAGGAGTTGGGGCCTCCCTGCCCGGAGGTCCGCGGACGGCCCAGCCGACCCCGGGAGAATGTCCCCCCGACAAAGGTGCCAGTCCTGGTGATGTAACCAGAGTTATTCTTTTTGATGTCATCTCTCAGGGTGCCATGTCTGCAGTAAGTTAAGTAAGTTAGGGGGTCTCATGAAGGAAGTGGGAGTGGGCAATGCATATTCGAGATGGCGGGCCCCTTCTCCAGTGGTAAGGTCTTCTGCCAGCTACACTGCCTCCCCCTCTCCCTGCCTCAGATCAACGGGCTCCAGTTATTATCTCCCTTTTGTTCTTTCCCCATTTACTAGCAAAGGCCCCTTTTAAAGGTCCCAAATCCTATCCATCTCAGAGGAGTTATGTCTTGTTCTGGAAAGCTGTCATGCTTTCCAGTAGAGGACACAAGACATCCCAGGCAAACCTGCCATCTATTGTGGGTGAAACTCTAAGTGTCAGATGTTAGAAAAGATTTCATAATTGTATGTAATTTTCTCTCCATGTGTGCACCCCCAAACTTTTTGCTGCTGTTTAGACACCATTGACTGACTTTGCCAGAGAATCACAGCCTTCAGCTGCACCCCTCTGGGCTTTCGCTCACTTTTATGGGGAAACTGACATGTCCTTAAGACAGTCAGTACTGGGAGACTTTGTTTCCCTTAGTCCTTTTCTCATGTTGCAACTTTTGTGCAACATGTAACAAGTGTGCAATGTATCTTACCGTACAGCACACTTGGGTCTCTAGTCACTTTCCAAAGGCCCTAGATACTCTCGCTGGACTTTTTATGAACTGTGCAGGTGTGTCATGAACAGGACTGGTGGCAGCTATCTTTTCACATTATTTTTAACCCTTTCCTGCCATGTTAACCATGTTAACCGCCTTGGGCACAAATAGGTGGCCTGGCTCCAAAATGGCCATGCCAAGAGGTTCTTTGTCCTGTCCTTTGGCCATCTTGCCCCTTCACTTCACCAGTTTGAATCGACCCGGGTCAGTCCTTATTTGGTCATGCACTTTCCCGTGAAACCCAGTGCTTTCGCGGGCTTCTTAATGCCTTGTGTGTGTGCCTCCAGGATGTGGGCTGGAACGTCTGAGTCCAGTACACATCCTGGGTGCTAGAGAGTCTGCAGTGTCCTGAATGGCTGGGACCACCGTGGTCCGTGATTGGTCCACATATGGAGTGTGTGTTTGTGAACAGATCTCCCATTGGGTCCTCTTCATTTTGGCATGCAGGGAACTTGGGATAAGAGGAGGCCAAAAACACCCCTACCATGTCAATCTCCTGAGTTCTCACTGAACAAAGGATAGGATCCACGTATCCTGCAACTAAGAAGCCGAGTCGAGGAACCGCTGGTGACCCACTGGAAGGTTTGGCACCCTGAGCCCGCTGTTGTCCCATGGGACCCCTCTGCATCTGGTCGTCCTAGAAGGTCTGCAAAGACGCTTCGACCCATTGGAATAGTGGGACCAACTGTTCTCGGCACCTTCACCAAAACCTGCAAGTAAGCTATCTAGGAAGTGTCCCTGGGCCAACCAGTAGGCTGACCAGTTTACACAGGACCTTTGCTCTATCTCTGCTGCCGTTTCATGGAGGCCCTCGAAACCTGGTATACTGCTAGCTCTGTGTCCCCGGCACCCTCACACTGAATTTCGTACACTTGGCATTCCCAGGTCTGAAGTCAGACGAGTGCGCCAGGACCGGAGTAAACGCGGTTACCGCGTTGCCCTGCCGCGGCAACCTCTTTTGCAAGTACGGTGCATTTGTGACGCTATTGCCCCTGAAGCCTGCTGCAGTGAAACTGGGTCAATTCATCCACCCAGAGAAGAGAAATCCCCACTGTCCCGTTTGAGAATCATCGCTGTAACTCAGGAACTGAAAGCCGCAAAGACGTCCTTTTTGTCACGTTCTAACCTGCAACCCGAGTGGACTGAACGGGCGAAGTTTGGGTCCAAGTGTGCCTGGGACCGGTGAGTACTTACAACACTAACCGGTGGCCCCTGGCACCAAGGGCCCCATCTATGCACAAGTGGGCCATGGGGGCACCTCTCCTTTCCACTGCTAGTGCAAAGTAGCGACTCCATCCCGCTGTCTGGAACTGCCTCTGCTTTCAAGTGGAGGTCCTCCTGAATAGTGGGAACTTGTTCTTCATCGCCTCATCCACCTTCCCGAGCTGCTAGAGACCCCTGAAGAGACCCTATGTTGTCCATTGGAACAACCGTGTGCGCTTGAGCATAAGGCTCCTCTCTTCTTAGGGCTTGGACTGCCTCTTAGTTAGGTGTGTTGTCGATGTCAAAAGGGGCCTAACGACTAACTGCACTGCCTGTTACCTTCCCATCTAGGTTGTCGACATATTTTGTGAATTTAACCCCTTTAGACCCCAAGGGTCTTGTACATACATTGTGTTGATACTGTTGTGTTGGTTTACCTAGTGTTACTGTGATTCTTTTGCTATGGTCTATGTTACAAAGGCCTTGTAATAAATGTGTCTATATTTTTGATATAAGACCTGTCTGGAGTAATTTGTAAGTGTCCTTGCTTTGTGTGCTCATTGAGGTCCTTCAGTCACCCTCACCCCTCCTGAGACCTAGTCTTGACCGCCTGCCATAGCTACCCTGATTGGTCTGGCTTGTCCAGAGGTTACCCTGTTCCAAGAAACTAGGCAGGCCTTCTGAACCTCTGCCCCTCCAGGTCAGAGTTCAGAAATCCATCTTAACACCATACAGAAATATACAAATGGATTTGAAGCTTCCGGTTCTCATGGGGGGCACAAGGTGGATAATATTAAAGGCATTAGATGAGATGTTGGTAATTCTAACTGTTTCCTTATCTACCGATCTATATCTAACAAAAAAAATATAGCTTTATTTCTATATTTAGACGAAGCAACTACCACCAGACAAATTAGAAGATGCTTTTAAAGGCAGTTTGAACATGGGTCACTTTTAAAGGCAGCCCATGGGTCTTGGAATTTGATTCCAGCACACTGTTTTAGGTGCCAAATCAAGATTTACCTTTACCTTTACCTTTCTAAATCGATGTGTTTTTGTTTAAATAACAAATATGTATTGCAATAAGCACATTTAAAGAAATTGGAAAATGTGGTCATCTAAACTATTAATGTTCCATCCATATCCTTATGGTTCCTCCCAGGTTTATTGTGGGTTCTAAACGTTGGTGGTAACACAGTATGTGTATGACCAAACTTTGGTCCTGCACTTATTTATGTAGGCTACTGAAAGGAAATGTAATGGGCTCTGGTCCCTGACTCCATCTTAAGGCTTGATGGGAGCTCTGCAGTCCAGGAAAGCCACTATACAATGGCAGTATCATCTGAGCGGTCAGCCACCTGGAGGCCATACAGAGAAGTAGCGGAAGAGCTGGCCTCTAAATACCTGACTTTGCCCTAATCTAACATGTCATCCTAGACTAAAAATTCAGAGAGGGTGGTGAAACAACATTGTCTTGGCAAGACTATTTGCTCAATTTCTGCCTGCACTCTGGAGAGAGTGGTCCCAGCTATAAAACGACTGGAAGGATAGGCAAGACTTATAAACCTGCCCCAGAGAGCTTGACTAGGTCAATAGAGCTAACTTAAATGAGACCTGATAGGCATGTGCAGAGCTGCAAATGGAAATAAAGAGCTGTGGTAGATCAAGGCAAGGCCTCGAAACCGAAGACGTGGTGGGGAGGCGGGGGCGGGAGGGCTTGGTTGTCTGGAGTAAAGATGCCACAAACCTACATCTTTTTCACATGTTTTGCCTTTCTGCTGGGGCTATACCCAAATGGGAGAAAGCATGCAGAACACATCACACGTATGAAAGACCTAATCTGTGCACTGGCTAAGCGGAGGATTGCCATGGCTTGGAAACTGGCTGGTGCTCCCAGGATAGAGGCTTAGTGAGCGGACTTGGAGAGGTGAGTCGGCCGTTTGGCATAGGGCGGTGTGTAGTGGGATGCGGGAAGGGTGCATAGATGTTGAAGCCTGGGATGCTTTGGTGCAGGCAATGTTCCCACTGTCTAACGCTCGTCCTCCCTGAACACGGCCTTTTGCGTACGTCACTGTTCTGGTGGGAGGCTAAGAGGGTCCGAGGGGTGGGATCAGAGGGTGCGGGTCAGGCTCTGCAGGGGGACCTTTTAAGATTTGACTTAAGGGTGAGGCTGACCTGTAGGAGACCGTTATGCGGCTATGGGGGAGGGGGGCTCGGGGACTAATTGAATTGGCATGCACAACCTTGATTATTGATCGCTCACGGACTGGGATCATGCACAATAGTGTGTTGCGGCCAGTTGATGCACTGGTAGAATGCCAAGAAGGCCTGGGGTAAGGCCGAGATAGGCTAGACGGATGATGTGTTGCAGCCGTCACAATTGGGACTCCTGGACTATGCAGATTGCACCGGGCCCGCGGGACCCGAGTGGGTGGCACCTCAAGGAGCCTTGGACAATAGTGCATTTACACTCCAAGGATAGGCCAAAGTGCCGACTGAACTTGTCAGAAGGTTCATTTGGGTGAAGGGGATGGGAGAACTGGGTGAATTGTGGGGGGTCGGGCTTGGGTGCAAGGTTATTGTGGTGGTCGGTCAAAAAACCGAAAAAAAAATCTCGAATCACAAAAATATCGAATCCAAAATCTCGGAAAAAAAAAATCTCGAATTATTTATTTATTTATTTATATGTATTTGTGGGTTCAGGTAAGTATTAAAAAAGGGTAAAATAAAAAAAAAAGAAAAAAGGGGGTCAGGGGGGAACCCCCCCATTTCGAAATAAAAACGTATTGAAAAAAAAATTCGAGATTTTTGTTTTCGATATTTTGGATTCGATATTTTTGTTTTCGATATTTTGTAATTCGGTTTTTTCACTATAAACCGGTTATTGTACTTCTTGTGTGGCATGCTGTCTGGGGGTTAATAGGGTTGTGCTCACAGTTTACTAAATGCCAATAAAAACATGTTTAAAAAAATAAGAAGAGACAATTTACTATAACCAGGATTACTATTTGTGCCATTTCTTTTCTGGAAGTTGGAAGGGGATCTTTTTATCCAGGAAAAAGGGTGGATACGAGTGGATTTTTGCTTGATTAACTTTTTCTTCAACTTGGAACTATTAAGAGCTAGTCAAAGACTTTTCTTTTCCTTTGATGAATATTTTGAGTTGATTTTGTAACCTGGGGAAGGGACCTTACCCAGGACATGAGATTATTAAGTTATTGTGTTGTTTATGATATTTTGTTGCCATATATTTATTTGTATGTTTATTGTTTAGTGTGAGGGCCAGTTTCACATTCTAGAGAATGTCCCCTTAGTTGTTAGACTAGGTAGGGAATTCCTCAATAGAGTACGGCACTCAATGCTTTATTTTCATATACATTTTCTTTAATAAAAAATGGCATATTTTGAGAAAGCTACAAGCATTTGTCCACCTCGCATTACTGACCCCTCACAGAGGGTATCAACAGCAAGAAGAATTGAGAAAAGATAACCCAGTTGTTCATTAATCCTTGGGAGGAAGTGAAAGGACTTTTCAATATGAAGGAACAGTTTTGAAGTAGACTAGTAGACCAGAGGAAGTCATTCTCCTGGTCCCAGTGCTTTTGGTAAAACAGACCCTTTCACAAGAGACTGCTGTTGAATCAACCAAGACTGGATTGTTTCACCAGGAGAAGGTAGTCCTTCTCGTGGTGCATTTGTCAAGAAGAACCTGGAACATTTAATGATTTAGTTCTTAGTGGCAGTGATGGAGTAGGTGGCTTGGACATAGTTTTTGACAGACATTCTGACGAGCACCTAATTATTTTCTGTTGAGGCGGGGACAACCCCTCTAGAGATAGGGAAAGACAGGTTTACTTTCCTTGAGTTATTAATACAATTCTATAGCCAAAATGAGTACACCTTGTCAGCCTCCTTACTCCATCAGGCCACACCCTTAAACAATTGCTCACTATATACTATCCGACAAAACACTTGGTGTAACTGTTTTGTCTGTCTGTATTAGAGACCAGTCTGTTTTCCCATTTCTAACATAACCGCAGCTGGCAAGGGACCGGTGGCTCCACTTGGTTATACTGCACCAGCACGGCATATGAGTAGATGCCAGATGTTATTTATTGCATGCTTAGTTGCAGACCTTGCATCAATACCCATCCACTGTGGTGCTCCCTGGCCCACACACCCATTCTGGATTGCCCAATCACAAGACTAAACTGCAAGTGGGAGCTCCTCGGGATGCAGTCTGTAGTACTAGTAGAAATTTGAGGAATGGAGCGATGCCTCTGTTTGGAAGCCCCGGCAGTGTGGCCTGCCACCACATTTTCCTGCCAGGCAAAAGCAAGAGTTTGGCAGACGCACGCTCCCAGCATCGTGCTTCTCCTGTAAATAGAAATTAGCTTTTTTACTTTACAAAATGAGTAACCTATTGAGTTAATTGTGGCGAGGAAAAAGGAGATTCATGCCCACACCGGGGCTATCAAGACTGTGATCTGTGGAGGAAACGAAAAGGGGGTAGAGGAGGGAAAATCCAGAAAAGGTAAAAACGATCAGATGTTATGGAGAAATGCTAAGTGTTGCAGGGGGATATGGGTTGTTTGACCTAAAAAACTTGACCTACTGCTCATTTGACCTAATATGTTTGACCTACTGCAGAGAGAGAACCCCACATCCCCCAATGCAGGGGGAGAGCCCCCGCACCCACCCCCCCGACTTCCTCCCACCTCTACCTATTCCCTTAACCCAACCCACAACTATTTTTTTATTAAAGTGTACTATTTTACCTACCTAATTAGGTCAAAAAGATGCGGTCAAATGGGAGTAGGTCAAATTGGACAATGCCGTTTAATGGTATTCACTATAGAGTGTAATTGGCTTTCTGACTTTGAGAACATTCAGACATGTAATTGCTCATTTTACTGTCGCCAGGTTGGGTGATATGGTATGTATGTAGATTTGTTTTATATAAAGCGCTTAAGCGTTAGTGCTATATAATAACACATCATTATTATTTGGCCTTTGATGGTTGCTTGCATTCATAGTAATTTGGTAATATGGGCTTATAAACACTGATATTAACGATACATATAGGGATCCATTCTGGTATGAAATGTATATCACATTACACTGATATCGTAATCATATTTTTCGTAGTGTACTTAGGAACAATGCTATGTGATGCCACTTCTGTTTTGTAAAGGGGTGAAAGGTTGTGTTCCATCGCTTCCCGTGATGTCACTTCAGGTGGGGTCAAATAACATCACTTCCTGTGATGTCATTAGAGGTCAAGGGTTGGTGATGTCACTTCCGCTAGCCTTGCCATTTTGGTGGAATGGCATCCCTGTCTGCATGGCCATTTACGCATTAATTTTGCAGTGACATTTTGGATGCATTAAAGCCCGTATGATAAATGAATGACAGAGTTCCTCTGATGCAATCTGTTAATAACGGTTACTTGGAAGTTGAAAGAAAGCAGATTGTGTGATCTTACTTATGTGTGGTATCTTGTTCAGATCTTTTGTCCAGATGGATTCCAAGATTTTGAAACACTGGTAAAGGGGGAGGAGAGTCAAGTTCTACCAGCCATAGGTTTGTGATCTAGTGTGGTCCACACTGTAGGATCTCGATCTTGGTTGCATTACATATCAGACGGTTGTAATTCCTCCATCCTTGGACTTCTGTCATGCAGGTGATGAAGTTCTTTTTAGTACTGTCACATCAGAGCTTAACAGGATTTGATTGTCGTCAGTATACATGAAGAATGTCATGTCGGGTGCGGTGGTGCGCGCCTGGGATCCCAGCTCTAGGTGGGAGGCTGAGGCTGTTTTTGAGTGTTTGCAGCGGCTGTGCGCTGTCCACCCGGTGATCTGCCATACCTCTCAACCTTACTCGCACCCCTCGTTTTTTACAGTTCAGAAAGGAGCTCAGGACCCTCCTCTTCAAGGAACGGCTCCTCTGTAACACCTCGGTTCACACACCCTCAACTCCCCACCCGGTCAGTGATCTGCTCCCCACTCTTCCCTACCCTCATTGCTTGTAGATCCCTTGCTGCCAAATTGCCCACCTTCCACCTCCCCTGTCGTTGGCTTCCTGCCTCCTGTTTCTGTGCTTCCTTGGCCGTGTTCTTCCCCCTATGAATATAAAGCGCACTGTCCACCCCCCCTCCCCGAAGCTAGGTCTGCACAGAACAAATACTCAAATAATAATAATAAAATCTGCAAGGGAGTCTCACAAAAGGCTAAAGATATAAGTTAAACAGGAGACAGGGCAGAGCCCTCTGGAACTCCATGGGCCTCATTACACGGAAGGCGGTGAGCCATGGCGCTATTAGCGCCATGGCTCATGCCGGTAAAATACCGGCACCGCCTTGGCGGAAAGGGGATTTACCGCCCCATTCCAAGGTTGGTGGGGCGGTAAATCCCCCTTCCGCCATTGCCCTTCCCCATTCCCATTTCTGCCCCATAGGGCTCTATGGGAATGGGGAAGGTGCTAATTACGGCACCGCAATTTTGCGGTGCCGTAAT
This sequence comes from Ambystoma mexicanum, assembly GCF_040938575.1. Lineage (NCBI taxonomy): Eukaryota > Metazoa > Chordata > Amphibia > Caudata > Ambystomatidae > Ambystoma > Ambystoma mexicanum. Next base: position 957,109,237 of record NC_090921.1, on the reverse strand, counting down.
TAGCTCCGAGGTCCCTTAGCGGGTTGGTTTTTAACGCCTGCAAAAAGCAGGCGTTAAAGCACCAACCCGCTAAGGGACCTCGTAGTAAGGCGGTAATGGTTAACGGTCACTGTTACCATTAACGGTGGCCGTTAACCATTACCGCCTTCTGTGTAATGAGGCCCACATGTTGGTTTAGATTCAAAGCCTACCAATTCCACTTTGAAGAACAGAAAACCCTTACATTTTTACATTACGTTATATTGTCTTACTCATTCACTTCAAATACAATGAATGGGTAAGCTGAACTATGCTGCAATGCTTTGAAATGCCACATTGCTATGCTGGTATTACATAATGTATAGACTTGGTTGGCACAGAAAATGGTTGGCACCGAAACTGGTGCAGCTGTGGAACAAACAGTCCTTTGCTGTACCCCTGCTATAGTTAAGGGCAGTTAGTTCCAAATGTGTTACATAAAGGTACTAACAGACAATTAGGCAATCATTTGCGGAAGCGTTTACATAGCATGCCTTAGTTTTCAAGCCACTGTTTATATGAAAACAAGCAAGAAAAACAGTGACGTATTTTGTCAAGTTGTAGTTTTAAAAATGTGCAGGGAGCGTGAATATTTCGAGCACAGAGTGTTTGAGAAGGATTGACTATTTTACCAGACTTTGTTCTTTCATCATTCATTTCTCACATTTTCTTTCAGATAACAGCACAAGAACTGTCAGACAACAGAGTAATAACCCTCAGTATGGCAGGACGAAAACTTGACAAAAAGGTTGGTTCATTATGTGTGCACAACTGTTTGAATTGTGTGGTTTTCCTACGTTAAAACAAATAGCAAAACACAAGAGGTGATGTGTGGAACATTTAGAATTAATCTTAACATCTGGCCTTGCTCTAAGTAGCCCTCAAGAACATCGTTCTTTGCCTGCCAAGCCATTACAAAATGGGAAAGACCATATGCAAATCAGGCCTGGTCCTGGAGGAGTGCAGCCCAAATTGCGTGGTCACATCCCTTCTGCACAAGACCACAAGCATCCCCAGAATAGTTTCAACCTTGTTGGGCATCATCAGTGAGGAGTAGCTTGGGTCTGTAGGACCAGCAGGCACGGCCCATGTTTGGGCATACCCGTCCCACTCAGGCTGACTATAGCAAAACAAAAGAGGTGCTGATGGCTGAAAAGTTTGGAATGTATCCCAACATCTGGGCACTCATCTGGGCAAACCTCTAGACCATCGTTCTGCACCTGCCAAGCCAGTACAAACATCTGCAGGGTTGCTCAGAACAATACAACACAGACACTAGCGCCAACTAGGAAGAGACTGAAATGAGGGATAGTTAGACTTTCTAACGGAGAGATTTAGCGAGGTATGGGCCATGAAAGGTGTAGAAGTGAAGAATAGAATCTTAGAAAACGCCTGTCCATGTTGTATTACAAAATTGTGAGCCTCAGGTGAAAGTTGCTGCTCTTTAGCCCTTGTCTTAGACAGTGTTTGGTTACCCGGACCAATGCCAGAGGTTAGGATCAATTCCGAATCTTCCAGCCATCACCTCTTTTGTTTTGCTAGGTTAAAAAAAATAGGCAGAGGTTACTGCTCCTGGGATATTAATAATGTGCTTATAACCATGAGGCCTGACAATGCAATGATGAAATCTTGATTATTGTGAGCCATAACATTTGCTATGTTCAAGCATAGCAACATCCTTGCAACATATTGATCTACTTACCTCAACTTTTGCCACTGTTTCTGACAGCTTGGAACCACTTGCATGCTGTAAGCTGAGGTCTTGCCCTTCCGAACCATGATTTACTGAGGACTTGATGCGTTTTTGTTTAAAACATGGCCAAGCCGAAAAGGCACCAGCTCTAAACCATCCGAAAGAGATTTTTAACCTTGTCCGCTTTCTTTGATCTGCGTCTTCCTCAAAAGTCATCACTCGCTCCATCCCAAGCCCAAAATCAGTGGCATATGTGAAAAAATCATATTCTCTGGTCTACAAACTGGTAGATTTACTTCAGATACTACTTCAGTTGTGCAGTCATACTCGTGGTCTTGTTTCCCCCAGTTCTCTGTGGAGACTATTATACAAGCCAGCAACAGAATGAAATCAGTCTCAACACTCGATTCCATTCCTCTGAGTATCATTAAAGATATCATCTTGAACATAGCTCCTACTGTAAGTCAGGCAATTAACCACTCATGTTCATCACGTTTTATTCCTAGTGAACTTAAACATGCTTTAGTGGTTCCTATTCTTAAAAAGCCACATTTGGATGCTGATGTCCCTGCTAATTACCATCCTATATCTCTGCTTTCCTATTTCATGAAAGTATTGGGCACACTTATTTCACCTTTGACCTCTGATTTTCTTGAAACGTCTGATTTCTTTGATCCTTTCCAATCTGTTTTTCTGCCAGGTCAGGGCACTGAGAGTTTTCTGGTTTCAGTGAGGGATGATCTGGCTCAGCTTGTTAAATGGGGTGAAGTAGGTTCCCTGATATTGCTCGACCTGTCGGTGGCATTTGATACTGTCGACTACACCATCTTGGTTGATTGTGGTTTTGGTCTGGTTTGAATCATTCTTGGCACAATCACTCTTGCTCTCACCAGTAAGTTTCCTACCGGTTTCCCTTTCTTGTGGGTTCCCACAGTGCTCCGCCTTGTCTCCCATTCCTTTTAATAACTACATTCAACCCTTGATCAGGCTCATCCACTCTCACAGACTCTAATGCTACTCATATGCTGATTATATGCAAATCAGTGTGCGGCTTGATCTTGTTCAGCCAGATACTGCAAATCAGTTTAGGGGTTGCTTGGAAGACATGGGGTGTTGGATTAGTGATAACTGGCTCAAGTTGAATGGGACAAGACAAGGTACCTGTGGTTGCCCCCCTTCTGCTTCATCCCTGTGGCAGTCTGCTTTCTGGCCTTCAGCCCTTGGTCCTCTTCCCTCTCCAGTCACTGCTGTGCGGGATCTTGGAGTTAAGGTTACTGCCTCACTTTCTAATGACGCTCAGGTGGCTGCAGTCTGTCAGGCTGGCTACTATAAACTTAAAATGCTATGTACAATTATCTTCTTTCTTCCTCCACAGGTTCATGCCTCTGTGGTGACCTCATTGGTGATGAGCACAGTTGATTATTGGAACTCACTCTATCTTGTTCTACCTCATAGTTTGTAGATGTTGCAGAACTCTGCCACCAAAGTCGCCACTCATACCCCTGTTAGAGCCCACATTTCTCCGGTTCTCTCTAAACTTCATTGGCTTCCCATCTCTAAACATATCCAGTTAGTCTTTATGTTTGATTCAACAGGCTTTTTATGAGTGTGGGGAGGGATACCTGCAATGGAAGTTTCGCCCGTATGTTCTGGGTCGCAGTCTCCGTTCTCTGCAGTCTATTTGTATCCAAGTTCACCGGTTTAGACGATCCCGCATGAGGGGTTGAGCCTTTTCTGTAGCTCCGGCTAAGCTATGGAAGGCCCTTCCCTACTCACTACGTGCTTCTGTTTACCATCTTTCTTTCCGTAAACAGTTCAAATCTCATCTTTTCTGAACACATTTTTAAATATTAAAGTTCATCTCTGTTCTGTTGGGTTTTTTGCGCCCAGAGGATCATTGGGTGGATGCTCTGCACTTTATGAATGTTTAACATAATATAACACATAAGACTGACAAATGGTAAAATTCACACAACATTCTACAGCAATCTGGTATTTATTTTCCCTCTTCACCCAACAGAGTGCATGGTGTCGTCAAGAGTGATGGCATTCAGTGGTGTATGGGATGGCGTTCTTTTCTTAAATTGTGACTGTGAACATGAAAACGAGGTACCACTTTGGTTTCTTCCATTCTCTTGATTTCCTTTGTGCTCTTTGTGTTCCCACGCCTGTGGCCTGACATCCAATAGAGGGGTTCTCTGGGTCCTATATTGATTTCCATGAATAATTCACTGGAAGATAAAATGCATGATGCTGAGACAGTTTATGCTTGCAGAGGCATGACAGAGAGATTTTTGTTGCAGACTCTTTTTATCTGCACCAGCCTGTGCAGCAGGTGACACTAACTCCATAGTGTCAGGAGGAGACAGTGGTTCTGGGTGGCAACAGGGAACAGTGTTTGGGATAGGTGCTGGATGTTAGCCCTCAGAGCGCAGAAGACATCTGCACAGTAGGAAACCCCTTGGGCTTGAGTCAGCAGTCTACTTCTGCCCTCTCTGACACAGAAGCTTTGTCCTCAAGCTAAGCATGGCAGAACTTCCACCTGGCAACTCGTGAATCAAACGGAAAACGCTAGCAGGGATTCAGCTGACTCACAAAATGTAGCAGTATATGCCGACAGGCTAAAATGGCACTCAAAATCCTGTGTGAATTTGACTCTATTCGTAGGCCCCAATCTCTAGCATAGTGATTAGAGCCTACGAATAGAACTATTCTAGAAAATCTGGTTCGAAGGGATTGGGTCCTCCGACGTATTCCATATCTATGACAGTAATGTCCACAGCTGTGCTGCTTCGGAAAATCTTTCGGCGTCTACGTCGATGACGTCGATACGCCGTCCTCGAGGACCTCCTCCAACGGCCGACGGCACCAGATGTTAAAAGTAGGATGCACAACGCCCGTAGCCTCAGTTCCATTTTTTCCACGAACGTGTATGCTTCGGAGATCTCAGCACACCTCGATTCCTGTTCTTCGGTTCTTCGAACCTGTTTCTTTGTGAAGTATGTTGTCTTCAGCTTCTTCCACCCCGCGGTCCGGGTTTAAAAAGTGTCGGGAGTGCGGGTCTGAGATGTCCCTGACGGATCCGCACGACGCTTGCCTCTGGTGCCTCGGTGAGGACCATGATACGGACGACTGTGTCGACTGCCAATCGCTCACTCCGAAGGCCTTGCGGGAACGTAAGAAGAAGCTGTCGGTTGGTAAGGTGGCCAAGCCCCGGAAGTCGCGTTCCACTGGTCTTTCGACGGACGATTCGAGGGGTGACTCTCCGCATCGTCGTCATGAGTCCGGGGGTTCTCGGTCTGGGAGTCGGTCCCGCCATTCCTCTGCCTCGTCGAGGTACTCCAGGAAGCGCCGTCATAGGTCGCCTTCCCTGTCCTCTTCTGAGGGCTCCGCCTGTTGGCAGGTTGCTTGTCCGGCAAGCATTCCACTCCCGAGGAATAGGATTCCTTCCGAAGGGAGATGATTTTTCAATCGCAGGGCTCTGGTCCGGCCGCGCCATCTGTGGACGCCGGTCGTGTCCGCTCTAGAGACACCGCTCACCGGCCTTCGGGCTCGGGCAGTCGTCGCGACCACCGGGCGCCTTCGAGGTCCCGGTCAGACAAGGATGGTTGCTCTAGGCATGCCCGTTCCAGGTCCCAGTCCTCGACGCCATCGAGACCGCAAGACTCTGTTAAGTCTTCGAGGGAGACATCGACTCCGGCGGCTCCGAGGTCGTCGACGGACTCTCTCGAGGCCCCACCTCCGAGAAAGTCGTCAACACTGTCGGCGCCCAGGTTGTCGAGAGACACGCTCGGGGCTCCACCATCGACGCCCTCGACGCCTTTCGAGGCAGCTTTGTCGGGGATTCCCCGTGGCACGGTGGATCCACCCAGAAAGGCTCTGGCTAAGGCAAAAAATGTCTTTGTCCCTTTTTCTGTTCCTTCTTTCCAACCTTTGGAATACATTTCTGAGGTGGAGGAGGGTTCTGATGAAGGTGAGGTTCCTGCCTTGGTTCCGGATGACATTGTGTCTGGACACAGTCAACTTGAGGAACTGCGTCAGTCGCTGCACGATGCCAGTGGTCTCGACACCTCTCCAGAGGTGGAGTTTGGTAGGCCAGAGCCTGGCATGCATGCCAAATCTTCCTTTCGGCGCCTCATGCCGAGGGTCACCGAATACCTGGGTTGGGCTGCCCCTCCTGGAGATTTTCAGCAGGATGACCTGACTGATATCTTGGACCAAGGTCTGCTGACTGACCCGGTGCTGCCATTCCATATGGCCTTGCAGAGAAGGGTGGCTGCAGCTTGGACTTCGCCGGAGAGTCTCCCCGCTGTAAGTCCTTGCCGAAGAAATATCGTCCAGCAAGTGGCGACCCCTGCTACTTAAGTACGCACCCTACTCCGGAGAGTTTGGTGGTGCAGGCGGCTACGGCCCCTGCAAAACAGGCGTCGTACCCTACCATCCCTTCTGATAGGGATGACAAGCATTTTGACGGCTGGGCGAAGAAGGTGTTTTCTTCTGGGGGTATGGCGCTTCAGGATGCCAACTCCGTTTGTGCCTTGTCTTGTTTCACACACACTCTGCGGAACTGTATTTCCTTAGCGGATGATCGTATCCCCGAAGGGGAGGAATGGGATGGTTTCCTTGCTATTGTGCAGGATGGCAAGGACCCCATGTGTGAGGTAGTTCAGTAGGGTCTGGACAAGGTTGATTGCGTCAGCCGGTCCATGGCGGCGAGCACCGTGATACGCAGGTTTGCGTGGTTGCGGAAGTCGGGGTTTGCTCCTGATGTGCAGTCCCGGCTCCTCAACATGCCCTTTGATGGTGTGCATCTTTTTGGCAACAAGGCTGACGAGAGTCTTGAGAGGTTGCAGACCTCAAAAGCTGCAGCAAAGTCGTTAGGCGCTGCAGTCCACCAACCTCTGCCTTTTCGTCCTAGGGGACAGCAATGGAGGGGAGGTTCCTTTCGTTACTACTCATCCTTTAGTAGATCGAGAGGAGCTGCCAGTCAGAGGGGCAACCATAAGAGTGCCAGAGGTGGTAAACGGGGTACTCGAGGTGCCAAGGCCGCGCGAGAAGTTGCCTCTTTGCCCTCAGGCACTGCTGCAGCCGCTACAGCTCAGTCCTGAGGCCCATGCTTCGCCGTATGGGGGAAGGCTGGCGCAGCATCTTGTAGAATGGCGTGCCATTACTTCAGATGTGATGGTTCTGGAAATCCTAGCCCACGGCTACTGTCTTCCTCTCTGGCAGAGGGCTCACGACAATCCACCAGGGAACCTCTCTTTGAAGAGTCCGGATCCGTTCCTTGCGCAGGAAATACAAGCACTGTTGGAGAAAGGCGCCATAGAACTGGTGCCTGTAGCGGAGAGTAACAAGGGATGGTATTCCCCTTATATTTTTATTTCGAAGAAAGACGGGGGGATTGAGACCCATCATGGACTTGCGCGGTTTGAACAAACTCCTCAGGAAGGACAAGTTCAAGATGGTTACTCTTTCTCAAGTCCTCCAGGCCCTTCAACTTCAGGACTGGTTGGTGTCTCTAGACCTCAAGGACGCTTATTTTCGTGCTGATTCATCCCAAGCACAAGAATTACCTGAGGTTCACGGTTGGTGACTCGCACTTTCAGTTTCGGGTCCTGCCGTTCGGATTGGCCTCCGCCCCGAGGGTCTTCACCAAGCTCATGGTGGTGGTGGCAGCGTATCTCAGGAAAGGGGGATTCACGTCTACCCCTACCTGGATGATTGGTTGATCAGGGCGCTCTCTCCCGAGCAAGTCCTGGATCATCTGTCAGTCACCTGCCACTCCCTCCACAAGCTGGGCTTCTCCCTCAACTTAAAGAAGTCCCATTTGACACCAACTCAGAGGCTCCAGTACATCGGAGCAGTGCTCAACACGTCCCTGGGGCAGTGTTTTCCTCCCCAGGTGAGGGCTCATCACATTCAGCAGATGGTGCACAAGTTTCAGCTTGCCCAGAGTGTCCCAGCGTTAGAGTTCTTGAGATTGCTCATCCTCATGGCATCCTGCATTCTTCTGGTGCCAGAGGCCAGGTTGCGGATGAGATCTTTGCAATGGGCACTCAAGCTCCAGTGGTCTCAGTCCTCTGGCAGGATGTCGGACCCTGTTCAGGTGCCGTCCTCGGTCGCCCAGGAACTTCTGTGGTGGGTCATCGAAGACAATCTGATGAAGGGGGCTCCATTTTGGCTACCCTGGCTGGAGGTGATGCAGCTCTGGTTCTGGGCAATCCAGCAGGAAGTTTCAATCTCAGCAGTTCATCTGGCCAGAGACGAAAACGAGACGACAGACGCTCTGAGCAGGCAGAGCGCGATCTCTCACGAGTGGGAGTTGGCTCAGGAGATTCTCCTGGAGATCTTTTCCCTTTGGGGGAACCCCTCAAGTGGATCTCTTCGCCTCCAGTGTCAACCGGAAGTGCGAGAGGTTCTGCTCGCGGGAATTTCCTCCAAGAGGAGCCTTAGGAGATGCGTTTGTGGTGGAGTGGTCATTCCCACTGCTGTACGCGTTTCCTCCAGTCCCCGTCATCCCGCAAGTTCTGCGGAGGTTACGGAGGTTCGGTTCCTGGATGATCCTCATTGCTCCGGCTTGGTACCCGGACCTTCTCGACTTGTCCATCTGCCCTCCACGTCGTCTTCCCTACCGAGACGATCTGCTCTCACGGGAGGGGGGTCAGGTTCTCCATCCACAGGTCAGATCCCTCAACCTTCATGCTTGGTTTCTGAAAGGTTGAGGTATCAGGATTGGGACCTCCCTGAAGACGTGATGGAGGTGTTGCTCTCGGCCAGAAGGCCAGCAACAAAGTCCCTGTACCGTTGCCATTGGCGTAAGTTTTGAGACTGGTGCAGGGTTAAGAATGTGGAACCTTTTGCATGTGACATTCCCATGGTTCTGTCTTTTTTGCTTTCTTTAGCCCACAGGGGCTTGCAATTGGGTACCATTAAAGGTTACCTGGCGGCGCTGTCCATATTTAAGCGCTCGTCTGAGGAGTGTTCTTATTTTAAAATTCCTTTAATTTCTCAGTTTCTGAAAGGGCTTACTAATGTGTTCCCTCCGTCACCTTTCCTGGTGCCCGGTTGGGATTTGAACCTTGTTCTCAAGTTTCTGATGGGTGCTCCATTTGAGCCTTTGCATTCTTGCCCTTTGAGATTGTTCTTCCGGCATTTTATCCTCCTCCGCATCCTGGTAAGGACGAGGAGAGGCTCTATAGGTTAGATCCTAGGAGAGCTTTGAGTTTCTACATTTCTCGCATGTCCCGGGTCAGAGTGGACGATCAACTCTTTATTGGTTACGCTGGAAGGCGTTTGGGACAAGCTGTGACTTGACTAAGCAGACTTTGTCTAGATGGATTATCTTGGCAATTTCTGAATGTTACCGCCTTGCGGGTAAGGACCCTCCTGTTGGTTTACGGGCCCATTCGACTAGGGGTACGGCTGCCTCTACTGCCCTGCAGAGGGGTGTTCCTATTCATAACATCTGTGATGCAGCCACTTGGGCTTCGGTCCATACTTTTGTATGTCACTATTCCCTAGATTCTGTCCATAGGCAGGATCTGGCCTTTGGTAAGGCGGTCCTTTGCTCTGCAATTTGATTGGGCATTCTAAATTTGTATCTTCTAAATTCTTTTCCCACCTCCTTACGTTGGTACTACTTTGGGAGTCTGTCATAGTTATGGAATACGTCGGAAGACCCAATCCCTTCGAAGAACAAGTTACTCTCTTACCTGGTAACGTTCTTTCGATGGCATGGTCCGACAACGTATTCCATATCGCTCCCTCCCTGCCTTCCCCGCTACAGAATTTCGTATGCAATTGCAGCTTACGTTTCCGCAAGGCTTTCTGTGGTCATACTGGCAGTAGATTGGTGCCACACGTTCTGGGGGAAAAAACTACAACTGAGGCTACGGGCGTCGTGCGTCCTACTTGTAACATCTGGTGACGTCGGCCGTCGGAGGAGGTCCTCGAGGACGGCGTATCGACGTCATCGACGCAGGACGCAGATGCCGAAAGATTTTCCGAAGCAGCACAGCTGTGGACATTACTGTCATAGATATGGAATACGGCGTCGGACCATCCCATCGAAAGAACGTTACCATGTAAGAGAGTAACTTGTTCTTTTGGGTACAGCAGAGGGGAGAAAATGTTTATAGAGTTTCACAATACAAGGAACATAAAAACTAGTGGCAGGTGCACTGGTGAGCTACCATTAAAGATAGCCACTAAACATGGGAGCTTCGTTCACCACCACACAAATCTTTTAATTTCCTGCCATTTGACTTTGTACTGCTGGCCAATCTATGTGGCTGTCTTAGTTGTATAGCCTACTGATTATCATGGAGCAGGGTTGTTTTGCTTGATCACCTGATCTTTTTTTTTTTATTGCTGGTGTCTGTGGCCTGTTCCAGCTTAGCGTCATAGACACATAAACATTGCTGAGACAACACTCTGTCCTGCACCGTCAACTCTCTTTCCAGTTGGAGACCAATACACCAGCGTGTTTCGCTTCTGCTACCTGAATAACTGATTTTGGCCGAATGAGGACACATTTACACTAACTATACTTACACACAAAGTCAGTGTTCCGCTTTAAGCCTCTGCTACTTTACAGCAGTTAGTGGGGCATTCTTCCACTTGGCAAACCATTTAAAGACTGACGTCACATCAACACACGTTGGCACATATTTGAGGGAGTACTGTGTAGGGAAACTGCTTTCCAAATAAATAAGTGAATGTGGGCCAGTGAAAACATCCACCCATAGTGTTTACAACTCCTCTGCACTGCTATGCTCCTCTGAAGTGTGATCTTCCCAATGTGGGCTGAGAAACTCAATCCTAATGCCTTCAATGCTGGCTGATTCGGGAGCCTGACGCATCAGATTGCTTACTGTATAGGGATGTATCCTGTGGATGTGTCAGAGATTGGGGCCTTTTGTTGGGTGCACCTCATTTGCACCTATATGATGGACAAGGCAGGCGTACCTAAGAGCCTATATAAGTTGTATTATTTTACTAAAAAAGCGTGCACCATGTCTGGGGTAACCATGGGCGTAGAGGGACCCAGCATAATTAACTGCTAATTCCGGTGATCAATTGCAGCCATGATGCAGTAACTTCAACAACATAGATCGGAAACGCGACTCCTTGACCACAAAGGTTGATGCTTCCAACAACAAGGGTGAACAGCTCTGACATGAAGATGCAATCATTAGAGGCCGAGTTAGCTACCTTGCAATAGGGTCTGACTGCAGCCAGGTCTAAGAAGGATGACTTTGAAAACAAGTCTAGGTGCAAAAATATCAGCGTCCAAACCTATGCAAATGGACCCATTGGAGTCGTTACTGGAAAGAATACTACCTGTCTTTCTTGTAAACCTGTTTTTTCAAAACATTTTCAAATGAAAAGAGCACATTCCATCGCTAGGTCTGAGAACGGCACCCAGCTTTCCTACTTAGACCTATCATCACCTGTGTTCAATTAAAGGGCTAGAGAGCTCATTTTGGGGCAGTCTGAGATGTAGGTATATTACCAATCTTCCAAGCTCCGCGTCCTCCCCGATTAGTCTTCGAGGAGGTCTTTCAGCAATGTGCATAAGACTCTGCAGGAACTAAATGTTCAATATTATGTGTTTCCTTCTAAGCAAAAATCCTCTTCAATAACAGGGCGCATTTCTTCAGAACACCTGATGACGCAGTGCATTTCATCTCTACTGATATCAAAAAGGCTAACCCTCATTGTTGAGGGTGGTACCCCAGTTTTAGTCATAACATTGATGCCTAGAGAGATTGGCTGACTCGTGTGGATACTTGTGTTTTGAGTTCCCTAGTGTGGAGTTTACTCATTGCTTTGAACATATTCTGTAGCTTTTGGAAAATAATAAGACTATGCTTTTTGGTTGTGCTTATGGCGTTACTTATTCGGATAACATGATGGCAAACAGTCATATTCACTGGGTTAAGATGGCAGAAAGGTACTTTATACCAGTTTTCTACACATCCATTACTGCCATGTTTGTGTCTAGGGTGTATTTCAATCCTGGGCCACTTAGGATTGTCATTGTCAGTTGGGGATAAGCCAGTGTTGGAGGTGCAGGAGGAGGAGGGGGGAGGAGAGTTGGGTGTTGGAATCTGACTAGCATCACTATCATGTGGAAGGGGCTGGCAGTATTTTCCAGCTGGGTACTTAAGTATTCAGTATCTAGCCAATGAAGTCGAGCTACTTATTGCCTGTTGGACTGTATTTCTTGGAATGTCTGAGGATTGAATCATCCCATTAAAGTCAAATGATCTTAGCATGTTTAGCCCGCCTCAAGATTACTGCTGCTTTCCTGCAGGAAAGTCCACTTTCCAAGCAAAAACACGGGGTAACAAGACATGGTATTCTAGCTACTCCACCTAATCTTTCAGGGCAGTGGGGGAGGGGTGATTGTAATGCATCATAGTGTACCATTTCAAAATATTTCTGATGAGAAAAGCTACTGTATCATCTTTGTTTTTGGTAAATTGTTGGGAAATGACCTTGCTTTGGGGAATTTATTTACAAATTATAACTGGTCAGAATTCTTTGAGAGACTGTTTGCCAAATGCCATGAATTTATTGGTTATGAGGTTTTGACTGACTCCCTTCAAGTGACAATGGCATTCTGCCCAGCTCCTAGGTGTCCTCTCCTAAAGACCAGCGGTAGTGTTTCTTCCCTTGCCGTTCTGTTGCTTTCTCTGTGGTTCCACAAAGTGTGAGCAGAGGACTCATTCCTCTCTCGCTCTCTGGATTCAGCGTGGTTTCCTGGCACCTGGGCCCCCATCATCCTCTGCATGGTCACAACTTCCCTTGGAGCTCACTCTGCTCGGCCTCGCTGCTCCGCACTGCCCTTTGCCTCGTCACCCACATTTCTCGTTCTCTCAGGTTTCTTTCCTGGCTTCTCTCCGGCAGCTCAAATATTCCATTACACTAACCTAGTTGCGTTAGAGGGACTACCATGTTTTTTTAACATAATTGACAATGTATTTATGCCGCCACTGAGAAATAACATGTCAGGAGTCTAGTCTTTAACACAAATTAGTAAGTACACATGGTCACGCTACCAGTAGTCCCAAAGGCAATGTCAATTCAAGCTGTTGCGGAGGGATAGGTGAGTTACCCCAGAATTCAGATGGTCGTCAATCACCTTCAAGCCAATTGAAAGAATGTCCTTGTTCCCCACGTCACTGAATATCGCTCTGCAGGGCTTGCATTTGGTCAGCCCTCTGGTGTTAATCCCTCAAGTCAAGATCCTGTTCCACACTGGGCCCCAAAGGGTAAGTAAAACAGAGCCAGCCTGCGGGAAACCTTGTGGTTGCCGAACGTGAAAGCAAAGGTGGACCTTGTGCTAGCCCACTGACGTTGGTGTCGGGCATCTGCCACAACAGTTGAGCCCTCGATTCTACAGAAGTAAGGTTAATTCCTTCTCTAGCTGCACATTGCTTAATCCCCATCCACAAAGAACTGTTTGCTGCTCATGGAATACTCCAATCATTTAGATCTGAAAATGGGCACCCCATTCCAGTGCCAAGAACTTCTGTCATTTCTGACGTTCTACAGTGTGGATCACTCCCTGCTTGCCTGGCACTACTGGGGACATGGAGAAGTTCATGCAGACTTTAATGTAAAATTGCTTTTTGAATTGTGTACGGAAAGGGCAACCGTCCACAGGAAGCCATTACGCCCTTCCACATGGCCTACAAAACCTCTCCTCACTTGTTCCTCCGGCTTGGCTCCCGCTAGAACATTCCTGAACAGGAAAGTTCAATTGGCCATACCAGAATGCGGATTTAGAGCGATAGCTTCTGTGGATACTGAGGTGGCATCACAATTGCAAAAGGAGGCCAACCGTAATGAAAGTTGGAAAAAAATGTTCAGGAAGTTCCGTTGGCAGCTGGAGATAAGGTGATCATTCAGAATGAGCACCATAGCCATACGTTTTGCCTCCCATTTGAAAGCGCACCATGGACCGTTGCCTCCATGAAGTGGTCGATGGTCATGTCACACCAAGGGAACAGCAGGGTAATGAGAAACAAGAGCTGGTTTTGCAAGCTAAGAACAGACCTCCCTGACACTAAAACTGATGCACTGGCAACTAGAAAAGCCGAGGAGCAAGACAGTGCATCCATAATAGTAGCTGGCACTTTGCCAGAACAAGAGATCAGACAAGATACCAGCACACCGATACCTTCCGGACCGCCCTCACGTATTTCCCTCATGAAACAAGATTGGAGACCACCAACAAAGTGGCAAGACTGTACAATGAGTAAGGCTTTGTTAAATGCATTAGTATTTGTTTTGGGTGAAGGGGGATGTTGTGGCGATGCATTCCTGTGGCGGAAACCCACGTGATGGAATATCGAGAGGTGACAAAGATGTCTACCCACATTTTGCGAGGCCAGTCTCAACCCAGTTGGTGTCCGAATGGTTCCGGGTTTTGTATCTCTGCTCTCCCGGCCTTCGATGTTAGGACCGATATCACTGTAGCGCAACTGCACACACCGCACAACAGGCATTACTTTTTTTGAAGAGCTACGCTAAACCACCCAAATTGCTAGCCTGGCTATGAAAACAAGGCAGGTGGTGGTATCAAGGCAGTATCTTTAGATTTGCCAGAACGCTCAAATCTCCAGCGGAACACTTATTAAAAATGTATGCATCAAACCCTATTCTGCATTGGATCAATTGCTCCACATAGCTCCGGTGTGAGCAGATGGCTTGACTAGGGTCCCTCACATAGAAAAGAAAATCCTTTCTTTCTCTCTATGGTGCGACTTCTGCAGTGGAGGACCTCACACTGTTTTTCCCAGGCTTGTTGTTTGTGGTAGTGTGGGGTAGCCCGCATCTCGCCCTTAACCATATTATAATTTGAGACCTAGTGGAGTGTGACATATACAGACAATTAAGTTGTTCTGCCACAAGAGCCACATATATCTCACTGTCACAAATGTCCCACTGCGACTCCAAAAGTGGAATGCCAATATGGAGAATATACCTGTTAATGCTAAACCAACTCTTAGATCTTCATATGAGCCGAAAATATCATGAGCTGCGGAAGCCGTCGGCTTCTTAAAATCCCCAGTAGTTAGATGTGTTCTATTAAAAACAATTGCAGAGCTGGAAGGATATCTGAAGTGGCCGCTGGGTACGAGAGCCAGAACCTTTCTTGCACAAGACTTATTATGATCCAGCTGCCACCCACCTCGGTTATTAGAAGCTGATGTGCCACTGGAACACATCTTCACTTCATTAGCTTGGTCTTCTGGTTCTCCTGCCTCATGCATGAAATTAAATGTTGGAAACCTCTTTTGAAATCTTTTGGGTCCCGACAGTGTTGAGTGCTGTTGCTTTCAATGAGGATCCTTGGCAAGCAGGTCGCAGTGGCTGTGAAAGCCTTTAAATCTTGGGTGAAAGATACTACTTTGTACTGACCCGAATTGCCCAGCACCACCCGTTGTGGCATGGTGAACTTTAGTAATGTGTTCTCATCAAGTGCTATGTATTCCCACTTAAAAAGCGTTTGAACTATCTGTGTTTATTTTCGCTATGGTCCCCAACCCCTGTGACCAGGGGGGAAATCCAGTCCTTGATGAAGGTTCTGGGTTGACATTACTCAACTTCTTTGTCAGTGGATAGAACCTTGTGGCCCAATGCATAAGTAACTAAGGGCATTGTATGTAATTCTTTCAGCAATTCTCGTTTTTTACATGCCATTGTGGGTAAGAACTGATAAGTTATTGCTCCTCTCAATTACCTCTATTTTGATTAGATTATGTTCTCTGCATTTACTATAAGAGAGATCATACTGTGTAATATTCTCCCCTCCCAGTTTTTTTTTTACTGTCACATTGATACTACTGCAACGTGATGGTGAGAAGTGTGTTTGTTTCATATGCTTGTTGCATAAATCTTTCCTACGATTCGATACATATAGTTTGATTGAGAAATACATTTTTGAAAATGTGTACAGATGGTCCTTCAAATTAATTAAAACAATTAGACAGATTGAAGATGAGCTACGAAAAAACTCAGCCTTTTCTTTAAGGGAAAATAAATTGAGAGGTTGGTTTATAAATGGTTTTTTCCCAGTATTTAACAGTGGGCATTGGAGTCAACAGAAACTGCTATAGAGTAAAGAAATAGGCAACCCATTACATTTGTAATGTAGGAGGTTTAACTAAGCGACCATATACAATTTTTTGCAGAAATCCCAAATCACTATTAGAATCTAGTTAAACAAAGGACTGCTTGAAGGAGTAATTTTTGTACCCTTAGTTGAATACGTAAAATGTAGGCTGGGTGAATTTTTTAAAATCTATCAGGCGCAAAGCAAAGCTTCAGAATGCACCAGAGGACGCTGCAGTGGTGTGCATATATATTATAGAGCAACGGCTCCATTAAAGCGAATGCAAAACCAACATCAATTAAAGTGCAATCAAAGAGCAAATTGGCAGAGACACCGAGGCTGAGCACCCTCTTGTTCCAAATGAATACCTCCTAGACAAATGTTTACAATGTCCTAAGAGAAAGCCAATTATAGGTTTGATAGAGCAGAATGGGTTGCTGGTATCGGCCGAAAACACCACTCCCAAAATAGTGTATTCTAGAGTAGAGGATCTGTAGAAATGGGCCTCTGTCCGGCACTCTTGCACTCATCCCCATTCATGCTGGACACCTCATTCCACAACTAGCATGCTCACCCGCCAGACTCCACACACTCGTCCTTACTTGCACAGAGCAGACTTCGCCCCCTGGTGCCTATACGGCCGGTGGAGTCTGGCCTGTGGTGATGAAAATGCTGTGTTGCCAGATGCCGACCCCCAAAAGCAGAGCGTTGCCATCTTGCTTCCTCCGTGCATATGCAGAGGTCCAGCGTCTGGTTTTCCAGGCATGCGCGGTATCGAGGGCTGGTGTGGGAAGCATAGCAGCAGCACGGAATGCCGTCTTCATGCTTCCGGGCTGTTAATAGTATTTAAGCAACCCCGAAAGACTTCTACAGTGCATTTTAACACTCTTTATTCCATGCCGTAGTCTTCACCTGAATAATTTTGTCCTGTTCTCGCTTCCTGGCCTGGGGGAGTTCTCCTCCCACTGCCTTTTCTCCTCCATTTCTGGCCTGTAGGGTTCCTCATGTTCCTGCCTGTTGTCCTACCTACCTGCCCTGGGGTGTTGTCCTATTTCCTGCCCTGTGTCTTGCTTCAGTCTTGGGTATTTTCCTCTCCTCTTCACCAACCCCCTATCTCTTGCCACGCGTTCTGCTTGCCTGCTCGTCTTTTCCTTTGTGTCCTGCTGTTCCTCGCCTGCCTTGCCGTCCTGGTCTGCTGCCAGTTCATCTGGATCCTTTTGTTGACTATTCAATCAATGCTTCCCCAGCCAGTGCTTGCACTGTCCTTGCACCACGAAAATTAGTGGATAATACTCGACCGTGGTGCAGTGAGTCAGGTCAAAATGTCCAGGTTCACATCTCCTGGATTTATTGGGTAGGCTTCTTGCTTCACACACCATGAGAACTAAACGTCCCCAAGAGAATATAGCACAACAGAGTCCAGAGAAGAGTCAGGTACACAGCACTGGTGCGACACTGTGCTTAACAGCCTATAGTCACATTTTCTGACTCCTTAGGCAAGGAGTCTCGCCCAAATTACAAAAACATAGAAATCTAGTATTTCGGAATATTATTTCACTCGGACAACATATTTTGTGGATATTATATCCGGCTAAAATGTATGCTCAGTATTGCCTTCCCCTGTGTTATTGAATAGGAGGGCAGATCTGTAGCTTCACAGGATGAGAGTTGGCACACTATTTATTTTTCAGATAGAACTATATCAATAGTCTGGCAACCCAATACAAAATACTCACACTTTATAGTAGATCACATTTGTATTTTATTTGTATTTCTAAAGGGCCTTTGCCAGGGCGATATACATACGGGTCAAATGTGGTACACTAAATCAGGCAATGATAAAAAAAACAGCTTCAAAGCAGAAGGTTAAGGATGGGGTATCGAAGACAGAAGATGAGCTTTTAAGCAGGAATGAAATATGTGAAGGGGGGATGCATGGATATCAGGTGGGAGAGCATTCCAAGACTTGGGAGCAAGGAGAGAGAAAGAACGGAAACGTGAGGATGCACAGGGTGGTTTAGCGGTAGTAAGAAGATGAAGGTGTAGAGGGTGAAGGGACCATGAGGGTGTATAAGGTAAATTGAGGGAAGCGAGATAGAGAGGGGCAAGGCCATGATGGCACTTCAAGACTATAAAAGGAAAGTGAAAAAAGAGGCGAGAGTTGTACGGAAGGAGAAAGGCAGTACTAAGAGATGACCGAATAGAAGATTGAGGGGGAAGTAGAAAGAGAAGATGAATAGCAGAGTTAAGGACAGAACGAAGAGGAGTAAGGATGGGAGAAGGGAAGACAATAAAGTAAAGCAGAACAGAAGTTGGGAGTAAATAGAGGCAATGATAAGGAATTTAGCAGTGCGTAAGGAGAGGTAGGTAGAATTTCGCATATATTAAAGAGAAACAAAAAAGTGGCAAGTGCCGGCAGTCAATGATACATGTGAAGACAAATAAAGTGATGGGTCAAAAATGACCCCAAGATTATGGGCAGAAGCCGAGAAAGGTAGGAGAGAGGGGGGGAAACGGATACCAGAAGGGGGTTGAGGAGGAGTGGGAGAAACAGGAGGAAAGAAGAGAATCTCAGTTTTCGAGGGATTAAGATGAAGAAAATGGGAATGCATCCAAGATTGGACGATAGAAAGACAAGATGAGAGAGAGCCTGAAGAGAGTCATAAAGTCTTGAGAAAGAGAAAAAGGTTTGTGTATCATCAGCATATAAATGAGAGGAAAGATTAAACGATTCAATAATAGAGAATAGAGGAATGTATAGACAGAGAAGAATAAAGGTCCCAGCACCGATCCTTGAATTACACCGTATTGCAGATGCCCAGGGAGGGTGTGTGTGCCCAGCACATGATATGGAGAAGGAACGGTTCTAAAGATAAGATTGAAACCATTGAGTGATAGAAGTAGAGAGACATAGTGAGGAGAGTGAAGAAAGTAGAATGGGGTCATCGACCGTGTCAAAGGCTGATGACGGGTCGAAAAGAATGAGAATAGACAAGGATTTAGAGTGGCGTTCAGAAAGAGAATTAGTAACGTGGAGGAGTGCAGTTTCAGTTGAGTGGGTGGGGTGGAAGCCAGGTTGGGTTGGGGAAGAAGGGAATGAACACTAAGAAATGAGCAGATTTCAAGTAGATGGCCTGTTCAAGCGGTTTAGAGAGGACAGGGAGAAGTGAGATTTGGTGATAGTTAAATAGTAATCAGGGATTCAAAGAAGGCTTTTTCAGAATAGGAATAATTAGAACGTGCTTCAAGGGGGAAGGAAAGGTGGTAGAGTAGAGTGACACATTGAAGAGGGCCACCAGGAAAAGTATAATCAGGGGATAAACAGCAGGAATGAGAAGAGAGGGCAGAGGGTCAAGAGGAGAGAGAGTGGGATGAGCACAGGAAAGTAAAGAAGCTGTGTCTGTGTCAATGAGAGGGGGAAAACGATAGCAGAGGAGAATGGAGAGTAGAATGAGTTGAAGCAGATCGGGATATAGGTTGTGAGGGTAGATGAGCAAGTGATGAATGCAGAGTAGAGACCTTAACACAGAAGTTGGAAAGTCCGAGGAAGAGAGAGAAGATGAGATAGAAGGATCATATTAATAACTTGGAAAAGACGAGAGGGGTGACGTGTAAGAGAGGAAGAGAGGCAAAATAGTCTGTTTTAGCAGGCAGAAGATATGCATCAAAGGAAGCGTTTAGAACAGATAGAAAAGAGGTTGGGGGAGCATGTTTTTTCCCCAGACATGTTCTGCCTTCTCAAGGGCAGAACAGAGAGAGCGTAGGCCAGGAGTCAGCCAGGGTTGTGAAGGTTTGCAAGAAGGAGAGAAAGGGGTAGAAGGGTAGAGGAGATCAAGAGTGGAAGAGAGAGAGAGGTATTAAGAGCAGAAGAATCAGTGTCAATGGCGAGAGAAGATAAAGCAGCAAGAGGAGGAAGAGCAGTAGAAACAGCAGAAGGAAAGGAGGTTGGGGAGAAAAGCAACAGTCGCAACGACGGAAAGTAGTTGAGGGAGGGGGAAGTAATAGTAAGAGAAAGGGAAAAGGAGAAAGAGAACAGCAAGTGATCAGACGAGTATATCGGATGTGAAGAAACTGAGAGGTCAAGTGAAACACATGAGAAGATTAAATCAAGTGATGAGTCAGAAACATGGGAGGGAGGAGGTGGAAGTTGAAAAATCTAATAGGATTCAAGAAGAGGGATAAAGGGAAAAGACTGATGAGTGGATGAGAGATGAAGGTTAAAATCGCCAAGAATAAAGAATGAAGAATTCAAACGAAGAAGAAAGTAAAGTAAAGACTCAAGGTCATCGTAGAGAGAATGAGTAGGACTGGCGGATGTAAATAGTAAGAAAGGTAACAATATGTGGTTTAGAGAATGAAGAAAGATGGTATTCAAAAGAAGGGTAAAGGGGAGATTAGAAAGAGGAGGAGAAAGAGTTGATGAAGAATGAAAGAGAATGCCAGTACAACCACTGTGGTCGGTGGGGTGCGGTGAGTGTTACCATTTTGTGCAAGTAATACTAAGAAAGGCAATTGTTGGAGTGTTACGTGAAGTGAGACATGTTTTGGTTAAACAGAGAAATTGCAGATTAAGCCAAAAGAATAAGACAAGAATCGAGTAGAACTTAATACAAATTGAGCGGGCGCCCCAGAGACCAACAGTGAGAGGAAGATACATTTAGGATAGATCAGATTGGAAGGGAGCCGAAAGTGGGAACGAGCATGATAAGAAGTTAGAAAAAGGAACAGAATGTGAAGATAGTGGGAAATGAACATGGTTATGACTACACGCAGGTGTAACAGAGCGGAAATAGAAGAGGCATGGCGATTGTATGGGTGCTCAGAGCGCAAACAGAACGCACATGATTTTCACCTCGGTTTGATCTACCTTTATACTTACCTGGGTAAGTAAAACGGGTCAATACAGCATCAGGAAGCCAGCTCTCCCATTTGAACACCAGATTTGAATATACAGTTGCCCAGAGTGAAAACAAACTTTGCCCTTTAAGCGCTATCTTACCAAGGAAGCCTTAATAGGATTAAGAAGAAATTCCATAGTACCAAACGAGTGTGCTCTAACTGCCCAACAGGAGTTTGAACCCTTTTCAGCACTTTTGGAGCTGTAGAGTCAATCCATTGGAAGGCATGTGCTATCCCTGAACAAGGGGTTCCTGAAACTCTTTCCCTGCAGCCTTGACGCTGGGAATATTCTTCCGATAGGCCTTCTTTAGAGGCCTGTTTGAAAAGCCCTTAATTTGAATAAATCTGGACATCTGATGAGAGTGACAAACCAGAAGTAGGAGCTGTGCTATATGCCAACCCGATGGTTCATCTTTCAATTAAAGTGTCGAATCAAGGCTAATCACATTGTGCAGTTAAATAATGAACATTAGCAAAATGCTTACATGGAGAGAAATGTGTACTAAGAATGTTTAGGAACTAGTATTCCTCTTCATAAATTAGTGAAGATAGAGATCTGTTAGCGGTGGGCACCTGGGTGAATAAATCCTACATTCCTAGACTGACTTCTCAGGAGGAAAGCTTATTGGAGACCCAGTTTACCAATGAGGAAGTTGTTAATGTGGTCAAGATGTGAACATGAATAAGTCTCTACGACCTGATGGTTATATTCCCCTTTTTTTATGAATCATTTCAGAAATTCCTGATGACCCCATTGATGAATTTAACTGTATTAAATCTCAGGGAGCTGTCACTCCATGAACAGGAGAGGCTATAATGAGTCTACTTCTAAAGGAAGGAAGTAAGGCACCCCCACCCAATTCATTTAAGTCAAATTGTCCTCATGGACTGGGTTCTCCTTTGCCTTCTTTGATTGGGAAGCCTAGTGCAGCTTCATCCCAGTGGTGTGGGCTGCAGTGGTTAAAGTTAGGAAGGTAACTGATCTGACTGACATTGCTCGTAGACATGGGATCGCTGTGGCACTGATCTCGCTCAACACAGAAAAAACGTTTGATAGGGTAGAGTGGGGCTTTCTCATTAAGAGTGCAGGAAAATGTTGGTGGCAGAAACTGAGTTCACGATGCCACAATGGCATTATATATGAGCCCTAGAGCCACGGTCAGAGCCAATGGCTTTTCGTCAGACACATTCTCCCTGAAAAGGGGCACTGTCCAGGGTGTCTTTGTTTGCCACTTCTTGCTGTGGCTATGAATTCACTAGCATATGCCATTAGATGGAATTACCCCATAATCACTGATTATGCAGTGGAAATGTTTAAAATGGCGCTGTTTGTAGATGATGTCCTTCACTCAATCTCCCGGACTGAGGCAATTATTCCAGGTTTAATAGCATTTTTATGGGAGTTTACAGTGGCCTCTGGTTTTAAAATGAACTAGGATACATCTGAGCTCCTCAACAATACCCTGAGCCTGTCTTTGATAAATAATGGGGACTGCATCCTCTTCTCTAAAGTATTTTGGGGTAATTTTGACAAGTAAGGTGTCTGGTCTCTTTACTGTACATTTTCCATCTCTTTGATGAGATCCGGGAGAACTTACTTTGAAGGTACTTTTGGCTACCTTTTAATTTCTCTGGATCGCATCTGTTAAAATGAATGTCTTTCCAAGTTTCCTATGCATTTCAGACCTTGCCTATCATGGTTCTGGACAGAGCCTTGCTCACCTTGCATAAGGGTATTATGAACTTTATTTGGAAGGGATCTAGGTCAAAGGTAGCCAAACAAGTGATACTTCTTCCCTATACTTGTGGATGTCTTTCATGCTCTGATTTGGTGAAATACGGTTAGGCTACACAATTCTGTATACTGAGAGACTGGTCAAATCCAAATTTGAGTAAACCATGAAAAAGTATAGAAGATGATGTGAACAACCCCAGAGACATGTTTTTTTGGATCCCTGAGAAGGAGCTACTTTCCGTTAAATCTAAAGTGGGAATTTGCCATAGACTAACCACTAAGGAGCGCTATGCCCATTTTCCAGGCCATTCCCCCCATTCAGGCACATTTATTATAACAATTTAATTTGATTTTTTCAGGAATACAAAGACACCTTTGTGCTTAACGTAAGGGAAAGACTCTGCCATTTCTCGTTATGTCATTGTGTTCAGTAGGGGCATGTGGAAAGCAGCATCTCAACCCCTAACAACATTTGAGAAACTGATCCTTTCTTTGCTATACCCTAAGGGCCATATTTCTGAGCTTTAACTAATGGCGATTACCTAGATGGGCCCCCACCCTATCCCAAGTTGGGGCTTTGCTTAAGGATCTTGGGTCAGAGCTGGGCACAGACACCTGGTGCAAGTTTTGGGATAGGGCTCGCTCCTCTATTTCTACCCAACAAAAATAGCATTATTGCAAGATGTTGTTTAGGTGGTATCAAGTTTCCGCTAGTGTGGGTCACTTTTTTGCAAAAGGTTAGTGTCATATGTGGGAGGGGTGGGGAGGCTTCCTCATAAATGGTGGCAGTGCCTGAAGCTAGAAAGATTCTGAGATCAAGTGGTCACTGAGCTACATAGGATCAGTGGATGGAAGCTAGTTAAGGACCCACTAATATGTCTATTGAGTATGCCAGTGTGAGTTATTTCCCCGCTAACAAAGCTATACATGAACTCATACTGAAAGGTCTATTGACTGCCTATTTCTTGATCAAAGCAGAGACTTTCCTTGCTCCGCTCGGTTGCGGGCTCTTGAACTCTTGAAGAACCTGACATGTCTGTTATGTTTTTGCGCTGTATGAAAGATCCTCACATGCTGCATTAATCTGCCAGAAACTTTGGGATTATGCTTTTCAATCAGAATGTTTGCTTCTGTCGTTAGTGCATTATAATACCAACCTGCAGAAAATGGACGCGACTGGTGGGAGTAGGGGGTCTTTCACAACCTAAAAATAGCCTTATATAACACTCCGATATTGATAAAACCTGACTTTAACCAACTGTTGTATAAGAAGCTTCAAAGCTCCAATGGAACACAAACGTTTTATCCCACTTTAACACTAATTTTGAGGGCAAAACAGAGATAAGGAGGAATAAAGGGAAGGGGTGTATAAGAAATCCAATATGGTGTGGGGCTGTGGAGATGATCAATCCAAGTCTTTCTTCCATCCAGGTGATTAGTCGTTCCATCCTGCAGCTAGATGATGTGTTGAAAACCTGGAGGAAAAGATCCGGAGGAGGTCTTTTCCTTATGATATACCTCAAATGTCTGAAAAGCCATGTATCTGAAGTACGAAGCTGCTGACGGGGGGCAGGAGGGCAAGGCTCTGACCCACTGTATCATGCCACCTGCAAAGACTCCAGCTTTAGAGGTCTAGTGGAAGACCCAAAGATCCAGCAAATGTCCATCACTGAACACATCCTGACTGAGGAAAATGGAAGCTGGGAAGCCAACGCCATCTTAAAGACCCAGAGAGAGCTTGGAGCCTGCATAGATTCATTGCTTCAAGATGAACCAAGCCCTAGACAAGAGTAAGGTAAATATAACTGGTACCACTTCAAGGAGAGTATCCAGGAGAGAGGCAGACTGAGAGAAGCACAGAGGCAACAAGTCGTAGTCAAGCTCAGATCTGCAAAGGCCTTCGTAGGATCGAGTAGCAAGCAGCTTCATGTGGAGAGGCAGGGGGTAACAAAGCACAAGGAGTAACTCTTACCAGTATGGATGATGCAGAGCAGCCTGAAAGACCATTTCAGGTAACATTTGGAAACTTGCTTTAGGAAGACATGCTGCAAGTTGGCTAACTGAGTCTGAAGACCCATAGTAAATGGAGATAATTGTTGACCAATGTAACGCTGCTTGTTGGGAATTTGTTTAGAGTCTTCTTGTGTTCAGCCAAAACTTTTAACCACTGAATCATTGTATGTTGGGAAACTGAATCTAAGGTTCGAAGGTGAATCGAGAAAACGCCTGTCTTAGGAAACATTGACCTTTTTTGAATGACTGACCCACTCGTCCCCCCAGACATTGAAAGACCATTTCCTTACTGACCCACTGACTTTTACTTTAATTTACTGCATTTGTGATGCACGAGCCATGGACCCGAAGGCATTAGGGTGCGGACAAAACACAAAAAACTAAGAGGGAAGCCAGGGTCCAGATTATATTACCAGATAAAAAAAGGCAGAAGGCAGAATCAAGCAAACAACCACGTTTTCAGCTTTTTCTTAAATTATTCTAGAGTTATCTGAGATCTAAGATCCAGAGGCAGATTATTCCAGGCTCTCAGAGCTGCAATGTAAAAATCTCCTTTTTCAGCCTTCATGGTCCTGCACCTCAGAAGCATTAACTACTGCTGATTGTTAGATCTCAGAGATCTCCTATAAACTTTTTCAATGATTAGATCTTGCAGATCGGAGGGCATTAAGCACTGTCTGCATTTAAAGGTAATGACTGGTAGGCGGAAAAGAATACGAGCCTCTAAGGGGAGCCAGTGTAGCGCTTGTCTAGCAGCTGAATCATGGTCTCTTCGGGAAAATCCCATGACCGCCCGCACTGCCCCATTTTGAACTACCTGCAGTCTGTTATAGTCTTATTTATTAAGCCCAGAAAGAGGGCTACAGCAATAGTGTAACTTAGACCCAACTATTGCTCTAGCTATTGTCTCTGCGTTGGTCTGTGTGATAAAAGGTCTGAGATGTGCTAAATCCTTAATCTAGTAGCCCACCGCTGACACAAGGCTCCCAACATGAGCCTTCATGTTAAGCTGTTGATCAAAGATAACCCCCAAGGTTTTTACCTTCTTAAGGGAGTTATTTTTACATCTCCTAGTTGAAAGGTCTCATAGGATTGGCCAAGCTTTGCTAACATAGACTGAGTACCAGTACCAACAATCATCAGCTCCGTCTTTTCCCTAAAGGAGGAGAAGGTGAATTGTAAAACCCATAGCAAACTGACCTGTGCATACTCACAAAGGTTGGTGTGACTGTGCAAATTTGCTTTAGCGATGCGCATTTGCACCAATTAAGAGTTTCTCATTCATAACACCTCCTGAGAAGCAGTATATGAATTTGTTCTTGATTTAAACATTGTTCTTTGAAAAGCCCAATTTGCACATCTTTTCTAAACGCCTCTGTGGGAGACAACACAGAATTACCTCCCTCAGTTTTTCTCCAATTGTTTATATTTCTGTTGGGGGGGGGGGGGTCAAGTGGGTCCATCACATTAGCTCCAGGCACCCATTAGGAAATAATCTGTTAAAGTATGCATGGCTTTTCTACGGTCAAATTACAAAAATAATAACCTCATAGCATTGGGTCCACTGCCCTGCATGGCTTCTCTGATGAATCACTTTATAACATAGCCCAGCCTCCTAGCATGGTTGGCTATGATATACCTTCACTCTGGTGTTACTTATGTTTGGGGAATTTCAGCGAGTTATAGCAAACTGTTTTGGGTGTAACGTCTGTACCATGCAACGAAAGTCACTGTATTGCAATGATTCTAGCTTTTTAAAGAGAAGCATTTTTTAAAAATGTATGCAATCACAAAATGTTGAAAGTCAGGAATGAATTTTACGCATTCTGTGTCTTGCTCTCGTGCTGGGTCTATGCATGAAGAGATAGCACGTTTTATTGATGGAGTCAATATTAACTACTATTTTCTCCCATGCATGTATCAATTGCTGCTGGGCTTTGAGTGGGTGAATATTGCCGCATGAGTGTGACGATGTTAGATTTTGCAAATCGGACTTTGTACTATTTCCCCCTGCCAATGTTTTATTTCTTAGAATTTTGTGATTTCTCCTTTCATTTCTAGTTCAGGCTGAATGACGTGTGCAGTGCTTCCACAACTTGGCGGCTGTTGCAGCAGCTTTGCCAAATGTAGGCTCTAGCAATACATTTAGTGATGGGCTCTTATGCAATAACGTAGCCACTGTCAAAATATGACATTGCAAAACTGTTTATTTTTTTATTCTTAAAGTACAAGTGAACATGATGACTTCCGTATGTACCTGGTGACATGAGGTTTAGATTGTTACTCATTTTATCTTGTCTACATTTTTACAGGATCTGTTTGGAAAGTCGGATCCATTTTTAGAGTTCTACAAACAAGGGGATGATGGCAAATGGATGCTAGTTCACAGAACAGAGGTGAGCACTTAACATATAACTGCAGAGCTCTCTACTGACATGCACTTTGCACCCCTCCATTGCTCTGTTGGAAAAAAAGTGTTGCGAGGCAGTTGTTAAACTCGCCATGGAAAATGTGTCTGCAAAAATCACATTTGGTCAAGATAGTCACACACCAATACAAGGTTGCTTTGAAAGAGAACTTCAAAAAGAAATACAAATTTGGAGTGGGTACACGCTTGGTATTTGTTCAGATCATCCTTGCAGTTGGCACATATGTTTTTCAGTTTGCTTCTCAGTACTGCGTCTGTAAAAATGAACTGGATTAAATCGTTCAGTCTGTTTTACTGTGTTGCGGTAGCCTGAGAAAAGTTATCTTAAATGTGCTTCATTATGTGATGAATGCTTCCAAATTGTTGTGCAGTGTTCGAGATGTATAGTAGTCCCAGCCAGGAATATCTGAACTAAGCACCATTTTCTATATGTCTGGTTAAGGTTCTTTGTGTTCATATAGTTCTACTCACTTAAAAGCAGGAAGGAAACGTGCATCACAATCCTTCACAACCACCATTCCTCTTTAGTATATCATCTTACCTGAATACAAGTAAAGCAAACCTAATTAGGGCTCCAAGGTTGTGGGCAGGGAGGGAATATTGTAAAGGGAATTACTTCTCGAATCATCCTAATCTCCAACCGAAGGCCACAAGAGACTCCTCTGGATCACTAATAAGTAAGAAATTGCCTCATCCCAACACCACAAGGGACAAAATCAGAGAGAACAAACACTGATGAACTAGGTGATCGGGTGATGAGAACGTGTGTCATCCCTTCTGGATTTGGCATCACTTTCCATCCGTGACATCACTTCCTGTAGCCATCTTGAATTGGGGACATCACTTCCTGTGGCCATCTTGGGTTGGTGACATCAATTTCTGCAGCCATCTTTAAACAGCCCAATCTCCAGCTGAAAGCCACAAGAGACTACTTTGGGAGCACCAATCGGGAAGAAATCGCCTTATCCCAGCAACACCAAGGACAAAATCAGAGAAACCAACCACTGATGAATCAGGCTATCAGGTGATGAGAGCATGTGTCATCCCTTCTGGTTTCTGGCTTCACTTTCTGTCCATAACTTCACTTCCTGTGGCCATCTTGGATTAGTGACATCACTTCCTGAGGCCTTCTTGGACTGGTGACATCACTTCCTGCAGCCATCTTGAATCAGCACAATCTCCAGCCGAAAGCCACACGAGACTCCTCTGAGAGCACCAATCAGGAATAAATTGCCTCATCCCAGCAACACCAGAGACAAAATCAGGGAGACCAAACACTGATGGACTAGGCGATCAGGTGATTAGAGCGGGTGACATTCCTTCAGGTTTTTTGCTTCATGTTCAGCCTGTAAGGTCACTTTCTGCTGCCATCTGGGATTGGTGACATCCGTTCCTGTGGCCATCTCGGATTGGTGACATCACTTCCTAAAGCCATCCTGAATCAGCCCAATCTCCAGCTGAAGGCCACATGAGAGTCCTCTGGGAACACCAATCAGGAGGAAATCGCATCATCACAGCAACACCAGGGACACCATAACACTGATGGACCAGGCGATCAGGTGAGGAGTGGGTGTCATCCCTTCTGACTTCCCTATGGTCATCCAGACAGGAGCATCCCATTTAAGGGCAGCACAGTGAAAGGTGAAAAACAGCCGTTGACCAGCCACTTTGCCTCATTACATAATAACCTTTACTTTGCTGAGTGCTGCTATTTGTCTGTAAGTACCCCTTATTGCTTCTTGTCAGCTTCACCCTCACCATGCACTTTTCATGCTATCTCTCCCTGTCCCTTCTACTTCCCTCTTCTATTCCCTCCAATCAGAACCATTTCAACTCTCATCTCTTCCCATCCCTATCTCTTCTACTCAACATCACCTCCCTTCTTGTTCCACTACTCTCTCTATTCACAAAACCTACTCCAATCCTAACTTCCTTTACACTTGCTCTTCTTGCATGTACCGCCAGAACCTCTCTATTTTTCCGAATCAACGTTGCTATGCATCTACATCTATTGCTCTTTGGAATGCACAGTTTATCTACAATAAAACCTCATTTACCTCCAATTTCGTCCTTTCCAATTCTCCCATTCGCCTTCTCTTGACCTCATACCTGGATCTCTCCATCTGACTCTGCAACCCTTGCTGCCCTTCATGACCCCACCTACACCTTCACTCACTCTCCCCATCGAACTCAAAGGGGTGGTGGTATAGGACTGTTGTCATCCTCTATCTTCCTATTTCCCCTATCTCCTGCTAATTCTCCCTCATTCAAATATACTATCTCCACAATCAATGCCCCCTATGGCATACATATTATCTCCCTCTACCGACCACCTGGTCCGGTAGGTCAATTTTTCAACCACATCTCCCAACTAATTGACTCTCTCTCTCCCGATCACCACCGCATTGTCATTGGTGACTTCAACTTCCCCCCTCTCTCTCTGCAGCTCTATTGACTAACTCTCTTCTACATAACCACTCAATCTCTTCCGTCCACTATCTGCCCACCCATTGAAATGGAACTCCCTTGACCTTATTCTCATCTCCTCTCAACTCTCGGCCTCTAATATCTCCACCTCTCCTTCTCCCTACAATCACTCTATTTCCTTTGCCTCAATCTCCACTCCTGCTTCTCCATCTACTAAAACTATTACTAAGCACAAGTTTCCCTTCTGAAATCTCCCTGACTACCTCTCTGACCAACACCCCACACTCTCTGCCTATGATTAACTCAACTTTCCATCCACCAAAGAATCCTTCTCTAACTTTAACACTGCTCTGTGTGCTTCCTTCTGCTATCACTACCCTCTTAGTACAGTCACTCCTAAAGCATCCCCTCCACGGCCCTGGATTACACCTCTTATCCATACCATGAAAACAGCAATGCAGCAAAAGCTTTGCACATGGCAAAGGTCAGGACTCTCCTCTGATATCCCGCTCTTAAAAACTATGCCTCTACTCTTGACTCTGCCAAACGTGACTTCTATCTCTCTCTCCTCTCAATCCACCCAACTGAAGTGCCTCTTAACAGTTCTCAAATCAATTATCTCACCTCCTTATCCTACCTCCATCTCCTCTACTCTTTCTGCTAGTGATCTTGCTCTCTACTTTGCTTCTTACATTTCTGCCATTCACAGTGCCCTCATTATGTCCCTTCTATCCCTTCCTCCTGCTCACCTTTCTCCAAAAAGCCTACCATCGACTCCCGCTACTATGTCTTCCTATGCCCCAACCAACCCTGATGAAATTTCTGCCATACTCCTCAAGGCTAGCCCTTCCAGTGCCCTCACTGACCCACTGTCCACCCACTTTGTCAAGCACATAAATCCCAGTGTTGCTCCACATCTTGCTTCCCTCTCCAACAAATCTCTTTAAAATCCTTCATCCTGTACGACAGCGACTGTCATCCCTCTCCTTAAGAAACCTGGTCTAGATCCTAACTGCACTGCCAAATTACACTGTCTATCTCCAACCACACTATTCCAAAATCCTACAGCGAGGAGTATTCAATCGACTCACTGAGTTCCTTGATATTTACAACCTCCAGGACGCTCTTCCATCTCGCTTCTACTGCGACAGCTCTCCTCAATGTCAGAAAGTCAAATGCACAACATTTTCAAACTTACTTAGTACATTATTGATTCCACTGTTTTGGGATTATTTATGTACGTATTGTAATTGCTCTTGAACTTTAGTCATATTTTGTTGATCATTCTACCACTATGTATAGGAAGGCATGTATAGTACTTCTCCATCCCGCCTCCATTCTCATAATGCATTATATGGAAATATACACATCTTGAAATGTCAAAAGACACATTGTACCAGACCATCTCCTCCGGAACACAGACACTTAATTGTTCATTGTACATATAACTATATAACAATATGACTATAAAGAAAAACTAGGGGTCGTATGCTGACAGTGCGCTAATTGATACCGTTATGAAGGATTGTTACAAGCAATTCAAACAAATTGGATCTGCAGCAACTACACACTTCCACTCGACCCCCTAGAAGGAACCAGGACACATATTGGTAAGGTATAGGAATCGAAGGTGAAATCAGTGCGCTGATCCAAATGAGTTCCCGAAGAACAGTAATCAGTATGAATATAGAATGATTCTTGGACTCAAATAGTTAAGGCAATTAAAAGTCTTTATCAGGAAAATCTTCAAAGAACAGTCGACCCGTATTTCGACCCTCGCGGTCATTCTCAAGGCTGAACAATTAACAAACAGATTGAAATAATTTCACATGGTTGGTATACCAAGATATTGGCATTATTCGAAAATGGCAAAAAAAGGATAAGCAAGGCATTAACACAATTGGTTAACATAAAGTTAGATAATTGGGAATGTGACTATACCATGGTTCAGTAGTGCAGATGAGAAAAACAGAATTGTGTTGAATAAAAACAAGCAAATGTCAAAATTAAACGTAATTAGCTGAGATTGCTTGCGAAAGCAAAATATTAAAGAAAGAATTGAGGAAATCATATCTCGTGCCACAATAATGTGTAAAATTGACCAATATTTGGAGTGAGACATAAAGATAATTGGTAACCAAAGGTTAGAGGCAAAATTGAAAGAAGTGTGATTGACTCACCCGTGCTGAAATAAGTTATTAACGTGGGGGATGTGGAACAAAACTGGGCAAAAGAAAAAGAAGGCAAAAGTGGCATACCGTATGTATCTATGCTAGCGACACGAATACATGAAGAGAGATGGCTGTCTAACAAGGGACTGTAGTGCCACCTGGAGAAAGGTAAAGCATATGATTAGATACCATAAGACTAGAAAAGTTGGTCAATAAGTGTGTAGGTACAAAACAAGGAAAAAGACGCTTAACCTAAGCGCTGAATAGCAGGAAAATATTTCAAATTGTTGCATAAATGCTGGGCAGGTAATGTATGAACAGCTGTCAAACAAACAAGTCATACAAATTCTAGGTCAGCCAAAAGTAAAAATCAAATGGACAATTAGCCACAGCTTAATCTATATTGTTTAGTAAATAGTAAATTTACTGATTTATAGGTTGTGATAGGGAGCAAGTAAAAAACTCTCAATGTACCTGTAAATTCAGTAGTAAAGGTACCAAATCCCCAGTTCTGGAGAGCGTGTCGAGGTGCGTTCGCCTCAGGTAACGTGTATGAGGAAAATGAGCCTGTTGTGATGATGACCTTGCGCGCATGCCATGGGCGTGATGTCATACGAACGTGCGCATGATGTCATGCGAGTGTCGCTGGTCACGCGTTAGCAGCGTGGAAATAATAATGAAAGCAACGTCATGAATGTGGGACACTGCATAAAATGAAAAGTGATGGAATGTAAGTCAAAAATGACCTAATTAAAACAGGTGTAACTAGGATTGATTGATAAGAAAAATTATGTATAAAAAATGATGTACCAAAAATGGATTGTAAAAGAGAAAAAGAAAAAGCAAATTAATTGGATGTTAGTGAGTGGCTATGGTTCAGATTATACAGACATCCTGTTATATCATGATAAAAGATCGAGTGAGCAGGAATTATGTTGTGGACACTACAAAAGTCAACAGTGTTGCTTATTGGTCATACTTCTCATTATAATGTCATTAGCGGCTCAGCAGGCAAAAAATTCAGTAAACCTGCTTGGATTCAGTATAGGGCTACAGAGCAAGACAGTCAGTTTTTCAAAAAATATGTTAAGCACATTGCAAAGCACACAGCATTGTGCTAGTATTTGGTTAGAAAGATTATTTGTTGTAGCACACATTTTGATCGATTGAACTTAATATTGAAATCACTTGACAGGATAAGCAAATAAACCAATAAAAGTTAGATGACAAGTATAATTTGTATGCATTAATGAAACTAGAAATATTAATATCAACAGGATGAGCCAAATAGAGATGCAGCTACAAGGTATACTCATCAAATGGTGAGACAAATTACAACAATACGTGCATTTCATGGTCTGAATTAAGGCCAGATGTGGTAAAACAAAAAAGACAAATCAATTTGGACTCCAATTGTCTTAGTTTAAGGCATAGATTCCCACGACGTTTCCCACTTCTGGCTCGAACTAAGCCTATGAAACGAATATCTGCCTTGTTGTCAAGTTGATGTAAATCAGGCCACCCACCAGTCTGGAAATGTGCCATTAAAAGCAATTACTGGCACGGATTGATAAGATTTATCAAAAGAAGTCGAGATTAAGGAACTACATCCTTTGAAAAGATAATTGTTCACAACATTAATGTAGGTAAGAGTTTAAGAGTATAACACATCACAAAAAAAGAAAACAATATTACAGAATTAGTCAAGAACAATTTTTAACTGCTTGTTTGTTCTATCTCTCCTTTGCACGATTATAACATTTGCCTAAAAATAAATGACTGTTTTTTGCGTTATGAGTGGATTTTACCTAGTAACATTATGAGAGGAAATCGATTTTTTTCAAAGCATCACTAGAACTGTGTTCATATTCTAAATTAAGGTGCGTATGACCTTTAGAAACTATACACTTTGCTTGCCTGGGGCTAAAGTGTCGACTTTAGATGTGGCATTAAGACACAATTGGAGCTAGGGGCAGTTTGGTGTTGGTGAAGGAGTGTTCACCTCTCCCAGTAGGTGCTACACCAGTGTAGAATGTCTATGGCAGGACTTTGGCATAAGGGCTAGCTGATATCTTCTCGGGTTAGACCTCCCGCCATTTGCATCTTAACACTTGGCCCAACCTAGACTAAAGGCATACACATGTCGGCGGGTTATAATAGTGTGTCAACTCTTCGAGAATCTGGCTTCACTGATACTTTAGAGTGGCATTAACCCCTGTCATAGATTAGCACAATGCTTATCACTTATCACTTCTATTGTAAAGTAGTGCCACTAAATGCGAGAATGTCAATGATATGGACAGACAATAATGTAAAACTCCAACAGATGGAATAAGATAGAGACAACACTTGCATCATTGTAGTCTTTACCCCTAGGTATAGCAAACTCAAGACTGCTGCTTTCAATTAGTGGCAAGCTCCCCCAATGCCACGTCCATCAACAAACTGTCCGGTTTGCGCACCCATCTTGAGTAAGTATTTACCAGGAAACGTGGAAAGGAAACAAAACAAACAATGGGAAACAGAAATATGGTGCTCTGTAATAATGACTGAGTTGCATCCTGGAAGGAAACCCCTACCATCATGCAAGGGGTCATAATGCGTCAAGTGTGCTCCCGTGTAAGTGCAGTTTGCCCTAGTATTAGAAAGGGACATAAATTGCTCTGATACAAATATCTATTGTTTGCGTGCATTTTTGTACCAGGGAAAATACTGTACAAAATAGTGCTGAACTTGTCCAGTGTTTCTGTATGGGCCATGCCCATTGGACACTGTAAAGACATATATTGCTCCACTGCAGCTATATAATTATGAATTGCCAAGGAAGGAAGAAACAGCGAGTTACTCTAAATGAATAATTGAACCATGGTACTTGTCCTTATCGAGGTTTTCTGCAGAAGGGTCATTTTTAAACATTATGTGCCTTGGGATTGACGGCAAGGTTGCCCATTCCTGAGTTTCACCCCTTTAAAATTCTGCAAAGGATGGACCTGTATGACGGAAGATGTAACAAGTCACAGCATTCCCTTCATGTAAAGGTGCACTATGCTGGCTGCGAAGCCATGGCCACTTGCCTCAGTGTTCTCTCTTGACAGCCAAGCCAAGAAAATGGACACAAAGCTTGGCTGCACTTTATTTTGTATAAAATCCGAATCCATTAAAGATTAAATCATAGCAATTAGAAATTGAACATGTATTGTACTTTATTTGTGGTTACACATACAGGATCGAAAACATGGAATTATGTCAAGTGGAAGAATATCCACAATTATTGTTAGAATCTTTACAACCTTCTAAAATGTCTTTACAGAAAATCCTATCACCTCACCAGACAGACCCTTACCGACATCCTCTTTGTCGCTCCTTCGTCAGATCTATGGACTCCTCATAGGGTCTCTGTGCCCTATCTCCTCCTCTCCCATTAATGGTAGCACTCGCAGAGAAGTTCTCATGGCTTCCTTCGACTCCTCTAAAGTCATCATAAACTACCTAAATGCACTGTCATGCTCAAGGCCCTCAGGCCAATCTCCTCCTCTTTGATAGGTGCTTCCCTCGCCTCATCAATTTCCTCTCATCTCCTGCTGTCCCCTCCTAACGCCCCTTGGCTACCTTGCCCTCTCTCTCCTCCTCTGCCCCTCCTAAGGCTCTTTCTCCTCCACAGGGCATACCTCTGATCTGTACCCCTCCCAGAAGGTCTTTAAAGCTGGCAACCTTCTTCATATTGCCACTCTCAACTCTCACTCTTCCGTCAAACACTCCTCTGACATCTGCCACCTCCTTGAAGAACTAGACCTTGATGTCCTTGGTCTTACTGAGACATGGTTCACGGCCAGCTCTGTCACGAGCTTTGACACTCTCCTTCCTGATGGCTACAAGATCCTCTCAGCACCCAGATCCTCCCGGTCTGGTGGGGGGGTAGCCCTGATCTTTCCTGAGTGGATTCCTGCCTATATCATTTCCACTCAGACCTACTCCTCTTTTGAATGCCTTGTCTGTAGGCTTTCTCTCTCGCCTACCCATTGTCTTACTGTGGTTACCATCTACCGGCCTCCTGGTCAAATCACCTCATTTCGCTCTGAGTGGACAGACCTCTCCTCCTCCCTCCTGGCCTCTACCACTCAACTCCTCCTCCTCGGTGACCTAAATATACATTTAGGCTCTCCTTGCTCCTCCTCTGTACTCTTCCGTAACCTCTGCGACTCCCTCTCCCTGTCCATCCTCCCCTTGGGCCCGACTTACTCTGCAGGGCACACACTCAATGTCTTGATCTCGTCTGACCTCCCCCTCCATCCCTCTGACCGCTCCTCTCTCCTGGAGCGATCACTCCCTCCACTCATCTCATCTCTCCCTCTTTTCCCCCCAAGCCAAGCCTACCCCAACATTGCTACCTACCTTCTCGGACATCCGGCCCATGAAGCGTGTGTCAGTTGAGGCTTTTGCCGCCACTTTCTCTCCCCCCCTCCACCTTTGGCTGTCTCACATCCTGACACAGCCCTGTCTCTGCTCTACTCTTCAATTTCTGATACGCTTGATGCTCTTGCTCCCTGTCATGAGGATCCGTTTGAAGTCCAAAGCCAAGTGCAATTCCTGGTATGACTCTGACCTAGGTACACTTAAACGTAAGTGTAGGGCAGCTGAGAGGAAATGGAGGACTTCCTGTTCATCCTCTGACAAACTGGCCTGTCCCCTGCTACAAAGGCAATACCGCCTCTCTGTCCTCACCAAGAAGAGAGTCCACATTCAAGCTTGTCTCTCTGCGGCATCTAACAACTCGGCCGAACTCTTTAAAATCTGCAAGGAGCTGGCCAATCCTGCTGCAGTCTCTACCCCTCCTTTTGCCTCCCAGGCTCTTTGCAATGCCCTTGCCTCTCACTTCATTTAAAAAACCCAGGGCATCCTGTCCACCCTCTCTACCCACACCACTCCTCTTCCCTCTCCATCTGTACTTGCTGACCCTCCTTTAGCCACCCTCCCACCATCCTTCTCGTCCTTTCCTCTTTTCACCCCTGACGAGGTCGCTAGACAAGTCCGATCTATGAAAGCCTCTTCAAAACAGGTTCAACCCTGTTCCTCTATAACCATCAAGGACCACATTGACACCCTCGCTCCTGCCCTTGTTGATTTTTGCAACCACTCCTTTGCCTCTGGATCCTTCCCCTCCCCTCTGAAGCACTACTTTGTGCATCCTCTTCTCAAGAAACCCACAGCTGATCCTTCTTGTCCAGCTTACTATCGCCCAATTTCCATTACTCCCTTTCTTGGCAAACTCCTGGAAAAGTTGGCCATCTCTCAGTTTAACCTTCATTCCAATTCTGTTGGCTGTCTCCATGACCACCAGTCTGGCTTCAGAGCTGCCAGAAGCACGGAAACTGCTCTCCTGAACATCCGTGAAGATCTGCTCTCTAACCTTGACTCTAACATTTCCTCTGTCCTCATCCTCCTCAATCTCTCTTCTGCCTTCGACACGGTCAACCATACCATCCTGCTCAACCGTCTCCATGAAAACCTGGGTGTCACTGATCAGGCTTTGGCCTGGCTGACCTCTTTCCTCTCAGATCGACCCTCCCAGGTCGAACTTGGGTCCTTCCTTTAATCTAACTTCCTCTCTACCTATGGTGTTCCCCATGGGTCTAACCTCTCGCCCTGGCTTTTCAACCAATACCTGGCAACTCCCACCCACTGCATTGCCACTTTCTGCTCAAATTTCCAGTGCTACGCTGATGACACTCGACTCATTTTCAGGCTGCCCTCTGCCACCTCCTCTCCCTCTCTCATCTCTGATTAACTAACTGCCATTCAAGATTGGTGTGCCGCCAATGATCTTTGTCTGAATGCCAGCAATACGGAGATCCTCCTCATCGGCACACCTTCACCATCCTTTCCCCTCACTCTCTGGCCGGCCTCCCTTGGCCCTCCTCCAACCCCCACCTGCGAGGCTAAGAACCTCAGGGTCATCTTTAACTCCACTCTTTCCTTCTCCGCCCACACCTCTGAGGTCTCTAAAAAGTCAAATATCCGACTGCACCTCCTCAGAGGTATTCTGCCTTTCCTCTCCTTCCCCCAGAAGCTCATGGTATCCCAAGCTCTGGTTCTCTCTAGCTTGGACTATTGTAACAGCCTCTTTCTAAATCTACCTGCCTCTACTCTCCACCCTCTGCAACTAATCCAGAACAGGACTGCGAGACTTGTCCTTGGCCTGAAGCCCTGGGATCGTATCTCTCCAGCTCTGAAATCTCTCCACTGGCTCCCAGTGGATGCAAGGATTAAATTCAAAACCCTCTGCATTGTCCACAAGGCTTTCTGGGGCCTGGGTCCAAAATACCTTCAGCTATCCCTCCGCAAATACCTCCCCTCTCGAGCTCTTCCCTCCTCTGCCTCCAACTCCCTCAGGGTCAGTCGTTTTTCAAAGAAACGAGCTTGGGGTAGATCTGTCTTTGGCTGGGGCCTCCCTCTGGAACAGTCTCCCTGCCACTCTAAAACTTGAGGAGAACTATTTCCGGTTCCGGAAGCACCTCAAGACCTTCCTCTTTGCTTATGCCTTCGCTCCCCCTCTCCCCTGCTGATCTGTTCTCATTTGGCACTGTGCACCTGGCACCCTCTGTCCTTCGGGCCCAGGTACCTGCTCACTCTGCCACCCTCCCGCACTGCCTCCGGGCCACCCCTTGCACTGGGGTCTGTATCTGTACCCATACAGCCCCCCCTTTTTCTTCCTGCACTTATCAGACCTACGCTGTCTGCTGCCTTAAACCTAGCACTTGCAAATTGCTGGCTGCATTACCACTGTTTGTTGCCTTTATTATTTATTTATTGTTATGTATCTGTTTCTCCTCTGCTTCGCACTTTCCACTTCTCCCCCCTTCCATGCACTTTTCCCCTCCCCCTCTCCCATGCACTTGTGTGATGCTGGAAATACATCAGAGGGACAGGGCCTCTGAATCCTTGTCCTTTACTGCTTTTTATCGTGTGTTCTCTCGTGTTTTCTGCCCAGGAGTCCATGTGGGACTCCTGGCAGTGCAGCTCTCTCTTTTGGTTTGGTGAACAGACCCATGGGATACCCTTATGGCACCCATGGGTAGGGGTACAACCCTGTGCCCCTAGTGTATGTTTTTGGGCACCTGTGGGTGACCCACAGAGCAGGGTATGGGCTGGTGGCAGCTCCATGCTGAATTTGACAGGTGCTCTGGGTGTCCTCCATTTTGGGATACCCAGGCCCTGCCATTGGGATCAGTTGATTCCTGGTAGGAAACAAGATGGCCCCTGTGGCCTCTTGCTTTCTATTGCCTGTTACCTTGTTTTCCCAAAGTCCTGGGAAGCCCTGACTCTGTCCCTTCCCCCTGACTGGCTGTTGGGTGGAAGTTACATATATGGTGTTGTTGTGAAGGCCCAGCTAGACTGACTGGAGCCTTCCCAGTGACTGTATGTTGTGGGTACCTCCTGTGGGTGGGACCTGGGTGAATGGAGTGTGTGACCAATATACACTCCTTGTTGTGGTTGTCTGGTTTCTGGCATGAGAGACAAAGACTGAGACAGCCCTGCCCGAAACTGGCCTGAATGCAGTGTGTAGTGTTGAATGGCTGGGTACTTGTCCCAATCCACATTCCTTGTTGTGAGTGTCTGAAAGGGAGGAGTGTGGCCTGAATGCACTGTGTGCCTGATTGGCTGACTGACTGCTTGAATGCCCTTCTGTATGATTGGCTGCTGAGTGTGTGCCAGCAGTGTGGATGAGAGACAGAATAGTATATCTGGGGACCTCTCACCACTAGTAATTGTTCAGAAGCGTTCAGAAGCTGAGTCTCCACTCTAAGAGTAACTGGAACTGCTGATCCTCGACGCCCAGCTGGAAGAAGAAGACTTGCTGTTGCACTTGCTTCGACCGATCTGAAAGCTGCCGAATTCGTCGAGGACTGACCCGAGAGAGGACCTGGTAAGGCGCCCTCTTCTCGTGCTCCGAGGGATCATCGAGCACCGCTACATCTTCGCCGAAGCGCCCTGGAAGTCAGACCCTCGAAAGGCTGCCGACCCGAGACGGGACCGCCGAGGAGATCGAAGTGAAGCACCCGGACATCGCCGCCGTCGAAGTCCATTGCCATTGACCAGGGTTCGCAGGTCTGTGTAACCGCTGGAGGGCCGTCGAAGTTGTGTTGCCCAGCCGTGGAAACCACTTGACGCTGTGCCGCCGACGACCGGAGCCGTCTGCTCCTTGCCTAAGAAAATTTGAATAGAAGGACTCCCTCGTCCGCACCGTCGACCGCTTTATCCTGCCGGAGAAAGTCGAGGACGACCAACGCGCCGAGGAGAAACCTGCCGGTGGGTTTCCCGCCACCCGAAGACCACAAAGACTCGAACGACTCGACGCCCTTGCTGGGCCCCCGTCTTCACAATCTTTGCGGTCCAGAACAATTGTCATCGAGGTGCCCCGCACGCCTCTGCCTTGCAGGACGCCAACGCTCCGTCGTCGACGAGCATCGCTTGGATCGAAGCTGCCGCCTCATCGACGCCGTTCTACCCTGTTTGTTGTCGGACGTTCGACGCCCCATGTCTCCCGCTTGAAAGGGAAGGCATTCAAAAAGGGCCGTCGATTCCCCGACGCCGAACGCCGAGTTCCTCGACGGACGTTCGACGCCCCGTGTCTCCCGCTTGAAAGGGAAGGCATTCAAGAAGGGCCGTCGATTCCCCGCCGCCGAACGCCGAGTTCCTCGACGCTTCTCGACGCCTCTCGACGATCCGTGACTCCCGCTTGAAAGGGGGTCGCTCAAGAAGGATCTGTCGACGCCTCTTCGAAG
The DNA here is from genome assembly GCF_040938575.1 of Ambystoma mexicanum. Lineage (NCBI taxonomy): Eukaryota > Metazoa > Chordata > Amphibia > Caudata > Ambystomatidae > Ambystoma > Ambystoma mexicanum. Next base: position 957,068,942 of record NC_090921.1, on the reverse strand, counting down.
AACTCGACTCCACCAGGTACATTGGGGGGGTAAAAACATTATAGGAGGGAATAAGACTTGCAGAACAATATATGGACTGGGCTTGTGCTATATCTTTATTTTACAGGTTGCCCAGGTGGGGGGATCTCCACACAGAACTGTGTCTAGTGGTAGGGGCCAGTATTCTGCCTATTGCTCAACCATCTTATTTTCTCTCCTCTCTCTATTGCTGGTTTCGCTCTATTGATCTGTGTGACATTGTTACAGTATTGTTGATGCACTTTAATGAGATCTAATACAAAGGGTGGTACCACTTTAGAATTGTATATATTTGCCATTGTTGATTTTCCTAAGTACAAAGTGAGTTATTATGATAAGTGTACATAACCTTGAATATTGATTATATAAAGACTGTGTTCTAACCAATACAGTGTGTGGACATTCCTTTGTGGGGGCTTGGGGACTACACTGTACTTAAGAACCAGCCTGCATCACCTCCTGAGAAGCTAGGCCTTGATTGCTCGACCATAGCTACCGAATAGAGAATCTAGGCTGGGGTCCTCTGTGCCTCCCCTCTACCATATAGAGAGCAGAAGTACAGACCACCCCCTACCAGTCTTTACAGCTGGTGGCAGCGGTGGGATGCTTATGGTTTTAAGAATCAGTGTATAACCGTGCCACTTACAAAATATCTGCACTTTATTAAATTAAGCTTTAGTTGTGTACAAGATCACTGCATTACAAACAATGGAGTCTATTGCAAATGGCAAATTGACTCGGATGAGCTTGGAGGCTCTCCAGAGTACTTGTGAAGCCAGGGAGTTAGACTTTGTGGATAAGTCTAGGGCTGAGCTGATAGCTGCCCTGGTGGACTACCAGACTGATGGTGAAACTCTTGATGAGGGGGGAATGCAACCAATGAGGACTCTGCCCCTGGGGTTTCTGCTGAATCTGTTTCTGGGAATGCCGCCATTCCTGCTGCCTCTGTTCCAAACCCCAGCAATTCCTTGTAGCTTGAGTTATTAAGGATGAAATTGGCCTTTGAATACCGCAAGTTGGAAATAGATGCTGAACTTAAGAAAGAGGAGTTGGCTCAACAAGTGGAGCTCAAGAATAGGGATCTTGAACTCAGAAATAAGGACCTTGAACTCAAGAGCCAGGACACTGAATGTCAGAAAATCCAGCTAGAGAAAGCTAGAGTGGAGACTTCAGCTAAAACCAGTGAGAGTGTCAGGTCCCCAGCCACCAAGTTTATGAAAGATTTGGTTGGTGTATTTGTGGAGGGTTCAGATATCCTCCAATGGATTGAAGCGTTTGAAATGGCTTGTGCGATTCATGATGTTGATAAAAGAGATTGGGCTAAGTGTTTGTTAAGCAGAGTGCCTCAAACTGGATATGACTATATTCTGAAGCTGAGTGTGGAAGAAAGGGGTCAGTATGAGTGTATGAAGTCTGCTTTGATTGCCAAGTTTGGCAAGACACCTACCCAATACCTTAAAAGGTTCAGGGATTTTAAGAAAAGAGAGAATGTGTCTTGGGTTGACTGGGTGAGTGCTGCGCACATGAACATGATGGGGTGGATTGATGGATACAAGTTTAAGACTTTTGTTGAATTGTCCCACCTCTTGTTTTTTGAGCATTTTTCTGAAGCCTGTTCACCAGAGCTGCGTCAGTATATGGCTGACCAGAACATTTTGGACCCCTTTAAGCTGGCTAGGTTGGCTGACAAGTGGGTCTCCCACCGGGTGTCCCCTAAGGACTCCAGTGGGAAGGACAAGGACAAAGAAAAGGGGGCCTCTCAGAAAGCTGAGGAGTCCCACAAGCAGTCACAGTCGGGTAAACCTAAACCTTCCTCTCCCAAGACCCAAAAATCTAGTGGGGATAAGTCATCTGTGGGTGGGAATAAGAGTAGTGGTCCACCTGCTGCAAAGCAGGCTCCCAGTGGTTCCAGTACCGTACCCCGCACTCCTGGCACTTGTTGGGACTTTGGGGCTCTGGATCACAAAAGGGGTGACTCCAAGTGTAAAGGTAAGGCACTTGGAGTACAGGCTGTCAGCCTGACCTACCCTTATCCCGTGTCTGATGTGGAGGCCACTGTCCTCCCCTCCTCTACCGGGATCACATTTGGTGCTCCGGTAGAGATTTCCTTAGTGTCCCTTGGGGCCTGGGACCAGTATGCAGAAGTACTGGCGACTATCCCACAGAACACCCGTAGGTTTTTGAGAAGTGTCCTCTTGAATGGCCAGCCTTCTACTGGTTTGAGAGACACTGGGGCAAGCATGACAGTGGTGGACAGGACCCTGCTCAAGCCAGAGGACTATGTAGGTGCTCCTCTGAGAACCACCAGGTTAGCTGGTGGGCCTCCCAAATTATCGCCTATAGCCTTAGTCACACTCATGATTGGAGACAGCAAAGCTTCCTGTCCTGGTTCAGGACAATGTCCCTGCTAACATTCTGTTAGGAAATTATCTAGTAGAGTTGGGGTTGATCTCGGATGGTCTTCCCATGACTGCCGCTGCAGTCACTAGGTCACAGGTGACACCTGGTCTGGCTGTGAGTCAGGTACCCGAGCCAAAGGCGAGGCCTAAGGCAAGAAGAAGGAAGATCAAGAAGGCCACCTCTGTGGAGGGAACACCTTCTCTTCCTGCTGTTCCAACAGCACCCATTGGGATCCATGCTCCGGACGGGCTGGGTCCAGTGGAAAACCCAAACTCAACTCCTGTGGGAGAAGAGACAGAAGACTCTCCTGTGGCGGAGGTTCTCAACCCGGAGGATCATCCCGACCTTCAATGCTTGTTAGCTGAAGGGGGACCCTCCCGGGCAGACTTCTGTAAGGGACAGAGAGAGTGCCACTCTCTCGAGGGACTGAGGAAACAGGCCCTGTCCCAGGCACAAGGAGAAGTGCCTAGGACATTCCGGATTTATTGGGAGGGTGAGCTCCTTGTTAGTGAGCCCACTAAGCCTGAACCTGGTGCCCTCAAGAGGTTGGTGGTACCCCAGGTTTACAGGCCCTTCCTACTGCAGTTGGCGCATGAGGTGCCCTTGGCTGGTCATCTTGGGATCAAGAAGACTAAGCAGAGGCTCTCTGCCCATTTCTACTGGCCACGGATGGGAGTAGAGGTGGAGTCCCACTGCAGGACCTGCCCAACTTGTCAGTTGTCTGGCAAGACTGGAGGCAGTGTCATTGCCCCACTGCAGCCATTGCCAGTGGTTGGCACACCATTTGAGAGGGTGGGCATCGACATCGTCGGTCCCCTTGACCCTCCCACTTCAGGTGGACATCGGTTCATCCTGGTCTTGGTAGATCATGCCACCAGGTACCCTGAGGCAATACCCCTTCGGACTGTTACTGCCAAGGTGGTTGCCAGGGCTCTCCTGGGCATTTTCACCCGTGTTGGATTCCCCAAGGAGGTTGTCTCTGACAGAGGATCCAACTTCATGTCTAGTTACATGAAAACCATGTGGAAAGAGTGCGGGGTAACCTACAAGTTCTCCACCTCTTACCACCCCCAGACCAATGGTCTGGTTGAGAGATTGAATAAAACTCTCAAGGGCATGCTAGGGGCTTTGGAAGAACCCCTAAGGAAGAAATGGGATCTCCTCCTGCCATGCCTGCTGTTTGCTTACAGAGAGGTACCTCAAGAGGGTGTTGGGTTCAGCCCCTTTGAGTTACTCTTTGGACATCCCGTGAGGGGGCCCCTCGCCTTGATCAGAGAAGGCTTGGAAGCCACCACTCCAGGTCCCGCCAAGCAAGTGGGGGACTATGTGTTAGGCCTCAGACGGAGGATGACGCAGATGATGGGTAAGGCAACAGCAAATCTCAAGGCCAGCCAGGAATTGAATAAGTACTGGCATGACCTTAAAGCCTCGCAAGTGGATTGGACTCCGGGACAGGAAATCCTTGTGATGGAGCCTACCAAGCCTAGAGCTTTGGCAGACAAGTGGACTGGACCCTTCAGGATCATCTCCAAGATGGGCGAAGTCAATTATCTGGTTGACATGGGAGCCTCTGGGGTAGCCCCTCAGGTATTCCATGTCAACAGGCTCAAGCCTTTCCACCGGCGAGCAGAAGTCTCATGTCTCTTGCTAGCTTCAGGGCAAGAAGAGGATGAGAGTGAGCCCCTTCCTGATTTGCTGCATAGCAACCCTCAGGATGGCTCAGTGGAGGGAGTACATATCTCTCCGGATTTGACAACAGAGCAACAGAGGGCCTGCAGGGCTTTGCTCCAACAGTATGCCTCTTTGTTTTCACTGACGCCAGGCCTTACACCGTGGTGCAGGCATGAAATTGACACTGGTGACAGTGTGCCTGTCAGAAGCAGGTGCTACCGTATGTCAGATACCGTCAAGAACCACATCCAGGCAGAGGTCGCCAAGATGTTGGATCTTGGTGTTATTGAACCCTCAACCAGTCCCTGGTCCAGTCCAGTGGTCCTTGTCCCAAAGGCAAGTTCCCAGGCGGGTACCAAGGATTGGAGGTTCTGTGTGAAAAGACGGCCTGATCAACACCTGAGGGACTCTACCAGTTTAGGGTCATGCCTTTTGGGTTGAAGAATGCCCCTGCCACCTTCCAGAGATTGATCAACCATGCGCTCAGTGGGCTGGAAGCCTTTTGTGTGGCTTACTTAGACGACATTGCCGTCTACAGTTCCACCTGGGAAGAGCATTTGACACATCTGGATAAGGTGCTGCAGGCCTTGAAAAGGGCTAACCTCACTATCAAGGCCACCAAGTGCCAGATAGCTCAGGGGAAAGTTACCTATCTTGGTCATGAGGTAGGAGAGGGTCAAATCCAACCTCTCGCCAGTAAAGTACAGGATGTACAGAACTGGGAGACTCCCACTACTCAAACCCAGGTGAGAGCCTTTCTGGGCCTCACTGGGTACTATCGCAATTTCATGGCAGACTATGGAACCATAGCTGCACCACTGACAGCTCTAACTTCACCCAAACAGCCTAGGAAGGTTAATTAGACCGAAGACTGTCAGAGGGCCTTTGATGGCTTGAAAGAAAGTCTGTGTAGGGCACCTGTGTTGTGTGCGCCTGACTACAGCCGACCCTTTATCGTCCAGATGGATGCCTGCGACACCGGAATTGGAGCTGTCTTGTCCCAGTTAGATGACAAGGGGAGAGAACATCCTATCATATTCATCAGTAGGCAACTCAAGGATAGAGAACTTGGGTGGGCTACTGTTGAAAAGGAGTGTTTTAGCATAGTTTGGAGCCTTAGGCGTTTTAGGCCCTACCTTACGGGGTCTACCTTCAAAGTCCAAACAGATCATAAGCCCCTGAAGTGGCTTATGCAGATGAAGGGTGAGAATCCGAAATTGCTCAGGTGGTCCATTAGCCTGCAAGGGCTAGACTTCACCATAGAGCACAGACCAGGGAAGAGTCACGATAATGCAGATGGCCTTTCCAGAAGGTATGTTGACCGTCTGGATGAGGGTGTCTATCCCGTGGCAGATTAGACACCCTCCACCTCAGTCTGGGGGGGGCGACTGTGATGCTGAAAATGCATCAGAGGGACAGGGCCTCTGAATCCTTGTCCTTTACTGCTTTTTATCATGTGTTCTGTCGTGTTTTCTGCCCAGGAGTCCATGTGGGACTCCTGGCAGTGCAGCTCTCTCTTTTGGTTTGGTGAACAGACCCATGGGATACCCTTATGGCACCCATGGGTAGGGGTACAACCCTGTGCCCCTAGTGTATGTTTTTGGGCACCTGTGGGTGGCCCACAGAGCAGGGTATGGGCTGGTGGCAGCTCCATGCTGAATTTGACAGGTGCTCTGGGTGTCCTCCATTTTGGGATACCCAGGCCCTGCCATTGGGATCAGTTGATTCCTGGTAGGAAACAAGATGGCCCCTGTGGCCTCTTGCTTTCTATTGCCTGTTACCTTGTTTTTCCAAAGTCCTGGGAAGCCCTGACTCTGTCCCTTCCCCCTGACTGGCTGTTGGGTGGAAGTTCCATATATGGTGTTGTTGTGAAGGCCCAGCTAGACTGACTGGAGCCTTCCCAGTGACTGTATGTTGTGGGTACCTCCTGTGGGTGGGACCTGGGTGAATGGAGTGTGTGACCAATATACACTCCTTGTTGTGGTTGTCTGGTTTCTGGCATGAGAGACAAAGACTGAGACAGCCCTGCCCGAAACTGGCCTGAATGCAGTGTGTGTTGAATGGCTGGGTACTTGTCCCAATCCACATTCCTTGTTGTGAGTGTCTGAAAGGGAGGAGTGTGGCCTGAATGCACTGTGTGCCTGATTGGCTGACTGACTGCATGAATGCCCTTCTGTATGATTGGCTGCTGAGTGTGTGCCAGCAGTGTGGATGAGAGACAGAATAGTATATCTGGGGACCTCTCACCACTAGTAATTGTTCAGAAGCGTTCAGAAGCTGAGTCTCCACTCTAAGAGTAACTGGAACTGCTGATCCTCGACGCCCAGCTGGAAGAAGACGACTTGCTGTTGCACTTGCTTCGACCGATCTGAAAGCTGCCGAATTCGTCGAGGACTGACCCGAGAGAGGACCTGGTAAGGCGCCCTCTTCTCGTGCTCCGAGGAATCATCGAGCACCGCTACATCTTCGCCGAAGCGCCCTGGAAGTCAGACCCTCGAAAGGCTGCCGACCCGAGACGGGACCGCCGAGGAGATCGAAGTGAAGCACCCGGACATCGCCGCCGTCGAAGTCCATTGCCGTCGACCAGGGTTCGCAGGTCTGTGTAACCGCTGGAGGCCCGTCGAAGTTGTTTTGCCCAGCCGTGGAAACCACTTAACGCCGTGCCGCCGACGACCGGAGCCGTCCGCTCCTTGCCTAAGAACATTTGAATCGAAGGACTCCCTCGTCCGCACCGTCGACCGCTTTATCCTGCCGGAGAAAGTCGAGGACGACCAACGTGCCGAGGAGAAACCTGCCGGTGGGTTTCCCGCCACCCGAAGACCACAAAGACTCGAACGACTCGACGCCCTTGCTGGGCCCCCGTCTTCACAATCTTTGCGGTCCAGAACAATTGTCATCGAGGTGCCCCGCACGCCTCTGCCTTGCAGGACGCCAACGCTCCGTCGTCGACGAGCACCGCTTGGATCAAAGCTGCCGCCTCATCGACGCCGTTCTACCCTGTTTGTTGTCGGACGTTCGACGCCCCGTGTCTCCCGCTTGAAAGGGAAGGCATTCAAGAAGGGCCGTCGATTCCCCGCCGCCGAACGCCGAGTTCCTCGACGCTTCTCGACGCCTCTCGACGATCCGTGACTCCCGCTTGAAAGGGGGTCGCTCAAGAAGGATCTGTCGACGCCTCTTCGAAGAACTCGACTCCACCAGGTACATTGGGGGGGTAAAAACATTATAGGAGGGAATAAGACTTGCAGAACAATATATGGACTGGGCTTGTGCTATATCTTTATTTTACAGGTTGCCCAGGTGGGGGGATCTCCACACAGAACTGTGTCTAGTGGTAGGGGCCAGTATTCTGCCTATTGCTCAACCATCTTATTTTCTCTCCTCTCTCTATTGCTGGTTTCGCTCTATTGATCTGTGTGACATTGTTACAGTATTGTTGATGCACTTTAATGAGATCTAATACAAAGGGTGGTACCACTTTAGAATTGTATATATTTGCCATTGTTGATTTTCCTAAGTACAAAGTGAGTTATTATGATAAGTGTACATAACCTTGAATATTGATTATATAAAGACTGTGTTCTAACCAATACAGTGTGTGGACATTCCTTTGTGGGGGCTTGGGGACTACACTGTACTTAAGAACCAGCCTGCATCACCTCCTGAGAAGCTAGGCCTTGATTGCTCGACCATAGCTACCGAATAGAGAATCTAGGCTGGGGTCCTCTGTGCCTCCCCTCTACCATATAGAGAGCAGAAGTACAGACCACCCCCTACCAGTCTTTACAACTTGCGCGTTCTCAATGTCACTAGGCCTAGTAAGATCGCTGTTTTGTTCTCCCCTGTTCCCCTCCCTTGCATTTTCGCGCTCTGAAACACTTGTGTACGAGTGCAACAGAAATAAAATATCAATCAATCAACTAAGCAACAGCAATTAACAAAATCCATCCCTTCCCTCCTCAATGAAGACATTTTATACTCTGTTATGTTGGTTAACTTCACACGTATCATATTTTGAAAATATCCACTAACCAAAATACATTTTGGTTAATAAGCAAATCCTTGAGAGTGTCCTTTCCCGTCCCAGCTTCTGCTATTTTTCATGAAGATTCAATGTGTGATGGCATCTGCACACTCTCTCCAGACAAATGTCACTGTGGACAAATTGAGGCAGTCTCCTTTCTATCTACTTATGTCCTTCTATCCATTCCAGGGTCAGGGTTTCTGGTATCAGTAGTGGCCAGTGCTTAAAGTGGGCCAGGGCCTGCCGGGGCCGGGCCCCGGCAGTCTCCAAAAAGTGGGACTGAGCCAGGGCCCTGCCGGGGCCCCGTCCTACCACAACATTGGCGGGATGCATTATCCCGCCGCAGCCGCGACGGGATGATGCACCTGCAATGAAGTCAGGCAAGCTGACAGAAGTGGCAGCCAGTCACAGCAACGCTGTGACTGGCTGCCACTTCCGTCAGTCACAGTAACTGCATCTGGTGACCCCTCACGCGAGAGGTCACCAGAGGCAGTTACTGACTGTCCCTTTGTTTCCCCAGGTCGCCGAGGCGTCTTTAACCCTCGGCGAACCTGGGGATTCCTCGACATATTTCGAGGTTTATAAAAGATGGCTTTGAAAGTACACATTTCAAGCCATCTTTTATAAAGCTTTGCCGACGGACAATTGTGTCCGTAGTCAAAGCTTTATAAAAGACGGCTTGAATTGTGTACTTTCAAAGCCATCTTTTATAAACCTGAGATGTTTAGAAAAAGATGGCCTGAAAACTAGGAAAACCGTAGGGTATGCACACAAATATATATAAATGTTATATATTTGTGTGCGTGCCTTACTATGGTTTGTGTACTTTGCAAGCCATCTTTTATAAACGTAGAAATATGTTACATATTTCTATGTTTAGAAAAGATGGCTTGCATAGTACACAAACCATAGTAAGGTACGCACACAAATATATAACATTTATATATATTTGTGTGTATACCCTACGATTTGCGTACTTTTTATGCCACGCCCCTCCCACAGGCCACGCCCCCAAATGAGGGCCCCATCTTCTCCTGCAATTGCTTTCTGCTGGCTATGAACATTTGCGAAAATTGACCCATTATCGTTTGACACCACTCATCTCACAGCAGTCAAGAACAAGAGGATGGATGCCCTCATGCCTAGCACAAATGGGAGCAAAACACAAATGTCACCCTATTGTGACTCGCCCACTGATCGCTCTGCCACTAGGCACGACACCACATTTCTGCAGTATGCATCCAAGGCCAACACATGTCCAGCCTCCCTGGGGCTTCCTTGGACTGCTCAGAAAAGGTCCCGTGTATTTTTACTCTGCTATGAGTCCTTCATAGACTCCTCGAGGAACTCAGCAGCAATTATCTCCTCTTGTATTGTCCACACCTGGTTTTGCACATCTGTTCTGCTATCTTCTTTGCCTGCTTAGGAAAGGAATTCTCTGCATTAAACAGGGGCCGCATCTCCTGTTGCAAGTTCAAGACAAACATTTTCTGGCCATGAAGGGTTTCTGAAGACCTGACATCGTGAATACAGCCAGGTCGGACCTTTACCAGATCGCTGCAGATAGTGTCTGTATATGGATCTGCTACTGACCCTTGGTGGTGATAAATGCTTATTGGGCACCCTGTTTATGCTCTTCTCTCCTTTATTCTGCAAACTACGAGGTATTTAATCTGACCCATGGTCGGCATGTTTAGCCATGACCGCAGAGTAAAATGAAGATCAGTCCGTCTTTTTGCACATCCTCTTTATCAATAAGTATTGAGAGACTCTCCCCTGTATGTCACTCCACACACTCCAATATTGCTCAATACCTTTTTGAATACGTTTGCAACATCTCCTTTTCACCTTCAATGCCCCGTCACGAATTGCTTCTGACTTGAAAGGTAGCATTGAGCTGCAACCTGCTAATCCCATCTAGTCCGTGAACTCCTTTCGCTTAACGGACCATAGACAGCGTTCCACAGTGGCATTTTGGTACTCTGACTCCCTACCAATCCTATATTTAAGAGGTCACTCTCGGTTTCCACATCATTCAAAAACTGCCTTCTTGTTTATTTTCTTAACTCCCCACGATCTGCCTTTTGTGAACCTAACAGCACAACAGGGTTCAGTGCAGTCAGCAGCACTCATTAGAATTGGATGGGTTGTAGCCGAAATCTACACTATGGGTTATTCCCCTAGGGCATCTCTTCTATTTTACATTGTGTCCTGTATCACCCATTATTCTGACATGCACCCACTCCCCGTCTATTATAGCAAAGGTTGTTTGCAAGACTTTCCATAGACATTGGCAGATTTCGGAAACCTGTAGCGGAGCCACGAGCACCAGTCCCCAATCAGTGTGCAAACCTTAATCTGTGGATCCGAGCTCAAGGAAGTGTGCTCAGTGTGGCTTGTTTGTGAATAGTAACCTTTTCCCTATTGCAAGCTAATATCAGTACGTCTCATTGTGTATGCAGACCTGTTCAAAAAGTGGTGGGGCTGCTTCTTACTAAAGAGAGTCGCCCTATGCATCCAGGGATGTGGAGTGGCAGTGAACCAAATGGAACGTGATGCTTCAGGTAGGGCTTGCCCTTTCACTAGGCACACGCAGACGGGCTTAGGGGGGCAGATCTCGGGTGGGGGCGCAGAATTTCCAAATCAAAAATAAACCTATGAAGGCACCTCTGGAATTTGGAATCTTTGGTTCAAAGTATCTTTGCAGTGTTGTCATGCTTCAAGGAACCTTTCTGTCCTCTACATCACTGGGCTCCAGTCCAGTTAGAAGGTCATGCTGATGGAAGAGGTGAACGCATTTAGATCATTGGGTTTCGATCTTAGACCATGCTCCATACAGTTTGCGGAGGCTCCATGAGGTAAGAAAGCATTGGTTCCCAGACTGATGGGAGAAAAGAGGGCTTCGTCTATAGAAGACAATAGTCATGATAGGAGAAGGGTGTGTTTCCTTGAGTCTCAGGTGGTAGGTAGTGCCTAAATCACAAGCAAACGGGGACTTGCTTCCAGCTCGTTAGACTACTAAAAATGTTCCCTAACTATGGGCCGGATAGGATTTCGGAGGTAGTGCCCATTTCCAAACCAGTTCTAGAAACTCGTCATTTTACAAATGCCTCTTGGAATGTAAGGGGCTTTGGTAAACTAACGCCGGATGATAAAATATGTGATTTACTGAGAGGTTATATGATAGTTTTATTACAGGAAATGTGTGCTATCGACACTTTAATTTGGGACGGATACTGTATCATCCAGCAACTGGCCACAATGCAGAATGGTGGCAGGTCTTCGGGTGGTCTTTGCATAGCATTGAAACATAATCCACAGTTATCTGGGAAACTTGCCTCTTCTGAAGTGAGAGGTGCTTTAGCAGTGGAATTTAAGCTAGTCAATAATCTCACAATAAAGAAAATCCTTCTCTTCAATATTTACGGGCATCCCGACAATTCGGATTTAAGATCTTTTTTGGGCAGCGTGGGGAAATGTATTGAGGCATTTAAAGTGGAGGGACCTTGCAGGCGATTGGAACTCAGTGTATTTTGTATGTTGATTGCTTTGTAGGGGAGAAGTATGTTGACTCCAGTTATAACGTTGGACAAGAGGAGTATGGGTAAAAATATGGACTGAATTTTGTGCTGATTGGGGTTTTGTTATCGCTAATGGTCAAGTAACTGGGGATATCCCCAGCAGGCCAACATGGCATAAGGATGAACTAAAATCATGGATAGATGATTTCGCGTTTATGGAGTTACTATTCCATTTGTGTGAAAAATGTGAAGTCATTAATGTTCACATTAGTGATCATTGTATACTAGTTTCTCACCTGGACGTGAAGTGAACACTTCCAGAGTTAACCGGTTGTAAAAAATGTGGTAATAGATCAACAAAGAAATTGAGTATCCTGGAATCTCAACCGAATGCAACTAGTCAATACACGACTGGAATGTTTTTGGAATGATACCCAATTATGTCAGAAGTTTAGGAAAGTGTCCATGCAGAATTTCTCAACCTTTGTATTGTATAGGGTGATGGCTATGGCTGATAAAATCTGTCCCTCAGTTCAATAACAAAAATCTCACCATTTTTATGAAAATGGTCTGCAGAGGAAGAAACAAATGAGACGGATTATTAGGTAATTTCAGGGGGAATCTGGAGTAGAAAGAACTATTTGATTAGAAAGGAGAAATCAAATTATAAAAACTGGTTAAGAGCGCACAAATATCCAATGACACAAAAGAATGGTCAGATGATTTTCAGGGCTATTACTCAACATGATGGAAAAAACTTTTGGACGTTAGTAAAAAGAAAGGGGCACCATTGTAAGGCGGCATTTATGCATCCTACACCTGAGCAGGTTTGGAGTGACCCCTTCATAGAGTTTTATTGAAATATATCGACTGAGTCCGTTGAATTTACTTATGAGGGTGAGTGGAATTTGGAGATCTCCATTTAACAAATTCATTAGATCATGCAATCTGTGTCTGACTCACGTGCCCCACGGCCCAAATGGGCTATGCAATAAAATCATGAAAATGGCTCCACAGATGTGGGCATTGGTATTATTCATCCTTTTTAATAGTATATTAGGAAGAAACATTTTGCCTCATTCGTGGAAGCTTTTGCGTGTGGCCCCAGCTAATAAGAAGGCAAACCACCTCGATCCATGTTGCTACCGCCCGAGCACCCTCCTAGATGCTGACAGCAAGATCTTTTCAGTCTATTCTTCAGATGGATTGATCAGATAGATACATTGTCAATATTTCTAACAGGCTTTAGGAGGGGGATTGGGACCGATCCAAATGGTCTTGTCATCAATTCATTAATTGAGTGTGCCAGCCATAGTGGTGGGGGGCGATGCACCCTTTGTATATCATGACAGTAGACCTTAGTCTTGCATACGACATTGTAGCTAGAGTTAGACTCTGGAACAAGCTGTACAGGGGGAAGTTACTGAATTACTTATTAGACATTGTAATACAAAACCATGCCAATACGCAGATTAAGGCTAAATGCATATGGTGAGGGGTCCAAAGCTATTCCCACTGCACGTGGTTTGAGGCAGAGGTGCATGTTGCCCCCCTTGCGCTTTTTTTAACCTGTATGTACCTGATCTTGGTGATTTTTTGGAACCGGCTGTATTTGTCCCACCAATCATTGCCAATACACATTGTTTTTGGCTGGGATACGCCGATGATTTCCTGCTTATGGACAAGACCCCAATTGGACTGCAGCATCTTTTGCTTCTCTTTGAGGAATATACAGCACAGAATAAACTGGTGGCTAATCCCACTCAAAAATGCATGTTCTCTGCAATGGTAAGGGAACTAAATATATACATTTACAATGGTTAAATAGGTAAGAAGGTACTGTAACTAGAACAAACAACAAAATTCTTGGGTCATGTGTTCACTAGAACATCGCAGTGGATGACCTTAGAAAGCCATATTCGGGATAAATGTAAACAACTAGAAAGTCGAATGATGTTTATCTGTTGGAAATATTGTTGATTTACATTGTGTCCTCTGATTCACTTTTAGTGATTCCATCTATGTTGTACAGAGTGGGAACTACCTCATTATCTGAGAAATTTGAGTATGCTGTTTCTGAGGGTATACTTTTGCAAAAGCTGCTGACCATGCCTAATTCAGTACTGGCAGTGATACTGCGTTATGAGCTGGGTTTAACTTCTTTGGGCCTCATTACGAGGTGTGCGGTAAGGGATTACCGGCACCGGTGCCGGTAATCCCTTACCGCCCTACTACAAGTTCCCTTTGCGGGTCCTCCCTTAACGCCTGGTTTTTGCAGGCGTTAAGGACGGGACCCGCAAAGGGACTCTGGAGATAATAACGGTACCGCAATTTGCGGTACCGTTATTAGTGCCATCCCCATTCCCATTGAGCCCTAATGGGGCTCAAATGGGAATGGGGAAGGGGCCTGGTGAATGGTGAATTACCGGTCCCGCCAACCTTGGAATGGACCGTAATTGCTCCATTCACCAGGGCGGAGTCGGTAGCTCCATGGCTACCTCCAACCTCGTAATGAGGCCCTTTGTCTGGGTTAGTTTCTTGAATACTATGATCTTTATTTTAAGAACTCTTGTAATCTGATCCCCAATAATTGTATCACATTGCTTGCAAGCAAATAGAGGGTCTGAATGTGGGATGTTTTGTGAATTTTTAAGAGAAATGTCCTCAGATGTTGGAAGATGATGAGGCCACATTGGATATGCTTTTTACCGACTCGATTTTAGTAAAAAAAAGCTTGCGTTAGAGTGGATTGCAACGTGTGATGGGAGGAAGAAATATAAACTGTATTCGAACATTGCACTGGAAAATAAAAGAAGAGGGTCTATACCGAAATATATAAGGCAATGTGCTGATAATCGTTTTAGGAATGTCTTTTTAAGAATACGTTTTAACTTCATGCTTACTCAAGAAAATATTTTTATTAGAAGTCAGTGTATTAATGGTAAATGTCGATTCTGTAGTTGAAAAACTGAAACTTTGAAGCATTTAAGGATTAACTGTCCGTGTTTACAAACGAAAAGATAATTTATTTTTAGTTCATATGTGTATGAGGTGTCATTGTTAAATTTGGACAGTTTTTGGTATTATATTCTGAGAGGTCAACCAATATTTTTATATTGTATTTTAATTCTATGGAGAGTTTTATTATGAAGTTTGTGGGTGTTTTTGAGTGTTTACTATGAGGTCATATGAATTTGTGTGATGTATTTATTAATATTTCTCGGTTTTTAAAAACAATTCTGTTCCTATAAGTGGGCGTGGCTACATGACCACGTAAAAGGACGTATATCTCGAAGCTCCTGTAGATCCGAGGAAGATCCGGACGCTCTACAGATGTAATAAACAATATTTGAACGGTAAAAAAGAAGCCATATCCGAGACGAAACCTGCATGCTGGACAGCACGCGAATGAAAGGAAGTTTGGAGGATGTTGTGATCGAGCGCAATAAAATGGCACCAACCTAGAACAAAGGAAAGGTGAATCCACGCATTGAGGGTGAACGGATGTGGAGCCCTGATTTCAACGAGAAACCTCACCGGAGCTCATGCGAAGAGGTTTGCAGGTAGCAACAGCTACAGTGTATCGGGAGGAACCGAACTGCAAACGGCTGACGGGCGCGGGCAGTAACTCCAAGAAGCAAGGTATACATTGTTTCAAGGGATGCATGTTAAGACGGCGGTGTACGGCCACGGAGAACACGCAGAGCATGGGTGTCCACTGAGCGGCTGCACGAAGAACGGGACACCTGACCTGGAGCATATGCACCAGCGATGGCAGGAGTAGCAATACCATGTCGGGTAAGCAGGCATGATCAAGTAAAACGATCTGAAGCAGTGCGGGCGCCTGCTTCGTGAAACGCACAACGTGATAAGAAAAGCTGCTGAATGAGCAACATGGAGCAATGATGCGCAGAGCCCACAGAGAGGATGCAAAGTAAATACTAAAGAGTGGAGGAGGAGAGAACATTTACATGTCATGCGCCAGGTCCACGCATTGGAACCGCCGAAATATGCACCACAACAATTACTGAAGGTGCACTGCAAACCGGAAGGTACGGAGAGTCGTTATGCCCCTGAAAGGAGGATCAACAGTGTGTTAAGCAACATCCGAAGCATGGGTGAGAAGAGGAGGAGCGCAGCATAGAGCCCCTAGCCAAGCTGGAATGCAGGAGAAACGATTGTGAGGCAACCTAACGAAGGGCGCCCTGGAGCCTGTTGTTATAGGTCAGAAGCAAGCTGTACACCTCGTACCAGGTTTGGGGTGGAGCTCTTTTCTAATTCTAATTCAACTGCAACGAGTGCTGCAATACGGTCACAGCGGCACAAGCACAAACAGTTAGCCAGTAAATACAAGGTATAGGAGACTGAGAGCCCAGCACCAACGCTGAGGGGCCACTTGTGTAAGCAGTAAGCACAGATAATAATGGCCCCGGCAAACTCACTGCTCAGTAATGGCCTGAAGAGACAATAGGATGCTGGGAAAGACCCCTGGGGATCGGGAAAATTTAGAACTTAATGGTAGCACTCCCTGAGCATGTAACGGGACAATTGAACTCCTGAGCCTGACACCCGAATAAGAGTGGTGGGGAACACAACTGCCATAAACTTGTGGAGGGCACTGAAACTGGGCAATAACTCCAATTGTTGCAGTGGTAGGGTGCTCACCGAAAGCCCTCCCACAACTGTAAACAGTTGGCAAAGCAAAGGTGCACAACAATCGCCATTCTACGGCTGGAGCAAAATTGGCACCAACCGCAGCAGGGGGTGAACCCCACGTCTGAGTGCAGTCAGGATGGCGATTAACAGGAATCACTGCATAAGAGTGGTCTCCCATTGCATCACAGAGGACATATGGCATCAAAACAGTGTAAGGGAGTCAGTCGTTAATTGATTTTTTCAAGCAGGGGAGACCACAAGAGCCAGAGGACAAAGTATGCCAAGTGAAGTAACCCCACCGCGGGATGATCACCAGATCCTGCAGGCCATTGCTGAGTTGAAAGCATTGTGGGAGTCCAAGATTGATGCCGCCATCACAGAGATGAAGACATCCTTGGAGTGTAAGATTGATGCCATAAGTGTAGACGTCAACCTGCTGAGACAAGATGTCAGGGCGCTAGCTGAGCGTACAGGGGGGCTAGAAAAGGAGGTTAAAACACACACTGGCATTTGCACTAAAAACGCCAAGGATTTCTCCGCATTGCAGCAACAAATGCGCAACCTGGAATACAGGGCAGAGGAGGCAGAAGGGTGGGCGCGCAGAAACAATATACGCATTGTGGGACTTCCGGAAGGAGAGGAAAGTTCTGATCTGACTAACTACATCGAAAGTATGTTTCTGCAGGAAATAGGCGGTGGATCGCTCACCCAGGGGTTCACAGTGGAGAGAGTGCACAGAGCCCTAACGAGGAAGCCGCTTCCTGGGACCCCTCCCAGGCCGATCATCGCCAAGATATTCAACTACAAAGAAAGGGAGAAGATCCTGGCGCATTTTCACAAAGAAGGTACAGTAAGCAGAGCGTCAGCGACTATCATGGCGTACCTGGATTACACTTTCCTGGTGTAGAAGCAACGTCTGAGTTATGTGGCAGTGAAAAGAAGGTTATGGGAGGACGGCTTTAAAGATATGTTGCTGTATCTAGCAAAGCTGAAGGTCCTGTACAAAGACAGAGCATTTTTCTTCGAGACCCCAGAGGACGCTACAAAGTGGATTGACATGAAAAACTGCCCAGCAGGAACAGATGACCAGTTGGAGAGCAGAGGGGATAAGTGATTTGGCATTTCTTCCTGGAAGTGCTATTGGATAGAACGTATGCCGCAGGGTGAGGTGATATAAATGACACTGAACTTGATATGAGGAAATAACCCAGAATAAGATAATATGGATATAATGAGTACACATACATGATAAGGTATTACATTTACTGTGCAGCATACTATGAGCAAAATACAGGAGTTACTAGGGGTGCAACCTTATAAACGGCGAGAAAGAGCATGTTATTTCCCCTCAGTAGGAAGGTAGTTTAGGCAGGATCCAGGTAGTACGGTAACCTCCTGCAGAGCTCTGAGTACTGGCTGATAGCCGGGAAAAGGACAAAATGCTGAGAAGCCTGAGATCCAGGGGTGGAGCTTGGCAATAGTTGGGGACGGTTGAGGCAGAGGGTGGGGTGGGAGTTGAGGTACTTAAGGGGATGGAGGTCTACACTAATGCACACAATAGACGAAAGAGGAGTATGAGTCTGAGTATGAGGCAGGATTCCAAAGCGGTAGACGACCATGGGTGATGTTAGAATTGCCACCTGGAATGCCAGGAGAATGAATAGCTACATAAAGAGAAATAGGATTATGACAAACCTTAAATGCCAAACAATAGATATAGCGCTCCTACAGGAGACTCACCTCACCAGGGATAGACAGGAGATTGTAGCACATAAATTGAGCGGGAAGACGATAGGTTCAGCCTATTCTGCGTATGCCACAGGAGTCCGGATTTGGGTTGCGCCGAGAGTCCCTTTCAAGGTCCTTCAGACAGCGGTGGACAACGATGGTAGGATGGCTATTGTTAGGGGCATGGTGGAAAACAAAGAAATATGTGTCATTAATACGTATTCCCTGAAAGATACCACTACTTACTTTAAATCACTATACCCTAACTTTAGTCTACACAGGGACTGTGCATTGGTATGGGGAGATTTTAACTGTGCTTTAGACCCAACAAAAGATAGATCAGATGATAAATATACTCGCCCAGCCCCTGCTGCCAAAACGTTAAAAGGGTTGCTGCATACTGAAATGAGTAGATGTATGGAGAGTGATATTCCCGCAGGACCGGGGTTACTCGCACTATTCAGCCCCACACCACCTATATACCAGATTAGATTATGTGTTTGTAGGGGTAGAGTCAATACACAAGTTCACACAAGTCGAATATAAAGCGAGAGTTTTGTCCAACCTTGCCCCCCTGATCACCAAATGGCAAATACTACCTCCCCGAGCCAAAATCCCAACTTGGAGACTAAGGGTGGAAGCTCTAAAAGACTATGGGTTCCATGAACACATGAGAACAGAAGTGCAGGAATATTTAAAGCATAACACCGGCAGTGTAGACTCAGCTGGGACACTATGGGAGGCCTTTAAAGTGGTGATGCGGGGAGCAGCAATGGCCAAATCTAAGGGGCTACAAGGGGTGATAATGAGGGACCTTCAGATGACAGAGAATAAACCGGAAACCATAATGCGGGCTGGGAATGGGACGCTGGAGGAAGCTGGGGAGGTGTCTCACCTCCAGCTAGAATGTAGGTTGTTGTGGGAATGGCTAGGTAAACGTAGCTATAAGAAATATACACAGCGCCAACATGCAAGAGGGAGATAAGCCCGGCAGACTGCTAGCTTGGTTGTATAAAAGTGAAACCACACGGCAATCAATCCGAGCAGTACATAGTAGGGACGGGAGGCTGTTAGAAACCCAGGAAGAAGTTAATAAGTGCTTTTTTAAATACTATAAGGAAACTACGGGGGAGGAGGAAATGGACATACAAGACACACTGATGAAGCTAAATCTCCCCAAGCTGAACGCAGAGGAGAGGGATGAACTGGAGATGCCTATTACAAGTGATAAAGTTATTAGGGAACTGCCGACCAGCAAAGTCCCTGGGGCGGACGGGCTCCCTAGTGAATTTTATAAAGAATACAGGGCAGATATCCTTCCCTCACTGTTGGCAATGCTGAATGAAACATTGGAAAATGGTGTGCTACCTGGGTCATTGTGGGAGTCAATAATCATCCCCCTTCTTAAACATAACAAACCGTACACTGAATGTGGGTCGTACAGACCTCCGTCCTTGCTGAACCAAGATGGAAAGATCCTCACTGCAGTGATGGCAATGCGACTGAGGCTCGTGATAGGTAAACCTATTCACTCAGATCAGACAGGATACGTCCCGCATAGAACCATCACTAACAATTTGAGAAGGTTACACCATATAATTGACCATACATATAAAGAGACACAGAAAGTTGCAGTGGTGGCACTCGGAGCAGGGAAGGCCTTAAACTCAGTCAAATGTCCCTGGTTGCTGGCAGTTTTAGAGGGCTTTGGTATAGGGCCTGTATACATAAGGTGGGTCAAAATATTGTATAATACACTGATAGCGAGAGTCAAAACGGGCAACACCTTCTCTGAACAATGGCAATTACGTAGAGGCATGAGGCAAGAATGTCCATGGTCCCTGATGCTCTTTATATTAGCGTTCGAAACTTTAGCAGTCTACTTGAGGACTGAGTTCGGAGAGGTGGGCATAAGCACACCGGGAGGGAGACATCTGATTTCATTGTATGTAGACAACATGATCCTGTACCTTCAATACCCAGAAGAGAGCTTGCAGTATGTCTTAGACATGATGGCACGATGTGCCCTAGTATCAGGAATAACAGTGAACCCCCAGAAGTCGTGTTTGTACCCTTTGGGAGGGTATAGGGGGAAACCCATTCTGAAATTGCCAGTATTACTGATTAAGGGAGAGCTAGACACATTCAGGTACTTAGAAGTGGACATATAACACGATCCCAAGGTAGAACATAAGCACAACACGGTTAAAGCAATGGACAAAATTGAGAAAAGCATGTCATTCTGGGCTAAAATACCACTGTCAATGATGGGGTGCACAGCAATGTTGAAGATGGTGGTACTGCCTAGAGTCCTACATTTCTTCTCTAATGTCCCTTTTGCAATCCCGAGGGTGCTTTTGACAGAGTGGTGTTATGGAAGCTCCAGAACTCATATGAACAGAGAGGCATATGGCTGCCTAATTTTGAGATATACTTCATGGCTAGTCAACTGCAATTCCTGGCCAGGTGGCTGTCGGATGAGCAAACATTGGAATCGAGGCTGCTAGGCGAGGTCGGTGCGCCTTTCTTCCTGAAAGAAGTTACATGGCTGCCGGATTCGTATAAAACCAGCAAGAGCCTACTGGTGCGCCTAGGGTGTAACAGGTGGCACAAAGCAAGGAAACTACTAGGGGGAGCAACACTATATTCCCTGCAGATACCGCTAGTCACATTAGGAGGGGTGGATGAACAAACCAGGAAGAATATCCGGAAGAGTTGGTAACCCATGGGAGTAGCCACACTGGTAAATATACTCAGTGAGGGATTGCCCTGTGCATTTGAGGAGCTGAAAGCAGATACCAGAATACATAGTGAGCAATACATCATGCATGCTAGGCTTCTGTGCGGCCTGAAGCGAAGGTGGCCAGCCTCTGTCATGCCCTTGCAGCTGGACAAGTTTACTGAGACATTTTATGATGTGTCGGAGAGAGGACCTGAGGTATCCCGTATATATGAGGTACTAAGAGGAGCAGAGAAATAGATCAGGTTAGAGGAAAATGGGAGGTGGACCTAGGGGAATCATTGTCAGATGAAGGGTGGAGCAGAGTGAAGTTGTATCATAAGAAAGTTTTGAGGAACACACAACTACAGCAAATTCAGTTGTACGTGACGCACAGGGCATACCTGACTCCAAATAAAATAGCCAGGTTTAACCGACAAGAGGTTCAGAAGTGCCCGAAATGTGGGGAGGTGGATGCAGACCTGGTGCATATGTTCTGGGCATGTGTGGAGTAGAGGTATGATGTTAAGACGTGAGGTAAATATGAATAAAATTGTGGTGTAGGCCTAGATCATGGGGAAGTTGGGGGGTGGGTACGGAAGGTGTTCTGTTATTGTGTGAGTTTTGGATATTATTAGCAATGTGTAAAGTGTGTTGAGTAAGTACAAAATTAATCAAAATTGTTGTAAAAAAAATGCAAAGAAATAAATATTACAAAATCTTTTCCATTTTTCAGTTAACATTTTTTATTCACTAATAAAATACACTTATTGGGGTAAATACTCTTATTCTTAAGTGCTTTGTATAAGGTTTGTAATAAGCCTATGTACAATAACATTTGTATAAAACGGTCATAAATAACTGGCCTGCTACTGATCAGCTATAGGGAAGGACCGAGAGAAAGTGAGACACGACGAGAATTCAAGAACAAGGGAGGCATTGTAAGCGATGTTCAATCAACACTACAGCTAAGTCAATGCCTAGTCTGGGATGCTGAGGAAAACCTTATTGATGTATTTTTATATCCAGTTCAATACTCTGGATGACAACCCTTGTATAACAACCGCCCTCTTAGAATCCCACTGACCCCACTGAGCCAAGAAGTATGTTTGTTTTGCAATTTAAAAAGGTTTATTTGGACAATTCAACAATATATATCTATCACACTTTATAAATAAATTGATAACTGATATCACACTTCAGAATATGATGTTGATCAACAATGGGTAATCTGGCACTAGCACACTTCTTTACAATCAATGAGGAGTTAGTATAGGATGGATAAAGTAGCAAAAATACTTTTATGGTTTCAAGGGAAAAGCAATGAGGAATGAAATGCAGTACATAAATACTTGATATGATTTTAGCAAAAGATAAAATAATCACTTTTTCTCTGGCAATTCACTCCCCCCTATGCATATAAGAAATGGGAGGAGAGCACACAGTCTTCAGGAATCCCCACAAATCACACTTTATAATGCAATACACAGTTCCAGTTCTCCCAGCAAGCTTAGGGAAAACAGGGATGAGTTTTAAACACAGGCGAATTACTTTAATGTGGTTTGCAAGGAAGTGAAAAGGTGCTAAAATTGCTTTTAATTCCCTCTAGAGGTTCAGGGTAGGTGATGGCTACTTTATATTAGTTCAGGCTCACTTTAACAATACTCTTATGAATGTATGAATGATTAGCAGATTGCAAACGAATTTTAGCAAAGAGAAGCAAAAAGCTGCTGATTTCTACAGATGAACAAATCGGGCCAAATCGCAAATCGTGGTAAATTTCGCGAGTGCGTGTCTCGCGATTACGGAAAAGCTATAGGGAATAGGAAGTCCTATTGTTCGTTGGGAAGCCTAGATTCTAAGCTTTCAGAAGAAAGTTAAATCTCGTTCCTAGGACAAACGGTTCCAGAGATACAGACGATTTAATAAAGGTAGATTTTCGGATTTAAAGTACTCAAAATGACAGGTGACAGCTTGCAGCTGCAGAATTGACAGGTGACAGTTGTGCAGCTTTAAAAATGACAGATGACACGATTTCTAGGAGGCTGTTCTACTTAGGTTAAAATAGTTTGGATTAGATTATTTTAACTAAGAGATTGGTTCTGCACAGTTCTGCTAGGTACTCACAATATCAATTTGAAATAGGCCTTGTCATGGTCTGGTCGGGTTGGACGGGACTTCCGGCGGGTGGTTCTGAAGCCCCGGCTATCTGGGTCAGCTCTGCTCTCTGGGTCTGTCAAGCACCGGATCTGCTCACAACGGTCTGGTTTGTGGTTCTCTCGGGTTCCGGATACAGCACTGCTTTCTGGATACTGCTACAGGTTCTTGCAAAAATTCTTGGCAAAAATTCAAACAGCTCGCCCGGCTGTTGAATAGTTTGGTTGGTTTTGAGGCCTGCTGAAGAGGATTCAGCTGGTGGATTCAGGCCTCTCTGCTACAAATTCTGGAGATTGATGGATTTGAAGTCTGGATCTCTGGATGTGAAGTCGTCGGTCAGCATGCTCCGCAGCAAATGGAATTGAATGTCTCTACCTGTCCCAGCAGTCTCTTTTTTATGTGTTTTGGAAAGTGGGTGGAGAGGCTAGCATCCCTAAGCCCGCCCCTCTCTTGATTTGATAGGTCAATAGATTCTTTGGTCCCTGATTTGGGAAGGGATAGTGTGTCAGAGTGATGTCATTTTTATGACCTGCAGAAATGACACTCCCCTGGTCAATGTGCACACAAATCTATTCCTGATCCAAATACATATTTCCCAGGTAGACAGTTGTTTGACATCACATACACACATCATATATTACTAAAGATAGTCCCTGTCCTGACTCTGGCATTTCTAGGAGCTTGCATTCAAAAATGGCAACTTATTTTCGATTTTAGTGGGTTTTGCAACATTGGTTTTTCATCAAAAATTATACAAAGGTACATTTCCCTTCCACATATATCCCAGTAACTTTCCATGTCTTTAGCTTAAACACATTGTCTACAATAATCATAATTAGCAGGGTTTTGCCCCAGAACATGGTACAAATTGGAGTTTGGACTCAAATCGTGAGGGCATTTTTCAAACTAAGACTCTCAAAGTTGTACATTCCTGTCATTTGGTTACAATAAATTATCACTGTTTCTATAAAATATATATTTGTTGCAATTCAACTCCCCCAAGTGTTTGGGTCCCCCTCCAGTAGTCTGGGTGGGTCAGTGATCACATGTCTCTCCTTGCTGGCAGAGGGCTGTTGACAGGAAACACTCAAAATTAACATACCCTATTCAACAGAAAGAGCCTTTTGTGTGGGCTCCAGCAGGCTGCCTGGAAGTCTCTCCTCAATGAATCAACAGGGTCATGTCATATCCTGCCTCCTAGTGTGGGAATCTCTGAGATGTTAAGGTTTCCCAGCCTCTTGGCCTCTGGGAACAGCAGGTGGCTAGATTTTCAATTAACTAACAAACTTTGAAGTCCCTGCCCCTCTTGCAACTCCTAAATACAGTTTCCCTGTCAGAGTTTAGACAGCTAGCGCCACCTTGGGTAATTTGTCGGTACTGCATCCATATTTGAATTGTCTTGAATTACTGCATTTCAATAGAGTGGTCTTTTGCTTGATAGTATAGGACCCTTGCTTAACATTGTTTTGATGGCATCCTTACAGTAGAGTGGTGATGTGGTCTCGTGCCAACTGCGCAGTTCTCCTTTTCTGGCGTGAATGTGGGCGGCGATAGCTCATCCCCACATTCACCCAGTCTATCGATTCAACATGGGTCAAAACTCTTGACAGCATAGCAAAAGAAAGAAGCAGGGAATAGCAATAGAAAAAGAGAGTATGAAAGAGGAAGGAGGGAAATAAACAGGAAAGGACAAATGCTGCACGTGCAAATGAAAGTGAGGAAGAGAACATGAGGGCAAAAGAGAGCGCGAAAGAAGGTGTAAAGGAGATGGGAAGGAAGAAAGAGAAAATTGGAATACAACAGGGAGATGCTGATGAAGTAAAGAGGACATTATATGGATAAGTGGTTGGGTAGATGCATGTATAATTGATAGATAGGTGGATAATTAGGGATGCATAAAAAAAGAGAATGATTGAATCACTAAGTGATGGACAGAGCAAGCACGGATAGAGGGTAAAGATGGATGTATACAGAGATAATAGTAATAGAAGAAAAAGAAAGAAAAAAGGAGGTAGGGAGAATGAAAGAAGGATAGGGCCTCATTACGGGTCAGCTGGTCCAGAAAGAACATTGGTGGTAAATCCGCCACCACCGTTCTTTCCGGACCGGCTGATTCCGAGTCCTGCAGACGGGAGGTGTCACTCCCACCAGGTCTGACCTGGCGGGTTTAACACCACCCGCCTGCAGGCGGACGTGGAAACACTGGCACCACTACAGCATGGTGCCGGTGTTTCCACTTCCCCATTCCCATGGAGTCCTATAGCACTTCATGGGAATGGGGATTTACAGAATTTCGCCTCCGGAATTACCGGGTCACCGGGGTTGTAATGCCCCAGTGATTCCGGGAATCACGGAGGCAGAATGGTAATAAGAGTCCGTCGGTAACCTGCCGTTTTTTCCGGCTCGGTTACCGCCGGACTTGTAATGAGGCCCAAAGTGTCTGTGCAGTCTCCACTCTCCTCATCTGTAGCTGTGTGATAAGGTGATTGGAGATGGGTGAGGGTAGCACTTGGGCATTTTCACCTGGAACAGCAAAAAACATGTAAGACCTGCAGATTTACAAACGTTTACTTGCGCCTCTTAGTGATACATTGTTAAAGGTGCTGTTCCAGTCCTGTTGAGCATCATGCCCCCAGGGTCTTCTGATAGATTGGAGAAGTTTTCTAGTTGGTTTTGCATTTTGCTCATTCACTAGTATTTGCTTCTCCTGCCGCAACATATTTAAAAAAGATTAAGGACCGAAGCATCAAACCATCTAGTTAATTATTTTTAAATGCAATTAGTATTTATGCGTTATTTTTTATTGTATTTTTTTAATGTTTCCCCTTAGGTCATCAAATATACCCTTGATCCGGTCTGGAAACCCTTCACTGTGCCACTGGTGTCCCTGTGTGACGGAGACATAGATAAAGTGATTAAGGTAATGTAATGTGCTCGTTGCAGGATGACTTCAGGAAATACCATCTTGGCTCTCGTACACTAGATGTGTGAAAACACACCCAGTTTTTGTGCCAATGCGTATGTTTTTACTGTGATAAGGAAAACGAGACATAGATAGAAGTGTTATGGCACGTCGCACGAGTGCCGTTTTTATTGTGCAGTTTTCCAAATAGCTTGTGAAACGTGCTGAGGCTGTTATTCTGAGTATTCACAATTGTGCAAGAGAGCTGAAAGCAAATGCATCTCTGCTCCTGGTTTCAATTGAACGGATGGGGGCCATGCATAGATTTATACTATATGCTGGATGCCTGTTTTCAAAAATGAAATTGGCAAGCAACCATTATTAATAATACAACCAACCCACAGCAGACTTCAGACACCTCCTTGTTGTAGTTTTGCTTTGCTTTAGGACCTCTCTGCGGCCTTTGATACCATTGACGATGGGATCCTGTTAGAGACTCGAAGGGGCAGGAGTTGCAGGTTACCTGCTTCTTTTGTTTTAATCTTTTTTGTCTGATTGCTTTCAGACCGTGTTTCTTTCCCCTTTAAATCTCCCCTGGTGCGGTTGACATGTGTCCCACAGTGCTCTGCCCTCTCTCCCCTTTTATTTAATTTGTACCTGGGTCCGTTAGCTGATCCCATTACAAATCACCGGGTGCAGTTTTACACCTATGCAGATGACGCAGAGGTGCTTTTTTGCCAAAACTCCCCGGTGTCAAATCCCCATCTAAGCTGCAGAGCTGTTTGTCTTCCATTGGGGACGGGATGGCTTTGAATTTGCTAACTTTAAATGGAGAGAAAACAGAGGTCCTGGGGGTTGGCCTCCCACCTCCAGTTCAGCCTGGGGTACTGATTACTGGCTGTCTTCTCCCTGGCCATGCCTCCTGCCAGTTGATTTGGTTATAAGTCTGGGGGTTAAACTCTTGCCCAGTGGCTGCAGAGAAGCTCATGTGTCCTCTGTTTGTCAGACCACTTTTGTTAAACTGAAGGTATGGAGGACGATTTTACCTTTTCTCCCCTCCGAGTCCCGTGCTAAGGTGGCGACATCCTCCATAATGGCATCGGTGGATTATTAGAATGGCATTTGACTTGGTCAGCCAGCCTTCCTACTCCAACGCTTCTATATCCTTCATAATTCGGCAGCATGGTCGGCCCTGGGGACCCCTAGACTGTCTCATTCCAACAATCTGCTGTGCCAACTGCATTGGCTTCCGCTCGAGAGGATATTGTGTATTGTACATTGCGCCCATCACAACACCAGTGCTGAATATCTCTGCTCAAAACGTATATTCTCTATAGGTCACTAGAACTCTCAGTTCTTCTCCTCAAGTCCTGTTGAGAATTCCTAGAGTCTGTAAGGTCTGTGCTGGGGGGAGGCACTCTTTTTCAGCCGTGGCCCCCATCCTGTGGAACTCTCTGCCTGTAATCCTTGGAGACACAGATGATCATCTTCAATTTTGAATGAATTTGAAAGCGAATCTGTTCTAAAAATGTTGGCCAACCTGGTCAGTTCCTCTCACTTCTATCTGTGTCTTTTCTAGCACCCAGATGCTTTCCGGCCGTAGTTCACGCTTTATAAGTCCTTCTACAATGTAATACCACAGTGTCATGAATGAATAGGGCACCCGGCATCCCTCCTTTTTTGCATTCTGCCACAACTCTGCAATGATAAATGAGAAGCAAAACTATGAATACCAGAATGCAGAGAAACACTCAGCACGGGACGCGCTACTTACACCTGACTTACACGGTGCGACGGAATATGCATCTATGCTTCACAATCACCATATAGATTGAAGAGGCAGTGCTGGGAAAGAAGCTGACTAGTGGTATATGGTTAGCTTTTTAGCCAGTGTCAATCTGCATTCGCTTTACATTGCACACATTTGAGAAAAAGCTAAACTACAAGTGCCAGAATGCAAACCACTGTTGAATGAAGAGCTAGGGCTTCATGGAAGGTTTCAGACATATTATGGGATCGCTTCTAAATGCTTGAGAGTTACCCCATTCATGGATTCCCGGCCCACATCAACCTTCAAGCATACTTTTTGTAGCTCTGCATTCCAATGGAGAACATTAAACTTCACTATTGTGTAAAGGAGTAAGATGTCCATAATACTGCTGTATGATCTGCTTACCAAGTACAACAACAAAGATAAAGTGCAGAGATTTAATAACAGCAAGTTTCTGTAAAAGGCTAGGAGGAACGGGGAAAGTCAGTCACAAGTCATTGAACCCTGCTCAGCCTCTTATCTCAGCTCACAAAATGAATACGCTTCTGGTAGAAAATATTATCTGGCAGGATGTTATGGCTGGCCTATGCCTCTGAAAGGTTGTAGATGTACCTTAACAAGCTTTTAAACGTTCTTGCTCCTACACATTCCATTTGCATGGGCAATGTACCTTGGAAATGTCAACAGACCATGCTGCTATTGGTGTGCACTTTATAAAATGGATACAGAATCACCCTCACCATTTCTCGCTATGAATTTCTTTTGGAATGTTGGCTTGATGAGTTAACGTGCCAGCTGCAGTGATTTATGTGAAACCTGCAGCTAGATCTATGCTGCAGGTTCTTAACCCACTGAGCTATTCTAAGGATTTATTGACGTTCAATGCTTAAAATAAAGCTTCTAGGAATGACTGTACAGCTGCTTTTAAAACTTTAGAACATTTTTTTCTGAAATTAAATCACCAGTGCCATCTATTGATCTGACACGATAGACAAGTGGGATAATGCACATCTTGATCAAATCTGGACAGCTAAATACAGGTCTGCCTAACCTCCAGATTCTTTGGGTTGTTTGAGACTTTCTCCTTGGAGATAGACAGACCTACAGATTTCTGTAATGCGCAGCCTCTCAGTAAGAGGGGGGGAGGTGGGGGCGGCCGAACACATCTATAAAGCTTGAATCCCCTAAGGGCAATCGAACCTTTGCAATGCACAGTGTCATCAGCTCAGTGAGAGGAATGTTCCTATCTTGTATGGACAATATGAGGTTGAGTCATTAAGTGGTAGACTGGTCTCAAATCTTAGTTTCATCTTTTAACTAAAGTGTGTGATCCTTGACAAATCACTTTATCCGTCTGTCCCTTATCTGTGGCACATCTACAGGGTAATTCATAGAAATTCGCACAAAAATGGCGCACGCGGCTGGCGCACAGTGTCCCCGTGCGATACACTGCGCCAGCCGCGTGCGAAAAAATCCTTTTCATCGCACAGCATATTCATGGATTTTAGCCTCCGAAACCAGCCGTGGCACAGAGTGGCGCAGCGACCCTGCAGCAGCGCCAGTTACGCCCCCAAGAACGCCCTCGCGCAAGGAAAAGCCTTCAAAATCCCCAAATCATCGCAAAGGGCTGCGCTAACCCTGGACCAGTTCACAGGGCTGGCAAACAGCAAACGCCAAGCGGGGAACGTGTATTTCAGTGGTTCGCGGGAAGTTCCACACGCGATTGTCCTGTGTACGTGTGCATCAGGGGTGCGTGGGAAGTAACACACGCAAAAGCAGCAGGGTACGTGTATTTCAGGGGTGCGCGGGAAGTATCACACGCAAAAGCAGCAGGGTACGTGTATCTCAGGGGTACGCGGGAAGTATCACACACAATTTCATCAGGGTACTTGTATTCCAGGGGTGCGCGGGAAGTATCACACGCAAAAACAGCAGGGTACGTGTATTCCAGGGGTGCACGGGAAGTATCACACGCAAAAGCAGCAGGGTACGCGTATTTCAGGGGTGCGCGGGAAGTATCACACGCAAAATCAGCAGGGTACGTGTATTTCAGGGGTGCGCGGGAAGTATCACACGCGATTCCATCAGGGTACGTGTATTCCAGGTGTGCGCGGGAAGTTTCACACGCAAAAGCAGCAGGGTACGTGTATTTCAGGGGTGCGCAGGAAGTATCACACGCGATTCCATCAGGGTACGTGTATTCCAGGGGTGCGCGGGAAGTATCACACGCAAAAGCAGCAGGGTACGTGTATTACAGGGGTGCACGGGGAGCACCACACGTGAATTGCGCGTGTGGGTCCTCCCAGGTGTTCCCTCTACACCCTTCACGGCCCCTGCAGGTGGCCCACACCACAGGGGCCTACCCTGCATATGTCCTGCAGGCACCCCATCCACCATGGCCATGCCCCCCAGCCAACCCACATGTCACCTTGCACTACTGCCCACCAACGCATGTCCCCCTGCACCCCCAGCCACCAGGGGCAGCCTCCACCAGGCTCCCACCCATGTCTCCCATCACCCCCACCCCCCAGCAGTGCAGGGGCAGCCTCCACCAGGCCCCCATTCATGTCTCCCACCACCCCCACCCCCCAGCCACAAGGGGCAGCCTCCACCAGGCCCCCACTCATGTCTCCCTGCACCCCCACCCCCCAGCAGTGCAGGGGCAGCCTCCACCAGGCCCCCACTCATGTCCCCCACCACCCCCACACCCCAGCAGTGCAGGGGCAGCCTCCACCAGGCCCCCACTCATTTCTCCCACCATCCCCACCCCCCAGCAGTGCAGGGGCAGCCTCCACCAGGCCCCCACTCATGTCTCCCCCCACCCCCAGCAGTGCAGGGGCAGCCTCCACCAGGCCCCCACTCATGTCCCCTATCACCCCCACCCCCCAGCCACCAGGGGCAGCCTCCACCAGCCCCCCACTCATGTCCCCTATCACCCCCACCCCCCAGCAGTGCAGGGGCAGCCTCCACCAGGCCCCCACTCATGTCCCCTATCACCCCACCCCCCAGCAGTGCAGGGGCAGCCTCCACCAGGCCCCCACTCATGTCTCCCTGCACCCCCACCCCCCAGCCACCAGGGGCAGCCTCCACCAGGCCCCCACTCATGTCTCCCTGCACCCCCACCCCCCAGCAGTGCAGGGGCAGCCTCCACCAGGCCCCACTCATGTCTCCCACCACCCCCACCCCCCAGCAGTGCAGGAGCAGCCTCCACCAGGCCCCCACTCATTTCTCCCACCACCCCCACCCCCCAGCAGTGCAGGGGCAGCCTCCACCAGGCCCCCACTCATGTCTCCCATCACCCCCCCCCCAGCAGTGCAGGGGCAGCCTCCACCAGGCCCCCACTCATGTCTCCCTGCACCCCCACCCCCCAGCCACCAGGGGCAGCCTCCACCAGGCCCCCACTCATGTCTCCCTGCACCCCCACCCCCCAGCCACCAGGGGCAGCCTCCACCAGGCCCCCACTCATGTCTCCCATCACCCCCCCCAGCAGTGCAGGGGCAGCCTCCACCAGGCCCCCACTCATGTCCCCTATCACCCCCACCCCCCAGCCACCAGGGGCAGCCTCCACCAGGCCCCCACTCATGTCTCCCATCACCCCCCCCCCAGCCGTGCAGGGGCAGCCTCCACCAGGCCCCCACTCATGTCTCCTTGTACCCCCACCCCCCAGCAGTGCAGGGGCAGCCTCCACCAGGCCCCCACTCATGTCTACCATCACCCCCAGCCACCAGGGGCACCCTCCACCACAGGCCCACACTCATGTCTCCCTGCACCCCCACCCCCCAGCCACCAGGGGCAGCCTCCACCAGGCCCCCACTCATGTCTCCCATCACCCCCACCCCCCAGCAGTGCCGGGGCAGCCTCCACCAGGCCCCCACTCATTTCTCCCACCCCCCAGCAGTGCAGGCGCAGCCTCCACCAGGCCCCCACTCATTTCTCCCACCCCCCAGCAGTGCAGGCGCAGCCTCCACCAGGCCCCCACTCATGTCTCCCATCACCCCCACCCCCCAGCCACCAGGGGCAGCCTCCACCAGGCCCCCACTCATGTCTACCATCACCCCCACCCCCCAGCCACCAGGGGCACCCTCCACCAGGCCCACACACATGTCCTGCAGGCACCCCATCCACCATGGCCATGCCCCCCAGCCAACCCACATGTCACCTTGCACTACTGCCCACCAACGCATGTCCCCCTGCACCCCCAGCCACCAGGGGCAGCCTCCACCAGGCCCCCACCCATGTCTCCCATCACCCCCACCCCCCAGCAGTGCAGGGGTAGCCTCCACCAGGCCCCCACCCATGTCTACCATCACCCCCACCCCCCAGCCACCAGGGGCACCCTCCACCAGGCCCACACTCATGTCTCCCTGCCCCCCACCCCCCAGCCACCAGGGGCAGCCTCCACCAGGCCCCCACTGATGTCTCCCATCACCCCCACCCCCAGCCACCAGGGCCAGCCTCCACCAGGCCCCCACTCATGTCTCCCACCACCCCCACCCCCCAGCCACCAGGGGCAGCCTCCACCAGGCCCCCACTCATGTCCCCTATCACCCCCCACCCCCCAGCCACCAGGGGCAGCCTCCACCAGGCCCCCACTCATGTCTCCCACCACCCCCACCCCCAGCCACCAGGGGCAGCCTCCACCAGGCCCCCACTCATGTCCCCTATCACCCCCACCCCCCAGCAGTGCACGGGCAGCCTCCACCAGGCCCACACTCATGTCCCCCAGCCAACACGTCAACACAATCTAGATCCCTGGGCCATATGGTCAGCCTCCAAATGCCAAACACCCACCTGAGTATTACATCCACCCACTTAGAAATGGCAAAAACATGATATAACCACAATTGCAAGTTTTGAAATGAACACATGTCCCTCACATACACCCAATGGGTGTCAGTGAATGTCAAAA
Organism: Ambystoma mexicanum; assembly: GCF_040938575.1. Classification (NCBI taxonomy): domain Eukaryota; kingdom Metazoa; phylum Chordata; class Amphibia; order Caudata; family Ambystomatidae; genus Ambystoma; species Ambystoma mexicanum. The sequence continues at coordinate 957,036,469 of NC_090921.1, read as the reverse complement.
CACATATCATGATATGCATGAAACCAATGAGATGATACTACACATTGAAGTTTGAAGAAAAATATGTATTAAACGCAACATAAATTGAACCAAAAATAAAAAAAACAATAATGGAAATTATTTACAAAAAACAAGTAGGTACGTGAAATAATGCAAAACCACAAATCATAATGCAAATGAAAGGTGTCCAAAGTCACAGTCCACAAAAGTAAATCCAATGGAAAAGTAAAATCGAAAACCATTGCTCCATGGGGAAATCATAAAAAAAAATGAAAATCCAAAAGTCAACTATATACAGATAAACAATCCAGGGTCCATGATCCCAACAGAAGAAATGAAACCTATCTAATAACACTACCTAAAAAAAATATATATATATACAAAAATCTGGCCCATTGTCCAAAAGGTCCAAAAAAAATGCTAAACCAAAGGAAACCTAACACTAACTACAGAACTATTTGCAAGGGCAGCGGGCTAGTTCGACGGCTCACTTCGGGATGTTCCGGGCCAGGGCATCATCGAACTCCCGCTTAATGTCCCGGAGGCGCTCCTCCTCCATGGCCCTGAGGGTCTGCAGGGCCGTCCACATGTTCCCCCCAAACTCCCTGCGGATTGCCTCGAGGCACTCGGCCCGCCTCAGGGCCCTCCGCATGGAGTTCTCCGCCCTGACCATCGTGAGCCGTGCCTCTTCCGCTCGCTGCCGCTCCACATCTATGGCATGGCCCAACCGCTGCCACACGGAAGACACTTCCCGTCCTGGGTCCTCCTGCCCTCCGGCCGATGCCTGCCCCTCCGATGTCGAAGGCCCGAGCCATCATGGCTCCCACCACGTTGCTGCTGCTGCTGCGCCTCTGCCCGTGCACTGCCTCCTGCTGCCTGCACATCCTCCGCTGGCTGGGGTGCAGTCGTTGATGTGGCCACCCCTGCTGGACATCCGACTCCCGACTGTGGCAGGGATGCCTCCTCCACCAGCCTGGCCGCACCGTCAGAGGCAGCTCCACAGGGCACCCAGGTGACTGATGGGTGGGAAGATGGCACGGAGGACGACTGGCGCATAGGGGGTTCAGTTGAGGAGGGGGTCTGAGCAAGCCCCATCAAACGGAGGAATCCGGCCTGGGTGACCTGTCCCAGTAGGCCGACGCGGTCAACGAGCCATTCGAGATGACGTGCAGTCTCCTCATGAAAAGACTGCAGGTCACCTTGCATGGCCCGTTGACGCAACGCCACACGAGTCAGGACAGGCTCAACCCGGACCCGGATAGCACGTCCGCAGGCAGAGGAAGGCCAGTTGTCGTGAGCTCATCCCCTGCCTGAAAACGGGTCTGGACGTAGGCATCCCTGCTGGTGCAAGATGATGCAGTGACAGTGACAGGATCAGGGACAGGATTGCACACAGGCACCTCCGCGGCAACCTGTGCTGCCTCCTGTCCCTGCACTGCACCACTAGCACCAGTGGAATCCCCACCTCCAAACCCCGTCTCTGTTGCTTGCACGGCCTCCTCCTCCACCAAACCCCCCACCAACTTGGATGACTCTGTGCCATCTTCCCCCGTTGGGCCCTGTGGAGTCCCAGCTGCCCCTTCTGCTGCCGAGGAGTCCAACTCCGACCTCCGCCTCTTGGACCTCCCCCCGGCAGCTGCGGCCTGGGACGTGACACCGGACTCCTCACTCCCCGACGAGATCACAACCTGGGAGGGGAGCCGGGCCTTGCGTCTCCGGCTGGCGGTGCGATCCCCGCCGCTGTGCTCCACAGCACCTTCTCCGCCCTCTTCATCAGTTGACACTGCAGGCAGGGAGAAATAAAACACAGGCATCAGGGCACTGTACAATGGACACATACATACATGACAGTTGCACATGAGTGGCATTGGCAAACCTCAGACATGGCATCACAATTGGCAACACACATGTCATTTCTACATGCACACATGAGCCATACCACAGCCACATTGCAACTGCCAGCACCATCCATACACATACAACAGCACGAGCAGGCAAAGGTGAGCCAGACATCACATGCAACACAGGGAGTGCACTACACATGCACGCACACCACCACACTTGTATGCATGTGTACACCTCAGCCAACTGTTGCAGTGTTCCGATGGGCATCCATGTCACATCTGCCAATCAGGCTTCCACGTCCCGCTGTCACATGCATCCATGTTGCATCACTGTTGCACCCTTGTCAAATACCCACACATGCACATGTACACAGTGCTGATACATGCAGCTGAAAACATACATGCGTGACATCACAAACATGCCTACTTACATACACATTCATACAAACATGTGTGCCCACACAACTGCATTTGGCATGCAAGCCTACACACACAAGCACCATCCATGTCTCACACATGACAGCGCTTGCATGTGTTAGCCTCACGGTCCTGTACACCCCCACCCATACTCGACCCCATACAAACAGATGTGCAACCGGCACACTACTGGCACATCACCACACGGCCAGCTTACAATCATGATGCATGTACACTTACCGCTCGACTCCAGACGGGTCTGCCTCTCAAGGACCTGGACGTGGAGCGCTGGGGATATGCGTTCCAGGACCCTCATCTGATCTTCCGACAAGTGGCCCCGGCGCCCCTTAGCATCCGCTGCCTTCAAGAGGCGCCGGGCCTTGTTCAGGGTCCTGGACCTGAAGTCCTCCCAGCGCTTCTTGACATGTTGGAAGTCGCGGACTGCCACCCCCTCCGCGTTGATGGCAGTCACGATGTCCGTCCAGATCCGAGTCCGTCCTTCCTTGTCGGAGCGCACACTTCCGTAGAGGGCATCATACTGCCCCAGGACTTGCTCCACCAGGACACCAACTTCCCTGGCACTGAAGCTGGTGCCCCTCTGCCTCTCTGGCCGGGGGTTGTCAGTGGTGCCAGATGTTGCAGTGCCCGACATGACAACCCCAGAGGCAGGAGTGGGTGGGCAACTGGGTCCTGGGGCTGGGCTGTGGAGCGATGGAATCCCAGTCGGGAGTCTTCGGTTCCAGCAGGGGTGGTCACAGCAACAGCACCCCTGGCTGATGTGCAGGCAGCAAATGGCAGGGCACGTGGGCAGGAGGCAGCAGCAGATGGCAGGTGGGAGCGTGCTCGGGGCTCTGGGGGGCAGTAAACCGGCTTTCTGGGCAGGAGTGTGGTCTTCTGTGTGCTTACGCGTGGCCAGCTTGATACGGAGTGATTTGGCACTTGAAAAGTCCTGCACGTCTGCGTGTAATTTGAGGAAAGGCCCTTAGCGTGTAAGCGCGTCTGCACGCATACGCGATTTCATTGGCCCAAAGGCCCCCATGCGCAGCTGTGACGTCACGCGCATGGCCGTAGAGAATGGCGCGTGTAAAAACAAAGAGATACACGTCCGAGTGTCAAAGCGCGTATTTGGTGGAAATGGCCTCATCACGTATGCGCGTCTGTGACGTGTGTATAAAAGGTACGTGTAGAACGCCATTTCCTTGTACGTGCTTTTCGTGGAGAGCGAGTGGGTGAAATCTGTACTTCTTGTCGGTTCACACGCGATTTACTTCACAGCGTTTCCAGTTCGTACTCCCTGTTACCTCTGACAGCTTTTTCTCTTTTCCTCTTTTTCCTGGGCCTGTTTCCTCAAACAGCGTTCCCTTCTACTTTTGTCCTGTCTCCTCAGACAGCGTACAATTCTTCTTTTGGCGGGGGTGTTGCCAACGCGCACACGTGCATATTTTTCACGCTTTTGTTCCTGGCAGACGGTGAGTCGCGCACGTATTTCACATCTGTGCTTGCCCTGTGTGTCGCGTACCCCTTCAGAGGTCATTCTAGGCTGCGTGTGACACGCATACGTTCATTCTTGTGTTTCTGGGTGCCACAGCATAGTGCAGGTTTATTTTCCCACGCACGTGGTCTAGGGGGGGTTGCGTGCACCTTACTTACCTTTTTTGGGGTGCCTGTGCGTTGCGTGACCCGTCATCTTTCCCCAGGGGTGACATACAGCCTTGCTAGAGCACTAGGGTACGATTACCATCTGGTACCCAACCCCTTTGACCCCCAATTGCCCAGGACAATAGTTCACATCGACTCCCATATGCACAATAACATCAGTGCCATGGCTGGGAGGCGAACAAGCCGTAAGGGTGGCAAAGGTGGCCGAGCCCCAAGTGGTGGCCGTGGTGGATCCAGTAGGGGACGTGGCCGTGACTTGCAGGGTGCCCCTAGCCCCCCATGTGTGGAGGAGCAGTCAGGGACACCCATGCCAGGTGGGAGACATGAGTGGGGGCCTGGTGGAGGCTGCCCCTGCACTGCTGGGGGGTGGGGGTGGTGGGAGACATGAGTGTGGGCCTGGTGGAGGGTGCCCCTGCACTACTGGGGCGTGGGGGTGCAGGGAGACATGAGTGGGGGCCTGGTGGAGGCTGCCCCTGCACTGCTGGGGGCTGGGGGTGCAGGGTGACATGAGTGGGGGCCTGGTGGAGGGTGCCCCTGGTGGCTGGGAGGTGGGGGTGATGGTAGACATGAGTGGGGGCCTGGCGGAGGGTGCCCCTGCACTGCTGGGGGAGGTGGGGGTGCAGGGAGACAGGAGTGGGGGCCTGGTGGAGGCTGCCCCTGCACTGCTGGGGGGTGGGGCTGGTGGGAGACATGTGTGGGGGCCTGGTGGAGGCTGCCCCTTGTGGCTGGGGGTGGGGGTGATGGTAGACATGCGTGGGGGCCTGGTGGAGGGTGCCCCTGCACTGCTGGGGGGTGGGGGTGCTGGGAGACATGTATTGGTGATCAGTAGTGCAAGGTGACATGTGGGTTGGCTGGTGGCCATGGACATGGTGGATGGGTTGCCTGTGGGACATGAGCAGGGGTGCAGGGTAGTCCCCTGTGGTGTGGGCTGCCTGCAGGGGCCGTGGAGGGTGTAGAGGGAACACCTGGGAGGACCCACATGGCCAAATCACGTGTAGCATTCCCCGGCACCACCGAAATACACGTACCCTGCTGGAATCGCGTGTGAATCTTCCCGCACACCTCGGAATACACGTACCCAGGCCAATCGCGTGTGGAACTTCACGCGCATCCCGAAGTACACGTACCCAGGACAATCGCGTGTGGAACTTCCCGCGCACCCTGGAGTACACGTACCCAGGCCAATCGCGTGTGGAACTTCCCGCGCACCCCATAGTACACGTACCCAGGCTAATCGCGTGTGGAACTTCCCATGCACCCCGAAGTACACGTAGCCAGGCCAATCGCGTGTGGAACTTCCCGCGCACCCAGGAACACACGCACACGCTATTTTTCACACAGCGGGTGTCCGTGTTTGTCGGTACCCCTTTGCACCTCATTTGTCCTAGAGGGCCACTGTAAGGCCCATTCATCATGGCTGTATATGGGTGCTTTTCGTTAGCGCACATTTTGGCACACATTTTTTTCAGTCGCAGGGGCGCTACCGCCTGCTTTCTTGTGGCGTACTTGTTTGGCCCTGTGCGCGTCTTTGACCGTGCGCTGGTTTACCCTATTCGATTTCATGAATACGGGTTGTAGGCGAGCGTGTGGGCGTTCCGCGCACTTTCCTCCTGTACTTCCCCCGTGACGCCCATATTTTCACGCGTTGTTCCCCATTCCGAGTGTTACGCCCCGTGTTCCACCTACTTTTGTGATGTGCGCCGCGCTATGTGCGATTTCGCAGTGGCCGTGGCGCACGCTGTTGGATGACCTGTGCGCCGGCATGCGCGGCGCACATTTTTAGCGCACATCCAATGTTTTTCTCGCACACGGACTTCCATGAATCGATGTGTGCTGGTTTGCCTGCGATTTTCGCACTTTTACTGCGATTCGCACGTTTTGGCACCTCTGCGTGGGAATTTTCAGCGCACATTATTTCCATGAATCGACCCCCTCATGTGCACTACATAAGCCCTATGTTTCCATCAAACAGAGGAATATATAATATATATGTATATATATATTAAAACGTAGCAATATAAACTCAGGATTGCGCTCCCATGGAGTCGAACAGGATCCTCGGCACGATTGCCGTATTAAACTCACAGAAAGCGAACGTATTCAAAAACTATAATTTAATCCATCATAAGAAATTAAAACGCGGTACAACGCCTTTCACAGCCTTCCAACGGCTTGCTCACAGAGACACCACGCAAGGGACATTCTTAAAAACAAAATCTATATATATAGATTTAGATTTGCCGATGAAATTAATTAAAAGTGATTATAAATTACAATTATAAAGTTGTTTTCTACATAGCTAAAAATGTTGACATGAGTGTGCGTGTGCGCTATTATACCCACCCTTTTTAATCCTGAGACTCTGGCAGAATGTTTAATAACTCGGAGCGGTGTAAGGCTTGCGCCGCAAATACCAAAAATTTCAGAGTTTGGATTTCAACTATAGGCAGGCCTGACTTCACATCAGCGGATCCATTTTTGTCAGAACCAGCTAAGCTTTTCATCATTCCAAGGTAAAAATGGATGGAAAATCATTTTGTGAAATGTAATTTTAGCCATACATCATTATTTTGTATTTTAATAATGCAGATTACTTTTTAAAAAACGATATAGGTCAGTCAAAAACATAACTGGTAGCATGATTTTTTCTTTCCCCTTGCACTTTTCGAATTTATGAAAGTGGTGGGGCTTCTAAAATGTTGGCGTGACTAAAAGTCCGGTTTTTGCTTCAACAAATGTGGCAACCCTATGTTTGGTTGCTTTTTTATTATTGGCCTGTGCTGGTGTTTCGAACCCGAGTCCTGCTGGTGTTAAGCCAGTGTCTCGACACCCTGTGCTATTTCATAGGTGCTCAGTTTCGTTTTGTTGCATTCAATAGACTGCTTAGCATAAGCTTTTTGTGTCAAGCAGTCTATTGAATGAGCCAAAAATCCTAAATCTGCGAAATAGCACAGTGCGATGTGACACTGGCTTATCAGCGACAGGGATCTGGTTGGAATCCCCAAAACTGGACAATAAAAAAAGTGGCTTTCCTCGCTGTTGGGTTGCTGGTGAGGTTGTGGCTGCCGAGAGAGCCCTGGATCGATCAAAGTTTCGGGAGCCCCGGCTAGGCCAAGCCCACTTAAAACCCTGCAAGGGAATGATTGGAAGGGTAGTGGGGCGCAGGAGACCGCTCATTCTTACAGCAGTTCTTAAGTGTGTGGTTTTAGACGTGAAGCAGAGAGTTAACTGTGTGTAACATTGAAGCATGATAAAGCAAGATGGTGTCTCATGAGACAGCAGTATAAACATGTACATATATAATTTCCTTACAGAATTATAACATGGTTTATAGGCATAGGAAACAATTAACTTCATTTGGAATGGGGATCAACCACTCCATCAATTTTATTAGTAGAAAAGATATAACAACATATATCAAATGTTAAAATTCAACACAGACCACGAGAGATAATAAATGACAACTATTAAAACATCAACAAGAATGAGTTAAATGTGCAAACCCCTGCAATGAAGTGCATCAATCAATCAGGCCTACGTATTTATGCACACCAGTGACCCTGTAATATGTCATCCATGTAAACCTACTTTAAAGTGCTAAATACAGCTATAAAGTGCAATAAAGAAATAGAACAATATAATGGTCTAATAATGGATAGACCACAGAGTGTGCCCAGAAAGGTCTTTCAAAAGAATGTTAATGGTCAATAACCATACACTACTTACTGTAGGTGTTTCACAAAGCCATTCATGGTGGACAACAGGCTGCACCAGAATAGTCTTGTTAGAACGTGTAAGAAAGTGCATGCCCCCACACAAGTAAGTTTGCCCCTCCCCCGCAGTTCCTGAAGTTAGCCCCTCTTCCAAAATGTGAAGGGGCACCCAACTCTTTCGAAATGTTAGCCTGGTAGGTACTGGTTCCAATGCTTCATTTGTGAGGGTGTTTGCCAGGGATCAGCCTTGGCACTCATTTATGAGCCCTGGCACTTATTATTTCAGACTCCTCTTTTGATTATGATGTGGTGTTTTGGCAACTTCATTCTTTATCTGCCTGTCAGTCAGTAGTATCCGCATAACAAGCAACACAAATGTGCACCTGCCGCACATCTATGCATTCTGGGCTGGCTCATTGTAATTTATGAACCTGAGGCCTTACACTGGCTTGCCAGTGCTAGTTATCAATGTTCAAGAATACCAATGAGTTGGAAGGTGCCAATGCTGGGTGCCCATGCTGGTCATTCCCAAACACTGCTTTAGTCCGTCTGCATTACATTGGTGCAGCTCTGCTACTGCAAAAGCCAGAAGCACCAACACCAGGGCAGTGCCAGGGTAAATTTACCATAGGAGGAAAGCATGTTGGCTCTGTTTTCTGTGGCTAGACACGCAGTGGTCGAAGTGTATGAAAAGAAGTAGTGGAACTCTGTACCCTGCTGGCATCCCCTCACTCCCCACAAACCCCTTAGCCAAGCCCTCTCCCATGCACAATACAAACACCTAAACCAATGTGCCTGCTGTTTAAGGGAAGACTGAGTTCACTTTTATTTTAAAGAAAACCATTCCAGAACGGTTTCTTTTTAAAATAAAAGTATAGGTATGGTAAAATGTAAGTAGAGGAGCATGGCTCCCAACCGCTCCCGACCACTTTGACCACTGCTAGACAGTCAATAAATTCCACTTGCCAACTAAAGAACCCCATAAAAATGTTAATGATTATCATGTGTTTAAAGACGCACTCCAACATGTGTCTAATTTCAAGGCACAGCTAGTATGTTATTTTGTATTACGTTGATTGGTATTTGTAAATCGTATTTCTGCCACCAGTGCATCCATCCACCCGAATGAGCCTGTGCGAGTTGTAGCTTTAACCCCAAATATATATATGGCACTGTGGAGAACAGCTGTGGTTGTTGGCAACAGTGGTGGGAGCTGCCCACCCCGATGCGTCACGCGCATACTAGAAAGAATGTGGGCCCTGCAACTTATTGCTTTCCAAATCAAGCGCTGACTGGGTGGGAATGGCCATAGGCACTTGCATAACCGTGGGCGGTCAGTTGGTGTGTAAAATGTAAACGCCCCCACAAGCTGTATGTCCATCCTCACATCCCGTCTCTCAGCTGTGCCTTGGTGTAAACTATACCTCTTTTGATAACTTTTTTAACGTCCTTTTCTTAGAATTGACGTGGCCAGCGCAACTAGTTTTACAACTCGCTGTTGTGCCCCATTGTACGGAGTCTGCAGCCGTCTTTTTTACAGGAGGTTTGGCTTTTGGAAAAGCCACTGCTGGAGGGTTTTACCATCTTTAGCGTCTCGAGGCTTTCGTGGCCAGCCCTCGGGACACCTGGGTGTTAACGCTGTGCGATGTCACGATATATATGCCCTCGTTTTCTTGCTGTGAGATTTCTTTGGAATAATGCCTTTTTGTAAAATAACGGTTTTTTATGAACATGTATTGGTACCCTGCCCATACTGAGCCAGAGCTGTTCCTGCATGTCCCTGTTGAAATCCTTTCTGCTCAGCACCAGGAAACCTCCTTCGATCGAGTGTTATTAGCAGGAGATGTGAACAGTCGCTGTGCTGATTTAGATGGAAGGCACTGCCCCCTTTCTTCTGCAACTATCACAGCGAGTAAAGCGCTTTCTAAGCATGGTTTTAATTGGGATAATATGACGGCTACCTGGGGCCTATTTGAGCTTAATGGTAACGAGAAGGAAGACAGTGCCATCAGACCCACTTGGCATAGAGGTGCCAACCATTCATGTACTGATGGCATCTTTGCCTCCTCCGTTGAATTTCCTTATCTTGTTCAAGGTGGAAGAGACGAATGTCATTGACCATGATATGGGTTTGGCCGCCTTTGAGTACGTTGTTCCTTTGAAGTTTTGGTATGGCGGGCCAACTTCGGTATTTTAGTACAGCAGCGAATCGTATATCTTGGGATCCAAAATACATAGCTACATATAATAAGAAGCCTGTCACCATCTATGCACCATTGTCTATTGAAAAAAAAATTGAAATGTCCTCAGCTCAGACGTTTTTTACAAGAATCAATGACGTTTTTCCCTGGTTGTTTTATGGGGTGAAATACTTGGAAATTCCAGCATAATGCCAACGATAATGATGGACAGGGTCAAGACAATGTGAGCTACGAGGAAACCATAGGCATATTTCTAGGATAAGAACAGGGTTGGTCACTATAGCTAAGCAGATAAAGGTTTTGTGCCTCATTACGAGTCCGGCGGTAGCCGTGCTGGTAAAACCAGCAGGCTGCCTGCCGACTCATGGGGATTTACTGGCGCCGGACTTACCGGGGCATTACAGCCCTGGTGATCCGGCACCGGCATTCCGTTACTCCCCACCCCCGGGAATGGAGATCGCGGAAACACTGGCACCATGCGATAATGGTGCAGGTGTTTCCGGGACCGTCTTGGCCAGTGGCGTTACGCCTGCGAGGTCAGACCTGGCGGGTGTGACGCCACACAACCACTGAACTCGGATTTAGCCAGTCCGGAAAACAGTGCCGGTACAGTTTTACCAGCACCGTTAAATCCAGACCGGCTAACTCATAATGAGGCCCTTGCGTCAGGCCTATAAAATTGGCTTATTGGTTATAAACATTGCTCACCACAAAAAGATATATGGGATAAGCTATCCCCTACCATACGTTATAAGGATATTGTAAGTCACCGAGGAGTTCTTTCATGAGGTCACAGAACTCCGAGGTGACTTGCAATATCCTTTTTGCTTATGTTAGGGGTATTTTACTCCTTATAATACATGACCACACACTGTCATCCCCCTAAATACATGGACACTTCCATAATCTAATGTAACAGATCTTCCCTTTGCCGATCCCTATAATCGATGTAGAATCGATTTCGATTTGTAAAAAGCTAATTTGCATATTCTAATGTGTTGCGGAAAAATAGTTTAGGCAATTTAATAAAATGCATCGATAAAACGTTTTCATTGTGTGCTTTAAAATAAGTAATAACATCTTGCTCACACGTGTTTAACTTCAGCATTGCCCAAGTGACGCATTCTACCAGATGCAGTTCCTTGTCAATTAAAGGATGTGACGTGTCCCAGGAATCATTTTTACAAGGAAGGAATTTGAAAACCTTGTCACAACTTTAAGTGCTGCAGTGACAGCTGGAACTATAAGCAGCAGGCATTGTGATGTCACAACTGAAGTGTAACAAATTACAGAGCTGCTGTGATGTCATCTTCTTATTACAGTCCAGTTGTGATGTTGCATCAAGCCTGTAATAAGAACATTATTTCCAGGCATTTATTTTATACAGATATTGCTGCCTGCTATGTGTGATAGTCAATTTATGTTTGGCAAAACTTTTAAGGAACAATCTGCACATTTTTGGTCCCTTGTCAAGAATGCTACTGTACGCCAGTCATACTTCCAATTACATAATATTTCAGAAACTAGATGTGTGCAGTATTGCACACTGAATTATATATACCTCCAATACATAATCACCCCATTATTTTTTCCACGCTCTAATAAAATGGGGATTGGACTATGACATCATGAAGATCGAAAAACGCATAATTATATCAAATCATTCCTGAGCCCAACGCCCAGACTGCTGAACTAATAACTTTCAAAATGGATCTCCAAAATGTTTATGAGCTGTACTGACTATCTTATTTAAGCAAATTCTGGTATTCGAACTTCGTCTAGGCATATGTCCCATATAGTCTCCATCTATAAGAAGGGTGATCGGTAAAATACTTGTAACTACAGGCCAGTATCCCTCCTTGTTGTGAGCAGTAAGTACTTTGCCTCTGTTGTGCTGAAAGAAATGGGCTCACAAAACAGGAAGACTGCCTCATTTTCAGACAGGTTTTCACCGAAAAGTTGGCACCTCATTGAACATGTTCATCTTGGCATACCTTAACAGACAGGCTTGGCAAAAAAAATGTGCCTTCTATTTACGCGCATGTATCAACCTATCTGCCGCTTATGTCAACTTATGAGGGAAACTCGCCTCTTGGGAGCTACCTGCTGGTTTGCTTAGTATCTTAGTTCATTTACACTCAAATATTGCTATTCAGGACAGATTGAACGCTTCTGGCCACGGATCTGCTAGGATTAAGATGCATATGGGACCAAGACAGGACTGCATATTAGCTCCCTCCCTTTTAAATGTGTACTTCTCAGACATGTGTGAACTATTGGAGAAGATATCATCTTTTCTGCCACATTTGCTTCATGTGAGATTGAGATGGTTAGCTTATGCTGATGGTGTTGCTCTTTTTGATCATACTCTGGGTCAGCCTGCAGCGTATACCAAACTCATTTCACTTGTACACACTGGAACATCATATGCTGGGTTGTTTCGTCGACCAAATGTCTTTCGACGAAATGTCTTTCGACGAAATGTCCGGACACCCATATGCTGATAAGCAGGCTTAAATCCACTATAAGATGCTTATGTTACACTAAGCAAGTACTGCAGCAATCTTGGAAGATAGATAACAAAAACTAGAGGCGTTAGATCAACTTACTTACTTAGGTTACTCAGTGTTCGGGAAACCGAGCACTCATTCCGTGCTTATAAAGTTGAGAACTGTGCCGAATCGAGGGAGTTGCGGCCCTTCTGCCCATGGAGGAGCCCCCCTGTGAGGCTAGGGAGGTTTGGGCGCTCCGCAATACTCTCCCTAGGGGTCAAAACAAGCGGGACCTTACCTGGAGAGACTCCCCCTTGGGGACAAGGACGCCTGTTCCCTTGAGGAACTTCCTAAAGAATATTTCGAAATAGCCTACTTGGGACTATGACAACATGAAAGACATACAATATAAAAACTGGGACTAAGAAGAAACAGACATTTGTTATTGTCAACCAGAAAACAAATGTGTCTTTAAATTCCGAATTCACAATTAACTGGGATGAAGAAGCTGATGTGAAGCGAGGCGCCGCAACAAGCGGAGGCAGTGAGACATGTATGGCGACAAGGAAAGCCCTACAGTGACCCAACACCTGAGCGAGGAGGATACTCGGCAGACAAGGAATCCCACGAGTTTGAAAACTGCTGGGAAGCCAACATCAGAAGACGGTGCGTGGCATGTCTTTAAGGAAAGAACGAAGAGAAGTTTTATAGCGGTGGCATGACCACGGAGATCCCGTGGTGGACCAACAGTTCCCCAAACTATGCCAAGACCACTAGACCGCCCTGACCGCCTATTAGCCACTTACTGGTGAAGCTGTCATTCCACCAGGACAGAGGATACAGAGCTCAGAACACATGAGTGAATCGAGAAGTAGGTAGAGAGAGAACAGCAGCGAACCATGAACATACATAGGCCCCAATGATGTTATCCCAATCCGTGAGGCCTAAGGGAAGCTGTTATGGGACTGTTCACACTCGTTCCAGTGATCTAGAATTTGGAGCTGCTCATTCTCGTCCAAGTCACACATATGAGAGAGTAAGAGAATGGAATATGGATGACAAGAGAAACCTGCAAGAAATATTAAGAGTGAAAGAATAACGACTGAAGAGAAAGGCAGAGTGGAATATCGCTCCAAGAACTCGAGAAAAGAAAAGTGCTTAATAAGAGAACCACGAATATAATAAGAATTGTAAGAGACATTAAGAGTGAGAGAACAATGCCTGAGGAAAAGGGCAAAGTGTAATGTCCCTTAGGAAGCCAAGAAATTATTATTGTTGATTATATACCAGATATTTCCAAAAAGGTAGCAGGCGCTCCTCTCCAGAAAGAACATGGCATGATAACCTGTTCTGAGATGAGAGTTTGCAGCACACACTTTTTGCTCACTGTACCTTTCACAGATGGGAAATATCCATTTGCATATCAGTCTTTGTCCCGCCCACATAGGCAGTCCAGCACCGAAATGCTATGGCAATTCCTCTCTGAACAAGAGTACCAACAGCAACCCCATACACTTGTTTCAGCCTTGTTGGGCCTCATCAGTGAGGTGAAGCTGTGCCTCTCTGAGCACAGTGAGCAGGGAGTCCACGTCTGGTTGCCCCAAGGTACATTTGGGTTCACTTTATTGTAATAATTTGATTGATTGTTGATGTTTTACACGTCTGTCTGTTATATTAAAGATAAAAAGTTTTAAATAAAAAAAGCCAAGAAACTAAAGAGAAACAATATGATGAACTGAGTAAAAGAGAATGTGAACTAAAGAGAAGGCAGAAACTGGATATCTCTTCTCTGGGAACAGGAGAATGCCGTCCTGTATGATTACAGTAGTTACTCAAGACTCACGAAACCCACCTCGTGGATGGAACAAGTGTCTCTCAAAGCCTTAAAGGAATTGAATGAACTGATTGAAGAAGTCACCAAAGACTATTTGAAAATATCATATTAAGAGGAGTATAAAAGAAGGACACTTTCCAGAAGAAAGATCTTGGAGAAGGGAGTCATTCTCCTGCGCTTAGTTCTTATAATAAGTGGTAGGGTCAGTTGAAGTTAGTTTGGAGTGTGGACACGTTTCCTTTTGGGCATTCACAGACGACTGACGAGCACCTTAGTTAGTTTGAAAAGTAGGGAACCCAATAAAGATAGGGAGTGTTAGGCATTATATTTATGTTCTTTAATAAAAATCCTTGAAATGTCTGTTAAGAGTTAGTGTCTTTTTTCTGATCCGCCACAGAACACAAATATGTATTTTTGTTCATGATGAAAAGAATCGGCACAAAGGATGGTTGATCTTCCTTGATAATCATCATCATCAAATTTTACAAATTGAAAATGGTACAGAGCACTGTGTACGATCGTGAGATTTCGCAGTTGTAGGACTGGGATAAATTAAGATTTGAAGGGTTACTATGGAGAAGAATCCTATCCGTCTCCAGTTGAGTTACGGCCAGTGTTCTGCAATATGAATTGGGATTACTATCTTTGCAGGCCTGGATTAAATGGAACTTGCTCTTACTGTATTAAACTGCTTGACCTACCAACTGACTCTTTGTACACGGACCCCCAATGGCTTATAAATAAGAGATCTGTTAATACAATGAATGACTTTACAGTTAACCCGTTAGCAACACTGGGGGTTTCTCCTGAAGTATTTGTGGTGAATCGTCTATGTAACAAGAGGAAACTCTGCTCTATGGACTGGTGTGTTATGACAGACTCCACCTAGTGTTATAGTCTTAGTGGTGATTTGGCCTAAGAGGAGAAAAGTCTTGGGTTTTTCCCTTCCTATCTCTGTAAATTCCAGAATGCAATTTAGTGAGATTGTTTCTTGAGATTAGAGTTAGTCTACCCTTATCCAAGAGATCCTACGGATGTGTAACAAGTACGACCTTCTGGAATGATCATGCAGGTGTTTGTCAGTTACCTGGACAAACGGAAACCTTGAAGCAATTGCTGATTCTATATTGCTGTAACGTACAGGATAAAAGATTACGTCCCTTTGGTAGATTTGTCCATAAATAGCTGTATCATCTACTGACTTACAGGCCAGTTTTTATTTTTAGTTGTGGACCAGGTTTCCCTTACACTGGCGGAAATGAGATATTTAAAAAGAATATCTTTGACAAAAAGCAAATTCCACTAGAATAGTGTTTTTGATTAATGACTGCATGTTGAATTTTACAAAGATGAGCTACTTAAACGTTTTTTTAATTATATTATTTTTCTTTGTATGTCTGTGTGTTATTTGAAATGCCTTATGGAGGGACAGGGCCTCCAGTCCTTGTCCTACTACTTCTCCGTATGTGTTTTCCTTATGTTTTCTGCCACTGAGGTGGCAGTGTAGCTCTTCATGTTTATCCTTTGGTGAACAACACCGATGGGATACACTTATGGCACCCATGGGTGGGGGTACATCCATGTACCCCATATGTGTGTGTTTTGGCACCTGTGTGTTGCCCACAGATATGGGCTGATGGGAGCTAACTGCTGAATTGGCAGTGGCTCTAAGTGTCCTCTATTTTTCAGACACCGATGCCCTTTGAAAGTGAGCGTCCCCCAAAAAGGCATTTAAAACTCTACAATGGGAGTCAATAATGGACACACCCCCCAGCAGGGAATGTGACCAAGACCGAGTGCGGGTGAGGTATACAAAGTTTTATCTAAATTAATATAGGGCATGCAGAGGACTCTGCAAACTCTGAGAGCGCTCTGCCAGATAATAGAAAGACATTCATATTTATTACAAAAACACGTCATTGGTGAGGTAAGCTATAGGGGGCACATAGTCGTGGGGAATGGGTGGTGAAGACTAGCTACTGTGGATGGTGTAAGGGCGATGCTCCATGATTGGTGGAGATCCACATGGTGCCAGCACTAGATGCTCGGGTCAGCTGGGCTCCTCGGGGTGGAATATCAGGTCACAAGCTGTTCGAGTTTATACATCTCGGCTGCACTAACATTTTGCCCTTGTGGCCACACACACACACATTCATTACTAACTTCTGCTTCAATCGGTAATATAAATCCTACATGTGGTTAATCTAACATCACAAAAGTAATAGCATATAACTCTCGGTTGTCTCAATACATCATCATACAAATCATCGTTAGCAAAAGGTGCAGTATCATGAGTCCAGGTGTCTTATCGGAGGCATGGGTTTGGGCACCTTTATCATTCTACCTTGTTAGATGTAGTAAGCAACGTTTTTATAGTATGTTATTACAAGAGTGAATAACTACCGCCATGACCGGTCGAGGTTGGGTGAACTGAAATACCATTAGGTCAGGGGGGAGCACATAGCTTGTACATCAAAAGGTGGCGGCATGTGGGGGTCTTGCCGCTCATAATTCTTCTGACCAGAACGTGGAGGTGCACAGTGATTTTATGGTAGCATTGGGTGTCAGGTGGCATGGGGGAAGGCAAATACCTTGTGTGGTTTCAGCAGGAAGGCAAGGAGGTGTATCTGTGTTATTCTAGCATCAATAAACCAAGGACCTTTAATCACCATACGGGCCTTGGAGGAAGAACAGTGGGGGCTGAGTGCGCGACTCTCCCGGGGAAAGGGGAGATGGCCTTGTACCTTCTGGCGCGTCTATGTTACAGGGTTGCATGGACATTATACATAAAAAACTGAGTTATACCAATACAATTGCATGAATTCATATATATATCACGATCATATGAGTTTATGAACACTATTTGTGTTATACTTTTTCATAGTTCGTGGGCACTGTAGTTACAGAATCAACAAAGGTCTTCTTAACATCACATCGTTCACTGAGCAATAGTTTTGTATCTGGGTGCGGGGACACATGGGAAAAGCTAGCATAAAAACGCGAGGTATAACCAGGTTGGCGTATACATCAGCATCAGTGAAAGTCTGCAACATTCTGCTTATAATCAGACTTGTGTATATGCTAGAAGGTTAAACAATTACCTCAAATAACATTTCTTTAATAAAGGCGGTGCTCATTACTTTAAAAAGACTCGTCCATATTGCAATGCCTAAGTGTCCACATGCAAACTTGCATATTCATGGGAAATCATGTTGTGCATAGGGATATTACACATTGTTTTCAAAATATCGTACAACAACCCTAACCTGCGATTGATAATGGCAAGTTCGAAATTCCATCCGTTTGATAACGTTACATGTGGGTGCTCAGGGATGGGCAGAGGTTGTCCCATTTTGATATGAATCATCGGCCTTCTGGATTTGATGCTATTTCATACAAATGGCTTAGCAGCACGGAAAAAGCTGGGTGGCACACAGGCTCAACATTCATGTCTGACACTTCAAACGGGGATCAGGGTTGGGGGTTATTCACAACATATATTATGGATGCAGGGGTCTGTGAGGAGACAAAGCATGTTTTTATAGAGGCTGCTTTGTTTTTCTCAGACCCCTACTTAAAGCCCAGTCATTGTCAGGTCAAATGATGTACTGCGGAAGGTGAAAGATGCAGTGTTTGTACTGTTACTTGTTCGCGCCCTCTCTCTTGTGAGAACTGGCCTCTAGCTGAGCCGCCATGGGGAGGAGGGTGAGGGGAGTGCTGGCTCGCTGTGCGTGGTCGGGTGGGGGAGAGCTGCAGCCCTGAAGGCCTCTAGTGCCATTCAGGCCCAGATTGTTATGTTCAAAATGGAATCTAGGTGTATTACAAAATGGAGTTTGTATCATGCTGCAGGGTGAGTCTTGCAGTCTCATGCGTCGGCCCGCAGCCATCCCACATCCTGGGCCCAGCTGCATAGATGGCTGCCGGTGAGTCATAAGCTCCACGGGGGGGGGAGGTGGAGGAGGTGGGTCCTGGAGGCCCTTCCTCCCATACACCTTCCATAGGAATCCTGATAGAAGGCAAGATGGCCATTTTGTTACCTTGTTTTCCAAAGTCCTGGGAAGCCTTGACTCTGTCCCTTCCTCCCGAGTGGCTTTTGGGTGGAAACACCATACATGTCTCTTTTGTTCCCTTACTCCTGACTGGCTGTCGGGCGGACATACCATATATGGCTCTGGGGCTGCCTCATGTCAGACTGACTGGATCTTTCCCAGTTGTTGTGTTTTGTGCGTACACCCTAGGGGTGGGACCTGTGCAAATGGAGTTGGAAGTCAACTCACATTCTCTGTTGTGGGTGTCTGGTTTCTGTTTGTGTGACACAATGAATGAGACAGCTCTGATGCAAACTGACATGAATGCAGTGTAGTGTGCTGAAAGGTTGGGTACTTGCCTCAATCCACATTCTTTGTTATGGGTGCCTGGGTGGAGTGAATGGCCTGAATGCCTGTGAGCCTGATTGGTAACCTGCCTGTAGGGATGCCCTTCTGCGTGAATGACTGACTGAGCCTGGCTCAGCCACAGTGAATAAAGGCCGGATGTGTATGTCTGGGGACCTCTCACTTACCAATTTGTACAGAAGCTGAAGCAAGAAGTAGCTGTTCCTTGAAGCCCAACTGGAAGAGAGGTCTGCTGCTGCATTTCTTCAATGTAATCTGAAAGCTCCTTAGTCTCCCAAGGACTGATCCAGAGAGGATCTTCAAAGGAGACCTCTCCCCGAGCTATGAGGGACCATTGCGCAAAGCTGCTGCTCTTCATCGAAGTATCCTGGAAGCCAATCCTGTGTGCCTGTCATCAGGAGAAGGTGTCTTTGAAGTCCAGAAGAGGCGTGCCAGACATCTTGAGCCACAGAAGTCCATTGGTGTCACCAATGGTCCAGAGGTGTGTTTTGTGAACGCTGGAAGACATTGCAGCCTACCTGAAAGCTCCTTAGTCTCCCAAGGACTGATCCAGAGAGGATCTTCAAAGGAGACCTCTCCCCGAGCTATGAGGGACCATTGCGCAAAGCTGCTGCTCTTCATCGAAGTATCCTGGAAGCCAATCCTGTGTGCCTATCATCAGGAGAAGGTGTCTTTGAAGTCCAGAAGAGGCGTGCCAGACATCTTGAGCCACAGAAGTCCATTGGTGTCACCAATGGTCCAGAGGTGGTGTTTTGTGAACGCTGGAAGACATTGCAGCCTACCACCCAGAAGAAGGGGTTCCCTAGCATAGTGCTGCTGGACGGCCAGAGCTGCAAAAGTTCAAATCTGCCTAAGAATATTTGAAAGGACATCATTGTCATCACCCCTGACTACTTTTTCCCGCCAGAGAGTTCAGAGTCGTTGGGTCCTGTGGAAGGACTGCCGGTGGGATTCCTGCCACCAGAAGCTTACAAAAATGTCCTGAGGGTGCAGACTTGGTGAGGGTCCGAGGTCCGCTGCAGTGGTCAAGTCCAGGTCACCAGAAGCCATCCAGAGGTCTGTGTTGCGGCTGCAACACTGACGAACCAAAAGTCAGAAAACCACGATATTCCAAAACCTGCCATCAAAAGTTACCCATGCATCCGTCGCCGACAGAAGTCATCGAAGGGTCCCAGGAGCCTTACTTTCATCTGCCAAGCCTTTAAGGAGCCCACAGCAAGTTTAATCTTCACAGGACTTCTACAGTCTGAGAAATTGTCAACCAAAGGAGAGCACCTCGAAGAGCAAAACTGCTGCACTTCGGAAAGACTATAGTTCCCTTTTATTCTTGAACTCAGCATCTCAGTGGCTCCTTCC
This sequence comes from Ambystoma mexicanum, assembly GCF_040938575.1. NCBI lineage: Eukaryota > Metazoa > Chordata > Amphibia > Caudata > Ambystomatidae > Ambystoma > Ambystoma mexicanum. The sequence continues at coordinate 957,016,559 of NC_090921.1, read as the reverse complement.
CTCAGTGCAAAGTCCAGGCAAAGTCATTTTGTACTGCAAAATTGACTATGCGCTGACTTTGCCCGGACTTTGCCCAGCAAAAATACACTTTTCATGGTTCCATGAATCAGGGTTTTTGTCCGCAGTGCAAAGTCACTTTTCAGCATGGCAAATATTCCATGAATCGGGCCCTTTGTGTTGCTGCGGACATGTACGTGACTTTCCCCTTTTGCATGCTTCCCGTAACTTCTCTTGAATGCTTATTTTGGATGGGTTCCTCGTTGTCATTTAGCTGTGACCGCCCTCTCCCCTTGCAAAATGTTTTCCAGTTTGTAAAGTTGCTGCAGACAGTGGACTGGCTGACGCTGTGGGATCCAGGTTTCTGAAAAGAGAAACTCAGTTCCACAGCAACGTAACTTTGGAACAGCTGCACGATTTCTTTTAAATAAATGTTGGTTTCATTTAATATTATACGTTGTATATTGTAAGGCAATGGCGTGAGTATGAGAGATCATTTAGCAACATGTAGTATAATTTTCCCTGAAGGAAGACAGGAGTCAGGCAGGGGTTTTACCAGTGCTTTATTTCTCCTGGTTGCTCCGGAACATTTCTCATACAGACAGTGCCCGGGTAAGCGTGGGCCAACGTGGCCAGCTGGGGCCGGGCTGCAGCAGATATAATATTTCAGCTTAAATGCTGATTGAGTCCCGTGCTCGGAGGAGCCGGGAAGACGCAGCTGTCCGCGTCCTCAGCTCGTCCCGTAATGCGCGCGTGGCGCGCGGGGGCGGAGTTGTGGTCGCGGGCGAGATCTCGCGAGAGCAGAGCTCTCGCGACATCTCTACACAACACTCATTCATAGTGTATATTTTGTTCAAATTTGGTTATTTCGTTTGGGGTGACCGCATTTTTTTAAAGTAAACAAACGCAACAGGGCATGAACAGAAAAGGAGGACTACAATTTGGCAATGGCTGCCAGGTCTACATCATCAGAATTGGTAACTGGAGTTGTGGGTGGGGCCGAGCGAGGGTTGATACAGAGCATGGCCTGCATATCATTTGTGCTGTTTTAATTTTAGCTTTGGGCGCTGTAAACACTAAAAAGCTTTTGCGTAAATTGATACTGTAGGCGTTACTGCGTATCCCTTTCCAATGAAGTCTCTGTGGCACATTCAGTTAATGCCTCCGACTGCTAATGGAAAGGATTGGCGTGGTCTGGCTTTAGAGTGATTCTGTAGAAGCACCTACATGTAATGACATTTATCTGGTTTATTACTGTTTGTAGGTAAGCAGCCAAGGACTGAATTGTGAAGATTCATGCATTCTTCTTGCTCTTGCAGCTGGGATGTTGGAAGTAGCCACCCGACCAGCTCTCCAAAACCAGGATGGGGGTTTTAAATGAAAAGAACTCTCTGAACAGCGGGACGGAATGCTCAATTCTGGGACAGTTTTGGCAATAATAGGCCATATGGTCACCTTAATTTTCATTGCATTTCATGCATAGCACTATATACCATGGATTGGGTCATCCCACTTCACAATAGATGTAAGGTTGCAAGTTACACACGCCATATTTTTCTATGCAGCATTAGAACGTTCCATAGGTTTAATAGGAACTGGAGGAGAGTGCTAAAGCATTATGCAGTGAGCCTTAAACTAGGTGGGCTTCCCTGAGCAGGTTGCAGAACTGAGGGAAGTCTCCCATCAGTCTGATGGAGGCTTACATATGTGTTGTTTAGGCGGAGGGAACCACCTCAATTATTCAAACATTTTTTGGGGAATGGGTAACAGATCAAGGTGTGCCCTAGCGATCTACCGTGCATAGCTTGCCTGTGATGTCAGTATGAGGAATTACCATCTGGAAGGGTGTAGAAGCCCTGTCTTTTTTATTGTTATTAATTAATAAAAAATCATGTGGATATTATAACTCTGCAAGGGTAATTTGTTAATCCTATCCCCTTTCATAAGCTCAAAAAAAACATAATGTAATCTTGTGCCCTGCTGCATTAGCAGCCTGATCTGCAGCGCCTGCTCTCCAGTGGCACAGAGCCATTCAGAGGTCACAGTTGCCCATCTGACAGCTGCAGTAATAGCCAAGTCTTTTACAGCGCAGGAGTTGCATCTAAGATATGCACCCCGGCTCCAAAAACATTATCACTTTGAGTATGTTGTCCTGGTGGCACGTAACATTCTAAATATAATCCATACCTGAGTTTAAGGTATGGTGGCCCGCATATCTCATGGTTATCCAAGCAACATCAATTTGATAACCCTTTGAGCCAGTTCAGCTGTGGAAAGGTCTTGTATATTCTCCCCCAGAGAGGCTGTCTTTGCTGCTGCTATTGAGTCTATAGCCTTGGGGGTTGCCTATTTGTGTTCCTGTGTCAGGGCAGGTAACCTCCCCAAAGAGACATCTATGCCACAGAAATCTGTCCTGGGAACAGGGATGAAAGGGTGCACTCATTCCCAAAAGGCATTGCCTCACATTAGAGTGCTGCACACCATAGGGGCCTTTGATCCTATTGAGAATGGAAGGGGGCAGAGTTAGTGAAGACGGATGGAGCTCTTAACAGCTTGAAGAAGGCTCCTCCGGCTTGTTTCTTTCTGTCTCCATCTTTCCTCCCTGTCCCCTCCACTTCCTTTAGCACAAAGCACTTTGGGAGTGATGTCAGAGGGCAAAGTCCACTTGCTCTAAGTACGGGGATTGGAGCACTAAAGCAGACTAGCTTTAGTCCAATCACCTGTGGGCTTTTACCTATAAAAGAAGTGGTGTCCCACTTCTTTGATTCACTTTAGGACAAACACTTAAACAAGAATTCATGGGACCTCTGTTGGAAGAATTGATATTTTTAAAATGTATTATTTATTTATAAATGGTGCCGAAATCCCTCAGGCATCAGGGCACTGGAATAAAAACATGAAAGACAACATCCAGGACAGGACAAGCAGGAGAAAAGAAAGCAAGACGACCTTGGAAGGTCTCAGTGGAAGAGCAATGTTTTCAGCTCTCGACAAAAAGTACTGTGCCCACTTAGTAGTACTGTGCCCACTTAGTAGTACTGTGCCCACTTAGTAGTACTGTGCCCACTAAGTAGTCTGAGGTCTAATGGGAGGCAATTCCAAATGTTGGCAGCAGTGACAAGGAAAGATCTTCCTAAACTGTTAACAAGTTTGAATTTCCGAAGCTGTTACACAAATGACTTGACCCGGCTCGACCTCAAACTACTGCTTTGGCAAACCACACAACAGAATATCAGAATCACTGATTCAAACCGCTGTTGACCCTTGACTCAAACCATTGTACTGACCCTAACCAGAGGTTACAACACCCGGCTCGTACCAGCTCGACCTTGAACCAATCCTAGTGGACACTCCAACATGCATCGCTCAAATGGCACCTTTGAAACCGCCCTGAGCTGCATATTTGCCCGAGCTTGACACCAGTGCGCACTTGGATCACTGAACCCAAACAGAGCTCGAACTTCTCACACAACAGCTCGAAGTCGCCAAGAACCGCATAAAGGTACTATTGACTGCTAACTGCCCGCCATGTCAATTTCTGGACACTAGAGACGGGTTTGGTCACTTTGATCCCTTTTGCACTGAACATTGTGGCTTTTACTTGCCTTTCAACCCTGATTCATGACCCAGAGTGCTGCATCTTGGTATCTTTGCTGCTTCTGTGTTCTCTCCTCAGAGTTGGGTTTTGTGTAGTGTTTTCTAGTCAGTTAATATTGCATATGGTGTATTAAGTATACGTTTTTCTAGGACCTTCATTGTACATTCCCTTATTTTGGACGGTTCTACATTGCTCTTTGCGTCCCTAATTAAGCAATAAGCCCCGAGCAGGGAGGCATTACAACTTCAGGTAATGCCACAGGGTCCATTGTTACAGGCCCGAGTGAAGCGAGGGCCTTAAGATGGCCCCGGGGCATTACCTAAAGTGGTAATGCCCCCCCTGCAAGGGGCCTATTGCTATTGGTACCCTGGCCTGTAAGACTGGAGTACTAAAAGCATTTGTTTCTGTTGCAAAAAGTTCTGTTTCGTGACAGAAAAAAAAATTGTTAAAAAAATGTCCACCAAGGAAGGGTGAATGTAGCTCGTTCTCCCTTTCCATGGCGGCCATTGTAAATAGTAAAAAAAAGTTTGAAAAATAATGCCCGCCATAGAAAAAGAGAAGGGACTACACATAGTCCCTTCTCCCTTTCCAGGGCAGCCATTAAAACAATGTAAACAAAATAATGGCCACCATGGGAACGGGAGAAGGGACTACATGTTGTCCCTTCTTCCTTTCCTTGGCAGTTTGCTGCAGATCGGGAGCGGACCCGCTGGAGACAGAAGTGTTTCCAACGCGTCCGCTACCGCAGAGGTGCAAAAAAACAGGTAAGTGGAGGGAAGGGGGAGAGGAAGGGAAATCTGAGGTGGAGCAAGGGGAGGGCAAGGGGAGCACTTGCCTAATTCCCCGGTGGGGGAAGATGGCGGCCTCCAGCCGTGAGCAGACTCAGAGCGCAGGGATTACCATGTGGTAATTCCCCCATTCCGAGCCTCCCCATTGGTTGGGAGGCTGCCACCACCCCCCCGCTGGATACTAATGAATCACAATCACACCCCTCTTGAGAGTTTAGCTTTCCCTCAACCCACGTTACCACAAAAGGCAAAGGAAGTATATCTCTTAACTCTGCCTGTTATACCTTTATGATCCTGTTGGCTATTGGATTGAAGAAGTGTGAGGGCTGAGTAGGTGCTTTAGCCTCTACTTATCCTTGTACTCCTGCAGGGCAAAAGTTAATTTGTCACAGTAGGGATGTTTGAGGATGTGCATTTCCACATCTCAACTTCGGTCATCAGTGTTGCTGCTCAAGATATTCATAACTTGAACACTTCTGCTCTATAAGTCTAATCAGAAATCTGTTTAAGAGCGGAGAAAAGAGACAAAACTCGCTAAAGAGTCATTGTCGCACCTTTCTAGTTAAGGTTTCAACTGAGTTCCTGTAAGAAAATGAAAAAAGTTTTCTCTCTAACCTTGACCTCACCCATGCAAAATCTCCAAATGCAACATGCAAGTGATCCAGCCAGATCTGAATAACAACATTTTTTTTAAAAGCGTTTTTTGCTTTGGGTTTTCCATAGACTCTCAAAAAATATGATTTACTGACGCAAATCTCAAATTTGCCCTCTCTGCAGTTGCGCACACCAATGAAAGTTTAGCAATCACAAAAGCCAAACTCAAAAGATTCAAAAACTCAAGATATTCAAATTTTTCCTCAAAAAGAATGTATTGATTGTGGTGTACCAGAAGAAGTCTGACTCGGACTTCAAATGTTAAAATTATTTTATTTAAATAAACTGAAACATGCCTTTCTAACCCTACTACTATTAGGATATTTCCCTAACTAATGTTGGGAAGAAAATGAACCTCTCCCACCCCCATAGGCACTCTAGAGTAAGGCAAATCCCATAAAATACACTTGCGATGTACTAAGGGTGTGGGGGTCGTGCAAAGAAATCCTGCACAAACACAATATTCCATGAAATACAAATGCTTATACTTAGTGCACAGATATAAGTAAGCGCCATTTGTTGTAGTTCTGGTAGAAACATTCAGCCCTGCATGGCTGCGCGGTAAACAAAGACCCAACAAAGAAACCTGAACAGTCGCAAGTGCTGATGATACAAAGACCCACACTACTAGCACCCATAGAAACTTTCCTTTGTTCCATAACTGTTGCTAATATGTGTTATCCCAAGAAGGAATACACCCTGCAAGGCCGCAACACAGTACCAGGTGCCTCACAATGCACATATATCGCAGTAAGGCCAAAAGCAGACCTCCAAGCCCACCATGAGTTATGACACCCACAACTGCCCCAAGCCAAGTCCCCTGAATTCCACGATAGTAGGTGACCTCAGACCACCAACCATAAAACCCAGTGGTCATTAAAAAATCTAAATGAACATGATCATTCCACCTCATTGCATAGTGACAAACTTTGTAAGACAAGTTACAAGGTGGAATAAATTATAGTGCAAAACGAGGGTGGAAACCTTGTGTGTGGAGAGTGCGATATGAACTGAGTGAAGAATGTGTGGGTCAGCATGATCTGAAGCCTCCCCCTGTGTCAGTCCCAGAGTTTCCCAGGGGCACACCAAAATGATAGAGTAGCATTATCTTACATTGTTACTAATTGTGAATTCGGCCTTGGTTCCCTAGAGATGAGTCCAGCTGACGCCACGTGAGGGAAGACGGATGGACGGGGCTGGAACCAATAGCAGCCTGGTATCCCCTGGTGAGCAGGCTGCCCATGTATAGGGTCTCACTAATCAGCCACGCAGGTTGTTACTGTATATGTGATGTCATAAGCGACAATGGGCCTCATTACAAATCACCCGGTATGGAAACAATGGTGGCGGTAAACCCGCCGCCACCATTGTTTCCATGCCGGGCAATCACAACTCCTGCAGGTGGGAGGTGATGTTCCCGCCAGGTCTGACCTGGCGGGTTTAACACCGCTCGCCTGCAGGCGGACGAGGAAACACTGGCAGCATTACGAGATGCTGCCGGTGTTTCCATGATCCCTATTCCAATTGAGTCCCATAGGACTCAATGGGAATGGGGATTAACACCATTCCGCCTCCGTGATTCCCGGGAAACCGAGGTTGTAATGCCCTGGTAATTCCGGGAATCACGGAGGCGGAATGGTAATACAAGTCCAGCGGTAACCAGGCGGTTTTACCGCCTCGGTTACCGCCGGACTCGTAATGAGGCCCAATGTCTTTCCTTATACCATTCTGCTTGTAATATTTTTCGGCAGAACGTTCTTGAGCAGCAGAGTTCTTTGCTGGCCTACCTATTTTTTGTGTGATTAAAACTTGTTATCCTTGCAAGAATCTCTTGGCCTTTTTTCCCCTAGCGGGTTGTATCTTTTGTGGCGTAAGCGTTTGTGGGCATGCCTTCTCTAACCAACTAAACTAAGGTTGCTCATCAAATGTCCAATATAATATAATCATCCATCCAAAACGTACTTGCTATCTGGCCCTACCACTTACAAAAAAACATAACAAAAATAGGCCATAGCAATACATCCACTCTGGCTTTGATTGGCTAAACTACTTGGGTTTCTTCCAAAAGAAGGGTCTTTTAAATGGTCAAAGCTCATAATACAGTTCTCTAGAGTCTTTGCAGGTTTTTAATGACAAGTCGCAAGTCTTCACGCACAGCCAATACTTTCCATTCTTCAAAGGGAAAAAGGATTTTCTTAGTGCCATTCCACCATTTGTGATATTGTATTTGATAGGATTCCGATTTAAGGGTTTGGGCAATGAAACCCACCAGGTTCTCTCTGTTCCCCATATATTCCACTATTAATAGTATTGCTAGGGCTCCCCAACGCCCTCTTACCCATTTATATGCTTAGTACAACAGAGTCTCTTTTGGGCATCTGGCTGTGTCCAATGTTTTAGGTTTCTTGGGCTCCAGTAACTCTTTCAGTTTCACCCGTCTTATATAGGAATATTGTTTGATTTTCTAGGACTCTCCAAAGCCCTCCGGTGTTCTGATGTGCTTATCCCACTGTTACTGCCTGTCTGCTATTCCGGCATGGTGCACTGCTAACGATCTCTGCCTTAATGCCAGTAAGACAGAGATCCTTCTCCTTCCACCTTCACTCCAACACTCTGGGCGCTCTCCGTGGGCTCCCTCTCCTCGCCCTCCTGTGAGGAAGAAAACCTTGGTGTCATCTTCAACTCCTCTCTTTCCTTCTCTCCTCACATCACAGACCTTGCTAAGAAGGCCCACTTTTAGCTGCACCACCTCAGAGGCATTCTCCCTTTCTTCACCTTCCCCCAGAAACTCAAGGTCTCCTTAGCTCTGGTCCTCTCCAGGCTGGACTACTGCAGCAGCCTCTTCCTCAATCTGCCTTACTCCTCTCTTTGCCCCCCTTCAACTAATCCAGAATGGGACTGCAAGACTTATCCTTGGCCTCAAGCCAAGGGACCTCATCTCTCCAGTTCTAAAGTCGCTCCACTGGCTCCCAGTTGCTGAAAGGATCAAGTTCAAGACCCTCTGCATCATCCATAAGGCTTCCTGGGGCCTGAGACCCCGCTGCATCCCTCTGCCTAAATACCTTCCTGCTAGAGCCCTTTGGTCTTCTAGCTGCAATTCTCTGCAGATCAGATGCTCTTCAAAGCAGAGAGTGGGGGTAGATCTCTCTCCTTCGCAGGTGTAACCCTCTGGAATAGCCTCCCTGCCCCTCTCAGACTTCAGCTGGACCTCCTAAAGTTCTGAAAGCTTCTCAAGACTCTTTTCTTCCTCCTTTCCCCCCCGCCTCCCCTCCTAATGTCCCTGTCTGCAGCTTCACTGGCTGCCTGGTTCCTTCAGATTCTTACAGGACACCAGGCCCTCCTCATCCAGTCTACCCTTGCAATGACCTCTCCTCACCCCCATCAACCTGCACTTTTCCTTCCTGCCCTGCACTAGCCTGACTGGACCTGCACCCCTTGAGCCCTTCCAGTCCCTTATCTCACACTTATCACGTGGACCTACCTTCCCTTGCACTCTCTGCATTCCCCTGGGTCTGTCCACCTGGCCTCCCCAGGCACTCGCTTATCCGACTGGCCCTTCCACCCTGACATGCACACTCAGCCCCCTTTCCCCTCCGCCGCACTGCTTATTCCTGCACTCGCACGATGCGATCCAAATGTCACACGGCCTAGTAGGGCCATTTTGTTTGACTGCCCCCCCCCATGTCTTGTTGTGCCTTGAAACACATTGTGCATAGGCACCTTATAAATACCCAATAAATAAAATAAATAAATATTTATGCAGGGTTTCTCTTGTGCGCCTGTCTAGGTCCAGTATTCAGGTTTCTCAGGCTCCCGTAACCCTTTGGGCTTCTCCTACCTTGTATGTAAATGTCACTTAGTTCTTTAGGGCTCCCCAATGCCCTGTGCCCCCCCTGATATGTTTATTGCAGCAGGGCCTCTGTTAGGCATATGCCCATGCACAGGTTTCAGGGGTTTCTGGCTCCCTTAACCCTCCGGAGACATCTGCTCACCCCTCTCACCGGTGGTACCTTCTCGGTAGCGTTCGATTCCCTTTTTCTACCCGGGTTGGCAGTCGGCACATTTCTCATGCGGAAGTCTGTGATCTGATCTCTTCTGTGCGGTCTGGTCTCTGCGTTAACGGGCCTTAGGTCCACCAAGGCTTTGGGGTGGTTACGCCACCAGATTAGACGGTCCTTCTACCATCTGCTCTGGTTTTGTTGCCTCTCGAACACCTGCATTCTGGCATCTCCTTTTCAATCAGCTCGTTATACATGCTACCACTGGCTCCACAGTCTAGCATGGCTTTACCCCTCCAAGACATCTTCCATCAGAGGCTCGCCTCAGCGTAGGATTATTTCCCCTCCATTAAAGATTCCTCATCTTTTTATGTTCGTTGGCAATAATGAAAGGGATGAATCGTTTCTCTTTGACTGTTGAGTTCAGGGGTTATCCAGTTTACCTGAATCCAAAGAGAATGCAGTAATGTTACCGATATTTGAATCCAAAGCAGACGTAACATCAGTCCTTTTGTTCCCATATATGCAGACAACGTATTATTGATAGGGAGTTCCTCATAGGAATGGGAGTCCCTGTTCCCTAGAGCGGAGTCACTCCCAGTGAAGCCCCACCTTCGCAGACCACTAGGGAGGGTCTTGCTTAGCGGGCTCACCTACCTAGCCTGAAAGGGGGTGGTTTCTTTCTGGGGGGAAGGGATGAATGGCCCAGATTTATCACACCATATATCTGTTAATGTACACCGATAGGGTGGTACAATAGAATATGCCTAGCAAATGACACGTCAAAGACGAGGAGAAACCAAAGTATCACTGTTCGAGAATCCCCAGGAACAGAACTGTTACATTAGCACATGAAGGAAACAATACGTGGTATTGAAACACACCTAGTATTTAAACAAAGTAGCATACATAGCTGTTAGCATTGGAACACACATATAATTGTAACAATGGCTACAGGAGGGGTGTGTCGTTAAATAGTACTGTGCAGGCGTATTACACAACCTTTAGAACAAGCAATGACTGGCTATGTGAAGCTAACATGTTTGGTGAAATTATAACATAATTTCAATATAATGCCCACAAGGATAGGAAAGCATATGAACCAAAAAGGGTGCGACAACAAGCAATGAAAAACGTAATACACAATGAATCTAGACAAGGCACAATAAGAAGTACTGATTACAGAAGAGAGTCAAAATAACAGGATAGCAAAGAAAAACACTTCAGCCTTCAGTCAGCATAAAACCAAGAGCACAGAGCATGGACAAACAGTAACAAACCACAACAGGGAGCCAACTTAATGGGAACAACAAGAGGGTTGCCAAGTAAACCCAGGAAGTAGGAATACACTAAAAAGCAGTGCAAACTAAAACTCAGGAACCAAGTCCCAAAAGCAAGAGGACCAGCCACAACAGAAACAGTGCTAGATTGACAAATGGTGGACTGAAACAAACTGAGGCTATTAAAGCAGCCTATCGATGACATGCCTCCGTTGTGATTACATTTTAGCACCTGTTAGTCACAGGTGTCTGTATACTCCACACATCCTTCGCCTGCAAGGGTGGTGATCAAACAGTTTGCAAGCCATCCTGAGAAGCACATTCTTTAGGGGAAAGAACATAGAGGCTGCCATAAGAGTGATTTAATTCCATATCGAAAGTGAATCATGAAATTAATTTCTAGAGCTACTAGACCCCAACAGCCATGTGCCACAATTTTTTTTATTTTTTTTATCTGTTTTATTGGTTAAAGAATTATCAACCTTTAACAAGTCAAATCAGTCAGTATCATTTCCCCTTTCCCTCCCTCCTTCAGTATCTTCACCCCTCCCACAGAGTTCATCTGAGCCCTATTTTAGTCCATTTAATATCGATTCTATAAATCTTGGGGCTTCCAGGGTGGGGCCAATTTTTTGCACCGTCAATATTCGTTCCCAATATTCATCGTCCGTTGACGTGCTTATATTGACCACCCATTCTCCTAAATAAGAGTTCCTTTGGGTGTTAAGTGCGGGGCAGGCTAGCATTCAATGTTTTATTGATTCCAACTTATCTGTATCATTACAGAATCGACATCTGGCCTCTTCCACTGGTATTTGTTTCCTTAGGTATTGGATCTCCCTGGTTGGCAAGATGTTTAGCCTACATCTCATCAAGAGGTCCCTATATTTCGAAGAGGGGAACCTTCGCAAGTACGGCGGGGGGTCATTCAGTGCCTTTCGTTCCCAAATGATATTATGACAGTTTATATTCTGCCTCTTTAAATTGTCTGTTAGTTCCCAATCCTTTTCCCCGTAGCCTTTTCTTTGCTTTGTCCAGGTTTTCTTTCAACGTATCGGTTTTGATATTGTGACGCTCCATGATTTCTAGGCAATTCTGTTTCCAAGTACTAAGGTTAGGATCTGGATTTCTTGCCTCTTTATTTGCCAAGTGTTCAAACTGGATAGAGGGTTTATCTAGAATGCACTTCCAAAATAACAAGAGTGTCTTCCACAACACTATCGACTCCATCGATTGTAGTCTCAATTTGTGTCTGATTGTGGACACTGGGAGGGAATTTGGGAACCTGAGTACCCTTCTCCAGAAGAGTGCCTCAAGCAAGCCCCAGGTCTTCCAATGAAGATTTAGCAGAGATTCAGCCCCGTAGGTCAAGATCGCCACAACCTTTTGCTTTTAGAATAGAATCAGTGGCATCATAGAAAAGGTTCCGTAGCGTCGATGTAAGGCACGGGCTTGATTCGATAGTTTTATTAACTTTTCTTTGATAAAATTCTGTTGTGCCATCTCATTGATATTTTTGTTGATTAGGACCCCTAAGTAGACTGTTGATTCTACTATTTCCACCGGTTGATTGTCCAGTGACCAGGTGAATCCTTTTTTTGATGCTGATTTAGGACCTCGAGCCGACTGCATTATTAGGACCATAGATTTTTTCACGTTGATCTTAAGATGGTTTGTGCCTAAATAGTTCTTAAATGCCACCATGCGTCTTTGGAGTCCTATAGGAGTTTGATCAACAAACACGACATCGTCCGCATACAAAATCCATGAGAGTTCCTCATCCTGAAATGCTGGAGGAAATGCTCGAATTTGATCCTGGGATTCCTTCATATCTGCTAAATACAGAACAAACAGAAAAGGAGCCAGGGCACAGCCTTGCTTTATGCCTTTGGATGTCAAGATTTTTTCAGTCAGATCACCACCTTTAGAGACCAGTATTTGGACTGAGGTGTTGGTGTATAATTCTTGGATGGCCTCAAGCAGATCTTCCGGGCAGTTCCATTTTTTCAGTTTGGTCCACAGTTGTTCTCGACAGATCCCGTCAAAGGCCTGTTAGAGCTTGATGAAACCCAGGTATATATTCCTTTTTTGCTTCAATGCCTGTAGTTTTAGCATATTCAGAATGAATAAATTCAGGGATGTTCCTACACCACTCATGAAGGCTGTTTGTCGCTTATCTAGGATTCCCGATCTTATTGCCCAGTTCTTTAGGTCTCTCAACAAGATGGAGGAAAACAGTTTTTCTATAGAGTCGAGGAGAGCAATAGGTCTATAACTCCTCGGGTTGTTGCAGTCTCCTTTTTTGTATATTGGCACAATTAGGCCCTCTTTCCAGGACTTTGGGATGGTTCTTGTTTTTAGTATCTGCTGGAATAATACCAGAATAAAATCTGCCCCCTCTTCCTTATTTTCCTTCAACATACTATTCGAGATGCCGTCCGGGCCGGCTGCTCTCGATGAGCTCAGCTTTTGTATCCTCGATAGTATGTCTTCTCTATCAATGTTGATCGACCACTCTATTCCAGATTTTTGCTTGCTCTTCATTGCTTCTTTCTCTTGGAAGAGGTCCAAATAGAATTTTACCCAGTGCTCCTTTGATACATTGCTTGATGTTAGGGCTGTCTGAAGATCTTCACCATTGTTAATAATCTCCCAAAGAGACCTTGTTACCTTGTGACCTTGCTTATTGCTGCCATCATTTTCTCCGCATCTCCCTGTGCTCTCCATACCCTTGAGGATTTTAGCCAGTTCTTACAGGACTGTTCACAGTGTCTTATGTGTTCCTCTTTATTAGGGTTGGTGCCTTTCTGAAGTCGTCTAAGTGCTGTGCGATATTCCCTTCGTCTTTCCACCAGAGATTTATTATATGCATGTTTCCTTACCAGGTCTTTATTCTTTTTTATCCCACTCTTGACTTCGTAATCCCTCAGTAACCAGCCATATTCTGCAGTTTCATGATTCTCTTTGAATTTATGGGTGAGTCGCTCTGCCAGTTCGGGAATGGCTCATGCTTTTATTCTTAGCCTGTTCCATTCCCCTTGTTACTTCCATTTCGGGTACATTACGATAGGTCAATTCATCCGTCTTCCAAAGGAGTTCTATTTCTAATAGTGCATGGTCACTGGCTCGCTGAGGGATTACTTTCAAGGAATTGATCCATGGCAGGGTATTTCTGGCAACAAAGCAATAATCCAGACATGCACTTGCTAGATTCGCAGACCAAGTGTCGGCCCCTGGAGAACACCTTTTGTTTGGCCATTCAGCATCGACATCTCTCTGGTGGCCATTTCAACAAGCCAACGCTTTTCGTTCGATGCTAGAGTAGCTCTCCTTTTCAAGAGGCCGTTTTTATCCAACAATTTAATGTTCAGATTGCCACATATAATAATTAATTGTGCCTCATCCTCTACCATTGAGGCATCAATGGCCATCATGATATCCGCTAGGTATTTTCCTGTTTCTGACTCGGGGGTTTTCCAGTATGTATTAATTAGGAGTCTCTTTTCATTCCATCCTCTATTTTTCACTATTGTTGTGATCTGTACAAGAGGATTTGGTGTCCGATGATATAGGACTTGAAATTGGGAGTCATCTTTTACCAGGGTTATGAGCCCCGTACGTGGTCTTCCTAGAGGTCCTTTCTGGGCCGGATTTATATAAACCTAGTATCCTTTGCATAGAGGTGTTGTTCTAATGCAGGTCTCCTGTAGGCATATTAGTTCATATTTTCCTAGCAAGTTACTCTCTCCCGCATAAAGATGGCCAAACCCCTGAGTATTCCATGAGGCCAAGAGAGGTTTATTCCCCTCTCTGCTAGAAGCAATCTATTGTCTCTTTTTTTCCGATCTCATACTGGGGATGCGTGGTCGCGTTTCCTCTTTCTTCTGTGTTTTCTCCCTGCCTCCATCCCCTTTTGACTTCTGACTTGAGTTGTCAATCGTGTATCTCATCTTTATTAACTCAGTGTCTGTCATTTGCCGATCACTTTTTGGTTTATTTACTTGCCCCAGGCTGCGATCGTCTGTGTCCTCTTGATTTTGCTTGGCTTTTGACTTTCGGTTTGACCTTTCATCCAGCCGGTTCTTAATAGGTTTCCTTGCTGTGTTTTCCCTTGTTAATTCTGCCCTCTCTTCTACTGATCTTGGTGCCTTTGCATCTCGCCAGTCCCTTTTGCTCTCGGGATCAGTAAGTCTGTATCCCCACGCCTCCAATTTACTTCTTGCGCCCCACAATCTTTCCTTGAGTTTACTTGTCCTTAGATGTCATACAATTACGTCGGCTTTTGTTCATCAATGAATTCTACAATCATTACATCATCACTGTTGATTTTTAAGGTAGGTGGTAAGTCATTAAAGATTGCCATCAGATTATTCCTGTTCAAGACCATCCTTCGTTTATCTCTCCATGTCGTTCCATTTTTAGTATATGACAGGGGCCGGACTAACCCCTGTCGTCCCTGCTCCCCACTTGCTGTTTTTTTTCTGGGTTCCTATGACTTGAGTTCTCTCGCCCTTTTGGGTTCGGTGGATTACTGCCACTCGTCTGGGTTCTTAGTCTTTGTCTGGCTTCTAGCTGTTTTAGAAAATCTCGGGACTTCGTAGGACTAATAGATCTTCTTCTACCATCCGTGGAAGTTGTTCAATAATTTGGATTCTTAACATCTGTCTGTTTTTTCCTATCCTCTCTTGGCAAATGGTCTCGAGATTTTGATCTCCATTTGGATATGCTTCCTCGATGGTTATCTCCTCGACTCCTTTGAGTATTCCTTCTGCCATCCGTAGAAGTTGATCGAGGGTCTTGGTTCTTGGCAACATTCTTTTTTCCTCTAAGATCTTTTGGCGGGGTATCTCGTGATGTAGATCTCCTTTGGGGTGTGTTTTCTCGGTGCCTATCCCCTCCGCTCTTTTTATCATTCTCGCGTTCCTCTTTTTTTCGGATGACGCGAGCGGTCCTTTCCCAGTGTGCTCGCTTCCTTTTCCACTAGTTTTTCTTTGAGTTTTTTTTTTGTATCGCCCTTCCTCTGTGCTTCTTTTTTTCCCTGTTGGAGCACAATCTAACTGCTTATCTATTGCTTACCACTCAGATAAGCTAATATTGTCCCAATGTTCGTCCTCTTTGTTTTCTTCAATTGTTTCAATAAGGTCACTCAGGCAGCCACTTGTATCCATGCCATTTTCATTCTGTATGTCCCGGTCCTCGAATTGAATGGAATTCTCCTGTAGTGCACTTGCCAGGTTTAGTTCTCTCCTAGATTTCTTAAGTAACGGTTCTTCACCCACCTCTGTAGGCAGGTTGATATTTCTTAAAAAAGCTCTCGAGCCGTTTGCTTTCCGCTTGGATGCCTGTTTTTTGGTTTTCTTATGGTTCAGCCCTTTAGATTCTTTTTGTAAGGGATCTTCTGGGCTGACATTCTTTTTTTCCTGTTGCTGTACTACTTCCTTAAAGATCGGGTAACTCAATTTTATCTCATCTTCGTCCTCAATCAGTAGACAGTCTGAGTTAATGGGCCCAGGTGTCTTTAAGCCCTTTCCTAATCTTAGGGGGCCACCAACTCTTGACTTTGGTTTGTCCGCTTCAGGCTGATTTCTTCTCCGGTCAACCTCATCCTGTGCTCTTGTAGGATGTTGTTTTAGATCAGTCGTCCAGGAGGCTTGCTGATTCAGCTTTCTTATCCATATGATCTTCCTAGCTTCCATCAGAAGTTGCTTGTCATGTGTTTCTTGATGCGCCAGGTCACATAGGCGATTTTGCCATTGATGTGATAAATCTGATTCCTTCTGGAGTCTCCCGTCCAAATGCTTCGTGAAACACACTATTTCACACATTCCCTCCTCAGTTTTCAAGATTTGGGTATGTAGTGACTGCAGAGTTTCATTCATGGATTCGTAAAGTTTCAGGAATGGGGCAAGCGTGATATTCAATGCTGCCATCACCACATTCTGAGTGTATGCAAGATCGTCCCTCTTCCCCTTACAGCACATCTCGCTTATTTTCCCCAGGGAGATATCATCGATCTCCACTGTCTTGATCTTGTAGGGGGCCCTCTGGGGGAGTTGACCTCCTTGATCCATCTGTCTTAGGCTAGGATTTTGATATCCTTTGCCCCATAATCGTGAGGGAATTAATTCTGGTTCGTCCATTGGGTCTTCCTCGTCATCAAGCGCAGCCAATTTGTCCTTAATAAAAGAGAGGCTTCTCCTTTTTTCCCTTACTATTTTACCAGTAAGGTTTGAAATGTCCTGAATTAGTTTGGAGGCAAGGCTCGAGTTGCTGGGGGTTTCATGCGCATTGCCACTACTGCCGATTTGAGGGGCGACGTGTGGCTGGGACCCGCTCCCCATCTCCCTGCTGTAGTCCCGACTTAGTTCCGTATTATTAAAGATGTCTGGAGTGCCTGAATAACTCAGACGGGCCCCCAGCACTGGTGTATAACTCCCGACATGATTTTCCTCCGGCTTCTTCGGCCCCACTTGTGAATGCAGGTGTCCTGCCGGGCTGATGGATTTATCTTGGGGAGCCGTTTGCTGTTGGGGCGGGTCTTTCACTGTAGTTAATGCTTCTTTTACCAAGCCCTTCTGAATAGTGTTTATACCGCGATTGTCCCTCATTCCCTTAGCTTGTATATGGGGTTCTTCTAGCCATACTGGATCACACGGCACTTCAGGGTCCATGAGTGGGACTTGTTCTTGCAATTCCAGCGCTGGTGGCTTTCCTTTCAAATCCTTGCCTGACGGAGCCTCTTTAGTTGGATATTCGATAATCGGGGTCTCCAGGTGTAGCTCCAGCACGGGACAGTCGCTTGTCTCACTTACCAATCTTAGCAAACTAGTAGGGTCAGCCGGGGTCAGGCATCCCTCCGTCTGTGGGGTATGCGAGCTTGTATCTCCCTGGGTCGTGGCAGCCACTGCTATGGTATTTACGGAACCAGATGAAACCTGTATGATTGTTATTTCTGGGTCATCCCACCTACCTAGTGAGTCTGTGGATGAGCTTTCTTCCATATCTGTCGTGGATTCTGAGGGCGATCCCTTCTCCTGGGTTTTAGACAAGAAGGCAAGGCGGCTTTGTTTCAAGGGCAGTAAGCCTTTGTTAGGACCTCCCCTTGCTGGTGACAGGTCCTCGGCAAGAGCCGGGTAGGAGGCTGTGCGCTACCTTACCTGGTGTCTAGTTTTCATTCTTTCTGTCGCCCCCATATCCGAGGTGTCGCTTTTGAGACGGCCCATCGTCGTGCAGCTCCTCTCTGGGTATTAAATGCAAGTGTGCAGGAATATATCAGCTAACAGATTTCTTTCAGTTCTGCACCCGATAGCGTCGGATACTCTGTGGATCAAAGGCCGGTGGCCCGCAGTCTCCACTTTATGATGGTTGGTGCACGCTCTTGCACTTAGAGGTGTATTTGCTGTACAACAGCTTAATGTTCCTTACCCTTGCGCCGAAGCCGCCGAACAGCCTAACAGCACCAGCCCTTCTACCACCAGGGCTTACGCTGCAAGGGTGGTTTGGCCAACAATTTATGTCCACATGCGGTCACGTGATATGTCACGTGCGCGTGGTAAGCCCCGCCTCCTCCAGGAAGCAGAGAGCAGCAAGAGCTCCTGCTCGCAATGCTGCTGGGCTCACAAGATTCAATTTCTCCTTCACAAACGCTCGTTTTGAAAAGCGCACTTCCTCTGGTAGCAGGTATGTCTTGAGGCACATTCTTGCACTGAAAGGGCAGGCACATGCCGACCCCCACTGAGCAGTGCAAATAGGAGAATAAAGGTCATTGTGACAGATCTCTACCAAATAACGTGGATAGGTCTTCACTGATCTCTAGTAAGATTGGTTGCATCCCCTTATGGGTTTTGTGGGGTAGGTATATGCTTCCAGAGCGCCCGTGAGTGAGATGTGGCACTTTCTACTTAAATATGCACAGCTTCAAGATTGGACTGTGGTTTAAAGAGTCCCCGAGATCTCAGTCAGCTTCTAGGAGAATGTGGTAACTGTGGTGCCCTTCAGAGACAGGCATTCATCCATTGTCTGCAATATGCAATGCCTGTCTCCGTCTCTCTAAAGGAGACAGGCATTTGTCAGCTCAATGATAGCTTGAGTGATTATTTGATTCAAGAAGCGATACGTGGTTCTTCAGGTCGATGCCATGAGTTGAACTTGGACACGTCCTTCAGTACACAGACTGTGTTCATTTGAGTAAAGGATGTGGGTGCATGTTTGTAAGGTGGCAATGTTGGAGAATTGACGGGTATGGACAAAGGTTTACAAAACCTTTTTGTGATCTATTGAAAAAGCAAAAAGTTGAAACTCCCAAGGTGGAGTAATGCCCTTTAGATAGCACGTGTTTCTGCACTGCATGTGTCTTTTTCAAATCAGGGCAAATTAATCACACTGATCTCAAATGACATCATGTTTTTTTAAAAAATGTCTTTATTGGTATTTATGCATGCCAACTTAACATCGCATCGACAGAGACACCTTTTGCAGAAGGCCGGCAAGTAGTGTATTACAACGAAAAAGAGCAACAAAATAAAACATGAACGGAACACAAATTAGACCCAACAGTGGGTGAGTCTTTGGGTCTCTAGGGGGGGAGACCGCGGGGGAGCTATCCACAGGGGGGTGTCGGGGGAGCTGAATGTCTTAGGTTGACAACTCGAGTGGCGGGGCTTACCGCATGTTCGGGTGAGGGGCTCTGGCGTGGTGCCGGTCTCCCCGGATCTCGGGGTGTCAGCAGGCGGGTTGGATTCGGTCCTAGACCTGTTTGCAGCTGGCAGAGAGGGGTCCTGTTCCGGCTTCCCCTGCTAAGTCTGAACCCCCATTCAGCGAAGGTTGGGGGGCTGTCTCGATAAGCCCGGGTATTTCCCTGTGTAGTCCAGGAAGGGGGACCAGATTTGTTCAAATTTGGCAGAGTTGCCGAATCTTAGGGCCGTGATCTTCTCCGCCGCCACTGTCTCCCAACATTTGGACCACCACATTTGTATGGTTGGGCCCTCGGGGTTCTTCCAGAGTCTGGCCAGGGCGATCTTTGCTGCTGTCAAGAGTTGGGTGCATAAGTCCGCTATGCGGCCTGTCAGTCGGAACTGGACCTCGCCTGTAGCCCCCAAGAGAAAAATGCCCGGGTCCCAGGGGATCGTGAGGCCCGTTATCCCTCTGATCTGGTCCAGGACCTCCCTCCAGAACCGCGTGGACTTCGAGCAGGTCCAGAGCAAGTGAAGCAGCGTGCCCCGGTCAGGGCAGCCCCTCCAGCACTGTGGGGGAAGGGCTGGGTTGAATTTGTTTAGGGCTTCCGGGGTGCGGTACCAGCGGTAACATACCTTATTGGCACCCTCTCTGTTTGTCGTGCATCTGGAGCTCTTGTGGGCACAGGCCTAGATCTGACTCCATTCCTCCGGCTCAATAGATTTGCCGATGTTTTTTTCCCAATTGAGCATGTACAGTTTTTTTTTGGACGGTTCCGACCTGTCGAGCAATTTGTATAGGGTCGAAATTTTTCCTTTGGGGGGATTCGACGAGAGGGTCCGCTCTATGGCTGTTAGCTCCCTGCCGCCTAGTTTCTTGGCCGCTCTGCTGGATAGCCAATGCCTGAGCTGGGCGTACCGGAATCTTTTCCGACTCCAGAATCGAGAATTTAGCCTTGCATTCCCCAAAGTTTAACGGGTTCCCATTCACGTAGAAATCCGCCCTGGTTCTCAAGCCGCCCTCCTGCCATCTGATAAAGATGTTTGGGACCAGACCCGGGGAGAAGTCGGGGTTGCCCAAGATTGGGGTGAGCGGACCTGTTGGGCTGCTTTCCTCCAACTCGACACGGTATTCCACGTTGCCGGTAGTGTGCCCGTGTGCCTGTTGCCGGTAGTGGGATGTTTCCTGCTTTCATGTGGGGGAGTGCTTTGATCGGGGAAGGGCACCAGTCCTCCTCCAGTTTCAGCCATCTAGCTCGGTTGGTGGTTGCTTTCCAGGCAAAGGCGTGGGCGAGCTGGGCTGCAAGGCAGTATCTGGCCACGTCTGGAACACCCAGGCACCCGAGGGCAGGGCCGCGGAGCATGATGTGTCTTGGGATACACGGTTTCTTGCCCTCCCAAACATATTTCAAAATGGCTCTTTTCAGTTTTTGCAAGGCTTTCGTGGGGATGGTTGTGGGGAGTGCCAGGCAGAGGTAGAGCAGTCTCGGGAGCAGGTTCATTTTCAGCGCCGAGATAATAATAATAATAATAATAATTTGGAACTTATATAGCGCTACGAACCCTCAGGTATCTGAGCGCTGCTTATTATTACCCACGGTGTGTGGTGCTCATTTATCGACCTCGGAAGGATGAAAGGCTGAGTTTGGCCCTGCCGGGATTCGAACCTGCGTCAGCAGGCTCTGCACGGATGTCAAAGCGAGCGTTCTACTCGCTGTGCCACTTGACCGGCTGAACCAGGAGATTTCCTGCTTGCGCCAGCGGCCCAGGTCGGCCTTGAGCTCTTTGAATAGTTGTGGGAAATTTGTTCTGTACAATTTTCCCGATTTAGACAGGATCTGGACACCCAGGTAGTTTATCTGCGCTTTGGCCCACTGGATCGGGTAGGAGGTCTGCAGTCTCTCTATGATGTTGCCCGGCATGTTGACTCCCATGGCCAGACTTGGCGATGTTGATCGTGACACCGAGTTTAGTCAGTAATTGGAAAATAACTGTCACAATACCCCCAGCAGAACTGAGAATTTAAAGTCTAGCTTTAGATGGTGTTAACCTCGAAGAGGGGGCAAATTGTCTACATTTATATTGTGTTGATTCTTTTTATTTTTTTATTTTTTTGAATGTTTTTGGATATAATTGATTGTTTTTCTTTTGAATAACTGTATTCTGATTTTGCATGAAAAATTGTGTATATTAATATGGATACTTGTTTCCTCCATTTGTATATATTGTGTTTGTTTTGGAATTTTCCTTTAGCCAACTGTGTTTTGTAATTTACAGACTTTGTCTGTTAGCAATAAAAAATCTATTTTTGTAAAAATTCTGAAACGGAATTGAAAATGTGTGGATTCCAAAGACTTTAAAAGACCACAATGAAGACATAGGTGGACATGTTAATAATAAACATATACCTAGGAGCCTTTTCCAGATAACAGGAAGTCCAAGCTAGGACTCTTTGACCAACTTGAGTTGAGTAATATACAGACTCCTCGAGCCATGCCTTTGGTATTGAGGAGACTACTATTAATTTAATTTATATGAATGTCTAGTGAACTTGTCAGGACACTTTTTTGTTTCTTATCTTATTAATTACCCAGTCCTTGACAAAGTAGGGAATCGCCCTTTAGTACATTATTAGATCGTGAACCCAGAGGCTTCTTTAAATTCCTCCAGCTCCTCCCATAGAGCCTGCATGGACCCCTCTGCTCGGGTGAGGGTGAGCAGAATATCGTCCGCGTAGAGTGCTGTTTTGTAGGATTCTCCCTTAAGTTCCAAGCCCTGGATTGGCAGGTTGTTCCGGATCCTGCTGGCCAGTGGCTCCATGGAGAGGGCGAAGATGAGTGGGGAGAAGGGGCATCCCTGCCTGGTCCCCCTCGTGATGTTGATTTTCCTGGAGCAAGCTCCGTTCAGTCTCAGGTGGGTGGACGGATGCTGATAATTGGCGAGAGCCCATTTCCTAAAGTTCGGGCCATACCCATAATGGCGAAGGGTTGCATCTATGTAGCCCCAGTCTAGCATGTCAACCGCTTTGTGCGCATCCAGTGAGAGAACCACCAAGTGGGAGCCCATTCTGTGTGCTGACTCAATGATATTGATCATTCTTCAGATGTTGTCCTGCATATTGCGGCCTGGGATAAACCCTGTTTGATCCGGATGGATGATATCTGGGAGGATGGGGGCTAGTCTCTTGGCCAAGATTTTGGCAAACAGTTTGGCGTCATTGTTCAGAAGCGTGATGGTCTGTATGACGCGGAAAGTGTGCGGTCTTTGCCCGGCTTCAAGACGAGGAATGTGGAGGACTCTTCCATAGATGGTGTAGTGGCCCCCGACGTTAGGAAGGAGTTGAATAGGGCAGCCAGCTGCAGAGCCAGGATGTGGGCAAACTTCTTATAAAATGTTGCTGTGAGCTGGTCTGACCGAGGGGACGTGTTCTTCAAAGAGTGCTAATCGTGTCGGATACTTCCTCCTGATAGGGTACTCCAGAGCTTCTAGCGACGGGCGTGTCGGGAGCTTCTGGTGGCCACCAGGAATCTAGCCCGGGCCGGGGCAGTTGTGGGGGGTCCAGCCATAATGCCTTCGTGGTGCTGCATCATAAGGTCGAGCTTCTCAGCCTCTAGGTAGCATAAGGTGCCGGAGTGGTCCGACAGGCATTGGACGAAGTTCCTTGTTTGAGTTTTCTTTAGTTTGTGCGCTAGGAGGCGGTTCGCCTTATTGCCATTAAGATAGTAGAATTGTTTGGTGTACTGTAGAGCTCTGGCCGCCCGGTCTGCCTGGTGCATTTCTAGTTCTGCCTGTGCTCGTTTGAGGTCGCGGCCAGTGCCTTTGGCCGGGCGCTTTTTAAAGCTAGTTTCCAGCTCTATTACTTTCCTCTCCAGGTTGGTTTGGAGTAGTTGGTTCAGACGGCGGAGCCTTGCTGCGCATCCTAGGTGGTTGCCAGGTTGACGTCCGGGGTGGCGTTCTCCTTGAAGTAGTTCACCAGTGTTTCCGCTAATCAGCGTTGAAGACTGTGTCCGAGAGGATTAGGTCATGGAATTTCCAGGGCCTGTGGAGGGGTTTCGGAAGCCCCTGGGTACGAAGGCTCAGAGTCACTGGTGCATGGTCAGAGATGGTGATGTGTCCTATGTCAATGTCCTCAGCGCAGGGGGCCAGAGGGCTTGAGGCTAGTATCAGATCAATCCTCGAGTATCCCTTGTGCACATGCGACAGGTGTGTGTAGTTTCTTGCTCCTTGGTTGAG
The DNA here is from genome assembly GCF_040938575.1 of Ambystoma mexicanum. Lineage (NCBI taxonomy): Eukaryota > Metazoa > Chordata > Amphibia > Caudata > Ambystomatidae > Ambystoma > Ambystoma mexicanum. Next base: position 956,993,339 of record NC_090921.1, on the reverse strand, counting down.
GAATCTCCAGATGTCCAGGGTTTCTGTTTCCCTTAGGAATTCGGCCAAGGCTAGGGTGTTAACAAAGTCCTCTCTCGAAGGCGGGAAGGGTTTGTCCAAGTTGGGGTCTGGTGGCAGGTTGAAGTCCCCCCCGATGAGTAGTTGGCCTCTGGCAAAGGCCGCTATGTTCAGTAGGAGCCTGCAGAGGAAAGGGCCCTGGTCCTTGTTGGGGCTGTAGAGGGCAACTAGGGTGATCGGTAGCTCGACCAGTAGGCCTCTGAGTACCAGGAACCTGCCCTCAGGATCCTTTTTGGTGGTAACTTGGGTAAGGGGTAGATTGCCGCTGATGAGGATCGCGACCCCTCTTTTTTTTTTGTTTCGCCGAGGCGAAAAAGCGCCTAGGATAGTTTTGAAAGTTGATGCGCTTCTCGTCGGGCTCCAAGTGATGTGTTTCTTGGAGGAAGACTATGTCTGAACCCAGCCGAGCCAACTTTTGCTCCACTAGTTTCCGTTACCTGGGTGCGTTAAGGCCCCAGACGTTCCAGGTCGTCACTTTAATAGTCTGTTCCGGGGTCCCCATCCGAAGCTTCTGTGGAAAAGTGTTCCATCGCCCTCCACTGCATTAAGTCCCCCTGACCCATAATGATTTGTCCTTTTTCTGTTGACCTCCCCTCCCTCCCCCCAACCCCAAGAATGAGCATCCAGGTCAGCCTTTTGCCAATGGGGGGGCAGGCAACCGGTCCAGCACGCCAAGTCAGCTGAAGGAAACAGTGCCTCTTGTGTAAACGGTGAAACTGGTGGGGAGAGCCGCATGGAAGACTCCGGGGAATACCCCCTCCGATAGGCCAATGGGCTTCGACAGAAGGCTTAGGGGCCATCTTGGCATAAGAACTTTGAAGAGTTGAACGATGCCTGTTGGGCAGGTCCCAGGGGGAGACGGGTCGTCCGGGCCCTGGGCTGGTGAGTTCATGTGTGTGATCTCCATCTGATGCGGGGGCCCGGGCTGCGGGGAGCTGCAGGCCGGCGGGCCGCCCGATCCCGCGAGGCGGGTCGAGGGCTTAGCTGTTGTCATTCTTCTCGTTTTTGCCAGGGGGGCCGCGCGGCCTGCGCCGTCTCTCGACTCAGGTCCAGGACTTCAGGGGCTCCCGCTGCCCTCCCCCCGAGGGTTCGACTGATGGATCCGGCGTCTCCTCTGGATTCATGAAGTTTGCCGCTTCTCTGGGGGTAAGAATGTGGCGGGATTTGCCCTCCGAGGTGAAGGAGAGGGAGGCAGGGAATCCCCAGCGGTATGCAATCTTCCTCTCACGGAGCCAGTCAGACAGTGGTTTTAGGGCTTTCCTCTTTGCTAGCATCCCGGAAGAGTACAAGTTTCTGGCCTTGCGCATGATCTTTTCTTTGACCTTAAAGAAGTGCACACTCACTAGTACGTCTGACGGGGAGGCACCGCTCTGCCTGGACCTGGTTCTGTGGACTCTATCCAGCTCTAGGGGGGGCCCCATCCGGGAGGGTTAGGATGAAGCGCAGGAGGTAGTTGACATAGGGCCCCAGCTCTGCATCGGAGATTGTAGGGGGGGATTCCCCACAGGCGGATGTTATTGCGCCTGGATTTATTCTCGGCCTCCTCCTGTTTCCACTCCAGGGCCTTGCACCTGGCCTCCAGCGTTGCAATTCGGTCCGCGCTTTTGCCAATTTCAAAGTTCTGCTCGAATAGGGTGGTTTCTATTTCTTCTGTTCGAGACTCGACTTCGCCCACCCTTTTGTCCAGGGCAGAGAGCTTGCCTTTCAGTTCCTCTGTACCTTTTTGGTATTCTTTGGTGATCGCCGCAAGGAGGTCCTGGAGGTCCCCTTGTGTTACCTCTTGCACTGATTGGTCAAGGCTGGCGTCCACCTGGGAGTCTGAGCCAGGGCCCTTGAGGCGCTCTCCCCACTTGGGCTTCTCCGTCGTAGACGCCGTGAATAGGGGGGAGATGTCTATTTGCTTCGGGGGTTTGGTGTTCCTGGACATTCTGAGATATGGGTCACTGGGCCCTTGGGAGTGGCCCCCCAGGTCGGTCGCCGGCTGTGGGCTGCTGTCCTGACCTCTGCCCGTGTTGATTGAGGCACTGCCCTGCTCCCAAGCACCCGATGTGCAGCGGTGGGGCTCCTGGCTTGGCCGGCGTGACGGGGACCCGTGTCAGAGGGAGGGTGGGTTCACAGATGGATCGGGGGTGCCAGGCCCGATGGATTGTGGAGGAACTCTCTGTGCTGCCTGAGACCGGGGAGCGCCGGGGCCCCGCGCTGCGTTGCTGGAGTGCGGGTCACCGGGTTACTGTACCAGCGATTCAAGGATTCTGTCCAGGCGCTTGGGGATCAGCTAGAGGCAATCATGAATCTGCAAGCTGCTGGTCGCGAGAATAACAGGCCCCGGTGAGCAGCATGGAATTCGGGGCGTCAGCACGGTGGAGGTAGGTTGTGGTGTGATGATTATGGAGGCCTCTATAGATCTTCTTGGCCTCACTCCCGCCCGGGCTGAAGGAGGGGCCAGGAGCGGAGCGATGGGCCTCCTAGCAGATGCCTGGGGTTCACGCCCAGGGCCTATGGGGGTTCAGCCGCCAGCGCAGGTCCTGGTGCGGGTCACCAATGAGGTTGAATCTGGGGAGGAGGCTCTGCATCCACGCCTCACACTCCCCCGCACCAGTGGACAACCTCCACGTCGTACGCCGGACCCGGAACACAAGCGGGGCAGTCGTCCGGGGGCCCGGTTGGCATAGGATGGCGCCGGGGGACAGGCGCAGAGCGGAGCCCCAGGAGGGAGCCTCAGGAGGGCTTCAGTTTAGCAGAGGAGCTGCACAGATGGCCGTTGCAGCCAGCTCCTCATGTGGCAAGTGAAGGCTTCATATGCAATGCAGCGCCCGCCATTTTGAAGCAGAGGCACGGGGACCGCACCAGTGTCCCCCCAGGATTTCACGGGATCCCGCCAGTCCCGCCTGCCGAAAATCTGCCTCCGAATGCAGGGACCCCTCCGGAGCCGGGGACACCGTCAGGTGATAATAGGTATACAGCCTCACCAGGTCATTTTCTTGTTGGCGTGCGGACACGGACAGGAGCACTCAGAGAACTTGACCAGCCATCTTGGCACCAAGCCATGCCCCCCATCACATAATTTTTAGTCTTAATCGCATCTTCTTTAAATATCAGTTTCTATCCAATGTTCGTTGGGTTCCTTGTGTGAAGAGCAAGCCGACGCGAGGAGACGGGAACTTTTAGGTGGGTTTGGAACTCAACGAACATTGGCTAGAAACTGATATTTTAAGAAGATGCGATTAAGACTAAACATGATGTGATTTGAGTTCAGTGTGATTAATTTGCTCTGATTTGAAAAAGGCACATGCAGTTCAGAAACACGTGTTAACCAAAGGGCATTACTCCACCTTGCGAGTTTCAACTTTTTGCTTTTCCAATAAATCACAAAAAAGGTTTTGTATACCTAACGAATTAGTGTGGCGCAGTTCTTTCTTGAGAGGAAACAATCCATTTGCATTCTAAACAGAGGTAGGGGGCTTTGCCTCTGCTTTTCATCTACATACTTGTGACACACCAATATTACAAATTGAAAGTGGGCGCAGGGCCGAAGACAGTTGGCACAACAAAACCCCAACTACCTATTTCAAGTATTTCAATAACAAGGTGCATGGCACAATTGGACTGATGGTGTGGTGTCTGCAGCAGTTTGATTCATGTTGATTTGTAAGGCGCTATACACAACCTTCGCTTTGGAGCACCCTAGAGATATAATGCCAAGCTATAACTATCCTTCATGTCAGGTGTACCCTCTGCTGGCCCTCATTTTTGCTTTTCAGTTACGAATGTGAAGGCGACGTGTTTTGCATTATGTGTATAAAAAGTGCAGCTTTGCAAAAACATTTTTTTTTTGCTTGACCAACAAGAAGGCAGCTTTGTGCACATTTATAGGTATTCAATTGATCTCTTCTCTCACAAGTAAACCAATCATCTTCTATGGACTTCTGTGGGGACTTGGTTTTGAAATGCAAATGGCCCATCACAGTTAACAGTTAGCTTTTCTTTCCTATAGAATCGGAATTTCACATGTCACAGGTGGCGCAAAAGACACACTTGAATCTCAAGGTGACTTCAAGAGTCTTTATTGAATTACATGTAGGCCCAGGGTTGTCCCTCTCCCTCTCTCATCTCCCTTGGTACCTCCTCCCTGACCCATCCCCTTTCCCAGTTACCTCTACTGATCGGCAACCCCTACTGTCGCAAACTCCTGGCTTCAGTTACTGGTGTCTTCCTAAAATGTTGCCTCTCTAACTCCCTCAGGGGCTTACTCACTGTCCCTATCCTAGCCAGTTGTAAGTGCTCTGAGGGGGTTAGCAGTTGTACAGTTGGATTCAGGCATGTTCATGAATGCTCAAGCTTACCTCTTCCTTAATACTGATACGATCGCACCTTCCTTCTAGTTCCACCTGATGTTTCAATCCTCTTAGCGCTCACCTTCAACCTTTGATGTTATGTCTTCTCCCACACCACTCAACTAGTCCTCTTCTGTACTACTAGTCCCCTCCTTCTGCTAATATTAGCCTTCTCCTCCCACTACCACTCTCCTCCCACTGCTGCTCTGGTCCTACCACTACCACCACTACTCTCCTCCTTCCACTACTACTCAAACACCCTCCCCTCCCCCTGTATCCCTAGAAGTGAGGTGGGCACTATAACTTACATGGTTATAAATAGTGAGGTGTGTGCTATATACCTGTCTGATTTTAGAATGTCAAGAATCGTGTGGGTCTATAGCCCTGAGACTGTGTTTGAGGGTCAAGAAGCATGCCAGTCCCTACTAGGAGATTGTGTTCCATGGTCAGAAGGTCTGTTTGGTGCTGTATCCCTGAGACCATATTTATAGTTTAGATCTAGATGGAGGCCAGTATCCCTATCATTTAATACAATCCTGATGCACTGTAATGTATCTTTTTCCTAACATTCAGATAATCGGCTGAAAACATGGTGTCCTCCCAAGGATATGGTGCCTCCCTTTCTTCCATAGTGGTCAGCTCACTCCCTGTAACCTGTCGAAGATGTAGTGCCAAGTTCACTTGCAAGGGTTTTGTTCCCAGATCACTCTCTTGGCAGCTTAATTCTGAGATGTGGAGCCCAGCTCACTCTGCTTGGCACTCTCAGGGATATAGTGTCCAGCTCCCTCTCAGGGGCATAGGGCCATGCCCAACAGGCCTGAAAACCAAATGCTTCTACCCTCTGCCTGGGCTGCCCTTCTGGGCATGGTGTGATATCATAGGTTTCTCTAGTCCTGTCAGTTCTTTCAAAAATCCCAGTTCTCTGCAAGCTTTCAGCTCTCTCTGCTTTCTCAGCTTGTTCAGTTCTCCAAGCTCTCTCGACATTGAAGGCCTCACAGCACTCTCAGCCTGCCCAGCTCTTCTAACTTTCACAGCTCACTCATCTCTCCCGGACCTTTCAGCTTTACCAGCTCTATATTGTCTCTGTGTTTCCAGTTCTAGCAGTTCTCTTATTGGTCAGCTCTCTCAGCTCACTTCAACTTCTGATCTTGGTCAGATTGCTCTGCTCTCTGTGATCCAGGGGTGGACAGGCCTAAAAGGAAATATGGAGATTTTACGGTAAGCCTCTGCACCGTGGACCTCTTTTGTGTGATAACCTATTTTACTTCCACATTTTCTCATGCTGAAAATGTGTTATATCGGTCCAATTTGAAAATTATTTCCATGAACATTTGGTTTCCAGTCCACCCCTGCTGGGATTGTTCCTGCACTCTTCCAGACGGTTCTGCCTATGTGCTACTCTTGCTCTATTTTCCCCCTTTTTATAAGTAGCAGGCTATTTGTGGGCTCTCAAAGCAGGCTTTGGTCGTATGGGTCCCAATTGGCGAGGTTTTCTCCTAACCATTACGACTAGTTGGGGTCCCTCATTGAGCAATTTGTCTCACCTGTGCACTCTTCATGCAGCATAAGCCTTCCACTGGCACAGCAGCCATTTTTAAGTTAGGCGATGCACGCCTCAATGTTTGTCTGCTGTCCAGTCACTTCTCAACTGTGACTCAGGCCCTGCCAGTGAAGCAGTGCAGAGACAATACAGTGAGTCTTGTATTCCTTCTGATCTATTCATGGAGTCTCTACTTATTCCTCTGAGGGGCACGAACAAATGTTCTTTCTTGGAGAGGGGACCCACAACAATGATCCACTTTCTCCTTTTTCCTAACTAGGGCTCCCACTGAGGTTTCACATGTGGCTCCTCACCTCCTGTATAGTTCCGGGTCAACTTCATTATCTCCATACAAGAATGAGAGACAGGGTCCAGGAGAGGGACAGCCTTAGTTAGCAGGGTCCTCTCTGGGGTATGTGGAGCAGGATGCTGATATCCCAGCTTTCCCTGGTCCCCAGAGGCATCTTCATCCCCTTGCACAATGTCAAGGGACTGCCTTCATCACTGTGTGTAAATAATTGCAGTGGCAACAGGAGCATAAGGAGAACCCGTCATCTATCCAGATGAAAGTGAAGATCAGGGTCACAGGGTTATGTGACGAATCCACGGAATGTGTCCCCTTTCCCCAAAGGGGGATCCCACTGCCTTTTGGACTGGGGGCGGTAAGCCTGCTAAGTCTAACACGCCCTAAGGGACAGGGAAAGTTGAATCCCACTGGGGTGACCCCTCCCCCCTTTAGAGGACCAGCAATCCCCAAAGATGCCCCAAAGGTCTACTAGTTGTGTTGGATATATGGGAGTTAACTTGTGTACTAACTTACAGGCACAGAAGACTGGCATGGTTTTTGACCCTTTTGTGACTCGTCCATCTCAGAATCGAAAGCGGGAGACAGACCCACACCCTCGCTGTCGGAGCAATAGAGGCCCAATGAGCAAAGCTGATGGGGGAGAAGTGTTGATGGGAGCTGGGCCATTGGACTGCAAAGGAGGAGAGCCCTCAGAATGCTGAGAATCTCTGCCGAGACTCTGCATTTAAGAGTCTGACACAGGAAAATGTCAAGTAGTCAAAGCTGCTCAATCAGTGGAGGAAGGGTGTGGTGTGAAACCGAGGTTGAAGTTCCACATGAGTCCAGTGGGAAGGGCAGCCACGAATGACATGGAGGGCTGGCAGGGACCCGAAAAAGCAATACTGCATTGGCCTACCTAACAGCCAACCCAGAGGAAAACCACCTAGAGAGAAGAGGTATATGGTTGCCCCAGGGAGCCGGGAAGAGAGCGGAAAGCCCTACCACAGACTCAAACCCAAGGTGGGGTAACCCCTAAGGCCAGATATGAGTGTCTCAACCTCAAGGCAGGGTAACCTATGAAAAAAAACAAAGTGCGGTACCAACGACTTAACCCCAGGGCGGGGTTACCAAGAGCAATCTCCAAGGTGGAACAATTGATACCAAACCTAAAGGCAGGGTACCAGAGAGTCAACCTGAGGCAGGGGAGCTGAGATCCAACTCCAAAGCGGGGTAACCATAGCCAGACCCCAAGGTGAGGTAAACTCAACCAAACCCCAGGGAGGGAAACACGAAAACCCCAGAAGCAGGTAGAAACCAGGAGAAAAGAGACTGAAACTAGATTCTGTAGTGGGAAGCCCAGATAGAGGGCCTGCATCGGCCTTGCAAACCACGGGTTCCCCATAGGTGAGGAAAGACCCACGACTAATGACCAGGTCCAGGATCTGACCAGGGAAAAGGGGCTAGGAATATACAGAGACAAAACTGAAAGAGGGGAAACTGGAAGAGACACTTGAACTGTTTCTTTTTTGTAACTGGCCAACCAGGCTGAGGGAGCCGTCTTGGATCACGAGACATAACAGTGGGGTCAGAAACCAGCGACCACTTCCTTTATTGGGCAGAGGCCTTATTGTGTCTTGGCTGAAGTTAGGCTCTTTAAACAGAAAGAGGATTCAACTTGGGAACCCTCCCGTCCCCTGCACACTTTCAAATGTTTGGATTAATCCAATACAGTTGTTTAAACTGCGTTATATGCATTGTACATACATTTGTTTCTAACACATATGGTCAGACACAGGAGTGTGAGATAAAAAAATATATATCTTTATAGTCAGGCTGTATTATTTTCAGCAAGAATTATAGTTCAGACAAAGATTATTTACAGTGCATAGAAACAGTATCAATAGATAAAGCTCAAATTGAAGAAAAATGGAGTCCAAATTGATTAGCGACGCGTTTCGAGGAAGTTCTCCTCTTCTTCATAAGGCCACACTTGGACTCTTAATGTAAAAGGAAAGCATAAATTCAGTAAAGAAAATTTTGTAAGCACAATGCATAGACTGTTCATGTCATATTAAATGTATACAGTTAAAAAATAAATGGCATTAATTGTATTTAGAACATTAATCTGTCCCTAAAAAATAGGGAATTGAAACAATGTAACATGTTCTAATATGCATTGTAATTCATGCAACATTATAAGATTAACTAGGTTGCCCCTGCTCGAGAGAGGGGCTGAAGGTCTACTGAAGCATCTTTTCCTGCAAAATTAACTGTATAACGTCCATCATACTGTGATTTAGTAGAGTACTACCTCTAATGGGATCTATCACGTGGATGGTGAAACATAAGCTAAAGAAAATTAAATATGTAGGTAAAACAACACACAGATAGTTCTTAGGCTATATCAATCTAATATGGAAGAAATACAAAAATCGTTACCTCTGTGAGTAGAAAGTGCCGGAAACAGAGAACCGGACGGAGCGGTGAAAATAGATAGACAGTCTTCGTACACCAGTTGGTTCCTTAAAACATGGCTAATTCCCAAAAAGATACCAGAAATCTAAAGAAAACAAAGCCTGATCAATGCCAAGCTCAATGTTCAAACGTAACAGTCATAGGTGTGAGATAAAAAAAATTGAGTAACATACCTAACCAGAATATGGAGGGCGGAAAATAATCAATACAGCGGCCCACATAAGGATGTAGAACTTAAGTATCCCGCCGTCACTACAGAGGTGCCTCAGTATGTGGGAATTCTGTCATACGAATAGCCAAACTGAACAGGAATGAAGTCCTGATTAGTATAATATACCTAGCAATCTGATATGAAGTAATGGAAACATAATATGGTGTTTAATCAAGGCAAAAAATGTAAAGAATTACCGTGGTAAGAATGTGCAAATGGCACAATTCTCAAAGCTGATGTGCAACTGATGTCAAGATTGTGTGGCCGGTCAACAGCTGAAGAATCCGGCAGTAATAGGTCAGTTAGAGTATCAACTAAAGAAAGTGTAAGGAAAACAGAAAAAAAAGGAATCATGAGACTAAGGAACTATTTCCCTGGTCCCTAGATAGATAAATGCACATGCATTCACGCTTACCTGGAGCATAGGAGGGCAATCCTGAACAGAGTCTGTTCAGCCGAGTGGCTTGTTGTTCACAAACCATGGAGACTACATGTGACCATGGAGATAAATAGAGGACTGAAGTAATAGGTGAAGAAAAAGGACTAAGAAGTAAATGGGCCTCAAGGTCGGCCATCTTGGAACGAGGTTATATTGTAATGAAGGTGTAGATCTCTAGGCATTCAATGACAAGAGGTAACTTAAATCGGGAAGCGTAAAGGTGCGTAACTAAATAAATTAAAAGGAAAAAATTCATACAGTACAGAAACCTATTGTGCGATGTAAATCGGACATTACAAATACTAGTCCGCACATCGTAGAACGGGGAGAGGAAAGTTGAGAAAAATAGTGTACCATGTGAAATAGAGTCGAAATTAGCAATGACAAAGGGTCTTGAATCGAACGAAACGCTCGGATCTTAAAAGGGAAAAAAATAGCACGGAAAAAATTAATATAATATTCAGATTATCTGGCTAAGGTCATTTAATGACCATGTGTAACCTATCAGTTCAAAATAGGTGGATCACATGGATTCACATTATGCAGGAAGAGGGAAAAAAAACCTTAAATCTCTCTCTCATTGCATGGACAACCTAGTGCAATATAGCAATCTCAATGGGGTAAATGCATTTATTTTACAAAAGATCAAAATTAAATGTGATAAGTATAACAGAATGACAAACAATGAAAATTAAGAATAAGAACAATTTTTACACTGTGTTTACAGGCAATTATTTTTATGGCAACCATCTACTAGTCTCAACAAAGTAGTGCCTTAGATCACAGTCAGACACAGGAATAGCAATGTGACTCTCAATTTTATGTTGAAGATCAATCATTCCTTATTGTCAAATTCAAATCACAGAAAACAGTTCAATGTGAAATCCTCATTTAGACCCCAGGGCTGTAAAGAGCTTAACTTATCAATCCAATAAGCTTCTCTTTGTAGTAAGAGTGACTGATAGTCACCTCCTCTTGTAGGTCGTTTAACAACTTCTAGCACCTGGTATTTTAGTTGGGCAATTGTATGTTTTTGCATGTTGAAGTGGCGAGCTACCGGTGAGTATTGATTATTACATCTTATGTTCGACTTGTGTTCGGACAGTCTTGATTTAACAGGTCTTTTGGTCTGTCCTACATACACTTTGCCACAAGGGCACTTCAACTTTACAAAGTGAAGACAACCCCGAAAAAACTATTCAGAAACTAGAAAAACTCATTAGACGTGAGATCTCCCAAAAATTACATGCTAGCACACTAGTGGAATATTATAAAGCTAAGAAAATTCCCAGAGGTCTGAGGGTTTACCTAAGACCAACACTTTGTAGTGAAAATAAGATTTTTGTACAAAAATGGGACCAGATCTTGAATAAGTGTTCTTTGGACCTTATACTACTAACTATTGAGGAGCTGTCAAAATCCCTTGTAACTATTGATTCTGAAATTAAAACTCTTCAAGACCAAATATCTAAATTTAAATCGGCAAAAGATCTCTCTGAGATACTAGAGGATATCAACCTGAAATTGGCAAACTATAAGACTGAAATTGAACAGAGGAAATTGAGAAAATTTAAAAGAGACACCTTTGACTATCTCAATGATATAGTATACAATTGGCAAGAATATTACCGACAGCGAAATTTTAATCGTAATAACCAACAAGACTCTAACTTCGCAAACTCAGGTAACAGTAGCGACAGCAGTGTTGGTGAACCCATCCAGAGGCCTTCCACAGACTGCACTAGTGAACGTGAACAAACAGAAGACACCAATAGACCAGGGGTGTCCACATCTCCAACTAATAAAGACGCTGAACCTTATACATCAACGGGGGCTTTTTTAGGCATAAGAGAAAGACCCGGAGAGGGAAGAAAGCCACAAACAAAAAAGAGAAACAAATAAAGGACAATAATCTAGTGGTGAATATCTCCAGTAAGATTCTTTCAATAGAACAACTTAACATTTTGAACAAAGGATTATCGTTTGTTCCTACGTGTAATACTTCATTATTTCAAGAAAAAATCTGTCTACACAGATTGATGCGAAAATTAAGACTTAAAATTTTCTTTGACTCGCAACCTGAAAAGGAATCTAGACTACCAGAAAGTGATTTACTGGTAATACGTCCCAAGAGTACATTTGACCCACAGGTACAAAATTCAATTTTGAATTTATTTGAGAAGAGTGTCCTACAAGATTTAAGCAGAATTGACTATAGAAGAAAAACACCCATTAATATCAAAAACCGCCAACTAGATCTAATAGATAAATTGGCGAAAAGTGAAGACATTACGATCAAACCGGCTGACAAAGGGGGAGCAATCGTAATCATGGATACATCCTTTTATGTCAAAAGATGCATTGAACTCCTTAGCGATACAGACACCTATGCCATACTAGATAGGGACCCGCTACCAGAAATCAGAGAACTAATTAACAATACTCTGTTAAAAGCCAAAGAAAACGAATGGATTAATGATAAAACACATCAATATCTCACTAATTCCCATCCGATTACACCAGTCTTTTATGGGCTCCCTAAGATTCACAAAGATAAACAAAATCCACCCCTCAGACCGATTGTTGCTGGGACAGAAAGTATCTTCGACCCACTGGCAGTCTACATTGACAGATTACTACAACCGCTTATACAGGCATCATCCACATACCTAAAGGATACAACAGACTTCCTTAATGGACTTAAAGACTTTTCAGCTATCAGTGAAGACTGCATACTATTCAGCCTGGACGTATGTAGCTTATATACCTCAATACCCCATAGTGAAGGTATAGATTCTGTTGAATGGTTGTTACTTAACAATTCAGGTGTGAAAGGTAATCCTCAATTCATTCTGGAGCTACTAAACTTAATCCTCTACAATAGCTATTTTAGACATCAGGGCAAATACTTTTTACAAACATCGGGTACCTCGATGGGATCATCGATGGCGCCCGTGTACGCTAATACTTTTATGTTTCAGTTCGAAAGTCAGCATGTACTGGAACATCCCACATGGGCAGCATACATTTTAACCTGGAAGAGGTTTATTGATGACATTTTCTGCATTTGGTGTGGCACACGAGATGATTTGGACCAGTTTTTTGAATACCTCAATTTAGTGCATCCTAGGATTAAATTTACTATTGAGATTGGTAACCCTTATTTACATTTTCTTGACGTTAACTTAAGCATTGTTAACAATAAGATAGCTACGTCTATATACCACAAACCGACTGATGTAAACAATCTGCTTCACTATTCCAGCTTCCACCCGAGGGCGATGCTCCAAAGTCTACCATATAGTCAAATATTACGCCTGAAAAGAATAATTTCTGACCCAGAAGTTCTAGATAAGGAATGCACAAATCTTGTTAGTAAATTTCAGAACAGAGGCTATCCACCAGAAATTTTGGAAATTGCCAAAGACAGAGCTTCAGAGATCCCCCGTACAGATTTACTGAAACCTAAATCGGAGGTTAAAGACACCCCACTTTTATACATATCAAAATTCTCAAGACAGAGTTTTCAGATCACAAAAAGTATAAAGAAACATTGGAATATTCTTCATAATGATCAAACTCTATTGGAATTGTTCCCCACACCACCAATGATGTGTTTTAAAAGGGGTAAAAATATAAGAGACAAACTGGTGAAAGCTGAAAGAGTACCAAAGGAGAAACAACTTTTCCTAGCTACCAAAAAACTAGGCACCTTCCCCTGCTTAGGATGTATACACTGTAATAACACAATCAAAGGTAATGTAGTGACTCACCCCAGGAATGGTCAAAAAATCAAATTAAGAGACTATTCTACGTGTCTGACATCAGGTGTCATATATATGTTGAAGTGCCCTTGTGGCAAAGTGTATGTAGGACAGACCAAAAGACCTGTTAAATCAAGACTGTCCGAACACAAGTCGAACATAAGATGTAATAATCAATACTCACCGGTAGCTCGCCACTTCAACATGCAAAAACATACAATTGCCCAACTAAAATACCAGGTGCTAGAAGTTGTTAAACGACCTACAAGAGGAGGTGACTATCAGTCACTCTTACTACAAAGAGAAGCTTATTGGATTGATAAGTTAAGCTCTTTACAGCCCTGGGGTCTAAATGAGGATTTCACATTGAACTGTTTTCTGTGATTTGAATTTGACAATAAGGAATGATTGATCTTCAACATAAAATTGAGAGTCACATTGCTATTCCTGTGTCTGACTGTGATCTAAGGCACTACTTTGTTGAGACTAGTAGATGGTTGCCATAAAAATAATTGCCTGTAAACACAGTGTAAAAATTGTTCTTATTCTTAATTTTCATTGTTTGTCATTCTGTTATACTTATCACATTTAATTTTGATCTTTTGTAAAATAAATGCATTTACCCCATTGAGATTGCTATATTGCACTAGGTTGTCCATGCAATGAGAGAGAGATTTAAGGTTTTTTTTCCCTCTTCCTGCATAATGTGAATCCATGTGATCCACCTATTTTGAACTGATAGGTTACACATGGTCATTAAATGACCTTAGCCAGATAATCTGAATATTATATTAATTTTTTCCGTGCTATTTTTTTCCCTTTTAAGATCCGAGCGTTTCGTTCGATTCAAGACCCTTTGTCATTGCTAATTTCGACTCTATTTCACATGGTACACTATTTTTCTCAACTTTCCTCTCCCCGTTCTACGATGTGCGGACTAGTATTTGTAATGTCCGATTTACATCGCACAATAGGTTTCTGTACTGTATGAATTTTTTCCTTTTAATTTATTTAGTTACGCACCTTTACGCTTCCCGATTTAAGTTACCTCTTGTCATTGAATGCCTAGAGATCTACACCTTCATTACAATATAACCTCGTTCCAAGATGGCCGACCTTGAGGCCCATTTACTTCTTAGTCCTTTTTCTTCACCTATTACTTCAGTCCTCTATTTATCTCCATGGTCACATGTAGTCTCCATGGTTTGTGAACAACAAGCCACTCGGCTGAACAGACTCTGTTCAGGATTGCCCTCCTATGCTCCAGGTAAGCGTGAATGCATGTGCATTTATCTATCTAGGGACCAGGGAAATAGTTCCTTAGTCTCATGATTCCTTTTTTTTCTGTTTTCCTTACACTTTCTTTAGTTGATACTCTAACTGACCTATTACTGCCGGATTCTTCAGCTGTTGACCGGCCACACAATCTTGACATCAGTTGCACATCAGCTTTGAGAATTGTGCCATTTGCACATTCTTACCACGGTAATTCTTTACATTTTTTGCCTTGATTAAACACCATATTATGTTTCCATTACTTCATATCAGATTGCTAGGTATATTATACTAATCAGGACTTCATTCCTGTTCAGTTTGGCTATTCGTATGACAGAATTCCCACATACTGAGGCACCTCTGTAGTGACGGCGGGATACTTAAGTTCTACATCCTTATGTGGGCCGCTGTATTGATTATTTTCCGCCCTCCATATTCTGGTTAGGTATGTTACTCAATTTTTTTTATCTCACACCTATGACTGTTACGTTTGAACATTGAGCTTGGCATTGATCAGGCTTTGTTTTCTTTAGATTTCTGGTATCTTTTTGGGAATTAGCCATGTTTTAAGGAACCAACTGGTGTACGAAGACTGTCTATCTATTTTCACCGCTCCGTCCGGTTCTCTGTTTCCGGCACTTTCTACTCACAGAGGTAACGATTTTTGTATTTCTTCCATATTAGATTGATATAGCCTAAGAACTATCTGTGTGTTGTTTTACCTACATATTTAATTTTCTTTAGCTTATGTTTCACCATCCACGTGATAGATCCCATTAGAGGTAGTACTCTACTAAATCACAGTATGATGGACGTTATACAGTTAATTTTGCAGGAAAAGATGCTTCAGTAGACCTTCAGCCCCTCTCTCGAGCAGGGGCAACCTAGTTAATCTTATAATGTTGCATGAATTACAATGCATATTAGAACATGTTACATTGTTTCAATTCCCTATTTTTTAGGGACAGATTAATGTTCTAAATACAATTAATGCCATTTATTTTTTAACTGTATACATTTAATATGACATGAACAGTCTATGCATTGTGCTTACAAAATTTTCTTTACTGAATTTATGCTTTCCTTTTACATTAAGAGTCCAAGTGTGGCCTTATGAAGAAGAGGAGAACTTCCTCGAAACGCGTCGCTAATCAATTTGGACTCCATTTTTCTTCAATTTGAGCTTTATCTATTGATACTGTTTCTATGCACTGTAAATAATCTTTGTCTGAACTATAATTCTTGCTGAAAATAATACAGCCTGACTATAAAGATATATATTTTTTTATCTCACACTCCTGTGTCTGACCATATGTGTTAGAAACAAATGTATGTACAATGCATATAACGCAGTTTAAACAACTGTATTGGATTAATCCAAACATTTGAAAGTGTGCAGGGGACGGGAGGGTTCCCAAGTTGAATCCTCTTTCTGTTTACTGTTTATTGTCGGGGTCTTGTGCCATGACCTCAGTTTTCCCCCCCGCACCTAAAAGTTTATACAACATAATCCTCGAATCTCTTTACTAATCTTACTTACTATAGGTGTGCGCTTCTATCTAAACCCTTCGCTGAAGTTAGGCTCTTGTTTGTCTGTTGGTTCTGTGTTGGGGAGTATTCTCAGAAATGCGCTAATTCCCTTCTACCTTAGAGACTTCAGGGCTTTTCTTTTTGATCCTGAAGAGAGTGAGACCTTTTCCCCACTTTATCATGCATTTTCATTTGATTTGAACACTGTTTCTTTTGGTTTTGGAGTCTGACAAACTCCATAGGCATCATCTTTTTACTTTGCGACACAGAGCACTGTCAGTGCAGTGTCATAGAGCAATCCTTTGGATTTCTGCTAATGTTCAAATACCTTCTCTTGGATAACTACTGTTTCCAAGAGTAGTAAAGTGAAATTGACTTTACTTACATTTTTCTCTTTATAGACCCAGCACACACGAACTTACAATAGGGTGCTGGAGGGGTTGCTTAGTATCCCCTTTGTCTAACTTCCTGTGTAACATTTTTATTTTACCCTGTCTACAATTAATGGCTGGTGGCAGTAGTTTACTTTTTCCTACCATTGTGTGTTTTTACCATGGGCTGCGTTCGCAGCTGCAGCATAGCACCAACAGGTGACCATTTTGTCAAAATGGCCCTGGTCTTCTTTTTTCACCATTTCTTGGTAGGAAGCTTCTTCTTGAGATTTACTCTGCGCGCCAAACCAGGTTTGGTCCCTTTGTTTGTTTTGTCTTTGGCGGGGTTCACTGGTGAATCCCACCTCTGGCTCCAGCATGTCTGGCAGGGCAGGAAGTGAGGGAGGTGCCCAAAACTCCCTGTGCTTAGTTTCCTTGGTTACAGAAATGCACCCAAAGGTGATTGGCCTGCTGGCTGTCCTTGGAGGACAGCCACCCTGCTCTGTGAGTGACAGCCAGCCTGCAAATGAATGGGAGAGACTTGCATAAAAGGTGAGGTATTTTGCAAGGAAGGCAGAGCCGACCACTGGACAAAGGAATCCAAAGAAGAACTTGGAAGAGAAGCTTGCTGCAACTCCTGGACTGTTTGTTTGCCCGGTGGAGCCCTGCTGCAGTGCTGAAGCTCCGAATTAGCCTCGACTAGAGAAGTCCTGCAATGGATGACTTCTCTCCTTGGGTTGGTGGGACCAATCAACCCCAAGACTAACTCAACTGAAACTCTCTCTGCTGGCTGTACTTCCATAGCTGCTGCAGGAACCAAGTGCCAGGGGACAGGAACACCAGAATCAAGTGCATTGTTTTTAAGCCAGACCCGAGCTCCAGGAATAGCCTCGGGATTCCTTCGAAGCAGGGCTGACCAAGCCTGACCCACCTCAACAGAGTGCTGGACCCCAGAAGCAAGGAAAGTCCAGAAGGTGTCCAAGAACCGTGTGGGGCTATTTGCGAGTAGCTGAAACCGCCTAGTGCCGCTGATCTGAACTTTGCCCATTGCTGCCGCTGACCTTCGAATCGTAGTGCAGGAGTCCCCAGACGTCCTCCCTCTTGTCCCCACGACTGAGACCCAGGAACAACAGGATCTGCCAGACTACAACAGGAACAGAAGCCAGCTGGAGCCATTCTTCAGACCTAAGGTACAGTGAACTGACGGGTATTTACCCCTTGTTGTGTAGCTTGCTTGCTCTCAGTTGAGACTTGCATTGGCTGCCCTTTGCAGAGGTTGCTTGCAGCTTTGCCCTTCACAAGCCTCCCAGATTGTGGCCCAACAGCGATTTCTTTTTCAACAAAACTCTCTATAACATTGTAGAAGACTTTTTACTTACCTTCAAGAAGTGCCTCAGCTCCCGTCGACTTTGCTCAACTGACATTGACTCTCTGGGCTCCCTGAAGACTCTTCTAACCTCTGACTTTGTGTTTTAACTATCCCTCCAAAAATTCATACATGCCTTACTTGTATAACTGGGAAAGTGTTCATCTACATTGCATTGGGGTTTCAAAAGTGCTTACCTGTTTGAGAAACTTGGTAACCATTGTTTCCTTGCCTAACCTTTTCGTTTTTGCCACAACTTAAGTATTACCATTTAAGTGTGAAAAGTGATATATTAATGTCCACAGTGTCCTAACTATTGAAGTCACCTCAGGGTGTAGGAATGTGTGTGCCATCCCAAAAGGTATCTACTTACTTTATTGAACTGAAGTAGTGTTATTTGAAGTGTATTTTTATTGTTGCCAATTGCTCCCTTCTAAAGAAGGCTTATTTTAAAACTGACTGTTAAATTAATAAATAATTTTTTAATCAAGAAACCACGAAAACAAATGTTATTTGAATATTTCTCACTGTGAAACTCTATGTTGCAACCCTACAGTTCGCATTGACCCCTCCTGAGATAAGCCTGGCTGCTCAGCCACACTACCAACTTGTGTAGTACAGGCCTATACCAACGATTGGGTTACCTACTGCCAAGAGGACAAGGCTGGTGTAGTCTCCCACAGGGTTACTACATACAATCTTGCCTAACATTCTGTTATAGTGGTAGGGACCGAATCAGCTCTAGATTAGGTTTTCTATACGAATGACGTTATTATTATTTGATTTAGGACATCCTGACAATCCTGACACCTTTTCATTTACTGGATTAGGGTCAAGCACCATAGGGACAATTTAGGGTTATTGGTTTGGGAAAATAAAGTAATCCTAAACTCAACATGCCACCTTGTCTGTCTCCTGATTCTGGTTTACAACAGTTATCAATTAACGGTGCAGAATATGGGGCATGACAGAGACTGTGGGAGCGTCAGTGTACTTCAAGATCCGTATTAGCCGTGGCTTAAAGGTGAAGAGGACACAATTGGGGCACCCTGTCTGTTTCAGTATCCATCGAGTCAACGTAAATGTTTACATGGGTGCTCAGCGGAAAATGGCTTTGTCAGAAATGCATTTCTTTTATTATAGAACCTTTTTGTATTGTTCCATTTCTACTGAGATTAAATACATCAAAACTTGCAAGATGGCAAACATCCTTTGTGATGAAGACTGTCTCATCTGAGCGCAAACAACTTTTTCTTATTTTGAAAATTAATAAAGCCTTAGAGCCTACTGCAGAGGGCTATACAGATCTGTTCATGTACTTTCTAGTTCAAGGTCTTAAACAACCAGGGTAACAAATGGTGAGAACTCCACACGATATTGTCTTGATTTGGTAAGCTGGGTTTGAGAGTCTAGCATTTCAGAGTCCAGAAGATTTGTAGTTTCCCGGGTGCAGGTGGCCTTTTTTCGTTCTGTGTATTTAACACTGTCTTCACTTTCTCAGGTTTTGTGTTACGATTACGACAATGATGGCGGGCATGACTTCATCGGGGAGTTCCAGACATCTGTACTTAAGCTCTGTGAAGCACAAGATGGCAGATCAGTAAGTCTGTTCGTATAAATAATGTTTATAAAACATTGTAAACAAGCCAATGTTCCTTTGTTGAGTAAAGACAACAGTGTATGGGCTTGTTTAAATTTGAATCTGTGCAAATTATGTGTGCCAGGAGCTCAGATGTTTTGAGATATCACGGTGTTGGTTCAAATAGTGGGTGGGTGAAGCCATTAGGTCAGCAAACCTATGTTGTACCTCATTAGTGACTCCAATCTCTTGTCATCATTGCATGTTCATCTGGATAAATTTGCAAGCACAGTGGCCTGGGTGCCATTGGGTCACCAG
Source organism: Ambystoma mexicanum (assembly GCF_040938575.1). Taxonomy (NCBI): domain Eukaryota; kingdom Metazoa; phylum Chordata; class Amphibia; order Caudata; family Ambystomatidae; genus Ambystoma; species Ambystoma mexicanum. The sequence goes on along the minus strand of NC_090921.1, from coordinate 956,973,794 downwards.
TCAGTGCTAGAATAGACTTGGTGAAAGAATCCCAGACTCAAACTAAGTTTTCTGGGTTTTTGGGGTTGGGCTTTTCCTTTTGTGGCAAATTGTCACTTGTCTGTAGTTTATTCAGTATCTGATCTAAATGTTTAATGGGTGTGAGACTCATGTGTCACACATTCAATGTGGTAATTAAGTGGCTCTTCCTCAGATGCTTCAGGAGTCTGAGACTCCTATATCCAGTAAATAGTGTTTTCACAAGGTGGAAATTGGGCTCTGTATCACAGGATGTATCGTTTTCCCACAATTCAGACTTTCCTAGTTTTCACTGGGCGGTACGACTTGGTATCCCGATGGGAAGTAATTATATAATGGCCAGAAGTAGTACAAAGGAGAGGAAAGGAATTCTACGTGCTGTGCCTGAACTTCATCTCTTTGGTATTTCAGTCACAGAGGTAAAGCAGATAGAAAGTGATAAGAATATGACCTTCACCTCTACTTTAGTAGCAAGGGCAAAGGGCAGGCTATACTCTATGGTGATGAGGTTTAGAAGTGGAAGATGCCAAACAGTGGAGTAGGTTACACAATAAAAGAATGCCTAAGCAAGGCTTTATAAAAATAACAGTCCACTAATCACCTACCCATACACGGTAAATGCACCCATTAATACAGGCTGAATATACACCACAAGGAAATTGGTAAATTGGAAATTGCACTGCAGCAGGGAGAGACAAAATGGGAAAACAGATGATGGAATAAGAGAGACACAAAACAAAATAATGACCAAATAATGTGTTAATTGTCTTTTGTTAATGTAACAAGCAGGGACCTAATTAGTCTTTTGGCTGCAAGGAAAAGGCAGAGGGGTCAGAGATCCTTGGAGTGGGGCATCTGTTCCACTAGTTCACTGCCTTAGTCTACTAAGCAGGCTCAACTGCCTCCCCTAGGCTTGTTGGTGTTTCTCCTTGTAGCAGAAGCGGAAGATGTGTTCTGTGGCTCTTGATGTGGGTTGTATTGGCTTGATCAGGAGGAGGAAAGCTCCAAAAAGCATGCTTCAACTGGCGGTGAAGGCACAGAAGAGGGTCAGGTGTAAGAAGAGTTGGTCATTCCATAGAGCATTTACGTATTGCATGCCTCATTTCATGCTCCTATTCATGCAGATTCCTGAACAACGCTGAGGCCCTTGGACTATAAAGATGGCTGAGGAACCCTAGGGAGAGCTGGCGCCCTCGTCTGCACTTTCCAGGCCTGAAAAGGTTTCAAAGTTACCTACATGGTACTTTGGTGTTTAGGTCCAAGGCTCCTTAACTGCAGTCAGGCTTCAGGGTTCTTCCAGATGTTGAGCTCTCTATTCAACATAAATGGGTTAGGGAAAAAGGCCCCTCTCCCTTAACCGATACATTTCTTGACCCATATGGAAGGGTCCACCCCTAAACAAGATCTCAGAGTGATGGGTGGGGCAATGGGGGCGTAGCAAGAGATTTGTAGATTTGTAAACCTCTGTCATAAACCGCCATTGGAAATGCTGGCAGAGCTGGAGGTACTCATAAGATGGTTTCCCTTTGTTCCATACTGACAGTCTAGTCTTCCTTCAATATGACCGCCATCCCCTTATACTGGGAGGAATCCTCTTCCTCTTTGCGTTGTATCCGTCTCTTTGGTTCGCGCTGCCGGTTCCTGTTGGCTCAGTGTTCCAGCGTTCCTCTGTGCCTGCCGTTATTCCTCTTGTGCTTTCTACGGTCCTTCTATTTACACGTACGGGTGACACTTTCTTAAGGTAATCCTTTGCGGGGTTATATCTTTTCTGCTCATGATTCTAACTTTACTTACGTCGAGGGCTCATCCGCTTCGTGTGCCTTCTGTCTTTCTTTTACGTTTTTACAGACATTCTTGGTTTACTTTCCGCTTACCGCCTTTAGTTCTGTTTCTTCCTTGTTTTCTTTCTTCTTGCTTCCCGCTAGCTTCTTCCTACCTTCTTATCCATTCTTATTACTGATTGTTTACGCTTGTCTTCTAAGCCTCTCTTTCGCGAGCCTCTATTTACTTTCCCTATATCCTTTTGTCTTAAATGCCTGTAACACGCTATTTCTTTCCATTCTGTTTAAGCATTCTTTCTTTCTGACCTGTTCTATTTATTATTCTGCAAATACTTTGTATTACTGCGGTCAGGATACGTTCTATTGGTTCCTGGATAGCAGTGTATTTTCCGTACCATGTTTGAATCCAGTGACCGTATCTCCTGCTCCAGCACTCGTACTTGCTCTCAGAAGTCATTTCTACCTATTCAACATTTTATGTACTCAAGGATACTTCTTACCCTCGGGGTAACCATCCAGACACTTCCCAATCAACAACTGCCAGTATAAGAATTACAGACCAGTTCCTGCTACATTGCCATTCAGGGTTTTTTGTGCCAAAGGCTTTTTCCCTGATTTTGCGAGCTTGCTCCTCGGAGGTCCCCCGGACCTGGTTCCTACTCCGGTCAGGGTGGCCACCGAGGGAGCTTGCACCTACCTACACCAAAAGAAGGAAAGGAAGACTAAGGAGCAAAGGATGCTATGGAGAAAGAAGGAGTCCGAGACTGAAGAAAGTTCCTTTGAGGACCCAGGTGAGGAGGAGTTACAGGAGGGAATTACAGTGCATGACAACCTCCTTGTAGGATATATTCACGTCTTACTGATGTGTCCTGCCTCATCTATGGTGGTACCCAGGGACCAAATTCCCTAGGAAATCATGTGGGGAAGAGCAAAGGATACAGAAAGCTAATCCAGGATGGCAAGATGTTTTCCTCCTGTGGCCCTAGCTCCATGGCTGCCTTTGTTTCCCCATGCCCGATCGCCTGCAGATCAAAGGATGTCTGCAAGTAATGGCATCCCCTTGACTAATCAAGCCCCTCCTGACCAGGATCCAATGGGCTCTGTGGGTCCAGCACAGCCCTCAGAGGTCCTCAGCCTCACACTTGAATGAGGTGTGAAGTTATTCATTAAAGGACAAAAAACATGGGATAAGACTAGTCTGTGCGATTCTCCCCCTTACAACAGATGAGTTATAAAGGTTAATGTAGACATACAAGAGACTTCCGAAGTCCCAATGTTTGGGATTCTGTGAACCGTGCAGTAGAATTTCGTATTCCCATACTAGCTCACCTACAGTTGGTGGTGGTACGCAAGAAACCAGCAAAATCAGAATTGATCATCATTTCTTTTCTACACATACTACCATTTCTTCCTATGGTTGGATAATGAGTTATATTTAGTTTTGTATACCCTCCACTTTGTAGGATGCTGGCATTCTGCCACCAGGCGTGAGAGGAAATTGGAAAGTCCAATGGAAATTAACATGATATGGCAAATTGTGACTAAGGAGACGCTATTTATAAATAACACTTTAGCCAAGCCTAACATTTTACAGAAGTAGGGTTGTCAGTGCCATTGGGCAACTGTCTGATATGTCTATATTCCTAGGACCCGTGTGCTATTTAATACGAGTTACATAAAAATGACCTTCGGTTTTTCATGGGCACATTTAAAAAAAAATGAAAGCAAAATTGTCCACATGTAGAGCCCGTGTCCAGTATGTCATTTAGCGTGTGTCTTTATCTGTGTGTTTTGGTGTCTTGGACTAATCCTTCCAGCCCACCACAGGGCTGGATGGAATGGTAAAGAAAAAAGGGATGAAAAACAAAAGGCGGAGCTCCCCTGCCTAAGAAGGGCCTGGGCAGGGCAGAAAAATAATCCAGGAGTCTTCAAAATGAAATAAAAGTTAGAGAACGGTTGACAAAGGATAAAGGCAGAAGCCAGAGAAGGAAAGACAGAAAAGGGGAAGAAGGGAAAAGAGACAACTCCCTGGGTTGGGTGCACTGCTTAAACACTTTTCATACGCTGAGACATGTGAGCACACACAATGTGAAGACAGGTTGTTCCATGCCAACAGTGTTAAAAGGTATGGCAGACTAAACAATATGCCATGTATTTTACCTTTCTGGGTGCACATTGAACACTTTTCTGCTCAGGTCGGTTTTTGCTTAGCAGTAATTTCAAATTATTTAAATTATTTATTCTAAAACCATCATGTGTTTAAAAGAAGCTTAAATGAATGCTGATTTCAACCTTCATGTGCCATGTTCTCACTCTATGTAAATCTCTGTTAGATGGCCATGTTGCTTAACAGTTGCTGCCATGTTAAATTAAACAGAGCAAAGCTGAAGTATACATATGTGTCTATTGTGATGTCAGTGATTTAGTTGCATACCCCATTGACTGGGAGGCCCACCTGAGAAGAAACCACGGACCCCAATTTTAACGACACAAAACACTTAATGAAAGTGAGACTGACTTGCAGACCTTACTTTCATACAGTACCCACTTTCCTTGAGCTTCTCACATTTTTAAATAACCTTACAGGTTTGCTCTAGCAAATCGAAATCGTTCACATCCAGCATACAGCATTTCTATACATGTAATGTGTTCTCTGGGAATTAGGACTCAGTATAGTATGATCAAAACTATTTTCTTTTGGTTTTGTTTTAGTTTTTTAAGCTTTATTTCTTAGATTTTACAATGATAGCATATATAACATTATGAATGTAATCTTAACAGATAAGTAATATAAAATAAGATTATATAGTTTAAATCAATCAATCAAGATGAAAATAATTTAAATGAAATGAAAATATGAATCAACATATGTCTGTGTATGAATCTCCGGGGGGGGGGGGGAGGGGGGAGAAACAATGCGTCACATTATATTTAGGCTACTCATGGTCTTTCCGTCCAACCATCCTTGATCAGGACGGCCCAACCTGCTTAGCTTCTTGTTAAAGCAGAGAAACATTTTTAAGAACCTGCAGCCTATGGTGCATGTGTTCTAAATCCCTCCTATTCTAAGATTGGGGACCACAACTTGAAGTATTTGAGTTAGTGGAGCCGAAATCCTTACCGTGGAGAGGTGTTCTCATACATATGTCCACTAAGAAAGACAGGCTCGTTAAGATCTTTCCAAAATGGTGCTGTTGTCAGGCGAGCTGCATTTAGCAGTTGTGTAATCAATCCTATTCGATGCCCCATTAGTGGAGATGGATCCTTATCATTACCACCTAGAAAAATGATAAGTGGGCTTAAGGGATGTCTTTAATCCTAGCAAGGACTTCCTTCCATTATGCTTATATCGTTGGGCAATGCCGCCACAGATGGCCCATGTTGCCAGCTTCACCGGATCCCAACCAGCATGCTCCAGACGAGTTTGGAAAAATGTTGTGTAGCCTGTGTAGTGGCATATACTAGCAATAGCACGTTTTGTCTGTGCATTCTTTTACAGTCATGCATTCAGAGCTTTTTTGTATCTGGCCCCATGCATGCCACTACTCTTTTTCATCTGGCCATATTCGGGTGGATTGTAGTAACATCCTCTGAGTCTACCAGTTTGCAACATTGGGCCTTTTTCTTCAGTTCAGTGCCCCTGTATGCCTTTTGGCATTCTAGAACCTGCCATCCTCACAGCACGATTAGTTACCCAAGTATCTAAAGTATCGATATAAGTATCCAAATCGGTCAGTTTTCGTTATTGGGAATTACTCATTGCATTTGATAAATGAGAGAGGTGTATCTCCGACATATAGTTTCTACCGTTTTCCATTTAGCATATGCATTTTGTTATCTGACGCGGGCTAAATTCAGGGTTTTGCGATATTGGCCTGAATGGGCAAGCAAGGTATTATTTGCAACTGTCTGCATCTTTATTCTAGTGAGCAAAGTGTAGATGATGATAATGTCCCTACCAATAGCCTTGCACCTCTAGATGAGTGGTAAATGTGAGTGGCACAGTAGTAAGCATTTTCCTGCTCAATTGCTTTCCACTATTTGTCACCCTGTGCTGTTGGCCAATCAAATATGTGACTAATTTAGACAGCAATCAGAATGCTTGCGTTGTATAGGTTGTCCTATTTTGGTGTAATTTCGACACCTAATTAATCAAAGGTGTTGTTAGTCCATATAAATGTGAACCTGAACTGCCCTAAAGGTATCACATTTGTGGGTCCAGTGATATTTGTACCAACATATGTTGTCATGTTAATCTTGAAGCCAGATATTTCTCCAAAATGTTCACTGTGTGGACATTGTAGTTGGGAGCAATCTCCCAGAAACAAAATGATGTCATCACCATATAGTGGCAATTTAGTGAGGGTTCCCTGAGATAAAAATCCATTTAATTACTTCATTATTGTAGATACATTGGACCAATAGTTCTAATGCCAAGACAAATATCAAGGGTGGGAGAGGTCAACATGCCAACTGCTCCTTCATATCGTCACTGAGTTCAAGCCCCATTAATCTGCATCTCGGTGTGTGAGATTTGAAAATTCACCATTAACATCCAGGGAAATGTAGGGCCAAAACCAAAAGTTCTCATGATGTGCTCCAAGTACATTCAATTTAAGCTATCAAATGCTTTGAGAGCATCGAGCGCCAAGACCACGAACATTTGACCCAATTGCGAGCCTGATTGGATCAGATCTATCACCTTCCTAACGTTGTCGTGTCCTCCCTGGCTGTTATAAAGCTTGTTTCATCAAAGTTGCCCAATGAGGAAAACACTGTCATTAAGCATTTAAGCTAGGATTTCTGTTGAGCAGGGAGATAGAATGGTAAGAGGTGCAATCCTCAGGGTCTTTTCCTGGTTCTAATTTGAAAATAGTAGCATGTTCCGCCATAGCGGGAGATACTTAGCCAGATGTAAGAAATTAGTTATATATTTAGATGCAGTGCCAGGATTGATTTGAAGGTCTCATAAAATAAGTTGGAATCCTGCAGTTTTAGAACTGGAAGGGACGTAATTGCTTGCTCTACTACTTTAGTTGAAATAGGTTCCTCAAATGTGTGTCTGTCAGTTTGGGGCAACTGTGGGAGGAAACTGTGGACAAAGAACTCAAGAGTTCCCTCAAGCTCTTCAGTGATTGTCTCTGTGTGTGCACTGTGTCTCACTGTGTGACCTCCTTGGGTGAGATCTGCCTTTGTCTTTCCCTAGCTTTACCAAAAGCCACAGTTGTATTAATTATTTAATCTCTCAAGACCGTCTTCCCTGTATCCCAAATAATCTCTGCCCCCAAATCTCCACTATCATTCTCTCTAGTTATTTAGGGCATTTTCAGTATGCAGCTCAATTGTTGGAGTCCAGGGCAGACCCATACTCACCCGCTCATTTCTGCGTGGTCCCGGCGCCCAAGGCGGTCCCCACATGCCGCGTTCATGTCTGTGGCATGGGAGGCCAGGAACCACTCTGCAGCGTTACTGCCTCCCGTGGCAGCCGGGGAACAATGGGAGGCATTGCCAATGATGAGCCCTCATTTTATTCCATGATTGCAAAGTTGAGCAGTATCGCAGTCAGCAGACTTGCTTCACTCAAGTGTTCTTTCCTCTAATACAAAACTCACATGCCGAGTCAGGGCATAAAGCCCAAGGATTTCCATTCAAACTTTGTTCTTGCACGGTCACATATGTCGGCCAGAACCTGTGCATCCAGATTGCTCCATGCTTATCGGGTATTTAGGGTTGAGTATTTAGTTAGAGCCTGGATCATTAACTAGAGTTCCAAGCTAGGAGTCATCCTTAGTTGGGTAAGCTTATTTCTAAAGGGTTGTCTATTAGATATGTTGTAATTAAAACTGTATGTTAGTTTTTTTTCTTTAACATTCCATCATGTCTCCACTGCAGCTCCTGATCATTTCATCAGACCCGGAGGGGGGTGCGTCAATTAGCACTCCTGTCCTAGTCTATGGGTCAAACAGATTAAAGCCCACGCAGCCCAAGGGCACAGTGTTGTGGGACGCAGGGCTGCAGTAGACACTGGGCGTTTGATATGTAGCATGTTGTGCTACGTTCCACGCATCAGATCCTTTAAAAAGGGATGATCGGACCCTCTGCGGCAAAGCCCTCGCAGGTGAAAGACGCAGTGTTGTACAAGCAGGACCGCAGGAGACACTGATCGTTTGATAGATAGCATGTTGTGCTATGTTCCACGCATCGGATCCTTTAAGAACCGAGTATCGGACCCTCATGCTGCAAAGCCCGCGCAGGCCAAGGGCACAGTGTTGTGCGACGCAGGACCGCAGGAGACACTGGCCATTTCATACATAGCACTTTGCACTACATTCCATGCATCAGATCCTTTAAGAAGCGAGGATCAGACCCTCTGCGGCAAAGCCTGCGCAGGCCTAGGGTGTGGTATTGTGCGTCGCAGGACCGCAGTAGACACTGGCCCTTTGATGCATAGCACGTTGCGCTATGTTCCACACATCGGAACCTTTAAGAACTGAGGATCGCACCCTCTGCAGTAAAGCCCACGCAGGCCAAGGGCGCAGTGTTGTGCGACACAGGACTGCAGGAGACGCTGGCTGTGTGATACATAGCACATTGTGCTATGTTCTGCGCATCAGATCCTTTAAGAACTGAGGATCAGACCCTCTGCGGCAAAGCTGGCGCAGGCCAAGGGTGCGGTGTTGTGCAACACAGGATCGCAGGAGACATTGGGCGTTTGATGAGTAGCACATTGCGCTATGTTCCACACATCGGATCCTTTAAGAACTGAGGATCAGACCCTCTGCGGCAAAGCTGGCGCAGGCCAAGGGTGCAGTGTTGTGCAACACAGGACCGCAGGAGACATTGGGCGTTTGATGAGTAGCACATTGCGCTATGTTCCACACATCAGATCCATTAAGAACCGAGGACCAGACCCTCTGCGGCAGAGACCACACAGGCCAAGGGTGTGATGTTGTGCGACGCAGAAGCGCAGAAGACACCGGCCATTTGATACGTAGCATGTTGCTCTATGTTCCATGCATCGAATCCTTTAAGAACCGAGGATCGGACCCTCTGCAGCAAAGCCTGCGCAGGCTAAGGGTACAGTGTTGTGCGACGGAGCGCTGCAGGAGACGCTGGCCATTTGATTCATAGCACGTTGCACTATGTTCCACGCATATATCCCTTAAGAACTGAGGACCGGACCTTCTGCGGCAAAGCCAGCACAGGCCAAGGGCGCAGTGTTGTGTGAAACAGGACCACAGGAGACGCTGGCCATTTGATACATAACACGTTGGGCTGCTTTCCACTCATCGGATCCTTTAAGAACCGATGATCCTACTCCCTGCGGCAAAAGTCCATGCAGGCCAAGGGCGCAGTGTTGTGCAACGCAAGTGTTTGGTGGCGAAGTGGTGCAGCCCAGAAGAATACACTGCACAGCTGTCAACATTCAGCGACTGTACGGTAAGAAAGTTGCGGGCAGGGAGAGCAGCCATTACTGCTCTCTAATAAACTGCTCTGCCCTCGTGCATACTTCCACTCAAATGCTTGTATCTACTTAGTGTCTTCACACACCAATTAGGTTTCCTCTCTCACAGTTGCCGCGCTTTGTGTTCGCTGCTGTTTCATTTGCGTTTCTCTACCTGTAGGTGTGTTGTTCCTGTGCAGTTACTTCACTCTGCTTCTGTTTTACCCCCTATGTCTTTTTTCCCTCTCTAGGTTCTTCCCCCTGTGTCTTCTGTTGCTTATTGTTAGTGGCCACTAGGCCTTCTGTCCCTTCTAGGTGCCTGCTCTTCTGTGTCTCCACCAGGACTACTACTAGTTGTTGTTCACTATGTTTTTTCCCCTGCATGTCCATTCCTACTATTGAGTCTACTTGCTTGTCTTTTCTCTGTTGCATTCCTTACTGTGCCTCCCTCTGTGTTGTCCACCCCTTCTATGTCCCCACCTAGTGCAGCCTGTGTGGTGGACTTCCACACTGTGCTGCCTCTCCTCTCTCTTCTCCCTCTTCTCCCTCTCGTTTTTCCCCTCCTTTCTACCTACACCCCTCTATGGGGCGCTCGGTCTCACACATTTTCGGTAACTGCTTTTCTATCACCTATCCTGTCCCTCTCATGAAGTCTGAAAGGAATAAGTTCAACAAGGACATCCTGGTCTCCAATCCAGGCCTTCCCATCGCTGACTCCTACGTCATGGCCTCTTCCAGGCAGACTCTCACTGATATCCTCTTTTTTGTTCCCTCTCCCTACCTATGGGCCCTACATATCCTTTCTCTTCATCTCCCACTAATGGTGGCACTAAATGGGCGGTCCTTTTGGCCTTCTTCCTGTCCTCCAAAACCATCATTAATCTCTATCTAAATGGGACCGTCATGATCCAGGGCACTGAGCCCAACCTCCCCCTCCTGGATAGGCATCTCCCACATTTTATCAACTTCCTCCCTCCCTCCTCCTGCCACTCTATCCACCACATCGCTGGCCACTCAGCCACATTTCTCCTCTACCTCTCTGGCTCCTCTGCCACTCCCTATCAACTCTGCTGCCTCCTCTGTGTCTCTCCCCTCTGCCTCCTCTCTGGGCCCTTTGCCACCTAACACTACTGTAGAGCTCATTCTTGGAATGTTGTTCTCGAACTGGTCTCGCGCGCTCTCTTGACTGTATGCTGGGAGAGCCGCGTGACCAACTGGCGACAGTTAGAGTTTAAATTAGTTAGCGCTGTGTTGGGGCCCCGGGGAGCTCCGTAGTATTAATGTTTTGACTTTAACTTACTGTGTCATCGCATCCTTTCATATGGCGATGAGGAACGGAGCTCGCCACGGAGCCAGCGGGGTGTCCCTGTGAAGCAGAGCAGTGTGTCGGGACATCCAGGGTGCTGACCCCAACGGCTGCAGAGGGTCAAGTAGCTTGGCAGGAAGAGAGGTGTGGGGGCCGCAGGGGGACTGTCTCAGCAGCAGAGTTTCGGAGCTGCAGGGAGACGGTCTCCGCGGCAGCCGCAGGGGGACTTCTCTGCAGCTGTTGGAATGAGGAGCTGCAGGGAGACGGTCTCCGCAGCGGAGGAGGAGTGTGGAGCAGGAGCTCTTCACTCTCCCCACCTCACCGAGTGAAGCCAGTTTGGTGCCGCCCACCCCAGACCCCTGTGGACATAAAGTTGAGGAGGAAGAACAAAGGGGGAGAGGGGACTGGGGATAGGGATTGAGCACAACCAGAGGGGGAGGAGGCACATTCAAATACAGTGCCATCTAGAGGATCCCAGAGGACAATTATTGAACAAAGTGAGCACAACCATAAGGGAAGGCACATTCAACTCCTGTAGGTGGCAGATACAGTGCCACCTACAGGATCCCAAAGAAATTTATTTAGAAAGGGTGAAGTGCCACCCTAAGGAGAGAACCTGTTTAAAGGTTATTATTAAGTAAGTGACTGTTGAACTTACGGTGAGCACTTTTGAAGATTTGGACAGTGTGAAGGGAGGAGCCAAAGGGCCAGAATAAGAGGAAGACTGGCAGAGATTAGAAGAGGACTGATAAGAATAAATAAGGTGTAATAAGTAAATACACCTAGTGTGCAACAGTGCATAAAGAGCATATTGGTTGTATAAATTGGCTTATACCACACAAAGATGGCTGCAGCGAGTATGTCACCACCACCCCCATTCCTGTCAGAACCCGGTACTCCGCCAATAAGATGGGACAGGTGGAAAAAGTTGTTTGATACTTACCTGATTGCCATAGGGGGTGATAAGTTTGCATCGGCGAGAAAAGAAGCAATTCTACTCCATAACTTAGGAACTGAGGGCAGAAGTGTTTATGATGGATTGCCTGATCTCGTGCAGCAAGGCCAAGGTGAAATCGACCAATATTCAATGGCGGAAAGAAAATTGGAGATCCATTTTGAGGCTAAGAAAAACCTAACGTTTGAGAGGCATAAGTTCTTCCAAAGGGTACAAGATCCACAGGAACCAGTGGAGAACTTTATTGCGGCACTAAGGTCATTGAGCCATACATGTGAATTTGGGCTGCTCACAGACTCTCTTATAAGAGACCAATTGGTCCGATGCACGAATAATGTGAAAATACAGGAGAGACTATTATCAAAGGATGCATCACTGGAATCAGCCATTGATACAGCAAGGAGTATGGAGCAAACCCATAAATATATGTCAACTATGAAGGGAGACAAGCGAGAAGGAGAAGTGGCGTCCCGAACAAAGAAATACGATGTTACAAGTGTGGGAGCAACCGCCACATTTCCACAAGTATGTTTTGTCCCGCCAGGAATATCTCGTGTTTGAAATGCAAGAAGAAGGGCCATTTCGCGAGGGTGTGTCGGGAATCAGGTGTGGTGCAGAACATTGAAACAGGAGGAAGAGTACCAGAACAAGCAGAGGATCAAGTAATGGAACTGTGCAGCCAGACAAAGCATGTGCTAGAAGTTTCGGAGGTCTCAAGCAAAGGACGTGCACCCACAGATGTATTCATGATCAACGGGAGAGTAGTGACAATGAAGGTGGACAGTTGTTCACCGTGGACTTTAATGTCGAAGGCAACATTTCTGAGTTGCATGCAGGGAGATGTGAAAATATTGAAAGAACACAATATTGAGCCTTATGCATATGGGAACGTAAACATTGACGTAGTAGGGATGTTCCAGGCCTCCATAAAATATAAAGGAAGAAGCTGTGAATCAGAAATATATGTGACACAAGAAGGGTCATCACTCCTGGGGTGGGGTGAACAATGGAAATTAGGGATCAGAATCCAAGCGAATGCAGAGAGACCTATTGATGTGGCTGAATTGAAGGACAAGTGGGAGAAGGTGTATCCTATGGTATTCAAAGATGAATTGGAAATGTTGAAAGGATTTGAGCACCAAATTCAGCTGAAGGCAGGCGCGAGCCCAAAAGTGCATAAGGTGAGGCCAGTGCCTCATGAATTGAGCAAGAAACTGAAGGTGGAGGTGGGTCATTGCTTCAAAAGGGAATAATAGAAAAGAGTGAAAGCTCAGAATGGTTGTCGCCGGTGGTGGTAGCTGCAAAGGCGAGTGGAGACATTAGACTTTGTGTAGACCTGCGAGATCTGAACAGAAGCATCTTGGTTGATAGACATCCCCTGCCGATAATTGGTGATAAATTATCTGTACTAAACAACGCCAAAGTATTTTCAGTCATTGACCTTTCTCAGGCGTACCATCAGATTCCATTGAAGGAAGATTGTCAACATTTGACAGCATTTAGTACAATATTTGGAACATTTAAGTATTGCAGGATGCCATTTGGACTCGCCTCGGCGGCGGCTGTATTCCAAAGGGTGATGGAGACAGTACTGGATGGAGTAAAAAACATTATTGTGTTCCAAGATGATGTTCTGATATATGCTAGTTCCACTAGGGAACATGATGAAGTGTTGAAACAGGTGTTGAACAGATTGGGTGAGGCAGGGCTAACGGTAAAAAGGAGCAAATGTAAGATTGCGGTGAGCAGAGTGGAGTACCTGGGACATGAAATTGATGAGCAAGGAGTGAGAGCTAAGAGGAATTTAGTGGAAGCATTGAAGGATGCACCGGTATCAAAGGATAAGGAACAAGTCAAATCATTTTTAGGATTGGCCGAATATTATCACAGATTTGTGAAGGATTTTGCCAAGGTGTCAACTCCTCTTAGAATGTTGCTCAAGAAGGGTGCGAGATTTGAATGGTCAACAGAATGTGATGTGGCTTTTGAGTGCATTAAGCAAGCGGTGAGTGGCGCACCATCCATAGGAAGATTTGATTCTAAGGATAGAAGTGTGTTGGTGGTTGATGCGAGTATGTTGGGGTTGGGGGCAACGTTGGTGCAGTATGACAGGGACAATACAGAGAGAGTTATTGCATTTGCGTCTAGGACGCTAAGAGGTGCAGAATGTAAATATTCCGTCATTGAAAGGGAAACATTAGCCATTTTCTGGGCTGTAAATCATTTTAAGTATTTCTTGTGGGGGAGAAGATTCATGGTCAGGTCAGACCACAAACCCATGGTGCAGCTCTTTGAAAGTGGAAGGTGGGCTTTGGGTTCTCCAAGAATAAGCAGGTGGGGTTTAGGACTCCAAAATTTTAACTTTGATGTGAGCTACTTGCCTGGAAAGAGAAATGTGGTGGCGGACTGCCTGTCCAGGCTGCCAATGGAAGGTAATGGGGTAGAAGAAAGAGAAGTAGAAGAGGAGTCAGTAGTGGCTGAAATACAGTGTGCAGTTAGTAGAGAAGAGTGGACACAAGAAGAAGATTCTGATGAGGACCTCAAACTTGTAAAGGGTTGGACAGTGAAAGGGTGGCCAGCTAAAAGAGATTTGGATAACAAATTCAATACCTGGCAGGAGATAAGAGATGAATTGAATTTGTGTGAAGGCAGATTGAGGAGGGGTAGGTATATTGTTCCCCTCAGCCTATTAGGTCGGTTTTGGTGAGATTGGCACATCAGGGACATCCAGGGGAAGATGCCATGAAAAGGAAGTTGAGGCAGAACTATTGGTGGCCGGGAATTGACAAAAGTGCTGAAAGGTATGTTAAAGATTGCTGGAATTGTCAAACAAGTGACAAATGCAGAGTGGAAAGAGAGGCCCCATTAATACCTAATGTAATACCTGATCAACCTTGGAACAAGTTGGCAGTGGACATTATGGGCCCTGTGGCTGGCCTGGGAGAATTACTTAAATTTCTATTTGTGGTAGTAGACTTCCATTCCAAATGGTTCGAATGGGAAGCGGTGAAAGAAGTCACGACTGAGGAAATGATTGGTTTCTTGGAAAAGGTCTTCCTTAAGGAAGGTGTACCTGAGGAAATTGTGTCTGATAACGGAGTACAATTTGTGTCTGTGGCAATGAGAACATTTCTTGCGGGCTATAGCATAAAACACACGAGGACCGCACTGTATAATCCCAAGGCGAATGGTCTGGTTCAAAGAATCAACAGGTATATAAAAGGGGGCCTACAATTGGCTATGAAGTCGGGACAACCATGGAGGGAGGTGTTGAGGATATTAAAATGGAGTTATGTCACTACACCACACTCTGTAACTGGTGTATCTCCATTTGTGTCTATGAAAGGCAGGGAACCTGGTACAAGGCTTTGTCCAGGATGGCTAGGTATGGCCAAGGTGGTCAGTGTGGATCGGGATTGCATAATGAGACTAATTAAATTGAGTCAGGAAAAAAACAAAGAACTGTTTGATGACAGGATGAGGGTGAAAGAACAGGAATGGAAGGTCGGGTAGATGGTGTATGTTAAAAATCCCAGGTTGGTGAACAAATGTGTGGAAAGTAAGTTCCTGGGACCGAAAAAGATAAGTGCAGTTAAGAGCAATGTTGTTGTCTTGGAAGGAGGAGAAGTTTGGTCAAAAGGAAGGTTGGCAAGAGCGGGAAATGAGGAAGAGGATACATTAGAGGAGAAATTGAAGGGAAGAAAAGTGAGTGTGGACAATAATAAGAAAGAGGAAGATGAGGTGAAAGAAAGAGTTGTTGATGAGGAAGTGAAAGGAGGAGTGGTGGATGTGAAAAATAATGATACTGGTGTAAGAGTGAATGAAGAAGGTTCATATAGGCATAGGTCAAAGCCTGTGTGGATGAGAGATTATGAAACTGAAACTTAATATTTAAATGAAAGGCAAGTCAAAATTTAAATGCTCAAAACTTAAGATTTAATTTTGTCTGCTTAGCCTATTTCTATTTTGATTGTTTTGGCTAAGTGAGAAATGTAATGGACATTATTTAAGTGTTCTTATTCTTAGTTCATCTTAGTTATTTTCTGCATAAGGGGGAAGATGTGTAGAGCTCATTCTTGGAATGTTGTTCTCAAGCTGGTCTCGTGCGCTCTCTTGATTGTATGCTGGGAGAGCCGCGTGACCAACTTGAGACAGTTAGAGTTTAAATTAGTTAGCGCTGTGTTGGGGCCCCGGGGAGCTCCGTAGAATTAAAGTTTTGACTTTAACTTACAGTGCCAGCGCATCCTTTCAACTACCTCTACCACCTCTCTGGTTCCTCTACCACCTTCTACTGCTCTGGCTCATCTGCCACTCATCTCCTCTGCCATTGCCTCCTCTCTGGCGCCCCCCTCTTCCTCCTCCCTAGGCCATCTGCCCCCTCCTTCTACTTCTGCCCTCTCTCAGCCCCCTCTTCCTCTTCCACTGGGCATACCCCTCGCCTGTACCCCACGTGGAAGTCTTTCAAAAGTGGCAACCTGGTCCACGTTGCTACTCTCAATGCTCGATCTGCTGTCAAACACTCCTCTGACATCTACCACCTCCTTGAAGCCAGCTCTGTCACGAGTTTTGACACTCTCCTCCCTTAGGGCTGCAAGATCCTCTCCGAACCCAGTACCAACGGCCCAGAGGTGAAGTGGCTGTGATCTTTCCTGAGTGGGTCCCTGCCTCTATCATTAATCATAGAATTATTGAGGCTTGTTCTTGCATTCTGGATTAGGTGGAATGCCAAGTTCTAAATCCAGGATTACTGGAGTGGCGTCAGATAGTAACTCTCTGCCCGATCTCTAAAGCCAGGGTTTTGGGTATCGGAAGACACCACATCTAGAAAAAACCCTGTATGCAGCAGAGTAATTGTTGTAGTGCCTCTCTCCCTGATAGAAACCTTCAGATTTGTATCAGCGAGAAATCTCTAAGCATCTTTGCTATCACCTGAAAGTTTCTCCCATCACCTCAAGATGGCGGCAACGTCTTATGCAACGTTTAGTCAAAACATAATTAAAGTCTCACCTATCATAATATCTCT
The DNA here is from genome assembly GCF_040938575.1 of Ambystoma mexicanum. Classification (NCBI taxonomy): domain Eukaryota; kingdom Metazoa; phylum Chordata; class Amphibia; order Caudata; family Ambystomatidae; genus Ambystoma; species Ambystoma mexicanum. The sequence continues at coordinate 956,957,267 of NC_090921.1, read as the reverse complement.
CTTGACAAATTGCCCCAACCAAGGAATCACGTCAGAAAAAAGGATTCTTGATTTTCATTTGGCACATATAGAGATATACACATGAACATTTGGCATCTTATAGTACCGTTAGTAGCCTGCCCTCTAGATCTTGAAAGACGGCAGATTTTATTAAAGAGAACCTTTTCCTAGTGAGGAAGATACCACCCTCTTGTCAGCACTGCTAGACCCCTAATATTGCATGGTGCAGTGTGAATGCTTTGCTTGCAAACCAGTTTTTTTTAAAATGACACTTTCAGCTTGATAGACGAGTTAAAACCCTGAATGTTCAAAGATACTAATCTAAATGTATAACAGTTATCCACCATCATTATTAACCTTCAATGGCCTGGAAGGTTTCCGCCTGCCTACACCAGAGAACACGTAAGCCAGACCTGAACATAACAAGATATAATTTATCAATCTCAGCAAAAATGATATATCAAAAATCTTTTGTGAAAATCAATTTGAGGTCTAGTGGGTGAAATACTGCAACGAACCGTGCCTTTATTGCCCGTTTGCAATAAAAAGTCCCAAACATCATTAGAGAATGCATTTCCAAGTGATCTTTGCCCTGATCCCATCCTCAAATTGCTCACTTTTCTTCTCAGTCCCAAACAACCACAGGCTTGCTGTTTTTAGTTCTTCAAATAAATCTGTATCTCAGCATAAACAAGGCTAATACCACACATTCTGGATAAACTATAACTCTACATATTAACCCACCATCTTTATGTACTTTGCTGAATCTGACCCGTCCATCCTACTTTTTTAAAATTCAGGCTCCTTTCCAGGCAAATCTAAGTGTTTGGTTCTTCACGATTGTCTCAAGGATGGGCCTCCTTCTGGATCTCCCCCATGTGTGTTCCAGCTCATTTGGGTTGCACTTTGCTCTGAGGTTTCTGCTTTTTGATTGGTTATCATCTGCAGAGAATTCCCCTTGCTTGTTGGCTGAGGTTTACTCTGAATATCGGCTCCCCATGAAATCTTCTGCTTCTTCATCCAAGGCGATGGCATAGTGTTGACCTTCATAAGAGAAGAGGAGCTTTCAGGATATGTTGCTCTACGTTCCATGCATCGAATCCTTTAAGAACCGAGGATCGGACCCTCTGCAGCAAAGCCTGCGCAGGCTAAGGGTACAGCCTTCAGGAAAACCCCATCTGTTTGTAACTTTATGGTCACAAATCCAAGATGTGATGACTTTAATTCTTCTCTTGGCGATTGTGAGTTAAGTCATGGAAGAGTAGGATCTTTGCTTCTTGATAGTGTATGAAGCCAAGTGTGCTAGCTCCCATTATTATTTCATCATTTGTCTGAATAAAGGGAACTCTTATCAATATGTCTGGAGTGGGGACTTTCTTATGTTGAAATGAGGAATATACCCTGTGTCTCCTGTCTAAAATAATTTCACTGTCTTTTAGGATCTTCAAAATATGTCGGAAGACCCTTTGCATGTATTTTGCCAATTTCCGATCCTGGAATTGGTTTGCGACCCCTCTGTCTTATGTTGTTCCGGCGGGAACGATTCTCTGCATCTTCCTGTTTCATGATCCGTATTTCAATCCTTTCTTCCAAACGGTATATCACACATGCCTGCTCAGCCTGGTCATGGATTTGTTCACATAATGCATTTTCAATGTCCTCCAAATGTTTTTTGGCTGATAGGATATGCTTGTTGAATTCCGCTGTTAATTTAGAGAGTGCCTCGGCACTGCGCTTGATCTCTTCCTTTATTTCTTTCAAGAGAAATTGTAGATTATGCTTTGTGGTTAAGGTATCAGGGTTCTCGCTTACAGGGTGTGCATGTATTTGTGCCTCCACTACCTATGGCTGCATCGTGGTAATTTCTTGCATCTATAAGAACGTTTTGAAATCGCTGCCCTTTGTTCTAATGGAAACCTTTGACAAGGCACTAGGGCAGGTAGTTTACAATTGTACAACTCAGGTCTCCTGCAATCAGTTCAACCAATCACTTAATTGTGCTTTGGAACAAACAGCGGATGTCAGAAGAGCTTCGCCGATTGCAATGCTCGTCAAGAGTTATTAGAACCTCTGATAATGTCCACACTCCTACAGTCAGTATCGATTGCTTATTTTTATTTTCCTCTCATTATTTGGGTTTTACAGAGCTTTCAGACAGGGGCCTTCGATCTCCCAGAGATCACAGTGAGCACATCCACTCGCTCCTCCAGACAGCCACGACCGCACATTTTATTTTATCACACCTGCTAATTTTCTTGTATATTTGTTACTAAACCCTATAATGTGCAAGTACGGTTTATGTAAGCTAGAAAATCAATGTAAAATGTGTATGTGGGAGAGACTCAATTGGAGTTTGCCCTGCTAAAATATTATATAAAAAGCCTAATAATGACTCATCCTCTTGTTCTTGTTCTTGTTCCAAATGTCCCAATAGTTTATTACACATTCGAGTAAGCTGCTCATCAGTAGTATATGAGGAATTGTTGTGTGAGCGATTTAACTACCACTGCTGGCTTTGCCCTCATTCTCCTCACAAGTCCTTTTCACTATAGATGCCATCTTGGCCGGTGCTATGTCGGCACAGACACAAAGTAGAAGTAGGATGCGTTGTTCTGGAAGAGGGGTAGCTTTGCTGAGGCTGTAGTCTTGCAGGAGCCACAGCAGAGAGGGGGAGGCTCTACTGCACCTCCTAAACTCCTTAAACTCCCTTAAACAGTGTGTCGGGAGCCTCCAGTAACACTTCTGTCATCGGTAGGCATGCAATCTTAAACTATAACATTCCTAATCAATGTGACTGTGCGAACTGTAGGCACTGTCCATGTGACCCATGTACCTCCTTTTCACAGGTGAACTATGCAAGGATTTTATGGTCATTTATAAATGATCTGGTCTGGCTTATGAGGCGCTTTTCATTTTTGTACTTTCCATATAGTTGTTTCCAGCCCTACAGCTCATGTCCAAAGCACATTTACTTCCTAAAATTCTGCCACTCCTCCCCAACAGAAAAATCGGCATGCAATGGGCATGGTTTCTGTGAATGAAATGTCCATTTGTCATTTACGATGATGTCAATGACAAAGATGTTGTGTATAGCGCTTAGGTGTCATTGGTAATGGCTTTTAAGCACTGTATCCTTGTCGGAAAGTGAAGTTGCTGCATAACTGAGGTAACTGACAGAACAGTGCCTGGACTTGGATTTGCATTTGGATGAATGGTGTGCGGGGTCTATATCTGGTGCCTGGAAGCTGTAAGGTGGAACGGATTGCACACAGGAGTCATTTGCTCACGGTGCACATTACGCACACAATCGCCTACCTTCCTGAATCAGACACGTTGTCCATTCAGCAGAAGTTTATTGGGTGATCAATATACAGTTCAACAATGTGTATTAATAGCGCTTAGATTTTTTGTTAACTGAAAATACCCAAATGTTCCATCGTGAGTATTTGTCTAGTTTCGTTTTTGTTTAACCCCTTCACTGCCCATCAGATACACTGTAAAGATCTTAATTTCCATAGGACAGCATTTACGTCCAGGCAGTGAAAAGGTTAACAGTCAAACAGTATTATCACCACATATGGGTAGTGTGTGGTTGCAATTCTCAGCACTGTCATGCAATTTATGTAATATGTGCACCACTCTGCAGCCTCCCCATTACAGGCACTGCAAAAGCGACCATATCTCTTCATCCCTCCCCCTGCAAGCTTCATTGGTTTCCCCTCCCTGGCAGGATCCAATTTAGAAGTGCGCGCATCATCTACAAAGCAGTCTTGAATGCCACACCAACATACCGGGCGGCTAAGCTCCACACCTCTGGGGGCTCTCACGCCTCTGCACTAACTCCAAATTGGAGCCAAAGCTAGGCCACAAGGAGAAGATCCGCAAACAGTCCTTCTGCTGCCATGCTGGAGATCTGGAAATCGGTCCCGCAGCAGAACCCCACCACCATGCTCCCGTTCCGCATCAGTACCGCACACATTTTTCGGCCCTTCACGTTGGAAAGCGCTGCACTGCTCTCGAGCTAGGTTTGTGCTGTTAACAATCAAATACAATATTTATCATTCGTGAGTGTTTTAGAGATGGGGCCTACTCCGTAGAATGACCTTGGAATCCCAACTTGACTTCAGCGCATAACTGAAGAATTGTGTGATTCTCGGCAAATCACTTGATCACTCTATGCCTCGAACTGCAAATATGTGCAATGTGTGCAAATATGTGCTTCTCACAAGTGCTAGGTCCACCCTGTATCAGACACCTACATAAAATACTCTCTGTGCTTTTCATTTAACAAACAATGTACAAAAAGTAAGATGTCATTGTTGGCTTCTTGTGATGTGTAAAAATGAAGATAAGTAGAACATTAATGTCATGTCACGGTCACTGCTCACTGAAAACATCCTGTTAGCAATGACACCACGCATATATCAGCTTAACATGTAGAAGCCAACTCCCACATGAATTCAAAGACATATAGGATCTGATTCACAGAAGCGTTTTATAATGGCACAATCCCATTGGAAAATGCTCTGTGAATTAGGCACAAATGCGTTTTCGTTCTTTAAATTGTTTGTCTTCAAGATGATGTTTCTTCTTTAAATTGATTATTTTCAAGAAGATCGCTTCATGGTGTCGTTGCTCTTTTCACAGGTAGAAGTGGAATGCATTAATCCAAAAAAGCAGAAGAAGAAAAGGAGTTACAAAAATTCTGGCATCATCATAGTGAAATCCTGCAGGGTAAGTCCTTGGTCTCGGTGCATTGGTGGTGTTATACATAGAATGAACATGCTGGGCGATACTACCAAGTTGAGCGAACTACCATAAACGCTACACCTTTGTTATAATATCGGGGGTGGGCATGTAAAATCCAAGCTTAAACCATGACTTGAGCCCAAGGTTAGAATATAAATCAAAGTAACACCAGGCCACTTGCACCCTTAAAACCCCTCTTGACATCACATAGACTAAAATCAAATTGATGCAGATAATCAAAGATCCATATTTTAAAAAAAAAATAACTTTTTGTGTTAAATGTACAACTTCTAACACGTGTTTCAACCACTTCATGGTCTTCCTCAGGTCTGTGTCCCAAATTATTAGCAAAATGGCCATTACAATAGTGAAGATTGTAAAAAAAACACGATAATGCAATTAAATGTTCAAAAGAATGTTCCCAATTTACACAAACAAGATTGCAATCCATTCAGTTTGTTCACATTCCCATATAAATGCCACCAACATTTGATCAGAAATTATGCAAATATACAAACATAGAGAAAGGAGGAAAGAAGAGGCAAACAGATATTATAATCAAACTGGATTCAAATGTAATTATTCCAAACTTTAGCGAGTCATTGGGTGCAATGGTGCCACTGGATAGTCCCAAATCTTATGTCAATCGCTACACCACCGTCGCTTACACCATTGGCCACCGTGACACACTCAGTTCTGCTATTCATACTGTGCAACCTATAGGTCCATCCTCTCAGCCTGCCACGAAACACACCACACCCACGTCTCATTGCACAAGTGCTCTAAAATGCCCAAAAAACAAAAACAACCTTTTAAGAACAATGGTCCTATTCACTAGGTGCTGATCCTTCATCAGCTTGATGATTCAAACACCTTCACAATGGTAAACCGACGTAACTCTAGCCCTAAATCATGGGATGAAATAAATGATATCAATGACTTGTCTAACAAATTCAATTCCAAATCCAAAACGAACATTGAACAGCCCTGCGTGTCTTAGCTAAGATAATGAAATAATACCTTTACATAAGGCTTGGTTACCAATCCTGTATTCACGACTTCAACTCACTACTATGTAAAGCAAGTAGACACTCACTGTTGTGGGGGACTCAGGATCAAGTTCCTTAAAAAAAGAAAATGCCATGATCAACTAATTGGACTCTTATTGTGTGTATCGAATTGCTGTCTGTGAATGCTTAACCCATTTAAAGTACTACTTGCATCCACTGGGGTGATTAGTCCCAGATCCCTGATGGGTAATGATACGGTAAGTAGACATGTCTACTCTGGTTCTGCAAATATATGGCAGTATCCCCACTTAAGAGCGTACTCCTCTTGGCTTTGCCATTACAAATGCCATGCCACAGTATGAAACTATGTCCAAACAGACTGCACCAAAATGCCAGACTAGCCACGCAATAGCACAACAATCTTGCCTTACCATAGATCCCCAATAAAAATGCCATGTCACAGTAAGTAATAGCTAGCCTGGCTGCACCAAAAAGCCAGTACAGCCACGTAATAGAACATCATGCTTGCTTTTTCATATATGCCCAGTAAAAAAAGCCATGCCAGCGAAATAACTAGACTTGCTGCACCATAATGACAGTCTAGACACGTAATAACACGTATGATTGCTTCATTGAAGATGCCCATTAAAAAAATCCCATGATGCCGCCGTACCCTATGCCCTCCCTAAGCCCCCTGCTCCCAAATCAACAGCCCAGCACAAACACACTAGCGCATCCCACACATAATCACAGAGCATTCACTCACTCATTCACACAACATTCAATGGTACACCCATAAACCATACAATCGCTCATCCATACGCGGACCCAGCATCCATCCATGCATCATACACTCACTCATTCACATATGCACACATATATATTCCATTCTTCTTACCTGCAGTCCTGGGACAGACTCTGCTCCTCAACCCACCCTGGCCTCTGTCTCCCATGCCACATGAACATGAAGCAAGGAGCACATTCTGGTTCCTTCAAATGCACACAGGAGCCTGAACGCTTCCACCTTACTGCCTCAGGCAGTTTGAGTGTGCAGAGATGCATGGGAGTGCCCCACAAGCACATTCAGATGTGCAGTTCTCCAGTCTGCTTCCCCAATGGGCCAGACAAGGCTGCAGAAGCAAAACATCCCCAGCCTTGCATGGTCTATTGGACATGCACACTGGGAAATGGGAACTGTCAAAGGGAAGCCACTTTTCCCTTAGACCGTTTAAGCGAGCCCAGGAGTACTTCCACAGCTGCAGAAAGCAGCTGAGGAAGCCTTCAGTGTTTACACTGGGCTGACCCGGCTCCTCTATAAAGGTACTTGTGGGTTGGCACCCCATCGCCCATTTTGGACGAGCTGCTACTTTTGCAGGATACCTCCTCATCCCATCTTTCGCATCGCAGTCTTATACCGAATGAGAGGTGACAGTCCCAGATAGACTCTTGTGGGCCTTTGTTATCTTAGGCACCCTATTGAAATGTTTGCGCAGACTATTCAATTGCGGGTGGTACAGGGAAGTGCGTGCATGCGCAATGCCCCTGACGTTCAAGAAACTGCACATCTTTCTAGATGTGAGCCACCTCACACTTGTCTTTCACCTTGTCAACCGGATATGCCAATGGGCGCCGGGACAGGAGGGTAGCATGGGCATTACATTTGCTCGGCATACAGCATATTTCATACAAGCGTGGCTGCATTCTGGACACCATTCTGTCCAGACATGGAGACCTTTCCCAACATCATAACGTTAATTAAGGGCTTGTGATCAGTGTTTAGCTTAAACCTCTTGCCCCACACAAATACATGGAAGTGGGATGCTGCCCAACAAAAGGCTAAAGCCTCCCTTTGTATTATTAAATATAATCGTTCAGTTCATTCAGTGTGCGAGACACAAATGCAATCGCTCTCACAACTTCTTTGTTTTTGTTGCAAAACAGCACCAACTGCATGCGCACACGCGTCCACACTTAGAATACATTCCTTACATCAAACAAGGAGAGACCAGGTGCTTTCACCATCTCGTTTTTTATGTCCTGGACACTCTACACTTCCAGCTCAGTCCAAACCTAGGGATTTCCCGATCAACAATACTTTCAACTTTTCTGTCTTCTCTGCAGCAAAGTTTGAAACAATTTTCGAATAAAATGGAACGAGTCATTAGAAGGTCATCAATTGCTCATGATTGGCAGGTCAAGGGGCATGCACTATAGCTTCTATCAGCTTTGTCTTGGGTGTTATTCCCTCCGCAAACACAGTTTGTCCAAGATATTCCACTTCATGTCTAGCAAAAACACACTTGTCTTTCCTCAAAGTGATCCCTGCCTCCCTAAAGATTCCTAGTACTTTCTCCAGAATCCTACAATGATCTCTTAACTCACTGAAGTAAACCAAGTTCTCATCTTGAAATGCTGTAACAACTTCCATCCCCTCCAACAGCGTTGCCATACATTTCTGAAACACAGACGAGGTGCTAGCAAGGCCGAATGGCATCCTCTTAAATTGGAAAAGCCTATCAGGAATGAGAAAGGCTGTGAGACTTCATGATTCAACATGCACAGGTATTTTATAATATGCACTCACCATGTGCAATGTGGTCTAATACCTAGCCCCTCCAAACAAAGAATAATGTTTTGTGCATATTCGGCAGTGCATGGCAATTAACCACTATGCACTTGTTCAAACTTCTTAAATCCACACATAATCTTAATTTGCCATTAGCTGTTCTAGATCATACAATTGCGGACACCCATTCTGATGACTGAACTGGCTCTATGACATCCTTCCTGCATAAGTCCTTTAGGATGCCACTCAATTCTTCCTGGTAATTGATTGGAACCTTTCTCAATTTGTGAATCATTGGCACTGCTTCTTTCATCAATACAACCTTGTGTGTAAACCCTTTGACACACCCTAAGGATTCACTGAACGCCTCTGGAAAGCATTCAACCACACCATCCACTGACTCCCCATCTACCATCTGAACCTGATCATACTCCTGCAGATGTAGTTTAATTCTGGCTGCTCCTTGCAATGACCAATCAGTTATAGGTACACCCTTCTCGGCACAGTGTACCTTCGTCCTAGCTGACCTGTCCTGGTAAGAGAAAATCTCCACAATGTATCCAAAAATTGATATGTTACCCCATTTGGATCCACTCGGATTAATGTCAGGATCACACAAACTCACATTAGGACACATCCTCTCATAGGTAGCTTTAGGAAGGATTGTGTGCTTGGACCCTGAGTGAACCATAACTCTTACTTTCTGGCCATCAAATTCTACTACACAGAATGGATGTGGCTATTTTTCCTCACTTTGTTAATCATTTACGATCAGAACTACATCCACCTTGACTTGGTCTTCTTCCTGATTATTTTCACATATTGCATTTATACATTACCACCCGCCTTTCCGCGACATGTTTTTGCAACATTCCCCTTGCTTTTACAAATTGAGCATATTTTGTTAATTGCCAGACATTTCTCTCTTGCGAAATGTCCCTCATTTCCACAGCGGTAACATTCAGTCTGAGCTGACTTTCTGCACTGCTGGCTTGCTATTTGCGTTCCTCTTTTCTAAATGGCTTGTTCACCGGTTTGCTCCTCACATTGCACACTGCCGAGTTAGGTCCACTTTTCAGTTCCTTGAGGTTCACATGTCAATAGTACCAGCCTAATCAGTTTTGTTTCCAGGCCATAGGCCTTGATTTTCTTGTTATATGTGTACGTCTGTATTTGATCCCAAAGTACTTGCTCTGCATTTATTGTCTCAAAATTGCATGTCGCAAACCAAGAACCTCACGTTTGCAATGTATTAATAAATGCTTTCACTGCTACTTGGCCTACTCAAATAGAATTTAAATCTCTCCACCACGACATTCACTTTATCTTAAAACCTCGATTCCATCCGTGCCATAGTAATATCATATACATGTAATTGCACTTCATCTACTCCTGGAGCCAAATGCTTCATTAGTTGCACACCTTCCAGCACCAGACAATTCTTCAACATTGGCAACTTTTTGGTGACCCGTAATGTATCTCCATATTGTGTCTCGATGAAAGCCTCAAACAATTTACGCCCAAGTTCCCAAGGCATGGGGGAAGCACATTGTGTTGGCATGAACATGGGTGGTTGACCCAGTGACTGCACCACAGTTTTCCTGCTGCTCCTAATTTGTTCTTCCATAGTGTCATCTATTTTGCTACTTCTTTTTACTTTCCAATAAACTGTACATGATGCTCTTCCCTTTTCTTTGTTCTTCCTCCCTTCACCTTCACCTTTTTTCCCCTACTGTGCCTCCTTTTCCTGGCTTTGTTTGATTACTTTTCCCTTTTTTGAGTCCCTGCCATATTTCACCACTAGGTGTGCTCTTCACCCATTAGCTGGGCAAGCCTACTCCGAGCCTTTCAAGAAGCTGCAACATTCCCCTTCAGGCATGGTCAATCCACATCCTCCCACACACACTCCTCCTCCTCTTGTGTCGCTGCAACATCTCCCACAGCAGCACTTCCTGACACAGCACTTGCTAGGAACTGTCCTCTCAGCATGACCTCTCAGCCCCTCTGCTCATGCATGCAGGCACCCATTAGTATATGGTAGTGGGGCCCGCTACTGCTGTAGCACTTGTGATCTGCCCCTGGCCTCCAACATTATCCAATCCTCGTCACCACAATGTTTTGTGTCGGCGCAGCAAACGAGCAGGAAGGCACAGGTAAGGTGAAAGTAGAGTATGCTTTATTTCCTTTCATAACATGTACATCTGTCCTCCAACCTTCCCACCAATGAATGTCCCCCAACCATCACCCACCACTACAGCTCTCCTCTCCCGCTTCTCAGGTCTGACCACCTACCTGTGCCTTTCAACACCCTGAACACCATCCCAGTCAAGCACTTCCCAACAGAAACCCATTAGACAAACTGTTAGGTCTTTTAAGAACTTCCCAGTGGCAGACCTCATGGAAGACCTTGACAACCTGCATTTTACATGGACCTAACACCCCCCAACTGAACTGTGACTATCTATTGAAAGCATGCAACACCACCCTCTCAGCCTCCATCACCGGCATGAGCCTCTGAAAAAACTCGCCTGCAAACCGAAACCATCAGCACCCTGGTACACTCAAGAACGCAACCTCAGCAAAAGAGTCATCAGGAAACAAGAGAAAACATGCTGCTGCTCCAGGACCGCATCCAACCTGGTGCTCCTCAACGAACTCTGAGAAACCCACCGACAACTAATCAACACAGCCAAGGCCTACCACTATCAGAACGCCATAGCAGAAGCCGACAACAAAAGCAAAGCCCTCTTCAAAGCCGTCAAGCACTGCGTCAACCTGCTACCCACCCTTGCCATGCCACACCTGAAAAATCCACCGCCATCAACACCTTCTTCATCGGCAAAATCCAAATCAACAAGATTTTCTAGCACGTATACACCAGCTCTGCATCCACCTCACGTCCCACCTTGTGAAATCTCCACACCCTGGACAAAATTCAAGACACTTTCGACAGAGGACCTGGTAGAAACCCTGGTGCCCTCAAAGCAACATTGTATACAAACGACACCCTGCCAGCATCCATCCTCAAGACCCTCCCCGGAGAAGCACTCCTTCCCTACCTGGCGGTCATCAACAGCTCCCTTACTCAAGACACCTTCCGATCAACCCTAAAAACAGGACAAACCCTCCTTCTACTAAAGAAACCCACTCTGGATCCCGACAACCTAGGTAATCATCTCCTCATCACCCATCTTCCCCGCCTGGGTAAGATCATCAAGAAAGCCGCAGCCACACAACAGCAGCAACACATTGACACCAACAATCTCCTCCAAACCTACCAATCTGGGTTCAGTCCCAGATGTAGCACAGAGACAGCAACCATACAGCTAGTTGATGATGCCCTCAACATCCTTGATGATGACCACCCCTGCCTCCCAGTTTTACTCGACCCATCAGCCACTTTTGACACACCACCTGGCTCTTACAGATAACCTACATCGGTGCAATGGGATCAGCAACCATGTCCTTTGCCAGTTCAAGTCCTACCTCGCCAACTGCCAAAAGTTTGTTCAGATGAATCCTTTAGATCGCCAATGCTACCTGTCACCTGTGGAGTCCCGCAGGGTTCCATCTTCTCCCCAGTGATCGTCAATCTATACATCGAGCCGCTGGGGGTCCTCCTAGCCACACACAACATCCACCAATATGCTGACGACACACAGCTATACCTCAAGATTAACTCCATCAAGGACATCCATGGTCTCAAAACCTGCCTCTCGCTGATCCAGTCTTGGATGTCCACTGCACTTCCTCATTACAGCACGGTATGGTTATTTTCTTTTTTCATTTGGTTTATTGAGACGTTTTCAGTAGTTTCAATCAGTTCATTCAGAGTTATTATTTCTTGGAATGGCATCCAATTTCTTTTAATAGTTGGATTGTGAGTTTTATGGTTCTCCCACATTTGTTTTAGGGGTGAAGTAGTTTCTGAAGCCCTTTGCATAGGGCTTATTCTTGCTCTTTCATTGGTCTTTTCTAAGTTGATCCCTACCACATCGAAACCTAGATGATTTAGGTCCTCCAATCCATTTAGGATTGTTTCCTTTATGCGTCTGGAATAAATGTGAAGTAAAACCCTGTTGAATTGAGATTCTTGAACAAATTCGACCATTTTGATATCACGTGAGTTAATTGACCCGAGAGATGGGATATGTTGGAATAAACGAAGTACGTTGTTCTTGTTCAGTGTTAAGCCGTCCTCAACTGTGTCATTTCTTTCAAGGAGTATGCAGCAGTTAGATTCCACGTTTTACCTACATAAATTGTCTTTTTCTTTGTTCGAAGTCATATTTAGCTGCCCAACTCTCCAGTCCACCTCCTTCTCCTGTTGACTCAACCACTTTCTCTTGTTCTGGCTTTGTAAGAGCTTCATTACTACGTTCTTCGAGTCGGCCCTTACACTCATGATAGGTCGGTCTTTGTTTTGAAAACTCGGCTGTAACCCTCTCGCTCTCTCTTCCATTGCCACACTGGCAGTTCTTCTGTCTTAAATTGTCAGGAACTGGTTTATCCTGTCCTGTATTTCTTCATAATTTGGTCCAGAATTTTTTGACTCTGGTGAGGCAATTATTACACAGGTTCTTTTGTTTGCTTGTTTTGCATTTATTGAAATAGCTTTTATTTTCTTTCAGATCCTTCATCTTCCCAGTCACTGGGCTCATCGTCAGTTTCATGTGTAGAGAGGTTCATCAGTTCCTCCATTATTCGTTCATCTTCCTTCTGTTTACTCTCGATCGTTTTATTATTCTGATTCTCATTTTTTCATGATTTTTGTCTTGATCCAGGGAATTCTGCACTTCTTTCATAGTGCTTTCTTTTTGAAATGCTGTTGCATGAACAGTAACGTTCAGCGACTTCAAGTTCCTTAGAAACTTGCGTGAGCCATTCGAATTTGTGTGTTTTACTGCAGGTACGTTTTTTGTTTTCCTTTTGCATTTTCCTCTTTGGGTTTTGTCCCACATTTTTTGTCATTACATCGTTTTTTTGTTTTTCAAAAATGGAGTAAGTTTCCATGTTTTTTTTGTCATTTTGGTTGCCAATTTTACGTGCTTCCTCAGGAATCTGAATTTGCCTTTGTGCATTGACATCTGCCAAGGTGTCGCCAGGATTCAGAACTTGTACTTGGGCATTGGCAGATGTCGAAAGGTAGTTCAACTCTGGGATCTCTGGATGGGTCGTTTGTCCATTCAGGATTTGCTTAGATATTTTTTCATTTGAAATCCCACTTGTGGAATTCTGTTGGACATTCGAGTTGTCTTCACTCCTTTGTGGCCCATCCCCTCCTTCATCATTATGAACTTCTATTTGTGTTTCATACTGAGTGTTTGTTGAACAAGCGACTTGAGTTATTCGACTCTGACTCTGCTCTGAGAGTGCAGTTGTTCTCTCCTTTAATGACACTTGATCTGGGTGCCACTCCCTTTTACTCCTTTCGGGGTGCACTCTCTTTAAAATCTGAAGAGCTTCTCTGGCAACTTCAGCCAGTAGTATTTTGTCATCAGCATTATTCTTTAGCTGTTCCTTTAGCAGGATGGTTGATAGTTCCAGTTTTTGTAGATCAGTGTGCGTTTGAATTTAAATTTCCTTCAATTCAACTTCCAAACTTAACATCTTTGAATTAATTAAAGCTATTAGAGTGTTCTGGTCTTAATAGTTTTCGTTGAATTGTTCATACATTTTCATAAATGGGGCTACTGCTATTGTAATTGAAGACGCTATGTTAGGTCTTAACTCGAAACAGACTGTTTCCGCTAGCCTGTTTTCTTTCAGGTTCCTTGAAGGTATTGATCTTTGTATTTTTGGGAAAGCCCTTTCAGCTATAGATGAGTCAGTTGAAACGTCATCAGAAGACGAGGCAGTTTCTGCTCTAGATTAACCACCTTCTTCATTTTGTTTCCTGTTGAATGGATTGATTTGACAAGGCTTGAGGGACATCTCTCACGTATTCATTATGCCTTTTTTGTGAGGTTAGAATCTCAGTTGACGGACTCAAGTCAAGCAGTCTTTGTTTTTTTATCAGTTTGATTTCATTTTGTGATTCATCAGTGCTTGCCGCATCTCGATGGTGTGGATCATTTAGATTCCAATTAGGTATATCATTGGCAGTAGGTTTATCCCATTGGTTGTTCATGCGTAATTCTTTCAAATCTCCGTGGTTGATCTTTCAATTGAGGCAAACCAAGTCTCTCAAAAGTTGATCTGCCACCGCAAGAGAATTACATCGACTGTTAGTGTCATTAACCTCAATGGCAAAATGTATTGAAGGTGTGTTTTTTGTTGGAGCTTGAGTGTGTTTGGCATCTCCTTGTTGTTTTTTGTTTTTGAATGCCAGTTGACTAGACCAGACTTCCGTGACGAAAACATTATCTTCTTCCCACTGCACTTGTGGGTGCTTGCACGTTCCTGCATTATCAGCCCTGATTTCTCCTTTTGCTTCTGTTAGACCAACCAATGGGCACATGATTGAATTGTACCCTTGATTTACTACGTTAATCCACGTTTCAGGGTATGCTCCTTTTCTGCCGGCATGTGACAGCACTGCGGAAGCGTTGGTAAGGTTAAGCAATCTGTGTGGTCTGTGTAATCTGTGCTGTTGCTTTTTCCAAATGTGTCGGTTTTATGGTTCTGCTCACTACGCCACGCAAGCACGCGCAATGAGGGTGGATTTTGTGAACGGACCCGCATTAGCATGTCTCTGACCAGCCCGTCTATGAGAACTCCTGTTCTGTTTCTTTGACTGATTTGTTCTTTCCGTTCTGAATATCATTCAGACCCGCCTCCCTCTGTCTCTGCCGCGCATTTAGTTTCCTTATTAGATTCCGCCGGATCCTGCGGTTCCATGTCTGGCTGGGTAATTACTTCAGAATAAGGTGGAGAATGGGGTGCTGCCACCTGGGTCTCAAGCAGGTTGAGGGGACTCTGATTGTTACAACTCAAGGTGGGTTTAGTAGGATTTTTTGGTAAATTTAGTACGCCAACAGGGGAGTCTATGCTTGTGTCCAAGACTACCACTTTTGTCTGTGCTGGCAAACATGGGGTCTCAGGTGTTTCCTGTGTGTTTGTAAGGGCACTCAGACCTCCGGCCCCAGCCCTTCACTCCACATCAGGGTTATACACGTGTTGTTTTTTACTTACGTGGATGCCCCTCCAGAGGCTCCCAAGACTTCCTGTGTCTGCCGACCCAGCTGATTCAGCTACAGCAGATTTGCATCTCCGTATTTGACGGGTGAGTCTGCAGCGGAGGGAGAGGACTGGTCGGCAGTGTTCTCATTCTTGAGCCTGATGCTGGTGACTCGAGGATAGCGGACTCCATCAGCTCCTCAGGCCCGCCACGAACACCACAAACACTCTGCACACTCTGCGACGCTCCATGTCCGGCTGCAGGATTTTAAGGAATTAGCTCCCCCTTCTTGGATAGCAACGAAAAAAATACTCAGCTCCTCAGTAAATGCGCAGAGATACGAACCCACAAACACTCTGCACACTCTGCTTTTAAATATGCAGAAATTGTAGGGAACCCTATGCGCCTGCTTCGAATAGGCACACAGTGGGCACCACTGCATGATAGGGTCTTCCTGAAGTGGTTGTACTTTTCTTTTTGTGACAGCAGAGTTATTAACCGCTGTTATCTCACTTGCATGTCTGTTCCTCGACTAGGATAGAAATGCGTTTTTTGGGTCGCATTTTACAGGGGCAGGCCCCTTAAAGGCCTGTCAGTGAGAAATGCACTGAGAGCCCATAGGACATTGTCGAGAGAGTGGTTCTGATGCAAAAGGCATCCCGCCAGCAGCCAGCACATCATTTGTGCCACATTTCAGCCCTGTGGAAGCGCGCAGGTCACCTTTGAGAATAAGGTAACCTGCTCATTTCCAAAAAATGAGTTTTCCAAAAATAGCAAATCATCTGATCTTTTTTTAGATGCCCGATTTTTTTAGGCTCTGGGCCTAAACCTACATTTAAAAAAAAAAGTAACAATGGACACAATTTTTATTTATTTATTTGTATTGCGCCGGAGCCCGCAGGCGTCAGGGCGCATACAGTAAGAGATAGATAGAGATAGATTATTATTATTATTATAGAGATGACAAACAGTGGGCAAAGGACAGCCACAATAGGAGAGGGACAGGAGAGAGAGGTGGGGTGATGTGTGAGATGTGGAGTGGAAGGCAAGAAAGCAGAGGGAGAGCAGTGGGTCAGAGGGAGAAGTGGTGGGCAAGAAAGCAGAGAGGAAGAAATGGGGCGGTGGGCCAGACATCAGAGAGGGAGCAGCGGGCCAGATATCAGAGATGTAGTGGAGGTACAGAAACTAGAGGTGAGCATGGGTTTAGGGGGAGCAGTGGGCGAAAAAGCAGAGAGGGAGCGGTTGGCCAGAAAGGGGCAGTGAGCTGCAGATTGGGAGAAAGGATGAGGGAAGAGAGCGATAGAGTTGGAGAAAGAATGCAAGATGCAGAAGTAGCATGAAAGCATGAAGCACTGTATACTGCGGGAGGAATTGGGGAGCATAAGGTGTGAGTTGGGAGTATGATCTGGAGTGTGGCAGGGACTGGGGAGTGCAAATTGCGACTTGGCAGTGTGACAGAGCACATGAGTGGAGTGAGAGGTTCATGAACGCAAGTTGTGATGGGGAATTGGTAAGAGAGGTGTGTGGGTGGGGTTTGGAGAACATAGAACAGGGATATTTTCAGGATTACAGCTGATAACGATCAATGCTGTCAATAATATTAGGCATGCACTTTAAAACAACAATATAGCCAAAACAAACACTGTTCTGCCAAGCCAGAGACCTCTGGGACCCCTCCTTTTAAATTGATACAAAAGGTGAACATAATGACACCCTTGCTCTCTTGTAGCCTTGGACACTGCCTCTTTCTTGCAATATGCCAATCTTACACACTCCAGTCAATAAAAAATATGCTGCAAAAATGCTGCAATAAATAAAGTTTTGTGCTGCAAAATTTGCCATTTCATGCCGCAATATCCTGGAGGGTCTGAATAATAATTTTTGTTATTTCCCAATGTAATGGTGATACACTTATTAACCTCAGAAGTATGAAGGGGTGAGTCGACTCTGCTGAAATTTCAGAATGGGAGCTGTGGATTGTACACTGGTGTCTGAAAAGGACCGTTATTAATTCAATGTGTTTCCATTTAGAATTACCATGCAAAGTCACCTCAAAAGGTTTTCGAGGGTGGAAATTCACTTTTGAAACAAGTGGACCAAGCATTCATTTTTGGGGATCAGGAACATTCTGTTTCAGGGCACCACCACCACACACTTGCATACTTCCCAAAAATATATCAGGTAAAACCTCCCCAAAATGTAAAAAATTGATTTTTGCTGCGCAGTCAAAATAATCTCTGGGTGTGAAGGAGGTTCTACTTTGCAAAAAGTAGCAGTATAGAGTTTCCCCTTCACTGTTAAAATGCATTGTCTGCCGGAATCCCCAAGGTACATTGAAGAAAAATGGTTTTCATTTATAACAAAGTGTTTGATTAGAGATCCCTATTTGAAAGTAAAAATACACTCCGGATAAATTAAGGGCAAGCGAAGTGGAAAATAATGTACCTCAAAGGGAGGTATATTGTTGAAGGTGTTTATAGAATTGGATAATTGGATGTGATTTAAAACCCATCAACCTGTTTTTATCATCAGTTGTTGCAATAAAATAAAATGTTGAAGAAAATAAAATCCACCATCAGCAGTCAACCAGCAGGAAGGCCAACAATTGCAAAAAGTGTTGATGAGGGTTCCATGGAACATTATCACCCAGGGCGGACGCCTCAGCCAATCAGCTTGCTCGGAACGTGGGCTGAACCTCAGGCATAAGCCTGCATTTCGAGTAAGCTGGAAGGTGCATGGCCCTGCCCCACCTTCTCCCCCACCCTCACTTCCCTCTGGCCTCCACTTCTTATCCCCAACCAACCTACCTGATTCCTCTGATGACACAACTTCTCCCATGGAAGTGGGGTTCTGCATGGAGCCCCGCCTTCTGTTTGCATGGCGACCACCTTAGGTGAGCATTTGCATGTACGCATTGTCCTCCGAGCATGCAACATGTTTAATAAAACAAACACGTTTATTCAAACAAATAGATTGTAATCAGCACCCAGGTTGCTAATAGCAATAATACCCTCATCAGTGGCTGAGTCAGGTGCTAACGGCAACGGGGCAGTGCAAGAAATTATTTTAGAAACTCTTCAAGAATTGATGATGAAAACCTTTTTAGAAGCCTGTGAGGAATTGTCCTGTCTTTTTTTAGTTTATCTTAATTAATAAGGTAATACAGGTAATTCCATCTCTGAAAAGGCAACCTGCTGATCAGATTACCCTATCATATGCTCCATGCCCAAAAGCATAGTGTACACTTGTGTCCTGCTGAATCAGTATCCTGCATTTAAGACATCCACCCCTGCACCAAAATGCATAATTAGGAGCCTCCTGTCCCGGTGGCAGAATAATCTCTAAAAATAAGCCATACCTGGGTTAGTGAATGGTGGAAGGTATTCTCATAATTATTACAGCCACTGCAGTTTTATAACACACCTGTCATCCTTGTGAACCTAGCTCAGGTATAAAGGTGCTATGTGTATTCTTCCCAGACAGAGCTGCCTCTACACTGGTAGCAAGACTGTAGCCCTGGGGAGTGTCTCTCTGTGATTCATTTGTGAGGACTGGTAACCCCTCCAAAAAGGGACAGCCACTCCACAGGAAGCTGACCTGGAAGAGGGATCAAAAGATCACACCCATTCACACAGGAGTAGCCTCACACCAGGGTGCTGCATATAACCAAAGAGCTTTGATTCTATTGGGAAGGGAGGGCCAGGGGGTTAGTGTAGGCAGAGGGAGCTCTGGAAACTGGAGGTACGTTCCACTATCAACCTCTATGCTTCCTGTCCCCTCCACTTCCTGTAGCACAAAGCACGTTGAGTGTGATGCCAGAAAGCAAAGTCCAGTGATTCTAGGATCAGGGATTGGGCACCTAAAGCAGGCTAACTTTAGTCCAATCACATGCAGACTTTAACATTTAAAAGAAGGGTTCTCCTACCACTTCTTTGATTCACTGTGAAATAAACACCTCAGAAGGATTGGTTTGTTTTCAGCTTTATTCAACTTCAGTAATTAGCACAACAAGTCATAAGATACAGAATAGAATAAAAATGGACCTATATAATAAATAATAACTATATAAATAGTAATAACGCAGTAAACACAATAATGGGCTGTTTTAGCAAGTCACTAGGAACAACTGTTTGGCAGTTTTCATCAATCTTTGACCCGTCCCTACAATTATTGATCTGTTGGGAAATAAAAAAAACACTAGCAGTAATATTTGTTAAATAATCATGCATCTCATGTAATGGTTTTCCTACATTGTGGCCATCAGTTTCTAGTCCAGTGTGAGGAGCAAGAGGTACTCTCATGTGGCGTCCAGTCACCAACTCATGAGGAGTCAAGTGGTGATCTAAACCAGGCTACTTTCTAAGTGCAAATAATGCAAGGGGTAGGAAATGAAGCCATCCCTTCTTCAAAGTTATCTTGATCTTTGCTATCCCCTCTTTAAGGGGTCCATTTAACCTCTTGCATAAACCATTCACCTGTGGGTGATAGGCAGATGAAAACATGTGCTTTATACCTAATAAAAGACTGTCCTGTTCAAATAGCTCATTTACAAAACGCAGCCCATTATCCCAGACTGCAGGATTTCGCACACACCCCATCTAGGAAACGCATCATGTACAAGAGACTTGGCAGCACATGTGGCATCAGGGTGCATGCATGGACCTGCCTCAATCCATCTGGAAAAAGGACACACTACCACATGCATCTGTAGCCATTGTATGTTTGCCCTCTTTTCCCAGGTGGGATAATAGCTTCCCGACTGCTACAGACATCAAACCCAATAGATGATCTCTGGCTACGTTTTTGAAATTGTAGGGTTCCCCAATTAGTTTCAATTGAGTCACATCCCACTCCTGACACCACATGTAAGGAACTCATGGTGGCAACAGTAAAGACAGGCACATGATCACATTTCAAGGGTGTTTACTAAACTGTAAATGCATAGTGGAAAAATGCCTACCTTAACCTAAATCTAAGATGAGCAAGCTTATGCTAAAAAAATTATTGCCAGATCCTTTCAACTAATTACAGAAAGAGTGTGGGTTAGGGTTTTCAATAAAGAAAGAATTGTTCACAAATAATTAGTCAGGATGTGATTGCCGGGTTCTCCCTTCCCCACGTTTAGAGCATGGGACAAGGTGGATCTCAAGCTTTCCCAGCACGAGCCAACAGTTCCGTACCAGCTATCAGGTTCTTCGATGGTTATGTCTCTTTTCAACAAAAAGTCTCTTGCCTTCGAGGGCCTGATATCAACAAAACAAACAAACAAAAGGTTCCTTTGCAATGGCCTTTGAGTGATGACTTTCCACCCCTGTATCTCCCTCCCACGGGCTCACACCCCTCTCGGACATCAGCATCCTTCCTTCGGGTTCACTATGGCTTTTTCTTGTATTCACGGCTTTTAATGTCTTTTCAAACAGTTCACTGTGAACATCCCTCGGTCAGGTTCACTCCTGTCAACACACTGTTTATAGGGACTTCAGTCGTTGCCCCTTTTTGTCAGCATTCCGCCGCCGGGTTCACTCTTGCCAACTGTATCGATCGTGCCTTTCTCATTCAATTCTTATGATGCAGGATTCACTTCCCTTAACTACACAATCATCTGTCAGTAAAATACTTTTGACTGTAGAGAGGATTTCACATAACCCCTGTATGACCACTTTGACACCCTCTTTGCCTTTTCCCAAGGCCTTCTGGCAGTTTCAACAATCGGGTAATCGCCCAGAGTTTCCTCAGTAAGCACCCACGTGGCACTGGACTCCTCTGTTGCTGGTTTTCCCCTTATAGCATCAATAGCTCTTTATGCTTTCACAGTTTCAAATAGCTGCTTACTACTTTTCATTCAACACAGTTCGGTTTCATATCGATTCTTCGTTCGACTCACCGGCTGTGATGAACCGCTTGGCATTCTTTCTTCAAGTCAAGGCTGGTACCACAGATACCCACATCTCTCCCCGGCTTGGTTATCAGTGGCAGAGGTTATGTATACTGTTGACATCTGCTGCAACACAGGCTGGCTATTGTTTGCGGTCTTACAATTTCTTCTCCTGAGGTTTCACAGGCTTTGATCGGAAAGGGCAATGTCACTTCTCTCCTTGTCACCCTCTCGGTATGAGCCGTCTTTCTCCTCCTCTTGAACTGCCATGCTGCGTGAGCTCTTACATTGTGCAGTCTGCCTTGCTCATCCTGTGCTCTCGTGCTCCACCTTTTATCCCTGTGGGGAAGGGAAAGGACCATCAGGTGTGTGTGATTCTGGTCAATTGCCTGACTTTGCCTGATCCTTGTATTGGGACATGTCAGGTAATTGGCTCTGGTGTTAGTCCGTTGTCTTTCGTGTTGTGCGAAAGCGTTCAGGTCGGAAAAGGGGGGCAGTGTTTTCAAATGTCCTTTGTGGTAGGATGGGCAAAAGGTATTGAAAGAAGGGGGATAGCGCATCTCACCCGTCTGTGTCCCGCTCCCACTCCCCAAGGACCCCCATCCAGGTGATCCTCCCTCACTGGTCCACCCCCAGGAACTGGATCCAATAGCAATGGCTGTGTCCTGGCCACCTGGATGACAGATCCCCGGGGACTAGCTAAGGGACACCTTCAGGTTTCTCACAGGGTACATTCAATATGGTCTAAGTGCATAACGTCTTTCATATTTTCGTTGCGGTATTGGAATGATACCCCGTGTCACACACAGTGCTTTTTTCTTCTTCCAATATAACAGAGGTGAGGGAACAGGCACTAGAGATGGTGTATACATCTGCCTCTCTAGAAGAGGTATGCCCCCAACCACTCCCACGGCACATTTATGGGTTACTCTTGCTGTGGACCTGGACCTGATGCTCTGCACCATAATCTCCCAAGTCTTGGAGAGCAGACCCTAAAATGGCTCATCCTTTCTTTAAGCCCCTGAAGAGAGACTCACAGCACCTGCAGGACCAGATCAGCCAGATCAGCTAAGGCTCCCCATTCTGCCATTTCGAAACAGGTTAAACTAACGTTGAGCTGCTTGCAACCCTGAGAGATTGTGAGATTGCACTGGTGCTGCTTTTCGGTTCTCCCCCAGACCTTCAAACTATAGTGCCTGCATCTTGTGCCTGTTCGATGCTACAACATGCTGCAACATGCCCATACCCATCACCTACTAGGGTTGAATCAACCATTCGAAACCCGGGATCCCAACTCGAAGTTAGAAAGTCACTTGTCGACTCAAACCAAGGGTTACAACACAACCCTTTCCGATAGTTACAACCCAACTCAACACAGGTCGACCTTGCACAGATCCTGGTGAACACCCCGAATGGTGTCGGCAAACACTTCCTTCAATTTGCACAGAGCTACCACATTTGAACCCGCTTGATGCCTGCGTGCTGCTCGTACGATTCAACGTACCTGATCTGAGCTCTATCCGCTTGCACCACTGTTCAAAATCCGGGTTCGATGCTGTTGCCCTGCCAAAGATCCGTAACAAGGTACTATCGATCAATAACTTCCCCTTGTTCCATTTTGGGTCCTACAGACTGGTTAAGTCACTTGTGTGCTTTTTCCATCCAAAAATATATCCTTTTTGAGGTTTATAATTTTCCTATCACCCCTGTATTCATGCTCAGAGTGCCACATTCTTCTGTCTGTTGCATCTTCTCTTTTCATTCCAAAGGGGTGGGTTTTGTACTGTGTTTAGTTTTCTTGCAGATGATGTGTTTGATTAAAGTATATATATATTTATTTTTTTACAGAACCTTGATTGGACATTCCATTATTTTGGACTGTGTTACTGTGTTTGGGTCACTATTGGTTCACTTTCACACCCCTCTTAAGAGCAAGGCCTTCCCCCAGCCCATGTTACCACAAAAAGTAAATGATGTATAGCTCTTAACTGTGCCTGTTTTACCTTTATGATTGTGTTGGGTCTTGGTTGGAGACAGCTTTTTAGCCACTACTCATCCTGCAGACAAGAAGTCAATTTGTCACTAAGTCAGTCAGAAAACGTTGACTATTACATGTTTTCTTATAATAAGATTAAAACATTCTATTTATAATGCCATATTCTTTCCTGTCACTGCTATTTCCCCAGCGTCCAAGATGGAGAAACCCTTAATATAATCTTTCCTGATCTGGAATGATTTTCTTATGCAAAAGACAATTGAGCAGTTATGAGTGAGCAGCCAATTTCAGACCAGTAGTCTCTCTTTGCCCACCGCTTAGGCGTTGCTCTGTTTCCTTTGTCTGTCTTTTCCTTGTATTATCTACGTCATTTTATTTACTGCTTAAGGCTTGGACTGCCTCAGGTCAATGAGACCAGGCAGCAGATTAGGATACAACAGTTTATTGTTTTATGCTGACAGTTTTTTAAAACTGTGCCAAACGCCACTGGACTAGTTTGTCAGAAAAGGACCTGAAGGGACGTTAAATAAGATGGTGTAAATTGGCAAATCTCTGCGTAGCATAATAGACTGTAATAAGGCAAGTAACGTATCATTGTGAATTAAAAACTGCTACTGCAATTTTTGTGTCCTCGGCGAAACAGGATTTTTTTCAATTAACCCTGACTCAGTCTTTCAGCCATACGAGAACAATACAGCCAAACCCAATGAGTCGGTTAATAGATATAGTCTACAGTGCTAAGAAACAACATAATCTCCGATGGCAAGCGTAACATAAAAATATATTTTATTTCTGAACATAAAGACATTGGGCCAGATTCTCAAACCTTTTTTTGGAGCAAGTGAGGAGAAACACCAGTTTATCTCCTCACTTGTGCCAAAAAACGGTTCAGCCCAATTCTCAAAGGGGCATCTTAATGAGCGCAAATATGAGGGTGTTTCTGCGCATTTAAAGGAAAATCCGGAAATCCTCAAATGGGATGCGCTTTTAAATGCGCTGCAATGAGGAACAGAGCAGGCGCAGGGGATGCGCAAATCATGACAGGGTCATTTCTGATCCTGTCATAATTTATTTCTGAAGTGTAGCAGCCGTGGTTTTAACTGCGGCTGTCACCCTAGCATTTCCATTTCCCAAATGGGGTTGGAAATGCTTTCTTTCTGGTCATTTCACAGAGATGGGCCCTTTATGGGCCTCCCTTTTGAAATGCGCTCCGGGCACCCACGTGGTTGTCAGCCTGTCATTCATTGGTGTTGGGAGCCCTCGCCACCATTGTAGGTAAGGCGGCTGAACAGCGCGTCATTGTGCAGCTATCCAGCATCTCCTGAAATGCTCGGGTACCTTTGTGAATAATGGGAGCTGAGCATTTCTGAAAGCAGCACAAATGAAACAAGCACATTCTCTGCTCTCCTTTCATTTGTGTGGCTTTTCGAGAATCGGTCCATTATGTGAAGGTAAGAAAAGGGATTGTTGGAAAAAATAAGACTATTCAAAGTTTTCTCTTGTGCTGTGTTAAAATGCAGGTTTTAAGGATGTTCTTCTTTGTTTTCAGATTGCCCGAGACTACTCCTTCTTGGACTACATCCTGGGAGGATGCCAGCTAATGTTCACTGTAAGGATCGCTTCTTGCTCAGTCTTTTCAGAGATTGGAAAATGGATGCATTGTTTTCATAGATGATCCGCTTATACGCAATGGCCCATATCCCCAGGCTTTTTGGATGCTGGTCAGATGTCCCATCAGTGTGGGCACTCTGGACTGGCTGAGTAACCTATTCCTTTTCATCTGTTGTAGCACATATGAAGCTTCGTTTCAGTGACTCTATTATGGTGATGAATCGCCCCTCCTGCCGGCTCACTGCTTGGGCAGTGACATGTTGTCTGTCTGTCGTTATGAATTCTTAAAGATGTCTTTCATTTGTCTTCCTTTGTACGGGGCCAGTAAATGTTTAAGGTTCCACATTTCTGTAAATAAATCGATATCACTTTGAATAAGAGAGCAGAAGAGTGGGGAAACTGTTGAAGAGTGCATCACAAGCTTAAAAGGCTAGCTAGCAACTGTGACCTTGGTGCTCGCAATGACGAGCACATAAAGGACCAATGTATGATCCACTGTAGCAAAGACATGACCAGACATTGCCTGGGAGATTTGGATTTTGAGAGGATGCAACACTGGATGAGGAGATAGAAATTGCTCAAAAGATTGAACACACACCGAAAGGTGCATGAGGGAGATCGGGAAAAGGCGAGGGTGACTCTGATGTAAATGTTTCCTGTAAGAAGAATTACAACAACTCAGGTGTGCGTAAAAAGATGGAAACAAGAGTCACCGAGAAGAAAAAAGGACCCCCAGTAAGTGGAAACATCTAGCCAATGAACAGAAGTGTTTTGTGTTTAAAGTTATATGCAGAGTGCATGCAGTGGGAAGGGTCACTAAATCCAGTGCTATAATATCTTCAGCAAACCCAAACATGTGTCTGAGGTAGAAGAGGGAGGATGTTAAAAAAGAGAACACTATTTCCAGAAATTAGGGTCAGTAGTATCAGTGTGTGCCTGTTGATAGATAGGAGGGCAGATTGCATCTGGATGATCAAGGTGGGTTGTGTAAAACATGTCACTTGAGAGAAATGGCACATAGGCCAAGGCGTATGATGAGGTGCCCATTGATACTTTGTGGAGCTTCACACCGCATTGGAGCTTAAAGGGAGGTGTATCCAGGGGTGCATATCTGTCGTCTCCACTAAGAGTGGCCATTTTTTGGGATGGAGAACCCAAGGTAATATAGGCATTGCTCTTGAAACCAGTGTCGAAGAACAGGTGATGGTAGGGATGAGTCCTCCGTTTAAGCAGCATACCAACCACTTTCTCTTCCAATACTGAAAAAAGGGAAATACTCCCAATTCAAAAAATAGGGAGAAAGATAGTCGAAACAAGAAGTAGGGAGATACATAGAAGCCTCGCACCTGCTTCCACCCATCTAGCTCCGTGGGTATGTTTAAAATATTTATAGCAGAAGAGCAGCGATTTACGAAGGAGCTCTACTTTTAAGGCCTGATCTGATGAGGAACCTTCAACTTTAAGGTAAAAATGAATCTTGTAATTTGCATTCTTTACTACATGTACGGAAGTATCGACTACAAGTCCATGTAAATTGTAGAGCTAAATAATATTTTTCAGCCCCACAAATACTAGCATCATTGGCAAAGGGGATTTGTCTTTATGTGCATTGGTTATAAATATACAGACTTTTAGCACATGTATTTAAAAGAACAAACACTTTACAGATATATATAACATGAATTTGACTGCGATAAAATAAGAACATTCCAATAAATTCTATAATTTAAATTCCATAAAATAAATTGGAAGATAATAGAAAAGATCACAAGAATTAATTTCGTAATTTGCACAAGATTATGACAATAACATACTCAGCGTGTTTTTCTGCAATTGACTAAGTTAATAACAGGTTAAAACTAATTAAGACTATTGAAAGTTATGCAGATTCAACTAAAATTAAGGCCAAATACTGGTGTATATATATGATGTGACTTGTGCAACAATAAAGTTACTGAAAGAGAGGCAATACAATTTTGAGCCAGTTTCCAAATGTGAAAGGCGGCAGCATATATAACAATTGATTATGCCCCGAAGATGCAACTCCAGAACTGGTCAGTTTCAATGAAGTTTATGTTCGTTACATAACTGGAGTTGCTCTTCAGATAATATGATGTCAATATTGGACATTTGGTGAGGATGTGACACGCTGTTTCAACCATCAAATTGTATAGCTGACAGGACCGCTCCTCACATAGTATATCTGTCCATCTGACCGTGTGTTCACTTGTAGGTAAAATGTTAAATCATAAATAAGTAATAAATCGACGGGTTTTAGAGAAATACAATTTGGTTAGATGAACTCTAGGAGAATTATGGTTGAAGCCAAGCCATGTTGTGCTATGCATAATGTATTGTTTAATTTTCGCTAGGAAATAGATGTTCGATATAATGTCAAAATCTTTAGTCTTATTCTTTAAAATAAAGAAGAATTTGGGAGACTGTGTCATGTACTCAAGGTCAACACCAATTTTTATAAAGTGGCTAAGAGCAGTATGTCATATTTCGGAAAAAAGGGGTTGGTAGAGTCCTGGGAATATTGGATAGCCAGTAGGCCAATTAGTGAATCAGATACAAGGGGATGTTATAATGTTAAGAAAAAGGCTGCAAGGTGGGAAAGAGAGAATAGATGGAAGGGACTCCCAATTCACACCAAAGTGCCTCAACAGGTACAGAGGAGGAAACCGCCCAAAATCGAACGCAAAAGTTTGTCTTCAAGCTTGCCCACCCAATTTAGTTTGGTTTCAGGTACAACTGCAAGACCATAAAGTATCCCAGGGAGGATACTCATCCTATAAATAAGGTCTGGCCCTCAACATTATGCCCACCTTTTTTTATCAATACATTTCGTTAAAGAAAGCCATTTCCTTAAAGTTTTAGGTCGTGTAAAATCACTGTAAAAGTCACCTGTGGGAAATGGACCAATAGGGCTACTAGATAAATATATCTGTTCACCTTTTCCAGGGGAATGTGACTAAGCAGCCAACGATACTTGGACTCTTTCATTTTTGATTTGCTACCAATGATCGAAATTTTAGTTTTATTAACATTAACTTTAACATGGTTCTTGGACGCATAAGAAGCCAAGGCATTGATCGAGTGCTATAAACCAATTGGAGTTTGGTCCAACAAAATCATATCATTGGCATATCAAAGTCATGAGACTGGGGGGGATACCAATATGGGGGGGAAAGTTACTAGCGGTGTCAATGGCGGCACCCATGTCAGCCACGCATTGATTGTAAAGAAGGGGAGCTAATACACAGCCTTGTTTTACGCCGATGTTAGTGGGGATTTCATGAGAAACGGTCCCCTCCCGGTTGGTATGCACCACCACCTAATGCAATGGGAATTACTTTTCTTACTCTCTAAAAATCATTTTACACTCAAATTCAAAAATAAGGGAATTAAATATGTGGAACCTGGTGGTGACCCGGAGTAAAGTAGAGAAGGGTGTTGAGGAAGAAGTGGAACGCTGATATCTACAAATATTCAAGAGGGAAGTGGGTTGCTTTTGGTTGTCAATTGCCTTGAGAAAAGAGGTTAAAAGGAGCTTCAAAGCTTGAAGTGGATAGTATAAGAGACCCCTTAAATTCCTCGGGGTGCGTAACTCCTGGAGAACTAGAGAGGAAGGCTTCAGGTCAGGTAAGATTGTGTAATGAGTTTGGTGGTCTCAAAAAGAGCATTGTGGTTTGGAACTGTGGAGTTTGGCCCACAATGGCAGAATGTTTTCCTTAATAGTCAATAATCTGTATTCACTATAATGATTAAAGGCCACCAAACGTTTAGATAGCAACGTGCTTTGTAACAGCCATATATTTCCGAGCAGGTAGTTTATTGTAGGAGTAATAGCTACCTTTAAATAGATCACATTAACCGACAAAATGGTGCAGAACTGGCACCCTTTTCCATGTTATTCTAAAAATGGCAGTAGAACTAGTTTTCACCATCTGCATGGTTTTTAGCTGTGTGCCAGACTCCTATATAGCTCATTTTGCGAACTTTAAAAAATGATTCACTAACTGTAGTTTGCCAAGCCAATGAATTAGGAAGGTCTATAAACAGAAGGGGCGTTAGTGCTGATGCTCACTGATGTGGGACTGTGCAAGAGTTGTACTAGATCTAGCTAAGCTTGTAGTATCTCTTTGATCATTTTGGAGTGGTAACCACTCTGAACAGTCTTGTCACGTGCCTTCTCCCCATCTAGACAGACCATTGCAAGCGGCTCTTCCTCCCACTGTCTGTGAATGGTGCTCCACACAGATAGTGGCCAACGGATTGTCAAAAGAAGTATCTGCCCACTCACTGTGCAGTTCCTTCTGCTTCCTGAATTTGCTTTTGAGTTGAATGTCAGTGTGAACCCCCAAGTCCTGCAATCTAGTCAGACTGCCCCCGTGAAATAACATCCACACCGTCGCCAATCGCACCCTTACTCTCCCAAAGAGAGGAGTTCCAGTACACAGTGTGTGGGCATTCCTTGATACCTGACCAATTGCCCAGTGAGGTCATTCAGACAGCTCAGCCATCTGCTCAGACCTCTTACACATAAAAGTTCCAGGTTTCAATCCCTGCAGGCCCCAATCAGACCTTCATCCTTCCGAGGTTGATAAAACACATACATTTCGATCTGTTTTAGTTGCACTTGGTTTTTATTGCCCTACAAGTGGAAGGACTGCACTAGCAAGCACTGTTGGAAAACTCTATCACTATCTAGTGTCATGATAAAGGCATGAAAGGTATTTAAAATGGGAAAGCTGTGAAACTGCAATCTCTCCACAATAGCATCATCCGCAATGAAGGAGGAAGATGCAAAATATGGTTCTCATGGTGACCGTAGTCGCAGCATCTTTCAAACATGCATGCTACCATGAGGGGAGTAAAGGACCCCAGACACAAAGGTCACAGTAACTCCGGAAACAATGACTGCATTTTATCCAGTTGGCACTTGGGAGAGATGACCACCAGACCAGTCGATTCTTGTTTTTCTAGTCTGTCAGCTAGAAGCTTCCTTGAGAGACATCCTGGATTACTTTGATATCCCGTTTCAAGAACATCATTTTTATGGTTGGTTTAATTAAAGCACTTGACATCCAAGTTGTCTGGATGACATGTTTTTGCTGTTGTGGTCAGAACTGAATGTTTTTCCAGTAAGGGTTTCAGAAATAGCATTTTTCTACAACACATATTGATCAAAGTCCATAATTGAACTATCCAGCTCATAATTCATACAAAGATACAGGTTTATTGTGCATTTTGATTGTCTGTACAGAGCTATGCCCCCCCCCTGGTGCCCCACAGTGTTATAAAATACATCACCGGTTTGCTATGTCTCATTTGTGTCACAGTTTCTACTACATTCATTCAAGGCACACAAAACACATAATTCAGAAAGGATTTAACATTTCTGTTATGATACGTAATACAATCAATGTATTACCTAAGAAGTACATTCTCCAATCCGTTCTGTTTTGTACTTGATATGAATTTGAGAAGCTCAACTTAGTCCAACATGTTTCGAATTAATGCCTTCAGGTTTTGCCAAGTCTTTCCTCAGGGTCTTCTGGATTTAGAATATCCATCACCTGGATGTCCTTACCATATACAATAAGGGACCTGGCTTACTTGAAAAATAAAAACATTCATATCTTTACTTTGGGCTTCAGCAAGCAAAATTCTGAATGGCTGCATTCATAATTTTTGTGCCAGATGTTTTAAATGACAAATAACAGCAAACACATACTTGCAGCCGTTTTTAGTTTTTTTGTGAATGAAAACACAGTATGGTGAGATACATAACTGGTGAACTCAGCCTTGGCATTGTTGGTCTATTGAATTGTTTTCTTACAGAGGCATCAGCAGGGCACTCAAAATGCCTCGCACTGACTGTATCAGATGGACCAACGACTCAACTGTGCTGGCTAGAAGGCCTAGGGTGGCGACGGGGGGTATTAATAGTGTCAACTGAGGAGTAGTTGGCTGTGAGGGTGAGGTGCAGAGAGTGGGTCCAACATAGACTTCCTAGACAGAGATGATGCAGGGGCTGTGACTGGGACTAGATGGATAAAAAGGATGTCGCTTTGGAGGAGTGGAGGAAAGGCCCCACTCGCAAACTACCAAGGAGAAGTCTCATGTTATGTTAAATGATCTTATGTTTGCATAGCACCTCTTACCATATGTAATGGCGTTGAAGCACTGTAGGACGCATGGACCTTTGGCAGCAGAGTTCCAGGGTAATTCCCTGCTTGAATTTTGCATGGCTCAAGTTCTGGGAGTCGACTTAACATAGTTTATTGTATCTCCAAAACTCTTGAAAAAGTACTGTATATTAAATGTGTAACTGACATATGATAAACATACGTGTTATTTGTCTGAGATCACAGGTAGGAGTTGACTTTACGGCATCTAATGGAAATCCACGGGATCCCTCGTCCTTGCACTATATCAGTCCACTGGGTATGAATGAATACCTGTCGGCTATTTGGGCGGTCGGACAAATAATCCAGGACTATGATTCGTAAGTAAAAGTTACATAACCTGCCAGCGCTTCCTTATACTGATCATCTTCCTTCCAATAGGAACACTGATACCCGGTAGCTTGTCATGTGTTAGGGTGTTGGTGTAAATTGCTAGTGCTGTGTTTGCATCCTTTTAGGCAATGATGCTCACCTCCCTCAGCAGTGGAAATGCATGTTCTAGGCACTGCTGTACATGTTCTTCTTGGCAAATGACTGGAAATACTAGCCGTCACACCTGTTGCAAGGTTGTTGCCATGATCGAAGCATGCAGATCCTCCGTCCATTCTGCGGCCCTTCATAGATCCACATTAGGCAGTCAACCAGCATTGGGACTCAGCCATAAGGTGGCATCATGGAACGATACAAAACCAATACATGAATACTTTAATAAATAAGTACATGGATAAATATAAATATGTATTCTGGTTCCAAAGGAAGAAGATGGGAGGTGAGGGTGTGTGTGTGTGTGTGTGTGTGTGTGTGTGTGTGTGTGTGTGTGTGTGTGTGTGTGTGTGTGTGTGTGTGTGTGTGTGTGTGTGTGTGTGTGTGTGTGTGTGTGTGTGTGTGTGTGTGTGTGTGTGTGTGTGTGTGTGTGTGTGTGTGTGTGTGTGTGTGTGTGTGTGTGTGTGTGTGTGTGTGTGTGTGTGTGTGTGTGTGTGTGTGTGTGTGTGTGTGTGTGTGTGTGTGTGTGTGTGTGTGTGTGTGTGTGTGTGTGTGTGTGTGTGTGTGTGTGTGTGTGTGTGTGTGTGTGTGAGATATATTGCTCTAGGCGGTCTAAAGTTAAGGTTACAGAAACATTTTTCCTGTGTAACCTTTGAACCCGGTATTGAAAGTTCACCAAATGTGGCCAAACAAACTTCCCTGGCCCATCTATGCACGCCAACTAACTTTGTAGCCTTTCAAGGATGTTACCTTGTCAAAAGGTAATGTGCACAAAATGACTTTTCTTTCATTGGGTTTTCACACTCTTTTGGAACACATGTTTCGCAATTGTCTGCTTCTGCCCTATAGAAAATGTGATTTAGTGAGATGGTGCCGCTTGCGCAAGAGGTCGGGAGTTGTGTTTTGAGTGATGCCATTGTTGGAGCCAGACAGGGCATTCAAAAGAGCGCGCTTACTGCCACAATGCAGGATATTGTTAGCTTTTGTAAGCACACGAGCTCTATAACAACACCTACTATTCACAGCACTTACAAATGGGCGAACGTAAGTATGGGGAACGTGTACCCACAGCAAACCTTTCTTCTTTTTACTTTTACTGTCCATAATTTACAGCACACTTTCTGACTCCATGCTGCACATTGTATTGAATGTTTTACTATGTATTTAACTAGAGTACCTCACTATGTACATAACACACCTGTTATAATACAGTATTTAAAATAAGGCACATGCATTGTGTTAGTCTCTTATTGACTATGAGAATAACACTTTATAAAAAGTAAATACAGCATAGACTTTCAACAATTTCTATTGCCTATTAGTCACAAAAAACATAGGCACCACACCGCCTTTTCACACTTTTTATGCAGCCTATACTGAAATCCCCAAACTATTGGCCTTGTCGAAGTGTCGTCAGCGTTGTACCTCGGTGAGCCATTTCTGTTGCCTTTTTATTTGAGACACGAACTTTCAACTAGACAAAAGAAGTCGATTTTAGAAAAGACGGTTCGAAAAAAAATCAAGCCGCCATCCTACTTACTCAGGAGTGCAACCTCAATGAGGAGATGGAAAAGGAGAGGCTTGAAACGCGACTGTGCTTTGAAGTAATCAGGAACGCAGCACCGATTTGCATGATTCAAACTGCAGAAAATGCTCGAATCATTTCCAGACTAACCAATAAGATGCAGAGGTGTTACTTCTCGGAGCTGTCAGGTGACCTCGCAAAGTCATATGTTCCCCATTTCTGTAGCCACTTTGATTGCAGCGAATCAATGTAATGGGACATGTGAGTGCCGGGAGAAACACTAAACTCTTTCCTATGGAAGCCTGCATCACAAACATCGGATGAACAGCAAGGGCCATCTTAAGCATTTTTGGGGCCCTGGGCACAGACATCTTTGGAGCCCCCTTCACCAAACCAAAGTAATTAAGTGATTAAGAATATCTGCCCCACCCCCCTGCCACAATCACAACCCATACATTGATATGCTATCTCAGAGCATTAAAAATAAGGATGTTTACTCCCTTTAAGTCCCCTTACCCCCTTCGTTTTTGCTCTAATCAGAATGATAAACAAGTACCATTTGAAGGCCAACATTATCAGTCTATGAAGAGGTTACTTCTGTTCTAGCATAGATCCAGGAGACTTTTTATCAATAGAATCCAGGAAGGTATGCAGCCTGTAGCATTAATGCAGGACTGTATGTAAAAGGTACATGTAACCCAGAATAGACAGAGAACTCACATGTGCTGCCTCACAGAATGCAAACGTGCTCAAGCATGGATAGAGGAGACCAATTGGTAGGAAAAAGAGAAAGCTACACATACCACAGCATGGATAGTGGATGCAGATTATAAGCTACCAGGAAGGTGTCGGTAGCAAGAGAGAGAGAGATTATAAGTGGGACATGGTTTTCAAATAGTGTTGCCATTAGAGATAAAAAGAATAACGTGCCTGTGGTGTGCACTATATCAATACTCACTATTACAGTGGAAGCAGCACTATAGCCACTGACACCATGAGTGAGGCTGTTTTGAAGATCATGCCCCGAGAAGGAAATCTCTCTGAAGGGCTGGCAATTTTGAAAGGTTCAGGGACTGGCAATGTCAAGAGGCTCGGCAATACAAGATTAAATTAGATGCAGAGTATTACACACACTGGTTAAGGGGTGAATCTGGCATTTATAAAACTGACTTGGAAAGTACACCAATCACATTACCAAACATGACAATTCTTAAAAACTAAATATTATAGAAGGGTGTAACACAGAATGATTCTAGCTTAATTCTCTCCATCATCAAGAGAAGTATATAAGAACCAGCGTACCAATCAGTGTGATTTAATCCGGGTTGGTTTTCTAAAGCTTTACAAGCCAGAACACTGGCTTGTGAAATTGTCATTTAAAAATGTGCAGAA
Organism: Ambystoma mexicanum; assembly: GCF_040938575.1. NCBI lineage: Eukaryota > Metazoa > Chordata > Amphibia > Caudata > Ambystomatidae > Ambystoma > Ambystoma mexicanum. The sequence continues at coordinate 956,922,746 of NC_090921.1, read as the reverse complement.
AAACCTTTGACTTTTACAAAAAAGCAAAGTGTTCTTTTGCATCAAACAAGCAAACTTTACAATATGCTTGCCCGAGTCCTGCACCATCTGGTCCGCTCCCTTCTGTCTACCACCCCTTCCACTCAAATAGCCTACATAAGAAGAAAGCTCAAGTAATGGGCTAAACGATGCTACCAGCATGCAGGGAGGAAAACTTCACAGAAAACAGTGCAGTAATGTATGAGATATTAGATGATTTGAACACAATCACTGTATTGTCTGTTGGCAAAGCCAGGATACAAGCAGGAATGCTTTGGTTCCAAATGTGGATACTTATTCATCTCTTGGTCTAACAGTTTATGCTCATCGTTGGAGGTGATTGCCTAGGTTGCACAGTTTATGCTCATCGTTGGAGGTGATTGCCTATGTTTCACAGTTTATGCTCATCGCTGGAGGTGATTGCCTAGGTTTTACAACACCGCAACTGAACAAACCAATTTCTAGACCTTCACCATAAGGATGACATGTTTGTTTTTATAGCAACCACTACAACCCCTATCTGGTGCAGGTACATTGCTGATAATAGCACCTGTTGTGCTGCAAGACCAAGTACATACACAGGCAGGTTTATAAACTTCAGACATAGGAAAGGCTCAGCCAGTCTTACCGGAATGTGCTTTTCTAATCCTGCATAGGAACACATATATCTGCAATGAGTGCTTAACACACTGAGCTAACTTCTGAACCATTGTGGCACTCAGTTTACCAATATGCATTTCAAATGTGGCTATTGCACATGATCAACATAATTCCCACAGGAAGGAAAGAATGTTACAGTAGTTGTGCCGCAAGGAGCGAACTCACAAATTATATATACCACGGTGAACACAGAAAACATTACATGATGAATTGATTGAGGCAGAATGTACTTGCCAAAACAGACAGGCAATAGGTTTAGAGCCTCGGCACCATGCCATAAAATATCCTGATGTGTGCTATTTAAGTCTGGTGAACAAAGGAATCTTACTTCTTTAGGCCAGGCAGCCTTGTGGGGCCCCCTCCAAGGTAGGGGCCCTGGGCAAGTGCCCCTTTTGCCCTCCCATAAAAACGTCTCTGGGAACAGCACCAAAGTCCCAGTGGCAGGTGCTACCCATGCCATGTCCCACCTTGGGCCACAAATGCCTTCACGGCATGTGGTGGGGAGGGTTGGGATATGCCAAAGTACTCATGCCAATCTCCCCTTTCTATGACCATGGCATGACCATTAGTGTTAGCATTATTCGTGGTGCTAATGAGCCACCTGTACAAATATATGCCATTCAGCAATACACCAGAGGCAAATAGAGTGGTTTCTGAAATTAAGGAGACGGCAAGCAGGAAACCACAAGAATATATGCTGGCAGTCATTCTCTGCAAGTCATTTAGGAAATGATAGCGAAGGCGGCATGTATTGTATCTCTTTGCAAATGATTAGGCCAGCCATTCGATTCTAGCATTTCCACCCCCATATGCAGGCGGCCATGGGCATTAACAACCCACCAGCAGGAGCCAAAGTAGGCCTGAGCGAAGTGAGATCCTTGAGACAGCTGTGGGTCATTAATGCCAATGGCCGCCCTGCAAAGGTAGGTTTTTATGTTTGTTTATTGAGTTCATATAGCGCTTTACTCCATTGCGCTTTACATTATAACAACAGTACAAAAAAGACAGTAGCATATTTACAAACTTGAAACAAACCAGTGGTACAGTATACAGAACAATTTACTCGAGGGAAGGTGGGGAGGGAGGGAAAACGGTAGGGGGGAAGATCCCAGAGGTCTTAATGCCCTTGGGTGGTTACAGCATCCAATATGGTCATCGGGAGGAGGGAGATGGAGGGAGGGGAAGTGGGCAGGATATGGGGGGAGAGGTAGGGAAGGAGAGTCATGGGGGGAGTGGAGAAGGGCTTTCAGGGAGGAGCGGAAAGATGGGTAGGTGGGGGAGGAACGGATAGGGAGAAGGGAGTTCCAGTGGAGGGGGGCCAAAGGTTGGAAGGAGCGGAAGCGTGAGGAGGCACAAGGGGCTGAGCGTACAGTGAGAAGGTATTGGTCAGCTGAGCGAAGAGGGTGGGAAGGAGAGTGGAATGAGAGGAGGGAGGAAAGATAGGGGAGGCAACCGCATGGAGAGATTTGTAGGCAAGGCAGAGGAATTGAAATTTCAATTGTGAGTGGAATGGGAGCCAGCCGAGTTGAGAGAGTGATGTAGAAATAGAGTCTCGAGGGCCGAGGAGACATGAGTATGGATAGAGGAGTGGTAGATGGATTTTCAGGGAGTCAGGTGAGAGATAGGAAGGCCAAAGAGGAGAGGGGAGTAGTAGAAGAGACAGGAGAAAATAAGAGAGGAGATTTGGAGTTTAGAAGGTGTCAACAATATTGGCAGCCTGGCCTTGTGCCCGGGGAGCAGCAAATGTGAATATTCGTTTAAAAAGGGGGGGGTTCCTTTTGAGGAAGGGGTGCCTGCATTTCTGCACCCCTTGATGAAAATGAATTGTTCCACAGTCCGAGAGGGCTGCCATAGTCGCGGAAGGGAGAGGTGAAACGTTACTGAGCAGAATTGACATTTGCTAAGTCCGCTGCAGCCTGATGAAATATCATTCGTCAGACTGTCACGATGACGCCTGTTTGTTTTTACTTTTTTTCAGAGACAAAATGTTTCCTGCTTTGGGATTTGGTGCTCAGTTACCACCAGATTGGAAGGTAATTCGGGATTGTGCATGTTTGCATACATTGTGTATTCAGTCTGTTGCAATGCTGTCAAATCTCATCAGGGGGGGTGCTTGAACTCATGTAAAAGCTGAGCTGGGAAACAGAAGTTGCATTCCTTCCCTTTGTCCCCTATGGTCTAATATGAAAAATGGTGCAGCACCATGCGTCAGGTGTCTTGGGTGGGTCACTTGTGGCACTCTAGATTTCCATCCGGCAACCCGCAACCATGTCCTTTAGACCTGCATATGCTCCCAGATTTCCCGAAAAGCCAATTGACACTTAAAATCGACGCCTGGAGGAAAATAAGACAGCCACCCGGCTTCCCTGAAAGATGGGAATTACACCCCTCTGCGGCTGTGCTCTGTTTATGTGGGATGGTGGCACATTCTGGGTCTTCTCCCAGAAGCCTGCTTCATCCTACACTTCTAGCCCAGATGGCCCTCTGGGGGTCCATTTGTAAAAGGGTTCATTGCATGCAGGGGACCGCCAACAGTAGCAGCTATGTGCTGATGGGCCCCTGCATGCAGTGTTCTACTTTTACTAGTGCACAAGCAAAGAGTAAAAACAGCCGAGTGACTTTGCTCTTGACTTTTACTCTTCGTTTTGTGTAAATGGCAGCTGCAAATGACCCTTTGCAGACAGCGTTTACAATGAATTCCTATGGAATCTGCTTGCTTTTAACAGGTGTTCAAGAGGGTTCAATGGAAATCCATTCCTGTTACGCCCGCGTGAAAATCTCATGCAGGCGTAAAAGCATTTGCCCTCCAGAGGTAATGTGCATGACAGAAATGTTCCATCTCGTGCTCCTTCACCTCCATATGTCCTGCAATGTTAACATAAGGCGTGAATGGCTAAAGCCCTGCTTTGACATATGGCTATTTCTCTCCAGGTCTTAAAAAATTAGCCACTCTGTCTACTTTGTTTAATGTTTACGGTGATTTAAAAATGCACTTCAATACATTACTCTGAAGGCACTTTTCGTCAGATTACAATGACATAGGGCCTCATTACCAGTTAGGTGGTATTCTGGCGGTAAATCTGCAACAATACCGCCCAATGGAATTAATGTTATCACCACTTGGTCTGTAAGATTTAGTGCTGGACTACAGGAGGTGGTGGCAGTGTTAGTCCCCATTAATTTGGAGTCCATAGGACTCCATTGGGGATCTCAGCAGAATTACCGTTGGCAGAATTACTGCTGTGCTAATTCTACCAATGTTTCAGATTTTTCTGCGGAAAGTGGAAGGATTTACCTCCAGCATGATGCTGGAGGTAAAGCCCCCACTGCCGGGAAAAACTCATGTTACGGCGGAGTGGGAAAAGTGGTGTTAAATCCATTGCCGCCACTTTTTCCCACACCTCCATACACGTAATGAGGCCCATAGTTCGTCTTACACAACAAAGAGATTTTGGGAAGTTTGCAAACAGCTAAGAAATGGGACAGGTTTGATGAAGAATTCAAGGAAGTCCACAGATAACAGGCCTGGGAAGAAGAAACCCTGTTTATTTCCCCTGACTACAACAATCTAAATTTGTGAGCAACAAAATCTCTAGATAGGGATGTAAGTGGACGCCCTTTTGACTCATATGAGTCAGTCTACTTGTATCAGCGGCTAGGGGCTTTCCCAAATAAGCTTTTCAGCTTTGCTTTGCAATGCACTTGAGGACAATGCACCAATTCTAGAAATATGGGCACAAGTTTAAAAATAATAGTAAATAAAAAATTAAGCCAGCTGCATTCTAAACTCGACTGTCACTGCCAAGGCATAATGCTATTATAAAGTTTGTGTTGCAATTGCCATAACCAAAAATGTATTCTCATTTAAAGACTGATTTTCTTTGAGAAGGAATGGATTCCGTGAATTAGTTGATTAATGATTTAAATAATTGATTAATAAATGATTGAAAGCACATTTTGGTTGCCACAAAGTATCAACAGAAGCACATCAAGGGAAATAGTATACAAATTAAACTACTTGCTTGGGCTGGGTCCTTATAATGTGTCGGTTTCATTATCAGACTTGAGAAGATCATCCATTTTGACCAGAATCGGCTAGCAAGCCTGTCCCGACTAGAGAAAATGTTGCTAGCAGTCTGATATTTGTGACCATTTTCTTTAAGTTTTCTCCATGTCAGCTTTTAGTCAGAAGCCACTTGAGCATCCTCCAATGTAGCAAAAATAAGATGTTACTCACTGTAGTGACTAAAGTACTCCCAGTCCAAAGTCCCCTTTCCTCCAAACTGTATGAATCTTTTACCAGCTAAATAACTGAGCTTCCCCCTTAAATTTTCTGTAATGCGCTGAGGTGTGGGCGTGAACACGCCTACCAGCCCTGCCCTGCGGCCCCTCTCCTCAGTCCCCCTTTTATGCGTCGGGGGCCATTAACACCTGGCTTTAGACAGTTATTGGATGATTTATTAGGAGGAGGTTGGATGGAAGGTCGTATGGAGGAAAGGGGACTTTGGACTAGGAGTATTTTAGTCACTACAGTGAGTAACATCTAATTACTCCAACCTCCCGTCCCCTGTTCCTCCATACTGTATGGGTGATTCCAACGTAACCCTTAAATTGGGGGAGGAACGCTTGCGATCCATCGGTAGCAAACACATTTTGTAATACTGCTTGCCCAAAAGCAGCATCAGATCTGGAACTGATATCCAAGCAGTAGTGCTTGCAGAATGTGGATGGGCTTGCCCAACCTTGCTAATGACCTCCCAGGATGTATGTCTTTGGAACACAACTGTACAGAACAACCATAGATAAACACTGACCATTCAGTAGTTTTGTTCTCACATAGAGTGTGGTTATTTTATGCAAAATAAGTTCATAAGTGAGACATATCATGAGGGCATATAGCGAACCTTACACATTCATAACAAAGAAACAAACAATTATTATAATTCATACCTTTTTCGCCAATCGTCTGGTAATTCTTTACATATACAGCCTTGTTTTTAACAGGGTTGCAGTAAAAACAATAAAGAGTTAAACATGATGTGTTTTCTGCCACATTGACTTGAAAAGACAAACAAGAGGCGGCACAAGAGTGTTTCGCACTGTCGCGGTACCTCTGTTATCCGCACGGACATGGAGGTACCGCAACACTCCGCCCCTACTATGAGTCATACAGAGGTGAGCCGCATATCGTGACTGTAAGGATGCAGTTACAGACGCTAATTCGCTAAACTGACTGTGTACACGCAAAGGAGCTATTAATTTTCCTCTGCACATACAGGGCGCCTATCAATTATGCTGCACTATTAAGCTTATATGTGGACTACACCATTACTGGGTGTGCATTCACTGTGCCACACACCCGCGCATGAACTCTGACTGCGTTTGGAAACTACAATCTATTTTTCCGTGCAACGTGTTTACAGCACGATACATGCCAATGGCTGTGAGGAACCTACAGCACAATTCATGTCCTGATTAAGGCCCTTAGATTGGAGCTATCCAAAATGCAATAGGCCGAAACACTACTGTGTCAACTCTTGTTTTTCTTTTGCCGCTGGAAGGAATGCCAGGCTCCCTACTTAGAAGTGCAGCATTCATGTTCATCAATTTCGTTGAGACATGAGGGGCTGAATTGAGACCAGCGGGAGCACCTTGTGTTGGAAGTGATGCCCCATTACAGAGGATTTTCCTGTGCATTTGATGAATATGAACATGAAGATATGCATCCTTCAGGTCCAGGTAGCAAATCCAATCTCCCGTACAGAGAGTTCCTGCTATATGAGCTGAGGTCACCATCTTGAACCTTTCTGGGGGAAGGAACAGGTTGACAAAGGATAGATCCAGAACTACCCTCAGGCCCACTTGATTCTTCCTGGAAATTGCAAATATTCTGAAATAGAAACCCTTACCCTTGCTCATGGATGAAACAGGCTCTACCGCCTGATCCTTCTAGTGTTGGACAATCTCAGCTAGTAGTGCTGCAAACCCTATCTACAAAAGAGGAGGGAAGTATGGTGGATGTGGAAGGAGAGAAAGTCTGAAACCCGATGAAATTATAGATAGAACCCAAGGGTTTTTGAAGCGATAATGGCAGCTGCTTGAAAAAAGAGTCAATCTGCCCCCAACAGGAGAACTGTGGAACCAGACAGTGATATCATTTTTCTTTGTTATCAGATGCTGTGGTAGAGGAGAGGGAGTGAAAAAAAAACCTTAGTAGGTGTGCTCTGCTGTTTCCTCCTATGTGAACTCTGAGAACAGCTGGCTGGCACACCCTACGGTCTTGGAAACCTTTACATCCATTGACCGACCTTCGTCTTCGCTCAGATCTGACCTGTGCTTGTGTGTAAGACTTTACTACTGGTTTAGTTAGGCTAGCAAGTGACTTTGTTGTTTGGTTGCATGTTTTTTTTCTTCATAAATTCCTCGTCCATAGCGGATTAGAAAAATTCTGACCCCTCAAAGGGAAGATGAAGAATGTTTTCCTGTACATCCAAAGGGAACATTGCGGCATGCATCGATGCTGTTCTGCACATGTCCAGTCCCCCACACACCCCTCTGCTAGCGGTGTCAATAAGTGCAACAGTTGATTCCAGAAGGTCCTGTGCTGTTATCTTCACCTCCAAGGAGAACTGCTTTAGAGGCTGCCTGCCTGTCCAATGGTAAATCCTGGAGGAAGTCTCCAATCTTCCTCCAGAACTTTTGGTTTGCCGCCGCATTGGCTTGCCTGAGGTGTGACCTAGAATTTAAATACACCTTTTTACTGAAGGCCTCTAAGAGCTTGACCTCTTTAGAAAAACAGCTCAAAGAACAAGAAGCCGCTGATGAGGCAGTAGGTTTGGAATAGAGTGAGACCGCAGCCACTACCAATGAATGCAGCTGTGGGTGTACTGAAAGCATCAGTGTTTCACTTTCCAGCTGCCTAAGCATTCCTCTAGACGCTTATTCATATGCATCATGGAATGTGCCATACCTTTTTGGCTAGCGTTAGGACATCCTTCTGTAGGGGAATACCAGTACAGTTGGAGGCCCTGAGCGAAAGAATATCTGACAGGACTCCTGGTTCTTCTTGCACCTACTGGGGCCGGGGGACCCCTAGACATATTGCCAGGCCCTCCATACTATCATAAAATGACTTGGCCGAGACGTACACCTCTGCCTCATCATCAGCATCCATGTCATGTAGACTCTTACTAGCGCTGTGTGACAAACCAGTGGTTATTGTCCCAGAAACGGGTAAGTGCCCGCATCCTGCCCGCTCTGAGATGCGCCTTGCAGATGCTCTGGCGCAGGCTCCTGCAGCTGCGTAGGCATTGGTGGAGGCAGTGAAGCGGGTGGTGGCGGCGGTAGGGGAGGCAGCGGTGCTAGAGGCGGCAGCTGTGATAGAGATGTCTGTGGACTCATCTGAGGAATGACGTCTTTAATAAGAATTCCCGATATTTGCTGGGATCTCATTTGAGCCAAAATCTGTCAAGAAATCGTGCTGCCACTGCTGGGCTCCCAGCTGACGAACTGGGCCTTCCAGGTTGCAGTCTTAACTGAAGTGATGGTTCCCTGTAACGCCGGGATGGGTAGGAATTCCATTGCTGCTGAGGAGGTCAGCCACCTCCAAGTCCTGCTCCTCTTGAATGACATTGTGGTGAAGATGGTTCCCTTCCTGCTTGCGTCGCCCATTCAGAAGTCAATTACAAGCGAGACTGCCCCTCTGACACTGTCCCAATGCCTGAACTATGACTTGCCGGCATTTTGTGGACAGGAACAAATACCTCAGGATTGCGCAGGAAATCTGACTCCAGCGCAGTGTCCCTGCTACTAGGCCTCTGAAGGCCCTCAGATTTTACTTCAGTACTTGAGCGGACCCCGGAAGATATTCCGGGAGGTTGTGCACCCTTAGTCGAATGACTGGTAGTCTGGCTCGAAGTGCTTTTAGGTGCACCCTCAAGCATATGTCCGGTGACAGAACTAGATGGCCCCTCAGACCTACTTATGGTCTCAGAGTCCTTAGGCCTCTCAATTTCGGTCCCGGTTGGAACACTTGAACCTTCTGTGCAAGTGCTGGTAGCTCCAGGAACCCCCGGCCCTGCACCAGTACTGGGACCACAATGATCCCTCCCAGCCAAGGAACTCCTCAGGAAGGAATCCCCTGCTTGGGTGCACTGGAAAAAAGAGGACTTACCTGCAAATTTGCTGATTTGTTCACAAATGACGTGATGTGATCCAGCGGTGATCTAATGAAGATTTCACGCCACCTAGCTAGCCTATCCTTAAGGGTCCTAGGTGCCAGCGCGCCACAGGCTGCACATGCATCCCACTGATGATCGGTACCCTTGCACTCCAGGCAGAGCACGTGGGGATCCGATTGGTGGAAAGGAGCACTTGCACGAGGCGCATCTAGTGAAGCCCCTTGCGACTGGCATGCGTCGTAGAGGTGAGGAACCATAGGGTGATCAGTATAAATGAAAAATTAAACATGATAAGCTTGGAAAAGCTGTTGTGCAGCAAAAAAATACTAGTGCTGGTAGGTCCATTCCTGTCCATGTGGAAAAGAGGATTGAGGAGAGGCGCAGGAGTGTGGGGCGAGTAGGCATGTTAACGCCCACGGCCCCTATTCCGCGCGCTACAGAAAATGTAAAGGGGAAGCTACATTCTGTCACTGCAAAAGGTTCCGGTCCTGTCCCCATGCAGGGATGCCCATACAGTATGGAGGAACAGGGACGAGACGTGGGAGTATGTATATCCGTTCTTTATACTGGTTTCTAATTGAATGGCACTGCTATACAGCAGGCACAAAAACAAATGCACTCTTGAAACGGGGAGGACGGCGAATCTGAGATGGTAACCTATGCCTCAGGACTCCAAAATGAGCTAGAGCACGCATGAAAAAGCATGTTACGCTTTCCAATTACGCGCCACCTTTGAAAATGACCTCCATAGTCTGTTTCTGAATCCAATGCACGAAATGTATCAATGCACAATGCTTTATGTGGGCGCTGTGGCCAGGAGCTGTCACCCAAACCCCAAATATATAAATTGCCGACCTATAGCATAAGCTGGAGTCTTTTCTTCCTACTGTGCCATGTCTTATGCAGCTCCTTAATGGCCTTGCACATTTTAATTGTTTGGCCTGATGGCTGAAAGGGTCTGCTTAGTCATCTGCGTCTACTCCAGGAGTGCTGCCCCTCTGGGTACCAGCTCTGTTGCGGAGGCAAGGGACGAAGGCAATTGGGCTCATCCATTGCTTGCAATCAAAATGTCTGAGCAGTGGATGGTCCTGATTACCTTCCCCCCTCCTAAGACCCCAGTGATGCTTACTTATGTCAGCTCATGAAATTGAACGTGTTAGTCTTTGCCGAATGGACGTATGTTGGGTGTCGAGTAGTTTGCACATCTCAAAAAGGCACAGAGTGGATTTAGTTCCAGGTACAAGCATTTCACTTTTAAGACATAAGATGATGGCATTTCCATGGGACCATTCGCTTTTTCTGGCCCAACTGTAATGAGTAACGCCCCGTGTGCTTTTCATAAATCCTTGCTATGTCCCTTATGTACATGTGTACTAAATTTACAAATCGCTCACTTTAATTACAGCATGACAATACTGCAGATGTGTGTGCAATTGGCATCTGAAGACTAATGCCGTACAAGTTTTCTCCTGTTATCCTCGTTACCCTACTTCCGGAAGACTACATATCCGCCCCCTTCCCATACTGCCTCTTGTTGATGTCGGGCTTGAAAATAAGCACATGCAGGCTTTTTCGAGACACTACGTCAATGCCACAGCAGCTGACTCGTGCAATTTGACCACTTCCTTGTAGGACGTCTTACTCTCTGCGCCTATGTTGGAATTGAATAAGTATGCGCATGCATTATCAAGGCACTACATTAATGACGTATGTCTCGTGTGTCTTGATTAGAACTGCTTGTCGCTGAATACATCATATTCAACGTTGGTGATGTTGGCATGTGCAGCTTGGCCCTATGATGACCCTGCTCAGGATGCCATTCCTTTCTTGTGCTATAGAGGGTGGTTTAAAGACGCTCCATTCCAGGTCCTTTCAGTGGACTGTCTTCACTTTCTATACTCATGAACCCTAGGGTGTCAGCTTAGAAGGGGGAGTGATGTTTCCAACCGCTTAGATCCCAGCTTGATCATGAAGCAGTCCTGTTTACTCCATTAATGCATGCTGGAAGAATGCTTCACTTGTAGATGTATCATGTCAACATATTGTGGGCACATGGACACAGCCCTTGGTAATTCAAATACGTCACTTCTGAGTTAGCTAATTAGCTTTCATTTCCGGGTGAAATAAAAAGTTCCTAGTTGGCATCAGATTTACTCTCTGGATAGCTAGGGGGCAGTTTGTTTGACCTTAATGCATACATCAGCAAAGTGTGGCAACTCTTGGGCATGAAGAAAATTAATCAAATCTTGTCAATGAGAGAAAACTAGCTGGTCAGAGACCAGCATTAGGGCACAGCTGTCCAAGTCCCGGCATTCCTAAATAATGAACCCGCTCTCATTTGCACCTATCAAATGCTCTTATTATTTTGTGATGCCTTTGTTTAAGGAATCCTCAAGATCATCATATCTTTAGGTTTTGATGTTTCTCTCTTTCAGCATCACTTCAATACTTCCTTAAACTCCAGTGTTTTCCTAAGAAATGATTTCTATTAGAATATACCCCAGACAGCAACAACTCTCAGCTCTATTGATGTGTAGGACCTCGCTGACAAGAGTCCTGTTTTCATTTCTATACTAATGTGTTCAGAGCCCAATTGTATTAGAAAACATTGTCTATGTCTTCGGCTTTGAGTCTCAGGGGCTCATTATGAGTTGTGAGGTAATAATGAAACGGTGTTTTTTTTTCTCGGAATACTGCCTGTTTTACTGCTCTACACTGTTATGGGTTTTGCAACCGATGGGTGTAAAAACCGCCTGCTTGTAAGTTGCACTGGTGGTATTCCCCCTGCTGCTTTTCCGCATGCTCCCAGTGGGGTCCAATGGACATCCAAATGGGGAATAACTAGTGGTTACGTATGATTCTAAGTGCTCATGTAAGATGGCGTCCTCGTGTGCACTAACCATAATCTAGTCCGGCTTTGCTACTGGAGATACTACCGCCCAACTCGTATTGAGGCCCTTACCTTGTTATTAAGTTTAAATATTTTTGCCTCAGTGTTTTTGTTTAGTGTTTGGAACAGAATTCTTTCAGTCTGGGGTAAAAACATCAAATCAATTATACATTTATCTTGGGCCATTTCTCTTATGTTTACTGCTGTATATGACCTTCAAGCGTTAGATGTTGCACAATCCCTTTACAGCTATATCTGTGGGTGTCTCAGCTGAGGAAGACTCCATTAACCCATTTCATATTGTCAAACCCACTTACAATGATGGAGGAGAGGAATCGACACTCTCCCCCGAACCACAGAAGCCAAATGAATTCAACCCTCCCACCGTGGTTGGCACAGGTGCCTGAAGTAGTACACAGGACACCACGTGGCAGCCAATGGGGGGAAGAGGAGTTAGGGAGAGGTTGTGGATGGGGTGGGGAAGTTAGGAAAACCGGAAAAAGGGTTAGGGCAAACCTAAGTTGGATAGGTAAGGGGAAGCACCGGGAAAAAACCCTCCCTATCTGGTACCTGTTTCCTAATACCTGAAAACACTGTAACACAGACCAGGACACACCTTAATACGTGTGCACATGATTCCAGAACAAACACAGAGAAACAAGCATTCACATGTAGCAGCAAGCGGTATGAACACAGGACAAGGGGAAATTCCCCATGAATGAAGTACAAAACACATGGCCCGTAGGGCAAGCTCTCTGCGGTACATAAATACGTAAATTAATGTCTTTGGAGTTTAAACAGGCAAGAGAATGGTCTTCGTCTCACACTAGAACTTGTACTCTTGTGAACCCGAGTTAATAGCACTCATAATAGAAATATGCCCACATAAGCATTCCGTGAATTCCTCGCATCTTATCAACAAAACCAACTGTTAGCAACCAACTCCGACCATCAGTGATTGCCAGGCAAAAGTCCAATGCGAGTGAAAGCATGTACATAATTAAGCCCCCACCCCACAATGGCATCAGCACTTATCTGATCTCCGAGGGCCCCGTGGGACTCCTCGGAGTGTCGGTAGCACGCCGTAATCCGCAGCTGGTCCGCCTGTTTTGCACTGTGCAAGCAAATGCCGGCGGCTTCAGTGGTCCAACGGGCAGAGCTTCGTTGCAGCTTTGTATTCAAACGGACAGAGCTTCGCCGTCCATGACTCAGCAGTGCCCCGCCGACCTGCTCCTCACACCAACCGCACCCAGAACATTAATAAGCCACACCTGATTCATGCGCCGTTGTACTTTTATGCTGCTCGTAATCACTGCAGCTGGCAACACGCACGTGACATACACCCGTGGCCTGAACTACAAACCTCCCGTGGCTTGCTGGGAATTGTAGACTTGCCTCCATATGTGCCATAGGAGGTTTAGGAGACAAAACGTGTTACTCCAGTGCGCTTCCAGCCCTTATGCCTCACACATATCTCCAGAAGATAACTTTACCTCCCTCTGCTGTAAATGTCAAAGCCACAGACACTAGCACACCTGTTTTTCCTCCTCCTTTGTCTTGCCTTGGCTAGGGGTTTAGCTATAGTCAGAATATAGCGCACAAGGTTCAGTCAAGAAACGATAGTATTCAAATCGCAAGAGCACAGAAAGGCATAAGAAAATATCCCAGTCTTCATTGCGCTGTATTAAGTGATTTATATTGCTAGTCAAAATCTTCTGCTGTATAATAGCAAGCAATATATACCTCTACGACACAGAATATGCAAAAGAAAGTCATTACTGCTAGCGGATGGCTATAGGTTCTGGTCCTTTTGGGCCGCAACGCCTTGCAATACAGTTATCAGAGAAGGGAGACCAAAAGCTGTGGGTTTGCTATGTAATAAAATCTGGATTAGAACAATGCTTTTAAAAAGTAAGGCTCGTCGTAAAAGAGATATAAGGGTAATTAATGACCAGGAACATCATTTGATTTAAAGTACAACATAACAATCGCAAATGTTATGTTTAGAAATTAGAAAGCATTTTTGGGGGGGATTTTGAAAAAAGGTCATGATGGAGGGAAAAGTTAAACTAATATATATTCCAATGAGGAAATGGAAAATACATCTCTTCAGGGCTTTCAACGGAAATTAGAAGAATAAATGGGCTCAGTACTGCTATTGGGTGTCCCCAGCCTCACTGTATGCTTATGGCTTTACAGGCAGGAGGGTGTTTCCCTATTGCTGAAGGGATTGTACCCACATTAAGGGTAAAAGGTTATGTTACAGCTTATGTCAGTCATGGGATGATGTCCCGTGCATGAGGTAAGGCGTTGGGAAAGAGATAGCGAGGGAGGCGGGGGCTGGAGAAGACCTGCTATGTTAAGTTGACCCTGAGATGGTGCATGGAGGATTCCCCAGGGCCCCTTCCCCATTCCTGACCTCTGCACTACCAGGGAGCAGAAGCGATGAAAGGCGGGAGGGCCTATGTGAGAGGGAAGGAGCAGGGTGTCACGTCATTGGTTATGATGCCTTTCCCGACCTCCTACCCCGTTCAAGGCACTGGTAGAGGTGCAGTGTCTCCATCCTAGGGGGTGCCCTCTGGACTGCATATGGAATGAAGGTTTCGCTCAGATCCAGATGTGTCTGCCCAGGACCGCTACAGCCCGGCACTGACCGGTCCCGTGCAGGACCGCTCATTCCATGCCTGGACTGTCCATTGTTGATATTTTCTGCATGCTATATTTTTGCTACTGCGTATTTTGTACAACTGAATAATTTAAATCTGCTTACCTTTCCTTTTGCAGGTGTCGCATGAATTTGCCATTAACTTTAATCCCACCAACCCCTTTTGTTCAGGTAAGTGTAAATGAAACCCGCTGTCTACATTAATGAGGTTGCCCAGTCATTCACTGTACAGGTATAACAACAATGTAAGGTAAAACAACAAGCAGTGACGTTTTTCTCTAAAAATACGAATATACATGCAAAGTTTCCCACTCAGGTCTAATGATAAATTCCTGTGCTGAGAGGGTCAGAGTCTATAACTGCACTCACCAGAGTCCAAAATATACAGAACATCACAGGTGGTGTACTGGCTTTCGAAAATTGTCCCATCCCACTTTGACAATTTCACAGTCTAGATAGAATTGCAAGATGCAGTTAAGGTTTCCCACTGGTGGGTTCAAGCTTCCACGGCACCTAAAAGCTCGCTGCTTGCAAAGTTGCAAGAGTAAGGCCAGAGAGGGGCTCGCAAGGGCTCCCTCCGATGGTTCTCCATGTAGGAGCTTGGCTGACCGCAAGGCTTGTCCCTGCAAGAAGCGATGGGAAACAAAATACGTACCAAGAAACAGTTAAGAATAAATCATGCAATATCCAGACAAACTGAACAAAGCTGTTATTAAATCAAAGCTATCAAATGTCGTAAATAGGCAATATTACCTGACCTGGGTAGGAATATTCTTACTATCAAGTGAAGTTTAGGCTCAGATTGGCTAAGGCGTATTCTAGGACACCAGTAAATGTGTGGGTGGTCCATAGTACAGGCACTGCCAGAACATTCAAAAGGGCCCCAACGAGGCTCTATGCGTTGCTCATAGTCATCACAGAGGAAAGAAAAGGACCTTTCACTTTCAGATTTGACATTTGTCGTGGATTGTTGCACATTCCCCCTAGAAACCTAGACACAATCACTGTCTCTGCTTTCCTCTGAAAATGCAGCGTGGTGCAAAGGACTAGGTCTTTTCTGACTGGTGGAAGTAAAAACACTGTGGTTAACGTTTCCTAACAAACGCCTAACACTGTTGGCCAACACCACCCATAGTTGATGCCAAGGTGGTAGGTTATTATCCTTTTCAGCACTCGAAGCACATAGATAGGAATTAGACGGCCTTGAAGTCTGGGCCTGCTGCACAGGGTCCACGACTTCTATTGGTGAAATCATCTAACAAGGAAAGTGGATGACAATTGAGTTGCAAGGTGGTACTCCCTAGCTGTCTCTTCTAGCACCAAGCCATGCAGACACAACACATCCCAACAAAACGGATAGCCATGCCATCTGATCATGGACATTTCTTGAGATAAAGGGCCTCATTACGAGGAGGGCGGTAAGGGATTAACGGCACCTGTAAAGGTGCCGGAGCCGTTAATCCCTTACAACCCCATTACGAGGTCTGCTCGCGGGACCCGCTCAAGACACCTGGTTTTACCAGACATCTTTAGCGGGTCCCACGAGCAGCCCAGCATGCTAACAACGGCCTGTCATTAACGGGCCCGTTGTTAGCATGCTCCCCATTCCCATTGAGCCCTATGGGGGCTCGAATGGGGATGGACCAGGTCCGGGTTCCCCGAATGGGGAAATACTGGGCCTTCCAAGGTCGGGATGGCCCAGTATTTCTCCATTCAGGAAACCCGGATCCGGGTTTGGCGGTAGCCATGGCCTTGTTAAGGGCATGGCTACCTTCAAACTCGTAATGAGGCCCAAAGTCTTCTTATAGCGGATTCATCGCAGCGTTGAATTTAAACCCAAGATGGTTTGACGTTTGTGGGTCGCTGCCGGCATGCACATAGAGAATCCTAGTTAGCTGGTCAATGCTGTCTTCAAGTTTGCAATAGTGGACAATAAATTAATTCATTAAAAAAAAAGTGTTTAATAAAACTGGTTTGTGTTCTGCTATGGGTTTTCTAGAAGGCGAATCGGTAGTGCTCCAGTGCTAACTATTCAGTGTGGCATGCCCGGCCACTTGACTCCATTCCCAGTGGAGATACAAGTAATTTTTATCTGCTTGTAAGAAAATGGAATTCCAAAAGCAAAGTAGACAGTGGAGGGTTATAGTCTCAAGTAGCTTGACATAGCCTTATATACTGAGGGAGGGGTAGTTATCACGGGATAACGACCCATGCTTGGGGCCATACGTTGGGGTAGGGACATTATTCAAGTGTTGATGATTCTTCCCGAGGTCTATAATGATATCAGCACATAGTGGTAATGAAAGTATAGGTTTTGAAGTTGTGGCAGTGAAGAATAAAACAGTATTTTAACAGTGTATAAAGTAAAAATTTTAAAAAGTATTCATAAATTAAATGTGATTTAATATTGAATTATTTAAATGACACAGCTGCCCTCATAAGGTGAGCATTTTATTTGTAAGCTTGGTTGAAGTGGAGCTATTTGAACATGTTTCTATACGAAGTTGAATGCATGTTTTCATGTTCTAGAATGTGTTGTATTAATTTGAATGCTGCTGCCATTTTGAAGGCACAGAGAGTATAGACCTTCCTAAAGCCTTGGCAGACGTCTTGCTGGGAAATGTTCTTGCTGATTCTTGAATGCAGAGACGTGCCTTCTGATGTTGCTATGTCTGCTTCTGGACCCAAATGTTTAGAATGCAGTCAACGCTGGTAGTTATTGACTGCATTCTGAGCATTCTGATTGGCTGAGAGGTTGTTAATAATGAAATCTATGTGCTCATAGAAATTATTTCAGAGGGATTGGTAGGGTTGCTAATGACTCCCTTCCTGCGAGCTTTTATGCTGCTTCTCCGATGGCCTCAAACATGAGCAATTCAAGTACTTCGCTGTTGGTGCAAATTGCATTTTTGAATAGTAGTTTCTTCTTTTGAGAATGAGTTATACAAAATGGGAATGAGCATTTTAGATTAAAAAAAGTTGTATCAACGCATGGCACTTTTATTAGGCTGCCACTGAATTTAGGATGTCATAGTTCATGTTACAAGTTTAGAAACAAGTGTTAAGAAATACTGTTCCCTGAAGGGGACAACAGTGATTTTTAAATGTGAGACTGCGCATCTTTCATAGATGGTGCAAGGAGAAAGCTTTACAGGTGTACTCTGGATTTAGATCGCGATTGACTGCTGGTTTCGGCTGCCAAATCGTACCCTATTGATAAATGTAAGATCTGAGAAAGCAATACATTTATGGGTAAAGCACAAATAATACCCCGAATTCCCACACACATGCTGTTCTGGATGGTATTTGCAGTCAAATTGGTTGCATGGCGATATGGGTAATACATCTTTGGTGCCCAAATAATGGCAAATCACTCCCTTTCTGTTGCTTGCCATTTGTGTTCCATGAGTAGTACTAATTCTTATTTATTTGAGCTAGTACAGCACCTAAGGTACAGTCGCCGACATACATCGCAAGAGTGAACACCTGGCTGAAATCATGTGCTTTTAGTACATCCGCTGCACAGAGAGCATGTTTTAGGTTATTGAATGTTTGCTGGCAGTCTTTTGTCCAACCGACCACCTTGGTTCGGTTGTACAGCTCTTTTTTATGAGCACAATAATGGTCCAATAATCTCTTGCAGTTCCTTTAATACCTATTGGGGTCTAGAAAGGCTCTCCTCTAGGTCTGAGCATTACTTGGGAATCAGTCCACAATAGACTGGATTTCATCTTTGAGAGGCTGAATCTGACTCTAACTCACTTGCTGGCTTGGATAGGTCCCAGTGCTCCAACCTACTTGGCACATGTTAGCCGTAGTATTCACGCTGCAACACCTGATCATTTTCAGAAGGTGGTCCAGATGGTACTCCCAGCTGTACGTGAAAGCATAAATGTAATTTGAGTATGTAAACATTGCTCAGTGAGTTAGGCTTGTGCATCAGAGATCAATGTGCAACTTGCAGTCACACGTTCAAATCCTGACAGGGACAACTCAGTCCTGCCTCGATAAACTGAGTAACAATGAAGCTGATAATGGTCCTATTGTTAGATCACTTAAAAGCAGGAGGTATCCGACACAAAGCTCTATATAACCTTTGCTAATATTCTTCCAACGCTAAAGGAATTCATATCAACCAGAAAGAGCTTCACCCACCCACGAACATCAGGACCTTTAGCTGCTCATTGGTTCCTAGAGTTGGCATTGCTTTTACTCACGTTGGAAGGTCTCCCAAACAAACCCAGTGGAAAGTGGAAGGTGAACACCTTTCAGGTGGTAAGACCACGAAATCCGGGGTGGTGGCTATTTGTTTTGATGACTAAAAGGAGACCTTTACTGCTCACAGGAAGCCACAGATCTGAGATGCTCCCGTTATGGTCCAGCAACACTGAGCTGGATACTGGACGTAAAGAGGTTCTCAATAACCACCTAGTTTAACCATTTTTGTACCCTGCTCTTAATATCATCATTAACTTTACCCGACATCCTCCATATCTTGCTCTTACCAGATGTGATGTAACCCTTGGTGCTATACACACAAATACACAGGAATCGTTCAAAGTGTGACAACAAGGCTGATGACTGTTGCAGCACCGACTAACAACTCCTCGGCTGCTGTTATGTCAGGCTGGCATAGACTTGGTGTTGCTCTTGCCAGACATCCTTCGTTCTGTACAACTGGACAGAATCACCTTTCTGCACTCTCTTCGTATACTAAAATATAAAAACTGCAATAGAGGTTGCGTAGCCTGTTGACAACGGAGCTCCAGCAGGGTTGTTTGTGGTCCTTAAATCAAAGAGGTGAGTGCCCTCCCAGGTCCTCTCCAGTACTATGTGGGGTCCAGGCCTCTTGCTTCCAGTGGCACTGGAATGCAACTTTGCAGGTTCTTCCTCCCTGAGATCTGGACAGATGAGAGTAGCAGAAACAGCCGGGGAGGCAGTTGGGAAGGTTGAGGCACAGACAGAAGAGAATGTCATCCAATCTGTGAAGTAACGGGCAGCTTGTTTATGATAAAGGATGATGTGTAGGAAAGAGTTTGGGATGACAAATGAGTAATGGTGGGGAGCAGAGATGACAAGAAAAAAGAGTTTTGGAAAATCAAAACAGTTGGTTACCTGCAACTGAAGAGAAGTTTGAGGGTAACAATTGAGCCAACAAAGAATACATTGAACTGAGGGGGTGGGGAAAGTACTCGAGCCGCTACAGGAACAGAGCACTGATGGTTACCATAGATAAGGCAATGTGCTACATTCCAGCAAATGGAATGCGCTTGGAGAGGCGGTAGCAGTTGACACTAAGAGCCCTGTTCCTTTAATCCAGACACAGACCACTCCAGAGCACTGATGGCAAGTGGATATAGATGTGCTGTCTGAAACCAGGTGCAGACATGGGGCTGGTACCTACATGCCGCTCTCGCTGTCTGAGAAGCACAACTCACTTATTTCAGAAAGGCATTAAGCACTATTTGGGTTCATCAGTGTGACCGTGCTCGCATGTTTCAATGAGGAGGAACCTCAGAAGCTGAGAGAAGCCGATACCAAGCAAGCATTGGCAGCTTCTTAGTGATGTCCTGCACTCCCACACCTGTTGCGTGGGCATTTATTTCAAGGCGGGTGGATGGTCACGATGGATGTTTTTTCTTCAGTTGCAGGGTTGCCACCATTTACAAACCTTAACACACACTCGTGTGATATTACCTCATGACAGGCTGGTTATCGGCATGAGCACCCCCCTACCATTAGGCTGGAATGGAAATTGAACCCTGGCGTGTCTAGACACTTCGAGCAGGCATAGTAGACAGGGGGAAGATCTTCAAATTGATGAGGCTACTCTGGAGAGAACATCACCTGCTTGGTTAGGAACTGGAAGCTGGACAGGAAGCGCCATACATAAGGAGCAGAAAAGATATTGGCTCAAACTCGGCCATGGTGGCACAGGAACCTATTCCGAAAGCCTGGTCAATGATTCCAGGTCAGGAGAAGACAGAAAGGGGGAGATGATCCCCAACACACTCTGAAACGCAAGAGCCCTACCTTGTGTGCAGCTCGCATGACTGAGTAGGTGTTCTGTCAAAGAAGACCTTTTCTTGAAGGAGGTTGCATTTTCCATGGAACAAAGAGGGCCTGCTGCATGCATAAATGCAGGAATGCTAGCTCAGCGAGATGAGCAATTACATGTCTACTCAGCGTGGAACCTGCAGTCCTAGGTATGAATCCCGGCTCACTCCTTCATCCTTCCGAGCTACACACATTGGGTACCTTTGGGTTTATCTCGCATTTTTACATTGCTGGGAAGCAGATGGAATCCAGCATGACGCTTAACATAAAAAATATATCTGGGCATTTTTCCAAAACATTTTAATTGCGTGCAGGGGATCGCCAAAGTTAGTTATGTGCTATTGTGCCCCCTACGTGCATGTTTACACATTTACAAAGCAAGTGTAGAAGCGAACAGTAAAACCAGGCATACGCGCCTTTACTTTCACTTTCACTCTCCGCCTTGTTACAAATGTGAATTCCACCTGCAGATCACAGTTTGCAGATGCATTTACAAATGGATTCCCGGGGAATCTGCCTGCTTTTATCCAATTTGCCAAATTAGCCCACAGAGTGAAATTGGAAATGTCAGGCTTTTTCTCACACAAAATGTTGCTTTTTGCCAAAATGTTGTTTTTTGTCTGACATTTTGGCCTATCAGAGGGTTGCACAAGTTTAGACTCCCTCAAATATATAGATCTGCGTATGGATCTCTGCTTTATTGCTTCCTGCTAAATGCATGCATAGGACCACTGGGATAAGACCTACTTGCCACCCGTATGCAGATTACACTTTTGTTTACACGCTACAAAATCAGGGCACTTAGCAAATTCTTCCAATGGATGGAGCAAAACTGGCTTCATCTGATTCCAAACAAGGTGACGGTAATAACGGAGGGTTTAGGCAATCGGTTGCATTAGTATGGTGATAATGGCAGCCAAGCCGTACAGGTTGGAAATGGCTGGCTGCCAAAGGAAATGGCTTCAGAAAAGTGAAAGCTTCTGCTGTGGGTAGCGAGCCCACCAGTTGAGCTCTCATGGGTTCCACTTTGTGAATTACTGTTTGCGCTTTGATTCATATTTGGCAATGTCATGAATGTCATAACACATTTATTAATTTATTTATTTTATTTATAGCATTTGTTACATGCCCAACCCCGAAGGTATCACGGTGCAGGTTGCATAGGAGTGCTTATCTGGATATAGTGGAAGTTACAAAGCAGGTAGTGTTAGTTGCATGATTAGATACAATACAGTCAACATCATTCGGGAGACAACAGTTGCAGTACCGGCCAAGCGTTTCAGGAAACAGCGATACTCGTTAGAATTTATTGAATAGCCAAGTTTTGATAAAGTTCTTAAAGAGCAGGTGGGAAGGCTTGTTTCTAAGGTGCATAGGAAGGGAGTTCCAAATCTTGGGTGCATCCACTGGGAAGCTGGCACCCCCTGCTCTTTTGAACCTTGGGACGAACAGTTATGTGCTTGAGCCTGATCTGAGGAATCTAGTTTGCTTTGTTTGGGTGACACTGTTATTGAGATATGGGGGGGCATCCTTGGTAATACATTTGTGTGTGATGATGAGCGTCTTGAATAGGATTCTTGCTTGGATAGGTAGCCAATGTGCTTCTCTCCTAATGTGAGAGATTTGTGGTCTCTTATTTTTAGTCCAAAGGCTGCCCTTAGGGCCTTGTTTTTTAACAGTTGCAATTTGGCCACATTTGTATTTGTGGTTCCTAGCAGGAGGATATTGCAATAATCCAGTTTCAAAAGTATGATGGCTCGAGCTAGGGTGAGGCAGTTTTGTGGGGTGAGAAATTGGGGGCTAAGTGCAATGAGTTTGGCCATGTAGGCAATAGCGGACGAGAGTGCACTGATATGTTTGGTCATAGGTTGGAGTCCAGCTAAACGCCCAATGTTTTGACCTGTTTGAGTACTGGGATGGGTGTTCCATCAATGGTAATGGCAGAGTAGTCGGAGTGAAGGGATTTTAGTTGGGTGGGCGGAAATACGATGACGATCTCAGTTTTTTCATCATTGACACACAGACTGTTTGTGGCCATCCAGTTTTGTATGATTGCATAGATCTTGTTTATGGCTATGGAGTCTTGTTCATGCTTACTTGTGATCGGAATGAGGATCTGGGTATCGTCTGAAAAGTTGGTGTAGATGACTCCCATGGCATCGAGTGCTGCAAATAGGAGTTTGGTGTAGGAGTTATATAAGGTGGGAGATAGACACGATCCTTGAGGGACACCTAGGGATGCGGGTATAGGGTCTGCAGCCTCATCGCTGATGGATACTCTCGAAGTATGTTACAAAAGGAATGACTTGACCCATAAGATGGCTTCTGTAGAGAAGTTCAAATTATCTGACAGTGCATTACATAGCTTATCATGGTCGGCCAGATCAAATGCGGCAGACCGATCGAGTAATAGGAGGATGCATAGTTTCCCAGAGTCTCTTATGAGGTCATCTGGATTTTGAGGTCTAGTAGGGCCGTTTCTGTGCTCTGCCTAGGTCGGAAGCCTGACTGTCTAGCTCCTAACAAATGGTTGCTTTTAAGATACTCTTGAACTTGGGTGTAGGCTATTTTGTAGATTATTTTTAGCAAAAAGGGAACCGTGGTGATGGGTCGGTAGTTGGTGGGTATGGCAGGGTCCAGAGAGGGTTTCTTCAGAAGTGGGGTAACCCAGGCTTTTTTGATACTGGCAGGGACAGAGTTGGTGATGAAGGAGGCGTTAATGGAATTGGTAATGATGGGACCTAAAGTAGGGGAAGCCATCACCTTTACAGTTAAAAAGGTTTCAGCGTGCCAATGGTGTTCAGGACCTGGTCTTGGGGCACAGTGGAGAATTTGAATTGGGGGGGCTGTTATTCTGGCCATGGTAGCGGGCACAGGGGAGGGCATACTTTTACCGGCCAGTAGTTTCCTTTTTGATAGTATTTTTCCTTGTAAAGTGACGATTTTAGAGGCTACTGCATTCTGGATAGTGGTACGCCAGGCTTTGCTTGAATTGATGGGGAAGGTGGAGGGGATGGGTGCTTCCAGTTATCTAAGGATAGAGAATAGTTCTTTGCTGTTGGAAGAGGTGTTGTTCATACACATATTCAATGAAGTCACTTTGTGGGTTATGACAGCTGATTTGTAGTTTTCGTTAGCTATCATAAATGTGATTGTAGTGGCCATGATTGGAGTCTTTTTATGTAAGTGCTCCAGCGCACTTTTATTTCGTCGAAGAACAGTGAGCTCTTCATTGAACCAAAAATTGCTCTGTTTGGCAATGCAGGGTATTTTGGACGTGAGCGAGGCTACTGCATCAATGGTTGATTTCAGGCAGTTGTGATAGATAGAGGAAATGCAATCAGGGGTGGAATTAGATGTTGAGTGAGTATCAAGGGTAGCAGTCAGAATAGGGATGAGATTTTCTGTCTGTAAGTTTGCAGGTGTTTCTCACTGCGATAGGAGCAGGTGTGGTTTGAGGTACACTTTGAGTGTTAGGAGTAAGAATGCTGAAGCTTATTTGGTAGTGATCCTACCAGGTAATTTCAGAGATGGAATCCAATGACAAACTGACATTTAGGGAAATTATCCAATCCAGGATTCTGCCTTTGGAATGGGTTGGGGAGTTAACAATTTGGGTAAAATGCATTTCTTGGAGAGCTGTGTAGAATGTGGTCCCTTTATGGTCCAGTTTGTCATTGAATCCAAGGTTGATGACACCTAGGATGATGAATTTAATGTTAGGCTTAAAGAGTGGGGTGATGAGTAGGCGGATGTCTTATTCGGGATGGTTGACACTATTTGGTGATCTGTAAATGGCAAGAAAGTTGACTGTGGTTTTGGAGTCAGTTGTAAGTTTGAGTAGGAGTTTGTATCCCACCACTGGGTCTAGTGTGCAGGCTCTGAACTGCAGGGTTGAATTGGCTATAATAGCTACTCCTCCTGTAGTGTGCCTGCAGTCGGCCCTAAGGATGGTACAGGCATGTCATTACAGGCTGATTATTTGCTTTTTGGGGCTATGGATTATCTTTTACTATTTGTTACTGCATTGGCAGTGGTCGAGGTGGGCGGGAGCGGTGCTCCACTGCTTTTTAAAATTAAGTTTTACTGTTTCTATACTTTTATTTTAAAAAGAAACCGTTCCGGAATGGTTTTGTTTTAAAACAGTTGCCTTGACCATGCACGAATTGCTACCAGGTGCTGGTACTGCTTCGGTCTCGTTCGCTCACTAGCAGGCTCTCTCTACTCCTCTACCTTTCCGTGGGGGTAGGTGGCCATGCAGCAGACCCTCCACTAAGCCTTTCACGCAATCTAACGGGGGCCCACGCCTTCTGTGCACGGGGCTTTCAATAGGTTGCAAAACTTTTTTTCTGGTGAATTGGGTGCCACAGGAAGTATTCCACATTTGAATTACTTTGCTCCATTCGTGAAGAAACAGCTGTGAACGTGGGCTTCTGTCAAGGTACATGTTAGTTACTAGTATTTCTTTTTCTGCCGCAGCAGTCCGATTTTGTTCACCTGGGGCAACAGTTTTGACTCAGAACACTTTTTCTCTGCAACTCTAATTAACCATTTAGCTCCAAACTACTTAGTACACTTACCTTCGTTATTCTGCCTGCTGCATGCCGGCTACTGAACATTGAGGCTGCTGTGTACCATATGAAAAGAGAAGAAAGGAAAGCAAAAGAGTGTGTGCAGAGTGTTCTGTGTTCAGTGGGCAGTGGCTGTGGCTAAAGACCCAAGGCGAACGATTATCCGATTTCATGTCCTCCACAACTATTAGTGGATTGTACAGCAGCGAGCTCACTGCCCTTTTTCAACCAGACAAGCAAGATGTTGGCGTCTACTGGCCACTGCACACGGCGAAAAGGAAAGCTGAGAGACGACTTGCAAATGGCTGCACTAACAAATTACATGGAGGTAAGCAAACGTACTGCTTCGATAGGGGAGTTCTCAACCCACATCAGACGTTAGTGACAGTGTTGCTGTAATTGTGACTCCCGGGGAATGTTTCAATTTAGCCATCCCACAAGTTTCTAACTTGAGTACAAAAACCAATCTCACTAATACGGTCCCTGTTACCATGGCCACATTACCCTATACTGATCTTCTATCGCCTCCAATTCCTGAATTATCAACTTTTGAATCATCAGGTACTCTCATGGATGCAGCCCAGTTAAGGGCTGGCGAGAGTGTAATATTCACTTTTACCTACACCAAGACACCAGCTCTGAGCAGGAACTTGGGTGATAAACAACCCGCTATGACATTCGCTCTAACTCCGAGTCTACCTATAACCATAAACACCACAATTAACAACAATCAAGTGGCAACATCACCTGGAACTTAATATACACTAAGAGAACAATGTGGCACCAAACAGCCATCGATTCCGACAGGACTAATTGATCCGAACGCAACTGCCTTCCAGGAGGATGACAGTGTGTTTAAGAAGAGCTATTCATGTGCCCGGAATCACCGTTATCAGTGTTTCAAGGCAGGAACTCAACTAATAAATCATGTGAGTACACCTGCTGGCGGGAATTATAGCTCTTACATTATATTGGCACAACATGCCAATTTGGCAGAGCGTCTATCCCGTGATATCGGAGAGATTAAAATGACAAGTGAAGGCCAGAAAAATCTCAGCAATTCACGGAATATCGATTTAATTAGGACAAAATCATCTAGCTGCCAAATTAACAGAGGCGAACACAGCAGGACAAACCCTACGCCTCCATTACATTCCACAAAGCATGCAACACTAGCGGATGTGTCAGCTCATGATGACGAGGAGCAACAACTGGATAGTGATAGATATGCCTTGAATGACAGCAAACAAGCTGATACAAATGACAAGCCCAAATAGCGCTCTTCCTATTCAACATCGAGTTCCACCTCCAGCGCCTCATCCATTCTGAACTCCCATGCAAATGGATCGCGGGAATTGGATCCTCAATAAGGCGCATATGAGACCCAAGATTCGAGATCACCTATAGCACAAATACAGACAATATTAATGTCTTCTATAAACATTGTGCTGAATCCGTTTACAAAGTCATTTGAAGGGATGAATGAGAGCGTGAAAGATCAGGCCGCACTGTTGGCTCTAATACACACCAAATTGATATTTTTGGCATTTAAATAAAGAAGCAGAATCAACTGCCCAGTGACAAGCTAGGCTGTTCGATCTAGCCAGAGGAGAAACGAATGACAAACGCATTAAGATGGATGCAATTCTAGAAGCTGTAAAATGGCTGAGGAGCTCACAAGACCGACATCATATTCTACCACCGTCTATCACCAACCGACCGCAGACCCAATCCAGCTGTCATGCGGAATGACCATATCTCAGTCAAGGGAAATTATTGCAGCACCATTCACGGAACAGTCTACTCATTGCCAAACTCGAGCCCAAGTGGTGAACAGCGAAACCAACCTATCTAAAAGAAAGAAAGACAACAAATTCATCAGAAACACAATATCTCCTGTGACTGTCAAGACAGTCGTAACACACAATCCCATGGGAATTTCCTCCCCATCTTTAGCTCAGCAGACACTATCTAATCCCATTATTGCATCAGACCAAATCACCCATGCAATCGAAGATTCAACAGAAATCTTTCCTATCTTCGATCAGAAGAGAAGAAAACAGTTGTCCTTAACAAGAACAATTTTACAGTTACCAAAGAAAACAAAAAATCAAAAACTGGCAATTAAAATGAAAATAAAATAAAATGGATCTTTTACCTTCATAAGAAATGTGTCAACTCCACCGAGATCCCCAAATCGAATTACCCAAGATACCAGAGTTAAATCAACAGAAGATATTCCGACTAAAACCACTTTGGCAGAATTGGAAATGAATAAGAATTTACCAACTAACAGTTTGACAACTGCAGAATTAACTGAGAAAGAAAACATTTCTGACTTGGTGGCATTAATGGGCTTGACAACGTATTCTATAACTGACTCAAAATCTGAATCACAGAATCGATGTGAAGTGAAGAAGCATCGCAGCCCAAAGAAGAAACCAAATGATATTAACATCTGCCACAATGGAGAAATCCTTGCTGCCACCAGCACAAGATCAATTTATCCAAACAGCCCAAGAAATACATTGGAAGCATCATTTCGAACCTTAGAACAAAAACAATTGGCCCTGGTTTTCTCTAAATCTCCACCCACACTGAAGGAAGCCAAGGACTTTGATTATCAGCGCAGCAAACACAGAGTCCAAAACTTTACTACATTTAACTTTTAAAAAACAAGGTTCCACGGTAGTGATAGAGAGACTATTGATGAGTGGAGATGGCCTAATACTGAATAGAGCTAATGTTATGAAATTGCAACACCACAGTTCCAAATTGTGCGATATTGCCTCATAAGGTACCCGAATCGTGCAATTTCTAAATGAAACTAGAAGTGATTGGGTCATATTGCATTTAAACTCTAAACTGATTCAAACTGCGCTATTGAATACAAAATGTATTACCATACGGATTAGAAATCAGTGAAGAACTTAATGTACATTCTAATTTGACACAAAAGAGCAACAACTCGAGTTTAAACTCACAACAAATATAGGGAAATTAGTTTAAGAGAGTTAAACGTAACCAGCTAGATGAAACAACTCTTGTCTCAAGGAACATTCTCTCAAAGGAATGACATGATATGATATGGCATTTGTAACGCGCCTATACACAAGTGTTTCGAGGCGCGACGAGGTGGGGGGGGGGACACGGGGAGACAGACAACGATCCTACTAGCCCAGGTGTCATTCAGATCGCGCAAGTGCAAGGGTAGAAGGGAAGGTAAAAGTGCAGGGGGGAAAGGGAGAGGGGAAAGTGCAGTACAGGGTTAATAGCATGCAGGATAAATAACAAGGGCCAGCTAGTGGCAAGTGCGAGGTAAGTGCAGACAAGTGCTGGGAAGGGGGGCTGTAGGGATACAGACACCGTCCCCCAGTGCAGAGGGTGCCAGGAAGGCAGTGCAGGGGAGAGTGGCTGGGCCAAGGACCGAGAACGGTGAGTGGCCCAGTTGCAGATTCAGTGCAGTTTCAGTAACTTTAGCAGGGGATAGGGGAGAGAAAGCGGAGGCGAAGAGGAAGGTTTTGAGGTGCTTCCAGAACCGGAGATGGTTCTCCTCAAGTTTCAGGGAGGCAGGAAGGCTGTTCCAGAGGGAGGCCCCTGCAGCAGAGAGAGATCTGCCCCCAACTCGTTGTTTGGAGAAGCGGCTGACCCTGAGGGAGTTGGAGGCGGATGAGCGAAGAGCTCGAGAAGGGAGATATTTAGGAAGAGAGAGTTGAAGGTATTTTGGCCCAAGGCCCCAGAAGGCCTTGTGGACAATGCAGAAGGTTTTGAACTTGTTCCTCGCAGTCACTGGGAACCAGTGTAGTGATTTCAGTCCTGGAGAGATACGGTCCCTGGGCTTGAGGCCAAGGACAAGTCTCGCAGTCCTTTTCTGGATAAGTTGCAAAGGGCGGAGAGTAGAGGCAGGCAGATTTAGATAGAGGCTGTTACAGTAGTCCAGCTTTGAGAGAACCAGGGCTCTAGAGACAGTGAGCTTCTGGGGGAAGGAGAGGAAAGGAAGGATACCTCTGAGAAGGTGTAGCTGGTAGTGTGACTTCTTAGAGATGTCGGATATGTGAGGAGAGAAGGAGAGTGTGGAGTCGAAGATGACCCTGAGGTTTTTTTCCTTGCAGGTAGAAGCAGGAAGAGGGCCAAGAGAGGCCGGCCAGAGAGCTGCAGGGAAGGAGGGAGTCGGTGTGCCGATGAGTAGAATCTCAGTCTTACTGGCATTAAGGCAGAGGTCATTGGCGGCACACCAGTCCTGGATAGCAGAAAGACAGTCGGAGATGAGGGAAGGAGAAGAGGAGGCCGAGGGTAGCCTGAAAATGAGCTGGGTATCATCCGCATAGCACTGAAAGTTGGGGCAGAGAGCGGCGATGCGGTGGGCGAGAAGTGCCAGATACTGGTTGAAAAGCCAGGGAGAGAGGTTAGATCCCTGGGGGACACCACAGGTAGAGAAAAAGATGTCAGAGAGGAAAGACCCCAGTTGGACCTGGGAGGGTCGATTGGAGAGGAAAGAGGTCAGCCATGCCAGAGCCTGACCAGTGATACCCAGGTTATCACGGAGACGGTTGAGCAGGATGCTATGGTTGACAGTATCAAAGGCAGAAGAGAGATCAAGCAAAATAAGTACACATGGAGTGTTGGAGTCAAGGTTCGAGAGCAGGTCCTCACGGATGTTCAGGAGAGCAGTTCCATGCTTCTGGCAGCTCTGAAGCCAGACTGATGGTCATGAAGACTACCAACAGATTCAGCATGGAGATTAAGCTGGGAGATGGCAAGTTTCTCCAGGAGCTTGCCCAGGAAGGGAGTGATAGAGATTGGTCGATAGTTAGCTGGGCAGGAGGGGTCAGAAGAGGGTTTCTAAAGAAGGGGGTGCACCAGGGAGTGCTTGAGAGCGGATGGGAAGACTCCAGAGGCAAGGAGTGATTGCAGAAGTCAGCAAGGGCAGGAGCCAAGGAGTCGATGTGGTCCTTGATAGTTTTGGAGGAACAGGGGTGGACCTGTTTTGATGAGACTTTCATAGATCGGACTTGTCTCGAAACCTCGTCAGCAGAAAAAAGGGGAAAGGCGGAGAAGGGGAGAGGAGGGATGGCTGCAGAAGGGCCAGAGGAAGAGCAGGGACTAGAGGGGGGGAGGTGATAGGAGGAGGGTGAGGACAGGATGTCCTGAGTTTTTGAAATGAAGTGAGAGGCCAGTGCAGTGCAGAGGGCCTGGGAGGGGACAAGAGAGGTAGAGACTGCAGCAGGATTGGCCAGCTCCTTGCAGTTTTTAATGAGTTCGGCTGAATTGTTAGATGCCGCAGAGATGCGGGCTTGGCTGAGGGCTCTCTTCTTGGAGAGAACGGAGAGCCGGTATTGCCTTTGGAGCAGGCGACTGGCCAGTTTGTTAGAGGATGAACATGAAGCATGCCATTTCCTCTCTGCCACCCTGCACTTGATTTAAGGGTGACGAGATCCGAGTCATACCAGGTGTTACATTTGGCTTTGGGCTTCAGGCGTATTCTCATGACAGGGGCAAGAATATCAAGAGTATGAGATATAGCAGAGTGGAGAGGGCTGTGTCAGGGTGGGAGTCAGCCGAAGGGGGAGGAGGGGGCGAGAAGGTGGCACCGAAAGCCTCAACTGACACGCGCTTCATGGGTCATATGACTGAGAAGGAAGGTGACAGTGATGAGGGTGGCTTAGCCTGTGGGATAGGGAAGGTGAGGTGGGAGGAAAGGAGAAAGTGATCACTCCAAGAAAGAGGAGTGGAGAGAGGGACAGAGAGTGGAAGGTCAGAGGAGATCAGAGCATCAAGAGTGTGCCCTGCAGAATGAGTCGGCCCAGACGGGAGAATAGAGAGTGAGAGAGAGTCACAGAGGTCGCGAAAGAGTCCAGAGGGGGGACAGGAGGTATCCAGGTGGATGTTGAAGTGTGCAAGAAGGAGGAGTTGAGTGGTTGAGGACAGGAGTGAGGAGGAGAGGTCTGCCCACTCAGAGAGGAAGGAGGAAATTTGACCAGGTTGCCAATAGATAGTAGCAACGGTAAGGGAATGGCTAGGAGAGAGAGAGAGTCGGCAGACAAGACATTCAAAAGAGGAGTAGATCTGCATGGGAGTAACAGTGGCAGGAATCCACTCAGGGAAGATAAGGGCCACACCCTCCCGCAGCACGGTTAGGCCTGGGCACTGAGAGGATCTTGTAACCGTCAGGTAAGAGTGTGTCAAAGCTGGTGACAGAGCTGGCCGTGAACCATGTCTCAGCGAGACCGAGTACGTCAAGGTCCAGTTCCTCAAGAAGGCGGCAGATATCAGAGGAATGTTTGACGGCAGAGCGAGAGTTAAGTGTGGCAATGTGGAGAAGGTTGCCATCTTTGAAGGACTTCCAGGGAGGGGTACAGATCAGAGATTCGCCCTGCGGAGGTGAAGAGAGAGAGCGAGAGGGGGCAGGGAGGGAGGGTGGAGGCAAGGTAGCTGAGGACTGAGGAGGAGGGACAGCAGGAGAGGACAGGAAGTTGATGAGGTGCGGGAAGCGTCTATCAAAGAGGTGAAGGTTGGACTGAGGGCCTTGGACCAAGACAGTTCTATTAGCATAGACTTAATGATGGCCTTAGAGGAGTGGAAGGAGGCCAAGAGGACATCCCAACGGGTGCCACCATTAATGGGAGAAGAGGAGAAAGGAGAGAGCACAGAGACCATATGAAGGGTCCATAGGTCAGGTGAAGGCATGAAAAAGAGGATGTCAGTGAGAGTTTCCTTGGAGGAGGCACTAGTGTAGGTGTCGGCGATAGGGAGGCCTGGGTTGGAGACCAAGATGTCCTTTTTAAACTTTTTCCTACCAGATGTAGTGAGGAGAGAAGGATAGTCAATGGAGAAGCAGTTAGAAAAGATAGATGAGATAGAGAGCACCATGGAATAGGAAGGAGTGGGGGGGAAGACAGGACGAGCAAAGAGGGCAGGAAGAGAGCAGAAAGCCCTAGTTTACCACAAGTTCAGAGCACAAGAGAACACAGTAATGCGTATCAGGTAGGTACCCAGTGGAGAGGCCACCTAAGTTTGAAAACCTGCGAGGGGAGAAAAACCCTAGTTTACCACAAGTTCAGAACACAAGTGAACACAGTAATGAGTATCAGGTAGGTACCCAGTGGAGAGGCACCTAAGTTTGAAGTACTACAAAGTCTCTTAGTAGAGAAATACCACGGATAAGAGTAACCTTTCAATCCAAACATGATTCTCCAAGGAAAAGAAAAGGAGCCCTTATACAGGCTCCTCGATCAGAAGAATTGGATTGGTCCTATCTTGCAACTGCCTTGGCCACTTACTTCAAGTTCAAGATAATGTACAGAACCATTGAAGCCAGAGGAAATGAAAATGGCATGCTGGAATACCATAGGAATTATCCATCTTTTCAATCATGACCCACTAAGCCTTGTCAGCTATGACATTTATGTCTCCAAGAGACCTCGATTCAAAACAAACCAATAGCTGATGGTTTTGAAGTGTATATAAACCCGGCACCTTGGGGTCTAAAGGGTCGAGTTTATTCTGGTCTATTGATCTTAATAAAAGTAGGGTAGGGTCTTGTAGTGGTCAGTGAAAATAATCCTAATGCATTCACACAAATGTTAGTGCTAGAATGGTCCCAATGTACACCCATTGAGAAAAAAAACAATTCTTCTATTCAACTTGCATTGGCATCCACTCAAAACTGACCAAAAGCGATTCGTGAACACTGCCATATCAATGCTGGAAGTTTATGTCCAATTTAAGTAACCCTTTATGATCATCGCCGGATATCTCACCATCAATTGCATAAATCGAGAGGGCATCGCAATTAGCCATTCAAAGTGTATGGGAAGAGCAGCCTTGTGGACTCAGGAACTAGTGACTTGCAATTTCTATATGGTAAATGGACGAGTTAAAGGTGATATTCTTGCCAAACCAGCTTGGGCACGTTTAACTCAGAGCGCTCATCTGGATTACTTCTTTGTTTCAAGGAACATGAGAGGTCTTGTCGATACCTTAGCAATTCATCTGAATGAAACAAGTGACCACCTCCTGCTTTCCCTAGCATTGCAACAGACTCAATCACTGATTGAAGACTTCTATAAAGCAACTGTAGATATTACGAATGGTGGCAACAGATTAAGACTAAAAGCCTCAGATATTGACACCATTACTGAGAAATATCGGCTCAAGTCTAACCTTGAAGATTCAAACTTGTAATATGCTAGCATTCTACATCTACAGTGTTTCAAAGACTATTGTGCTAAAAATGAAAAACCTTCATTCACATGATTCTATAGCTCCAATCAAGAAGTAATTAAAGCGCTGCAAATCTTTTGAGCAGACATGTGACATCTAAACAAACTGAAATAAGACGATAAATATGAATTACGCAGAGCAGGAAAACAACGCTGCAGGAATTGGATATTGCCTTCAAAGTTAACGCCATACAACATGACGCGGAACAAATGCCCAGCAAGATCTCTATTAAGAACACTCTGGACCTGTTGTCAATGTTAAATAATAACGCAACAGTCCAACTAGCAACACTCCCAAACGCAGCTCCTGAAAAAGTGTGGCAAAATGACTTTACAGAGTTATATGCACAACCCAGAAGAAATAGAACTATAGAAAATCACCAGGCAAGTACTCCATGGGCAATTGAATTCGATAAGGATGATATCTTATTCTTAATCAAAAAACTAAGTTCCTCACGTGCACCAGGACCAGATTGCCTTACTGAACGCTAGTCTAAAACTCAATCCTGAAGCCTGGGCAGACTTCTGCACATTACTGTTCACAGACACCATAACCATCAAAAAAATTCCAGAGTCCTGGAAAACTGCAATAATTGTTCCCATTTTAAAAAAAGGAAACCGGGAACAACCCCAAAATTATTGTCCAATAGTATTGCTGGACACACTGGGAAAAATCTTCAGCACTATTCTTTTACGACACCTTCAATCATGGGTAAAGAAATCCAGCAGACCAGATCCGAGACAAGCTGGTTTTACAAAAGTAGTAGGCACAAACCTAAATCTCTTCCTGCTAAATACGGTGAAGTTAAAGGCACTCAGGGCAAGATCTAAAATATATGTGGCTTTTGCGGACTTGGAAAAGCCTTTGATAGCATTAATAGCATTAACAGAGAGAGATTATGGAATAAACTCATACAATGGAGATTTCTTAAAGACCTTTTAGAAGGGATTGAAATGGGGCTGTCCCTTAGCCTCAGCCCATTTCAATATCTACCATTCTGATATGAGTGATACTAAAAAAAAAAATAAGAACCGTTCCACCCAAAATAAACAACACACCACTGCCATGGATACTATATGCCAATGATTTGCTTATCAGACACAAATTGGGTTACAGCGGAAAATCAATGTTTTCGATGATTACATGAAGCAGAATGATTTGAAAGTCAATGTAAAAAAGACTAAAGTCTTAATCACGGTAAATCGGAAACCCCAGAATAACCCAACTGAGTGCTGGTTCTTGGGAAGTTAAGAACTGGGTAGAGTTCAGTCAATGACCTACTTAGGTGCTCACATAAAATTGCAACATGGACAAAAGTGGCTGGATGACTGCAATTAGATGACTGCAATTGGATCGAAGAACAAAATGCTGACTGCACTGGCTTGGGTATTGAAGAACAAATACTGTAAATTCACCATAACACCTATCATTTTTTTACAAACAAAATGTTATGCTTATTGTCACCTATGGAGCGGAATCAGCACTGAATCTATCAGGGAACCTCTGGAACATCATAGAAGGTCAATTTTGGAAAAAAGTACTACACCTCCCCATGAGCATCCCGATAGCATCAGTTTGGTTTGAGTTAGAAATACAATCCCTACATTCAATAGTGCAATGGAAATCTTTATCATTCTATCACAAGTGCATAATGTCTGATGATCTACAACCATTTCAAATCCTACGTTCCAATCTTAAAGGTGAACTTGAAAAGATTGTTTCCACTTCATAAACATGCAGTCAGGCCTGGTTACAACATCTGGACATTTCTGAAGATCTGCTAATAACGAACCCAGAAAAGGAGAAAAAGATCATCCAGAGACAGGACTGGATCTACGTTCCAAATATAAATGATCTATTCCCCTATCATATGATAGACGATGCACTGGCCAAATTCCAGCCTATTTAGACAAATTCCTGAGTACCAAGTTAAGAGCCCTGATCATGAGAATACAGTTGAATATTTTACCAACAAGAGAGGTTCTATTGGCACGACATCCACTAACTGAATCTGAAGCTTACTGCCGTTTATGGCAAAACAGGAATTGCATTAAAACTGTGAAACATTTATTACTACAATGCACAGCTATAACGTTACTCAGGACAAGTTCTTTCGTGGAATTTCTCGAAGGTCTAAATACAACCTCAGTAGAAGAATGGCGGTCCAAAACCATCATTGGAGACAATCGAGACTTGACAATTGCCACATGCAAATTGATGGAGGAAATTCTTAAATTGATTGAGAATAAGAATGTATGAATTTGTATTTTAAATGCATAATTTTAACATAAACATTTTGAAAATAGCCCAACATGATGTGAAATGGAATGTGGAGGATCTGCTTTCCTTTCGTTTTTTTACATGAAAAGTTTGTACTAAACTAAACCATGTAAATAAAAAAAGAGAAATTTCAAAAAAATAAAGAAAAGTGTGAGAAGCCGTTGCAGTGCACTGATCTGAACTATCCTTTAAACAGCAGGTGTGTTTGTAGGTTTGGATTGCACGTGGGAAGGGGCATGGTTATGTGGTTTGTGAGGAGCAGGGGCAGGTCAGTAGGAAACATCGTTCCACTACTTCTTTTTGTAAACTTCAACCACTGTGCATTGGACAGTACTACTACTAATTTGTAATATGATACTAAATGTACTACGCATCTACTAGAAAATCTGCTTAGATTATAATTTAACCGAAATCTGGAGAGGGAGAGAGGAGGGCCTAAAGAACACACCAACTGTTGAAAACAGTTGATCAGAATAGTAAAGGGGCTTGCTAAGGGCCATCCCGCTCTCTCTTGTCTAGTGCGGGCTGTTAACTCTCATCCCAGGCGTGCCTCAACCACAAGCTTGGCTCTAGAGATTGGTAACCCCTACTATCTAAGAAGCTGTCTGTCTGGTGTGATATCTTAAAGGCAAACACCTTCCCTCCCTAGACTCCCTCTAGGAAAAATCTAGGTGGTCCCTGATCTAAATTCCCCAATGTATTATAGCATAAGACTCGGACCTGATTACGAGTCTGGCGTAACCCTGCTGGTGCTACCGGCGGGATGCCGCCCAGCTCGTAACATTTTACCAGCACCTACCTTCTCAGTGCCACTGGGATATTACAAGTCCTGGTGGACCGGGAAGGTAGATGCCAGTAAATGTAAGTCCCCATTCCCGTGGAGTCCCATAGGTAACAGTGCTGGTGCTTCTGTGGCGGCTGTAACCTACAGTGGCTGCTGCTCACGCCAGGGTCCGACCTGTCAGGCTCAGCGGCTGCGGCAGGCAGACATGGAGTGTGGGGGTCTGGAAACAAAGTTGCCAGTGAGCTTACCAGCTGTTTCGGGACCGCCACACTCATGAGGTCCTTGGTGACTTGCAGAAACTCATGCACCACTTAGTCCTTCCATTCCACACCCTGTTATTCCCCTCCCTATGTTGCTCTGTCTCTTTCGCTCTAGCTGGTAAGATAGTTCAGCAGGTTAAGCGCTCGCTGCTGTGATGTGTCTGTGATCTGCAGGTCGCATGTTCGAATCCCGGCAAGGCCAACTCAACCTTTCATCCATCTGAGGTCAATAAATGATACCAAATTCGGTTGGGTGATATTGTATGTAGATATTGCAACATCAGAGTGAAGGTTTACAAACCTCACAAAACATCTTTTTGCTTCCCTTACCGTTAGATCATTAAGTTTATAGCACTACAAAACGATAATTGAAAGAAGTGATTTAACATTGACAATCTGGGGGGCGTGGCCAGCGGGCACTCGATGGAGACGTGATTCCTCCGAGCTCCCGAGGCCACCAGCGACATCCTGCGAAATCCTGATTTACATTTGCTCATACACTTATGAAAATAACCAGCAAAGTGGTGGAAAACCGACAGAACCATCTGTTCTAACTGTAAGAGGTTTTGAAGCGAGAAACCCAAGAAAACGGGGTGAGAAAGAAAGGCAAATGGCGCCGACAAGAGGAAACAAGATGGCCACTAGCAAAGTGAAATGAAATACGCAGGAGCTGCTGACTGCTGCGGGACCAAGTAAAATAAGATTGCGAGCCACGGGAAGAAACTTGGACGGCGGAATCCATGCGCCTGGCAGAGCCGATAGGACCCCACGAGTGAAGCTCTACGGATCCAGACACTCGCACTCTTTGGGAGCACGGACGCATCCACGGGAGGCAACGTATCGCCACGGCTCCCACTGAGACATCGCCTAGCCGACGGCACGACCCCACAGCCAGACCCTGGGAGAGGGTACCCAGCCCTACGAGATCCTGCATTGGCCGCATAGCAGCCCAGAAAATCGTGGACGCTCTGCTGGAGCGTAGAGTGCCTGCTGACGCACTGCGATCGCCTACCAACCCGAGGCCCAAGGAAGAAGGAGCCCCTGGACACAGGTGAGGAGGTGGGAGCGGGAAGCGGGAGTCACAGACTCATAAATAAATAATCAAGGCCGCATCGTGGACAAGACTTCAGCCTGCCTGCCCGCCCCCCCCTGCCCCAACCACTGCCTCCAACGCCGGGGTCCCTACCAGCATTCTGAAGGGACTCAAGGTCACATTACACAAACAAATAGCCATACGCATAATGGCCGACCGATAACCCCACAAAGCCGAAAGAAAGAAACGAAGAGGCCCTCCACATGTGGCTACTGGACATATTGAATATAAGACCCGTGGAAAGTGGCACGCTGCACACATATCCCTGTGGGTACAAACTGAGATATATACGCCCAATAAACACACTAAAACGGGACAAACGAGGAAAGGGAAACTCCAAGGAGCATCCCACAAAACAACACAATAAACTTGGGATACACTCAGCGAACACTCCCTGTAAGGCGATTAAGAGGACAGAAGGGAACATAACGAGCCCAGCAGCACTACTACAAGCGACTGCCCACATTCTGCGGGATCAGACAAGTGGAGTGAGTCACACGGAATCTGCTGCTGACAACGCATAATGGCCCACACAGCACCTCCCCTCCCCCGCCACAAAGTGCTGCTGCAAATCCTCCAGGCCGCTAGTAAGCCAACAAGGAGAGAAGTGATAAACAACACACAAATAAAAAGGGAAAAACCATTAGTACGGTCTCCCAGAGAATCAACGGAACCGAATACACTGAGCCCATAAAACTAAGAGTCTGAAGCACCAGAACTTTAGACCACTGCAAAGGAGCTAACACCACAATCCCGCCATCCGACCAACCGAGA
This sequence comes from Ambystoma mexicanum, assembly GCF_040938575.1. NCBI lineage: Eukaryota > Metazoa > Chordata > Amphibia > Caudata > Ambystomatidae > Ambystoma > Ambystoma mexicanum. Next base: position 956,884,291 of record NC_090921.1, on the reverse strand, counting down.
AACTGCGTAAACCAGATTGTACTGTGGCGTGTAGCGCGACACTCTCTCATATAGTCACACATTCGCTGTAGCAGTTGACATGGGAAAATACAAGGGCAAAAGAACCACCATGCAAAGCAAGATGGAACAATACACAATACCCACTCTGTCCCCCGAATCAGAACAAGAGAGAGCAGCTGCAACTGATAACACCAAAACTACCCTCTCTCTCAAGGATGAAATGGAAGCCATAGCCAACTCCAGATCATCTATGGAGAATAAAATGGCCGGAATTAGCACGGACGTATCCCTCCTACAACACGATCTGCAGAAACCTACCTCTCGTACGGGAGAAGCGGAAACCCGCATTCTGAAACACAAGAGGGCCTAAGATCCATAGGACAGCAGATGACCAGGGTATTGCAACGAGTGAAGACACTGGAAGACGGATAGAAGAGGGTGAAGGTCGCTCACTGCGAAACAATATCCAAATCCTCGGATTGCCCGAGAAAACCGAAGGCCCCTCCATGGGGCTATTTTTTGAACAGTGACTATCTGACCTGTATGCTCCAAACACATTCTCAAAGTTCTTTTCCATTGAACGGTCCCATCATGTCCCAACAGGCAGACCAATTCCTGAAGCGCCACCATGTACTGTAATCGAAAAGATCCTGAATTATAGGGACCGTGACACAGTGCTACAAATGGCAAGAACTAAGGGAAACATAACATACAACGGCTCCAGGATCGGTTTCTTCCCAGACTTCACTAAAGAAGTGCAAAAAGCACGGCAATCCTTCGATCAGTTTAAGAAGCGACTACAGGGGCAAACCATCAAATACGCCCTCCTATTCCCAGCCCAATTGAACATCTACCACAATGGCACTACAATACACTTCACGAATCCCAAAGAAGCTCGGAATTGGGCAGAGCGCAATCTGGACGGAGATTGGGGCCCACCGCACAGGAGGGAATGCAATCATAGTAGACAGCGACCTAACAGATTACCAAATGCATGGCCAATGCAACCACAAGAAGAAATACCACAAAGAGAGGCAGATTGAAGAGAATAAGCAAACCCGCAAAACAGTCAAGATGCCTGCAAACACATTAGAACTTATAAACACAAACCCACTTGCAACACAGCATCGAGGGACTCCCCCTCACAATAAACGCTGGTGGCCCAAAACGAAGGCCCCCCCTAACGAACGCAACCAGAACAGACAATAAGAACTACACACCCACAAGTGCACACCACAGTAGTCCCAAGGCTGGACTGCTGGAAGGCGCTTTACACTTGATGTTTAGTTGAAAATGTTTTGTAAAATGGGCGACAGATGCTTCAGTTTGGGATGGGGTATGGGGAGGGGGGATTGGGATCTGAGTTTGAATTTGTTACTGTTCTCCTATTTGTTTTCAACCAACGCACGAGTCGACCATCTGCATCAAGAATAAAAGGCAGCAAAGTACTTCTGATCGGTAAAACAGTCACTATCATACATATAAACTGTGGCCACCCACTAACAGAGCCTCACAACACGAACAATGACCTCAACTGAGCCAAAGACTAAAAAGGTCCGCCTCATAGCCTGGAATGTGAACGACCTAGGGAACAGCATCAAGAGGAGGCTGGTGACACAATACTTAAATCGACATAATCCAGATATAGCTCTCCTGACAGAAACCCATCTTGCAGGCACAACGTGCCAACTCTTTAAAAGAATCAAATACTGCACGGCAATACATGCAGGTTTCTCCATGGGTTCGCAAGGAGTACTAATACTGATAAATAAGAAGACTTCAATGGAGATATCCAACATAATCCAGGATACAGGGGGAAGATTTGTATTCGTGCAAGGTACACTGTGGAACCAGACCTTTGCCATATTGACGGTCTACTCTCCCCCAGCACTCATGACTGCGCTTTTTGAAGTTATTACACCAATAATAGCAAATAACACAGCAGATACTCTAATAATAGGAGGAGATTTCAACGACATAATGAACGTCTGCGAAGACCGCACACACATAAGAGGAAGGAATCCAACCACTCCAACCAAACTGGCAACCTTCACAGCAGCATTAGGACTAAGAGATGCATGGAGGGATCTTCATCCGACGGAACGGCAATACTCGTTCCACTCAGGCGCACATGCGTCACTATCCAGGCTGGACTACTTCTTCCTCCCTACTGAGAGTATAGATAAGGTAACGGAAGCAACTCTGCACCCCCAAGGAATATCGGATCATTCTCCGCTACTCATACTATTCGAAACAAAGAATCCCCAACCTCCACCATTCTTGAGATTAAACACCTACTATTTAGGCCTTCCAGAACTACAAGATAAAATCTGAGAAGCTACATCCTCCTACTTTGAAATAAATCAGAATTCGACAAACGACAAGAGGATAATATGGGAAGCAACTCTAAGGGGCGAAATCCTGAGCTGGACAGCAGCACACAAACAAATGCACAAGAAAAGTGTAGAAGACCCTGAAGCAGAAGTACAAAGAGCAGAGGCACAATACACAAACTCAAGAGAATGTGAAGACAATAGAGCGCTACTCTTAGCACAAAAAAGCTATATAATATAACAATGAACAGCGCGAAACAAGCACACAAAACAATGCGTGCTAGACTATATGAGACAGGAGACAAAGCTAGCAAGATGCTGGCATGGCTGGAGAGGAGAGACAAAGGAAACCACCAGGTCAGGACCATATACAATGCAGATACGGGAGGAACCTCAATCGATTCAGACATAGCAGAGCACTTTGCAACTTATTATGAAGACTTGTACGCAGCTCCGAAAATTCCGATAGACTCCAATATAATGGACGAAATAAACATCCCCTCCCTAAATGATACACAAAGAATGAATCTGGATGCAGAGATCACAGAGGAAGAAGTGGTGACAGCCCTATCCCAGCCACAAAATGGGAAAACCCCAGGACCCAACGGCTTCCCTGCAGAAACGTGGAAAAAGATCGGAAGCAACAAAGTCGCGGCGCACATGCTAAACATGTTCCTGCACTCAAAAGAAAAGGGTATTCTCCCCTCAGACCTGAGGAAACCTAGCATAGTGGTGATACACAAGGAAGGTAAACCGCCAGATGAATGTAGCTCCTACAGGCCGATTTCACTTATAAACACGGAGGCTAAAATCCTGGCAAAGATACTTGCCAATAGACTACAAAAAGTGATAACCTCTCTCACACATCCAGATCAATGCGGCTTTATGCCAGAGATCCACACGAATGAACATTCACAGACTCCACGCTGCCATTGAAAAGGCACCAACACTACAACAATCACTTGCACTCCTCACTATTGATTTTGAAAAGGCATTCGACTCGGTCCACTGGGAGGCACTCTGGCACATAATGGGTAGAATGGGCTTCGGCGACCAGTTTATGAGCTGGGTAAAACATTTATACACCGCCCCGCTGGCTGAGGTCAGAGTTAATGGCTGGTCTTCACGCAGTATCACTTTAGGTAAGGGAACAAGACAGGGATGCCCTCTGTCCGCAATGCTATTCGCATTGGCGATAGAACCCCTCGCAATATTACTGAGAGACACGCCATCGTTGAAGGGGTTCCACTGGGCCCAAGATTGGGAAGATAGGGTCTCCCTGTATGCCGATGATCTGCTAATTTATCTAAGTGACCCAGAGATATCATGCCTCACGATCACGAATATTTTAAACAGGTACGGGACTTTCTGCGGCCTCAGGGTAAACTACAATAAATCCATACTATTCCCGATCAAAGGAGTTAATAACTCAACCCTAGTCAACAGCCCATATCGAATGGAAACAAACAATTTCGATACCTCAGTGTACAGATCACGACCAACCTCTCACAGACAGATTTGCAAATGCTGTAAGGCACTGGATGGCTCTCCCCCTTACCCTAATGGGAAGAGCAGCTCTGTTTAAGATGCTAGCCCTCCCACGTTCCTTATACATCCTGCAAAATGCACCAATACATATACCTAAAATAGATGGAATACTTAGAAAACTATTATGGGGAGGCGGACACCCCCGAATTGCCCTTAAGACATTACAGCGCTCCATATGGGAGGACAGCATCGGACTCCCCCATCTCCAGACGTATTACAGGGCCTCCCTGATTGCAATAGTGAACTATATCTTACATAACAACCCTGAACTGCTGCATATTCGAGCAGACAGGCAAACAGGAGGAGGGCCCTCCCCGCTGGAGAGCCTCTACCAGGATATGAAACGTCCAACTCCCACCAAGCTATTAGCCCACAGAGCTCAGATATGGAGTGACACACACAAATACCTGGGTTGGGAGGGGAAGGTCACACCTGTGCAGCCCCTATGGAGGAACAGACATCTACCAGAAATCAATAAGCTCCCGAAATGGGCGAGCTGGAAAGCGGCTAGGATAACAAGAATCAGGGACATGGTAATAGACAGGGAAATAGTGTCCTTCCAGACCCTAAGAGACAGATTCAATCTAGCACCCACAGAACACTTCTGCTACAGACAGATACAACACGCACTCACAACATCCGGGATAGACTTATCTAACATGCCTGAATGTATGCCAATCGAGAGGAACATTGTACTAGAGAGAATAGAAAATAAAATAACTTCTACAATGTACAACGCAATCTTCTCATTCGCCACACCTGAACTCCATGACCTTAAAGCGAAATGGGAAAGAGATGTGGGACAGATACAACCAGAAAGCTGGACCATAGCCCTCATGTACCCCAGGGAAATAGCCATATCCGCCAGAATTAGATTAATCCAACTTAAAATACTGCACAGGATATACTATCCAAGGGAAGCACAAGATCAATTGGGAAAGAGCGGCAGACCCAAACTGTTTAAGATGCCATCAAGCGAGAGGAACATTCTTCCACATCATATGGGATTGCCCACAAATTCAAACCTTCTGGCAGAAATGCTCTGACAGGCTGTCAACGGACATTGGTCGAGAGATACCGAAGGACCCCAAACTGCTAATACTAGGAATAGATGAAGACATTGAGCTATCTCGCTTCAAGAAAATTGCTTTTCTCAATGACCACAGGCCTTGCAAAAAGGAATCTGGCACAACTATGGGCTCAAGCTCCCCCCCACAATATGAACAATGGATAACAGAAGTAGATGCATGCATAACCATGGAAGCAAGGGTGTACACCGCTAGAGGCTGCACAGGGAAGGCACGCAAGATTTGGAACAAATGGGAGAATAATTAGAGACCTTGAACAATAATGCATGAAGCTCAATGTATAGAGGCGGAAGTCCCAAACTATATGTACAATGCGAACCACAGGCTGAACTAAACAGAAGTACCCAATCAATGCTGTAATGGACGAGAAGTGCATTAAGAAAGACTGTATGTGTGTATGTAAAGTATGTATTAAGTGATGTTAACAAAACCAATAAAATGTTATTAAAAAAAAAACATTGACAATCTGTCACATTCGTCAGTGTACAACACACAGATAATACAACGTGCTAGCTGACCCTAAAGAAAGAACAACCTGACCCTATCAGGAGTGCCTTTCCCTAGGTGGGCGGTTTGTAGTCTCTGTGTATCTTTGTTTCTTCTCATCAGGGATGCCAATTTGTCGCGAAGGAAGGAGCAGAGATACCTGGAGACTACAAACGAGCCCGGGACCAGATATAAGTAGTCTGAGGGCCTCCTTGACATACATTGAACGGCAGCAACGCTGCACCGAAGTAAATACACTGTGGTTTTTCATACATTGCACAACTGCATCCCTTTACTGACTCAAGCAGAGCCAACTAGAGATCAGAAGGAGCCCCGGATCAAACACGTGATTTTTTTAAGGCAGAGCAGATGCTCGCCAGCTTCACCCACAACCTTCCAAATCATAAATAGCAGCTGGAACCAAGGGACGGAGGTGTTTGTCTTATCTGCCAACACAAATACGTGCTGGAGCAAAAGCCCAATTCGAAAAATCAATCGGTCCTGAAGAAGATGGCACAACCGATGATTAACATCAAAACCGGTCAACCTTTTTTGGCCATGAGGGCTCTCATGACCAATGTGATATTCTATGAATAAAAGACAGCATACGATATATGAACAGCCAGACTCACTCATAGAGGGCATAGTTTTATGGTGTCCTGAGAGAACAGGACTTTTTAATCAACCAATCCAAAGAGATCATCCTCCTGTCTGGAGCCTCTGGCCCAGAAGTTGAATAAAAAACACTGAGAAAAAATCCCAGGGAAATACGCTTGGCAGAATGAGTAAAGTGTACAAGATCTAATATACAGTCTTTTCCTTACATAGATTGATGAGTTCCCTTTGGACTTTTATTATATTTTTGTTTTACAACGAACAAGAAGAATACAGTTCTTTCTTCTAGTATCTCTATTAGACATGCGAGGCACCACTGCCGACTTAGGAAACGGCACTCCTGACAGGGTCAGGCTGTTCTTCCTTAAGGGTCAGCTAGCATGTTGTATTATCTGATATTGTATGTATCCTACCACTCAGTTGCTCTGCCCACCTCCAGGTTTCTCACCTCTACTTATGGACTGTAGGCCAGCTCCAGGCAGACTGCATTTAGTAGGCTGCTGGTCACGTGACCAGGCCCTGCCGCTCAGTTGCTCCCCCCACCACCTATGTAATCAGTCCTCCTGGGGCGTCCTCATTGCCAGCGTCCTCAGCAAAGGACATGCAAAGGCAAGAACCTCACATGTTAGTGCCTGTTCAGGCCTGATAGTGCCAAGGGCCTGATCCGCTACCCTGGATTTCACCTACAAAATAATCGCCACTACTGCTACTCACCAAAGACATCACCATGTGTCTCTTCCCTCCACAGCCCATCCCCACTCTCACTAGGGTTTGAATGGTCCAGTGCCCTGAGCAGCTACGGCAAGCTACCCTTGTGAACCTCATCAATATTGCCCTTATCCCCATCTAACACCCACAGACCACATGCACACACCCTCTCATGTTAATCAATGCTCGCTTAGCAGTCGGTAACGCTGCAGAGATCACTGACCTCATCTCATACAACAACCTTGATGCCCTGTTCATCACTGAATCATGGTTTACCCTATCCACGCAACATGTTTTCGATGTCCTCCTACCCCAATGCTACTGCATCCAACATGCCGACAGACCAGGAAGAGCAGGAGGCGGATTGGCAATCATCAACAGGAGCAATTGGCCATGATTCATCATCCCCTCTCCCACAACAAGCTCATTTGAATCACTCATCAGCCTGTTCTCTCTATCGTACAAGGAACACTCAACGCTGCTCATTCAAAACCTTCCCGGTCAATGAGTTAGCAGCAAACTTTGCAGACTTCCCCACCACAGAGAATGCCTCTGGCCTCCTGAACATATTCAGTAACTCTGCTATTAAACTGGTGGACACTAATGCCCCTCTAACATCCAGCCAGGCTAAGACCAAACCATCTGCTGCATGGTACACCACCAAGCTAGCCTCCAACAAATGCTCAATCAGAGCCCTACAGAAACGGTGGCGCAAAAACCTCTCCAACGTCAAATCTCTGTGCAAAAACCATAGGATTCTGATTACCGAGGCCGATGCTACTTACTACTCCACGACCAGTGCAGCAGCCTTTAACAGGAGCAAGAGCGTCTTCGAAGTAGTAAAGCATTGTACCAAACCCTCAACCGACCCTGAGGTACCAGCAACTCAGGAAAAATACAACAGAATCAACACATTTTAATTGAAAAAATAGGCAAAATCCAATAGACCATTGAATCAACCTCTCAAGGCATTAGCATCCCCTGCACCCCAGCACACACACTGCCCCTCTGGACTGAATTCTCTCCTCTTTCCCCCGGATCTCTTAAAATTGAGAGCCTTCCTCAAACCTACTTCTTACTCTGACAATATGATTCCAGTCTCCATCATTAAACAATGAATGTGCTTGGCGCTCAATGCGCACATCAGCATCATTAGTGCCTCCCTCACAGAATGATAATTTCCGGACTCCCTCAAGACTGGTCTCATACAACCTCTTTTGAAAAAAACAACCCTAGAACCAGATAACCTGGCCAACTACACGCCCATTACGAACCTCACATTTAGTGGCAAAATCTTGAAAAAAGTATTTGTTACACAACTACACTCCACCAAGTAAATGAGGGTTCCACACAAACTGTAGTACCGAGAGAGTTACCATCCAGGTTGGTGTATGATGCTCTCCAAATCATGGATAAGGGCAACTCATGCCTCCTCATCCTCCTTGACCTCTCGGCTGCATTCGACACCGTTGATCACTGCATCCTTCTCTCTCTTCTTGCTGACAGGATGGAATTCTCTTGCACTGTGCTGAATTGGATTACCCCCTAACTCTCAGGCAGACACCAGGCTGTACAGATGAACTTGTTGTGTTGTAATCAACTCCAGGTATCCTACTGAGTCCTCCAAGGCCCCATCCTCTCACCAATCATTGTTAACCTTTACATGGAGCCTCTGAGAACTCTCCTCAAATATCCCAATATAGCCATTCACCAATACCCAGATGATACTCGGTTGTACATGAGAGTAAATAGTGCACAGGACATCATTCAGCTCCTGATTACCTGCCCATCATCCAGTCCTGGATGTCGACTGCCTACCTCAAACTAAACCCATTTAAGACTGAATTCATCCACATCGGTCCACATGATAAAAAACAATTTATCCAATAATGCCTCAATGATATGCTCCTAGAAGGATTTGTTCCACAACTCTCAGACTCTGCAAAATTCTTAGGCTTCACCATTGACAGCATCCTGTCTTTCCAGAAACACATAGCTAAAATGGCCCAAATAGCTTTGCTCAGAATCTCTACCCTTTTAAAAATCATACCCTTCATCCGGCGGCAGGAATCCAGGACCATAGTGCCGGCCCTTGTGGTCTTGCAAATCAATTGGGGAAATGCTCTCCTGGCAGGGCTCCCAGCTGCTCACTTTGCTGCCCTAAAAGCAGCCCACCACGCTGCAGCATGTCTTATTACGGGAGCATGGAAATTTGACCTAATTGCCCCATCCTACGCGAACTACATTGGCTTGCACTCCAAGCCAGAATACTGTATATATCATCTACAAATCAGTCACGCATAGCGCACCAGCGTACTTGGCGGCTAACCTCCAAATATCTGGTGGCACATGCTCCTTGCGCAGAAAATCGACCTAACAGCTTGAATCACAACTCGTATGCAAGGAGAGGACCCGTAAACAATCCTTCTCTTGTCATGCAAACACCCTCTAGAACTCGATCTCGGTGTTAGCTTGGTGCCCAGGACTAATTCCAAGGGACTTACATACCGATGCACAAACCTCGCATTACTGCGCTACTGTTAAAAGATTCCAGCCCAAATGCCGGCTACGCACACTTTGTACAGTGCTCCGCTGCTCTCAAGCTAGGTCTGCACTTTAAACAATAAATAAAAATAATAATTATGTAAAGGGCTTTGGTGAAATCGCTATATAACTAACAAATCATTATCATCCTTTCTACTTTTCCTCCTCCTTCCCCTCCAATGTTCCTCTCTCTCCTACCCAGCACAAACCTCTGATCTTACCCTTCTCTTCTCCTGACTACTTCACCCACTTTCTCACTCTCTCCCTTTCACTCCCTATTATCTCCTTCCAATGTTCCTCTCTCTCTCCTACCTGGTGCAACCTTCTGATCTTTCCCTTTACTACTCTCTCCTCCTCACAATGCTACCTCTCTCCCATCTCCCCTCTACTACTACTCTCCCTCTGCACACTACTATTCCTTTCCACCAAGACCTTCTGCCCAGTCCTCCTTTCACCCTACCAGTAACCTACTCATTTACTCTCTACTCTCTTCCTAGTAATTTCCTTGCACACACACACAAGTACCACTTTCTCTTACCAACAATACCTCACCTTGCACACTGCATCAATCCTCCGCCACACTGTCCTTCCTCTGCTTGGTCTGTAAGTCCTCCTTTTCCTCCCATGACCTCAACTGAATAACCCACACCTTCTTGTTTCCTTTCACTCCTTTTGTTCTTCCCCTAAACCCACCATTGACTCTTTCCTGGTTCCCTGGGCCAACCGCTGGCTTTCCTTTCCCCAGGGGAGGTGTTACAGGTGAGCAAAAGCACAAAAGAGGTCTTACGCCACTCCCCTTCCTTTTATGTGGGTCCACTGCTGTTTGTTCATGACAGCCCACTGCTTCCGACAGTCAACTTCCATGTCCCTGTTTGTGTCAGGGTTTCCCAGCAGATGCAGGATACCAGTTTGCCAGGGGGACCACTCGGCCTCCCCGGCGCAGGTGACAATATTGTCCTTGTGGGGTTGGGTGCTATTTTTGACAACTTTTTCTGCACTAACTTTGCTACCTCCTATTTTCTACTCTCTGCTTTCTGCTTATTCTTCTCCTGCATCAATCGGCAATGGTGCACGATCGTCTGTTGTATTTCTGGCAGTGGCTTCACTTCCATTACCAGCCGTTTCTTCATCTGCTGTTGCAATGGCTCGGGCAGTCCCTGACACAAAATGTGTTAAAATAATTCCACTGTTTTATCCCACGGTTCACGCATCTCAAGGCACCATCTTTCTTGAATATCTTGAAAATAAGCGAAAAGGTCTTCATCCTCTCCCATTTTTCTAGTCATAATCGCACCCATATCTGATGTATCAGGATATTGTACTCTGAGCGCCCTCCATACATCTGCTCTTCAAATATTAAATGGCGCTCCATGGTATGTTGTGTTTTGCACCCTGCTCATTTTGAAAATCTGCCTGCGCCCTCCCTTCGCGCTCTTTTTCTTCCCTTTCTTCGTCTGACATCATTATGCCCCAGCTTGTATTACTGTTATATTTTTCTGCGTCATCAGGATCTAGTCTGCTTTAAGGCAGCGTTCTGTGCTTGTCTGTGATGTCATCTACCCTTCCTTCGAGTTTCCCCTGATAGAAATCTTTCTATGTTCTCTTGGGTTTTATACCCTTCTTTATCCCTCATTTGCCTCTATAAATCCAAAGTCTTTTCTCTACGCCTTCTGTATCTCGCATATTTGCCCATGTTGGTATTCTTGGTACCCCTTAAAGCTCCCTACGGGGCTGCCGTGACCCTCTTTCTTCCTCAAGTCGTTCTTGTGCTTCGATTGGCAGTATGGTTCTATATCATAGATACTCTGTTTCATCATCTTTTAGTCCCCGACTTCTGTTCATTCCTTCTTCCCTTCTCCTCATCTCTTTTAATTCATCTTCCTCTCGCCTTCTTTGCAATCTACGTTCTTTCATTCTTTGCGCTTCTACCTCCTCTCGTCTCTTCGCTTCTAACCTCCCCTTTTCTTTCCTCACCTCGTACCTTCTTCGTTCTCCCCTTCGGCTTACATTTTCTTTCTTTCTCTTCTTTATATGCCATCTCTTCTTCCTTTGCTTTCGTTTCCCACTCTTTTCTCTCTTCTCTTTCTCGAACCCCACCAATGCCCTTATCCTCTAGCTCAGGGGTCTCCAAACAGTCGATCGCGAGCTACCAGTAGCTCGCCAGAGCCTCTGAAGTAGCTCGCGTTCGACTTTCAGAAAGAAAAAAAAAAAGATTCAAGGAAGTGCTCTGACCAATCACAGGCCTGCAAATCTGTAAAGCATATGCAATGCGTCCTGTGATTGGCCAGAGTAAGTTCCTTTGTGCTGTGTGAGAAAGTCCGGGCTTTCTCTTTTAAAAGCACCGTGGCGCAGGTATTTTTTTTTTTTTCTATTTTGGAGCTCTCCTGGCGTTTTGAAGTGTGGACTGGGGTAACAAGGCTGCCTGAAGTGGATTTTGAGGTGAGGTGAGGTCGGGTGGGTCGGGGGAGGTGAATTGAGATGTTTTTATTTTATTTACTTTGTGTCTGTGCACGCCGAACTGCGGCCCCTCCTCTCATGTGTGCACATGTTTGTGCTGTCGGAGGAGGGGTGGGCAGCTTGGCAGAAAGGAGCCCCGGGTGAAACAGAGTATTCAGCTATTTTGATTACTGTCTCCGCTCGCCCTGGGCTCCTTTCCAGTCATGTAAGTTATTTTTAGAAGGCAGGGCTCTGGCGAGCAAGCCCCCCTCGGGACTAACTCACCAGAACCCTGCGTTTCTAAACGCAACTCATATGACTGACACAGAGCCCAGGGCGAAATGGAGACTTTCATCATGCTAGCTGCATGTCTCCGCTCGCCCTGTGCTCCTTTCTAGTCATGTAAGTTATTGTTAGATGGCAGGGCTCTGGCGAGCAAGCCCCCTCGGGACTTCCTCACCAGAGCCCTGCCGTTTCTAATAGTACCTCGCACAACTGGCAGTCAGCCCAGGGCGAGCGGGGACATGCAGCATGATAGCTGCATGCCTCCGTTTCGACCCTGGGCTCATTTTGAGTACAGGGGTGGACTGGCCTATAGGGAACTCTGGAGATTTCCCGGTGGGCCTCTGCACCCTGGTCCTCTTTTGTGTGGCATTTCCTAATTTTCGTATAGGAAAAGCGTTGGGCTTGCTAAAAATGTGTCATGTGGCGCCACTTTGAAAATAATTTCATGGGCCTCTTTTGGTCCCAAGTAAGTATTTCCAGGGCCTCTTTTAGTTCCCAGTCCACCCCTGGCACTCTTTTCAGCTATTTTTCGAAGGCAGGGCCATTAGTGGACTGGCCTATAGGGAACTCTGGAGATTTACCGGTGGGCCTCTGCACCCTGGGCCTCTTTTGTGTGGCATTTCCTAATTTTCGCATAAGAAAAGCATTGTGCTTGCTGAAAATGTGTCATGTGGCGCCACTTTGAAAATAATTTCCAGGGCCTCTTTTGGTCCCAAGTAAGTATTTCCAGGGCCTCTATTAGTTCCCAGTCCACCCCTGGCACTCTTTTCAGCTATTTTTCGAAGGCAGGGCCATGGGTGGACTGGCCTATAGGGAACTCTGGAGATTAAGGGATCAATAGACACACTCTACAGTAGAAGGTTACCAGGGTAGCTCAGCAGGTTGAGAGACTGTTGCCGAGATGTTAAATATAAAAAATACTGCTTGTTATCGTATGACTTTTGCAATTCCTATAAAATGTTTGACCAAGGCATGGGTTGGGCTGGTCGCTTGCTTATATTCAGGGGAGAGGGAGGGTAGGGTATTCTGCCCCTGTAGTGAAAATCAAAAGTTGGCACCATGAACCCACAGTTTAATTTCCTAATAACTGCTGTCAGCACAACAGAAGCATTTATGTGATTAAGCAGTTTGTCACGCGTATACCATCTTTATAAATGTAACCTGTGATAAAACCCCAAGGAAGGGGCACAAAAATGACGTGGTATTTGTGTGGTAGTCTGACAAAAAAAGAAACCGTGAATGCAAGTTTAAGCAGCATTTTTGAGTTTAGAAATTATTTTTTTTCCTATGAAAGTGTTAGATGCAGATTTGGAAAACAATAGTGTGGCAACAAGCATTTTTCACCCAACCTGCAAAGAAAGCAAATGCTGCAACATAGGCATCCTTCAAAGTTGCACATTATTTGGCAAAACACAAATGCACTTTTACAGATGGTGCAGTTGTGAAAGGTGCGATGGCTCTCGTGGCTCTCGTGGCTGAGTCAGTTTTAAAAGATTTTAAAAACTGCCCTGACATTATGTCTGACATTTCAGATGTGCAGTTAGGTGCAAACACAATGGCAAGGAGGGTATCTGCACTATCTGCCAATGTGATGGGGCAATTAGAAAAAGATTTGAGCATATGCAGTTTTTTCTACATTCAGTGTGATGAATCGGTTGATTCAAGTGATACTGCCCAGCTAGCACTGTTTGCTCGAATGGTGTTTGAAGACTTCACCAACAAAGAGGAATTCTTGACCTTGTTGCCTCTGAAATCCACAACCAGCGGTGTTGATATCTACAATGAGGTGAAGAATTATTTTGTCAAAACAAAAATTCCATTGAACAAGTTGGTGGCAATAACAACCGATGGTGCACCAGCAATGACCGGGCGTCATTCTGGCTTTGTTGCGTGCTGTAAAGCAGACCCTGATTTTCCTCCATTACTGCACTACCACTGCATCATCCACCACCAGGCAATTTGTGCCAAAGTGATGGGGTTTGATCACGTAATGGCACCTGTTGTGCGAATTATTAATTCAATTTGTGCAAAGGCCAAACAGCACAGAATGTTCAAAATATTCCTGGAAGAACTATCTGCCGCACATAGTAATCTGTTGCTACACACGGAAATCCGATGGCTTAGCAGGGGGAAAATACTACGTCGCTTTCTTTCACTTTTGCCAGAAATCAAAGATTTCATGAGGTCAAGAAATGAAGACATCAGCCAATTATGCAGCATTTCTTGGCTACTTGATTTGGCATTTCTGGCAGATGTTACTGAGAGATTAAATACCCTGAACTGTGAACTACAAGGAAAGGGTAAAACCATTGCTGACATGATAAGCTCAGTAAAGACATTTAAGTCAAACCTTTTCACTGAACAAGTGGTGAAAAGGAAAATGCATCATTTCTCTTCTGTAATGCAAATGCTGACAGAGCATACAGCTAGTCCTGAACTCCTGAACATAGACAAATACAGCAGTCTCCTGAGCAGGCTTAAGGAAGAGTTCAGTGACCGGTTCAGGGATTTCGAAAGGATTGAACCGTGTGTGATGTTCATCGCAAACCCCTTCATAGAAGTCAATGTTTGTGAACTTACAGAACAAATGGGTGAGCTGTTTAACCTGAACAGTTGTGCTATGGAAATGGAGATTGTCAGCCTGCAAGGGGACATTCTGTTGAAAAGCAGACAATCTCACACCAATTTCTGGAGCCTTGTTGATCACAAGGAGCACAGTAACATTTGCACAGCAGCATTAAAAGTGACTTCTCTGTTTGGTTCCACCTATCTCTGTGAATCTGCATTTTCAGATATGAACTTCATCAAATCGAAATTTCGAACCCGCCTGACCGATGAGCATCTTAGTGACTCCATCCAAGTTGCTGTATCAAGTTATACCCCCGACTACAGAGCACTGGTGGATGGCATGCAGTGTCAACCTTCACAATGAATGTCTCATTTTCCTTCATTGTGAAAGTCTTTTTATGAGAACTTCTAATAAAAAAGAATGCAATAAAGAGATTTTTGAATTTAACATAAACATGAAGGGATATGTTATTCCCTATATTTATGAAGGGAAAATTACAGCTAAAAAAAAAAAAAGTTCCAATGTTTATGAACAACCACGACCGCCGATATCGCCCGCAAGTAGCTCTCGCTGTTGGCCCCCAACTGAAAGTAGCTCACGCCAACATAAAGGTTGGAGACCCCTGCTCTAGCTTGAGTAATATTTGTCCTCCCATCCATTCATTCTGTACTATTGTCATTCCCTTAGCGTTATCCTTTATTTTTGTTCCTTGCTTCCTCCTTTTATTACATCTGTCTGTCTTGCCTGTCCTTCCTCTTATCAGGCTGTTTACTTTCATCGCATGTAGAGATATATTTGCATTCTCTGCTTTTGCTCTCTTCCGTATTGTCCTCACTTTTTAATCAGGGGCTCATATGTCGGATTAATGCACCCGACCGCTGCTTTCAATTCCTTTAAGGAATAAAATCCATCGTCCTCTGTGTCTACGCTCTTATTTCCAGGAGGGGAAAGGAGAGCCGAAGGCGTAAAACCCTCCCCTTTATGCTGATTAAGCATCCACCTTTTCTCGGCTGGATCTTCTTTCTCGCTCTAATTCTTTCTCTACAATAGCTTATCTTTTCTGTAACTTCTTTCCTTTATATGTGGCATACAAATATGTCGTCATATGTTGCAATACCGTTTTTGACAACAATCCCACCTGAGGCCATGGCATAAGTGTCTTATTGGTCATGCCTCGAACCCCCTCCGAATGATACTTCCTTATCTTAGCTGTGTTTTTTGGCAATTTTCTGCGTAAGTGTAAAAGAGGAGTGTCTCCTTTGATGACGAGTCGATCTCGACTGTCTATACTTACCTGACATTTTATTCTTGTCTTTATTCTATCAAATATACAACACTGATCAATTTGGGCGGGCACCATCAATCGCTGCCTTTTTATCTGAAAAATCAACTATGTATTATATGTTTTTTAACCACTTTTTGTTCCTTCATTTGCACTTTCTATCAATTTTTTGTATCTTGTTTTATCATTGATATTTTAAGAATCTCGTCTTTATCTATTAGTTTACTTTGATTTTATCCTTCTGATTGACATCAATCTCGATTAAATCTAATAATCACCATAAGGTTTTACTATTGTTTCATATCTATTAGTTTAAACACAATAAAGCGTATGCCTTCCTTTACTATCTTTAGTAAATGTATCTCATCTCATTTTTACTCCATCTTGGAACTTGATATGCACTCTTCTTGTTGGCCTTGTATCAGGAATCCTTAACACCGCTAATTGGAGTATTTTTAGTGCATATCCTTCCGTCCCCTTGGAACCAGGAATCGAGGTATCTATTTCTCTTCTTTATAATCCGCAAAAATCCAGTTACTTTTATACATATTATTTACAACACAGTCCTGCCAGCTATTTTTGCCACCTTCAATGTTCTACTTACGTCCATTGCTCAGCTCGAGTCCCTCGGCATCGACTCTCCCTCAACCAACTGGTTTGCTTTCCATCCACAGGTCACCTCCGGGGACCGGAAAGGAATTTCGTCAAAGGGGGACCTGCCAACCGTATCTTCTTACACATGTTTTGTTGTGTACCGTTCTCCCCAGGAACTCTGTGGTCTTCTGTCTAATGGCGGGAACAGTCGAGCGTCCGGGGGTCTGGATCTGGGCCATGCAATTTATATTTTCAGTAATCGCCATTTTTGAGTTGCAGTATCAATTATACCTGAAGACAAGTCTGTTGTTTTCATTAATGTTGCCATCATGCCCAAGGTGAGATGGCTGACATCTGGCGGTAACGAGTTGGCACGATCGCGTGCAAACACGTGGTGACGTCACCGCGTACTCACATTAATAGACGGACATTTTGTTTACTGCAAAAAAGCAGTGCGGAAGCAAAAACTGCCGGGACAACTGTATCCGCATACTGTTTTACACAATGGTGAGTTATAATGAACTCTGCTACTCGGCATTTCTCATTCATTTTTTAGCATAGTTAAAGACTCTGTTTGAACACTAACACATAGATGTCCTTCAATCTACAGAACAACTATGAGCATTGAATGGAATTTAACCAAAATATACTTGAACCACATGCCTGAACAAACAAGCAGGGGGAAGTAGTATTTCAAAAGCATAGTTTTCGAGTGAGTAGTTTTCAATATCAATTGATTAGCAACATATGTATGAATTTCACTTTTACTTTTCTTTTATTAACTATATAATTTAGAACTTGTTACTCTTTATTTACTCTTATTTAGATTCAAATTATTGAAATCCATGATTGATCCTCCTGTTGAACAACTGAGATCTAAGTGGGGAAACACGTGTCAAGGTCAAATGAACAAAGATACACCTTTGAATTGAAAAATAATCTAATAAAACACAATGCTCTGAACAAAATCAAAACTTTGCAAGCAATTTTTGTTGCTGCAAATTGCATCACCCAGTTCTCAATATGTAATGGATCTGGGCTTAGGTTGATTAAACCTGAACCATCCGCACTTCTACCAAAATGTGCTCAAGCACCTTGAAGCGTCTCTTGTGCTACATGGGATTACCAAAAAAGATCTCAGACCAAATAATTGGACAGCCTCAAAGAATATGGCAAAGTACTACTTTATTTCTCAATTTAATAAAGCAGTCAGCTGGCAGACATAGGACTGATGCTTGCACACTCACACACAAACTTGATTACACAGAGGTTTTATACCCGAATATGCTTAATCTATGAAGTTCTCCTAAATGGCAAACTGTAAAACCCATCAACGGGAGGAATTGGTTACGGGAACATATCTACTTGTACAATACCTATGGGTTAGTACTTCATTGGCAGCCTCTTATCTGTGAGGCACGCCTTGAACTACCTCTAAATACACATGATACTGATTATAGCCAACAAAATGGCTTTGGATTCGTCTATGCAACATTGTATAGCAGGTTGCCCCATAGACCCACTGATTGGTTGGCATTCCCATCCAACCTTGGACTTTTGGCTCAGCTAGCAGCACGTAAGTAAAATGAAACCCAGGTGCTTGAGTCAGCTGAGATTAATCCCCAATTTCCAATTAGTTCATAAGCTATCATCAGTCTGACCTTAAGCCAAAGTTTCCCATCTGTAGTTGACCTTGTAGCTTGCTCTCTTAATCTGGGACATTCAAGGGAGTGTAAGAACATCACTATCTTTGCCCATTGCTTAGTGAATAGCCCTTGGTTTCGACTCCTGGATCACATGTGAGAAGACCGCAAATGTGTCAATTATGACCGCCTATTTATTGCTATTTGAATTATGCTGAGTGTCATTGATCCTCTTGGCCTCTAGAGACTTGCTCACTCCATCTTGTAGGAGCCTTATTCATTGTTAATTGTTCAATACTTGGCTCTTCAAATTTCTTCTTCTTTAATTTAAGAGAAATATGTCTCACGTCCATGGCTTATCCGTCTGTGTCCCTTAGTGCTTTGCAGCTATTCCTTGAAATAGCATCCTTGATCCCAGGCCAACATAGACTCCTCTTCGTTTTGCACACAAAGCTAATTCTCCAATGTCTCCTGACTATGCAGCTCTCATCTCTTTCTGAGGTAGCTGAATTGAATCTTTGCACAAGCCAGCGTCCATTTTCCTATAATGGCCATCCTTGCCAGGTTATATTTTCCTCTATAGCAAGCTTCTATGTGTCTCATCTACCTTGTGTTGCTGCGTATTTACACTTATTGGACAACAAGTTACTTCATTCTTCTTTGTATATATGGTTACTTTATCGTTTCGTACATGTTTCTCTTACATCGTTACTCTTCAATATTTTCATAACGTTTCAGTATGTCCTCATATAGCTTCTTTATGGCATCACTCTGTCGGCATCAAATTTCACTCAACATTTCATGATATCCGGCAGTGCATGCTGACATCCCTCCACATGACATCCTTCCACTCCTTCAGTGTGAGGATAGATTCAATATGGTTTTCTGAGTGCATATCGTCTCTCGTACACTCAATGTGTCTCGGGAGGATACCTTAAGGGCAGCGTGCTCGCCTTGAAAGCAAGACAAAACAAAGCAAGACAGGTTTGATCCCCGGGTCCGCACCTAGAAACCTCTGGGTATTAAGCATGTTATAAATAACCTATCATATCACATGTAGTCCCATATAGGACCCTTCTCCTGCTGTTCCAGTATGACGGCAGTGAGGGGATGGGAGTTAGGGATAATGCGTCTACTTGCTATTCTACAACTGCGTTGGATGCTATTTTGACTACGGGATGAGCTGTCTATTACTCACTCAGATGTCATTCTGAAAGGCAATAGGATTGTGATACCATCCCAGCTGCATCAGCGAGTCATAGACATGGCGCATGAAGGGCACAATGGGAGCGTGTCCATTAAGAGACTACTTGGGCAAAAAGCATGGTTCCCCAGAATGGACAGTCTACTGGATAAAACCCTCAAGTCATGCCACATTTGCATCATCCTAAAGCCACACACCTTCCCGGAACCGTTGCAAATGTCGCCTCTGCCCGAACACATGTGGGAGGAAGTGGCGATTGACTTCTTTGGCCCACTGCCTTCTCGTACTTACATCCTGGTGGCTCTGGGTGAACACTCATGAAACCCGGATATGCAACTACTGAATTCAACAGCAGCCACAGCGGTATACCTGCTCTGGACCACATCCTTTCCATATACTGCATCCCGGAAGTCGTGAAGTCAGATAACAGACCCTGTTCAGCAGAAAGGATGCCAAGGATTTTGCTAGCTACATGGGGTTCATGCACCGACGAGTAACGCTGTCATGGCCACACGCATGATGGAGTGATGGAGCGCTTCATGGCCAACTTGAAGCGCGCAGTGCGCACTTCCAACATCACCTGTAAACCTTTGGAGCAGACACTCTACCAGCTCCTGCATGATTACAGGAACACACTGCATAGCCACCTAGGGGCTTGTCCAGCACAGCTAAAGTTTGGACGCACAGTGCGCACAAGGCTACCAGACAGCTTTTGTCTGAAAATGCCAGATGGCCGTCATCAGGATGTGAGAGAAAAGGACACTAAAGCAAAAAAGAAAATGAAAGAGCATGTGGACTGTCATCGCCGGGCCCGTCCTCCTGATTATTGTGTAGGTGAAAGGATCCAGGTGCAACAACCTACCTCACACAAAGGGACGCCACCATTCGACCTGCAACCCCTAGCTGTTACCCAAAGAAAAGGGTCCATGGTCATAGCAGCCCGCCCTGATAAGACTGTGACGAGAAATGTCTCACTTTTCAGGAAGTCTGACGCTGGCTCCAGCAGAGAGGATATCTGGGATTCAAGAAGGTGGGAAGGCTCTGGTTACTCCAGTGATGAAGATGAGTTGGCTGGTGAAGATTCTGAGCCAGATGAGGACCAAGCCATCGAGACGTCCCCAGCAGCGGGGGAGAGACCATGCAGAACCATAAGACGTCCTAAGAGGTGGATTAAAGAGATGGGGTGAGACATTATTTCATTTTGGGGGAGGGTGTAGTGTCATGCGGCAAATGACGCACACTTGGTGTAGAGATATCGCGAGAGTCACCAACTCTCGCAAGTTCTCGCTTTGGGGGCGAGGACCCCCCCGCGCGCTTCGCGCGCATTACGGGAGCACCACAGGACGCGGCAAGACGCGTCCTGCCGGCTCCTCCGAGATTAGGGCCTGGGGGCTCGCACCACGAGACATTTTAGTCCCACAGCCCTGCAACAGTTATTAGGCACGTTTGCCTAGCCTTCAGGTTCTGTATTACTTACATGTTCCTGGCAGATGTCCACTGTGCAATAAAAGACATCCAGCCAGTCATCACGCCTCCTGTCATCTGTGCAAGCGTTTACTACATAAATTGGCGACGAGGATCACCACTGCAACCCACGTGGGAACATGCAAGGAGCGACGCCGCCACCCCCTTCCTGCAAACTCCAGGTAAACCCGCCATCCCGTGGCCGCAATGGCAACCCCTTTTCACGAGGTATGTAGAGGCGCTAGGAGGGGCAGGATTTTCAGCGGCACGGCGTAGGGCTATGTTACTTAATGCCCTAGGAGTGGAAGGACAGCGGGGGTTTGAGAGTCTCACCCCGATCCCGGTGGCAGGGGACAACAATGACGTCTTTAAGGAGGCAGTTAGGAGAATAGTGAAGAGATTTGCCAGTAAAGAGAACACGGTGTTGCACAGAATACGCTTTTACACCCGCAGACAAGAAATATCTGAACCTGTCAACGATTATGTCACCAAGCTGCGAGAACTGGCAGCGCTGTGCAGTTTCGACAACAATGCTGAGAGCCTCATCTGCGACATGTTGACAGTCCACACTAACAGCAGAAAAGTTCAAGATAAATTCATTATGGAGAAAGAATTACAACTGGAGAAGGCGATCGAAATTGCCAGAGCGGTTGAAGAAACGGCGGGAAGACGAAAAGAACTCACGGGAACCCACAGTTCTGCTGAAATCCAAGCAGTCACATTTCACTCAAAGAAAGAAAGACAGACACCCGACACAAGAGAGGGGAGAGGAGGTAAGAAAGAACCTCTGAAATGCCACAGGTGCACCAGCACGAAACACCTGGCGTTCGATAGGGAGTGCCCAGCTAGAGACAAGGAGTGCTCCATCTGCAAACGCATTGGCCATTTCTCGTTGGTATGTCGGTGGAGGAACAAGAAAGTTACCAGTGTAAACACGGATCACAACAGGGAGCGAGAATCGTCCTCAGAAGATGAGGGGAGACCCACAGTCATTATGGTAAACAGCACAAGGGCAAGAAGAGAAAAGCCCCATTGCACAATCAAAATTGACGGTCGCGAAACAAGAGTTATGGCGGACTCTGGTTCGGACCTCACCATAATACCCCTATGGACATATAAGGAAATGGTGGGAAAAGAAAAGGTCCAAGTTCTCACCACACGACACAAACCCACAGTATTTGGAGGGGCGTCAGTTGAACTACTGGGATATATCAAAGGGAAGGTGGAGTTTATAGGAAGAGAAACCACCACCAGAGTGTATTTCAGCCACAAAGGCCGAGCGGTACTGGGATGGGATGACCAAGACCAGCTCAAAATCAAACTGGACCCCAGCACAGAAGACCAGGTACTGTCTGTCTGCGCGAGGAATGGGCCCATTGTCAAGAGTGACTACCCAAAACTTTTCTCGGAGGAGCCGGGTCACATCAAGGGCTTTGTCCATAAAATAATGCTCAAAAAGAATGCCGTCCCAGTCAAACATCGAGTGAGGCCTGTGCCAGCAACCGCAAGAGACACTCTCAGGGATCAATTGGACAAAATGAGAGCGGAGGGTGTCATTGAAGAAGTTGAAGCGTCAGAATGGCTGAGCCCAGTAGTGCTGATAAAGAAACCGAACTCGCAAGAGCTAAGGGTGTGTATAGACCTTCGCAGTTTAAACTTAGAGGTCATCACCGACAACTACCCACTACCGAGCATAAATGAACTCATTTTGTTGATGAAGGAAGCCAAAATGTTCTCAAAACTGGATATGAGAAACGCATACCACCAAATACAATTGCATGAAGAGTCAAAACCCCTCACAGCATTCATCACACCATTTGGCACCTATCAGTTCACCAAGATGCCATTCGGGTTATCGTCGGCAGCATCAGCGTTTCAACGCATGATGGATGTCTTGTTACGAAAGGTCAAAAACGTCGCATATTTCCAGGACGACATCCTTGTGTACGCAGGGGATGAACAAACGCATGACGCCACATTGAAAACTGTCCTGACCAAGTTGCAAGAAGCAGGGGTGAGGCTACGCCATGAAAAATGCGCATTCAAAGTGAAAGAGGTCGAATACTTGGGGTAAAAAATCTCAGAAAAAGGGATCGGTCCCAAACAAAATCTGATGCATGCAATCATAAAAGCACCGGAACCTACCAGCAAAGACGAAGTAAGATCATTTCTTGGACTGGCAGAGTATTACGCAAAATGCATCCCCATGTTCTCTGAAACCTCAGCACCACTCCGTGACTTACTCAAAAAAGGCTCGGTATTCTCGTGGCAAGAACCCCAGAAGAAGGCGGTTGAAAGTATAAAATGGCACATCATGGAAGCGCCGTGTTTACAGCCATTTAACACAGAGTGGGATACAGTCATCACCACGGATGCCAGTGCATATAGACTAGGAGCAGTTCTTACGCAGAAGAAGGGGGACACGGAGCATGTGGTAGCCTTTGCCTCGAAGGCCTTGTCCTCGGCGGAACAGAACTACTCTACCATAGAAAAGGAAATGTTGGCGTGCGCATGGGCGGTAGAACATTTTAGAACATATGTGTGGGGCACGAAATTCAAATTGGTGACAGACCACAAACCCCTCATCCACATGCTCAGCCCGGGAGGTACCAAAGTGTCCACACCCGGATTGGCACGCATTGCAGCAAAACTGCAAGAATACACGTTTGAAGTGCAGCACATATCAGGGTGGAAGAATTCGCAGGCTGACTGCATGTCTAGATTGCCAGAAGGTAAAGACAAGGCCACCACGTTTCTACAAGGAGAATGCATAGTGGCATCTATCACCGATATAAAAGCACCTGATTATATGGAACTCAGCGAGAAACATTGGCTGGAAGAGGACAGAAAAGACCCGGCCATGGTGAAAATCCGTGAGTGGATCAAGGAAGGGTGGCCAGGTGAAAAATTGGTGCCAGAAGGTATGAGACCCTATTGGAAGGTGGCCGAAGAGATATCTGAAATGGACGGAATAATAATGAAGACGGACCAGATAATCCCACCTGTAGGCATGAGGAGCACCATTCTATGCAGAGCCCACGCTGGTCACCTGGGAAACACGATGACCCGGCGCAGAGTCCGGGAGGCCTACTGGTGGCCGTCCATGGACCAAGAGATTCGCACCATGATAGAGCGCTGTCATGAGTGCCTCAATAGCGACAAAAGACTGAAACTCAGACAGGCACCCCTAATTCCCACAGAAGTACCAGAAGCGGTGTGGTCAAAAGTGGGCATAGACTTTATAGGACCTCTGGAAGCGATGGCACCAGAACATCGGTACGGCATAGTGCTGGTTGATTACCTATCCAAGTGGGTCGAGGCTGAGTTTGTCCCAAACATTACCATAGCGACGGTAATTGAAGTCCTCGCGGAAATTTTTCAAAGAGAAGGCCTCCCCAAGGAAGTAGTAACAGACAATGGGGTACAACTGATCTCACGGGACATGGAACAATTCCTAAGAAAGCACAATATAGGCCAAAAGAAGGCGGCCTTGTATCATCCCCAAGCCAATGGGCTTGTTGAAAGGGCCAACAGGTTCATTAAGGGAGCAATCCAACTAGCCACGGCTTCTGGGATGGACCCCCTAAAAACTACCAAGGAGGCCATAGCGGCCCACAGACTCACTCCAAACGGAATAACGCAAATATCCCCGTTTCGAATGTTGAGAGGGAGGAGTGCAGCCTCCACGCTCATACCACCATGGTTATCCAAAGTGAGAGAAGATGAAGCAGTGGACATGTCAGAAGTGGTGTGGAGAATTGAAAACAGCAAGGCACGCATGAAAACATGGAGTGACCAAAGAAGAAGAACCAAGCAAGCGTCAGACATTGGAGGGGGAGATTGGGTCAAAATAAGACTACCAAAAAAGGACCAAATCACGGGCTCTCGGTTCAGCAGACCCACCAAAGTGGTCCACAGGGGAACGAACCATGTCCGCACCGAGGACGGGCGCACATGGAATCTGGAAAGAGTAGCCCTATATCAGAAGAGACAAGAAAGAGCAAGAACCCTGGAGAGACCACATGCCGAAGAAGGAATAGACAACGAGCGAAGGGAACAACGGGAGCCCGAGAGAAACGACAAAGAAAGGGAAGAAACAGAGATGGAACCGGGATCGCCCATGCCAGAATCCGAACAGGAGCAACAGGAAGATCGCACTGGAAAGGGTGACCGGCCGAGAAGAGAGCACAGAAGACCGGTGAGATACAGTGACTATGTTATGCAATGAACTTCCTCTTTCCGTACCAAAGGGAGGTGTGTAGAGATATCGCGAGAGTCACCAACTCTCGCGAGATCTCGCTTTTGTGGCGAGGACTGCCCCCGCGCGCTTCGCGCGCATTACGGGAGCACCAGAGGACGCGGCAAGACGCGTCCTGCCGGCTCCTCCGAGATTACGGCCTGGGGGCTCGCACCACGAGACATTTTAGTCCCACAGCCCTGCAACAGTTATTAGGCACGTTTGCCTAGCCTTCAGGTTCTGTATTACTTACATGTTCCTGGCAGATGTCCACTGTGCAATAAAAGACATCCAGCCAGTCATCACGCCTCCTCTCATCTGTGCAAGCGTTTACTACACTTGGTCATGTGACCAAAGGGTATCTGGGGAAAGAGAGGCGGCAATAAAGTTTAATTTCCACCCACACTCCAGTGCGTACGGTCATCCATGAGTCCTGGTGTCCAAATGCGTGTCAGGCCTAATGGCATACATCACAGCACCCTTTCCATTGCCATGGAGGCAGCTGTGCGGGCAAGAGGGGAAAAAGAGGAGCAAGCTATTGGGAGCACCACCTCGTGACAAAGGGAGAGTTAATTGGAAAACAACGAAGCTGGGAGATGCACAGAGGCCAATAGATGGTTTTGAATGTGGGCCAGTACCGGTGATTAATGCCCATGTTCTGAGCCACAGGATTGTCTGTGACACCTCCAGGGTTCTAATAGCTGTCATAAATTAACTTTGGAGCAAGCATACAAGAGTTACACTGACGAATAAAGGAAGTAGGAAAAGGTCTTATTATTCTTGTAGGAACAAAAATACTTGTGGTTTATAAGTAGAGCCTGTATTTCAGAGTGGCCTTATGACATTGGCCCAGTAAGCAACAAGATACTAGCATACAGAGTCCAAGTCTTGTTAGATCTTACCTCCGAGGCTAAGGATGGGTGTAATTTAACCTTAGCTAGATGCAGCCGCTGCTACCCAGATGTTGCGACCATGTTATTTAATCATTCAGACCACTCGTTTTAGTAGCTGGTGTTTCTGGCTGTTGTCGATAATTGCTTATAAACACACTGCAGCCTTAAGCTTTCAATGAATATTGTTTAATTTGGGCATACCTTAGGTGAATGAGAGGTGTATCGGTTCCTCGGCGTCACAAGGGGAGTGTGGTTGCCCCAGCAGTTTGGGTGGTACCTGTTCATTTCCTGTTTATTCTAAATGCCAATAAAACAGTAAACAGATCTATAAAGATTGCTCAGTTGAAAGTGCAATGCCCATCATCAGGATTTAATGTTGTGTGATGTCACCCACTGTAATGTCATTAGGAGTCACTTCCTCTGCTGCAGTGAATTGGCGAAATGGTTTCAGGGAGCTTGTACAGGCACAGTGTAAAAAGGATGCCATGTTTTGATGGTGTCGCTGGGCATGGAAAACAGCACAGCCAAGCGACAGCGTACATGATTGTAAACATATGTACTCCATAACATTGCACATCCTAACCCAGATTTCAATGGCCAGAGTTCTCCCCAGGTGGCATAAGCCAAACCTTAGCAACTTCCTGCGTGTGCATCCTTTGCAATTCATTAACCCGTGTTCCATGATTATAATTGCTACTGTCTAGGAATTCCCTTAGGGAAAACTCAATTAACGACAATCTCTTAATGAGTGTGATGTAATGTGCTTCTGTGCAGGTGTGGAAGGTATTGTACAAGCATACTCTGCCTGCCTGCCCCACATCCGCTTTTATGGGCCAACAAACTTCTCTCCCATCATTAATCATGTTGCCAGATTTGCTGCCCAGGCCATTGAGCAGGATGCTGCAGCGGTAAGTTCTACCAACGAAGATGTACTGTTTGTGCATATGTTAAGTTGTGTATGCATATGAATCATTTTTACAATTTTTAAGGTGGTATTCTTTATTAATTTAAGCAGTCTGTTAATCTCGGAGAGCTTCGACTGCTGCACCTGCCGTGAGACCCCAATCCTGTCACTCTTGTACTTTTTCCATTGATAGGTTTACTGAGTCCTAATAAAATAACCAAACATTCTATGTGCCCTGTGAAGAAGCGCAAGTCCCCCAGGTGTGGGGTGTAGTGTGTAGCGTGTTGTCCCCCTCCCAGCTGTGATGACCCAAACCGAGATATTAGTTGATGGTATTGTGCTTGCCTACAGTTAGATAAATTGTTGATCGTGGTAGATGGTGATGCAACATTTGATGGCGTTGAAGATGGCTGTGCCTTTGTTTGAAGAGATAAGGTTCCTATATTCTGAATGCAACGTTTTCAGAATGGTCCTATATTTTTCATATCTAGTTGTGATTTTTACAAGATAGTTTCTTGCTTGCAGTTAGCATGGTTGATGTTATAGACTTCTTGTGAATTCCAGGGGGCAACAGGATTGAATCTCTTGAGATATTGTTTTAGTGGTGTGTGCATTTTGGCAGTGTCTACCAAGTTCAGGTTGAATGTTTTGTGAAGAGTGAATGCCAATCAGGTCATATTCTACTGTATCCAGGGGGAGGTGCTTGAAGGGACACTGTGGTGTCTTGGTTGGTTTCTACTGGGCGCGGTAAGTGTGGTGTGTTTACTGAATAGGTATAACAAGTTGGTCTCTGCAGTTCAGTGGCAGAGGATGCAGGAAGTAGACATTTGTTGATACAAAGAGCACTAGGTATATATAGTTTCCTTTTGTTGTGCAAGGTCCGGTGACGGGTTGTTTTAGGTCCATGCTGTCCAGTATTCTACCAGTGCTTTCCTGCGTTGTTGGCGGTAGGTTGAAGTCTCTGAGAAAGGTGTTATGAAAATGGTTGATTGTTGGTGTCATTTTGAGCTGGGTGGGTTTTACTCCATTTATGGTCTTGTTTGTCTTTGGGTGGTGAGCAGATCAGGGGTCTGTCTATTGGTGGGTGCAAAGACGCAGGTAATGTGCCCCGTGCAATTGCATGCTGAGGGTTCCTGAAGAATGTAGGTTCATGTGCTCTTGTGGATCATCGTGACGCCTCCTCCAACTTCCCCCCAAGGCCAAGTATTCTGAATGCTGTCACTTTTAGGGATGAGAGTGTCAATGATGTGAATGGAGCTGTGGGTGAACCAGGTCGCTGTGATGAAAAATATGATGGGAGTGTATCTTGAAGGTGAGGTCAGTGATGCCTTTAGTGTGGAGTTCTCTGAAGTGTGCACTTGAGCATGAGTTTGTATGCATAATTGTTCGGTTGGTTGGTAGAGTGTGACTTTAATTGACTAGACTTTAGATAGCATATTGGGCGGGGCGCTTGGGTCTCGTATAAGTGTAGAAATTGTAAAACATATGTGGCGTTAGCTTTATCCGGTGGGATATGGGGCAGGGTTTCTTGCACTTGGTCCAAACAGCAGTATCAGTTGTCCTCCACAGCCTTCACTGACGATACACAGGCTATAGATGTGTAAGATACTTAGTATAAAGAACACATCAGTCCGAGTCCCACCAATCACTGCTCTCATCCACTTCCCAAATGATGTTCTTAAAGTCAGCAGGTGTCCCTGCCGGTCAGAGTCAGAGTTCAGTTTACCACACTGGAGATATTGGACCCACATTGGTAGAAGAGGTTTCAATTCATGCTTTCTTCAGGCCGTGAACATCGACTTTGTTTGTCAACATTAGTCCTGCTGTTCAGAAGGCAGTGGTAGCCTTCACTCTGTTCATAACGTGGATCACTCTATTTCTCCGGCATTGGATCTTTGATAGATTCAGATACTTGAATATTCCCTGTCTGACCGGGAATCCTCAGTGATTTAAATCATTATAAACAAATGGAAATATATACATTATTTCCATAGAATTATGACTTTAGATTGCCCATTATGGTCTGTGAGCCATTCACTTGTGTAGTCCCTCCACCTCACTTTGGTCCTTTATGGCCCTAACCAATGAGGTGGCAGCATTTAAGCTCCACCCTAGTCAGCCAGCTTCAGAATTTTTCACCGCATTCTAACAGACAGATGGAATCCTCCAGCTCTCTGAGCTTTTCGAAATCTTTCTCCTGTTAGATATATTTGTTTTTCCCAAAATATATCTTTTTGCGATCTACCGATCAAGCTCTTTCTGCTCTGTGTTTCTGGGCTCAGAACACTCTTTCTTTCACCTAAAATGTGTCGAGTGAAATCCTCTTCAAAACATGGCTGAACTTCCAACTGCCAAAAAACCTTCCCTGTTCAGGGACTGCACGAGGTGCATGAAGAAACTAATTTACATGAAGGATCATCATGAGCAATGCATCTACTGCCTGTATCCTCTTGATATAAATAAATGTGACATTTGCAGGACTTTCTTCAATAAAACCCTGTAGGACAGACACAGAAAACTTCTTCTCCATTTAGAAGCCAAAGGTCTACCTTCTGACGAAGAATCTGCCAAGACAGCTCTTGTACATTCTATTAAACCATCTTAGAGGCAAACGTCTAAGAGAAGGGCCTCTTCAGTGGAAAGGAGTGTCTGTCCCTCTCATAAAAGTAAGAGGAAGGTGTAAATGGCCCCTTTGGGCTCTGGGGATCACAAGAAACGGCATCCTGAGAAAAAAAACACCTCAAGAAACGGCATCCTGAGGAAAAAAACACCTCCATAGGTAAGGAGGCATTTTAAAAAAACCCAGGGGGCAATTGTCAATGGATAAGCTGTCTACGAGCGGCCATAGTGATAGAGGCCCATCCACGACCAAGTCGTCAGCGAAATCCGTATCGTCCACAACGATGACACTTCAAACCTTGTCATCGATGACCAAATCTTCATCGTCGAAATCAGCCTCCACTAAACATTAGTCGACAAAGGAGTCCCATCACTTGTCCACAAATCTCTCGCCCACAAAAATCCCATCGACAGATAAACACAGTCAATATTGACAAAGTCATCGTCCACGAAGCCACCGTCGACAAAGCATACAACAACAACGCCGTCTACGACAATGTCAATTTCTTCGTCCATGGAGAAAACATAACCCAAAACAGCCGCCACAGACACCACTGTTACACCATGCAATGAAAAAACGGTGCCTCCTATATTAGAGACTCATGAACCAATAGGAGCACACATTTCTCATTTAAGAGAGATGGCAGAACTCCCAGACATCATTCTTCAGGAGGAGTTTTCAGATAAAGAATTTGTTGGTGAGCAACCTTTTCTCACCCCCATGGAACACAGTCGTCCCTGGCAACCAACTGTGGAGGAACTTGCCGATCCTTATGATCCAGCTCTTATAGAGTCGATGCAAAGGGTCATTAAAGAATTCAACAGACGTCAAACAGAAAAGAATAAGTCATCCATACCGAAAGAGGCAACATCTCCACAGAGGATCATCTCGCCTCGACATAGCACACCTAGAGAGTCTCCTTCCAGGAGCAGGCCACATAAAACGGCACATTCCCATGAACCTCTTCGCAGATCCAGGAGCAGGATGCTCACTGCTTCACCGACAAGGGTCCCATCTCCAAGATCATCGCCTAGGCCAAGTTCACCTGTTCAAGATTCTACATTTGTGCCTTCAACCGCATCGGTCTCGCACTGGCAAGAGGATCCTTTCAGAGATTTTTCATACCCCGAGGAAGGGGAGATTACTCATGAACCTGACACTCATAGCGAATGGGATGGTTACATAGTTGAAAAACCTAGAAAGAAAGAATCTCCAGGAGATTCTTCACCACCAGAGGATTTGGTATCTTTTCATACCATTATCGGCAAAGCTGCAGACTTATTCAAGTTACAAGTCACATTTGAAGAGAAAAAGTCACTGCTTTATGAGCACAGGGACAAACGTGGGACCGTCACAACCATCCCTCTTCTTGATACCATATGGGAATCTGGATCAAAGATACCTCGAGACACTGCACAATTGGCCTTGTGACATTCTGTACCTTGTAATACGAGGCACTTATTGTGTCCTGAAGAAAGCCTTGCATATAAGACTAACCAATATAAGAACAAGGATAAGTCGCTGTGGGATTAAAGCATTAAGGCTGGAAATGGATTCGTTTCATGTCGACACAAGAACAAAATGGGGACTGTTTAGCATAATATTAATAGGCTAATTCAAAGTCACCCATGTGCTACTAACATCACTGTCTGTTGTAAAATACTATGTGAATGAACACAAAGATCTAAATTGGTGATCAAATGTCTCTTTTATTTTTCCATTTATTTTTCTATGTTTGATGTGATTTGCAAATGTGACCAAATGGTCTGTTTTATTACAGAATATAATAAATACATGAGATATTTTAGTTAAATTGAGCCTGCCATCTCTTTATATTTGTTAAAAGATTGATGGTTTGTGAACATATGGATATGGTTTGAGAGCCAGCTGTGTTACCTCTGGTGAGGATATCGAAAGGAAGCTTGTTGTTGGCCCCCCTTTTGTTTCTCAAAGATATTGGCTACACCTTTATCTACTCCTGCTCTGGTTTCAAGACCGGAAAAGAAATACAAAGTCCCTGACACTGCGCCACTTTGTCTAAGGGGACATACTAAGCCAGATTCGGTCATCACGGTGGCAGCCAGAATAAAGTTGGCCAATCCTTCATTGGCCTTATCAGCACCTCCTGACAAGGAAGGCTGTACGTTAGAGGCCATGGGCAGGAGGGTATCCTCATCAGCTTCTCTCACCATCAGAGCGGGCAATGCACTAGCCATGACAGTGCGTTTTGACCGCAAGCCTTGGTTACGTATGTCTAAACTAACCAAGCATTTACCAGTGGATCTCCAGGAAGAAGCCAGAACAAGCATAGCAGATGGGGAAGCTACCTCAGATCATATGATTGATGCAGCAGTGGACGTGGCGGAATCAGGTTTCAGGCAAATGGCTCACGGTACTGTACTGAGGAGACAAGCCTGGATGAAAGCTACAAACTGCAGGACGGAGGTCTAAGCTCAAATATTGGACGTGCCCTTTGATGGGCAAGACTTATTTAGTAAGGATGACCACCTCAAAGGAATAAAGATGGGCACGGACACAGCTCGAGCCATCAGTTCCCTTAAAGACAAGGACAAAGACTGTAGATGTTTTCGTTCTTTTCGAGGCTCATCCTCCAAAATCAGAGGCCTTAATCGTCCCTTCTATGGCCACAAAATGCAGGGAAACACCTTGCAGGACAACAGATACCACCAAACCTCTAGCAGGTACTCCCACAGGGGAAGGTGTGGCTCTACCAAGGGCGAGACCCAGAGCAAGCAAAATTAACATATCATGTCTTTCCCCTCAAAATCACACCCCAGTGGGGGGAAGAGTAAGCCGATTTCTCCAACGTTGGCAGTCAATAACATTGGACAAGTGGGTGTTGCAGGTGATCTGCAAGGGTCACACCATATAATTTCTGGGTTAACCTCCATCCTTTTCTCCCACCCCTCGCAAGTTGCATCTTTTAAGACATATCATGTCCGAAATTCAAAAACTGCTTCAAAAAGCAGCTATCAAAGCAGTCCAAGACCAATAGAAGGGAAGAGGCTTCTACTCCCGTTCCTTCCTGATCAAAAAGAAAAATGGTCAGTGGAGACCTATACTGGATCTAAAAGATTTGGAAGACGCCTACTTTCACATTCACCCTGCCCACAGACAGTTCCTCAGGTTCGCAATTGGGGAGCTACACTTCCAATTCTGTGTTCTCCCATTCAGCCTAAAGTCAGCACCTAGAGTTTTTACCAAGTGTCTTGTAGGGACAAAACTCTGAAGTACAGGAACAGAAGTCTTCCATATTTGGATGACTGGTTGATAAGAGCAAGCTCGGACAAACTCACACGCTTGGCATTTTCGAGAACAATAAACCTCTTAAAAGGGTTCAGTTTTTCAATAAACAAAACAAAATCCTGCCCAGTGCCCAGCAAGACAGTTCTCTTCCTGGGTGTGGACTTCGACACCAGCATCCCCAGGGTAAGACCCTCGGCAGACAGAGTAGCAGCTATTCTCCACTTGACCTCCTGGTCCCTAGACGGAGTGACAACCACGGTACGCTCTTTCAAATCTCTACTGGGCATGATGTCCTCATGTATATTTCTTATACCAAATTGCAGACTTTGCATGAGACCAATCCAGGAGGCCCTGAACCTCCAATGGAAAAAAGCACTAGGTTCATGGGAGGATACCGTCCAACTACCACAGGCACTTCGATGGTGGAATACACCTAAAAAGCTGTTAAAGGGAATGCCTTTTCAGGCACCAACATCTACCCTTCTCCTCAGGACAGATGCATCTCTGTCGGGCTGGGGGGCTCACCTAGAGGACCTCCGAACCAAGGGAACATGGTCCGCTCAGGAATCTCAACTGCACATCAATGTCTTAGAGCTCAGGGCAATAGGGTGGGCGCTGAAAGCCTTCCTCCCGGTATTAGCCGGGCAGGTGGTGACCATCCAGACAGACAATACGACCTTTGTGCATTACACGAACAAACAGGGAGGCACCAAGTCAGAGATCTTGTCACAACAAGCTCCACTGCTATGGACATGGGCATTTCACCACAGAGTCCAAATCAAAGCAGAACATCTTCCGGGAGTGGACAACGTCCTAGCGGCCAAACTAAGCAGAGAGTTCACGACATCTCACGAGTGGGAACTAGACGAGAAAGAAGTCCAACAAATATTTTCCAAATGGGGACATCTGCAGATCGACCTTTTTGCCACCAAAGCCAACAAGAAATGCCATGAATTCTCCTCCAGGTACCCAAATTATCGGTCAATAGGAGATGCGTTCTCAGTGGATTGGAGAGGGAAATTCCTTTATGCTTTTCCCCCCATCCCTCTCATAGCGAGAGTGCTACACAGACTGAAGGAACAGAATTGTTCAATGATCCTGATAGTGCCAGATTTGGCCCTGAAGATCTGGTACTTAACCCTAAAACACCTCTCCCGTTGGCCCCCTATTCACCTCAAAGCTCATCAGGAGCTTTTGGCGCAACAGAACCGCAAGGTCCTCCACCACGACCCAGCAAGCCTATCTCTCAAGGCTTGGTTCCTGAGCAGCAAAAACTAATGAATCTGGATCTCCCTGCAGATTAATGGGATATTATCAAGGCATCTAGGGCTCCTTCTACTCGGATCACCTATATTCGGAAATTGACTTGTTTCTCCAAGTGGTGCTAAACATCATCAGTGAACCCACGCAGAGCATTGGTTGAAGAAGTGCTACCTTACTTACTGTACTTGGCCAAAGCAGGATAATCTATATCCTCTATCAAGGTTCATCTATCGGCCATAGCGGCATTTACAACAAATCCAGAAGAACAATCATTGCGCACTCTACCAGCTGTTAAGATCTTCCTGAAAGGGCTAATATGGACTTTCCCACCTACACCAACATCGGTCCCATCCTGGAGCCTAAACACGGTACTGACAGCTCTAATGAAACCACCTTTTGAGCCTATTCATAAATGTGACATGAAATTCGTATCTTGGAAAACAGCTTTCTTGATAGCCATCGCATCTGCCAGGAGGATCAGTGAGTTACAAGCTTTATCATCAGAACCTCCTTTTACCTTGTTCCATAAAGACTGCGTCATTCGGAGAACTCATCCAAAATTCCTTTCCAAGGTTTTGTCGGAGATGACTCTCACGGAGCGCATTGTCCTGCCAACTTTCTTCCAGAATCGCACCTCGGATGCAGAAAGAACTTTGCGTTCACTAGATGTGGTGAGAGTTTTAAAGTTTTACTTATAGAGAACTAAGGAGTTCCGCTCCTCCAACAGATTGTTCATTGCTTTCTCTGGCTGCACTAAAGGTCAACATATTTCAAAACAAAGTTTGGCACGTTGGGATTATCAATGTATCACCCACTGTCATCAGTCTAAAGGCCACCCCCCTCACCAGGCCTCCTTCGGCGCACTCTACCAGAGGTAAGGCAGCTTCAGTGGCTTTTCACGCAGGGGTAGCATTGAAGGACATTTGCAGAGCCGCTACCTGGAACACTCTGTACACGTCCGCCAAGCATTACTGCCTGACAGAAGATAACAACAAAGAATCTGTAGTTGGCCAGGCAGTGCTCTGCCACCTCTTTTCATAAGGTAGGATCAGCCTTCCTTCCGCCTTTCCCTGGGTATGTAACCTTGGTGTTGCTGTATGGCAAAGGTTCACAGACATTTGTATCAAATATCATTGTATATATGATGTCGGCATGTTTTAACTGCTTGGTATTCGATTCAAGCATCTGAATCTATGAAAGATCCAATGCTGGAGAAGTCTTAGTTACTTACCTGTAACTGTATTTCTCCAGCATTGGCATCTTTCATAGATTCACATGCGCCCACCCGCCTCCCCCAGAAGCTGCTCCTGCGTTCAGCTTCCATAATACTGTAGTCTATATGGTTCTAAATCTGAAGATGGCTGACGGGGGCGGAGCTTAAACCCTGCCACCTCATTGGTTAGGGCCATAAAGGCCCAAAGTGAGGTGGAGGGACTACACAAGTGAATGGCTCATAGACCATAATGGGCAATCTACAGTCATATTTCTATGGAAATAATGTATATATTTAAACATTTTAATAATTATTTAAATCACAGAGGATTCCCGGTCTGACGACTGGGAATATTCAAGCATGTGACTCTACGAAAGATACCAATGCTGGAGAAATACAGTTACAGATAAGTAACTAAGACATTGTGTACATTGTTCACACTTGTCAAAAAACTAATTTGATGGGTATTTACAGAAGACCCGTGTGGACTATAAAGTGAAGATAAATCGGTCTTCTTGGCATTTGCATAGTAGTGAGCCAAGGGTCAAATCAATGCTCATTTTCCAGCAATGATTAGACATGCAGATATGTTTGGGGACTTTCTTTAGGTGTGTTACAGGCATCAACCATGTCAACATCCCAAGCAACATGAAGCCCTATTGTCTTTATATGTATGAAGCATAATGGAGGAGGCTAACAATGTCTTGGTGTGTTTCATGCCTGAACATGCAAACATGACCAAAATTCCATTATCGGATTACTCACTGTCTATAGGTAATCTTTATCAATTTGGGTCTGACCTTCCATCATGACCATCAGCCGCCTTAACCGTGCCTTGTCTGCCATTATAGTACTTCTTTAGAAGTACCATCCAAGGTTCAGATGTGCTCATGTGGGGATTTAAAGAACAAAGGCGTGAAGAACAGGATGTTTAACAGCAACATCAAGGTGTTTTTAAGTATTATTTTTACTTTTTAAATATTGTAGTCTTCAAAAATGTGTTTGTATATCTTAAGGGGAGGGCAGCCTTCTTGGTGGAAGTGGGATCGGGACAAAGTGGTAGATGAACTGTAGAGTAATTAAGGTTTCAAACAACAGATACATTGTCTGTCATTTCTGCACTACTTCAAGAATGCCTCTCTTCCTATTGGTAATCCTCTGTGTCATTCTGTAAGACCTAATATAGTGCTTCAGATTGGTTGTACTGCCCTGACTCTAGATCCCTTATCTGATGGGGTTTGTGAATGAAGGTTGGGAGGGGCCTCTTACTTTCCATTTCAGAAGACCTACTGTTATTCTCCTCCAAATATGTTACTACTTATTCTTTTGCTTGTTATTTGTGTGATGCATTATCTTGTCTTTTTTTACACGTGCCCCAAATTTCATATAACCCGCTGCCTTTATATAGTCATACATCTTTGTAGAAAATTAAGACTCTGCCATGCTGGTTTCACAGTAAGCATGCAGGTGAACCCATGAATACCACATCTCTACTTAAGGATGTTTTGCAAAAAATGGGTCATTCTGCTCTGTTATCTCATTGCTCTTGTTGAAATGATCTACATGAACCATAAAGCAATGCAAGGGTGATAACAGACCTCCCCCTTGCTGTGAGAACCACCACACATTTGAATGTGCACAAACACCAAGAGCTACCATATCTAATGCAGGTGACACTTGCACCTTGGTGTGCATTGTCTAGGTAGTGGGCACCTAAAGTTTGAAAAAGTCTATAAAAAAAGTGTTTTTGGCAATATTTTCCAAACTCTGTTATGCTCCATTTCATATTTGAATGTTCACAGTTCTTGGTTTCATTCACAGCAATACTTCATTCTGTTGATCATTACGGACGGTGTAATTAGTGACATGGATGAGACGCGGCACGCTGTCGTACAAGCCTCCAAACTACCCATGTCAATCATTATCATTGGAGTTGGCAATGCAGACTTTGCAGCAATGGAGTTCCTTGATGGCGATAATCGGATACTCAGGTCTTACACTGGAGAAGAAGCAGCACGTGACATAGTGCAGTTTGTACCATTTCGTGAATTTAGGAATGTGAGTACATGTACACTGAAATTCTTTCACACATTTTTCAGTAATCTGTATGGCCTGGAAAGGTAAATTGTGGTCACAGACTGACACAGAATTGAAATACGTAGTAAGAGCAAGTGAAGTACAGAGGAGGCAAAGGAAGTGAGACTATCTAAGGGTGACCCAACAGGGGGTAAATAAAAAGAATGAGAAAATGATGGAAGTAAAGGAAAGGATCCCAGGAAAGGATCCAATCCAAAATATCACACACAAACTTCAAAGCCTAGAGGGGAAATGGCCCAGAATTCTCCAGAGACAGGATTTCCGGATATTAAAGCACACTAGTGACGCTAGTCCACCTAAGCAATAAGACACCGTCCTGAGCTGCTTGTTGGCGAGTTATGTAGTTACAGTCAAATAGTGCTATCCAATACTTGCCAAACCTCTTTGCATAATAGATTTTGCTTTTAAGTGTGGTTAGTTCACCCTCATGGAATTCTAATAGTGCTGGGTAGTCCCTTTTATGTTTTCCTTCTCCGCATAGTTTCGAGCTAATATGGTTTCCGTTTCTTCCTTGAACAGTTCAGTTACCAAAAGAGATGGCTTTTCCTTTCACATTATTGAAATGTTCTTCAAAATATAATCGTTTACGTAGGAAATATCCCTGGCTATTTGTGTTTTTCAAGGTAGCATTTAACACTTTTGAATCTTTTTTCATTGAGTTGTAACTTAAGTACATTTTCATGTGCAAACATGAAAAGTGAACTTAAAGAATACATTTAAAACGGCCTTTTCCATATTTTGAGAGATCGAATTGGCTTACATCACATGGTGCATTTATGGAATGAATTTTCGAAATTCCATTACAATTGTTGGGAGGTGCAATCTTATTGGTTAGGTTCAGGGGTGTACCCTGTATAAGAACACTGGGCAATCCTTTGGTTTTATACATCAGTGAAACTCAAAATGTCAGTATGGAATGTACCAAACTAGCCTACATTTGAAGGTAACGAGAAAAAGAAAGTGTTTCTTGATAGGTGGCATTAATCTGAGAAATGCAAGTAAATGTTATCTTAGCATATCAAGATGTTTACACCCAGGGGACACTTCTCTTAGATGTAAAAAGGAAAACAGGCAGTGGAGTGAATGTGTGTGCCTTTGTTGCATATGTCACCATAAGTGGCAAGGATATACACAGACTTGGTCCTCGAGCCTGCTATGCCAGAGTCCCAAGTTAGACCTAAAGGATGGCACCCAACGAGGATGAAACATCAGTGAGGGGCTTGTGGTGTGGGGCAGAAAGGGGTATGACCTAGGAGTTTGGGCTACACGACTCCTTTTGGTGTGGGACCAAGTCGGATTTGCATATGTTTTTCCCTTCATGAATGGCATTTACTGCTCATTAGCCCTTGGCAATGCTTTTAAAAGAACGGTGTGGAACGTTGTCCAAAGCAATGCCAGTGGTTGTGATTGATTGAAAACCTTCCAACCATCATTCTTAAGCATTCCATGTGTCTTTGTACCATCGTATTTATCAAAATTGCAGCACTTATTAGTCGTTGGACATTGGTAAGAGTTGATTACGAGCTTCATATGAAAGTAAAATATTTTGGGGAAATGTGTATGGTTCTGTGCCTAAATGTTGCACAATGATAGTGAGAATGTGGGCATTTCAGATGCCCACCATTTCCCCCTCTTTTCTGCATTGTGCTCAGAAGGGTCATACCTGGCCCTTCTAAGCATTCCCCTTCAATTTGGAACGACTGCTTATGGTAGTTAAGAAACAACAGATGTTTACTTTAGGTTTACTGTCGGAGTAGCGTGCAACAGTTAATTATGTGGAACCGCTCAGATGTCTGCATGCAGTAACAGTCTGCATGCGGCAACCCGTTATGCGGCATACCCAACCTATAATAAGGGAGACATGGTGTGAACATTGTTTTCTTTAATGATCTGAAAACAACATCCTGACGACTGCTGACACAATGACTCGCAATGTCCCATCTTTTCTGTCCACAGGCACCAAAAGAAACGTTGTCCAAAGCCGTGTTGGCCGAACTACCGCAGCAAGTTGTCCAGTATTTCAAGCATCAGAATCTGCCTCCCATCCACTCGGAGACCGCATAGCACACCCATGTCTTAATTCTGCATGTTGGGAAACTTCATTAAGTTGTTTACTAAAAGTGCATGTTTCACATGCGGTTTTATTTTTTATTTTTTTAAACAGAGCATAGTCCATTTTGGAGGCATATAAATGGCTTTCTTATTTCCAAAACAATGAAAGCAAAATAGGCCCCTGCCCAAAGTCACTTTTCAGTATTGAATGTAATTTATATAATTTTAATGTAACTAAAAGCATTTTTACTATTGAAACCTTCTGTCTTAAAGCATTTTAAATGATTAATATATATAAAATATACAGTCTGTACAATGACTAGTAGTGCATATTCGTGTTGTATGTACAGGAGTGACGGGCATTATCTGCGGTTTTCCCAATGGGGGGGAACTGTGGGACCATTAGCCAGTAACACCTGTTTCACGATGGCCGATAGATAATGCTGGGACTCGTAAACTGCTCATTCTGTATGTTCATTTTTATACAGTGTACATGTTATATTTGTTATACTCAGGTTATTAAATAAATGCCAACATTTGAGAAAGAATGACTTTATCGGTTTGTGTGCCAAAGAAAGGGATGTCTTGCCCATTTCTTGTTCTCTTACTTGATTGGCTCATTTGCATCACCATCGGTGACAGAAATTGGTTACTTTATGGTTGCAGCGAAACCTGATGGAAATGGTTGTGTAGAGAATGTATACTGACTCTCCCCTATTTCAGGTCACCTATACTCTGCACATCCTCAATTCTGACTGAGTACGCAAACTCTGGCTGGGAGTGCCATTGGGAGCCAGACCACCATCTGACTGAGCAGGCAAATTCTGGCTGACATTACCATTAGGAGCCATACCGTCATACTAAGTACACACGCTCTGTCTGACAGTACCATTAGGAACCATACCACGTTTGAACTGAGTACGCAAGCTCTAGCTGACAGTATCAAGGCCAGGAGGATAGCTCAAGGACAACACGTTTGTCTTTTGAAGTAAGACAATGCAGAGCAACAGAGGTTTGTATCCCAGTCCTGTCCTTACAGACTGGTTTCTGGTATTAAGCATGTTATAGAAGATTAATTACCATTAGGAGCCAAGCACCCTTGTTTCCGGTCTGGAAAACTCCTAATGAGAACCACTGAGTTTATTATGTCTGCTGCTCACATTTTCTGCTTAGATTCTTCAACTATTGTGAGCTTGTTACAAACAGGGCTCGAAATTAGGATTGGATAAGCAGGAATTACAAGCCATGGCTGGGTATCTAGCAGTAACCGGTCAACAGGAGCTACCACTGTGGAAATAGGAGCCAGTTTATAACATTGCATTAGTTGACCTGGGGGAGCCAAAAGTAGCTGCTGGTAACGGCTGGTTTTAAGCTCACCAGTCTCTTCTACATTTAATTTGATTTGAGTCACATACTTGAAATAATCAGACTGACATTTATTGTTCTATCATAAATCAATTATATTGATGGTAATACACAAATCAAAGAAAAATAGAAATAAGGCCTATCTAGTGATATTACTTCATATACAGTAATTAATTAAAATTAAATTATTTAACAATTACATCTCAAGTGACATACTATTCCATTTATTGTAAAATGAAAACAGTTTCCAAACACTGTGCAAAAGCTTGAAACTGGCTTTGTTAAACATTGTGAAGAGAGCCACACATCATTTGAGTCTTGAAGTCAACCTTTCAATAAGTTCACGTTTGGGAGGGCAAACATCTTTTGCAATGTTCTGTGGCATAGACTAGGCCCTGGAAAAAAAATCTGGATCAATTCCATGCGTTTGCATGGCCAGCACATTCAATGCCAGGTTTTTCACAAATTCAAAATCCATCTGCTGGAAGATTGGCTTTGCCACCCACTGTTTGCTTCTTTTGGTAAACTCCTTGTTGTAATGCAGCATCCCAATAATACCTGCAGTTTTTGCTTGTTCCCTTCCAACATTCTTGTTGTGTACAAGTACATCCAGTATGGCTCTGGCCTCCATACTGTCTATGCCAAAATGCAACCTTTTAGGCCTGTATTTTAGCACATATTATGGAACACCTCCAAATCTCCAGTGTGACAGAACTCGGAGAGTCCCTTTTGTCTCTTGAAAGCAAGTTGTCATACACAATCTTCTCAAGTGCTGTGTGAGGAGGGGAGCCTGGAACCAACCTCCTTTCTTACGCTCCTGCTCCTTGCTCAGTGGCCCATGTGCACATTCATGGAAATATTTGTTTTCTCTCCAAGAGTGTATGTTAGAACAATGGTGCATCAATGAACGCCATTTTTCAAGCAGAATATCTACAGATTCATCACAGGTTTTTGAGCTCCGCCAAAGATGATTGTTGATATACTGTGACCAACTTAAAAGGTTTTCTGTATCCTTTTATTTCCAGCAACTGCACATTTTTTTTAAATTGATTTTGTGATGTGCCCTACATCATATTGATGCTGGATGTCTGGGAACCGCTCTCGCATGGCCTTGGCTATTGAAATGTGCCTGTCAGTGGCTATCAGGTCTATTTGCAATCCTTGCAGAGGTTGAATGGATTTAATGAAGCCATATTTTCCATGCAACAGAAGATGTACATTCAGATACTTGCACAAAGACTGAATTCACTATTTCTTTGGTTCCCATGTATTGGAAGTGAGGAGTGGAGTATTTAGCAAAAAACCTGGACTGTCACACTGTTCACCAGCAGGCCAGAGCCTTTTGCCAGTGAGAGCATTGTCCATTGACATCTGTTTGAGTCTCCATGTCTGGCTTATAGCGGTGAACAAGAAACCCTTCTGATATTTGTAGTACTGGGGTTTTGAAAGGAACTTGAGTTCCACAAAGTTAGAAAAACTTGAAATCGTTCTGTACGTTGATCCGCTAAACAACAAAGCAAATGAACAAAATACATTTCCAGCAGGCACTTATCCAAGTATAGGTTGAGCATACCATAAAAATGGGTTAGGGTGGTGTACACAGCTACCCTTGATCTTCAGGTTGGTGCCTTTGACTACACAAGTAAACTTCACCAATGGATCCCCAAAAATACTCCTGTGCAACTAATGATCACATTTAATCATTTTCATGATCTCAAATACAGTCTTTTTGTGTTCCTTTAATAGCCAATT
The DNA here is from genome assembly GCF_040938575.1 of Ambystoma mexicanum. Classification (NCBI taxonomy): domain Eukaryota; kingdom Metazoa; phylum Chordata; class Amphibia; order Caudata; family Ambystomatidae; genus Ambystoma; species Ambystoma mexicanum. The sequence goes on along the minus strand of NC_090921.1, from coordinate 956,841,829 downwards.
GTCCAGATGTATACTGGTTTGCAATTGCATGGAGGTGGATAAGTCCCCAACACTAAGAAGAGTGAGGTCCACATCACAAGCACAATCGTCAATCAGTAGTGAAGATGCTTTGGTTATTCCTGTGTGTGTATTTCTGATTTGTCCACATTTATTGGGGAAACAGGGAACATTGTCTGTTTCTTAGCATTTTTTTAGAGGGTGTGGATTGTGTGAGCGATGCTGCAAGCAATTCTGAAACATCTTCTGTGTTGTCTGTTTCTTCTGGGTGACGTTGTGTGCCGTAACAATGATCCAGGATTACTTTCCATGGGCCACTACTGACATTCAATTCAAATTCAGGCCACTGGACATCTGAATCACGACACTGAATCTTGTGAGGACCATGCTGAGCTTCAAAATGTAGCTGCTCCCTAGTGTCAACAGTTTGGCATGCGACATCATTAGTTTATGTAGTTGTCTGAGTCTTTATACTCCTCTTCTTCCTAGGTCTCTAATCAGAGAGAAAAAAAATGCTTCATTCATAGCACACATACAGAATATATGAATTACAACATGAAAATGTAAAATCAATGAAATAACTGATAAACTACTTATTTTTTTCTGTTATGTACCCTTTTCTTCTGAATTTTCCTTAAAACAGTCAAATTGGATTTGCCGAACATCAGACCAAGCTGAAAAACAGCATTTTGAAATTGAATAAATCTTGAAATGTGCTCTTACACTTAAAGAATGAGATATACATATATACATATATAACAAAATGTCACTATGGAAACCATTAGAACATATTAAATTTTACATCACAGTTAAAATGGATAACTGATATTTCACAATATCTTATGTTTACCTCGTGTGCATGTGTCTCGTCAATTTGTACCGCTTCATTAGTACATTCCTTGCACATGACAAATTCAAAGAACATTGATTAAATTGTTAAACAATTTAATGTTAAAAACATTGATCTCACAAAGTACATTTTGGAAAAGATGATTTAATGATTGTCAACCTTACAATATAAGTTAAACTATGTAAATAGAAATAGTTAATCGTTTGATTAAACTGTTTAAATTAGTATTGACATAAAGTCGAACACTGTGTACATGTAACATTTTAAAAAGACATTTGCAAACTGTGCTTGATTACCTTCAGAGATGTTGCAGGGAGTTGGTGTGGGATCCTCCTGCAAAACATATTGATTATATTGTGGTCCCTTTAATGTGTTGTAATGTTATTTTGTTTCAACAATTCAATTTTTCGCTGACCAGCTAGGTTTTATGAACAAAAACATGCACCATGCATATAATAAGGGTCTATGTTATTCAGTGACAAAGTACATTTTTCTGAAGGTTTACTTTCATTGTTGCATGTGTTTATGTGATAAATACATCAAGGTTGTTGATCAAATGCTTTGCAATTTGCTGACAGAATTGCAAATTATCAGAAAGATAAGTTATCTTAAATGTAAAACAGATATTGTTCATCAAAAGATATTAGTATAAATCAATAAATGATCACTTCTCATACCTCATGTTCCAGACCGGTAGCAGTAGAAGAAGAGTATGTTGTTGAATTTCCAATCTACGCCCATATAACAGTAATTGTAATAATAGATGTAACATTAAAAAAGAAAGAACATGTAAAAGATGGTCGATATTGAAAAAGAAGCCTGAAGCCAGTTTGTATCAAAAGCTAATATTATACATGTCAATAATCAATATGTTATAAGTTGAACTTGAACAAATACATATTTTGTATAGTCGCACCTGAAGGAACATTCTAATAAATCATTTGAAAGGTGAGTTAGATTACTGTTGACTCCGGAATAGTGATCGATGTAGCATCACGGTTCTCTGATCGATGTATATGTGCATACAATTGTTCAATAGTAAATGGACATTCGTATTATAATTTAGACCACATCAAAACAATTTAAAAAGTTTTGTGTGCAAGTTGCTTGGCCTCACCAGCAGGATGTTGGATGTGTCTGTGGTTTCTTCTCTAAACTAGGGATACACAAAGTAATGTAAAGTTCAAAATGTACAAACCACAGTGCATCGTGACACAAAGGAAACTTGTGTAATAAAATATCAATGGAATTATTCCCCAAGAACTGAAAAACGTTCATTATGTTACCTGTTCAAAGACTATTTCAATATTTTGGGTGGTCATTTATTAGACATATTATACAGACAAATTTAGAAAATGGTAAAATACATAAAAAAATTCTGTGTCCACTACTCACCTGGGTCAGCGTGTGCTGAAATTCTGTTGAAACCGTTGGGAAGTTATTTGCAAAGGAGTCTGGGGCGACGCACATTAGTGTACTGTGATTGTTCATACATATCTTCTGAGAAGTGCATGCTGCAGATGCAGAATAGATTGCCCCTCACATCATCCAAGACATCCATGGCTCTGCTTTTAATTTCAGACACTGGAAATCCGCAGTTCAAGAGCCATTTTCTTATTAAATTTAAATCCTTTGAAAATACATGCAGGACTGTACTCTGACTTTTAGCATGGCTGTTATTAGTGCAAGTGTCCCCCAAGGGTACTGCTGGTGATTCTGACTAACACTGGTGTACAGTGGTGAGCATAAAGTATACTTGTTACACTTAGAGTGCTACTTTTACTTTTGTTCAAATAATCCTCCCAAGGCAAAACAACACTAGTAAAGCAATTGTTTTATCATGACTGATATGGAAAGCTACAGACAGGAGACCCTGGTGACTTTAACTGTTGATCAATTGAGAAATATGTGTAAAGCTACAAATCTCACTGTAAAAGGCAAGAAGGTTGAATTGATAGAAATGTTGTTAGAATACCAAAGTCTGAGGAGTGGGTCTGAAACCCCCACACCTACAGCAAATGTGGAAAATGTTGATGAGGATGATAATATGTCAGAGCCCAGCTCTAAAATTGTGGATGAGTTAGATCAAGTGGCACAGCCGGTCAAGTGGCACAGCGAGTAGAGTGCTCGCTTTGACATCTGTGCAGAGCCTGCTGACGCATGTTCGAATCCGGCAAGGCCAAACTCAGCCTTTCATCCTTCATGAGTACCACACACCGTGGGTAATAATAAGCAGCACTCAGATACCTGAGGGTTCGTAGCACTATATAAATGCTGAATTATTATTATTATTATTATTATTAGATGAGGCAGAAGAGTCTCAGAATGTAGGCCCTGTCTTACCTCTACCTGCTCATAGGCCTCAACGTTTGACCGCAGGGACCCCATCAGGTCTAAACCTATGTCCTGAATTTGTCTCACTTGAAAAAGTGAGACTGGAGTTAGAATTTAAAAGAATCCAAGCTCAAACTGAAACCAAGCATCAAGAGCTTAGACTCAGAGAAATGGAATTGAATCATGCACTTGAAATGAAAAAGTTGTCTCTTGAAACTGGTTCTCTCCCAGACTCCTCTAGGTCTTCCAGTCCTAAGAGGCCTTGCATGCCCAAAGATGCAGTAAGTATGTATGAGGTTAAGCTTGATATTTTGGATTGGTTGGCTGCTTTTGAACATAACCATGGGATTCAAGACATTATAGGGAATCAGTTGATTCCATGGCTTTCTCCTAGGCTACCCCCTGTTGCAACTGATGTGGTAATGGGGTTGGGGGATATAGACAGAAAGGAGCATGAAACTGTGAAGCTAGTTTTGATAGCTAGATTTGGGAAGACCCCTTCTAGAAATCTTAAGAGGTTTAGAACCCTCAAAAAGCATGATGGTACCCCTTGGGCTACCTGGGTGACTGAATGTTTGAAAAACTTAGATGGATGGGTTAAGGGTTACTGAGTGAACACTTAAAGTATGAGAAATCTGTTTATGTTGGAATCTATGTATGATGCCTGCTCTCCTGAGCTGAGACAGCACTTGGCTGACTCTAAGGAAATTGATCCAAAGAAGTTAGCAAGGGATGCTGACTTGTGGGTTGCCAACAGGGCTACTCACAAGGATTCTGGGGTAAATCAAAAGAAGGATGAGGGGAAGCAGCACAAGAAAGATACCAAAGAGAATTCAAATACCTCCACTCCAAAAGAGGGCCACAAACATAACAAGGGTAAGCCCCAAAGGAAACCGAATCAGGCTAGTGTACCTTCTGGTGTCAAACCAGAAGGAGGTCACAACAAACCACCATTCATAAAGACATTTGGTAAATGTTATGCTTGTGGGTCAACTGACCGTGTGAAAGGGGATCCCAGATGTAAGGGTAAACCTTCAGGGGTCCACACTGTCTCCTTAGCCTTCTCCCCAGTGGATGAAGTACCAATGGCAAGTGGACACTTACACTTACTGGGTGAGGAACCCATGAAAGAATCAGCCAATGTTTCTTTTGTATCCCTGGGTCTGTGGGAACAACAGAACTTATTTATTTATTTATATTTATATAGCGCGCAAGTAACCCATGGGCATTGAGGCGCTGTTACTTGCAAGAGCTTGGTTACAGGCAAAGAGGCATTCAGTGGTACATTATGACTTCCACAAGGCATAGAGCTGATATTTTGGTTGGTATGGTTAGTCATTACAATACAGATTATGCATTAGGAACATATGAGATGTATTCAACTGGTGCGAGGCACCTTATGTGAATAAGATGGTTTTCATGGTTTTGCGGAAGGTGCTGAGGGAGGCCTCACCTCGGATTGTGGGAGGTAAGGCGTTCCAGTGAGTGGGTGCGAGATATGGGAAGCTGGAACACCCGCTCTGGCTTTTTTTTTACTAATGGCACAGAGAACATGTTAGTATATGGTGATCTGGTTGGCCTCGTAGATGAGGACGGGGTGGATCCTTTGGGAGAGGTAGTCGGGGGCAGTAAGGTGAATGCACTTGTGGGTCAGTGTCAGAGTCTTGAAGATGATCCTTTCTTTTATTGGGAGCCAGTGTGCTGGTTTTCTGGCTTCCGAGATGTGTTCTCTTTTGGCAATGCCTTGGGCTGCCCAGAGAGCACTATTCTGTATGATTTGTAACCTCTCTAGGTTTTTGTTGGAGGTGCCTAGAAAGAGTACATTACAATAGTCAAGCCTAGATCCAGTGATGGCTCTGGCTATGTTAGTGCAGTTCTCTTTGGAGAGAAAGGGCCTGACTGCGTTGATTAGTTTGGCATGATATGCAGCTGCAGAGGCTATAGCGTTGACTTGTTTATCCATGGATAGGTTGGAATCCAAGTAGACTCCAAGGGTTTTGACTGATTCTGAGACAGGTATTTTGATGGAGTCTATGGTGAAATGACTGAATTGGGAGTCTAGATTTTTCAGCGTGTCGGGTGAGCCTACCAGGAGTTCAGTCTTGTCTGAGTTGAGGCATAGTCCATTGTCTGCCATCCAGGCTTGGATGGTGTTGTAGAGGTTGTTGAGGGTCATGGAGTCAGCGTCATAGTTGCCAGTGAGGGTGAGGAGGATCTGTGTGTCAACGGCGTAGTTAGTGTATGAAATGCCCATGGCATCGAGGATGAGAAAAAGGGGTCGTGTGAAGATGTTGTAGAGAATGTGGGTGAGAGGCAGGAGCCTTGGGGCACGCCGCAGAGTATGATAGTTGGTGAGGCGGATGCTAGGTCCGAGAATACTTGCATGGTTCTGTCTTGTAGGAAGGAAGTGATCCATGCTGTGGCTTCAGGGGAAGATTTGGCAGTAGAGGAGAGGTGGTGGCATAGGACGTCATGATCCACGAGGTCGAAAGCCGCGGATAGGTCAAGAAGTAAGAGAAGTGCTGGTTTGCCCATGTCCCTGGCATCGTCCATTTGGTTTTTCAGGTCAAGTAGGGCGGTTTCAGTCCCGTGTCTGGGGCGGAAGCCTGATTGGCGGAGTCCTAGGAGTTTGTTCTCTTCAATGAAGTGTTAGAGCCTGCAGGTAGGCTGCTTTGTCCAGTATTTTGAGGAGGAAGGGGACAGTGGTGATGGGTCTATAGTTGTTGGGGGAGGTGGGGTCGAGAGTTGGTTTTTTTAAGAGAGGGCGGGCCCAGGCTTCCTTGAGGGAGGCAGGGACTTTCCCTGTAGCAAAGGAGGCGTTTACAAAGGCTGCAAGGAAGGGAGCTAACGCTTCAGCCCAGTCTTTAATAATTTTGGCTGGGCATGCATCACCTTTGCAATTGGAGGGTTTGATGTTCCTCATTATGTTGGTGATGACTTTTTCTAGAATGGGTTTGAATTAAAAAGGTTGGGGGGGGTCCGGGGCTGGTGGTGGGACAGGGGTGTGTGTGTGTTGGGTAGGGCTTGCTTAGTGGCTAGTATTTTGTTTTGGAGCAGGCTCAATTTATTTTTCATGGCTGCTTTTATATCATCACACCAGGCCTTGTCTTTGGTGAAGTTCTGGGGGGCAGGCGTGGGTGTCTCTAGCTCCCTAAAAATGGCAAATATTTCTTTAGTGCTGGATTGGGCTTCAGAGATTCTGGATTCAAAGGATTTAGCCTTAGCTAGGGTGATTGCTTTTTTATATCTAGTGGAGCATGATTTAAAAGTCATCTTGTCTTTGTCAGAGTGAGACATTTGCCACTGAGTGAGAGCAGCCTTTTTTCAATGCGGAGTGCGAGGAGGTCCGGGGTGAACCAGGAGTTGGAATGGGTGGTGGATTTGGACTTTCAGGGTTTAAGGGGGGCAATGGAGTTAATGGCTGCTTTGATGGCAACTTCGTAGGCTGTTGCGAGTGTTTCTGGGTTTGTGGAGAAAGGGGGTCTGAAGGCTGGGCCTTGGAGGAAAGGCAGTAGCCTTTCCTTAGTGAGTTGGCGGGAGCTTCTGGCAAGGCAGGGTGGCAGTGATTGGGGTGGGGGGGGCGGAGCAGGTGGTGAGGATGCTAAAGGTGATGATGTGGTGGTCTGACCATGGGGTGGGAGAGTTTCCAGTGATGATGAGTGGGCAGTTATGCTGCGCAATCCAGTCAAGGGTTCTGCCCTGGGTGTGGGTTGGGCTAAAGATGGTGTTATTGTAGCCCAGAGTCTTGAGGGCTGAGTCAAGGGATTTGGCTGCTGGGTCCTTCCTGTCCAGGAGACCTAGGTTAACATCCCCAAGGAGAATGGCTTTTGATTGTTTTTTGAGGTTGTCAGAGAGGAGGTGGATGAGAGAGGCTTGGAAGTCACCTGTTGGGCCTGGGGGGCGGGATACAATGTGGACAGCAATAGTACATTGGGGAGATAGGTTAATTTTGACTTGGAGGTAGTCACTGTTGTGCAGGGATTTCTCTACCTTCCTGATAGAAAGGCAGTCTTTGGCAATAATTGCTACACCTCCACCTTTGGATAGACGATCTTGTCTAGTGATGGAATATCCAGGTGGTAGTGCGAGGGCGAGTGCCGGGCCGGATGCCTCGTGTAGCCATCTTTCTGAGATCATGAGCAGATCGAGGTCATGGGTGGTTACGAGGTCGTGGATGTCTAAAGCGTGGGCATTGATGGACCTAGCGTTAATCATGGCGCATTTAAGATGGGGTTCGGTAGTGGCTGGTGGGGGGGTGGACACAGGTGGTAACACAGGTGGTAGCACATTTGGCACCGTAGCATTCAAAATGGTGGTAGAAGAATTGCAAACCACAGATTTTACACTGGGGGGCACATTTTCAGTGGTGGTGGACACAGGTGGTAACACATTTGGCACAGTAGCATTCAAAATGGTGGTAGAAGAATTGCAAACCACAGATTTTACACTGGGGGCACATTTTCAGTGGTGGTGGACACAGGTGGTAACACATTTGGCACAGTAGCATTCAAAATGGTGGTAGAAGAATTGCAAACCACAGATTTTACACTGGGGCTAATTTTCAGTGGTGCTGGACACAGGTGGTAACACATTTGGCACAGTAGTATTAGAAATGGTGGTAGAAGAATTGCAAACCACAGATTTTACACTGCGGGGCTCATTTTCAGTGGTGGTGGACACAAGTGGTAACACATTTTGTTTGGGGGTGGCACACATGTGGGCGTAGTAGAGTACTTTATTATCTGCTATATTGTCTGTGTTCATAGAAGCTGTAGGCTTTGGGCGGACGAGTCTAGCCGTGATCACATGTGGCGAGGGCGGCAAGGTGCGTGAGCATAGCCGGGCATTGCGGGTGTTTGTGAGGAGGGGATTGGAGTTGAGAGTGGGCTGCAGCGTGCAGGTGCGTAATCTGAAGCATCTAGTATGAAGGCATGGGTATGAGCAAGGTGAGTTATAGTTCTGACTCTTACCTCCGAGATGCGGCATGGATTTAGGGCAGGCGGCAGACGAGCAGCTAAGAGCAGACAAGAGCATGGGAGGCCTTTCCTCACGGGCCTTCCCTGCTCGGCTTCGCCTCTCGGCCCTCTCCCCCTCCGTTTAAAGCAGGAGGGGAGGGGCAGGCAGAGAGAGGCAGCAAATGGGCGCTCTGGCCCGCAGCGGTGATGTCGGCTGGCTTCTTTGTTTGGATGGCGTCCATGGCAACCCTGGACGCCATTTCGAGTGAATGTAGAGCTGTGGAGCATGCGGCGAATGGCGCTGTGTGTATGGAACACACGGATGTTCCAAATTCGATTCGTTCAGCTCATAGCTGATCCGTCTGCAGTGATCCACGCAGCAGAGCAGACAAGAGCATGGCAGGCCTTTCCTCACGGCCTTCCCTGCTCGACTTCGCCTCTCGGCCCTCTCCCCCTCCGTTTAAAGCAGGAGGGGAGGGGCAGGCAGAGAGAGGCAGCAAATGGGCGCTCGGGCCCGCGGCGGTGATGTCGGCTGGCTTCTTTGTTTGGATGGCGTCCATGGCAACCATGGGCGCCATTTCGAGTGAATGTAGAGCCGTGGAGCACGCAGCGAATGGCGCTGTGTGTATGGAACACATGGATGTTCCAAATTCGATTTGTTCAGCTCCCAGCTGATCCTTATGCAGTGATCCTCACAGCAGAGCTGACAAGAGCATGGGAGGCCTTTCCTCACGGCCTTAGATGTGTATAACTCTATTCCAGACAATACTAAAGAGTATTACAAATACAGTGTTCTTGTCATTGGTCAGAAGACCCTGCCATTCGTGACACTGGGGCCAGCATAACTGTAGTTGATGAATACTTTTTCAAGGAAGAGGATGTTGCTAAGGCACCCAAATTCCTAACTAAGCTTTCGGGAGGCCCTGTCCAAATGCTTCCACAGTTACCAGCTCTCATCCAGTGTAATGATATGACTGTCAAAATACCTGCAAGTGGGCAGAGTGAAGTGCCTGGGAGAGTCCTGTTGGGGAATGACTTAAAAACTCTTGGAGTTGTATCAAGCACCCCCAGGCCCCCAGGAAAAGGAAACAGGAGCAGACTAGGAAGGCCAGAGTGAGTACCTTAAGGGGCTCTACAGAAGAGATTATAGAGGAAACTAGAACTCCCAGTTCACAGGATTTACTGACTGCAATTTCAAAGAAGGAGGAGGAAAAGGGGCAGCCTAAAACCTCCAGGAAGAAACCAGCCAGCACTCCTGTGCTACCAACAAGGACATTCCCGAGAGGACTGTCCAAGATCACACCAGTGATCCCTCCACCAGCTGAGGCTGAGGGTGTGGAACAACCTTGTGTGGTTGAATCAGCTGCTGAGGAATCAGAGCTGGAAGAGGACCTTGCTCCTGTTGGAGATCTGGATCCTGCAGACCATCCTGAGCTGCAGTCTTTTCTGGCAGAAGGTGGACCCTGCAGGGAAGACTTCAGCAGAGGGCAAAGAGAGTGTCCTACTCTTGAAGGTCGTCGCCATCAGACAGCTTCCCAGCTGGATGGGCAAGAACCAGGGAAGCATAGGTTCTACTGGGAAGATGGCCTCTTCTACAGTGAACCGACTGAGTCTATTCCAGGGGACTACAGAAGACTGGTAGTGCCTCTTGAAAGCAGACTCCAGTTCCTACAATTAGCCCATGAGATACCTTTGGCTGGTCACTTGAGTTTCAAGAAGACCAAGGAAAGGCTCTCTTCGTACTTCTACTGGCCTAAATTGGGGTCAGATGTAGACAAGTACTGTAGGAGCTGTCACACTTGCCAAGCCTCTGGCAAGAGTGGAGCCACGAATGTGGCACCCTTGGTGCCTCTCCCAGTAGTGGGAGTTCCTTTTGAGAGGGTAGGAATCGACATTGTTGGTCCCTTAGACCCTCCAACCTCTCCAGGAAACAGGTTTATCCTGGTTGTAGTAGACCATGCTACTAGGTAACTGAAGCAATACCTATGAGAACTGTTACAGCTCAGGCTGTGGCTAAGGCCCTACTTGGTATTTTTACCAGAGTAGGTTTTCCTAAGGCGGTTATCTCTAACAGGGGATCCAATTTCATGGCCCACTACATGCAGGCCATGTGGAAAAACTGTGGAGTAACATACAAGTTCTCAACTGCCTACCATCCTCAGAAAAATGGATTGGTAAAGAGGTTTAACCGTACAATGAAGAGCATGATAGGTGCTTTAGAGGAACCCCTTAGGAGAAAGTGGAACCTTCTACTGCCATGCCTTCTCTTTGCGTATAGAGAAGTCCCTCAGGAGGGAGTAGGATTTAGTCCCTTTGAACTACTTTATGGCCATCTAGTTAGAGGCCCCTTGGCCCTGATTAAGGACGGGTTGGAGGGTGTTCCTTCCCCCAAGCCAGTGAGAGTCACTGACTATGTGATAGGTCTCCAGAGGAGAATGTCACACATGATGGCAGAGGCATCAGATAACTTGAAAGCAGGTCAGGCTCTGGTGAAGCAGTGTCATGACCAGAAGGCCAACATGGTTGAGTTTCTTCAAGACCAGCTAGTTCTAGTTATGGTACCTACAAGGCAGAGTGCCTTACAGGACAAATGGATAGGACCCTTCAAGGCTGTGGGTAAACTTGGAGAAGTCAACTATCTGGTGGACTTAGGTCATCCTAAGGAGGCTCCCAGTGTCTTTCACACCAACCATCTAAAAGCTTATGTCTCAAGATCAGAAGTAGGAGCTTTGCTTCTAGCTTCAGCTCAAGAGGAGGAGGAGAGTGAACCTCTACCTGACCTACTCAGAGGCCAGCCTTTAGATGAGAAAGTAGAAGTTAATCTCTCTTCTAATCTGACACCTGAACAAGAGGAGGAGTGCAAGTTTCTGTTAAATCAGTTTGCCTCCCTGTTTTCACTATCACTAGGCTTGACCCCTTGGGGCCAGCATGATATTCAAAAAGTCTACTGTTTATCTGTCAAAAACAGAGGTTACAGGATGTCAGATCATGTAAGATCCCACATAAAGGAGGAGGTCAACAAGATGATTGATCTTGGGGTAATAGAGCCCTCTACCAGTCCATGGTCTAGTCCAGCTGATCTAGTACCAAAGGCAGGATCCAAGGAGTTGGGATTCTGTGTGGACTATAGAGCTCTTAATGCAGTCACCAAGACTGATGCCCACCCTTTATCAAGGACAGATGAACTGGTGGATAGACTTGGTTCAGCCAAGTACCTCAGTACATTTGATATAACTTCAGGCTATTGGCAAATAGCACTGGCAGACAATGCCAAGGAGAAAACTTAACCCCAGCAGGCCTCTACCAGTTTAAAGTAATGCCTTTTGGACTAAAGAATGCACCTGATACATTCCAAAGGATGGTTAAGCAAGTTCTGAATGGGATGGAGGACTTCTGCATGGCATACTTGGATGACATTGCAGTGTTCAGCCCTACTTGGAAAGAACATGTTGACCACTTAGGATATGCTTTGCAGGCTCTTGAGCAGGCCCATCTGACCATAAAGGCTAGTAAATGTCAAATTGGTCAGAGTAAAGTGGTCTACCTTGGACATGAGGAGGAGGTGAAATAAGGCCATTGCCTAGCAAAGTCCAAGCTGTACAAAACTGGGCAACCCCTACTACTCAAACCCAAGGGAGAGCCTTCTTTACTCTGCATTTTTTCGATGCTTTTTTTTCGAAACTTTGGCATTCGAAACTATGTATTCAAAACAATGCCTGTATACCACTATAGGAACTTCATTGAGAACTATGGGACCATAGCTTCCCCCTTGAATGTGATCTCCTCTCCCAAGTTCCCTAAAAAGGTCAGGTGGAATGAGGAGTGCACTCAAGCCTTTGAAGGCCTAAAGAAAGCCCTTTGTCAAGCTCCAGTCCTAAGAGCTCCTGACTATAACCAAACCTTCATTGTGCAGACTGATGCTTCAAACACAGGTATAGGTGCATTCCTTAGTCAACTGGATGAGAAAGGTAGGGAGCACCCCATTTGCTTCATCAGCAGGAAGCTGAGGGAACCAGAAACAAGGTGGGCAACCATAGAGCGTGAATGCTTTGCTACTGTGTGGTCATTGAAGAAGTTTAGACCATACTTGTATGGATCTACTTTTGTGATTCAAACTGACCACCAACCCTTGAGATGGTTGATGCAAATGAAAGGGGAAAACCCAAAACTACTGAGATGGTCAATCAACCTGCAAAGGTTGGATTTTACCATTGAACACAGGTCAAGGTGTCACCACCAAAATGCTGATGGTCTCTCCAGGATGTTTGACCGACTGGAGTAAGGAGATTCATCCAGGAGTGGATTAAATCCTCCTGTCCCTTAGTTGGGGGGGGGGGGGGGCTGAGTGTTAGGGAGGATTCTCAAAATGTGCTAATTTCCCTTACCTTTTGAGACCCCCAGCATCTTTGCTGGATTTCTAGGATTTTATTTTTTTTACCTGGAAAGAGTGTGAGCCTTTTTTCCCACTCTTTCAGGTATTTTGATGTTCTTTGGTTATGGTGTTTTAAACAAACTCCATGGTATCATCTTTTTTCTGTGTGTCACACAGCACCTTCAGTGCAGTGGCACAGGGGTGTCTTTCAGACTCCCCAAGGTTGAAATACCTTCCCTGAGACTGACCACTGTCTCTCACGGCATGTAAAGTTAAATTGACTTTACTAGTCTCTTTAAATTTACTGACCCCTCACACACTATCCCCCTATAGAGTGCTGGAGGGGTTGCCTAACTTCTCCTGAGTCAAAACACTGATGTAACTGTAAAATGTTGCCTTTTCCTATTTTAAATGGCTGGTGGCAGTGGTTTAGATCAACTACCGTGTTTTTTCCGACCGCTAACAACGGTAGCTAAAAATCAAGGGTAGCCATGTTTTTCAATATGACGCCCAAGACCTATCTGTAAAAACAAACTCCAGTCATCTTTTTTTGTCATTTATTTTAGGAAAAGTCCCTTTTGTGTGTCACTCTGCGCGCCAAACCAGGTTTGGTCCCTTTGTTCATGCCCTTTGGCGGGCTTCTGTGCTGAAGCCCTCCTCTGGTGCCAGAGTGTCTGGGGTGGACAGGATGTGAGGGAGGTGCCCGGAACTCCCTGTGCTTAGACTCCTAGGAGACCTGAATGCACTCTGGTGTGATTGGCAGGCTGACTGTCCGGCAAGGACAGCCACCCTGTTGGGTGAGTGACAGCCAGGCTGAATGAATGGGGGAAAACTGTTTAAAAGCAGGTCTCTGGGACTTGTAAAGCAGAGTCAACCACTGGAACGAAAGAACCGAAGAGGAGAGGAAGGAAGAGGACTGCTGCAACTCCTGGATGACCGGTGAAGCCCTGCTTCAGGTCTGAATTGCCTGAAACTCCGACGACAGAGAAGCCCTTCAAGGTTAACTTCTTCCCTGGAGTTTGGTGGCAACAACCAACTCGCAAGCCACCGGGACACCGTCCTATTCTGGTTGAATTTTCTTCAGAGTGCTGTTGAAAACCGGATAGCCAGAGGGAAGGAAACCTGGGGGACTTTAAGGCACTCACACCTTAAACCGACGTCTTGCTACAGCTTTTGGCCTCTTCCCTGGGCAGTGCAGGAACCTCCCAACATCCTCCTTCTTGTCCCCACGACTGAAGCTCAGGAACAGTGAGATCTGCAGGAACTGCCAGGAACAATTGCCTCAGCTACAGCTTTCTTCATTGACAAGGTACTGGGCAAACGCGGTCCGGAAATATTTTCGGCCATCGAGAAAGTGTGTGAAACTTTCCTCAACTACGAACGCTTGTCTTTCCCTAAACATTCGTCAAACTTTTCGCCTAGCCAAATCCTTTAGAAATCTGTGGCAAAGACTTAACCATTACCTCCCAGAACTCTGCTATCCTACATATAAGACTCTGAACCACTAACTTTGGCCCAGGCCTATTGAGAAGAATTGCTAAATTGTATCTAACTGAAACCCTTTGCCCTGTCTATGAATGTATTTGGGCTGTCTATTCTTATAACATTGTCTTTTGTTCCCTTTTGTAAGTATCTGAAGTGCCATCTCGCTCACACTTCATTTTGGAGCTAAACTTGTTCATTTACTTACCAGTTGGATTTCTGTGGTTTATTGGTGTGATATTGATCTACTTGTACTAGTGTAATGTTTTCTAACTGATTGAGTAAATAAATGTATATTCTTTTACTGAGAAACCTTGAGTAAGTGTTTACTTGAATCACTGTATTGGTTGGTCCTTTGTGTACCTTGTTCTACTGCTCACTCAACTCTTGAGATAAGTCTGGCTGCTCAGCCAATGCTACCACATAACTGTGTAGTACAGGCTTGTACCAAAGGTGAAATTGGACTGACACTTGTAGTCCTAATTGCCTGTAATGTTCTCCAAGGGTACTGCAACAGCAAATAAATTAAGAGAGACACAAGTGTGAGAGCCTCACCAAGGAAATCGAAAATTATAAACGGGCCTGAGGCACCCTGACCAATCAGGATATGGGACAAGGCCCACTGATCAAGATAAGGCACCCTTCCTAACAGGGTCCTCATGCCAGTCATTTACAACCTCTCATGCACAAATGGGAACCAACCTCATGGATGCTACCTATCAAGAACAGGGTGACATGAGGCAGTTAGACTTACCCAGGCCTAGCCCAACTGATCAAGAAGGCTCGTCCCTGTCTGAAATTGATGAGTATTCGCTCTACCACACAGAAGGTAAAGTGGCTGGCCCAGTGTGTCCTGGGAAGTAAGGTATAATACTGTAAGTACTTCAGACGACCATGAAAACTCTTATGATGAGAAAGTCAGGGAGTTAGATTGGCTGAAAATGCGACTACAAAGAGACCACCTTGCCCGCTTCGCTGAAGGAGCAAAGCCAAAACCTCAGCCTAGGACGGGCATTCTAAAAACCTCTTTATATTCAGGGGAAGGGGGTAATTACCCAAACTCCCTAGTAGGAGGAATGAGGAAACTGGGTTCTATCCTGGGCTGGAAAGGAAGTCCCGGGAGACTGACCCTGAGGGTTCACTTTGGTCCAGACG
This sequence comes from Ambystoma mexicanum, assembly GCF_040938575.1. Lineage (NCBI taxonomy): Eukaryota > Metazoa > Chordata > Amphibia > Caudata > Ambystomatidae > Ambystoma > Ambystoma mexicanum. The sequence continues at coordinate 956,826,684 of NC_090921.1, read as the reverse complement.
AGAGGAGTCCAGGCCCCATGGTTCTGGGAGATATTCTCAATCTAAGAGATAGGGAGCATCTAGAAGACAGGGAAGGGAGTACCAGTAGCATCTCTGAGTCAGAAGGTGAATGGACTCGGGTGTAGAGGAAGAAAAAGATAGCAAAGCAGAGCAACGGTTTTGTGAAAGACCCAATAAAACAAATCAAGGCCGTAAAGAACTTCTTGGCACCATACACAAGAATGCCAAGTATTCTGTATGGCAACACCTGGAACTTTATGAGCAGATGATGGCATAATTCCAGATCAGGAATTATGTGAATTGTTTAGCATTTGCTAAATGGACGTTCTCACCGCAGTACTCCAGTTTCTTTGCAGGACTGGAGGTGCCAGGATCATCATAAATGGTACACTTATAAGGCAGCCATATTGAAAAAATGTTCCACAGATAGGGACCCGCAAAAGGCCCGTAAGGCTGCATATAACTTGCATTGTGGGGAAGATCAGGTGCCTGGGGCGTTTGTGCAGGAGTTAAAGCAGGCATTTGCTCAGACTTCCCGGTGGGTGAACACCAATAGTAGGGAATTCATAACTACATGTTTCCATGCGCTCCCCAAATACATAATGACTCCGTTTGTGCATGACTTTCACGTTGAATAGGACCCTGGATTGAGTGGTTGACCAGGCCACCAGGATTTTATTAGGTCCAAAAGCCTGCTGAGGGTAAAAATACCACCAAAACCCCCAAGCCATCTAACACCCCCTGCTGCTGCAGAGGTAAAACCCACCCCTCCATTGGATCTGGAGACGGGGGGCCTAAAAGTAACCATCCTGCCAATAAGCAAAATGGAAAGCAAAAGGGACCCTCCCAACCCAGCCCAATCAAATGGTAGTCAGGTGGGGGCCCAGAACAATGATCTCTCTGACCCTGCAACCTATATAGTTCCTAGATAGGGTACTAAACCAATCCTGGGGTATGTATACACTCCCGCAGCCCAAGTGGGGAACTAATCAGGTAAGTACTGCCCTGGGAAACTTCCCTCAGGAGAGAAGCATCACTCCACCTCCCAATCTTAACTTTTCCCCTAGATATCCCCTGAACCAGAACTTCCAAAACAATCCCCCTCTCTCTCCCCGGTTCCAGGACAATAGATCCCTGGACCCGGGAGAAGGGAGATTCAGAATGGAAAATGATGGGGGTAATTTCCAGTACTCGAGCTACTCCGGGAGAAGGGACAGTTACCCTTTTCGGGAGCAGAAGAGGTATGACTTGAGACCTCCCTACCAGCCAGACAGGGTCTTGCAACTGGAGCGACAGGTCCAGAAACTGACTGATGATCTGGGGCGAATCCTGAGGGCTCAGTCCAACTCTCAACCGAACCCTGCTTCCCAGAATTCCCCAACACCCGGGTCTGATGCCGCAGGGGGGAAATGATGGGAGGAAACCTCTGACAAACCACAGGTTCCTGAGGAGGGGGCCTGGGTGGAGGGGAGGTGCCAAGCCCTAGAGGAATCTTCCTTTCTCACCCAAACAGAACCCCTAAAAACCTCTCAGTCTGAGTCGCTTCTACCCCCAAAATGCTAGAACCCAAAGGGCAAAGGGTAAGTAGGACAGGCCAAAGAAGAACCCACTTTGTGGAGGAACTCCGGCTTATACCATTTGAAAGAGAAGAATCCCTGGAGGATTCAGGTAAGCAGACCTTCCCTTTCAAAAACAAGGGGATCGATAGGGCGTGGCCTGGAGCGGCAGCGATGTGGCAGCTCTACTGATGGCCTCCGCATGGGTCCGCGGCCATGATCGTAATATTGCCGGTTCCCGCCATGCTAACCACCAACGCGACGTAAGATGAGACACCGGAGCTTCCCCCGCATCACCGGCTGCAACCTGGGCGCTTAACGGCCCCGGGTTCACAGAAAACGCGGCGAGGGAAAGTTTCTCTGGTGCCCGCGCCGCTAATTCCAAGATGGTGGCCGCAACTTTGAGTCCCTGCCCCTGCGGCCCGTTGGCCTTGCCTCACTTGCCTTGGCCCAGCTTTGGAGTTCGGATCCCTTCGGACATGCACTAACGGTGCGCGCTGGCGCCGTCTGCTCCCTCCCGCCTACCAGCCTCGCCTAGTCTCTGTGTGAGGGCTACCCACACTCCCAGCGAGTCCTGCTCCCACGGCCCCATACCAGCACCACTCCCGCCTGGACTGGCTGCCCTACATGAGCCGCTGGAGGGACCCGATGTTTCCGGCGCTCCTCGCGCGACTGGCTTACCCGGATGATCAGCTGAATGGGCCCTGATCCACTGCAGCTCTCGACGCGGACTCGCTCACCTGCACGAGCCGAGACATCCCGGCTCTTCTCCCTGCTGAGGCCCTCAACCCGAGGGGCCCCGGGTGTACTGGCAGCGCTCTGATCCCGCCTGCTCCCTTCTGCCCGACAGCTCTACCCTGCATCTGCGTGGGAGCCGCCCGCACCTTCGGTGGGCCCTGCTCATCCCACGGCCGTGGCATTGGCGCTCCAGCTCTTCTCCTTGCTGGGGCCTTCTAGCCTGAGGGATCCTGCGGTGGCTGCTCCCCCCTCCCTTCACCGGAGCTTACCGCCTGCCTGAGCCGCGCTGGGTCCCCCTCACGGGGGTGCTACATTCCCCCCCACTGAATCCGGGGGCCACGTAACACCTGCCATTGGGCTCCCTCCTGGAGGGGGGGGCTCCTACACATCATCGGCTGTCCAAGGCTCCACGCTACCAGCGCGGGTGCATCTTGATTCTCTGTGGCCCTGAGAGGCTGACCCCTTCCCCCCAGCCTGAGCTACGCCAATGATTTTCCTGGGGCGCCCCTGCCCATCCCCATTTTACAGCTGAGGGGAACAGACCTACGACCCTGGCTGCCTGACCTGATCTACGGAGGGTGACCTGTGGACCTGCTACCTCCTGGCCTCTTGAAGCGAGGCCACCAAGGTATTTGATCACTCTTGGGGGTACTTGACCATTGACTGTTTGCAGTGCCTCCTGGGGCACCCTGGCCCACTCCACTCCCCTAGCCTTGCTGTCCCCAGAATCCGCGGCCGGTGCCCTGAGTCTCGGTGCGTGGTTGCCGGGCCGAGCCCCCTGAACCGGTCCTTCACCTTGAAACAATGTCTAAAGCTTCAAAAACCAATCAATCTGGTGACATTTCCACCATGCTGCTGGCCCCGGAGAGAGGGAAGAAGTCCGACCGCCCCCCCAAACTCACTCCCCAGAAATCCACTGAAGATAAGGGGTCGCTTGCCACCAAGGAGGACCTCCAGGCTTTTATGACCGACATCAAGTCGAAATTCAGGTCCTGCATGACCGAACTAACGTCCAGGCTGGAGCAAACGGAACAACGAGTCAGCAACATCGAAAGTAGGTTGGGGGAGTCGGAGGAGCTGGCTACGGATCACACTAATGCACTAACGAAGGTCCAGCGCTCTATCCTGACGCTAATGGACAGAACCGAAATCCTCGAGTTTAAGCAGGACGATTTGGAGAATCGCTCCCGGCGCAACAACCTCCGTATTCGTGGGGTCCCTTCCACGATTTCCGATAAGGAGCTTCCCGGATACGTAAGCCTCTTTTTTCAATCCCTGCGGCCAGACATGGATGAGCCACAGCTCCTGCTTGACCGCACTCACAGACTGCAGCCCCGCCGGGGATTGGACACAGAAACTCCTCCGGACGTCATTACAAGAATGCACTTCTACACCACTAAGGAAGCCATCTCGGTGATAGGCCGTTCCAAAGATGAACTCTCTTTCCAAGGCTCCCCATTGCAGATTTTTCAGGATCTCTACCCCTTGACCCTCCAAAAGCGCAGGTTGCTGCGCCCTCTCTCGCTCTTCTTGCGAGACCAAGAGATTCGCTACCGCTGGCTGTTCCCCACAGCGCTACAGTTTTCATATAAGGGCAATCCTCGCACCATTAGCCATATGGACGACGCAGCTGCCATCCTCCGTCCGGACTCTCCTGGGTCTACAGAACCACACTCCTCAAGCCAGACAAGCTTTGGTCAAGACGCCGCCTCACCCAAGCCAAAGCGGACCGCGTGGTCGAGAGTGCAGCGGAACCGCAAACCCAGATAGCGGGGGCTAGTAGCTCCGAAAGACATATAACGCAGGAACCACTGAAATACCCACAAGCTTACCGCGGACCCAATACGGTCCATACCCTCCTCCAGGGTGGATGTAATCTATTTTACCCCTGGAGAGACTCTCAATTACATTGGAGATGTCGCCCTGCGACGTCCAGGGTGGCCGGGGGAGTCACCGACCAATCAAATTCGGTCCCCCCGGTCACAGTTTGGCCCTCTCGTTGGAGGCCACTGTTGGAAGTTCTTGTCTCCCGTTGGAGACTTCCTTTAAAAACTTTCAGCCATTGGAAACCTTAATCCTGCATGTCCCTCACGGCTATGGCTGACTCAGCTCGCACCACTTCCCCCCCCCCCACCGCAGCAAGCGGACTCAGGGCTTCACCCCCAGCACCTAACTTTGAAGCTCACCGCTCTAAACATCAGAGGCTTGAACTCTCCCCCGAAGCGGAAATCCATCCTACACATGCTGCATAATGAGGGGACCTCTATCGCATTACTGCAAGAAACGCATCTACTCCAGACGGACTTCTCTCGCTTATGAAGCAAGCTCTCCCCCCTGCAATTCCTGGCCTCCGGAGGTACCAAGAAAGGAGGCACTGCGATTTTATTTGCAAGGACCCTGAAACCTCAGATCCTAGACTCGTTGAGTTGCCCCGAGGGCCGCTTCATAGCGGTCAAATGCTCAGTATTTAGTCAACTCTACAGCCTGGTCTCAGCTTACGCCCTGACTGAGCACCAGGAGGGCTTCTACCAGGACCTGAAGGATTCCCTCCTTCCATTCGTTGAGGGACAGGTGATCATTGGAGGCGACTTCAACGGGGTCCCGGACCCACTCAGAGATAGGTCTCACCCCTCGCCAGCTAGAGACCTGAAGCTGGCCAAGGCCCTACTCCACTTATTCCGTGCCCTGAACGTTGTTGACTCCTGGAGAGTGCTATCTCCTGAAGAGAGACTTCACCTTCTATTCATATGTTCATCGTACCTTCTCCAGGATCGACTTGATGCTGGTTTCCCCCCAGATTCTGTCCTTCACAAATAATGTTAAGATTGGCTCCTGGATCCTCTCAGACCATGCCCCGGTTTCACTCGCCTTGCGGGCTCACGACCCGGATCCACCTCCTCGCCGCCAGTGGAGCTTGTACGACCCCATCCTGGGAGACATGGCTATAAGAGATACGATTGCTACAACGATTAAAAACTTTTTCGCTGAAAACCCCGACGAAGACACCTCCCCGGCCAATACCTGGGATGCTATGAAGGCAGTACTTAGAGGGGAGTTGATTGCCCAAGGCGCCGCTTACCACAAACAAAAGCAGGCAGCACGGACTATCCTAGAAACGGAGGTCTGCGAGGCAGAGGCCGTTCACAAACGCAAAGGCTGGTCCCCGAAATCCTACAGGGCCCTGCGGATGGCGCGGCACAAACTCGAAGCGCATTATGCTGACGCTACAGCGAATCTGTTGACCAGAACCAAGCAATGGTACTACGTCCACAGCAACAAAGCCAACAAATTACTGGTCAGTAAACTGGTTAAGGAGAAGAGCAGGAATTTCATCCCAGGCCTGCGTGATGCGCAAGGAAGGACCCATCACTCGGAAGATGAGAAATTACGGTTGGCGACAGCCCACCAGTTGGAGATAATGACCACGACCCCGCGAGACCCAGATCTTCAGCGCGCCTACATTCAGGAAGCCTCGCTTCTGCCCCACAATCCGGAGGTGAGAGTGGAACTGGAGTCCCCGATTACTATCGAGGAAGTGGAGGAAGCTATCAAAGGCCTAAAGCCGAGGGCTCCTGGCCCTTGCGGGTTCTCCACACGCTTCTATAAACTCTTCCGCCCTCAACTGGTGGCCCCCATGACCCGCCTCTTCAACTCGTTCGCGGTCTCCGGCACCAACACCCAATCGATGCAGGAATCTATCACCATTTTAATTCTTAAACCTGGAAAAGACCCCCTTGAAAATAGCTCTTATAGACCAATCTCCTTGTTGAACTTGGACGCTAACATCTACTCCAAAGTCCTGGCCAACCACCTTGCCCCAATCCTCCCGAGCATTATAGATCCGGACCAGACGGTGTTCATCCTCCACAGATCAACGAAGGACAACATCAGCAGGGATCTAGATCTAATAGAAGTCACTGCCCAGGGTTCCCAGCAATTAGCCCTGATCGCCCTGGGCGCAACTAAAGCCTTTGATAAAATAGACTGGCCTTACCTCTCTTTCGCCTTAACGGCCTTTGGCTTTGGACCAACATTCATGTGGATGGCCCTGGCGAACTACCAGACCCTGAGGACCCAGCTGAGAGTCAACGGCCGCATGTCGGATCCGATCTCCCTCACATGCGGCACGCGACAGGGATGTCCGATATCTCCCCTGCTCTTCGCGTTGTCCATGGAGCCGTTGGCCCAGCGAGTTCGCCAGAACCCCTCATCTCCGGCCCGAAGATCAGCACGACCCAACACAAGATTGCCCTCTACGCAGACGATGTGCTGCTGACCATCACAAACATCAAAGATTCTATGACGGCGGCCCTAGCAGAGATCCAGACTTTTGGGGACCTTTCGGGTTTCGCTATCAACTTCCACAAGTCAGTTGCCCTCGGTGTGGGACTGTCCCCAGGCGAGAGAGAAGCCTTGCAGAATCCTATCCCGCTCCAATGGAATACTCACGCGATCCCTTATCTGGGTGTCCAGATCCCCGCTGACCCTGCGAAGATCTACCAGGCCAACTTTCCCCCACTCTTTGCGGAACTAGAGAAGGACCTAGCCCGTTGGCAGACACAGGAAATCTCGCTTTTGGGGCGCATTACGGCAAGCAAAATGAACCTTCTCCCCCGATTCCTCTACTTATGCACTGCCCTTCCAACCACGATCCCCCTTCCCCCTCTGCAGCGGCTCCAGAGGAAAATCATTGGCTTTATATGGAAAGGCAAGAAAGCCCGGATTCCCCAGAGAACAATGATGTCCAGTACGAAACTGGGAGGGTTGGGAGTCCCGGACCTCTGGAAATATCACATTGCAGCACAATTGGCCCAATTTCAAGCTTAGGACCTCGCCTCCAATCGCCCGAAATGGGTGGAAATTGAACAATCTCGCCTTCCTCTTCCCCTTCGCTTCCTCCCGTTCATTCCCACTATTCTTAGACGCAACTGGCCAGGGATACTGACTGACACTAAGCAGACCTTGAAAGCATGGGAATGGGCCCGCAGGTGTGGAGGCATCCCTGGATCCCTTAGCGCAGCCTCCCTGATTTTTCTTAACCCCGCCTTCACCCTGGGAGCCCACCCGCAAAACTTCAGGAACTGGGTGGCGGGAGGCCTCAAAACTTTGGGGCAGCTCTTTGAGAACGATGCTCCTCTCACCTTTGAACGATGCATATCGATTTTCCAGCTTGCAAAGACGGACAGATTCTCTTATGCCCAACTAAGGCATTGGTGCACTCATCCCCAGACTCGAGCCGCTGCAATCAGACCCCTGGCCCCCTTAGAACTTATGATTAAGGACCTGCCGGCCCGGGGTAAAATCTCAGCCCTATACAAACTCTTGCAGGATGACCCCCTACTCTTCAGGCCCTCCTATATGGCCCAATGGGAATCGGACCTGGGTCGACCACACATGGATAGACGTTTGGACGAGAACACGTACGACATCCCGATGCATTACCAATCGGGAATACGCTCATAAACTCTTGTTGCGCTGGTATTACCCCCCCTTACGCCTCCATCATTTCCAGCGAACCCTGGACCCCCAATGCTGGCACCAGTGTGGCTCTATAGGTTCCTACTTCCACATGTGGTGGACTTGCCCTAGAGTGAAAGAATTCTAGACTCAATGCCTGGCCATTATCCGAGAGATGACCCAGATGGAGATCCCCCTGACGCCTGAACAGGTCCTCTTGGGGATCCCACTTCAGGACTCGTATACGAGAACAAGGAGAAGAGCAGCACTGGTCTCCCAGCTGTTACTGGCTGCCAAAATCACAGTGGCTCGCACTTGGAAGTCTGCAGAAGGCCCGCTGATAATTCTCTGGTGGCTTAAACTATGGGATATCTTAAAAGCCAAAAAAGTCACGGCAGCCAAAGCGGGTCTGCTTCACCGACTCACTGACATGTGGGCCCCAGTTTTGGACTATGACCGGAATTACCCGGCCTTGACTTTTAAACCCCGCCTGATCGCCCGGGCCCTCTCCCCCTCGGAGGGGGGTTCCCAACTCGCTCAGGCCGAATGAGACTTCCTCTGCCGCTGACGCGGGATCCTGTGGGGGTGGGGAGGGAAGGGAATTTGAATCTATTTTGTTTGATTTGCCTGTGGGACTTACATGCCATTATTGTCTTGTTTCCTCTGTGCTGTGTTATAAATAAACAAATAAAAAAAAAACAAGGGGATCCCTCCCAAAGGAAAATGGGTCCCAAAAGACCCTGAGTGGGACAGGATAGGTATGGAGACAGACCCAGAACCAGAAACGATTAAAACCCAAACATGTGAGCCAGACAGAAGTGAAACGGAAGGGGTGTCCTTTCTCCAACAAGGTTCTGAAAACTGTTGCCAGGTAACAGGTGACAGCCAAGGAGCTGGGGAAAATGAGGACTCCCCAGCAACTCCCATTGCAAGTTGCAACATTTTTTTTTACAGATTCCCGAACTCTGACACAGAAAATTGCCCAAGATCACACAGTGTCAGTGTTCAATGTTAAGAAAATGACTGCTGGGCTGTCAAATAACTCATACTTGATTTGCACCTTGGAGGAGAAAGGAGGTCAATGTTGGTAGCCACTGGATCCCAAGCCACCCTACTGTCAAAAAGGGCTTTTGACCAACTAAAATCAGGACAGGGGGAGGGCCACCAAATTCTACTCACACCACTTCCCAGACAACTCCAAAATTACGACAAGAATGATATTTCCATTGAAGGGACTGTGAATCTGGAGATACAAATTGGATGGCACCGGCTGAAACATCCACTGATAGTGGTGACTCCAGGGGGCACACCTTATTTACCAGGGAAAGATCTCCAGAGGAGGTTATCACCTCTGATCGACAGTGTAAACAAGATCCTCTGGACTCAGACTAACCGCCCTCTCAACTTAAAAGTGAATACCAATTATGTAAGCCTGAATGGTACCTGTCATGTAATTGATCAACATTCTGAGAATGTAGAGTTACATTTCAAGAATAACCAAATCCCAGACATCACTGTCATCTCTATAGGAGAACAAAACTGGTGATGGGAACCCTTCTCCATTCTTAAAAATCAACCTTCCTCCCAGTTTTAAGTGGCAATCCACACTCGAAGGGAACACCCTAAAATTGTACACAAGTCCAAAATCAGAAGAAACATAACATTGAGTCCAGTGAAACCAGACAAGGAAGAACCTGCTCAAAGTCTGACAGACATTCAGAAAAAGGGTGAACCATTGTTTTTCCCCATTCCGTTAAATGAGGGGGAGGAGCATTTGCATCGCCAGAGTATGCCTGAATAATGGAAGGAGCTTCAACGGCGAAGAATTATTCAGGAAACTCCCAAAAAATCAGGCCATTCCCACATTTTAATTGATTGACAAATGGGAAGTAGGTCTGGAAACCCCAAATTCCAAACATCTCCTGCCTAGCAGTTATATGCTAAAAAAAATGTCCACTGGCAACACAAGTATAGACCATAATTGTTGGTTTGTGAGGCATGTTCCTTCTGCCTTTTGTCTGGGAAGTGACATTCTCAACCGATTTGCAATCAATTTGGATCTAATTAATCATAAAGCCTGGTCCTGACTGGGGGGTAACCCAATGGACTCTGACAACAGTGAAAAAGCATTCCGGTCAGCTCAATTGCTGCCTTATGAGGTTGAAGTTCAAGTGCGACAAGAGGTTACCATCCCAGGACAGGTGCAACAGTTTACTCTACCCTAAGCGAGGACAAAACCTCAAACATCAGGACACATATATAAATCTAAATTCCCATCTCCAGCAAGGTTTATATTTAAATCCAACACCTAGTAGACCTAGTACACAACACCATCCGAATATTGGTGGAAAACAGCGAGCCTGAAGTATCACTTTGGGCACCGACACCTTTATTGGAATGACGATTAATGCCCAACATTATTCTATTGATTTAGGTAATGAAATCATGGGACCAATCCCAAACGACAGTTTCAACATCAGCGACGGTATTCCTACAGAATTTTTTTTTACTAAGCATGGAGGGAATTTCCTGGTGTACTCTTTCTGCCCTCACGATGTGGAAGAGGTGATCTGTGACATTAGGAGGGAGGAAGTAGTGTTCAGAGTCAAGGACCACTACCTCGAATCCCCTGTCCAAGTCAACACCATCAAAAGAGATCTCCCCACCCAACTACAGTCTACCACTAAATTGCCAAACCTGAGGTCTTTCCAGGTTTCAAGCAGATGGTCGAGGAAAGGGTCAATCTTGCTGATGCCTGTGAGACCGAGGAGCAAAGGCAAAAGCTAAAACAGGTCTACTTGGAATTCCAGGATATCTTTTCAGTGAACTCATACGACTGTGGACGCACTTTCATTCATTCAACCACCATTCCCACGGACCCTGAGATGGCTTTAGTATTTGTGAAACAATACCAGTTACCTCTCTCATCCATGGAGTCACTCACAGAGGTTATTAAGAATTTAGAATCCCGTAGGATAATTTGTCCGATCCACAGTAGCTTCAACAACCCAGTACTGGGGATACTCAAACCAAATGGCTAATGGAGACTTTGTGCAGACCTGAGAGAGTTGAACAAACGGGTCCACATGTCAAGATGGCCCTTTCCCTACATCGATCAGGGACTGGCCCAGATCCAAGGGTCAATGGTGTACACCGCCATTGACCTGACCAACAGTTACTGGACAGTACCCGTGAGTAGGGAAGACCAGTACAAGCTTGTCTTTACCTCCAGGGGGCAACAGTACACGTGGACCCGAACCCCCTTTGGCTACATAAAGTCTGACAATGAGTTCAACATCTTCTTACATAAGGCCATGCCCGATTTGGGCGAAAGGGAAAACCTGGCCAATGTGGATGATGTTTTGATCAAGAGCTCAATGGTGGAGGAACATATAGCATAAATCTGCTGTGTTCTAACCCAGTTGCAGAAGGCTGTAGCAAAACTGTCCTTTCAGAATGCACAGTGGTGTAAGACCCGAGTGAACTTCTTAGGGCACGGGATCACACCTGAGGGTATTAATCCCCAGGCGAAGAAGGTGGGAGCCTTATTGAAATTAAAAGACCCTACCACTCTGTGAGAATTAAGAAGCCTTCTTGGACTTACTAATTATAGTCAAAAGTTCATTGAAGACTATGCAGAGGTCACTCGACCCTTGGTCCATTTATTAAAGGCCAGAGTCAAGTGGGAGTGGGGTCCAGAACAATCCGAGGCAGTTAAACAACTGAAAAAAAGCCTTTCCGAGGCTCTTTATTTGGCTTACCCAATAAAGAACAAGGAGTTGCGGGGCGCTGTTGAGCAGCCGACAAAATGGCTGCCTAGCTTTTCAGCTCTGCGTGCTGCCGCTTTGCATCTGCTTCCATCTGCGGTTTGCTACTCTACCCCGTCTCCAGATTTGGCTCCCACACTGCTGACACTTGGGGCCACCTGCCTGTGAAATCTGGCCCCGAATCGGACCTTTTAACCCTGTATTCGGCCGCCGGCGCTGCCCCCGCGTGGGGCCGAGCTGCGCCGTCGCGCTCTCGGTGAACGTGGCAGCTGACGGCCCAGCGGTTCGCCACTCGTCCGGCTCTCCATCTGACCCCTGCGCCCAGCTGTCTTGTGGCCGGAACCGGGCTTGATACGCGGGGGCCGCCTATGCTGCCTGCGCCGACGCGCGGGGACGGATCCAACGTGGAAATCCGGCGCCTGACATCTGGTACGCCTGGCGGCCGACCGCGGCCCGTGCGCCGCCTTTGCCTGGCTCTACCCCTGATGCCTCTGTGATATCGCGGCACGCCCCGGAGACAACGCTCCCTCTGCGCCTACCGGCCCGGAGGCCTCTCTGGCCGCCTCTGCGGACAGGACCATCGGCTGCGTGTGATGAGACTCTGCTGAAGACGCCACTATCCTGATCCTGCTCACGGATGTGAGCCGAGCCTGAGGTGAGGGGTTGGGGAGGCCGTTGTGTGCTGTATTTTTCTGCAAACCCCCCTGGATCAATCTGACTGCTGCCCTAAGATCCGCGCTGTGCCCCAGTAGGGCGAACCCCTTTGGCCACCACCCCCGGCGCTTGGATTTCTGGCTCAGGGACATTTATTATCCTTACGGTTCTGTGGCCCGTTGCTACCCCACCACCAAGAGTGCAGCCCTTTCCATCTTGTCACTGCGCCGCCCCGCTTCAGGGTACACGATACCTACACGAGCCTAACCACTTTCAATACCCTATACCACACGCCACACACGATGTCCAATAGGTCCAGGAACACTGGTAAGACAGGGGCCATGGACAAATTTGCGAAAGCCGCCCCGAGGCCCGATTCGGCCCATACATCTTGCGACCAGATCGAAGTACCACTCCCTGCAGAAGGCCCCCCCACGGACCTGACGGTCATCATGGAGTCAATGGCTAGAAACCTTGCAGCTTTCCATGAGAAGCTAGATGACATCAATGCAAATGTGGCCTCTCTCAGGACCAAACTAGACCAGCAAGGGACGCGAATCACCGAAACTGAAAACAGGATCAGTTCCAATGAGGACAATATAACCACACTGCAGAGCACGGTATCCACCCTTGTCTCGGACATGAAACTGGTGAAGGTCAAATGTGATGACCTAGAATCTAGATCACGGAGGAACAATATACGCATTATTGGGGTCCCGGAAAATGCGCTGAAGGGTTGACTTGAACTGGCTGTCGAGAACCTTTTGAAAGACCTGTTGGGCAACCCGGATATGTCCCCCTTCTTCACCATCGAAAGGGCCCATAGGGCACTGACCCCACGTCCCAAACCGGGAGACTTTCCGAGGCCCATTGTTGCTAAAATTCTGAGTTTTAGGGACCGGGATCAAATCCTCCGCCTCGCGCGGGAGAAGGGTGAGCTCAGATTGGACTCGCAAGTGATCCGAATCTTCCCTGACTTCTCAATCGCAGTTCAGCAGGAGCGTCGCCAATTTCTTGGAGTCAAGAAACTGCTCAGGGAGAGAAGCATTCCATACGCCATCCTATTCCCTGCCCGCCTAAAGTTCACATTTAACAGCAAACTTTACTTCTTTACGGTGCCCTCGGAAGCGGTGAAATTCATAGAGGCACACATTCCCCCTCATCCACCTGCTGGAGATGTGGGGGAGAATGACTGAACCTGGTCCGAAACTTGCTCTCCTTGATCGTCGTTTGCTCATGCGGGCTGACGGCTCCACTATCCACCGGCCTCCCCCACAACTACCTTGCTGTTATATTTTCCATGCCCTCCGAGCTGTACTCACTGTACCTAAACCTTCAGATACGCACTGTCAATTTTTCATGTTGTTGAACCACTCATCGTGATTATGCTGACTTCCTGTCTTCGTTGAATGTTGCGTTTCTCTGTTGTATACTGGGGCCGACACGGCTGCATACAGATGCTGCGTCAGGCATTACTAAACCGCGAACACTGTTTAATTTCTCACAGACACCCTTGGGTCCCAAGCGTGCTAGCACACGGCAATAGCGCACCCCACTGCGATTGCACTGCATCTTATACTTTTGTTTTGGTTTTGCCCCTGTTGGGCTCTTGCACAGGCTGGATCATGTTGGGGCCGATCCGACTGTGCGTTGTTTGGGGTGGGTGGGGTGTACACTGCTAATCTTGGGTTGGTGGTGAGGGTGGGGGGGGAATACTGGGTGTTATCTATAAAGGCACACGAGGTTGCATGGGGCGAGCACTAATGGGCCGCGATCGCGAATTTATCTTCAAGCTTCCGGGCATACACCATTGTTGGATCCTAGATGTTCATTGAGAATACGTGTTACATAATGGGGTATCAGTTGCTGCGATGGCTACCGTCATAATGTCATGGAATGTCCGTGGGGTAAGCAATCACACCAAGGCACGTAAAATCATGGCTTATGCCAACAGACATAGCTGCAAAATACTGCTCCTACAGGAGACACACTCCAATGGCCACATTCCTAGAACCATGGCCCCAGCATGGGGACCTGCTAGATTTTTTACCTCTTACTCCACTCAATCAAGGGGGGTTCTAACCATGATTCATAAATCCATTAAGTTTACATTGCACAAAAATTACACTGACCCCGAGGGACGTTATATTGTACTGCACTGTACCTTGGCCAACAAAGAATATCTACTTGTCAACACCTATTGCCCCAATGTGGACTCTCCCGATTTTTTTGACAAGATCACCACTATACTGCTGGGATATGTGGGCACACCGATCCTTTGGGGGGGAGATTTAAACCTTATCCTTGATACGGCCCTATCATTGTTGTTGGCCTGATGAGGCAACTGCACAGTTGGGGGTTGTACACTGGGGGGAGGGGGGATTGTTGGGTGTTCACTGGGGGGAGGGTGGGATTGTTGGAGGGAAAATAAATCACGTTACAAAAAACACAATGCATGGACAGTAGTGATTGTAACAAATGCAATTTGATGTTGAAGTGACATGTTCACGATTTACCCATTACCCATTTCTAATGGAATCCATCAATCAATCCCTGTCTGGCCAACCTCCCTTCCCTCTGCCCAACCCTTTGTGCATGTGCAACACCTTCTGGCACTTCATCGCCCTCACTACCATCATCAGGTGGCTGCACATGTGCATCAGGGGGCAGTGGCATATTTCTGCGACAACAGATGTTGTGCAGCATGGCACATGTCAGTACAATTTTTCAAGCTTTTTCTGGTGCATACATCATTGACCCTCCCGTGCGGTCGAGGCACCGAAAGCGTGCCTTCAGCAATCCAAATGCCCTCTCCACGCAGATCCGTGTACGGGCATGGCCAAGGTTGTATGCCCACTCCGCCGCTGTGTGTGGGTGACGCACAGGGGTCATGAGCCACGTGTACTGGGGATATCCAGAATCACCTGCAGGGGAGAGTAAGCCGGTATGGGGACAAGGTAAGTCCAGTGGGTGTACAGAGCCCTGTCATCAGTGTGATTTTGCCATATTTGGCATGTGGCCTATAACATTGTGGAGTGTTCTGTCCTACGGGCACGATTGAATAAATGGGGTACTCTCCACTTGGTACGCCTATGTTTCTGTATGTAACAGTACTCATTCACTTGTCGCAGAATGAGGGGGCCCTTCCATCTACTTCTGCTTGACAGAAGTGGCTGCCTCATGTGTCATTGCAAATCCATTTGGCTGCAGTTGCATTTGCTGCTCTTCACTATTCTGTACTGTTCTCCATGCATTTCCATGGCCATTTTGGGGACAGTGTCTGTGGGATGTGCATTGTCATTACTCGGCCTACTTATTTGTGGGGCATTCGTGGATGTGCCAGCTCATGGTTTGGAATTACATTACTGTCGGTTGGCCAGGGTGGGATATCTGGACTGTGTCAGTGTTGTGAGCCATGGTGTTACTCACACAGGAGGCTTTGTTGTGGTGGTGATTCCATATGTCACCGTGCCGCAACATGTCTTACATCCTGCATGGGTGTGTTCTGCTCTGTAGGACATGTCCAAGGTTCATCGTGCAAGGTGCTTGAATGTGTATGCTGCTGTGATGCTGCTGACTATTTGGAATGATGGATTCTGTGACAGGCACCATCAGTTGTGGATTGACATGCTTTGTGGGATACATTTGTACTCACCCAGGGGCCATGTGTTTTGGCCTCGGTGCCTTTCCATGTACGCTGGCAGGGTACTGTTGCGTAGGACCATGGAGTCGTGGGTGGATCCTGGGTAGCGGGAACAGCAGTGGCTGAAAGTGAGGTCAGGGCCACATGTCATCTGCACGTTGAGGGAATGGTACTGTTTACGGTTTCTGTAGGCAGCCTCATGTGCCTGGGGTGGTACAAGTGCCACATGTGTGCAGTCCAGGGCTGCTATTACATTCGGCACTTGCGTAATGGCATGGAATTGACCCTTAAACTGGTGCACCTGTGCCTGTGTGGCTGGCAATGCAATGTGTTTGCTCACATGATTCAACAGTGCATCAGGCACCTGTCCCAGCATGGCACTGAATGTGTACTGGGCCATTTCATGCATCATGGCAACGGTATGTTGGTAGCTGCCAGTCCCAAGTAATTGAAGCACAGACACGAGCTTCACTAGGGGAGGTACTGCCGTGCTGGTGGCTATGCGGCTGCATATGTCACCCTGGATTGTGTCCAGCAACTGGGTCATGGTTGCCCTGTCCAGCTGATATTCTGTCACCAACTGACCATCAGTTAGGGCCCAGGGTGTTGGCCTGACCCTGGGGATGGCTGGCCGTCTTGCTGGTGCTGCTCTCCTCCTCCTTCTCATCCCCACTGTCCCCTGCACTCCCAGGGACCTGGCCTGGTTGACTGGCCTCTGTAGCTCCAGACGCAGCTGGTAGAAGTCAACATCAAGGCTCTCGGCTCCAAATGGCAGCATGGTGTTGGGGAGGGTGTGTTGTGCATAGGTGGGTCCTTTGTAGGCCTCTGATTTGCATTGCTTCCACCTGGGCCCTCATTGCTGTCTCCTCCCTGCTCCTGCTGGTGTAATGGGGTTGGGGAGGGTGTGTTGTGCATGGGTGGGTCCTTTGTAGGCCTCTGATTTGCATTGCTTCCACCTGGGCCCTCATTGCTGTCTCCTCCCTGCTGGTGTAATGGGGTTGGGGAGGGTGTGTTGTGCATGGGTGGGTCCTTTGTAGGCCTCTGATTTGCATTGCTTCCACCTGGGCCCTCATTGCTGTCTCCTCCCTGCTCCTGCTGGTGTAATGGGGTTGGGGAGGGTGTGTTGTGCATGGGTGGGTCCTTTGTAGGCCTCTGATTTGCATTGCTTCCACCTGGGCCCTTATTGCTGTGGCCTGTGTTCTGTTACCTCCAGTTTTTTGCTGGAGGTATTTTCGGCAGATTATCCGCCGCTTTTCTGGCACTAATAGCGCTTACGCCGGACTCGTGATTGATCATGTATTAGCGCGAATGGTTCCTGGCGCTGTTATGGGCGGCGCTTGTACAGCCGGCTGTCCTTGCGCCGGCTGTTATTGCGCCGGCGGTATTTGGAGTCGTGATCCGACAGCCCCTTAAAATCGGCGCTAAGAGCGTTACCGCCAATTTTAAGGGTTACCGCCCAAGTCGTGATGAGGCCCAATGTCTTTTTAAACAAATATTCGGTTCACTTTCACCGATGAACTCAGGTCCACCTTCCTCTGAAGGCAGTTCTGGCTTCCCTCGATCGGGCGCAAGCCTTGAAAATGCTAGCATCACACTTGTTACTTTGCAATCTTTCACGCTTTCACTTCAAAGTACTTGCCAGTTCAACACAGAGACTTCCGATAGGCAATCGCGTCTCGCTGGGTCACTCTGTTACATTGTATCAAGTTTGTTTACCTTCCACAGCCAGGCTTCTCTGTCTGAGGGCCGCCATCCTGCGCGCAACCCACAATATTGTATAGAGTTCAGAGGTTTGTACCTTCTTCCTCTCCCAAGGCCTTTTGGTATCTGCAGTTCTTAGTTAGCATCACAGGGCTAAACATTCCTTAGGTTAGCTTTATACTTCATTTCACCTTTTTGTCAAAGGCTTTCAACTGTACAAGAGAGCTTGTACCCTTCACTTTACCCTTGTATGACAACTGACTATTCTACAACTTTCTCAGTTTCTTTCGTGGCTTCTCTCACACGCGCAATCTCTGCATTCTTCATTCTTGCTACAATGTGCTTTCGCTCGCAGTTTCTCGACAACCCAATGAGCACTTCAAACGTTAATGTCCTTTTCATTCATCAACACAAGCCGTTCTCCCATTTCACTCACCAGCAGCGGCTGAAACAGTTTATCAAGACGCGCCTAGTCAAGGCTTTTGGCCCAACGCGAGTAGCCTCCTTTCAGGTCCTCAGAAGCACATGAAGGAGGTAGCGTTGAGAACTTCTGCAGTAGCAGGGAGTTGCCCTTTTGGGATTCTGCAGCCACCTTTACCCCGCAGCTGGTAGGACCTCACCCTTTTATTCGCTCCTAGTTCTGTCTGCTCTGCTTCCATGGTTGCATCATCTTCCTGGGATTTCCTGCCCTTCCGTTCTGTTGATCTTGCTCACTTCGGTTGCCCTTCTCGCCTTGCTCTCCGGGTGTTTTCATGCTCTGTTTTTTATCCCAGTGGGGAAAAGTAACAGGATTCAGGTGTGAGTCATAAAGGTTATGTGCCTCACTCAGCCGGACCCTGATGTTGAGACATGTCAAACGGACTGGCTGTGTGTGAGTCTGTCTTTCCCTGAAGCGCTTTGTCCATGCTGCAGAGTATGTGTAGGAAAGGAGGGGGGGGCTAAAGTTGCTAGATAGTAAGTACATGGACTGAGGGTGTTCTACAGGAAAATTGGGACAGGGGTACCGTGTCTCTCCTCTGGGTGTCCCACTCCTACTGCCCAGGGATTCCTCATCCAGGCGATCCTGCCCCAACACCCTCTCATGAAACATGTCATACAACCATTGGAGGGAGAGAAGTTTACCCTTGAAGTAAATCCTCATGTTATAATTCTTAGAATCAAACTGCAAATTGTGACCAAGTCTGCTTTTCCCATACAGCATGAAAATATTTTTTTACCAGCGACCTTTGTCAAATTTAAAAAGGATACCAGATTAGAGTCTAAAACAGTATAGTAAGTTGAATTTGGTGGTAAAAGCAGAAACAGATTTAACTTCAACTCCCTCCTTTTCCAACACTAAATCCAGTCTTAGGAGACTTGCCCGGGCGCCTGCCAATCTGGCAGAATTACCCAAACCAATAGAAGTAGATTCAACCCCAGAAGCAGAGGAAATAACTCTTTTATACCAGCAAGAGGGTGAAGACTTTAGTAGAGATCAAGTTGAACCAGATACATCCTTTTTAGAGAGAGGAAGCTTACTCAGATGATAAGGAAATGTCCACTCTAGAGACTCTCCTAGCCCAGTTCGCTGCCCATCAGATATGGGCAGAGGAAAGGTTTCAGAAAGGGTTGGATCAGAAAGGGTTGGATCAAATTGCTGACACATCACAAAGACCTAGAATACCACAAAGGATAATAATATAATAATAATAATAATTATATATGGATGTTGCAGCCATATAGAGCTGGGGTCAGCCCTAGGGAAATCTTTTTAACTTCAAGCATCTGTATAATCAGTGTCAAGAACTTGATCGCTAGGACGCTGCTTACCAGATCCTGGTTGTGAAGAACCTTTTGCTTTCTTCTTGTAGGCACTGGATCGCCGGCTGTCCAGGATGAACCAGGTGTCAATGCAGGCAGGAGATTCAGAATCCTTCCAGGTGATGGTAACCTAGGCAAGGTCAGGGAATGGTTCCCCCACACCATGGGCTATGCTGCTTCCCGGAATTAACGTGGTGCAAAGGCAGTAGAGCTGTGAAGGTCCCACTCGGCCGGGAAGTGCTTGTAGATGATGGCATACAGTCAGAGGAGCCACCTGCTGGCCGAGGTTTCAGAGACAGAAAGGAATCGAGAGGAGTGAAGGCAGGGCAGGGCAGAAGATCAAAAACTGGAAGGTAGTCAATGAAAGCAAATAGGGCAAATAACTAGTTGAAGGCAGGCAGATTGCAGGAAGCAAAGAAGAAAACAAGCCTGAAGACAAGGAGCAGGGAGAGGCAAGGAAACTGGCCTAGCCCATAGGAGCGTTAAGACACACTGAGCAGAGTCACTGTCAACCTTAAATGGTGTGCAGAGCTCATCCGGTGTCAGTGGTTGCCTAGGAGACCGGGATGCAGCAGGCTGGGAACTGAGTCATGTTACCCCGAGCCTTGAAGACTGCGCCGTGATGTAGGCATGGCACGGTCCTGACCCCAGAAACATCCTGCATGACCGTGGCACCACTGCAGAGCATGCCACCAGTGCCCCCTGTGATCATAGGCATCCCAGGAACCCTGAATGCCGATGCACCCGCCCTCACCACCAGGTGTACAACCGCCAAGAGTTAACATGAACGTGGTACAGGTGGCGTGAACGGCAGCTATGGCAAAGTGTAACACTCTGCCCCTCGGGGGTCTCAGGAGAACAGGCTTTCAGGGGAACCAAAGGTGAAATAACCGGACCAGGCATGGTGCATGGACCGGGGATGCTGGCTCCCAGGTACGGTCAGCTGGGGCATAGCCTTCCCAGTCAACCAAATAGCACAGGCGGCCCCTACGAAAACAGGAATCATAAATGGAGTGAACCATGTTCTCTGGAAAACCATTGACATCCACAGGAGCAGGCCGGGCAGGCAGAGGTCCGTAAGGATCAGACACAAAAGGCTTCAATTAGGAGACGTGAAACACAGGATGTATGCGCCAAGCAGCAGCCAACTGGAGTTTGTAGGCCACCAATGAAATCTTCTTCAGAACTGAAAAAGGGCCAAATGCTTGGGAGCCAATTTGACTGGTAGGTAAGGCAAGGGTAGATTTCTAAACGACAACCAAACTCGGTCCCCTGTTTGGTACAGTGTTTCCAGGTGGCAGCGTTTGTCTGCTTGCTGTTTGATACAGGCTTTGGTGACTTGCAGGATGGAGTACGTGAGCAGATGAATCAGTTGAATGTGTCGCACCATGGCATCTGCCGAGCATACCGGACTATCTGTGATAAATTCCATGGGAGATAGACGGGGATGTTGACCATGAGTTACTAGAAAGGGTGGCTTCTGGATAGAAGAAGGCCAGGAATTGTTGTAGGCAAACTCTGCCATGTCCAAACAAGAAGACCAATTGAGTGGGAGTGGCATAGCAACGGAGGTATTGGTCAAGTGTCATTCTCTCAGTTTGCCTGTTAGTCTGGGGATGATAGCGTGAACTGAGTACCTTCTGTATCTTCAGATGTGTTGTGTCCAAAAATGGGCGATAAACTGTGACCCACGGTCTGATATGATCTTGGAGGGTAAACCATGTAGACGATAGACCTTGTGGAGAAACACGTTGGCCATTTGTGTGGCTATGGGCAAGCCCTTCATGGGTACAAAATGGGCCAATTTCAAAAAGCAGTCGACTACCACCATTGTGCAGGTGTTGTTATTGGATTTGGGGAGTGCCACGATGAAGTCTACTGCAATGATATGCCAAGGTCTGGGTGGTTTTACAGTCGGTTGTAGCAGGCCAATTGCTCTCATGCATGAAGATTTAGATTCAGCGCACGCCGGGCAGGTCTCAACATTGGTGGTGACCAGTTTGTTTAATCTGGGCAACCAAAAGGTTTGGGAGACCATTTCCAAACTGGTCTTTAGACCCCTATGTTCGGCCTGTGGTGCATCGTGGCACCCAACTAGCATCTGTTTCCATAGGTTGGGAGTGGGTACAAACAAACACTTACGGTAGAATGTTAAACCATCCTTGCTATGTATGTCCTGCTGTTTCAGAAGACTGGGTACTGCGTATGGGATTGGCAGTCATGGCGGAACGGACGTGATTGAAAAAGTATTGACTAAGGCCCACGAAATGCTTTTGATGCAGAATGGCTGCAGGGTACTCTCCAGGAGTACTGTTAGCGCCCAGAGATCTGCATAAGGCATCAGCATGATGTTGGAGGTACCGGAGATGTTGGTAAGGACAAAGTCGTATTGCGAGAAAAGGAAAGCCCACTGGGCCTGTCGGCTGTTACGGCATGGCAGGGATTGCAGATGCTGATGGTTACAGTGATCGGTACGAACAGTCAAGGTGTATTGTGATCCTTATACATGATGTCTCCATTGTTCAAAGGCTCCTTTAATGGCCAAGAGTTCCTTCTCAATCACTGAGTAATTGACTTCGGTGGAGGTTAATTTGTGGGAGTAGAAAGCGATGGGATGTTCTACCAAGGATTGGACATCCGTTTGTACTAATAATGCCCCTATAGCCCTGGCAGAAGCATCAGCTTCGATGTAATAAGGGGGAGCATCATCTGGATGACGGAGAATGGGAGTAGACAAAGACCCTCTTCAACTTCTGGAAGGCTGATTCAGCTGGTGGACCCCACTGAAAAGCCTGATTAGTACGTAACACTTGAGTTATGTCCAAGGATAACTGGGTGAAGTTGGCAACGAAATCCCAGTTATAGTTTGCCAAACCCAAGAAGCGTTGTGCCACTTTACAGTTTTTGGGTCTTTGCCAATCCTTAATGGCTTGAACCTTGCTTCCATCCATCTGAATACCACGATTACTGATGGTGTGTCCCAGGAAGTCTATCTTCTGCTGGTGGAACAAGCACTTGGTGGGTTTAGCATATACATGATTGAATTCCAAACGCTGTATAACCCGAGCCACATGCTTCTGGTAAGAGGGATATGGAGCAGTCAAAAGGTCGGTGTGGCAGAAGAGGAATGTCTTTGTGTTCAGCGAAGACTCTTTCATATTCTGAGTACACTGCAGTGACTCCAGGAATGGTACACACATTGGATGTGGCATTGTTGGAAGCAAGTAACGTGGAAGACATGCAAGTAGCCCCAGACTTTTGGGCACAACACTGAGTAGTGCATGTATCTGATCTGAAAATTATGGTATTTGTGGTCCATTTGATGAACGGATTATGGTAGGTTAATTGTTACGCTCACCTGGTCTCTGCGGGGACGTTGAGGCACGTTTGCAGCTCTCCCTGGAAGTGGATTCCCCTTGTCAGGTTTCTTCCCCTGCTCATATGCTGAAGGTAAGTGTCTTATGGCTTTTAAAAAATTGCGATGTTGATTCTTGATCATAGTCCGTGTCTCTTAATAATGTCTTTCCTTCGCTTTTTCTCAACAGATGGAATACGGACAAAAGGTAGTTACGGTGCATAAAGCAAGGCCAAATGGGAAGAAAATGGAGTCCACGATGCCCCGACAGAAGGTGAGTGTTGGTTTAAGGTTAAGCGCAAGGATTTGTCAAAGCACGACCTTAAATGTAATGTCTTAGCAAATTCTAACCTTGTCTTCTCTTTTTCTCTTGCAGGTGCCGTTTTCAGATGGATTGCTCTTGGTGTCACAACGTCGGGCTGGAGCGCTGCTTTCCGTAGGTCCGAAGATGGATGATGGATGCCAGAGTCAAAGATGATGCGTTCCGAAGAAAGCAGATTCCAAGGTAAGTGCAGGGACTGGTAGATGGAAACAAGGTAAGATGCGCTCAGGCTGGTAGCTGGTAGCAAGGTAAGATGCGCTCAGGCGGCGGTGAGCGTTAGGCTGCAATAGCAGAATAACGGAAAGCGCGTGCATGAGGGCTGAGCGTGCTTATATAGCCTAGGTCTGGCCACGCCCATTAGCCTTGACTCACCGGCCCCACCCTGCCACTCCTAAGGGATGCTTACACGTGCAGTCTGTCTCTACACAGCAGCCACGCCCAATCGAATGCACGTGGAGCCTCTGCAGGAAAAACAAAGTATTTGCACCAAATAAAAATGTGCTAGTGCACATTTAATCATGAGCCTGGCACCCAAGGCGCCAGGACTGAGTCCAGCTGGGCCCTCCATGCTGTATTGTCCCCAAGGGACAATAAAAGGTAGTGTTACCCCATGCTCTCGTTCCCTGATGGTGCAGGATCTGGGGTTCCGGGCCAATGGCCATGACAGCACTCCCCCTCAAGGCCCCTCTAATGGGTCTTCTTTCTCCTGGCCCTGGCTTGGTGGGATTGTTGCGATGGAATTGTCTGATTAGTCGTGGAGCGTGGCGAATTCACTATGTTCCCATGTACGGTCCTGAGGTCAATAACCCTTCCAGTCTATAAGGTAGTACAATTTAGATTGCACTATCTTGGAATCCAGAATGGTTTTGATCTCGTATTCCGGTTCTCCTTCTATGATGTCGGGCTCAGGTGGTGCTTCAACCCGAGTACCTGGTTTCATTGGTTTCAGGAGTGAAACATGGAATACTGGATGGATTCGCATATTAGGTGGTAATTCCAATTTCATGGCGGCTGGGTTTATCACAGCTTTGATGGGATAGGGCCCAGCTATCTGGGACGGAAGGCTCGTGGTCCTTTCAAGGGAATGTTTTTGGATGCTAATCCAAACCTGGTCTCCGACTTGATAATGTGGGGCCTCCCTTCGGTGTCGATCTGCAAACTTTTTCTGCTTTTCTTTAGCTCTGGTCAGATGTTCAGCTGCTTCTTTAAGAATCCGAGTGATGGTTTTATGTAAGGTTATTACTGCTGGCATTTCCAATTCGTCAAGTGAATCAAAAGTGGATGTTCGAGGATCTCGAACATGCACCGTGTAGAATGGGCTCTGTCCAATGCTAGTGTGGATGGAATGGTTGTAGGCATATTCGGTCAAACAAAGTATGTCTTTCCAGGATTCCTCAGTTTGTTGCAACATACATCTCAAATATTGCTCCAAGATCTGGTTGGTCCATTCGGTTTGACCATCGGTTTGAGGATGGTGACTAGTTGATAACCGGAAATCAATATTGGCTATTTTGCAGCACCTTCTCCAGAGTGCTGAGACGAACTGATATTAGTACTGCTGGGAATCCGTGTAATTTGACAATCTGTTCCAAAAACACAGTGGCAAGAGCGGAAGCAGTGGGGAGTCCTTTTAATGGTATAAAATGGGCCATTTTGGAGAACAAATCTACAATAACTAAGATGGTGTTATATCCATTGCAGGGAAGAAGGTCAGTGATAAAGTCCATTGACAATGTATGTCACGGTGCTGATGGTACCATCAATGGATGCAGTAATCAGGCTGGATTTAGCTTCTGAGATTTATGTTGTGCACAGACACCACAGGTCACAATAAATTGGGCAATGTCTTTTATCCAGGTTGGCCACCAATAGCCTTTTTGTATTTTAGTTTGAGTCTTGGCAATCCCTGGATGTCCTTCCACTAGTGAATCACGATAGCTATTATTTGGTCTTGTAGCTTCTTGTCCTGAATGTAAAACCTCCCTTGAAAATACGGTAGATAATTTTCAATGGTGTATTGGTCCCCTCTAGATAACCACTTCTGTCATGTTGCTTGGTTCATCTGAGATTGGAGATCGGTTTTCAAGTCATCCAAACAGGTGGTTGCGACGATTTTGTTCTGAATTCGTTCTTCTCAAATTATGACCATGGGCTCTGATGTGGTAAAAGCTTCTTGGTCCTCAGTCATGCATGACAGAGCATCTGCATTCCCATTGCATACTCCGGGTGTCATGATGCCTACCTCTAAGGAGCCAGGCCGGGCCCAGCAACCCCAGAGGCAGACATCATTTTCCCAAGGGAAGTCTCAGCGGGCCCAAGTCGGGGCCCTTTGGACTCAGTCCTGGCGCCAGGCTCATAGCGGACCCCAGTCCTGGCGCCTTAGGCGCCAGGCTCATAGAAGAGGATATGTGTTTAAGTGCTTGGGTGCACACTTACCTGATGGAGACCTTGCTGCTTCATCCAGGCCCTCTTGAGGCCTGAATGGGACTACTTAACCTGTAGGACTACTTCACCACCCGGGTGTGGTCGGGGAAGGATACATACCTGATTGGTGGAAGGATACATACCAGGAACTTCTTCCAAGGCTATTTAAACCCCACCCGAACAGCCACACATGCTTCGCGTTGTTCTGCACCTAGCAGCTGGACGCTCACCGTGTCAGCTCCTGCATCCTGACTTCAGCCACGCCTGCCAGCACCCTGGAACACCTGCAAGGGGAGAAAGGAAGAGAATAGGAGAAGAAAAGCCCTTACCTGCTAAATCTGCATCCCGGAGTCATTTCTCCAACGGCCCTGAAAAGGAAGACATCATTTTAAAGGCATTTTGTTTCGATCGCTGCAGCGCTGCATTTTACTCACCTTTGCAAGGCGCTTCCATCTTCAGCAGCGATCTTCCGGATTCCGCTACGCCCCGGCGCCTAGAGGAAAAAAGACAAGAACAAAGGTGAGAGGGAGAAAAGGAATAAGGAAAGCTCAGTTTCCTTTTAAGTCTTACCTGTTGGATTATTCCCACTGCATTTCGGGTCCTGCCGCTTCCTGGCATCTCCGGACCCCAGCCCCTATGGGGAAAAAGACAAAGACATTGAATGAGCGAATGCAAAGACATTACCTGAGCGCTCATCCAGAACTGTTTCACTTCGGGTCTGCGCCATATCTCCGGCACTCCGAACCCCGGCCCCTAAGGGGAAAAAGACATAAGCATTAGCGCTTGCTGCAATTAGACAACGAACATTATTATTAAGCTTGAACTTTTGAACAGAACTTTTACAGCGCCTTACCTGAACAGTCAAGCTTACCTGAACTCCCATCAATCCTCAATCCAGTGAAGTAACTGGGTTTCAACGCGCCCCTGCATCAGAAGCAGGATGGAGAGCTCATCCTTCCAAACCCTAAGGTGAGGCTTCACGGGGAATCGTGGAGGAGGTATCGTGGATGGTTGGAAGGGAGTGGGAGGCTTGAGCATTGTTCCACAGTTGGTAATACTCCCTTTTCACGCACAGGAGGGTATCCAACGAGCCAGGGAAGCCAGAATAGAGGGGCCCTTCCTGTCCATCTTCAGAGTTCTGCGCCTTCGACGCCGCGCCTCCGTGGGAACCAGGTGAGCGTTACAGAACGCAAAGCCTTACCACAATTTCCCACCTGGGCGCTATGGAGACTTCCGAGACAGATCAGCTGGCCCATCTTTTAGGGGAATTACGGGCAGAAGTGCACTCAGCCCGCCAGGAGACTAATGCTCTCAGAAGGGAACTAATCCTATCCAAGGAAAGAACTGATGATCTGGCCAAAAGGTTATTGCAGGGCCAGGCAGAGCACACTCCTTTACCTGTTTCCGGAGATATTTCTACAACAATGGGTTCGAATAACCCGGTACAAATCAATCTACCTGGACATATGCCTTTGGCCCCGCCGGAACGTTTTGCGGGGGATCCCAAGAAATATGCCGTTTTTATGAACCAATGCCGTTTACACTTTTTATGCAGGCCCGGGGCCTTCCCCAACGACCAGACCAAAGTAGCCTTTGTACTATCTTACCTCAGTGGCTGTGCTGCCGATTGGTCTATTGCATTGGTAAATCAGGATGATCCCATTCTCCGGGATTTCCAGGGCTTCCAGGCCAGCATGGAAAGATTGTTCGCTCGACACTCGCAGGGACAGGCCCTTGACAACGAACTGCTATCCTTACGACAAGGTAATCAGGATCTTTTGTCCTATATCACCACCTTTAATAGACTAGTTGTGGAAACCGGATGGCCTGAAAATAAAAGGATCACATTGTTTCATCGAGGCCTGTGCGGAGAGCTTAAAGATGTTATAGCTCAGATAGTAGATCCACCCCAGGCCTGCGCAGACTACATAGACTTAGTGGTTCAACTTGATCACAGACTTCAAAATAGAAAAGCAGATCGGCTCAAATATGAAACCAGAGTACCTATCAAGACCCACGTTAACTCCAAGAGTACTGACGTTTCTGAACCTATGCAAATTGGCAGTGTTAAAGGACCATTAACGCAGAAGGAACGAGAGAGAAGGCGACAAATGCAACTTTGTCTGTATTGCGGAACTTCCGGTCACTTTCTTCAAAGTTGTCCAGTTAAACCACCTAAGAAGGTGGTTGGAGCCACTGATAACGAGTTATTGACACCTGGTTCGGGAAACGACCTAGCCCGACAAGCGTAGGGGTCCGCTTGCCGAGCTTGAAAACAAACTCTTTGACCTCGCATTTTGTCATGCCAATGGTGCTTGTGAACCCAAAACAGCCTCAGCAGTTGCATGCTATAAAAGCATACATAGACAGTGGAGCTATTGGAAATTACATAGACCGTGAATTGGCTTCCAGGATTAAGCTTCCTCTCGGCCCGAAAGTAGCCCAAGATGTAATTACTACAGTTGATGGAACCGAAATAGCCTCAGGGCCTGTAACGCATTCCACAGTTGAAATCACTCTGGTGGGTCAGGACGGACATCGGGAAGCAATCGTGTTTGATGTGATCAAGCCCCACAATTTCAAGTACTTCTTGGAATCCCTTGGTTAGAAACACATAATCCGAGAATAGACTGGCGAGCAAAGAAGATAACTTTTCCTGATTGTGAACCAACCTGTTACCCAAGGAATCCAGCTATGGGTCTAGCCTCTGTAACTTCCACCCCGGTACAGCTACCATCTGAATACCAAGAATTCCAAGACGTTTTTCAGAAAGAGCAGGCTAACACCTTACCTCCCCATCGATCTTACGATTGCCAAATCGAATTGGTACCCAATGCACAACTACCTTGTAGTAGGATTTATGCTCTTACTGAACCTGAGAACCTGCATTTGCGCCAGTATTTGGATCAATACCTGGCCAATGGTTTCATTCGCCCATCAAAGTCACCAGTCTCTTCCGCTTTGTTCTTCGTACCTAAAAAGGAAGGAGACCTTAGGGCCTGTATTGACTACCGCGCCCTAAATCAGATAACGATTAAGAATCGTTACCCTTTGCCCCTGATACCTGAGCTTATCGACCAAGTAAAAGATGCTCGTGTGTACACCAAGCTAGATCTCCGAGGAGCGTACCTCCTGGTACGTATAAAAGAGGGCGACGAGTGGAAGACTGCATTCCGCACCAAATTTGGGCTCTTCGAATATCAAGTAATGCCCTTCGGTTTGTGCAACGCACCTGCCGCCTTTTAGTACTTCATGAATGATGTTCTTCGGGAACTTATCGATGTTTGTGTCATCGTTTATATTGACGACATCCTGGTGTATTCCTCCTCAGAATCTGATCACAGAAACCATGTTAGGGCAGTTCTTGAGAAATTGCGCCAGCACAAATTATTTGCCAAGCTCGAAAAATGCGTTTTTCATACCACAGAAGTGGAGTTTCTCGGATTCATCCTGACACCTCAAGGAATCCGAATGGACTCGCGGAAAGTGGACGCCATTCTCAAATGGCCATCTCCTAGCTCTGTGAAGGGAGTGCAAAGCATGCTTGGCTTTGCCAATTTCTATCGAAGGTTCATCCCGGAATTTTCTCGAACTGTTCAAGCCATCACAGCTCTCCTAAAGAAAAACAAACGCTTTGAATGGACTCTTGAGGCTGAACAAGCCTTTCAGGACCTGAAAACCAAATTCACCTCTGCACCTGTATTGAAGCACCCGCGCCCAGATCTCCCTTACATCGTGGAAACCGATGCATCCAGTTCGGCCATGTGAGCTGTCCTGGGAGCTGTCCTGTTGCAAAGAGACCAGAAACTAACCAACTACACCCTGTAGCCTTTTGGTCCAGAAAATTCTCTCCACCTCAACTCAATTACGCAATTACCGACAAAGAACTACTGGCTATTAAATCAGCTTTCAAGGCTTGGCGTCACTATCTTCTCGGTGCAAGACACACCATCACCGCAATTACGGACCACAGAAATTTGCAGTATTTAAAGACGGCCAAAGCTCAATCTTCGCGACAACTCCGATGGGCTTTATTCTTTGCGGAATTTGATTTTGTAATTACCTATCGCCCTGGCTGCAAGAATGGTAAGGCAGATGCTTTATCCCGGATAGGCATGGAAGAACCCAATTCGAGTTTAGAACCTGTGCCAATCATACCAGAACAAAGTATTCTGGGCTTGACTTCATTGCAAACCATTGAGGACATCCAAGCTCAAGTAAAACAGCTTTTTGACTCTTCTGCCTTACTGGAATGGAGTCAAAAGGGTCCTCACTACACCGTTAAGGATGATTTACCCTACTTCCAAGAGCGGTTATTTCTGCCAAGTAAAGAATTGCAGGAACTTGTCATTACCCGTCATCATGAATCATTATTGGAAGGACACCCCGGTATCGCGAAAACAGAAGAAAAGATCAAACCCCACTTCTGGTGGCCTTCTTGGAGAAAAGACAAAGTCATTTGTGTTGTCTTGCGGAATCTGTGCCCAAAATAAGAGTCAAAAGAAAAGGCCAGCCGGCCTACTTCAACCTTTGGACATTCCACCAGCACCTTGGCACACCTTGTCAATGGACTTTATAACTGACCTGCCTCCTTGTGGTGGTTACAACACGATTCTCGTAATAGTGGATCTATTCTCCAAAATGGCCCATTTTATCCCTTTAAAAGGATTGCCGTCAGCTTCCACCTTGGCCAAGGAATTTATGGAAAATATAGTGCGGTTACATGGTTTCCCTTCCATATTAGTCTCGGACCGTGGAAGTCAATTTATCTCCCACTTTTGGAAGAAATGTTGCCAACTAGCATAAATAGACGTGCGGTTATCCACCAGCCACCACCCCCAGACCGACGGACAAACCGAGAGAACCAATCAGACTCTCGAGCAATATCTGCGGTGCATGTTACACCAATCCAAGTTGAATTGGAAGGACATCCTTTGGATTGCAGAATATGCATACAACAATTCAGTGCATTCTGGAACCGGACAGACTCCTTTTTATACCCTGTATGGTCACCATCCTCGGACCTCTGACCTAGATCCACCTCTGACCCTGGAGATGCCTGCAGTAAATCACCTACATTCCACAATAACCCAAGCCTTCAAAGAAGCTACAACCCACTTACAGCAAGCCAAGAAAAAGTATAAAGAAAACGCTGATTTGCACCGAAGTAAAACTCCTCCTTACCAAGTAGGAGATCAGGTATGGCTAGCAACTAAACATCTACCCCTCAAGGGTCAGCGAACTTTTAATCCCAGATTCATTGGGCCTTACCCCATCAAAGCTATTATCAACCCAGTGGCCTTTAAACTCGATTTACCATCCAACATGCGGATTCATCCCGTTTTTCACGCATCTCTTCTAAAACCAGTACAACCTGGAACCAGACTGTCTGAGCCCCCAGGCCCTGTCCAAATTGATGGAGAATTAGAATTCGAAGTGAAAGACATTTTAGATTCCAAGATAGTTAAGTCGAAACTCTTCTATCTTGTTGATTGGAAAGGATATGGACCTCAGGAAAGATCTTGGGAACCCAGTAACTATGTTCACGCACCACGATTAATTCAAAGATTCCATCGAAGATTCCCGCACAAACCAAAACCCCCGGAGGAAAAGACCTTGGGAGGGGCCTTGAGGGGGGGTACTGTCATGATGCCTACCTCTAAGGAGCCAGGCCGGGCCCAGCAACCCCAGAGGCAGACATCATTTTCCCCAGGGAAGTCTCAGCGGGCCCAAGTCGGGGCCCTTTGGACTCAGTCCTGGCGCCTTAGGCACCAGGCTCATAGCGGGCGCCAGGCTCATAGAAGAGGATATGTGTTTAAGTGCTTGGGTGCACACTTACCTGATGCAGACCTTGCTGCTTCATCCAGGCCCTCTTGAGGCCTGAATGGGACTACTTAACCTGTAGGACTACTTCACCACCCGGGTGTGGTCGGGGAAGGATACATACCTGATTGGTGGAAGGATACATACCAGGAACTTCTTCCAAGGCTATTTAAACCCCACCCGAACAGCCACACATGCTTCGCGTTGTTCTGCACCTAGCAGCTGGACGCTCACCGTGTCAGCTCCTGCATCCTGACTTCAGCCACGCCTGCCAGCACCCTGGAACTCCTGCAAGGGGAGAAAGGAAGAGAATAGGAGAAGAAAAGCCCTTACCTGCTAAATCTGCATCCCAGAGTCATTTCTCCAACGGCCCTGAAAAGGAAGACATCATTTTAAAGGCATTTCGTTTCGATCGCTGCAGCGCTGCATTTTACTCACCTTTGCAAGGCGCTTCCATCTTCAGCAGCGATCTTCCGGATTCAGCTACGCCCCGGCGCCTAGAGGAAAAAAGACAAGAACAAAGGTGAGAGGCAGAAAAGGAATAAGGAAAGCTCAGTTTCCTTTTAAGTCTTACCTGTTGGATTATTCCCACTGCATTTCGGGTCCTGCCGCTTCCTGGCATCTCCGGACCCCAGCCCCTATGGGGAAAAAAGACAAAGACATTGAATGAGCGAATGCAAAGACATTACCTGAGCGCTCATCCAGAACTGTTTCACTTCGGGTCGGCGCCATATCTCCGGCACTCCGAACCCCGGCCCCTAAGGGGAAAAAGACATAAGCATTAGCGCTTGCTGCAATTAGACAACGAACATTATTATTAAGCTTGAACTTTTGAACAGAACTTTTACAGCGCCTTACCTGAACAGTCAATCTTACCTGAACTCCCATCAATCCTCAATCCAGTGAAGTAACTGGGTTTCAACGCGCCCCTGCATCAGAAGCAGGATGGAGAGCTCATCCTTCCAAACCCTAAGGTGAGGCTTCACGGGGAATCGTGGAGGAGGTATTGTGGATGGTTGGAAGGGAGTGGGAGGCTTGAGCATTGTTCCACAGTTGGTAATACTCCCTTTTCACGCACAGGAGGGTATCCAACAAGCCAGGGAAGCCAGAATAGAGGGGCCCTTCCTGTCCATCTTCAGAGTTCTGCGCCTTCGACGCCGCGCCTCCGTGGGAACCAGGTGAGCGTTACACCGGGTCGGTAGGTGATTATAAAATCGTATTCCACAAAGAAGAGAGCCCAACAAAGTTGACAAGAGGATTGGGCCTTGGCGGTCTTCAAGTATTGCAGATTGCGGTGATCCGTGATGACAGTGACTGTATGTCTCGCCCCGAGAAGATAGTGTATCCACGTTTTGAAGGCTCCCTTAATCGCTAGCAGTTCTTTGTCTTTGATCGCATAGTTCAACTCCAGTGCTTACGGGTCCAGAAGGCTATGGGGATGTAATTGTCCTGTGTTGCAGTCTCTTTGTGATAATACCGCCCCCATGGCTATGTTGGAGGCATCTGTCTCGACCATGTATGGCAGATCTGGTCGAGGGTGTCAGAGAACTGGTGCTGTGGTGAATGCAAGTTTCAGCTCCTGGAAGGCTTTTTCTGCTTCTGGAGACCAAAGGAATTTCTTGTTTTTTCTCAGCAGGGAGGTAATTGGATGAACAATCTGTGAAAACCTTGGAATAAACCAACAGTAAAAGTTGGCGAATCCGAGCACACTTTCTACTCCTTTTGTGGATGTCGGTGATGGCCATTGAAGGATTGCATCCACCTTGCGTGTGTCCATGTGTACGCCTCGTGGTGCGAGCATAAAACCCAAGAATTCAACTTCAGTTATGTGGAAGAAACACTTTTCTAACTTGGCAAACAGCCGATGCTGTCGAAGTTTTTCCAATACTGCTCTTACATGGTTGACGTGGTCCTCCTTGGAAGCCGAGTACATGAGAATGTCATTTATGTAGACAAGTGCGCAAATGTCCAATAATTCATGAAGCACATCGTTCCTGAAAAAATTGAATGCTGCTGGGGCATTACATAACCCAAAAGGCATAACTTGGTACAGAATGCTGTTTTCCACTCATACCCTTGTTTAACTCTCAAAAGGTGATAGGCTCCTCGTAGATCCAGTTTTGTGTAAATTTGAGCGTTCTTTACCTGATCCAGAAGCTCTGGAATAAGTGGCAGTGGGTATCTGTTTTTTTTACTGTGATCTCGTTAAGTGCTCTATAGTCAATACAAGTTCTTAAGTCGCCCTCTTTTTTAGGTACGAAAAAGAGGGCCGAAGAGGCAGGGGACTTAGACGGGCGGATAAAGCCGTTAGCTAGATACTGATCCAGGTAAGATTTTAGGGGCTGGTTTTCCTGCTCCCATAGGACATAAATTCGACTGCAGGGAATTTGGGCTCCAGGCACCAGATCGATTTGGCAATCATAAGGCCTTTGTGGAGGCAGAGTGTGGAGGCAGAGTGTTTGCTTGCTCCTTCTGAAAAACATACTGGTAATCCAGATATTCTGGTGGTAAGGAACCAGTGAGTCCCAGAATAGTTTTTGACTTGGGTTTCAGGTTGCCCACATCTTTGTTGTAGCAAGCGTTAGCACACTCTTGAGGAAAGGTTAGAACTCGTTTTCTCCAGTCAATCCTAGGGTTGTGGGTTTCCAGCCAAGGCATTCCTAATATCATCTGGAACTGAGGAGCACCAATGAGATCGAAGAAGATGTCTTCTTGATGACCATCCTAGCACATAAGCATGACTTTTTCGGTATGCTGCATCACTGGCCCGGATGATAACTGAGAACCATCCACTGCTGTGATGTTTTCCGATTTCAGCTTTTGTTGGAGAGGAAGGCCCATTTGTGCAGCCAGATCTTGGTTATAATTTCCCACAGCTCCACTATCAATATATGCCTCCAAGGCATGTATCTTTGATGGGTGTTTGTGGTTAACCAAAAGTACCGAGGTGACTAGATGTGAGGTCTGTACGGATTCCTTATTTTCGCTGGACAAGTGGACCCCTATGCTTGTCGGGAGTTGGAGTTTCCCGAATCTTGTTCCTTTCCCTCATCACCATTGTCCGTTGCTCCAACTAATTTCTTGTGTGGTTTCACCAGGCATTCTCGGAGGAAATGTCCTGCTCTCGCGCAGTTTAAGCAGAGCTGCTGTTGCCTCCTTTTCTCCCTCTCAGCCTTGGTGATAGCACTCTGTAACCCACCGATCTGTATTGGTACAGTTTGTTCGTGGGTTCGGGTTTGATTGTCCCGGGGTCGCATATAGACCGACCTCTCTACAGCTCTTGAGCGATCCATTTTCAGATTCTGCAATCTGTGATCAAGCTGCACAGTCAAGTTGACGTATTCTGCACATGCCTCGGGGGGGGGATTGACCACTTCGGCTAGAACATCCTTAAGTTCTCCACGTAACCCTCGATAAAAGAGCTTAGTCCTTTTTTCTTCTGGCCAGTTTGTCTGTGCTACGAGACGATTGAAGGTGGCGATGTAAGTCAATAGGTCTTGGTTTCCCTGTCCGAGTGACAAAAATCATTGTCCAAAGCTTGTCCTTGAGTATGCCTTGCAAACAATTTCTCGATCTCCCACTGAAATTCCCCAAAGTCTCGAAGTATCGGGTCATCCTGGCTTACTAATGGTATCGACCAGTCCGCTACGCTACCTCCTAAATATGAGAGTAGAAATGCAACTCGGGCTTGATCGTTAGGAAAAGCCCCAGGCCGGCACAAGAAATGGAGGCGACATTGGTTCATGAATATAGTGTGCTTGTTAGGGTTGCCAGTAAAGCGTTCTGCACCTGGAAGAACCACTTGAGCTGGTGATGATAGCTGTGGCATGGGAGGATGGGCAAGTCCTGGTAGCGGGACCTGACCCGCATTGGTCTGAAGCATTTGTCTTGCCAAGTCGTCAGTTCGTTCCCGAGCTACAATAAGATCCCTCCATAAAGCATTGGTTTCCTGTCTGGAGGCATGAACTTCAGCCCGTAATTCCCCCAGTAGTTGGGCCAACTGGTCTGTTTGAGGTTTCAATAACGCCCAGGCTGAGATTTGGAGCGCTTTGCATTCTGTTACGCTCACCTGGTCTCTGCGGGGATGTTGGGGCACGGTTGCAGCCCTCTCTGGAAGTGGATTCCCCATGTCAGGCTTCTTCCCCTGCTCATATGCTGTGGGCTGCGCTGATTGTTGACACTGCTCCTGTTGTTCAATGAAGACGAACTCTCCATCCTGCTTCTCAATGCAGGGGCGCTTTTGATGGACCGAGTTCCTTCACTGGCCCATGTGTGTAGCAGCCCAGACCACTCCTGAAGGTAAGTGTCGTATGACTTTTCAAATATTGTGATGTTGATGCTTGATTATAGTG
The DNA here is from genome assembly GCF_040938575.1 of Ambystoma mexicanum. Classification (NCBI taxonomy): domain Eukaryota; kingdom Metazoa; phylum Chordata; class Amphibia; order Caudata; family Ambystomatidae; genus Ambystoma; species Ambystoma mexicanum. The sequence goes on along the minus strand of NC_090921.1, from coordinate 956,791,092 downwards.
TGTGTCTCTTAATAATGTCTTTCCTTCGCTTTTTCCCAACATATGTAATGCGGCCGAATTGTAGTTGGGGTGCATGAAACAAGGCCAAATGGGAAGAAAATGGAGCCCACGATGCTCCGACAGAAGGTGAGTGTTGGTTTAAGGTTAAGCGGGAGGATTTGTCAAAGCGCTACCTTAAACGTAATGTCTTAGCAAATTCTAACCTTGTCTTCTCTTTTTCTCTTGCAAGCGCCGTTTTCAGATGGATTTCTCTTGGTGTCACAACGTCGGGCTGGAGCGCTGCTTTCCGGAGGTCCGAAGATGGATGATGGATGATGGATGCCAGAGTCAAAGATGATGCATGCCGAAGAAAGCAGATTCCAAGGTAAGTGCAGCGACTGGTAGCTGGAAACAAGGTAAGATGCGCTCAGGCTTGTAGCTGGTAGCAAGGTAAGATGCGCTCAGTTGGCGATGAGCGTTAGGCTGCAAGAGCAGAATGACTTAAAGCACGTGCATGATGGCTGAACGGTCTTATACAGCCTAGCTCAGGCCACGCCCATTAGCCTTGACTCACCGGCCCCACCCTACCACTCCTAAGGGATGCTTACACGTGCAGTCTGGCTCTCCCCAGCAGCCACGCCTGACCGAATGCACGTGGAGCCTCTGCAGGGAAAACAAAGTATTTGCACCAAATTAAAATGTGCTAGTGCACATTTAATCATGAGCCTGGTGCCAAAGGCGCCAGGACTTAGTCCATCTGGGCTCTCCATGCTGTATTGTCCCCAAGGGACAATAAAAGGTAGTGTTACCCTGTGCTCTTGTTCCCTGATGGTGCAGGATCTGGGGTTCCGGGCCAATGGCCATGACATTAACAAGGGGCGACCAAGAACCAAAGGAAACTATGGTGTTTGCAGGACATCTGTCAGAATCCGTTTGACATACGGGGAACTCAGAATGTGGAAATGCTTGAGCCCGTAGTGTAGGGGATTAAATCTTCCCAACAATGTACCCCTCTGCATGTACAAATAAGCAGAGCGGTCAATTCCTTGGAAGATTGAACACAAACCGGAGCATCAGGCTGTCAAGGAATAACAGAAATAAACCGTTACTAACGTACTAGCAATGATCTGACCTTCAATAATAACATCATCAAAAGAGGCTAACCTGTACTGGTAGTCAACTGGTATCGGGGTTCATGACCTGGACAACTGAGGAAGATCCATGAAGAGATCGTTCCCGGAGTTCTGGACTACAGGATATCTGAAAGACACGTGTTTATGAAGGCACTAGTTAGCAGAGAGTGGGAAGCGGGGATGTAGACAGCAGAGAGAGAAAAGAAGGGGCCAGGTGGCAATAGCCTTACCGTAATTAGTGCAGTAGAAAGCTCCATAACGGCGAGGTAGATGATGAGGATTTGAACAGCTGATTCAGTTCAATGCAAGACACATTCACGGAAACCGAACACCGATGGAACGAGGACGCCTTAGGCGAATGGGCAGGGGAGTCCAGCCCACGTCCGCGAAAATGCCCGCTACCCTGACGAAACAAGGATGCCCAATAGGAGCACACGAGGCAGTGTCTAGTGCATGAGCTGCAGCTCATGAAGCAAGCGAAAGTGTTGCTTCCGTGACTGAATAAAACAGGAAATCCAAAGCCGAAATAAGTCGTTAAGAGCCTGGCAAAGCGGGTCAAGGCGTGAAGCAAAGCAGTCCAATGTAAGCGGTCCGGGTCAGCAGGGAAGACAAGCAATTAGTGGTGGCGATGTGCAGACAAAGAAAAAGCAAGCCGTGGTCGTAGCAAAGTCTGAGGTTCGTAAACAAGGTCTAAGTGCAGACAAGGGATTAGCAAGAGCAAGTCCAAAAAACACAATCCTCGGTTCAGCAACAAGGAATCAGACAAGGGAGTTCAAAGGAAACAAGGATCAAAGCACACTTCGAAAATCAGAAGCACCAAACCGAAAACGGGGAGTTGCCTAAATACCCCGATCACATGATCGACGTAACGTGGTTCTCAGAGTACAAAGCAGATGCCAGAGTCTCCATGGTAACCTCCAGCTTCGTAGATAGCAGGTTCTGCCCTCACGCCTGCAAGTTTTCTGAAGATTTTGAGAACTGATATTAGCGAAACCCTGTCTAATGGTACTGTGAACGGAAACTGGGTGTTGCTTACTTGAACGGGGAATCCACCTCATAACCCCCTGTAGAAGACCTGGATGTCCTCCCTCATAGAACACCTCACCCTACGGGTGGCCCAGAATTCAGAGAGGAGTCTGGGGGCATGGACATGACCTGTGGGTTCCCATGTGTGATCCTCAGGACCATAACACTTCCAGTCAATGAGGTAAAAATGTACTCCACTCTGGACCTTTGTATAAAGAATCCAATTGACTTTGTAGTCCCCATCACCCTGTACAGAGAGCGGTTAAGGCCGAACCGGTATTCTGGTGGAAGGGTGCATCTTCTTGAGGAGAGACACTTGAAAAACTGGATGGATCTTCCAGGAGTTGGGAAGAGCATAACAAAATGGAATGGAATATATCTGCAAAAGCTTTAGCACATGATTGAACCTCTAGCAAATGTTGTTTGATACCAGTCTGCACTTTGTACAAATCCTGCACACAGGATTGAGAAGCGGGATTGCTAGGGGAAACCACTGTTGGTATAGGGAGAGAACGATGGCGACGCCCGAAAAAGGCAAAGAAGGGAGAAGAACCAGTTGAAGTATGATATGATATGGTATGATATGGCATTTATAACGCGCTTTTACACAAGTGTTTCAAGGCACGATGAGGCAAGGGAGGGAAGACAGACAACGATCCTACTAGGCCAGGTGTCAAAGTATGGCCAGCAGCTGGCAAGTGCAAGGGTATAGGGTAAGTACAGGCATCAAGTGTCAAGTGCTGGTAATGGACTGTAGGAATACAGAAAAAACAGTCCCCAAGTGCAGGTGTGCAACTGTTGGGGGAGGGGACCTGGGCCCGAGATCAGAGGGTGGCCAGGTAGCCAGTGCAAGGTAAGTTTCAGCCAGGAAATCAGCAGGGGAGAGGAGGAGAGAAAGCAGAAGCAAAGAGAAAGGTTTTGAGGTGCTTCCAGAACCAGAGATGGTTCTCCTCAAGTTTCAGGGGGTAGGAAGGCTGTTCCAGAGGGAGGCCCCCACCAAAGAAAGAGATCTACCACCAACTTGTTGCTTGGATAAGCGACTGACCCAGAGGGAGTTGGAGGTGGAAGAGCGAAGAGCTCGAGAAGGAAGATATTTAAGAAGAGAGAGGCCCCAGGCCCCAGAAGGCCTTGTGGAAATTACAGAGGGTTGTGAACTTAATCCTTGCAGCCACTGGAAGCCAGTGCAGAGATTTCAGTCCTGGAGAGATACTATCCCTGGGCTTGAGGCCAAGGACAAGTCTCGCAGTCCTGTTCTGGATGAGTTGCAGAGGGCAGAGGGTGGAAGCAGGCAGATTTAGAAAAAGGCTGTTGCAATAGTCCAGCCTAGAGAGAACCAGAGCTCTGGAGACAGTGAGCTTCTGAGGGAAGGAGAGGAAAGGACAAATACCCCTGAGGAGGTGCAGCTGGTAGTGTGACTTCTTAGACTTAGACTTAGACTTCTCTGTGGAGTTGAGAGTCGAAGATAACACTGAGGTTTTTTGCCTCACAGGTGGGAGAAGGAAGAGGGCCAAGAGAGGCCAGCCAGAGAGTGACAGGAAAGGAGGGTGTGGGTGTGCCAATGAGGAGAATCTTGGTTTTACTGGCATTAAGGCAGAGATCGTTGGCGGCTACCACTCCTGGATGGCAGAAAGGCAGTCAGATATGTGAGAGGGAGAAGAGGTGACTGAGGGTAGCCTCAAAATGAGCTGAGTGGCATCCGCATAGCACTGGAAGTTGGGGCAGAGCAAGTATGCAATGAGTTATAAGAAAATTCAGCCATCACCAAAACCAATAACCATCAATCTTGATATTGAAGGATCAGACATTGTAGATACTGCTAGATGGTGGCGTTGAGTCTGTCTGTCCATTCGTTTGAGGATGATAAGCACTGGAGTATCTGTCTTGGATACCAAAAGAAAGAGTGAGAGCCCACCAGAAACGTGATGGAAACTGTGATCCCTGGTCCGTAACTATCACACTGGGTAAACCAAAAAACCTGAAAACATGAATCAGAAACATATCTGCCAGCAAAGGAGCGGATGGAAGACCCTTGCAAGGAATAAAAAGAGCTAACTTGGTGAAATAATTAACTACCACCCATATGGTATCGAACCCCTGAATCGCAGGCAGTTCAACGATAAAATCCATTGAAATCATGACCCATGGATGGGTAGGTACTGGAAGCTGATGCAAGAGACCCACAGGTTTGGCATTGGCGTTCTTGCTCTGAACACAGACTGCACAAGACTCCAGGTATTAAGTGATATCCTTGCCCATTTTTGGCCACCAACACCAACAACGTAGAAGATCTGTGGTCTTTCTTATGCTGGGTGGGCTGCAATCTTGGAATCATGGCACCATTGTAATGCCGCTTGGCGGGTAGTGGTGTCTGGTAGGTATAGGCTTTCTTGTACATAGGGCAAGTACTGGATAACATCCATGTTATACTCCTTGATGACGTTAGGATTTTGTCTAACCCAGTCCAGGAAGGCTGCCTTCATGGGACATTGCAAAGTGCAACCACAAACCACCTGATGTGGTAGCAAGAGATTACCTTTGTTAGCCCTCAGTGTCGGACCGTGAATGCGTGACAATGCATTTGCTTTTGAATGTAACAGACCGGGTCAATAGGAGATAATAAAGTTATACATAGGAAAGAACTTGTTCCACCGAGCATGACGGGCGTTCGTACATTTGATAGATTGCAGAGCAAGCAAAATCTGGTGGTCGGTATAAACCTGCACAGGAAGAATTGTTCCTAGTAGGTGATATCTCCAAACTAAGAATGCATCTCGTACCGCTAATAATTCCCTTTCGGTGATGGTGTAATTTTGCTCATAACAAGACAAATTCCTGGAATGGTAAGCAACAGGATGCAAGGCATTGGTATCTGAACAGGTCTGAGACAAAACAGCCCCAAAGCAATATTCGACGACAAAGGGTAAGGTAGAGTATGTAGAGTCAGGGTGTTGGAGGACTGGAGTGGTAGTGAATGCCATTTGTAATGCTTCGAATGCTTGTTGAGCAGAGGAATCCCAAGTAAAATGTTCTTACTGCTAGTGAGTACGGTGAGATGCGCAGCAATCTCTGAGAATGACCTGATGAACCATCTGTAAAAGTTGGCAAACCCTAGAAATGATTTTAAGACCTTAATCGTAGTCGGGACCGGCCATTCCAGTACTGCTTTGATCTTATTAGAACTCACCTGCACTCCCTTATATGTGATATCATACCCTAGGAATTCTACCTCCTTGGCATGGAAGACACATTTCTCACGCTTAGCAAATAAGGAATTTTCTCTGAGGTGTTGTAGTACCATAGAAACGTGTTTTACTCGAGATTCATAGTCGGTAGAATAGATCAATATATCATTGAGATATACCATGAGAAATAGGTCACTCATATCTCGGAAGACATTGTTCATGAAGTGTTGGAAAGTGGTTGGTGCATTGCATAAACCGAACGGCATGACACAGTACTCGAACAGGCCATATTTCGTTTTAAATGCTGTTTTCCGCTTGTCTTCGTGGCGTATTCTAAACAAATTATAGGCACCCCTGAGATCTAGTTTTGTGAACAAGACAGAGGAACCTAACTGATCCAACAACACTGAGATCAGAGGAACTGGATACTGGTTCCTGATGGTGACTGCATTAAGAGAATGGTAATCGATGCAGGGGCGGAGTTCCCCCTCTTTCTTAGGGACAAAGAATAAAGGGAATGCTGCCAGAGAATGCGAAGGGCGGATGATCCCCAAACTCAAGGATTTGTCGATATATCCTTTCAGAACCGCATTTTCCTTCTTGCTTAACGAATATATCCAACCAGAGGGAATCTTTGCCCCCAGTACCAAATCAATGGGGCAATCGTAAGGTCTGTGTGGCGGATGTGTCTCTGCAGAAGCAACATCAAAGACATCACGAAAACGCTCATATTCTTTTGGTAAGATGTTGGAAATAACTGCACCAACAGTGGGTGCATGGTCCATAAGTGAATGGCTGAGAGCACTCGGTACTGAATCCGGGCCCAAGCAGGTTGATTCGCAATGACTCGAAACAAACTCCACCTACCATGTTTGCCAGTCAATGATGGGGTTGTGGAGGGCCAACCATGGTAAGCCCAATATGAGGCGATACTGAGGGGCTGCGATTAAATCGAACCATATCCTCTGTGTGTGACCGCCTTCCTGTCATGAACCCTCTCGGTTGGCAAGGGATGCCGTTGTTACGGCTTTGCCGCCATTAAACACTGCCACCACGTTGTTCACGTTTCTCTGTTTACGGTCTAGTGTTTTCCTCTGTTCTTTCCCCTCGCCTATTTACTTCCTGCTACCCATGGTTCCTTGAGTTGCAACCGTCTCCTTTCGTTTTCACGGTGAGACGCTTCCAGTGCTTTTTCTCTTCCTCGCTCCTTTTCTCCCCTTTCAGGGATCTCCTCCTCCTTTTCTCCTTCCTCTCTGCCTCCCTGGCGGCCCCCGTCTTCCGCCGGTTTCTCTCTGCTTTTGCATCTCGGCGCTTACCTGCTTTCTGCCAGTGTTCTTTGCCTCCTTGTAATTTTTTCTCCGGATGAATCTTCGCATTGTTTACCTCGAGGATTCCCGATGCAATTGACTACGGCTACATTTCTCATCGCAATCCACGGCCAGCAGTTCTACCGCGACACAGGGGGTTTTTCCGCCTTCAGGCTTTTTCCCCTTACCCGCCTGCATACGGGACCGGAGCCAAGGTCGTAACCAATTCAGAGTTCCACCATGGCTTCGTTCCGTGTCAAAGCTCTAACAACGAAGAGTAAAAAGGATTACCTTGCCCACCGACACAGCGTCGGAGCGTCAGACCCTGAAGACTCAGGTGAGGAGAGTGGTGCATCGGGTGGGAAAGCGGAGCATTTGGACAATACCCCTACGGTAACTTCAAGTCTTACACAAGATTGTGACACTTCCATGATCATGGTTAACTCTTCTGTGCGTTCAGTGACAAGACCTGATAACAACGTAGTCCCATCAACTGCGTTAACTAGCTCAGGATGGGCTTTAGGAACAAGCGACACACCCAACTCACGAGCATAGTTACAGTCAATGTAGTTCCTTGTAGCACCCGAATCAAGCACCACCCCTGTGGACCAAGATACTCCACTCAGTGAAGGGGGGGAAAACTAGCCAGGAATGGTAAATGAGGAGGCAACCATGGAGTCCTGAGAGACCAAGCTCGGTAAAGGGACTCCCTCTATTGCACAGCTTTCGTGTTTCTCTGCTTTTTTGGTTTCTTGGTACAGGCACGCAAAAGATGGTCGGAAGAACCACAATAAAAACAGAGGTTATTCTTCTGTCGGTTTTCCCTCTCCTCAACTGACAAGGGACCCCTCACTACACCGATTTGCATAGGTTCACTGCCCCCCAAAGTAGATGTGGCAGGAGTCACAGCCATAGGGGTCATAGCTCTTCATTCGGCTTTCCGCTCTGCCTTCCTGGCATCTATCTGCAAAACTAGATCACGAAATTCCGGAAACGCTGTGCGTACCACAGGGACGGTAGCCAGGACGTCTTTTAAAGACTCAGATAGACCTCTGTAAAACATAGAAGCCTTCTTGTCATCTGGCCAGCCGGTCTCAGCCACCAATTGAACTTGGCCAAATAACCCAGTAACGCGGTATCACCATGTTTCAGAGCCAATAGTTCTAGGTCTGTCGCCTGGGTCTTATAACGGGTGTCAAAGACCCAGCTCATGGCGTCAATTAAAGCATCACAATTATACAATAAATGACTCCCTTCTTCCAATAAAGGATTAGCCCAAGCAGCAGCAGTACCCCCTAGATGGGACAACAATAAAGCTGCCTTGGTAGTGGAATCCGGTAATGCACTAGGCCGACATAAGTAATGCAACTGGCATTGGTTTAGAAATGTACGAAACATCTTGGGTTCCCCTGTAAATCTCTCCGGACGGGCCAATGGAAAATGGGTAGTCATGAACACTGGCCCAGAATCAGCTCTGGGTAAGGTTACCCCAGAACCAGATGTGACAGCTGGAGCCGGGACCGTGGCGCCTGTGGCTTGCATGCCGGCTTGTATTTCATCGATACGATGCTGCGTCGATGCATGAGCAGCCGCCATATCGGTCCGCAAATCCGTCACTAATTGCATAATGTGGGCATAAGTGTCGTTTGCGTCCATCTTGGTATACGGCTTCTGATTATGTCAGAATTCATTTGACACACGGGGAACTCAGACTGTGGAAATGCTTGAGCTGGTAGTGTAGGTAATGAAATCTACCCAACAATGTACCACTCTGCATGTACAAATAACAAGCCAAGCAGTCAATTCCTTGGAAGATGGAACACAAACCGGAACACTAGGCTGTCAAGGAATAACAGAAATAAACCGTTGCTAAGGTACTAGCAATGATCTGACCTTCAATAATAAAACCATCAAAAGAGGCTAACCTGTACCGGTAGTCAACTGGTATTGGGGGTTCATGACCTGGACAACTTGGGAAGATCCATGAAGAGATCGTTCCCGGAGTTCTGGACTACAGGATATCTAAAAAAAACATGTGTATGAAGGCACTAGTTGGCAGAGAGAGGGAAGCGGGGATGTAGACAGAAAGGAAGGGGCCAGGTGGCAATAGTCTTACCGTAATTAGTGCAGTAGAAAGCTCCGCAACGGCAAGGTAGATGATTAGGATTTGAACAGCTGATTCCGTTTAGTGGAAGCAACATTCACGGAAACCTGACACCGACGGAATGAGAACGCCTTAAGCGAACGGGTATGGAGTCCAGGCCAAGTCCGCGAAAATGCCTGCGACCCCGACGAAACGAGGACGCCTAACGGTATTCAGAAGCACACCATGCAGTCTCTAGTCCATGAGCTCCGCCTCAGCTCACGAAGCAAGCAAAAATGTTGCTTCCAAGACTGAAGAAAACAGGAAATCCAAAGCAGAAATGGGTCAGCAACAGGCTGGCAAGGTGGGTCAAGACGTGAAGCAAGGCGATCCGATGTAAGCGGTCCTGGTCAGCAGGGAATACAAGCAATTAGTGGCGGCGATGTGCATACAAGGAAAAGCCATGGTCATAGCAAATTCTGAGGTTCGTAAACAAGGTCTAAGTGCAGACAAGGGATTAGCAAGAGCAAGTCCAAAAAACACAATCCTTGGTTCAGCAACAAGGAATCAGACAAGAGAGTGCACAGGAAACAAGGATCAAAGCACGCTTCGAAAATCAGAAGTACCGAACTGAAAACGGGGAGTTGCCTAAATACCCCGATCACATGATCGACGTAACGTGGTTCTTAGAGTACGAAGCAGACGCAAGAGTCTCCATGATAACCTCCAGCTTCATACATAGCAGATTCTGTCCTCACGCCTGTACGTTTTCTGAAGATTTTGAGAACTGACATTAGCGAAACCGTGTCTAATGGTACTATGAACAGAAACTGTGCGTTGCTTACTTGAACCGGAATCCACCTTAAAACCCCCTGTAGAAGACCTGGAAGTCCCAGTAACTGGAATCCTGACAACATTGAAGGAAAGCTGTTCCTGATGTTGGTTGATGCGTATTCCAACACTATTTGATGGTCGAAGCTTACTCCCATCTTTAGATTTAGGATTAGACAGTGGTTTTTTCAACCCATTTTGAAAGTTCAATAAACACCCTTGAACTGTGATCCCTTGTGACTGTCTTCACTGTTTGATACCATGCTGTCCCCTTACATGTCATGTCAGGGGTGGGATATGATTCAATTGACAAACATTGAGAATCCAGGCTAATAACCGTTGTACCATCAGAAGGGCAAAATAGGATTGTTGAACTCCTTGATTCTGATCGTGTATCCACTCTTAAAGAGATTTTGTTTTCCCAGCTTCACATCCTGACTAGTCAACAAGATTTGTTTTTCAAAACCCAGCTGTTATTAGATACCCTTCCACTCTCCCACTATAAAATACAACAATGGGATCGAATAGTCTTAAAAATACGACAAGCCAACATCTTCATTAGACCCACCTTTTCCTGAACCTTTTCTTTTTGGTACCAGGTCAGCTTCAGTCCCTTATCAACTTATCCAGGTCTTCCCATCCATCGGAATCAGACTCTGAGGAGTCAGACAACTTGGAAACTCTATCAGAGGGAGTTGAGACCCTTTTTTTCTGACATACATACAACGGAGGGAACCCTTACCCCCCAGAAGACATGGCCGACCCGGCAGCAGTCATGGCCCAGCTGGCCACCCATCAGATTCAGATCAAAGCTCGTTTTCAAGAGAATTTAATGAAATTGGTAGAGTTACAGGCAAAGCCCCTACTACCTCAAGGGATACTACAACCATACCAAGAGGGGGAAGACCTAGGAAATTTATTTTTGATTTGATTAGCTGAGCAATTGGGATGGGAAGAAAATCTAAAAAAATGTTATTTAGGACCTCTGTTGAAAGGCGAGCTACAGACCGCCTACCAGCTACTTAACCTTGCCAATGGGACTACCTTTATATCCATAAAAGAGGGGCTTCTAGAAAGGGTAGACCAGACCAGTAACTTCTATCGGCAAAAATTAAGGGCCATTATACTAAACCCAGAGGAGAACCCCCTTCAACTAGGAGAACTAATTAAAAACACTGTTGCCCTCTGGATAAACAACAAAACAATGGAAGAATTGGTAAAAATTATCACTCTGGAGCAATTCACCAATTCTTTAGCACCCTTTTAACTACAGTTGATCCGACACACCCTAGTCATGGCTATTGAGACTGCCCAAAATCACTCAGGTGCAGTCAAATACTTCCACTCAGTACACAGAACAACCAAGGATTGGATACCGAAAGAAAGAATGGAAGTTAAAAGACCTGACCCAAGAGGTAGAGAGGAAAGCAAAGGAGAAGACCCTAAAGGAATCAAACCATCACTTCCTATTTGCTTTTCGTATAGAGAAACTGGCCATCTGGCCAGAAACTGTCCTAAAATTTTAAAGGAAGTACCCATGGAAATAGGGTGTCTAAAAGGGGATGAGTACGAAGAGCACGAATAAGATCTGGATACCTTTAGCATATGTTTATCTCAGTCTTCCGCTGACTTTATGTATTAAAAAAGCCACAGTAAATGGGAATCAACTAAAGGCATTCATTGATTAGGCAAACAGACCACCACAAGGGCAGATTTTGTTACAGCAACAGACCTTGAGAATGCAACCCTAGTTATAGTTACATGTGGACACAGGGATTACGAAATCTACACTAAAATACCTGGGTACATTGATATTAGGGGGGAGTCATGTCTGGTATCATCAGCCATCATCCCTGGGCTCCCCGAAGAAGTAATTGTGTTTAGGGACTTCCCTGCGTTCTCCACTCTCTTGCAGGAATGTCCAATTCCCCATAGGGAATTTATACCCTAAGACTTTTGGCACTCAAACTGTTACTTCCAAACCTCCCCAGTGTGGGAGTGGACGGAACCAGAACCTTTTGAGCCTACCATTTCCCATAAGCCTTCCACGAGAAATAGAGAGCATCTAATTCAAGAATCAACCTCTCAATGCCAATTTATGGGATACATTCGAGAGACAAAAAGGAACACCCCGCCTCTACCAGAACAGAGGAAAAGCAACCCCTGGAATATGTGAGAGTCCGTCAAAGAACCTAGGAAAAGACAAAGTATATCCACCTTGCATAGGGGCAGGGTATGTGAAAAACCAGAAGGTGTCTCACCCACTAGTCTCTGAAGACCTGTCATCCTGGGGGCCAGGACACAGCCATCGCTTTTGTTTTTTTTTTAAACTTTTATTTTTGGCGGCAGAGGTAGCATGGTACACACATCCAGGCAACAATCACAATTTAGACGGTATAAGATGAAGCAATACATGAAGCATAGTACATTGGTGGTAATAGCGTCAGACAATAGACATAAGGGAATCATGCAGGTATGGGTTCATGTAGTAAGAATGGTCACTGAAGGAGTGGGGGACGAAACAGAGCTGGAGGTGCCCTCCCCTCGACAGTTCAGGTATGAGTTGAACTCCGTCCAGATGTTTCTGGGACGAGAGGTGGCGGGGAGCATAGATATAAATTCCTCCTCACAGTTGCGCGACCAAGTTAGCATGTGAAGCCATTTCTGGTGGGTCGGGGGGGAAGGGACTTTTCCAGCTCTGAAGAATGCATTTCTTGGCTATCATACAACCAATATTAAGAAATCTAGCCGAGCCCCTGGTGTCCTCTGTTTTCCAGGCACCAAATAGGACAGCCAGCGGGTCAGGGTCAATTACAGTGTCAGTGATGGCCGTGAGTGTTTCTAGGATACTTTCCCAAAATCTAAGCAATTTGTCACAGGACCAGAACATGTGTAAGTGATCAGCCTCTATAGCCCCGCAGCGGGGGCAGGGGTGCACCGCAGCTCGGACGAATCTCGAGGTCCTGTGCGGAGTGTAGTAAAGTCTATTTAGGAGTTTGTACTGCATGGCGCGGAAACGGAAATTGAGGGAGACTTTTTGGGTGTGTAGGCACATAGCCCACCAGGTCCCGTCTGATATCTCCAGGCCTAGTTCGCCGGCCCATTCATCTCGTGCCTTGAGGGTGGGTGTAGGGGTAGTGGCCTGAAGGATCTTGTAAAGTGCTGAGACTATTCCACGGGCACCACCGGAGTTAGCGATATATGCAATGGCCGAGTTGTCAGGGGGCTCTTCAGGAAATGAGGGCCATTTGGTGCGGAACGCAGCCCTTAATCTAAAGTATTGAAGGGTCTCCAAGGCGGACCCAGTGTGGCCCGATTTCCAAGTTTGGGGGTCAATAAACCTGCCATTGGGGTAGAAGTCCGTCAGTGCTTGGTATCCCAGCTCCCCCCAGTGTCGAGCCAACGACGCATCATGAGTGGGTTCTAGGCCGGGAAAGTCCCACACAGGAAGCCATTTGTAGTACGGGGAGGCCTCCGGTGTCTGAAACAGAAGGCGAGCCCAGGCTAGTAGGGTCGTGTTGAGTGGGTCAATGGGAGAGTCGGGTGTGTATTGCCGATTTAGTATGATGGACATTAGGTCAGTGCCAGTCGCCGCCAGCCGTTCCAGTTTGACATGGGGACGCACTGGAGTACCAGGGTACCAGTGAGTGGCAAACTGTGCCTGGGCCGCGTACCAGTAGAGTGATAGCTCCGGAGCCGTGAGTCCCCCTAGTCTATATGGGAGTGTCATGTCCGTCCACTTTTTGCGCACTGCACCAGAGTGCCAGAGGAACTGTGCACAAATTATGTGTAGTCTAGCAAAGTAGTCCCTCCCGGGCCACACAGGTATATTGCCAAAAGTGTAAAGAAGTTTGGGAAGAAGGATCATTTTAATGAGGGAAAGCCGACCCGCGATGGATAACGGAAGGGCGCGCCACCGTTGGACTTTAGTCTCGACTATCTGTGCTACCGCAGAGTAATTATCAGCAAGGAGGGTGGATTTAGTTAAGGATATTTGCACACCCAGATATCTAACACCCTTCGGTGACCAACGGAGGGGGTATTCAGTGGTGGGTTGTTGGGTGGATTGAGTGAGCGGAAAGATCTCAGATTTTGAATAGTTAATGGTGAAGCCGGAGTGGGTGCCAATACGGGTGATATCTCTCAATATTGGGTCAAGATGTACCGTGGGGTCTCTGATGTATAGCAAAACATCATCCGCATATAGAGATATAATCTCAGGGCTGTCTTTCAATCTTATCCCCTTGCGGGCATGGTGAGCACGGACATAGTCCGCCATCGGTTCAATTGCTAGAGCGAACAGTATTGGGGAAAAGGGGCAACCCTGTCGGGTACCCCTAAAGAGTGTGAAAAGGTCGGACGTCAACGCATTGGTCCTCACCCTCGCCACGGGAGAGGTGTATAGCAATTTAATGAACCTGATCATGTTTGGGCCGATGCCCATAGTCTCCAGAACGAGCCATGTGTATTTCCAGGAGACCATGTCGAAGGCCTTCTGGGCGTCCAGTGTGACCGCCACCGCTTGCGTATTCTGATCGATGCGGGACATTACATTAAACATTCTCCTAATATTATAGGAGGTAGACCTACCAGGTACAAAGCCGGCCTGATCCTCATGAACCAAATATGTCATAATGGGCAAAAAACGATTCGCAATGATTTTCGCAAAGATCTTCGTGTCTATATTCATAAGGGAGAGGGGTCGGTAGGACCCACACTCATCCTCCGATTTACCGGGCTTGAGCAGCACAATGATAGCTGCCTCGCGCATGGAGAGAGGGAGGATGGATAATCGGAGCGATTCATCCCAGACCTCAAGTAGCCTGGGGGCTATTATGGCGACGTGTTCTTGGTAGAAGGCGGCAGTTAGGCCGTCAGGTCCCGGGGCTTTGCCTTTGGGCAAGTCGGAGATGGCTGTCACTATCTCATCAAGTGTAATGGGGGAGTCTAACCCGTCTCGAGTAGTGGAGGAAATCTCTGTGGTGGGGATCTGGCTGAGAAGTTCACGCATATATTGTTCAGTGTGTTCAGCGGGTTGGGAGTAGAGGGACCTGTAGAAGTCAGTGAATGTGTCCAGGATTTGTTGGTCAGCCCATTGAGCATTGCCAAGATTGTCTTTAATGGAGGTGATTCGCTTTCGGCCAGATTCCCATTTAATTAGTGACGCTAACGTTCTCCCGGGCCTGTCCCCCTCCCCATATTTCCTGGCTGCTTGAGGGCGGCCAAGGTATTGTATTTCGCTGACGGCAAGCGTGTTGAACACCCGGAGTTCATCGGAGACTTGGGCAAGTGTGGCAGGGTCAGCCTTGGCGGCACACTGCAGTTCCAGCTGTTTCAGTTTGGCTTCAGATCGACCCAGTGCGGTTCTAATCGTTTTCAGCACTCCAGCCTCATGGGAGATGGACATACCCCTAATATACACTTTGAAGGCGTCCCATCTGACTGCAGCCGAGGTATCCCGGAGAGTGTTGTGTTCAAAGAAAGACTGGATGTCAGCAAGTATTTCAGCCTTAAACACCACGTCCCTAAGGGCATCCGATTTGAAACGCCAGGTGCTAAATGTCGGGGCAGGCACACCCAGCCTCACCGAGAGTGTAATAGGGGAATGATCAGACAGTGTGCGGGGTAGGATCTGGGAGTCCACCACTCCACCCATGATTCCCCTTGACACAAGAAATAGGTCTATCCTGGAGGAGCTATCGTGCACTGATGAGTAGTAAGTGTAGTCCCTTGATTGGGGGTGTAGCGATCTCCAGGCATCACAGATGTCAAGGTTCTTAGTGTGGGAGTGCAGTCTGCGTGCGGCACTGGACAGGGGACGGGGAGCAGCACCAGTTCTGTCCAGGACCGTATCCAGAATAAGATCCAAATCTCCACCCCAGAGGATCAGTATGCCCACATATCCCAACAGAATGGAGGCAATAGAATCGAAAAATCCAGGAGAGTCCACATTGGGGCAATAGGTGTTGACAAGTAAATATTCTCTGTTAACTAGAGTGCAGTGTAGTATTACATAGCGTCCCTCAGGGTCAATGTAACTTTTGTGTAGTGTAAACCTAATGGACTTATGAATCATAGTTAGAACCCCCCTGGATTGAGTGGAATAGGAGGTGAAGAATCTTGCCGGCCCCCAGGTCGGAGCCATGGATCTAGGGATGTGGCCATCGGAGTGGGTCTCCTGTAGGAACATTACTCTACAACCATGTCTGTTGGCATAGGCCATTATTTTACGGGCCTTAGTATGGTTACTTAACCCCCGGACATTCCATGACATTATGACGGTAGACATTGCGGTGACAGATATTCCATTACATAACACATATTCTCAATGGACATCACGGACCCAACAATAGTGCGTTCTCCAAAGTTCGGAATCAATCTTGCAGTCGTGGCCTTTTAGTGCGCGCCTCATGCAACCTCGTGTGCCTTTTGTAGATAACACCCCGTTCCCTCCCCCCACCCTCACCACCAACCCAAGTTTAGCAGTGTGAACCCAACCCATCCCAACCAGTGCACAGTCGGGTCGACCCCAACATGATCCAACCTGTGCAAGAGCCCAACAGGGGCTAACCCAAAACAAAATTATGAAGAACAGTGCAATCGCAGTGGGGTACGCCATTGCCGTGTGCTAGCATGCTTGGAACCAAAGGAATTCGAGAGAAAACAAGCAGTGTGTGCGGTTTGGTAATGTAGGACGCTGCAACTATAAGTGGCCGTGTCGAGCCTGCATGCGAATCCAATAAGCATTCCACTCAGCAATAATAGGCAGTCAACATGGGCAGGATGAGTAGTTCAGCAGCATATTAACTTACAGGAGCTTATTTGAGAGAGTAGGTGCAGCGACTGTAGCCCAGAACATGTGAGAAACATGAACGTAACAGCAGAATAGTTGTAGAGGAGGCTAATGAGCAGTGGAACCATCTAAAGCGCCCGACCAGAAGCTGATCAACAAGGGCAAGCCACAAGCAAAATTTAGTCATTCCCCATCATGTCAGCGGGCGGAAGGGGGGGAATATGTGCTTCTATGAATTTCACCGCTTCCGAGGGCACGGTGAAGAAGTAAAGTTTATTGTTAAATGTGAACTTTAGACGCGCAGGAAATAGGATGGCATAAGGAATACTTCTCTCCCTGAGCAGCTTTTTAACGCCAATGAATTGGCGACGCTCCTGCTGAACTCCGATCGAGAAGTCAGGGAAAATTCGAATCACTTGCGAGTCCAATCTGAGCTCGCCTTTTTCACGTGCAAGACGGAGGATCTGGTCACGGTCTCTGAAGCTCAGAATTTTCGCAATAATGGGCCTCGGGAAGTCCCCAGGCTTGGGGCGCGGAGCCAGTGCTCTATGAGCCCTTTCGACAGTGAAGAAGGGGGACAAATCAGGATTGTCTAAAAGTTCCTTCAAGAGGATCTCAACAGCCAGTTCAAGTCGGCCCTTCAGTGCATTTTCCGGGACACCAATAATGCGTATATTGTTCCTACGAGATCTGGATTCGAGGTCATCACATTTGGCCTTTACCGACTTCATGTCTGCGACAAGGGTAGATACTGTACTCTGCAGTGTGACTATATTGTCCTCATTAGAGCTGATCCTGTGTTCAGTTTCGGTGATTCGCATCCCCTGTTGATCTAGTTTAGCCTTTAGAGACGCCACATTTGCATTAATGTCGTCCAGTTTTTCATGAAAGGCTGCAAAATTTCTAGCCATTGACTCCATCATGATCGTCAGGTCTGCAGGGGGCCCTTCCGCAGGGGGTGGTGGTACGTCCTGGACGCACGATGCATGGGGCGATTCAGACCTCGGGGTGGCTTTTGCGAATTTGTCCATGGCCCCGGTCTTGCTGGTGTTTCTGGACCTGCTGGACATCATGTGGTGCGGAGTCTGAGAGTGCCGTGGTAAGATTAGTGTGGGTGCAATAGCACCGTGCGGTCACAGGGACGTGGTGGAGGGCCGCTATCCTGTCGGCGGGCGGAGCTATCAGGGAAGGGTCACCCCGAGCCGGGATTGACCAGGCGGTTGGCTCCTGTGGGCCTCAGGAGGTGAAATGGGCACACGCCGCGCCGCGGGGCCCAGTCCTAGCGAGGAAGCGGGGGGCAGCAGCCGGGTCGGGCCAGGGAATTGCAACTCCTCACCTCAGGAGCGGCCGCCCGGCCGCGCGCAGGAACAGGATGGCGGAGTCCCAGCGAGACCACGCAGGGCCCCCGCGGCCGTCACACGCGGCCGACAACCCAGCTCCAGCGACGTCCAGCGAGGCGATGTCCTCCAGGCGAGGCGAGGCAGAGGCACCGCAAGAGCGCAAGGCAGCGGGCAGGGAGATCCAGGCAGCAGGTGCCGGTACCCCACGTCGGATCAGCTCCGCCGGCGTGGGTCACACAGACAGCCCCCTCGCATCAGCTCAGGCGCCCGGCCCAGGGCAGCCGGCCGCGGCGATCCAGATAGAGGGCCAGACAGGCAAGCGAGCCGCGGAGCCGCCAGTAACGGCAGGGGTATCTCAGCGCCGCCACACACCCCGCTCGTCAGAAGTGCGAGGGCCCAGAGCGGACCAGCGCGGGGGGCAGAGCCCGCGGCCGGACCCAGAGTCAGAAGGTCCGAATCGGGGCCAAATTTCGCAGGTAGGTGGCTCCGAGTATCAGCAGGGTGGGAGCCAGGTCTCAGATCGGGGGAGAACAGCAAACCGCAGATGGAGCCAGATTCGTAGCAGCGGCACACGGAGCTGAAAGGCTAGGCAGCCATTTTGTCGGCTGCTCAACAGCGCCCCCTCAGCCATCGCTTTTGGATCCAGTTCCTGGAGGTGGACCAGCGTGGGAGGATCACCTGGGTGAGAGGTCTTCGGGGAGTGGGACACTGGATATTGAGACACAGTATCCCTTTCCCTGTAACACCATTACCCCATCCTACTAGGAAGGATGCATAGGGACTCTCCCGCCCCCATTTCCTAAACAAACACTTTCGCACGGACTTCCCGCTCTGGGAGAAAATAGACACCTGAGCAGTATACCTAACGTGCCCCAATACAATGGTCAGACGAGGTCAGGCAATAATTGCCTGACCATCACACACACCTGACTTCCATTAAACTTCCCCACACGGATAAAAGGCAGAGCACGAAAACACACTCTGAGCGAGGCAGAGCACATGAGGAAACAGTAGCTTGGAGATGACAGCTGAACGAGGGACGAAAGACAGTCAACTATGAGGGGTTTACAAGGATATGATATTTTATTTATAGTGCGCCTATAGACATGTGTTTCAACTACAGTTGAAAGGAGGAAAATACCCTTGACCTTTCCGGCAAGAAACCGTTACTTTCATGAGACCTCAAGATTGGACAGTTTAAGGCCACGATTCCAGTCTGAAGAATCCTGCATTGTGTGTTGGAGGTACCCATGTTCCTCCTACATGACTAATCTAGTCGGGGAGAAGCAGCAGCGCCGTGGTACCTTCCTTGGCTCCAAGAACAAAGTAAGGACAAAGAAATCAACACAGTCGATGAGTTGGAGAGACCGATACCAGACCGGTCTGTGTTGAAGCCAAGGTTGCAAGCAGCAACATTGTATAACGTTTGCTGGAACAAACATTGTTAAAACACGTGAGATGAAAGACGCAGGTAAAGTAAAACTGCCGATGAATGCTTGAACATTGAAAGGAAAGATACAATACCGTTGACAGAGCCGTCCGACACTGAGTGTGTGCTCCATCGAAGGTCTCTGTAGGTATCCAGCCGAGAAGTGGCAGAAGTGAAAGTTAAAGAGTTGTAAGGAGAAAGAGTTTGTCAATCGAAGTGGTCCTGTGACGGGTCAAGCAAAACCCTGCGCAAGGTCGAAAGTCTTAGAGTTTTGATACAGAAAGGAAAGATTGGAAATAGAGATAAAATTGACCAAGCCCGATCGAGGGAGGCCAATTGAGAACATTGTGTTAAAGTGGGTCTGAGCCCAAAGGAGGGGGATCTGGGGTGAACAGTGAATCACCAGAGAAATGTGCATGTGGAAAAACCTGAGAAGAAATTAATGTTAATTTTAGTTTGTCGCATCAGGCCCTCTGCAATAAGAGACTTTGAATGGCAAAGAGACTTTGGCACAGAAGGTCCTGCCCCTGAGGTTTTGAATTACATCCCAGTGCTAGAGAAGCCAGAGTGTGTGCTAAGCTCGAGTGTGCTGCCTTGTCCCGTGCTGAAAATGTGGGGAAGGGAAGCCAATGGCTCAACTATCCTGTCATATAATTTCTTGAACACTTTTCTTTTGCATGACATTATTTCCCACACCATTCGTATTTAGAAGTAAGGCTTGGCAATAGGTTTACTATTATAGTCCCTTTTATTTTGACAAGATTGTACTAGGACTGCGTTAGTATTATTTGATGGCCGAAGCATGCTCCCATCTTTAGATTTGTGATAAAACGGGCGTCTTTTCCAACCCAAGTTCAATAAACACCCTTTAACTATGATCACTTGTGTCTGTCTTCACTGTTTGATACCATGCCTTCCTTACATAGCTGACAAGTCGGGCACAGCCCAGGCCAACACGTTTCCCACCAAGTTGCTGAGGATATATCCTATCCTTGCTTTGTCATGCGCAAAATGAGACGCCTTAAATGCAACTGGATCTTAAAGTATTTCACAAATTCAGTTAATTTCCTCAGTCCCATCAAACCTTATCGTGGTGGATTGGGCTACAGTGTTTTATGTGGCTGTTGCTGCCATGTCAGGGCTATTGCAGCACGAAGACTGCTATTTTCTTGTTTTAACAAAGCAATCGCCAAGCACAAACCCTGCAGTTCATCTCACAATTCCTGTACCGCCTCCATGACTTGTTCAGATATTTGGCGTCTTAATCTGTCAAGAACTTAATTGCTAAAATGCTGCTTACCAGATACTGGTTGTGAAGAACCTTTCCCTTTCTTCTTGGAGGAACTGGATCGCGGGCAGTCCAGGATGAACCGGATCAATGCAGGCAGGAGACTCAGCCCCCTTCCGTCCCAGGCAATGGTAACCTAGGAGGGGTTGGGTACTGGTTCCCCCACACCATGGGCTGTGCTGCTTTCCAGAATTAACGTGGTGCAAAGGGACTAGGACCGCAAGGGTCCCACTGTGCCGGGAATTGCTTGTAGATGATGGTATACAGTCAGAGGAGCCACCCTCTGGCCAAGGTCTCACAGACAGAAAGGAATCGAGAGGAGTGAAGGCAGGGCAAGGCAGAAGATCAAAGACTGGAAGATAGTAAATGAGGGAGAAAGCAGGTAAGGAAAAACAACTAGTCGAAGACAGGCAGATTGCAAGAAGCAGAGAAGAAAACAAGCCGGAAGACGAAGAGCAAGGAAGTGCCTGAGAAAGGACCACAGAGAGGCAAGGTAACTGACCTAGCTCATGGGAGCGTTGAGACGCACTGAGCGGAGACACTGTCAGCCTTAAATGGTGTGCAAAGAACATTCGGCGTCAGTGGTTGTCTAGAAGACCGAGAACAGAGTAATGTGACCCGAGCCTTGAAGACTGCGCCGACGTAGGCACAGTGCGGTCCTGGTCCCAGAAACATCCCACACGACCATGGCACCAGGAACTCTGAATGCCGATGCGCCCGCCTGCACCACCAGGGATACAACCGCTAAGAGCTAACAGGTACATGGTGCGGCAAGGCATGACAATCCATTGCATTTGGGAGCAGAAGTAAAAATCTGCTCTTTAGCTACTTGGTTGAAGGGAGAAATTCAAAACTCTTACAATTTTTGAATCCGCAAGGGATAACCCCATTTGAAGAAATCAAGGAAGTGTTATTGAAAAAGGTGGGCAAACATTTCTATAAATAGAAACTTATAAACATCAGATTGAATCCCGATGAAACTCCAGTACAGTAGAAATATCCGCTAGAATACAAAATACTTTATCCCTATGGATAGGGAAGAAAGCATTACCTGAAGTGTTCGAAATTCTGACCATAGAACTGTTTATAAATTCAATGCCCCCTTATTTACACAAGCCATATTGCAATTGAATGAACCTAATTTATCCTTGGCCATTGAGACCGCATAGAATTTCATGGAAGCCAACTGCCATGTGAAGAATCTCCAAAGGGGGTAAAAGCTGAAGAGAGATCTTAAAGGATCTTCTTACCCTCCTATTCAGGCAACTAAGATTAGAAATCAAGGTAACCCCTCCAAAGTAAAGTGTTAATGAGAGAAACCTCTAGAAGTAATAAAGAAATTGGTTTTGTGAAGGAAAGGAACGACCCAAAACCAGAGGAAGCGTAAGGTAAATGGTCTACGGCAGTACTAGGCTTTTCTTATGGCCAGTGGGGACATTTAGCTTGGCATTGTTCCTCAAATAAAAGAGAAGAAACAATGGAAAGTGTTTACCTAGTGGGACAAGATTGGGAAGAAGACGACTTAGGGGGAGTTGAAGTAGAGGGTACTAACAATTTGTTTATTAATAGTAAATCCTTTGGAACTCACAATTCTGCAATAGTCAAAGGGGTCCCACTTAAAGCCTTGATTGATTCCGTAAGTAAACAAACAGCTATAAGATCCAATTTAACACCTCTTAAAGGTTGGAAGAAAGGCCGCCCAATAAAAGTGACTTTTGTACATGGGGATGAAGAGATCTATCATCGAACTCCAGTCACTATTGGAAGTAATGGGGAGGCTACAAGAATTGATGCTGCTATCATTCCCGGACTTCCCGAAGAAGCTATTATTGGCACACGCTTCCCTAACTTTGGAAAACTGCACACAAATGCTAGTAGAACCTCCTTTTCCTATTCCATAGTTAACCCCTGGGAAAAATAATGACTTCCCTCAAGAGACCCTGTATGTGAAGGCCAGAAACAACCTTGTGATATGGGGGAGGCTGCCGAGTCAGGTCAAGAAAAATAACCTGGAAGGGGAGGATACCAATGCTAGAGTCATGCGCTGGTTTTTGGGTTTACAGCCCTATTGTTTTTCTGTTGAACATCAAAAAGGAAAAGAACAAGTTAATGTTGATATCCTTTAATGGTTCCCAATAGAAGCTGTAAAAACCAGTGTCATTAATGGAAGGGTATGTGATGAATCAGAGATGATTGCCCCAGAAAACCTGGCCTGGGACCACTCTCATGTGGCCTGGGAAAGTCAGAGCTTCCTGATCCTGACCCTGGGTGTTGTGTTCTGCGGGGAGATCATGTGGGGGGAGCAGGTCAGGAGGAATGGGAAACCTGCCTTTAATAACTTTCCCCAAGACATACCATCCTAATGGCATACTGTAAAATTGAAACAGTAGAAAAAGGTGATTTGAATATTGAGGACCTGAAGTCCCACAATGCCCAAAGTACTGGGATAAAGAAGAGGGATGCAAAGGCACGAGACTTCAGGTTGCAGCCTAATAGTGTTAATGATCCACACCTGAGGGCGAGTGAGAGACATAAAATGCCCCCTCAGGTGCAGGCCATAGAGGCCATAGAGAGCAGTAGTAGGAGGTGGAGTGATTGTAGTAGCTCCACATTGCAGTTGCAGCTGAAGCAGAGCAGACACTCTGGATCCGCTGTCATTTGTCAAACAGATGCCAGTTTGGAGAGGGTCTTTACCTTCAGAGACCCTGATTGCAGAGGTTGTGCAGTGGAAATCGTGGTACTTGGAAGCTTTCCACCTGAAGACTGTAGCTGCAGAGGTCGCGCAGCGGGAAGTCTGAAGTTTAGAAGCCTTCCCCGTAGTAAGTCGGGCTCTGGTGATAGGAGAGCACCAGAGAGCCTTTGGAGTGGGGAGAGCTCCTTTTCCGACCTTCGTGGGCCACAGACACCAGAGAGAAGTAGTTTGTGGAAGAAGCAGAAGACCCGGAGGCAGCAAAGCGAGCGGACGAGCACGCCAGACCCGGTGAGTTCACTAGCATATTGTGACTCAGGGTTCAGGAAAGCTGGTTAGTTCCGGGTGCTTTGAATACCGAACTGATGTAACAAGAGTAAAGCAGCAGAGCCATAGGTGTTTTGAATATCCAACTGATGTAAAGCAGAATAATAAACATTTTGAATGCCAAGCTGATACGAAGAGGACTTGTCGAACAGGCCAACAAGGTGTCATTGTGTTTTGGGAGGTCAGAATAATTGTCAACAACAAAAGAGGGCAATAGCAAAGAAGGTAAAAAAGAACCAACATTGCCAAAGTGAAGAGAGGGCAAGTAAGAAACAAGTTGTTTATAGACCCTATTATCATAGGGTGAAAGAAGAAATAGGGGGAACCAACCTAAACAAACATTGCGTAAGGCAAAGAGGAGCAAGAGTGAGAGAAAACCATTATCAGCACTTGGTTAATGCAAGAGTGAGAAAACAAGATTGGCAGGAAAGCTGCCCTTCTGACAGAAGATTTTCAGGAGGAGAGGAGCATAACCTGCATTGCATGTGACAATCACAAGTGTGGAACAAAAAGCACCATTGTGTCTCATGTTTTCCCAGAAGTAGTATTAAAAACTGATGTTGTGGAAAGTCAAAACACTTTATAAGTTGTTTGAAATAGAACTCTGCCACAGATGTACTTGGAGTAGTATTAGTATTTTCAATTATCCTGGCAGGCAAGTACACTAGGGCAAGCAGCCTTGTAGTAGTAGACCTGGCAGGGGAGTGGACCAGGTGAAAAGTATTGACGTTCTATGGTGTGGTTAAACGTTGAAGAAGTGACAAGGTCAGTGAGAGTATTGTGAACTGTTGCATAATCATCCTGACACTGAGGAAGTATACTTATTTGCTGAGAAGCAGTTGTGTGGAACTTTCTGCCACAAGTGGAGAGATAAGAGACTTGCTGAATATTTTTAACTTTTGGTCAAGTCCAAGTGAGAGACTTACTGGAGCAAGATTAACCATTTATGTGTTTTTATTTTTATTTAAGCGTTTGGCTTGAAACAAACCTTTTGCTCATGACATTCTAAAAAAAAAAAAACATTCAGAAACGTTCATAGTGTTCAAATTCTCATTCTGATAGTCATTTTGGAATTTCACATTCAGGTATTACACTGGTGTAAGTGTCTCTGATTTCTTCAGTGTTTCTATTAAGCTAAAAATGTCCTTTAGAAATGTTATCAATTCTAGGGTCAATGATACTCTCTCTCCATGCATCAATCTGGCCCACGAATGATCCGCGGAGAGTGAAGGTTGCTCATGAACAAATGTGCCCAACATCTTCGTTCTAAGCTCAGTTAATGTAAAGCAGAAAAGCACCAGATGCTTCATGGACTCTACAGAGTCTTTGCATCCGCACAATCTGCAGTCTTGATCCGGCTTAAGTGATCACGCCCTTGCTCTCAAGATTTCTCACATTGGAAATAGATTTATCGAAATCTCAGAAACTGGTTTCGATAATAGCTGTTTGGAAACTTCTGCAGATACTTACATTTTGAGTTATAGCTCCTTGCTTTGGGAGGGGTCTGCACAAATAGCTTGAATGATTGTCTTTGCACCTAAGTTTAGATACAATCTTGTCTCCAGAGTTTGCATTTGACCAAGATTGGATTTCTGATCAGGGTGTCATCAGACATCTGTAGGTTTTGCAGACTCACATTACAAATGTCCTTCCGTTACTTCAATACATGGTCAGAACCTGTGTTAATCGCTACTTTTTAATCATTGTGAAGCCTCTCGTGGGATTTGGTAAAATAGCCTTCCTAAATTAGGGATAAAGATTTCAATACCACCATTGCATAGAGCGAAATTAGCCCCAGTTCCATTTGGATCACTTGTATTGGCGTACTTTGTGGTATGTCGACGATTCTTTTCCAAAACATGCCCTCTAGGGCAGGCCAAACATGGGCAGGCAGTGCAAAAAAAGACTCTGCTCTGTACGTCAAGACAGGGATCACCTTCAACCGATAAAAGGAAATTAGTGGTAGTAATGAGAATCAACAGAACCTTTCTTGTATCACTCGTCCTTGAGATGCCAGGTTCTTTGCCTTGTTGTGCAGAATTAGGTCTCTTGGGGCATCTATCACACTTGCGTTAAGGCAAATCCCCAGATATACCAATGAGCCAACTTTTACTAGATTTTTGTTATTCAAAAATCACAAGTTTTTACAGGATTTGATGTTGCTTGCTGGGCCAATTACCATGATTCTGTAGATTTCTGTATTGATCTTTAGGCTGTTTATTTTAACGTAATCTTGCAAAGCGTTCAATTGTCTTTGTAGTCCAATGGGAGTCTGGTCTATTAAGACCAAGTCGTCGGCGTATAGCAGCCGATCTATACTCCAGCCAGCAATTTTTGGGGCAAAGCTTTTAACCTTGTCCATTGTGTTCTGTATGTCCGATAATAGATTAAACAGCGCTGGGGCAAGAGGGCATCCCTGCTATAAGCCTTTTTCAGTTGGTATGGGGTCAGAGAGCAGACCACTCATTGTCAATCTTGCTCAAAGTGATTTTGCAGAGTATAGGTCACCAATGGCCTCCCTCACATCTTT
The DNA here is from genome assembly GCF_040938575.1 of Ambystoma mexicanum. Taxonomy (NCBI): domain Eukaryota; kingdom Metazoa; phylum Chordata; class Amphibia; order Caudata; family Ambystomatidae; genus Ambystoma; species Ambystoma mexicanum. The sequence goes on along the minus strand of NC_090921.1, from coordinate 956,765,155 downwards.
TGGACAATCCCAGGCTTTGAGTTTAGTCCATAATTTAGCACGGTCTATAGTATCAAAAACCTGTGCGAGCTCAATCTTCTTTAGTTTGCCCAAGCTTGTTTGTGTTTTCAGAATGTTAATCACGAATACATTCAACGAAGTGCCCACTCCTTTGACGAATCCTGTTTGTAATGTGTCAAAGGTATTAGTTTTAGTGGTCCAGTTTGTTAGGGCCTTCAGTACCAAAGCTGCAGAAATCTTTCCTGCTACGTCCAAAAGGGCAATTGACCTGTAGTTTTTTGGGTCCAATCTATTCCCCTTTTTGAAAATCGGCACCACAACTGATGTTTTCCAACGATGTTTGGTCTTCTTTACATGCTCAAATAACTCACTTAAAAAGGACACCCACAGGTCAGGATCTTCTTTAGCATAGCATTTGTCATGCCGTCTGGAACTGGGGCTTGAGAGCTACTAATCTTTTGTATTAGGTCTAAGATGTCTTCTCTGGTGGTCTGAAAAGTCCAAGACTCGACATTTTGGGTTGTATCCTCTTCCTTTCTTTCAGACTGTTCATCAATTGAGAATAATGAGGCAAAATGTTCTATCCACACTTACGCAGGTACTGCATTGATAGTCAATGCCGACTGTGGTGTAGTTAGGAAGTTGATAAGTTGACATATTTCATGTGTATTCTTTGCTGCAATGTTTTCCAGCATTTGTTCTGCATCTCGCTGCATCATTGAGTGCCTTCTTGCCCGGACCCAGTTACGGTATTGTTGTTTCAACGCTTGTGCTTTTTTGATAGTTTCTTGTGACCAATTGCACCTTAGTTTTCTTAGGCTTTCTTATAGTGAGTGTTTTTTTAATGGCCACCTCTTTATCGTAAGTATGTAGGTTGGCGAATTAGCTTTTGGTTCCGAACTTTCTGTATTTCACAAAATCCCTCAAGATTTTCATGTAGTCTGGGATCTCAACTGTATGATCTTTCTTTATTAGCTCCACCTGAACCTTAAATCGTTTTGACAGCTTGTCAATTCTGGAAGGGTATATAATCAGCCAGTTGCGTCCTGCCGACATCTCTAGTGATTGTGAATAGTATGACTCTTTTGTTGATACTGAACTTTCGCAAGTGAGTTTGAGTATGTTATGATCACTTTGGATTGTTTGAGTGATTTCCAATGATTTCATTCGATGTGTCACATCGCCTGATACGAAGACGTAGTCTAGAATCTTGGATTCCCTCCCTCTTTTCCACATTGCTTAGGTGTAATGTCTCTGGGCGTTTGTCCGTTCAGCAAGTTGATGTTTCTGGCGCTCATGGCTTCTCTCCAAGCATGACCCCTTTGTTGAGCAAGTGTTGAGGTTGTAACTCTGTTTTTTAATATGTTATGATTATCATCGAAACAACAGATGTTTAAATCACCACCGAGCATCAGGATAGGGTCCATCCACTTTACCAATGAGGTATCTATCAAGTCTGTTATTGTGTCTATAAAACTATCTGCTCCAGAGGAACTTGTAAGGAACTCATGGTGGCAACAGTAAAGACAGACAGAAGTGATCACAGTGTAAGGGTGTTTATTAAACTGTATAAGTAGGTTTGAATTCTCTAAACCTAAATCTAAGATGGGAGCAAGCTACAACCATCAAATAATAATAGGATAGTCCTAGTGGCGTCTTGTCAAATAAAAGGGCCTATACTAAAGAAAAACTATTGCCGATCCTTGCAACTAAATACAAATATAGTGTGGGATAGGGTTCACAAGGAAGAAAGAAGTGTTCACAAAATGATATGTCAGGATGTGGTAGCTCGGGTCCCCCTTTCCTGCATTTAGAGCACGGGACAAGACAGGACTTCTGAGCGCAGTACACGCTCAAGCTTTCCCAGACTGGACCTTCGGTGAGTAAGGCTCTTTTCTACAAAAAGTCTCTTTCCTCCAAGGACCTGATGTGTTCAAAATAATAAACAAAAGTTACTTTCTGATTGCACTTGGGTGATGATTCTTTACCCCTGGGTCCCCCTCTTCTGGGCTCAGACCCCTCTCGAATATCAGCCTCCCTCTGTCGGGTTCACTCTGGCTTGTATTCAAAAGACTATCTTTTGCATTCACATGTCCATGGGTGATGACTTGTCACCCCTGGTTCCCCCTCTTCCGGGCTCAGACCCTTCTCGGATATTTGCCTCCCTCCGTTTCACTACGGCTTTTCTCAAATCAATTTCACCTGTGGCATTCACAAATCTTAATGTCTTTTTAAACAGTCCACTGTGGACATCCCTGCGTCGGGTTCACTCTCGTCAACACAATGTCCTTCCTCCTTTCTCACTGTGCGGGATTCGCTTCCCTTAGTTTTCCAATGGTTTGTCGGTCAAAGAGTTTCAACTGTACAGGGGATTTTGCTACACCCCTGTATGACCACTTTAACCTTTTCCTTGCGGCTCCCTTACAGCCTTCTGGTTTCTGTAATTTTAACAGTAGGGTAATTAATCAGAGTCTCCTGAGTGAGCACCCACATGGTGCTGGACCCCTATGCATATGGTTTTCTGCTGAAGAGTTAACAGTTCTTTAATTTCCCTTTTACTTTGTCATTTGCAACTTTCGTTCCACACAGTTCGGTTTCTTATCAGTTCTCCCCTCGACTCACCAGCTGTGATTAATCGCTTGGCTTTTCTTGTTTCTAGAGTCAGGGACAGTATCACGGTAGCAAGCGTCTCTCCCCTCCCTGTCCTGATTATCAGTGTAGGAGGGCTGTGTGTACCGTTGACATCTGCTGCAACACATGCTGGCTATTGTTCGCTGTCTTATGATTCCTTCCATGTAGGCTTCACGGGTCTGGGTCGGAAAGGGCAAGGTCGCTTCTCTCCTTGTCACCCTTTTCGGTTCTCACTGCCTTTCTCCTCCTCCTGAACTGCCACACTTGGATAGCTGTCTCCTCATGCGGTCTGCTTTGCTCGTAGTGTGCTCTCGTGCTCCACCTTTTATCCCTGTGGGGAAGGGAAAGGGCCGTCAGGTGTGTGTGATTCTGGTGAATTGCCTGACTTTGCATGACCCTTGTGTTGGGACATGTCAGGTAAACAGCTCTTGTGCTAATCTGTTGTCTTTCATAATGTGCTAAAGTGTTTGTGTCGGAAAAGGGGGTGGGGTAGAGTTTCTGAGTATCCTACGTGGTAGGATGGGGAAAAGTTGTTCGAAGAAGGGGGATACCGCGTCTCATCCGTCAGTGTCGGATTTCCACTCCCTGGGGATCCCCCATCCTGGGGATCCTCCCTCACTGGTTCACCCCCAGGAACTGGATCCAATAGCGATGGTCGTGTCCTGGCCACCTGGATGACCGATCCCCGGGGACTAGTCAGGGAGATACCTTCAGGTTTCTCACACATTTTATTGGAACTTTGTTGCAAGATTGGATTTCCTTATTCTTTTGAACTGTTGATTGAAATCCTGTTTGAAGCTGGTGAAGGGGAACTCACCCAGGTAACAAGGAGAAACACTTACCAGGTCTTGAACATAACTGTTATTTCTGTCATATCTAAATTGCCATATTTCATCTTGTTGAGGTTGTTGTATGTACAATAGTGAGGTACAGAATCCTTTTGTTAGAGTGTTTCCTTTAGTTTATTTTGATAGGCAGGGAAATCATCATCAGGGTAGGGATAGTGAGGCTTTATCAAACCCTTTTGAGTTATGTAAGGGAGGCATGGTATCACAAGTATGACACTGACACAAAAGTACAATTTGTAAAACCTTTATTCAAGTTTCAATGGGGTTGTAGAAACTCCTACTTTGCCCTATAGCTAGGTTGGGAGTAGTCTCGACCATCTAATCATAAATAAACAGTCCTAGATGTGTCCATCAAATCAAAATGGCCTATACTAACACAAACCTAATGCCTGCCCTGTACCTAGAACACAGAGTGTGAAAAGGAATATATGTATATAAAGGAAAGTCAGTGTTCAAAAGAATAAATGTGGCTGAGTCAGCTCACCTCCCCACGTTGGACAGCACGGGGTAAGGCCGTCCCTGTAGACAAGACGACACACTCAGGCTCTTAATACAAGGTAGTTCAAAACGTGGATCGAGGCCCACCTGCCCTTCCACGTTAACGTCTTGCTTTCCAATTTCCACAAACACAGTTTAACGAAAAGTTCAGCGGTCCCCCTCAGTCGAGCTCAGACCTTTCACAGAAAAAAGTTAACACTTGCAGGGGTTCCTTTCTCCAAACTTAACTCATATCCTTGAGGGGTTCCCTTCCCCTAACGTATTATGCTTCCAGACTCCCTCGGTCGGGCTCAGACCATTTCCTGATGTCGAACACTTTCGAATGTGCGTGATTTTTGCGACAGACCTCTGCAGGACCACTTTGACTTTCCAGCTTTCAACTCAGACTCTTATGTTATGCACCCCAGTGCTTTCTGGTATGGGTAGTTCACTGTATTATGTATCACAGTTCAACATGCAGCCTTCTCTCGTGGTTAACTTCAATCACCTTGCTTTTACAGTTCATTCACTTTATCAAGACAACCTTCTACTTTTATCAACCAAAAGGGGTCTCCCTAATAAACGGGAACTAAAGGGAGCCATCATCACAGACAAACCAAAGGATGTTCCCGTTGGGTACAATTTAAGTGTGACTCTAAAAGCATTCATCATTGGAACATGCAAAAACACTTAATCATCTAATTGCTAGTGTACATGATATGTATATAAGTTCATAGTACAACAAATGGTGCAAGAAATGGACCATGAGATAGAACACAGTTATTTTTTTATTATTATTCAGAAAGACAAAAGTGAGTACATGACACAATTCTAAAAAAGCAAAGCTAAAGAATGTGCATGACATAACATTACAAATACAGAGGAAAAAAACAAACTAGATGAATACAAAGGTATATAAAGACATGATAACAATGAAACAAATACAAGCTTATGAATACTAGGACCAAAAAAACGTAAAAGATGCAAAACAGGGAAAGGTTGGCAGTAAACAAATTTGAGTGGTGCAATAAATCTTGCACAATAACTGACTTGCCCTAACTAAAGTAGAAATCAATGTATAGACACTTAGCTTTTGAAATCATCAGCATTCAACCAATCTATGCTTATTGGAACTAAAGTACAGATGTGGTTTGAAATAAGTCTATTTATTGGGACTAGAATAGAAACATAATCAAGATTGGGTCAATGTAATCCGCCAGTACAATGACATGGATTTACATGTGGTTCAAACTCAGCGTGTGCAGCAGACATGGCGTTTCGGCAGAATGTTCAGTTAACAGCCGCCTTCTTCAGGATGAAGTGTCTCTTATCTGCCCCTAGGACAATAGAGTAACATATACCGATTGTTTGCTAAATAAAAATGGGGCTCCAATCTCCAAAGATCTTATTACCAATATCATGTACAATGCCATAAAGGGGTGCTCAATACACCTCCTGACAGGGAGCATCTCAAAAGTGTAAAAACACCTGACTACCACCATCATAGTACCTAGAGTCTGCCAGTGTCCCGTCACCAGAAAAGACCCAGTTGCAAAGAAAAGTGAAACACAACACAAAACCGCCTTAAAAGTGAAAATAAGAGTGTAAATGGGAAGAGGCATTAATTCAGGGTGCACCCTATGTGACTAGTATGCCGGGTGTTAGGGAGAATTCTCTGTTTAGGCTGAATTTCCTAACCTAGTGAGGTCCCCAGCAGCTTTGCTGGATTTCTGGAGTTTGTTTTTTTTCTCCTGCCAAGAGTGAGACTCTTTTTCTCCCACTCTTGGACATGATTTGTGGTGTTCCTTTGAAGGTTAATGTGTTTCATGGGCTATGGGGTCTTTTACTCCATAGGGTCTCATATGTTTTTTTTCTGTGTGTGTTACACTGCACCCTCTGTGCAGTAACACCGGGGTGTCATAGTGACCCCCCACCATAGACTCCATACCCTGGGACTGACTACTGTCTCCCAGGGCATGTAAAGTCAACATTGGCTTTACTAGTCCCAAATTACTAACAGAACCAGTACAAACCATCATATTGTGGACGTACTGGTAGGGGAAATTCGATTGCCCCTGGGTCTGTTATTCGAGGGGGCACTGTCCCATCCCCTCTCGTCGAGTTTTGGCTGGTGGCAGTGGATACTACTTTTTATATTCAACCGCGAATATATCTCTATGGGATTTTCCCATTGTTCGAGGCTAATACTTTTTTTACATAGCCTCTAATATACCGCCGGTTTATTTATTTAATATAAATTCACCGGTTGGTATTTTCTGCCAAAACTCGGTTTTAAAATGGCGTTTGTGTTCGCCTCTGTAATTCCAAACCAAAGGTCGAGCCCTTTGTTCCACTTTTTGGCGGGCTTCTCCACAGAAGCCTCCAAAAGTGGTGTCACTCTGTCTGGGTACCACAAGGGGTGGGGGAGGGGGTTTAGGCACCCTGGATTGAGTTGCCTTGGCAACTCAAGTCGCACTCTTGTGTGATTGGCCCAAGTGGTGAGCCGTCCGGCTCACCACTTAGCATGTTTGATTGACAGCTAGGCTGAGAGAATGGGGGTGTGCTGCATAAAAGCATGGCTTTTGGGAATGGAACTTCAGAAGTCGCCACAGGACCTGAAAATCCGACGAGGGAGAAGCTGAGCCGACCTACTACGACGACACCACCGGTGGAGCCTTGCTGAACCGACTCACCACTTCCCAACGACAGAGGAGATCTCCCTGCTGGAGAGTCTTCTTCCCCTGACTGGTGGGCACAACCAGTTTACCTTCTTTGCTCGCATCCCAGGACGTCTTGTGGTCGAATTGCCCATGCCAAGCACCCCGGCAACCAGATAGCCACTGACCCCTGGACCGCGAATAACAGGACCGCTCCTTTTAATTGAGAACTCCGCGGCTGGTTTCTTCCCTGGCAGTGCAACGGACTCCTGCTTTCCTCCCCGACGAGATCCTCTCTTCCCCCGGACGAAGCACCTACTTGCACCCGCTGCCAGGAACAGCTGCCACCACTGGAGCGTTCTCACCATTTTAAGGTACTGTGTCCGCCAGGCCTCCCTTTCTAAAGATTGCTACAAGGTGACAATAATCCCTTAACCTTCTGGACTGGGCTGGCAGCCTTGACCATCTAACTGGTCCCTTTCTGTTGATCCAACTCCTTCTGAAACTATTGCAAGTCTTTTGGGCACTTTTAACCGTGTGACCTTGGACACATTTCGACCGGAGCCTCTTAAAGTGGGTCCGGCCTTGTTAACTTTGACTTTACGGTTTTAACCTGTCGCCTTCTCCTACTGTGTTCTTCCGAAAGGGTTGGGATCTGTTTCTATCTTTGCTCTGCCTTTCTCTCCCTTTTTAACCGATTGATTAGAGTGCCATCTTCGTTAAGCGCTCACCGCTATCTGAAAACAAGTGTTGCCTTACTTAAGACTTGTCTAATAATCGTTGAAGGGAGTGTATATCGTTTAGTGACCGTGTTTCTGAACTGCTTAACATTAGTGCCAGTGTGTTTAACTAGATATGTTTTTAAATAAATAATTATATCTCTTTTACACCAAGCTCTGGTCAGTGTTTGCTTGTTCTACTGTGTTCTTTTGACCTATTGTGAATACTCTGTATACTGCCTAACTCTTCTTGAGAGAAGTCTGACTGCTCAGCCACAGCTACCAGGTAAATCTGGGTAGTACAGACTGCTACCAATTGGGTTTACTGCCAACCACCTGTAGTCTTAAATCTTTCGGAGTGGTCCCAGAGGGAACTGCACAGGTTTCTGCCTAACACCGGGAGCCTGACGTGTTGGTGAAGCAGACATCATGAGAGGTCTTACCCTTGTTCTAACACATAGGGGGTCATTACGACTTTGGAGGCAGCCATGGTGCTATTAGCATCATGGCTGCTTCCAAAGTCGTGTCCGGGCAGTCGGAATGGGGACTTACCGGGTCATTCCGACCTTGGAGGACCCAGTAAGTCCACATTCTGAATACCATTCCCCATTCGAGCCCCCATAGGGCTCAATGGGAATGGGGAAGGAGTTAATTGCGGGCCCGTTATTAGCTTCATGGTCCCTTAACAGCACCCGCTAAGGGCGGCTGGTAAAACCAGCCGGCCTTAGTGGGACCCGATAAGCGACCTCGGAATGCGGCGGTAGGGGGTTAATGGCACCGGCATCCTTACCCGTGCCGTTAACCCCCTACCACCGTACTCGTAATGAGGCCCAAAGTCTCCTTTTTCTGCCCTTCTTAGGGCCACCGGTTACGAAGGAGTGGGACGACAGTCCTTAAAGTAGATAAACTCCTGTATGGCTTGGTACAGAAAACATAATCGCTAATGAGCTGTATAGAGAATAGGAAAAGGAACCATCAGTGCCCAAGTAAGACATACGGACAGCTTTCATTCGTAAAATAAATGCCGTCTTTAATTTTACCTCTGGCTCCATAGGCCGACATGGAGTGGAAGAGAATTTTTAAAGTGGAGAGCCGGTGCGAAGTCCCGACTGGTTAGGACTAAGCAGAATGTAAATGCTCTCCAGCTACACAGAAGCTGTGGTGCAGCGAATGCGCGCAAGGCTGTTACAGGCTCAGTTTAACTGTGGAGTGAGTACTGAGTCTGCAGGACCAATTTGACTTTCCAGCTTTCAACTCACAATATGTGCTTTCTGGTCTGGGTAGTTCACTGTATTATGTATCACAGTTCAAGTGCAGCTTTCATGTTCCCCTTCTCTTAGGGTTAACTTTAATCACCTTGCTTTTACAATTCCTTCACTTTATCAAGACAACCGTCTACCTTTCACAGAGACTTTCAAGTACGCTACTTGCTTTCACCAGACCCCTCCATTACTCAGTATCGCTGAATTTCCAGCTATCGTTAATTCAAACTTCATTCGCAGGTCTGCCTTTCTTCGCGTCTCATCAACATGCGTGCAGTGTTCAATTTTGCGATACAATGTTTCCACATCACTCTTTCTTTAGCACACACAGTTTTCTTACGTCGCATGCCAACTCACCGGCTGTGTGCGTTTCTTTCTTGTCGTTTACTTTCTTTCAATTTGCGAGTCAAAGTCCGTACCACAGGTTTGGCCTTGCCTCCCCAACTCTGCCGTTCATCCGGGATGATCTCTGGAGTCATTGGAACACAATGCAGCTTTCTTGTTTGTATTCGGCCTTCTCCATGTATCATTTGCAGCCTTTTGGAGGCAACACTCTCCTGCAGGGAACTCCTGGAGTTCTCTACCCGTGGCTCTCGTACCTCGGTCTGTTGCTCTGCTCCAGTAGGTTCGCCTTTGCCCCGGAAGTTCTGATCTTACTCGTGTTCCACCTTGCTCAGTTGTTTTCACCAAAATTGTCTTCGGACATCAAGTCCCAGAATGCACTCTGATTTTGCTCCCACTTCGCTAGCTCCCCTTATGGCACTCTGGCGGTTTTGGGAGCAGCAAGATCACAAGGGGTTGTTCTGTTGAGGTCAGGGTCCTACCACCTGCTCCTCAAAGGTCTGGGCCCTCCTGTTTGCCCTGGGAAGGAGCTCTGGTGTGGGCACTGCCAGTTGACCCCAGCTGCCCCTGGTGTGGCTCTCTGGGGGTCACACTCCCGCACTTCACTGTAGCCTCCCCTGTACTTGCAGGCCCGACAATTAGGCAGTCCTTGGTTCTCCTGGCCTTCCAGGGTCTCCTCAGCTTGAAATCCCCTCCTGGCCTCTCTGCTCCACCCAGCACCCCCAGCTCGCTCAAAGTGTGCTTGTGTGTTCAGCTTTTTATAGTGACTGGGAGCCTTGATAGATTTCAGGTGGGAATGGTTGTAGTGGGAGACCTGAAATTACCTGGCCTCATTATTGGGACAAAATGGTGACTGGCCATAGGAATCCCTGGTGCATTGGTCCCTATGGGTAATCTTCACAGCTCTTTTCCCTCTTCCTCGTCCCAGTGGTTTTTGGAAACAGCAGTGGAAAGGAATTATGGGAGTTGTGGTATTCTACAAAAAAAAGGGATAAAAAGGTTGTGGATTTTTATCAGAAGAGGGTATCTGAATGTAGGGTTGTTGGAAAGTGAGTGTCGAGGAAGGAGGGGTAAAACATACGTTGGGGTTTAGGGATAATTTAGGTTTTCTAGGACAGTTTCGTCTTCTTTTCGGTATAGGGAAAGGGTTAGGTATGATGGGTCTTTGGTGACAATATCCCATATAGACAAAGAGGATGTTGGGTAAGAGTAAGTCAAAATAAAGGGGATACTGTGTCTCGCCCGAGGGCATTCCTTCCACAGTCTCCGAGGACCTCCTGCCCCGGTGATCCTCCCTCGCTTGACCGTCCCCAGGGTTGGATCCAAGTGCGATCGCCCTTCCCTGGCCTCATGAACAAAGGATCCCTGAGTCCTGCCAGTGAGAACAGCCTCAGGTCTCTCACAGTCAATAAAATGTCATTTTATGAAAAACCTTTACAAAGTTGTCCGCCTCACATTTCTGACCACTCACATGATCTAGAGGAGTCCATCTGAAGAAACCTCTGGCGGTTGGAGAGGTAGGACTTGAACCCGCGTAGCATAAGGATGTAGGGTGTCCATGAGTGCCTGGTGGTCCACTGTGTCGAAAGTGGCAAAGAGGTTGAGTAGAACCAGGAGGCAAGGGTGACCATCGTCAAGGATGTTGAGGGCATCGCTGACCACCTGTATGGTTGCCGTTTCCGTGCTGTATCTGGGTCTGGGTCTGGACTCGGATCAGTAGGTTTGGAGGAGATTGTTGGTGTCGAGGTGTTGTTGCAAATGTGTGGCTACCGCTTTCTCAATGATCTTACCTAGGGAGGGAAGATGGTTGATAGGGCGATAGTTACCTAGGTTGTCGGGATAAAGAGTGGGTTTTGTTAGTAGAGGGCGGATTTGTCCTGTCTTATGGGTCGATGGAAAGGTGCCTTGAGTTAGGGTGCTGTTGATCTCCATGTAGAGAAGGAGAGCTTCTGCTGGGAAGGTCGTGAGGATGGATGCTGGGAGGATGTTATCTGTATATGATATGGCTTTGAGGGCAGCCATGGTTTCTACCAGGTCCTCTGTAGAGAGTGTCTTGAATGTTGTCCAGGGTGTGGAGATTTCATAAAGAGGGACGTGAGGTGGGTCTGTGGATGCAAAGCTGGTGCCTATGTGCTGGTGAATCTTGATGATTTTGTCAATGAAGAAGGTGTTGATGGTGGTGGATTTTCCGATGGAGTGTGGTATCAGAGGGTTGGGTCAGATGCGGTCCTGGAGCGGCACCAGGTTTTCTCTTGTTTCCCGATGACTCTTTTGTTGAGGTTGAGTTCTTGCAAGTACCAGGGTGCAGACAGTTTCCGTTTGCAGATGCATTGTTTCAGAGGTTGTTTCGGTTGATGGAGGCTGAGAGGTTGATGTTGAGTGCTTCCAGTAAAGAGTCGCCGTTTGGTTGGGGGTGTTCGGTCCATGTGAGGTGGAGGTTGGCAAGGTCTTCCATGAGGGCTTCCACCGGGAAGTTCTTGAAGGGCCTGAAGGTTTGTCTGAAGGTTTCTGCTGGGAGTGCTTGACTGGCATGGTGTGCAGGATGTTGAAAGGCACGGCAAGATGTTTTTGTTAGAGCTATACATTTTCACTTTCTGCCCACTTTTGGCACTAATTGCGCCAGCGCTGATAGCTAATAGTACCGGAAAAACACATTGGGTCCTATGGGGATTTACCACCTTACCGCTACTTGGGATCCGGTGCTAATAGCACCGGACCGAGCAGCGGTAATGCTATGTGCATTGGTGATATCCCGGCGCAATTAACGCTGGGATACTGCCAAACTCGTGATGAGGCCCTTTGTCTGTTCAAAAGTATCCGTTCACCTTTACCATTCTACTCTCCTCCATCATTATCATTCAGCCTTTGGCCCATTCCTCTCCACAGGTTCAGCTCTTCTCTCTGTCTGTGACTCACTTCTTTCTGCTCGGTACGCAAAGCAATCTTCTCTTCTTGTTCTTCTTTACAGCTTTTGATACTGCCAACGATTCCCTTCTTCTTTGCTCTCTCTCCCATATGGGTTTCAGGGGCTCTGTACTCAATTGATTTTGTTCCAATGTTGCTAGCCGCACCTATTCTACCTCCTGGGCTGGTCAATCTTCATCAGTACTTCCTCTTCAATTCAGTGTTCCTCAGTGCACGGTTTTGGGTCCTCTCCTATTTTTTCTTTATACTATTCCTCTATCACCAACTTCATGCTGATGATTCGCACAGCGAAATAAGTGATCGCATGCGAGAATAGGTCGTAGAAAGGCTAGAGCTGTAGAGATTCATAGACCTTTCACTGTCTCATGTTGCCAGCATCCGTATCCCAGAAAAAATGCACCCTGCAAAGCCACAAGGGGGTTGAGAGCTCACTGTAAAGAATGATCCCACAAGAAGGAGGACATGAGCGTCCGACCTTCCCTGTCCCAGCTCTAAGTAATGGCACCCAAATGCCCCTATCCCATGAACTCCAGCATTCCAAGGTACCAGTCAGTCCCAGACCGCAGACCATAAAACTGTTAAACTCCCCAATCGATCAGAAAAGATCAGAAAGCAGGGATTAGTTGCCTTCAGAATAGGTCACGTGATGTGTGCTGAGAGGTGCCAGGATGGATAAAACAACATAGCCAAAATGAGGGTGGGGAGCTCTGGACAGGCGCGAACGTGTCGGGAATCGAAATAGTGTATGCAATGCTATAACCTTGAAGTATCTTCTTATGTCTTGTCAGCAATACCAGGTGCACATTGGGTCAGGGATGTAGAGTGCATTGTTTTATCACTAATTGACAATTATTCATAATTCTGTTCCCACTGACGTGTCGGGACGAGCCCATGTGGAAGAAGATGGACAGAAGAGGCTGGGACCAATGGCCTGGCATCCCTTATGGAGCAGGTAGCATATGTATAGGGTCACGCCAACCAGCCATTCAGATTTGTAACCTATATCATTTAAGTCACTGATGACGCTGTGTGCCTTTTTAAAGTGTTGCTTTTACAAATTTTGCAAGAACGTTCTGTGAAAGCAGAGTTCGTTGCTGGCGCAGTTTTATTTGTGTGGAATAAAATATTTTCCTTGCAAGAAGTGTGCTGGGTCTTTTTCCCTAGTGGGGCTTATTTATATCTGGTGTGAGTTTGAGGGGCTGCTCTACATTTTGGAGAACCCAGATGTGATCTCAGTGACCACTGCGAAGACAGACTTCCAGGCCACATCTCTGGAGGGGCAACACCCAACTACAGTGACTAGTCCCCTAGTGCGCAACCCGCAGTGGTGTACAGGAGCCATTTTCACAGAATTCCTGTCTGCTCTTTGTAGCGTGTCTCGGCTCCTAGGAGAGTGCAGGCCGTTATTGGGACCTGTAAGGAACTCATGGTGGCAACAGTAAAGACAGACACAAGTAATCACAGATCAAGGGTGTTTATTAAACTGTAAATGCAGGGTAGAAAAACACCTAACCTAAATCTAAGATGGGAGCAAGCTTCGACCATCAAATGAAAAATAAGGCAGCCCTTGTGGCGTCTTGTAAGAATAAAAGGCCTATACTTCAAAAAACTATTGCCAAATCCTTACAGCTAATTACAGAAAGAGAGTGGGATAGGGGTTTCAATGAAGAAAGAAGTGTTCACAAATAATAAATCAGGATGTGATTGCCAGGGTTCTGCTTTGCCCTCGTTTTCAGCATGGGACAAGGTGGGGTCTTGGAGCAAAGTACACACTTGAGCTTTCTCAGTACGAGCCGACAGATTAGTTCCAGCTATCAGGTTCTTCGATGGTTATGTCTCTTTTCAGCAAAAGTCTCTTGCCTTCGAGGGCCCGATAGTCAACAAAACGGATCTGCATGATTTTCCCACAGATGATTTACCCGCAACGGAAATGTTTGCATGGGAAATGCACGAATACAAAATGTTTGCACATTTCCCTTGCGGACATCCATTACAAAACATCCCCAAAACCATACAAAAACACCCACCAACCCACAACACACCCCCACCACTTACCTTTCCTTAGGACACGCTGTGTCCCTGCGGTGCCGGTTCCCTTTCACTTCTGTGATCATGAACTTGTGTCGCATGTTCCTTTTTTTTTTTTTTAAACTTTTGCTTGGGAGAGCAGCGGGGATGTACCACGCAACCTGCGGTCACCATACTGTATAGTATAGTGAGCGGGGTGTTGCGGGGGACACCCCTGCAGCCCTGGGTTTTTATTTTGATCGGGTCAGCTGCAGGGGTATCCCCGCAAGCCCCACTCACTATACTGTTTAGTATAGTGAGCGGGGGTTGCGCGGGACACCCCCGCAGCTCCCAGCTTTAAACAAAAAAAATTTGGGCAGCTGCAGGGGTGTCCCCACGCATCCCCCGCTCACTATACTGTATAGTATGGTGAGCGGGGTGTTGCAGGGGACACCCCCGCAGCCCCTGCTACCAACCCCACCAAAAGACCTAAACACATACCACAAAAAGTTTGAAATTTTGGTGGTTTGAACTTTTCGTGGTATGTGTTTTAGGTCTTTAGGTGGGGTCGATAATTTATTTTCTGTCATTTTGTCCAATTCCGGATTTTACAAGACCCCCCTATGACCACTTTGACCCCCTTTTCGCCTTTTAGCAAGGCCTTCTGGTTATGGCTGTTTCAACAACTGGGTAATCGCCCAGAGGTTCCTGAGTAAGCATCCAGATGGTGCCGGACTCCTCTGTTGCTTCTTTTCCCCCTTCTAGGATCAATAGCTCTTCATGCTTTCACAGTTCAATTAGCCGCTTGCTACTTTTCGTTCAACACAGTTCGGTTTCTTAATGATTCTCCCCTCGACTCACCGGCTGTGATGAACTGCTAGGCTTTCTTTCTATTTGGAGTCAAGATTGGTACCACAGAGACAAGCGTTTCTCCCTGGCTTGGTTATCATTGGAGAAGGGTCCCGTGTACCGTTGACATCTGCTGCAACACACGCTGGCTATTGTTCGCGGTCTTATGATTCCTTCTCCTGAGGTTTCACAGGCCTTGATCGGAAAGGGCAGGGTCGCTTCTCTCCACGTCACCCTCTTGGTATGCGCTGTCTTTCTCCTCCTCTTGAACTGCTGTGCTGAGTTAGCTCTCACATCGTGTGGTCTGCCTTGCCGGTACTGTGCTCTCGTGCTCCACCTTTTATCCCTGTGGGGAAGGGAAAAGGCCATCAGGTGTGTGTGATTCTGGTCAATCGCCTGACTTTGCCTGAGCCTTGTATTGGGACATGAGAGAATTGTTATAGTTTCCACTCATTCGGCAATTGTATTGGGTCATGTCAGGTAAACGGCCCTGGTGTTAGTCCGTTGTCTTTCGTGTTGTGCAAAAGTGTTTGTGTCGGAAAAAGGGGGGGCAGTGTTTTCGAATGTCCTACGTGATAGGATGGGGAAAAGGTATTGAAAGAAGGGGGATACCACATCTGACCCATTGGTGTCCCACTCCAACTCCCCAAGGAACCCCCCATGCAGGTGATCCTCACTCACTGGTCCACCCCCAAGAACTGGATACAATAGCGATGGCCATGTCCTGGTCACCTGGATGACAGATCCCCAGGGAATAGCTAGGGCGAGACCTTCAGGTTTCTCACATACCCCGTGACGGAGGAGCTCGGATGAACATGCAGATGTAAGTACACCTCTTGCAAGTGACAACAACGGGGGGGGTAAGAATGAGTGGGGAGGTGAAGTGTGTGTGTGTATGGGTGTCAGAAGAGCTTGAGAGGCCACGTGGTGGTTTTTGTGGGTTGCTTAACGTATTTTTATTATTATAAAGGAGATAACGAGGAGGAAAAGACTGTGGGATCCTTTCCGAGTAAGGGGAGAAGGTGGCACCATATTTTTATTGTGGTAAGGAGGATACAAAAGTAGGAGCTCCTTATAATTAGAGAGCTTTAATTCCTGTGCCCAATATATTCCGAGTGGGGGGAAGGAGGAAAAGTAGTGGTGGTTGTTTTAATTTATAATTTTAGTTTATTGTTTTAGTGTATTGAATTATTATTGTGAACTTAGCGAAGGCCTAAGGAGGGCCTGTGGAAGGGTTGTGAGTGTGTGGAGTGAGAAGTATGGAAGTGTATAGGGGGGAGAGAATAGCAGACAGGGGGCGACTGGGAGGTGGGATTGTAAAACAGGTAGTGACGGTTGTACGAATATTGCATGTATTGTCGATATGAGGGTAATTACTCTGTTGGAGTACAAGTATGGTGCATTACCATTGTACAAAGCTAGAATAGAGAACTATCACTTTCAGTGGGTGGCAGAGACCCAGGGGAGGATGTCCCACCCCTGGCCAGAACAGGGTGCAAATAACAGAGATATTAGAACACATGAGCACGTTCCTGCCACTACCCCACCTCCATATCGGCCAACACAGAGCAGTATTGTGCTCCAGGAAAGTAAATCGTAAAAGGATTTAGAGGAGGCTCTAGAGGCGACGCAAGTGGAGCTGGCCCGTCTGAGGGCAGAGAAGGAAGGGGAGAGCTACCAGGGGTATGGTCTGGATGAATGAAGAGCAGGAGATATTTTGTTCAGATTGGATAGCACAGCGATAAAGGACATGCATGTGGAGAGATGGAAGGGGGATCCCTGCAGAGCAGAAATAAGTATGGGATATGGAGCAGTGAGGTCAGATAGAGAACTGCAGGAAGGAGAATGGGATACTGTGGATGAATTTGAAGACAAGGGGGATGCCCAGGATGCACTAGGGATATCACCCAGAGTAGAGACCTAGTGAGGACCGCAATTGAGGAACAGATTTGGGTGGGTAGCATTGGCAAGGAGAAGATGAAATAATGGACAGAAAGAGAGGAGGGGAGTGGATACGCAACTACCTTTGTTACATAAGGGGCCGGGAGGGCGCATTATGTGCCGTGGGCTCAAATGGACAAGAATAACCTGATTAAAGTGCTCTGGCCCCTTACCGACTGGGCCAGTAAGTGGATATATGCCTTTGAAAAGCAGACAGCAGGGATTGCCCTAGCAGTGGGAACGTGAACAGTTTACTTGTTGCAATTGTGGGAGACCAGGCGGGGACCTGTGAGTTAAGGCTGGGGGCCCAGGAGTGAAATTAGAAGATGATGCACACAATGGGACCCCTTTCAACAGGGGGTGCACACACATCTTCCGTATTCGGTGGAAGCAATTCAGACTAGAATGTCCTTTACTAAGATAGACCAAATCACTAGCAACAGAGCTGAGACTTTCAGTGAAGAGGAAGCAAAAAGGATATTAGGGCTAGTTAAATCTACAGGGGAAGAATTGATAACCTCTGATAAACCAGAGACTCTAATTAAACAACTCGAGTGGAAGATACGCTGTGAGATCAACCTTAAGATGCATGCCACAATCCTTGCCCAATATCATAAAGCGCAGAGAATTCCTCAAGGCTTACGAGTGAACCTGGAACCAACCCTGTATGAGGAAAATCCTGTATTCGTTAAGAAATGGCAACCAATCCTCAGAAAATGTTCCCTGGACCTTGTACTGCTCACCATTGAGGAACTGGCCCACAATCTAACCACCTTGGATGAAGAAATCAACAGCATCATGACCACTTTAAGCACAGGCCTATCTGCAGAACAACTCAAGCAGATCCTGGAAGATACCAACCAGAAGTTGTCGAAATATAAACAGGAGCTGGAAGTAAAAAAGATTAGAAGTTTAGATGTGACGCTCAAGATTATAAACTGGACATCGTCTACAGCTGGCAAGAATATTAGAACCAACGCCCTACCAAATCCTACCAAGCACGGACACCGAAACCAGGACCCCCTAATCCAGAAATAACTTCTTCCGACGCATCCAGTACAGAACTCAAAGTAACACTGAGCACTATTACAGAGACAGCCACTACATCGCTTGATAGCAATTCCACCACAGATACCTCACGTTTTTAGAAAAAAGACCAATCCAACGTGGAAAAAAGAAAAAATCCACAGAGGAAGAAAATGTCCGGGAAAAGGACTTATTGGTGAACCTCTCCTCCTACTCACTATCCCATTTGGAATTACAGGTTCTCAGGAAAGGACTATCATTTGTCCCTCAACACAGTAGTAGTTTACTGAGACAGAAGATTGATTTCTTCAAGTTGATGAGGAAGCTTAAGATGAAGGTCTTTTTCCATTCCCTCGAGGAAGACTCCACCTTAGAGGAAGCCTCTGAGTATTTGGAGTTCAACCCCAAAAGTACATTCAATCCTCCCATTCAGAATCATGTACTTATTGTATTTGAGAAAACAGTATTGGAAGATCTCAAGAAAGTCCACTTCAAAGTCAAAGGACACAGCAATTTTAATAGCAGAGTGTGACAGACTCTGAAGAATCTGCTTGACAACACGAACATCATCTTCAAACTCACCGACAAGGGAGGGACATTAGTTCTGATGAACAAACTATACTATCTGGAGGAGGTGTAATGCCAATTTATGGATGTGGAAACAAAGAAATTCTAGTCAACCCAACTGAGAGGGTGAGAACACTTATACAGGAGGTATTGGATGACACCAAGAGTAGAGGTGTTATCTCAGACAAAACCTGCAAATTCTGGGGGAACACACACCCCATTACTCCGGTGTTCTACATCCTCCCCAAGATACACAAGAGACTCATAAAACTTCCAGGAAGCAATCATTGCAGCTACAGATAGCCTACTGGAACCTTAGGCCAAGTACCTGGACAAGATTCTACAGCCACTGATCCAAAACACGAAAACCTACATAAAGGATACCATGCATTTTCTGCAAAAACTCAAGGCGATTCAATTTGTTAAAGGTAGAGACAAGCTGTTGACCATGGATGTGACTTCCCTCTACACTAATATAGTGCACAAAGCAGGCTTAGAGGCAGTGGAATGGTTACTGTTGAGATCCGACAATTGCCAGGGAGACGGACCTTTTGTGCTGACACTACTGCAACTCATTTTGATGAATAATTTCTTCAAATTTCAAGACAGACATTTCTTACAACTCCCTGGTACGAGCATGGGAGCCACTATGGCACCATAATATGCCAATACCTACATGTTTTGTTGTTTTTTTTTTAAATGTATTTATTGGTTAAAACATAAACACCATACAGGAACGCCAAACATGTGTTCATCTTATCACACCTAAACATGTTTTGTTTTTATCCCAACCCTCCCCCTCCAACCCGAACCAGCCTACCCCACATTTCTGCTTACATCAAATCTCTTCTGTGGGCATCACCCCATTATCCGCATCTGTGCAGCTATCTTCCTCTGAGCTTCCCTGACCAGACCCAGACAGCATTGCTACTACGTGTTTCCAGGCTAATAACGCGTCTGCTTCTTCCTCCCCACCTCTGTTTGTGGCTTCTTGCCACACCGTTGTCTCGGAATTCTCCCAATTCTTGGGATCATGCCACCAGGCTTCCACTCTTGGCCTTCTGTTTGCTTTCCAGCTCATTGCTATTCTATGCTTAGCAAGTATGTACGCTAAATCTTTAAGCTTGCTCACATGCTTAAGTTTAGAACACGTACTTTCTTCACCTAGACGGATGCGTCATCTATCCATCTTTGTACGTTACATTGACAACGTGTTTGGCATTTGGACAGGCCCACTTGATGAACTGTAGGAATTATTTGATATGAACGGGATGCACCCGAGAATCAAATTCACAACCCAAACCAGTCAATCAGTATCAACTTATTGGACGTTGAGATCTACAGCAAGGGCCACAACCTGGAGACCAGGATCTTCATGAAACCCACGGACAAGAACAGCCTCCTATTAGCCATCGGATTTCACCCACAACGAACCATCGACAGTGTACCCTTGAGCCAATTTCTCCGACACAGAAGGAACACCTCTGAGACCAATGAATAAGAGCGTTAATCCACGTTGCTGCAAAAGAAATTCCAAGAGAGAGGCTACAGCCCTACACTCATCTTGAGTATTGCAGAGAAAGTGGAAGCAATTGATAGGGAAACACTCTTAACACCTAAACCTCCAAAGAGGGGTGAACTACTAGTCTGAGATGACACATTCCGCTCAGAGTCACAAAATCAAGACGATAATACAAATAAATTGGCCTATGCTCCAAATGGACCCCCAATTACATCTACTGTTTCAACAACCACCTAGCTTTGCTTAAAGGAGCAGTAAGGGATTACTTAACAGTCGGGTGAGAGCTGAGATTCCCACTGCACCTGCACGCAAGACTCCATTTAAGGGGACACTACCCTGCCACAACTGTCAGCACTGTGGGAACATATTAAGCAACACCATCACACATCCACACTCAGGTAAGCGAATTTGGCTCAAACATTCATGTACCTGTGACTCTCCTAATGTAATCTATGCACTCAAGTGTCCATGTGGCTACTATTATGTAGGCAGGACTATGAGAAAATCCAACATGAGGTGGACCGAGCATAAATCAAATATCTGCATACAAAATTTGAAATCACCTGTAGCCATGCATTTTGTTGAGGCAAGACACACAGTTGTTCAATTGAAATGTATGATTTTGGAACAGATTAATCTAGGCAACAGAGAGGGAGACATCCACAAACAATTGTTTCAAAGGGAGATCCTATGGATTGATCTTCTTGATTCACTCAGCCTGAGGGGCTTCAATTGTGACTTTTACTTAATGTGCCTTGTATAACCCCGCTATATTCTATGGAGTAAGGGCATGGGCATTTGTAACATTTGATTGTGAGCCACAAATCTGTGTCAAAAATCTGTGACATTAGATTGTGAGTTAGAAGTTTCCTATGAGGGGCAAGCGTTATCTATGTATTGCTATGGCTTTTATTTCAATGGAATTGGTTTATACAGACTGTGAGCAGGCTGATACCCGAGAGTTCACACGGGCCTTTCTATCAGAAATGGGCTGTTGAGTAGCCTAGATCTCCTTCTACCCTAGTGTCCCCTCCTGATGGGGATGGGGATTTTATACCTATGTGCTGGTCCCAACCCTGTGAAAGCATTTTTGGAGTGGTTTTTCACCATGCAGCAGGTTGATTTAATCACATTCACCCCATGATATCAAGTACAGCGCTGTGGGCGGGCCAGATTGTCTGCCTTCAGCCTTTAGCCACCAATAGCCACCTTAGTACACGTTGACCTAGAACATGAGTTTACTGTAACATATGGCCACTTAGTCGTGTCCTATACTTGTTACTGAACCTCAGCAGAAGTGGGGCACCCCACAGAATTATTTCTGCTACTTACACCGATTTTGTTCCCCCTAGAGGTATGCTCACAACTTTGTATTAACAACGGGTTGCTGGTTCACAGCAAGATTCTCATTAGTAGCCGTAGGATTCTCACAGGGTCCTCTTTAGAAACTAGCTCTCTAGCGGTTCCGATTCACTTTTACATTCCTCTTTACTCATTCTATACCGACTATTGACCCCAAGCAGGTGTGGGGCATCCCACAGAACTCTGCAATTTGGCCCTACTACCTGCACACAGACCAATTTTGTTCACCCCCTGAGACATGCTCTCAACTACTGATTTACAACGGGTCCTTGGTCCACAGCCCGATTTTATCGGTGGACAGACTTTAGCACCTAACGGTTTTACACAGGGTCCACTTTGGAATGGTCCCCGTGTTGACAACTACCTTGTTCTCCATTTTTTTTTTTTTTTTATTATTTATTTCTTATGATCTATTTCTTAGTATCCATTCATTTCTTCATTCATCTGCAGTATTTTATTGTATTTACTATACAGGTGGTGCCACCGTGCATCTCTTAGATGACACACCCAGCGACTACGCCGTTGCTCTGCACTCTGAGTCCCACACCAAGATGGTGTCCTTTCCACGTGGCACCGACATGTACGTGTGCCGGTACTATGGTTACCATATACAAAGTGCAGGATCAGGCCACGCGTCGTCAGATGGTCGACTCCGATCCCTCACTGGGATATTGTAAGTAAGTGTTCTGCTGAGACACTAAATAGTGGAATCATTCTGGCATTCACCATGCCTTTATACTGAAAGAGACGTTGCTTGCCTTTGATCCCAGGCATACCCTTGTACATACCGCAGGGGCAAGCGTTACAAATCGAAGTACGCTTCTCAGTGACTGGCATTAATTCGAGCTCCAAGCCCGATACGAGCACTGGTCTTGGAACTGCACACTTACATATGAGCAGACTGACTCATATAGGCAACGCTCAGCCTGAGCATGCTAATATAAGATGGATACTTTACCGCTCCTAAGTAGAATCACTACGCCGCATCTGCCATGCCCGCTTTAAGTGAGAGTGAGAAATTGAATAGATGTAGTCTTTTGGCGATAGAACTGAGTTGCTCCACACATTACGCTATAACATCTCTGAATTTCCACACACTGTTACTAAGATATCCCTTTAGATACCAGTTTACATACAAATCTTTCCTCTATTTTTACCAGAAAACAGTGTTTCAGCGACTGTACTGCCTACATTACCCTGCTGCTGTTGAGTCCACCACCACAGCTGGGTGAGTAGACTGTCCACCTATAGTTACCCATATACTATCATGGTACAGTAATGTATCCACTATCATGGTGTAGAGATTTACATAGTGATGCATATATCTTTCTAAACAGGTAGGACTTTTTCATCGCCCTCAGCCGACATGGTCTCAAGGTTAGTACCTCTAGGTATTTAATGTATATACACCTAAGCTTTACTTAATAGAAGTTCTTTGGACTTAGTAGATCTACTTGTTGCCCCTTAGGTGATTACAAGAAGAGTAAAGCTACTTTATGGATTACTATGGAACTATAAACTCCCCAGCCCTGATGGATTTCTAATAATCCGAAATGCGTTGGCAATTTGGTATCTAAGAGGAGCCTATTGGACATTTTTTGAGCTAATTGCTATACTCCACAATACAAATTTCTGTGATTGATATATATATATTAATGTATATATTTCAATGGTTGTTAAAATAGATAATATTGTTTTTGTTTAAGTTTTCGGATGTATTTTTTTGTGAGTAAAATAAAATTTTCCAAAAAGAAGAAATTTCTGTGATTGATGTAACACAAATCTTACTCGATAAACGTACTTGATTTGTTTTGAGCTGATTAGTGCTGTGCACGTTGAATACACATGTACCGAAGTTTTGATATGTATTATCTTTGTTCCACTTTGATTATAAAAAAAATCTTGAAGAGGGATGGCACTCATTGATGGGTTCTTCTGTTGTCTGAATATTATCATTGATTGTCATTTGGTGAAATTGGTTTTGATCTTTCCATTGCTTTGAAAATATGTCTTGTTGAAATACTTACTGAATTGGTCTACTAGGAGAAACCCGGTGTGGGTATTCACCACCTTAGACCACGAAACCTTCTGGGACCAAGTCCTCTGAGGAATGCATAATAGGGTTACTGATTGGCAACAACCGGTTTTGTTTTGCATAGCCCCTTTTAACAATATCAGAGCACAAGTGTGGGACGCACTGCGGCGGGCCTACCCAGACACACCGGACTTGCAGTCCATAATGCAGTACACTGTGGTGGACGATATGGCCCCGGGCAGTATTTTACAAGTGCAGGAGATGTGGAGAGCGGGTGCGGGTGACCAATGGGACCAGTCAGTTCCTCTTTTCCATTTTATCATTAAGAAGGGTTTACCAAAGGAATTTCAGAAAGCACTTGAAAAGATGGTGGGCGTGGAAGCAAAGGAGTAGGCCAGAATTCAGACTATTATCCTACATCATTGTAAAAGTATTAAACAAAGAGAAAAGGAAACGGCTCAGAAATTGCAGGCTGAGGAAGCAAAACTAGTGCAGAAGAAATTAGCAAAAATAGCACTTGAGGGGACGGTAGTGGCAAGTACAGATACAGGCTCGGCAGAGCAGGCTGCAGCGCGTGCAGATGTGAGGATAGTGGTGTTCTAACCAGGCGGATGACAGGGGTTGTGGGGTGGTGGACCTCAACATCAGTACTCTGAATGGCACCAAGGAGGTCAGAAGTGGGGCAGAGGAGGGTTCCAATGGGGTAGGGGGACAGAGGGTTTAGGGGGATAGGGCCCGGGTGGGTTATGGGATCATCTCGGTGTTGGAGCTGGGGGAAGAGGGGACATTTTGCAAGGGGCAGAGAACAACCCATGCAACACCACTGCCCCTACACAACCACATCCATCTACCTTCCCATCCCGAATGTTCACCACTATACCCTATGAAATACACCAGGCGTACACTCAATTGCCACCACAAACCCCACATGCAGGTGCAAGTACCACCTACTGCACCCCTCACAAGTGGCTCAGCAGAATACTGTGTATGGGAGGACAAATGCCCACATCCAAAGCAGTGGCAAATGGAACAGTGGTGCCCTTCCTAGGGGTCAGCATCCATGACTACCCACCCTGATGAGGAACCCTAGGTGGGTGCTGAGGTAGGTAACAAGCAATTCATCTTTATGCTCAACACAGGTGCCACCAAAGCATGCGTCAGTGAGGGGAAACTTCCTGCTAACAGGTGAAAGACACGCAAGGATTATTTAGGGCTGTCCTGACGGTTCCCTACACAGAAGAGGTAGTTATCAAAATAGGAGGGAAAGTGGTGCTTGTCCACTTACTATACTCGGAAACATCCACCATAAATATGTTAGGACGTGATTTGTTGAGTAAGCTGAATATGACCATTTCCTTTACAGACAGTGGGGTGGTATGCACCAACCCAGGCATCTGTGCCTTAAGGACAATGGTCATCATTCGGGCCTGATGAGGGTAAGTGGTGGTCTGTGGCATCCCAACAGAGCCAGACATGTTTGCCTATGGAATAACAGGATTGTACGATGCAGTGCCCGAGATTGGTAAGGCTTGTTGGTGGGTACCCTCAGATTTCATCTTTCGTCCTGTAGTAACACCGGAGCTTATGGCAGGTACAACATTGTTCATAGATTTACAGGACCTGGTCATGTCGGCTAAAAGGATTGTTGTGGTTGGGACAGATACCCTTGGGTGCAAATGGTGGACGGTGCTGTGTATTAGCCCAACTGTGCTCCTTAAGGAAGTGACATTGACAGAATTGTTTGAGGACAGGGATGACGGTAGAGAAATTGTGTTAGCAATCTGTATCCCTTGTGACATTATGGTACAATGCAGGAAGGTACAATTATCCCTGGTGGCCTTATTGCCCGCCCCCTTTCACTGAGAGTGACTTAGAGCAAGTACCAGAAAGGTTGTGGAAAACTAATGCCCACGGTGTAGGGTTCTTACAGGGAGTGGCCCTGGAGCGAATAACACCCAAGCAGGTGTAGTGTTGCCCAGAGCGAAGCAATATCTGCTATCCAAAGAGGCGGAGGAAGACGTACAGAATACCATTGTGGCACTGCTGGATCAGGGAATAATAGTGCGCTCCACCTCCCCATGCAACACGGCTATCTATCCGATAAAAAAGGTGAAAGGGGGAGTTGGAGGATGAGCCAGAACCAAATGATATCGTGGAGGCAGAATTTCCTGTAGTTCCAAATCCTGCAATGATACTATGCAGCATTCCCAAGGAGGCAACACACTTCACGGTGGTAGATCATAAGAACGCCTTTTTACCCATACCCTTTCACCCTGATTCACAGTACCTCACAGCATTCACACATGGGGGGAGTCTGTTTCCAGCACACAAGATTACCCCAGGGGTACTGTGAGTCCCACAGCATTCTTAACAGGATATTGCATGCTGATTTGGGGAACATTCAAGTGCCCAGTACTATCATTCAGTATGTTGATGATTTACTTGCGTGTAGTAACAGTAAGCAGTAGTGCTGGAAGGACTCCATCACTCACCTGCAGCTGCTCCCATACAAGGGGTACAAGGTAGTCCAGCCAAATCTGCAAAATTGCCTCCAAGAAGTGCTCTAATTAGGCCTGTTGATATCTGTCCACAGGAAGAAAATATTACCTGATCAGGCCGCCTCAGTGCTCAGCGCACCCCAGCCCAAAACTATTAAAGGGATGCAAAGGTTTCTAGGGTTGTGCAACTACTGTGGAGCGTAGATATTAGACTACACAGCGTACACCAGGCCCCTGTTACAAGGCCTTAAAGAGGCTCAAAAGAATGACCATAAAAGTGCATGGACGGAGGACATGTTCACCAACTTTAACGCTCTGAAAGAAGTGATCTCTACTGCCCCAGTGCTGGCTACCCCCGATTACACGCAACAGTTGTATCTCTTTTCCCGTTCAAATGGCCAGTTGGTGATAGCAGTACCGATGCAGAAAATCACGATGTGTCACAAGCCATTGGCTTACTACAACACCCTGCTTGATTCTGTGATGCAGGGCCAGTTCCCATGCGAACAAGCGCTTGATGCAGCTACAGCTGCATTTGCGATTAAGAATAGCTCCACAATTGTCACAAGGTGCTCTATAACACTGTATGTGGAGCATGCAGTATCCGCCATTTTGGAGCATTCCAAATCAACTTTGACCACACAGCGGGAGTCCACACATGAGATCATTCTGTCCCACCCAAACATATATATCGTGAGGTGTAAAACGGTAAATCCCACCACATTTTTACAGAACAATATACAGAGGAAGAGATTGCAGCACATGATTGTGTAACATTTGAGGGGGAGGAGGATGACATCCCGAAGGCAAGAGATAGCCGACTCACAGGGGGGTGGTGCTTTTTGTTGATGGGTCAGCAACTATCGACCAAGGCACAGGTTTGAGGCATACTGGGGTGGCAGTAGTTTGCCTGGTGGACGGGTCTACGAGGTATTGGTGCAGAAAAGATTGCCCATGCATTATTCAGTCCAATCAGCAGAAATGATTGTGCTCAGAGGCGCTACTACCACCTCAATGGTGCCGCATCACCATCTATTCTGATTTGGCCTATGTCACCACAAAGGTGCATGCAGCTCTAGCACAGTGGAAGAGAAGGGGTTTTAGGAGGGCTGACGGGTCTCCAGTGCAGTTTATGGCACTATGAGCTAAACTGATTGCACTGTCCCAGCCCTCCCTGACGGCGGTGGTAAAATGCACCGCCCATACTAACAACACGGACAAGGTCTTACTCTGTAATGCTGCCACAGATGTGGCTGCAAAACAAGCAGCATATCTCATCGCCCCAAAGGTTTCCGAGTACATAGTGGTAGCACAGAGCAACAAGCAGTTACCAGACTCCTACAATTCATTACCAATTGCACAATTAATTGAGCTGCAGGACCGGGCACCACAAGAAGAGAGGGATCCATGGGGAAAGAGGGGCTGCAAGCAGTCACCCACAGATTTACTATGGCAGCAAGAAACATCTGGCAAAGCAGTCATGTCATAAGAGTTGCTACTGGTTGCGTTCAACCAGTTGCATCATCCTTCTCATGTGTCCATAATGCTGTAGATATACAGGAAAACTGGTGTGTCCCCAACATGCAAGAGGCATTAACTACCATTGTTATTCATTGCAGCACATGCCAAACATACAGCACTGGAGATACATTAAGAACTATTTGAGGTACCTTTTGTAAGGAACTCATGGTGGCAACAGTAAAGACAGATACAAGTAAACACAGTTCAAGGCTGTTTATTAAACTGTATAATGGATGAGAAAAATGTCTAATCTAAACCTAAATTTAAGATGGGAGCATGCTAGAACCTTCAAATAATAAGAAAACAGTTCTAGTGGCGTCTTGGCAAATAAAAATGCCTATACTAAAAAACCTATTGCCAATCCTTACAACCAAGTCACCAAAATAGTGTGGGATAATGTTTCTGAAGAAAAGAAAGAAGTGTTCACCAAATGATAAGTCAGGATGATATGGCGGGATCTCCCTTCTCCACATTTTTAGCACGGTATAGGTAGGATCTTTGAGCATAGCACACTGCTGGTCCTCGCCAGCACGAGGTTACAGTTCCTTTCAATGCTGCAAGGACATTCCGAGGCTAAGTCTCTTTCCTACAAAGTCTCTTGCCTTAGTAGGCCGGCTGTACCAAAATAATGAACAAACAAAATTTCCTTTGGCAATCTTTTGTACATGGGAGACTGCTTTTTGCCCCTTGGATCCCCCTCAGCCAGGCTCTGATCCTTCTTGCAACGTTAGCATCCCTTAATCGAGTTCACTATGGCCTTTCACTCAAAAACATATCACTTAACAGTCTCAATATTCTTTTCACCAACTATCCATTGTGGACATCCCTCAGCCGGGTTCACACTTGTCGTCACAATGTTCACCGGTATATCACTATTTACCCTGAATTCGCAGACTTCCCTCTGTCAGGTTCACATTTGCCAGTTTCACACAGTGTCTTAGGTTCTTCTCTTTATTTAGGTACAGGTTTTAGCCCACAGTAAGGCTTTCCTTAAAGCCACCAGACAGGGTTCCCTTAAAGCCTCCAGCTAGGCTTCCCTTAAAGCCTCCAGCCAAGCTTCACACAGTTCTATTTAATATCTGTTTTTCTGGTGTGTCCCTGGTTACCCTCATTTGTAGGCATCCCTCTGTCGGGTTTGCCAATTTCACGGTTCTCAATTTGTAGTGTTCTCTTATACATCAAAGACTTTCGAGTGACGAGGGGCTTTGCTCAACCCTCTTAGGACCACTTTGACACTTTACACTAGCCTCTGCTAAGGCCTCTTGGTCTTCATAGTTTCACCAAAGCAACACAACCCCAAAAATGCTTCAGTCAGAGTCCTTCGAATGAGCACCCCATGACGCCTGGCCACACTGCTGCTGAACCTTTTACTAGGGTTTTTAAGAGTTCAATTACACAAGTTCTTCGCTCAGCAAGGTTGCCGCCTGCAACCTTGGACCCAGCACACTTCGATTTTACTGTCTTCTCCGACTCACCGGCTGTGCTGAACGGTTGGAGTTTCTTGCCTCTGAAGTCAAAGATGGCACCACGGCGGCAAGCGCTTCTCCCCGCTTTGGCTATCAGCGCGGGAGGGGCATGTGTGCTGTTGACGCCTGTCGCACCACACGCCAGCTGGAAATCCCGGTCTTATGAATTCCCTTTCAGAGGCTTTGTGGGTCTGAGTTGAAAAATGAAAGGGCAGTTCTCTCCTCCTCGTCCCTCCAGGTCTCTCCGTCTTTCTCCTCCGTTTGAACTACCGGTCCAGAATAGCTGCTTCCTCGTGCATTCAGCCTTGCTCGAAGTGTGCTTTCGTGTTCTGCCATTTATCCCTGTGGGGAAGGGAAAGGGCCGTCAGGTGTGCTTAGTTATTGTCAATTCCCTGATTCTTCCTGACCCTTGTGTTGGCACATGTCAGGTAAACGGCTCGGGTGTTAGTCCGTTGATTGTCACGGTGTAGGCAAGTGTTCGTGTTGGGATGGGGAAATGTTGTTGGAAGCAAGGGGGTACCGCGTCTCACCTGCCAGCGTCCCACCTCCTCTCCCCGAGGATCCCTCATCCAGATGATCCTCCGCACTGGTCCACCACCACTAACTGGATGCAATAGCGATGGCCGTATCCTGGCCACCTGGATGACAGATCACCGGGGACTAGCCGGTGAGACCCCTTCAGGTTTCTCACACTTTCCCCACCCTACTGGGCCATTCCACAAACTGCATATTGATTATGCAGGCACAGGGGAAAGTGGTAACAGATCCAGCTACTTAATAGTGGCTATATGTCCTTTCTCGTGGTGGGTGGAGGCTGGTCTTTGTGCACACATTGATGCAAAATGTGCGATCAAGTTCTTGGTCAGAGAGGTTTTTCCTCGGAGGCGCGTTTGCGATTTTAATAAGGTCTGAGCTCTTCAAAGAGACAGCATTATTGTGCATAAATCATCGGATGTGCACAATTTACCACCCCCAGGTCAACAGGATTGTACAGAGGATAAATGGTCTGTTAAAAGGAAAGTTGTCTATGCTTTGCACCACATTAAAGAAGAATTGGGTGCACTGCTTACCACTTGCACCGTTTAGCATGCGCACACAGCCCGGTAAGGATCACCGTTTATCGCCCCACAAGGTAGTAACAGACCGGCGCATGCACACGCCCCTATCTCCAATCAGGAGAGCATCAGATGCTCACAGGGCTGCGTCTATTCTAGGGGACAAATTTGGAAGTTATTTGCATGCCTTAACAAAAGCCGTAAAATGCATCTCAACAGATTGCACCGCCGAGAACTAAAGAAACGGCCTGTGCTGCATCTGATTCTCAACCTATTCCACCCCCTCTTCAGCTTCTCCCTGGTGATTTTGTTTTCATAAAGAATTTCGTCTGCCATTGGAGCAAGCCTAGATACAATGATCCCTTGGAGGTCATCTATGCTACTCCCCTTGCGGTAAAGGTTTGTGAGCTGCAGAATTGGGTGCATCTGTCTGATGTTCGCAAAGCACCCCAGGCCATGCCCCCAACAATGTTGAATTGACTAATAACAGTGCAGGCTCAAGGCTCCGCTCAAACACCCAACCTGGCATATCATCAAAAGTAACACGTAACTACATATTGATCAATTTATTTTCATTTTATTAGCTTTTTGATTTGTACCTTTTTTGATGAGCGTTTTGATTTTTGTTCCTTTTTGATGACCTTTTTGATTTGTGTTCCTTTTTGTATAAGCTTTTTGATTTTTGTTCCTTTTTGATGAGCTTTTTGATTCGTTCCTTTTTTGATTTTTGTTCCATTTTTAGGAGCTTTTTGATTTTTGTTCCTTTATGGATGAGCTTTTTGATTTGTGTACCTTTTTTATGAGCTTTTTTAATTTTGCTCTTTTTGTGTGCTTTTGATTTTGTTTCTTTTTGGTGAGTTTTTTCTATCACAACAAACCTACCTCTGTGCTATACAAACACGCTGCTACACATTGTTTGCACAAATATTTCTCCCTTTCATGTTCTTCCTCCTTCTCCCTCTTTCTTTCACTCTCTCTCTCTCATTTTAACGATGGATGCACACAGATCTAACCACTCCATTCACAAAATAAATCATTCCCATTTTCGATTCTAAAACTGTCAGCGCCAGAGATGGCAGCATAAAGGCTGTTCCCCTGTGCACTATCAAAGACTACATCCTTCATTATAATGACTGATCCTAGCCCAACTGAAACATCCCAGCCTGCAAAAAGACAGAAAGGAGAAGAGGATACTGGGAGAAGAAATGACAAACTATTGGATCTCCTGGCTAAGGTGACTTTAGACATTGCAGAAATCAAAACAAAACGGATTAATGCGGAGGACAGATATATGGATCTTACTACAAAGGTGGTTGCTTTAGAAGAACATCTTACCACTGTGGATGACAAAACTGTAATGCTATACGACCAGATAAGGAATTTGGAGATTCAAAATGAAAAACGGACTCTTAAGCTATCGGAGCAGGAAAAGTTCTCTAGTAGGAACAATACAAGATTGTCTGGATTTCCTGAAAATGTGGAGTGAGGAAACCCTATGGCATTTATAGAGAAAGCTTTAATAACTATGTTAAACTTGGACCCCAACACCCCTATGAAGATGGAAAGAGCTCACAGGTCCTTGGGGCAAAAGCCAGACCTGGGCCAGCGACCAAGACACTTTCTAGCAAAGTTTTTGAGATTTCCCGCTAAAGAGATGATACTCAAAAAATCACGTGAGCTACAGGATTTGTCATGGGGAGGAAATAAGATCATGATTCATGGAGATTTAAGTACAGACATACTGGAGAAAAGGAGAACTTTTAGAATAGCAAAAGAAAAAGCAAAGAGTAAGAAGCTGCAATATTATATGGTGTATCCTGCTGTACCCCGGGTAGTGATAGAGGGTCAGATTAATTCATTTTCTGATAACTGGAGCGCTGAGGCTTTTTTATCTGATCTGGATATTACACCTGTGAACACTGTCTCCTTATCTCAAAAGTGTACCACCGAAAAAAAAATTACTTCACTCATGGATTAACTTCCTTATACTTTGCGTTTTTCTTTTTTTCATCACTTAAAGTGTGTATCTTTCATCGTGTTTATTAATTACATAGTAAGTTTCATAATACGTTGAAGTTTGCCGTTATGTCCAACGGTTTTTACATTACGGGATTGTTTGGATGATGCACGAAGGAACGAGGGTAGAGTAAAGCACCCTTCAAGCATAACGTTGGTTTACATCAGCACGTATTGTGGCACGGCAGTGAAGCATCAGGAAGCTCCACACCACAGACACGGTGTGCGGAGAGTCTGAGAATGGAGATCAGAGCCAGGGAGAGAGTGATCTTTCTTTATAACGTTTCTGCAGCAGTGACACGTTCCATCAAGAATGCCGGAGGCTTCGTGTCCTCCACGCAGTGTGTGGCGAGTCCGGAATGGAAATGAAGGAACATTAATGCCGGGGAGAGTCAACCTTCCGTGGGCTTTCCCCGAGAGGTTGCTAGATTGGCTGGCTGCCGTGGAGATGGTGCGATATAGATTTATGCAGCTAAATGAAGGTGCTGTGGTAGGGGGCTTACTATTTTAGCCCTGCATGGATTTGGGTTTCCACTCAGTCAAAGTAAAGGCAATAGCTTACCGTCTATGAGGAATGCACTGAGATATGTAAGCAATTTCAATAGGCAATGGTAACAGCTAAAGCGAACTTCACAAGAGGCGATAGTTGCAGGATTGCAGCAATTCTGAGACATGAGAGTGTATCTCATTAAAGTCGGATGGCAAATACCGTATAAAGCCTCACTTTAAGGTGAGAGAAGAAGCCTCGTACACTACCTCATTTCCAATTAATTTACCTCCTAATCGCCACCGCCACCACCACCTTCTCACCCGCCACTCCCCCTCTGGCTGACTCTCATCCTGACACAGCCCTCTCCACGCTCCACTATGCTATATCCGATACTCTTGATATCCTTTCCCCTGTCATGAGAATCCGCCTGAAGCCCAAAGCCAAGTGCAACTCCTGGTTCGACTCAGACCTCGCCACCCTAAAACGCAAGTGTAGGGTGGCCGAGAGGAAATGTTGTGCTTCATGTACATTCTCCGACAGCTGGCCTGCCACCTGCTGCAAAGGCAATACCGGCTTTGTCCTAACCAAGAAGAGAGCGCATATCCAAGCCTGCGTCTGCGGCATCAAACAACTTGGCTGAACTCTTTAAAATCTGCAAGGAACTGGCGAATACTGCTGCAGTCTCTACGTCTCCTGTCCCCTACCAGGCCATATGTATGGCATTGGCTTCTCACTTCATCTCTAAAACTCAGGACATCCTGTCCTCTCTCTCCTCCTATCCCCTCCCTCCCCCCACCCCCTGCTTTTCCTCTGGCCTTTCTGCAGCAATCTCTCCACCCTCCTTCTCTGCCTTTACCCTGTTCTCCACAGACAAGGTTCTAGACACGTCCGATCTATGAAAGTCTTGTCGAAACAGTTTCACCCCTGTTCCTCCAAAACTATCAAGGACCACATAGATTCCCTGGCTGATTTCTGAAATCACTCCTTCGCCACTGGAGTTTTCCCATCCACCCTGAAGCACTCCCTTGTGCACCCCCTTCTTAAGAAATCCTCTGCCAACCCCTCCTGCCCGGCTAACTATTGCCCAATCTCCATCACTCCCTTCCTAGGCAAGCTCCTGGAGAAACTGGCCAACTCCCAGTTTATTCTCCACACTGAATCTGTTGGTTGTCTTCATGACCATCAGTCTGGCTTCAGAGCTGCCAGAAGCATGGAAACTGCTCTCCTGAACATCCGTGAAGACGTGCTCTCCAACCTTGACTCAAACACCCCTTGCGTCCTCACCCTGCTTGATCTCTCTGCTGCCTTTAACACTGTCAACCATGCCATCCTGCTCAATCGTCTCCGTGATAACCTGGGTATCACTGGGCAGGCTCTGGCATGGCTGACTTATTTCCTCTCCGCTATCTTTTTCTCTACCTGTGGAGTCCCCCAGGGGTCTAACCTCTCTCCCTCGCTGTTCAACCAATACCTGCACTCCTGGCCCACCGCATAGCCGCTGTCTGCCCCAACTTTCAGTGCTATGCAGATGACACCCAACTCATTTTCAGGCTACCCTCAGCCTCCTCCTCTACTTCCCTCATCTATGACTGTCTGCTATCCAGGAGTGGTGTGCCGCCAATGACCTCTGCCTTAATGCCAGTAAGACTGAGATTCTCCTCCTCAGCACACCCACTCCCTCCTTTCCTGTAGCTCTCTGGCCGGACTCTCTTGGCCCTCTTCCTGTTCCCACCTGCAAGGCTAAAAACCTTGGGGTCATCTTCGACTCTACACTCTCCTTCTCCCCTCACATCTCTGACATCTCTTAAGAAGTCACACTACCAGCTGCACCTCCTCAGAGGTATTCTTCCTTTCCTCTCCTTCCCCCAGAAGCTCACTGTCTCCAGAGCTCTGGTTCTCTCTAGGCTGGACTATTGCAACAGCCTCTTTCTAAATCTGCCTGCTTCTACTCTTGTTACGCTCACCTGGTATCCACGGGGACGCCACCTAGCCCTGGTTGGATGATTGGCACTCTCAAAACCTCTCCCAGTCCCTTGATAAGGCCTCTGGTTAAAGATGGGTCTGCAATATAGGAGAGCTGGATTCAATACCAGATTGTCTATATGTTTTCCCAGCTCCCTTGGCCTCAACACCTTCCTCCCCCTTGGGCCTTCTCCTCACCTTAATATTGTAAGAGGTGGATTCTCCGTCCTGCTCCTCGTGGCAGGGGCACGTAGAAGTGGGGGCCGAGCAGCGACCAAGTTACCTCACTGGTGCAAGTCCCCCTGTGGGAATCCAGGCCTGCTGCGACTCTGTAGGTTTGCTGATTTACAGTCTTTATATGCAGTTCTTATGTTCCTCTTAGTTCGAATAATAATGTCTTGCTTCTTTCCTTTTAGGTATGGAAAGGTATTCTGGTGTTGTCATGCAGGTTGAAGATGAGCATGGGCCGGTAGGCGAAAGCGCAGTGTGCACAATGCTGTCCAGTGAGTAATGCACGATGCGCGGCGCTGTTTCGCCTTTTATATTGCTAACCTGTGTCTTTTCTCTCCTTGCAGGTTGCAATGTCCCTCGTTGAGCACCGTAATGTTCCAGCAATGATACTGACCAGGAGATGACTCCCAGGTAAGAATTGTGTGGCTTTCTTCATTCGGGAGGAAGCGCGAGTAAACGCTTACTAATGCTGTCTTTCTTTCTCCTCTTTCCAGGTTATGGTATTCCAGGATGCATGCAGTGCCGGATGATGTAGTTCGTACCTTCAGGTGAGTGGAACTGAGGTCAGCGATGGATTGAAGACAGGATACTGTTCCAGGTAAGTTTCGTAGTGTTCTCTCTCTCTCTGCAGGTCCTTGGTTTCATGTAAGCTGGCATCAAAGAACTGGACTCTGTGAGCTTTACGCTGCCCACAGCAGAATAACGCAAAGCATGTTCTGCTGTTTGGGTGTGGTTTAAATGGTCTCAGGTAAAGTAGTCCAGGTAAAATAGTCTCAGGCCTGCCACACCTTAAAGACTAGACCACGTAGCTCAGTTCCTTGTAACTGAGCTATGTGTGTGCCTCCATGTTGGCTGAACCCCCCTGCCCTCCAAGTTAAATAGTCCCAAGTAAATAGTCCCATTCTAATGTTGGTCTTCATGATGGTTATGAGCCTGGCAAGGTGCCAGGACTGACTCCAAGAGAGTCTTGGATGAGGTTTTAAGGCCTTTGACCTGGCCCTAAATGGAAGGCTGACTTGCCAGTGTGGGCCAGGGGCAACGGTCATGACAACTCTCCACCCTCTGCAACTTATCCAGAACAGGACTTGTCCTTGGCCTCAAGCCCAGGGATCGTATTTCTACAGGACTGAAATCTCTGCACTGGCTCCCAGTGGCTGCGAGGATTAAGTTCAAAACCCTCTGCATCGTCCACAAGGCCTTCTGGGGCCTGGGGCCTCAATACCTTCAACTCTCTCTTCCTAAATACCTTCCTTCTTGAGCTCTTCGCTCATCTGCCTCAAACTCCTTCATGGTCAGTCGCTTCTCCAAGCAACAAGTTGGTGGTAGATCTCTTTCTTCGGCTGTGGCCTCCCTCTGGAACAGCCTCCCTGCCTCCCTGAAATTTGAGGAGAATCATCTTCAGTTCCGGAAGCACCTCAAAACCTTTCTCTTTGCGTCTGATTTTTCTCCCCCTCTCCCTTGCTGACTTCCTGGCTGACACTGAAACTGCACTGGTTACCTGGATACTCTCTGACCTCAGGCCAGGTCCCCTCCCCCGCCAGTCGCACTCCTGCACTGCTTTCCTGGCAACCCCCGCACTTGGGGACTGTTTTCTGTATCCCTACACTCCCACTACCAGCACTTGACAACCGACGTCTGCACTTACCCTTGCCACCTGCTGGCCGTACTTTTACTTATTGTTTATTTATTTTCTTATCCCATGTACTGCACTGTCCTCTCCCCCTTCCCCCTGCACTTCTCCTCCTTCCCCTTCCCCTGCACTTGCACGACCTGAATTACACCTGGTCTAGTAGGATCATTGTCTGTCTTCCCTCTGTTCCCCCTCCCCTGCCTCGTCGCGCCTTGAAACACTTGTGTATAGGCGCGTTATAAATGCCATATCATATCAATCCACACATTGACAATCAGAATGAAGAGAGAAACAGGGTGAAATAATTGCATCAAGGGTGATCATATATGGAATAGAGGGGGGAGGTGTCATTTAGGATAGGTTAGTATTCATGGGCTAGAAATTAATATTTAAACAGGGGTTTCAGAGATAATACATTACAGTTGCGGGGTTGGTGAATAAAGACACACACTGTGATTTAATATGGTAATAATGTGGGTTGGATTGCTTCAGGTATAGAACTACAGGAGTATGAAATAATTGAGTGAGTTTATAGCTGTCTTGATTTATAAAGGGGTGGGGTTATAAGGTGCAGTATGGCTATATATGCAATAACTAATAACACTGTACTGCAGATAAGTGTGTTATAAGACTGTTTCATGTTCATGGCTATACAAGAGTGAATAACATATCAGCAATGCAGTATGATGTTTCAAGGTGGTAATTTGTGAATTTAGATAAGTTTAGTTTATTGACTCTGTGGTTATTCCCTTATTTAGGACAGCTATCCGTAAGTGTTCATGGTAAGCTTAGTGAGCGAAGGCTCTAATATACATTCCAATTGGATTATTGGATTTAACACCATGCTAATAGAGTTTCATATATGAATGTAATAATGTAATAAGATGTCTTGTTAAGAGAAATTTATAAGGTGGGAATAGGGGTATAATGGTAGGAACTATTAAGATGGGCTTAATCGATAGCAATTGATCTAGATAATATGAGGGGCTGCATCAGAATGCATGGTAATTGATCGGGCATGGGATTTTGGGTGTATAGTTCAGATTCTTTTTAAGCTTTGTAAATAACTGTTCTCTTAAGTGAACCAATATATATGTATTTTTTTATTTTATTTAATTTCCAATCAAAATGAGTTTCTGTGTTTGTGTTTTGTGGTCTATGTGTTGTGTACATGTCAGGGGAGGGGAGGGGTCATCTACACTTGTTTACCATTAGATGTAGTAATAAAAGGGGAAGTAAAAAGGTTCGGAATTGTGCTGGATGATGTCTGGCTGCCTGATCCTAGACTGCATTTTATTTCCAGTTTATGATGGGATAATTAAAGGCTGTTACTTGGAATGTGAAGGGCTTAACTTGTCCAAAGAAAAGAAAGTGGATATTAGCCAGGCTATGGAGGGAAAAGGCTGATTTAATATTTTGGCAAGAAACACACTTGATTGAACATTCAGAGAATATGTTCAATAATTCTAGATACATGAAAGTTCTTCTAAATTGCTATTCCTCAAATTCACGAGGGGTGGGAATTCTATTTTGTAGGAGGCTGGGTATGGCAATAGAAAATATGTCTATGGATGACAAAGGTCGAATTATCTTGCAGATGTTAGATTTGAAGGGAGGCTATTAACTGTGGGATCGGTATATGGACCGTGTCCCAATGGTCTGATATTGTTTAACGCCTTGGCCAAACTTTTACGAGGTATGAAAGGTGATTGTATTATTATCAGGGGTGAATTTAATTGTGTACTGGACCACAGATTAGACAGATCGTCGGACTGTAGATTCACAGGTTAAAAGTTGAGTAAGGGTTTCCAGGACTGAAATATTTGACCTCAGACATTTGGAGGGTTTTACACCCCAGGGAGAGGGATTTTTCATTCTATTTCCCAGTCCATGATTCTTACTCAAGATTTTTTTTGTTCTTCAGATCGGTTAATAGAGGACGTAGTGGATGCTAACATTGGGGAGCGTTGCCTTTTTCGGATCACTCTTTACTCACGCTAACATTAAATTTTGAAAAATGTCGGCCCAATTGTACTAAATGGTGGCTTAAAATCTTAATCTTAGAGGATGAGAGAGTGTGTGAGGCTAGCGTCTACTGATATTTTAGTGTTTTGGGATGCTTTTAAGGCAACTATATGAGGTGAATTAATTAATTGGACATCCCGGGCAAGGAATTCAGGAGAGGAGAATGTAAAAGACCTTGAGACAGAGCTGGGGGTTATGGAAAGGAAATATGCATTATCTAAAAACAGGAAAGATAAAATAAGTATGGATATAGCCAGAGAGAAATTAAAGCACTAAGTGGGAAGACAAGCTGAAAAAGGTTTATATTTTATGAAACAAAAATATTGGGAGGAAGGGGAACGAGGTGGTCGACTATTGGCAAATAAGCTAAAGAACTTGACAGAAAGATCATATATCCAAAAGATTGACAAAGGAAGGGGAGGATTAGTAGTCAAGAAAAAATAAATTTGTGAATGTTTCAGAGCATTTTACGCATCGCCTTACTCAGAAGAATTAACTACCCAAGCAACAGAATTAGCTACATTATTTGACAAAATAGATATTCCATGCTCATCAGAGGAAGGGAGAGAGCCATTAGATGCACCAACCACTGTATCTGAGTTGATAGATGATTCACAGGTGGGATTCATGGGAGAGGGACATGCGTTTGACAATATTAGGACCTTAATAGATATTATGGGACTATCAGATCCGAAAAACGAGGAGATGTTGCTTATTTTTTTTTAGAGGCTGAGAAGGCCTTTGATCGTGTAAATTGGTTATTTTTAAATTACACTCTCTTGAAATGGAGTTTGGACCTCAATTGTTAAACGCTGTTTGACCTTTGCAGTATGGAATCTCGGCCAAACTTTGGGTTAACGATGAGCTTTCTTCAACCTTTCAGTTATTCAGGAGGTACGAAACAAGGTTGCCCGCTTTCACCCTTTCTTTTTAATCTAGCCCTGGAACCGTTACTTGCATATATTAGACAGAAACAGGGCCTTCATGGCTGGTGTGTGAGAGACAGGGAAGTTAAGGTTTTAGCTTATGCGGACGATATAACTATTATACTGACCAACCCAGAAGGAGGAGCTACACTTTTGAAACACACGATAGAGGAGGTAGGATTACTATCTGGACATAAATTAATTGGGGGGAAACTGCAGTCTTTCCACTTAAAGAAAATCCTTCCAATAGGGCCTAAAGTGATTGGAATGGTCAATGGGCAAATTGAAATGTGAAATACTTGGGGATTTACCTTTTACGTGACATGAAGAAAATGGTGTATTTTAACATTGGTAAACTGATTGAGACACGGCAAAGAGACATTCGTAAATGGGATCGTTTGATTTTGAATATCTGGGCCAAGGTAAATGCTATCAAAATTATGTTTCTGCCCAAAGATTTGTACAACATAGAGTCACTTCCTCTTAAATTTACTAAAAATGGGTTTAAGCGCATTGACAGGCAGTGTATTTTTTTACTTTTTATGGGCTGTAGGGAAAAGGCCAAGGATTCCTTGTTTCATTATAATCCGTAAAGTTAGAGAGGGGGGTTTTGGATATCGAGTTTTAGAAAATGATTACAGAGGGTTTCTGCTTAAGAAGGCTTCTTGTTATTTTATGGAAGGAAGGAGATCAGAACCGTTTTCGGTTTCAATAGAAAGAGATTTAAGCCCTATTGTTAAGATAGTTTTTAAAACAATTTTATTACTTTTATTTCAACAAACATACAACCAAACTTGCAGTACATGTCACAAAATGTCCAGTTCTATACAGATCATTCAATGTCTACTGCTTCCCGTTTTCCCTCCCCCCTGTTCGAGCCTACTACACTTTGCGATCCGTTTCTTGATTATATAAAGGGGTTCCCTTTTCTATATCCTCAGCTGAATCTTGGTCACTCAGCCAGTCCTGAGTAGGCCCATATAATGTAGCCACCAAGTGTTTCCAGGCCGTTAGGGTTTCAGCTTCTTCCTCCCCTCCTTTATTTCCAGCTTCCTGCCACACTGCTGTTTCAGCTTCAGTCCATTTCTGCAGGTCTCTCCACCAAGCTTCTATCCTTAGTCTGTGGCATGCCTTCCATCCCATGGCAATTCTATGCTTAGCAAGTATGTATGCCAGGTCCTTTAATTTACTTACATGTTTTAGTTTACGTGGTCTAGGGAACCCTCCTATCAGGCATGCCCATGCTCTTTCAACATTTCTCTTAATCCCCTTTTCATCTAATCTGTGGCCTACTTCTTCCCAGAATTTCTCAATCTCTGGACATGCCCAAAACATATGCGTCATTCCAGCATTTTTTCGCCACATTTGGGGCATGTTTGTCGTACTGCGTTTTCAAATTTAGCTATCCTCTGGGGTGTCATATATGCCGTGTGGGTCTCATGATTCCTGCCCCTCATGTCCCCAGCCCTCCAAGATGTCAGGCCACGATCACCTACATGGCCCTCAAGGGCCTCTCCATCCCTCCAAAGACCCACTTGGAGTCAGACTTGGCGCTTGTGGCACCAGACTCACTCACTCCCATAGGATAACATTGGGGATTGGACTTGTAGTGCATTGATAGGGACAAGATGGATGCCCCCGCATATTTCGGTTCCCAGAACTGCATGTGCAGTCTAGTCTTTTGGGTGTGGTTCAGCTCAGAGACACTTGGGATATCCAGAGACTATTTAAGCTACGCCCAGGCTAAGACACATGCTTTGTGTTTTCTGCACCTGCAGCGTGACACTCACTGTGTTCGGATCGGTCTCCAGTAGGCCTGCATCTTTCTTCTGCGCTCAGCTCCTGCAAGAACAGGAACACCGTTAGAAACAGCCTTACCTTGCGGCGCTTCTGCCCATTATTCATCGCTTCTTCTGTTCTGCGGGCATCTTCGGCGGTGTCATTCCCATCCCGGCATGCCGCTTCCTAAGGAAAAGGGAAAAGAAAAGAAACAACGCATTAGTAAGCATTCAGCAAATCTTTGCTTATTTTTAAAGACTGTACAAGCTTCAAACGCTTACCTGAATCCCAGCCGCTCTGAGGGAACTCTGTCTCCGGAACTTCTCATCCATCTGCAAGAGAGAAAAGACACTCCAGGTTAGCGTGGAAACATCTAGAGGCGCCGCATACCGCGCTTACTCACCGCATTACTTCTTCATAACCGGCATCCACACTGAAAACGTCGTGGCACCTAAAAGACACAGAAAAAGAACTCAGTTCAATACAAAGACAAGAGGGTCGCATCGTGCTCTCACTCTCCTTCAGCACTACTTATCTCAGCAGCACGTCACCATCCCCGGACGCCAGCCATCATCTAAGGAAGGAAAGGAACGAAGTTAGAGAACTGTTCAAAAGACTCATTATACTTACCTGTCGGACTCTTGCCAGTGAAGTAACTAGGCAGTAACGAGCCCGCATCAATCAACGAGCCCCTGCGCTGAAAGCAGGATGGAGAGCACACTTTCCAAGAAAACAAGGTGAGCTGTGGATCAATGGGAAGGGTTGGACCCCGGGGAAGAAGGGGTTCAAGCACACAGAGACAATAGGGAGTTAAACTCTACCAATCCTGTGTTTCAGGCCCAGTCTCCAGTCGATGTAGACTCCAGGGAAGGGTTTGAGGTCGTAAGAGGTCAGAAAAGGCTGAGTGACGTCCCTGTGGATACCAGGTGAGCGTTACAGTGGGTTATATTTAGCTGGATTTGCTGCAGCCTTGCATTTCTTGACACTTTCTTGTGATACCTTTGGGCCCGCTCCCAAATCCCATCACTCATAGGAGCCCTCACCTCCTCCTCCCAATCCTGTCTTAGTTGTACCACTTCCTTCCCCACTTTGGACATCAACAGCTCATATATTCTAGATATCTCATTCCTTCCTTCTGCTATATTGTGTATATGGCAGCATCAGGCTGCTCCTCAAGCGTTATTTCCGACCATGTCTCTCTGATCCGCCTCACCATTCTGTTGTATATGATATATTGTCCTGTGTGCAACCCCGTTTCCTCCAGCAACCCCACAAATTCCTTTATCTCCCCCTCTTGCCATATGTCTCCTACTGTTACAATCCCCACCGGTTCCTAGTGCCTTCGGATCGTCTTCATTAGTTGCCCATCTCCTCCCGTCAATGCCACTAACGGCACTTGTGGAGAACACAGGGCTGGGTTCTCCATGACCTGACAGGCTCTACTCCATAACTTCCATCCCAGTACCATCATCTTTGGGCGTTCTCGCAACTCTGATTTGGGCAACCATATAAATTCTTTCAGGAAGTACGGGTCACACACCAAACTCAACAACCTGGATTCTGAGGTCGGGTCTTCTAGTAACCATTTTGTCACATATTGTAAATGGCTAGCTAGATAGTAAATCTCGTAGTTTGGCAATTTTATACCCCCTTTGTCATACGTATTTTGTAACTTCCAAAGGGCAATTCTATTCCTCGTCCCATGCCAAAGACATTCCCTGCAGATGCTCTGTAGCCTGGCAAAGAATCGCTTTGGTATCAGATACGGTATGTTCCCAAAATAATGCAATAATCTCAGCAGTACTGCCATTTTCAACATTGCCCCCCTTCCCATCATTGCCAAGGGGAGCTTTACCCAGAACCTCATACTATTTTCAATACTCTTTACTGCTTTCTCAGTATTATGCTGGTGTTCTGCCTCTACCGTGTGGTAAATGTCTATCCCCAGGTATTTGAATGTATGCATCTCCGATGGTATTTGTAGAATTGGTAATTGATCTAGTGGGGTCCCTACATACCTCACTAAAGGGAATATGCATGATGTTTTGGGGTTCACCGCTATGCCGGATAGCAATGCAAATCGCTCCATCACTTCCAGGACATATTGGAGGTTTTCTTCAGGGTATTGTAGGTACAACAACATGTCATCTGCAAATAGTGAGACTAAATGCGCCTCCCCATTCATATTAATCCCTATTATATCATACTGCTGCCTCAGGTATATTGCCTGGGGCTCTAGTGCTAAGATATACAGCATTGGGGACCACAGGCATCCTTGTCTGGTACCCCTACTAAATTGCCATCTCTCCGATATTATCGCTCCCGTTTTGACTCTGGCCAGCGGTGCACTATACAGTAGTTTGACCCATCTGAGATACACAGGCCCTATCCCATAGCTAGTCAGGTCTGCGATCAACCAAGGCCATTTGACCAAGTTAAAGGCTTTTATTGCGTCCAGTGATATGATTGCAATCTCGCCCGAATCTCCTTTCGTATGATCTATAACCCGGTGAAGTCTTAGGTTGTCGGAAATGTTCCTATGTGGAACATATCCAGTCTGATCAGGGTGTATTAGTTTATTAATAATCCGTCTCATTCTGTTTGCTAGCACTGCTGTGAGCATTTTGCTATCTTGATTAAGCATTGATAGCGTTCTGAAGGATCCGCAATCCTTTCCAGGCTTATTAGGTTTGGGGAGTGGAATGATGATCGCCTCTCCCAGGGACTCTGGCAACCTGCCTGATTCGAATGCCATATTTAGCATTGCTAGAAGTGGGGGAGGCACCTCTGTTCTGTACGTTTTATAACATTCACTGGGGAGTCCATCGGCTCCTGTAGTCTTGCTAGTGGTTAGCTGCACTACCACCTCCTCAAGTTCTTCTAGAGTGATCGGGGCATCTAAGTCCTCTCGCTCGTCTGCGCCGATTCGCGGCATGCCTATGTCTTCCAGTGTTTCCCTCATTTCCCTCCAGTCACTTCCTGCTTCATCCCTGTACAATTGTTGATAGTATTCAAGGAATACCCGATTTACTCCCTCTTGGGTATCCACCATTGCCCATCCTCCCTCGTTATTGCTCTGATCGCAAGTCTGGGGGTCTCACTTTTATATAACCATGCCAGCATCCTCCCTGATTTATCTCCTCCCGCATGCTGTCTCTCCACATATTTTTTATAGTTCAGATTGCATAGCCGCTCCCAGTGTCCTGCACACTTCTGTTGCAGCTTGAGTACAGCCTCAGCATCGTCCTTGGTGCCACCTCCTCTGCCCAACACTGTTTCTAACTCTGTTTCCGCCTCCTGCAGCTCTCTCAATATGCCTCCTTGCAGCCCTTTGGACTTGGCCATAGCTATCCCTCTTACTACCACTTTAAAGGCTTCCCACAGCGTACCTGCCGACTCAACGCTTCCAGTGTTGGTCTCAAAGTAATTTATTATTTCCTCTCTGAAGTCCTCCCTGAATATTTTGTCTTTTAGTGCCTCAGCTCTAAGTCACCATGTTGGGATCCTAGCTCTTGGGGGTCGATATTGCCAATTTAGGACCAATGGCGAGTGGTCGGACAAGTCCCTCGCTTTGTATTCTGTCTGTACTATTTCTGCCATCAGCTCTTGTGTGGCAAACAAATAATCTAGCCTTGTATGTAAATTTTGTGGGGCAGAGTA
Organism: Ambystoma mexicanum; assembly: GCF_040938575.1. Taxonomy (NCBI): domain Eukaryota; kingdom Metazoa; phylum Chordata; class Amphibia; order Caudata; family Ambystomatidae; genus Ambystoma; species Ambystoma mexicanum. The sequence continues at coordinate 956,720,726 of NC_090921.1, read as the reverse complement.
ATGCGAATACTGTCTGTCCAGTGGGTGGCGCACCCTCCATGTGTCCTCAAACCTGAAGTCTGTCAACAGTGACTGCAATGCCCTGGCAGCAGGAGCGGGTCTGTCTATTTTGCTATCAGTTCTATCAACTTTCAGGTTTAATGTACAGTTAAAGGGTTCATAGACAAAAAGTCGAAAACTTAATGTCGAAAAGCAAAAATGTCGAAAAAAAAATGTCGAATGCAAAAAAGTCGAAAACACATACATATAATAGGAAAAGTCATAATTTCGAAAAAAAAATGTCGAAAAAAAAATCGAAAACCCAAAACACTTTTTTTTTTTTTTTTTACACAAATACTAACATTTTTTATGGGGGGGGGTCCCCCCCCAACCCCCCCATCCCAAACCCCTACCCCAACCCCCCCCCTCCTCCCCATCCCCCCCACCCCCCATAGATATACCTTTAATTATTTTTAAAAAATCTTTAATATAATATTAAATAATTAATTAATTATTTAAGAAACCCATCCCAAACCCCTACCTCCCCATCCCCCCCACCCACCATGGATATACCTTTAACCATTTAAAAAAATTATGTTTTATAAACTATAATTAATTAATTATTTATTTAAACATTAATTCGAAAAAAAATCGAAAAAAATTCGACATTTTTGTAATTCGACATTTTTATTTTCGATTAAATATTTTCGACATTTTGTCTTTCGACATTATTGTATTCGACATTATGACTGGATACCCAGTTAAAGTCACCGCCCCAGATTACAGGTCCTCCTAGGTATGTGCTCATTTTGCTGTATAGGGTCTTGAAGTATGTCACTGTGTCCTAGTTTGGGGCTTATGTATTTATAATGCATATTTCTTTATTTTCCACCAGCCCCCTCTTTACGACCATCCTCCCATCTGCTTCCGCCATGGATTGTAGTCATTGGAATGGGACATGCAGTGCTACCCAGGTGGTCACCCCTCTAGCATAGGCTGAATATATTGCACCGACGACTGTTCCCCTCCACTTCTTCCAGCTCACCTCCAGTTTTTCTTTTGTGAGGTGAGTCTCTTGTAACAGGGCTATATCTATTTTCTGTCTTGCCAAATACATCATGACCTTGTTCCTTTTTAGATAGCTATTGAGCCCCCTGACATTCCGAAGTGATTACCTTAAGGTCCCCCATAATCCAATCGCCTCCCGCTCCTCCCTTTGTATATCTCCTGGCGCTGCCTGGAGGTCATCGCTCGTGTATGTAAGCTTGTTCCCCAACTTCAAACTGTCCCTCCCCGCTAAGACTCCAACCTCCCCAACTCCCCACCCACCCCCTCCCTTCCCAGCCCCAACTCAATCTCCAACTCCCCACCCCCCCCCGCGTCACAACTGTTGCCCAGCTCCATCCCTGGATCTGAGGCACCCCCGCATCTAGGCCTTTTTCTCGGCTATTGCCAGTACTCGGGACCCAGCAGGGAGATATCGCCCTATCGTTGTTTCAACTACACTACCTACTGGCATAGGTCATCTACATCTTGTGTCTCCTGTATTACGCTACCAATCGCAGCGTACTTCCTGCTCTTATCTGTCTTGCACGCTTCTATATTCTTCACCAAGTCCACATATTAGGTGTGCCTATTAATTAGCCTTCGCCTTGTTTTAATGTGTCACTTGCACCTCCTTCAGGCATAATCTCTTGTGTTATCCTCCACCCCCAAAATTTACAAACGTGGCGCAGGTTCACTTATCCTGTCCATCTCGCTTCTGCCCATCTCCAGACTCTTGTCATCCCTGGGCATCCAGCCATCATTCCGCTTTATCTGGGGCCTCGAAAAAATTTGCTTTGCCTTTGTGTAGGACCTTGAGTTTAGCAGGGTACAGAAGCATATATTTAAATCCGGCCGCTCGCAGCCTTCTTTTTACTGCTGTAGCTGTAGTGCTGTCTCTATACCAACATGGTGTAGTCCGGGTATGCAGTGATGGTCGCCGACGCCCGTGTTATTGTTCCACCTTTCTGAAAAAAATCCAGGATCTTTTCCCTGTCTCTGTAATTCAAGATCTTTGCTATAATTGCACGAGGAGGAGCCCCGGGTTGAGGCCTCTTCGTCAGGGCCCTGTGTGCTTGTTCGATCACGAACCCCTGGGAGAGCGTGCTGGCCCCTATTTCCTGGATTAACATATTTTCCACATAATCCGTTGGGTCCGAGCCTTCTTCCCCTTCAGGTAGGCCCACCACGCCTATGTTGCGTCTTGTTCGCCCTTCCGCTTCCTCTGCTCGGTTTTCCAGGTTGGACACCTGTTGTTTCAATATGTGAACCTCCTTAGCATTGGTGGTGCTCACATCCGTGTTGGTTTTCACTGCGCTCTCCAGGCCACTCGTCCGTTCCGCCAGTGCTCTCACATCTTGTCTCAACAGGTTGACCTCTATTCCTACTGCGTCGATCTTAGTCTCCAGAAACGCTTTCAGGTCTGCCATAGCTGTCCCCCACAAGGATTTTAGTTCTGTAATGGCTGCAAGGATCAGGTGATTGTTCCTTGGCAAGGTCATCCCTTTCGGTGTGGTGGTCAGGGCTTGTGCAGGCGTGGCTGGGGACTGCTGCTGTTTCGTGAATATGTCCATTGTTGGCTGTTTGCTTATACTTTTTCCCCCTTTGAGCGCCATTGCCCTGGACGTCCATGGTCCTGTTAGCTTGCTGCGTGAGGATGCGTCTTATAGATATTGCGCAATTGGTGCCGGCCTCTTGCCCCAATTTCGCCCGTGCAGCTTATGGTGCCGCCTCTTGTTCTACCTGTTTTGGTGTGCAGGTCCACCTCTTGCAGGGCTGCAGCTCTTTTCTGCTGTCTTCTCAGACTTGCGTGCTCTTGGCTCCCCGTGAGGCCCTCAACACTCCCCCACACACATGCCTGTGCCCCGATTCAGCGCCCCTGGGGCCCCGCCTCAGTGTGCGTCACCCCTCCCAAGCATTGGTGTGTATTGGTCATTGATGGCACTCTCAGCCTCTCCACTCAGGTTGAGGTACTGTTTAGTCAATGTGGAGTGGGCCTAATATTAGCTCAGCAGGCTTCCCACAGGGCCAGCTGTCTCACTCAGTTAATCCGCGCCTTACCTGGGTGGTCCAACGCTGCTCCAGCCCTTCACAGAGATCTACTCCTCATCCCACAGCCTTCCTGATACCACCCCTGTCAATTGTGGGAGGTGCGCTTCCTAGTGCCAGTCTTAGACTGTTATGTGGCTTACTGCTTGGGTGCCCCTGTCTAGGGCCTCAACACGCCTGCTCGGCGGCGTCACCCACGAGTTTTGCACTTAGCCATGGCCCGATGTCTCTGTGTGCTGTCTGTGTTGTTCGTGTGTGTATCTGTGCTGTTTTTGGCTCGCAATGTGGGTTTGGGGGATCACCGTAGCAGCGTCCCACGGCCCCCTTCTAGCCGACCACATCTGCCTTCTTTCACTGCTCCTTACTGTATGGCGGACCTCCGCTAGCACTCACGGCTCCGTTTCCTTGTTCCTCGTTACCTCTCACGTGCCATCAGGGTTCCATCCGGCTCACCCGCTGCTCATAATACCCTTCTCGTGAGTTGACGTGGTTTTTATACATACGCCCGTGGGCATCCGCTCCCTCTGGATTTTGGTCGCGACCCCCGGCTCTGCTAGGAGTTACGAGGGTCATCTCCTTGTCCAGGCTCACCCCGCCCTCACTGCCAGATCCCTTGGCTTGCGTTGCGCTATCTTCTTGTGTGTCCCGCGGGGCTTTCTGTGTTTGTCCGCACGGATGCAGTACACCGGAGGAACGATCCCACGGGCGCACCAATGCCAGCGCCTCCCTTGAGGTATAAGCTATGTTCTACTGTCCATATCCACTGCGATCGGCTACTCTAGGAGTATCAGCTCGATCCCGTTCCTCTGCTCTTGCTCTCGTCGCAACTTCCCAACATCAAAGGCTCCTTTGTTCAAGCTCTGCTGCCATTTTACATCAAGCTCTGTACTGCCCGCGGTGGCCTTTTAAGGTCTTCTGCTTTAGTCGGCCAATCTTCCATCAGCTACCTGCATTGGGGTCTCCTACAGTTCCCATTGCTTTGGTCATATTTTGTTTGTGGAATTCACCTCAAGGTGCGTGCGCTTTTTCGGATCATTTTTCCAGATCACGGAGCACACACGAAGAGCAGCCTACTCCATGGCTGTCAAGCCACGCCCCCGATTGTTTAGATAGTTCATATTCATTTGGGAAATTGCCAAAATCTGGGGTAAGACTGGGAACTATAACGGTTACAAAACCTGCTTTGGTAGAATGGAATTTGGGGTGTTGACAATGCTTATTCATGTATGGAGAAGCATCTATGCATAATCCTGGGTTACAATTAGATAACAAAATGCTAAATTGGAGAAGCTGGGCTAATAAAGGTATTCTGAAAATTGAAGATGTTTGGAGGGCCGGAAACATGATATCATTCGCAGGGCTAGTGGAACAATATGGACTGGGTAATAGGGAGTATAGGAGTTATAGAGCCTTAGAGATATTAATGGTTGAAAGACAGCATATGCTGGATATGCCAATGATTGGTAAACCCAAAATTTATGAACTGTTTGAAACTTCGCCCGTATGGTGTCAACTTCTACTAAGTTAATGCCAATAGAGAATCACATGCAGGGCTCATGGGAGAAACGAAGACTGGCTTGGGCTACAGATTTAGGGAGGGACTCCAGTGCGGATGAGAATGATAGGTTTGATTGATAATGATTTGTGTTGTGGCTGTCAACAGAGGAGTGGGACTTTATTACACATGCTTTGGGAATGTAGTAGAGTGACGGATTTCTGGAGGGAGGTACTAGATAGAATTGATGCAACTGGGAATCTCTCTTTTCTGTGTACTTCTTTGGCAGTGATTCTGTTATCAACTAAGGGTAGATGTGAAAGTGAATGTGATTCATCGAGTTGGATTAATAAAGCTTTACTGATGGCAACTATGCAAATTGTGAAGGTGTGGAAGACAACAAAGAAGCCTCTGATGGAAAATTAGTTATTGGATATGCAAACACTATCAGGCTTTGAAAAAGTTCAATCAGTAAGACAAAATCGGGAGGGAGAGTATTAAGAACTATGGAGGCCTTCTAATGATCTGTATGGGTGAGTGTAGGTCGGGGTACTGAAATGTAAGGAACAAGTTACTTACCTGTAACTGTTGTTCTCCAGCATGGGTCTGGCATGGATTCACATGCTCATGAATATTCCCCGTCGTCAGGCTGGGAATCCTCGGTAAAGAAAAAACCAGTATCAGTTTCTTTTCTGATCTGTCTTTCGTAGTAATAACCAATCACTGGTCTCTGCGTCATACTGACCACAGCCAATGACTGCCCTCTACCTAAGCACCGCCTCTGGCAGCCATCTTCAGATTTGGAAGCACGTGAAGTGGCAGTATGACCAAGTGAAGAGCCGCAGAGGGGTAGGCGGGAGGGTTCGCATGTGAATCCATGCCAGACCCATGCTGGAGAACAACAGTTACAGGTAAGTAACTTGTTCCTTCTCCAGCATGGGGTCTGGCATGGATTCACATGCTCATGAATAAAGAATACATAGCAGTACACACATGCACAACCACGGGAGGTGGCAAAGGCTCAACATTAAGCATCACATCAACTCAACATTAAGCATCTTACCTCCTCACCAGGCTCACCTCAGGCGAACAGGTTGCGCAGCACTGCTTGGCCAACCCTGGACTCCTCCCTGGAATCCCGGTCGACGCAGTAGAATTTCGTGAAGGTGTGCGTCGACCTCCACGTAGCAGCCCTGCATATGTCCAGCAGGGGCACACCAGATAGGAACGCCGTGGTAGCTGCGATCGCTCTGGTGGAATGGGCTCTCGGACGGCCAGGCAGCGGTCGGTTTTCCAACCGGTGACAGCACATGATACAGCCGGAGAGCCATCTGGAGATGGAAGCCTTCGAGAGAGCCTTCCCCTGATTGACAGGTCCAAAGTTCACAAAGAGTTGTGACGTCTTCCGAAAACCCTTCGTGCGGTCCACGTAGAACTTCAGCGCTCTAGCTACATCCAGCGAGTGCAAAGTCCTCTCAGCCGGCGACGAAGGCGACGGGAAAAACACAGGTAACACCAAGGGTTCGTTGAGATGGAAGTCCGACGGTACCTTGGGCATGAAGGAGGGGTGCGTCCTGAGCACTACCCTCGTGTCGTGGAAAGTCAAGTACGGGGCCTTGCAGGAAAGGGCCTGGATCTCTCCCACTCGTCGTGCGGAGGTGATGGCCACAAGAAAAGCTGTTTTCCACGATAGAAACTTCAACGGGGCCGAGTGCAGAGGCTCGAACGGAGGTCCCATGAGCTTGGTCAGCACCACGTTGAGCTCCCACGCCGGGGCCGGAGCCTTCACCGGCGGGAACGATCTGAACAGTCCCTTCATGAACTCTTTCACCAGGCGATGAGACCACAAGGACGTCCGCCCCGTGGTTCTGGTGTATCGGGAGATCGCAGCAAGATGAATCTTGATGGACGCGTGTCAGCCCAGCCTTGGCCAGCGTCAGCAGGTACGGCAGTACTTGGGGAGCAGTAATCCGTAGAGGGTTAATCTTCTGTGCGTGGCACCAGACAGAGAACCTCTTCCATTTGTGTCCGTAGCATTTAAGAGTCGAGGACGCCCTGGCCTTTGCAAGAACCTCTCTGCAATCGGCCGGTATGTCGTATCCTCCAAACTCTAGCGCTGCAGGAGCCAGGCCTGCAAGTTCAGCGACTTCGGGTCGTGGTGGAGGATGGCGCCTCCTTCCCTGGAGAGTAGATCCGCGTCCGCCGGCAGCTTGATCGGCGGGGACGCTGACAAGTCCAGCAAGTCCGGGAACCATATCTGCCTCGGCCACGCAGGTGCGACGAGGATCATCCTGCACCGTGACCTCTTGAGCTGGTTGACGAGCCGGATTAGCAGAGGCAAGGGAGGGAACGCGTAGAGGAACAGGCCCTCCCAGGGGAACGAGAAAGCATCGCCCATGCTCCTCGTCTGGGGAAACCTGCTGGCGAACCTCCGGCACTTGGTGTTCGTCGCCGTCGCGAACAGGTCGATCTGGGGTGTGCCCCACCGTCGGAAGAGGCGATCCACCAGATCCTGCCGTAGTTCCCACTCGTGGCACGAGCGCAGCTCTCTGCTGAGTGAGTCGGCGATGGTGTTTTTTATCCCTGCCAGATGAAACGGCACCAGAAAAATCCCTTGGGCGACGGCCCAATGCCACAGGTCCTGCGCCTCCTTGGACAGCGCTGGGGACCTGGTTCCGCCCTTTTTCCTGATGTAAAACATGGTGGTGGTGTTGTCGGTGAAGATCCTCACCACCTTGCCCTTGAGGGATGGAAGGAAGGACCTGAGGGCCCAAAACACTGCACGGAGCTCCAGGACGTTGATATGCAGGGACTTCTCCGTCGGGAGCCAGAGTCCCCTTGCGTGCAGATTTTCGGTGTGCGCTCCCCACCCTTCCAGGGAGGCATCCGTGGTCACAGTCTCCTGGTGGGCTGGGGTCTGGAAGTCCATGCCCGCCGTCAGGTGCGCGCGGGTGCCCCACCACCGTATCGCTCGTCGGAAACTCTCGTCGAGCTTGATCCTTTCCTCGAAGCTGCCCGTCGTCTGGATCCAGCGCGCATCCAGGAATTCTTGCAACGGGCGCATCCGGAGCCTGCACATGGGAATGAGGTAGATGCAGGAAGACATCATCCCGAGGAGGGACTTGATGGACCTCACTTTGGCCGCGTCGGCCACCAACATCCGTTGCACCTTGCCCAAGATGGTCCTGGTCCTCTCCTCCGACGGGGAGGCCAGAAGGGACACTGTGTCGAGCCTCGCTCCCAGAAACAGTGCGACTTGCGCGGGCACCAGGTGGGATTTGGTGTAGTTCACGGAGAATCCCAGGTCCGTGAGGAGTTGGACGGTCCTTGCCGTGTGGACCACGGCGAGCTCCCTCGTCTTGGCGCGGATGAGCCAGTCGTCCAGGTAGGGGTAGACGTGAATCCCCTCGCGGCGCAGCTGCGCCGCCACCGGTGCGAGGCACTTGGTGAATACCCTGGGTGCCGACCGTAGTCCGAAGAGAAGGGCTTTGAACTGGTAATGACGCCCTTGGACCACGAATCTGAGGAATTTTCGGTGCCCCTTTAGGATGGGAATGTGGAAGTAGGCATCCTCCAAATCCAACGACGATAGGAAGTCTCCTTCCTCCAGCTGACCCAGGACGTGCTGGAGGGTGACCATCCGGAACTTCTGCGCCTTGATGAACTTGTTCAGACGTCGCAGGTCTAGGATGGGGCGCCATCCTCCCGTCTTCTTCTTCACGAGGAAGTATCTCGAGTAGACTCCGGAGCCCCGAAGCCTCTTTGGGACGAGTTCGATGGCGCCCTTTCTGAGCATCGCCTTTACCTCCAGGAGAAGTTGAGGGACGTGAAGTTCTTTCCTGGCCACGGGGGGGACGCGCGGGCACCTTCTTTGAAACTCGAGCGCGTGGCCCCGGGCCAGGGCGTCCAGCACCCAACGGTCGGTGGAGATGGACTCCCACACGCTGACGAAGCCCGCCAGCCGGCCTCCCACCGGGGTGCTTCGGTGGGGGCCCGACCCCACGGCCGGTTCAATCCTGCTTGGACGCGGCCTTGCCGCCTTGATCTCCTTGGCGACGACGGCGGGGTCCGCTAGACTTGCCTCGTCCTCTGTAGGCCTCTTGCGACGACGAGCGGGCCGCTTGACGGTAGGAAGCGAAACCGCCGCCGGAACCTTTGGAGGCGCCCTTGCCTCCGCCGCTCCGAAAGGGCGTCCGTCGTTGCTGCAGGACTCCAAGGGCCCGGGCCGTCTCAGTATCCGCCTTGATGGCCTGAAGGGAATCGTCCACTGTCTTGCCAAACAGGTTGTTCCCGTCGAAGGGCATGTCCAGGACTCTGGTCTGGACGTCCTGCCGGAAGTCCGTAGCTTTGAGCCATCCACGACGTCGAAGGCAAACGCCGTTGCCCAGCTGGCGGAACCCAGTGTCGGCGATGTCCGTCGCCACGGTGATGGCGTGGTCCGAGGCCACCTCACCTTCCTGCAGGATCTCCAGGGCCTCCGCCCTCTTGTCGTCCGGCAGAAAATCCAGCAGGGGAGCTATCTTGTACCAGAGCTCCCTGTCGTAGCGGGCCACGATAGCCAAGGCGTTGGCCGCCTTAATCGTCGTCGCTGCCGACGAGATGACTCTACGTCCCATAGCATCCAATTTCTTTCCCTCGCCGTCCGGCGGGGAAGTCGATGTGGAGGCCGCACCCCCCCCGTTTTCTTCCTGGCTGCCGCGGAGACGACGGAATCCGGGGTAGGCTGCGCCCGGAGGCATAGGGGGGCCGTGTCAGGGACCCGGTACTTTTTCTCGTACCGGTCTCTTCTAGCTGGCGTCGTGGAAGGGTTCTTGAGGAGGGAAAGGCCCTCATCCCAAATGTCGTCCAACAGAGGCACTGCGAGGACCGTCTTCCTCTTGGCCTCGCGCCGCTGATAAAGGAAGCCTTCCTTTTTCTTCTCCTCAGGGCAGAGTTGGAAAAGATCGGAAGCCCTGGAGATCATGGAGTGGAAAGATCCGATCTCGTCGGGCGGAGAAGCCCTGGTGGGAGGCGACGACGGAATATCCTCGTCGTATGCCTCGTCGTCCGTACCCGTCGCTGCCGTGTCAGTCCCCGTATCATCCCCTCGGGTGGAAGGGGAGGAGGGCTGGACGGGGCGCGACGGTTGAAAAGGAGGTGGTGGATGGATCCTTCTTTTCTTGGTAGGGGGAACACCAGAAGGTCCCGGTTCTGGATCCCCCGACGGGAGAGGTTCCTCCGTCGGTAACGGTAGCCTCGTCCTTATCTCGGAGCATAAGGACTGTATGGCCAACAAAATGGCCGCCGAGTTGTCTTGCGGCGCTGGCAGAGGGGAATCCGACGGGCGAGCAGGGGCCCCGTCGGTATCCTCGACGATGTCGTCGTCGTCACCTGCGTCGGGGTCCATTCCGACGGGCTGGCCTTGTTCCACGCCTAGGCCGTGGCTTAAGACCTCGATCAGCTCCTCTTCTGAGGTTGAGGCCGAATCTACGACGACGCCCTGCCCCCCCCTCTTCTTCCCCACGGGGGGTTTCACGGGGGTCCTATCGATGGGCACAAAAGAAGACTCCCTCCGAGGAGGCAGGGAGATTCTGGGCCCTGAGGTCGCCACCACTGGTGCAGCCTCCACAGGCTGAGCCAGGGCCGCCGCGACCGTTTCGATAGAGGGCTTGGTCGGATGGATCAAGGCCTTCACCACCTTAGGTGCGCTCACCGCCTTATCCTTGAGGGAGGGGGCACTGCCACGCTCCTCCTCTGCCTTAGAGCTCGACCGGGGCCTCTCCAGGAGCTTCGCCGGGTGCTCGGCCTTCCTCTTACCCGACCCAGAGCGTTGGCTCGTGGTTGATGGTGCCGGGGAGGGTGCGCCCTGCCTGGCGCCCGTAGAGCCCGACCGTTCGGCGCTCCCGGTGCCAGCGGACTCGCGGTGCTTGGCCTTATGTTGGGCCCCCGTCGCCGGGGCGCCCTCAAAGGTCTTAGAAGACCGCTCGGATTTCTTCTTCTTCTCGCCAGACGGGCTCTTACCCTCCAGCCAGTTGGCGAGACGTTGATGACGGTCCTTCATGGTCCGTTCCGACATGTTGCCGCAAAACGCACAGTCCTTCTCCACGTGCGTTTTGTCCTCACGAAGGCAGTAAAGGCAGAAAGAGTGTTCGTCCTCCTTAAAGACGTTCTGCAGCTGGCATCCAGGGCAGACCCTGAACAGCTTTCCGGGCGTCGAGCTTCCCTTCTCCCGGGCCATCTCCGAGACCGGGCCTGAGAAGCTTCTGGAGTCCTCCGAAGTGTAGCTCGACGAAATCTTCACCCTTGAGGGGCACAGACGAATCCGACACGGGTCCCCGTTGATCGGATGTAGGATCGGTGGAGCTTGAGGCTCTTTTGACCGAAAGAATCGAAGTTTTTTTGTGAAAAAAAGCGCGAAAATAGCACTAACGCTCGAGAGCAATAGCACGAGGATCCCAACACATGAACGTGCGGTAAAAATCTGAAGATGGCTGCCAGAGGCGGTGCTTAGGTAGAGGGCAGTCATTGGCTGTGGTCAGTATGACGCAGAGACCAGTGATTGGTTATTACTACGAAAGACAGATCAGAAACGAAACTGATACTGGTTTTTTCTTTACCGAGGATTCCCAGCCTGACGACGGGGAATATTCATGAGCATGTGAATCCATGCCAGACCCCATGCTGGAGAAATATGTAGTAGTTACTTAGGGGTTAGGTGTTATGGTTGTGGGGGTACTGTGTGGTTTGTGTTAAGGTTTGTTTATGTTGTCTTTTGTGCATGTTATTTTAGACATTGGGCTTTTTGGGGTGGTATATGTTTTAGTTGTTCTCATATAACTCTTAAGGTGTGTTTTAATATCAACGTGATCATTTGACAGAGTTTGGTCGTTTGATAATTATAACCGTTCAATTTGATGTTATTAATACAATGTTTGATTAAATCAAAATAAAGAGTTAACACATTTCATTAAAAATACCCATGTTCAACAATATTCTCTTATAACTGTCTTTTCCTCCACATATATATGTGTTATGCACTGTGTAGCTGCTCTTTTTGCCATCTCTATGTTAGGATTAGGCATTTATCTAGGATGTTCTTTTATATGGGGTGGTCATATAAAAGTGGGGGGGAACAAATCTAAATATTACTGATGCAAACGTTATTAATGGTTCTTTTGGGGTTTTACCACACCTCAATGCTATAAATGCATCCCTGGTAGAAAGAGCAAATGAAGTGAAAAATGCTGAAGCCGCGGTCCATGAAATACAGCCTAATGCATCTGTTAATGATACACATGTCAATCACCAGCGCATGGGGAAGCTTCCAAATGTATTGATGTCATTTTGTCCTGCGCTTTCTGATCTACTTCCCAATGACGGTTTCTCTCCTAGTACCTCACATTTCAGTATTCTAAAACGTTTTAAAAGACAAATTAGAAGGGTACAGTACGATCAGTACTGAGGACTTGGGTTGAATACAATAGAAGATGTGCATCATCGAGAGTTAAGCAATAGTTGGTATGCAGACAAGAGCTCAGTGGGGAAAAAGAAGCTTAATGGATGCTGTTATGTTTGCTCCCTGATACCACATGCGTCGGGAGCCCCCAAGGTATTAATGCCACAGGAAATTGTGATTTTGGAGGCTCAATTCCTATTACATCTTACATTGTGCAGTCTGCAAAGCACTTTCCAGGTACGAAGTGTGCGACTCAAAGTAATGGATCCTGATCAACTGCAATGTCCCTAAACCCCACGAGTGTGCAGTGCTTGCAAAGACTGTACCTAAAGTTGTAAGGAGTGAGGTTTGTGGCAAGCAGATGGCAAGAAACTACAATGAGTTGCATGGCAGGAGGACTGGTAGGTTTTGGAGAAGAAGTGATCGAAAAGGTGAACTGTATGCAGTGGGTACTGGAATGAGTAAGTAGCAAAACTAACGTGGATAGAGGCGATGGAGAAACCAGTGAAGGTGTAAAAGCAAGAAGAATATGAACTGTGTTTTTACAACGAAGGGAGAGTGTTTGTGGGGGTCAATAGTAGGTGCAACAGGACATTATACATTCCAGATCTCAAGAAAGGGACAGCCGCTGTGATAGATAACTACTGGGTGTGTGGCCAGCAGGCATTTTTACAACTCCCACCATCATGCAGGGGCATCTGCTTGCAAGCTTCATTGCACTCGGCATTCCTGGTAGTCCCTGAATAACACTTAATAGCGGGACAAGGTGGCTCATCGGCTCCAACACATACCCAAGTGTCTGACATCCCCACCACAGTGCCACCACAGCAACCTTTATTCCGCATCCTACCAGAAAAGGAGAAAAAACAAATTGCAAAGAAGAAGGCAGTCGAATTACCCGTCACAAGATTCTTCACAGTTACTGAAAGAAATACCAGATCATTACCGACTTTACAGCAGAGAAGAAACTTTTATTGCATCACTATTGTTACAAAGGAGTGCAAACCACTGCAAATGGCTCCAGATAGTGCATTGGGAAGTAATCCAGTTGGACAATGACACTGAACAAGGCCTCAATACTATCAAGATGGGGATGCGCGCAATCAGGTTGATGACGCTGCAGAATCGCCATGTGCTAGACCTCCTCACAGCCATGCATGGTGGGGTTTGCAAGAAAATTGGTGATTTGTGTTGCACGTGCATACCATTAGGGGCCCTACACATCCTCGGCACTCATATGCAAACAGAGGCTAGCATACAGGAATCGGATTGGTTTGACAGCCTTTTTTCTTGGGCACCATCCGGTATAGGGGTGATCATGAAAATGTTGGTTCCTGTGATCGTGATTGTGGTGGTGATCTTCTGCACCTGCCAGCTGGTGTTTTGGTGCTGTGCAAAAGCAGTGCCTAGTAGCGCAATGATGATGGTCTCAATGGGGGTACAAGAGGCACCTTGTGGTACAAAAGACAGTTCAGTGCAGACTGAATACTCAGACAAGCCACACATGGTTGTTATAGGGCAATGGCTTCACCCCCCAGGAACCACTACAATTCCCCCACCTGACCCCAAGAATTACACAGAACACTGAGTAGATTTAGCATGGGATGGAGGCTGTATATATATGACATGTACCCCTGAACAATATGCCCAGGTGGGAGAAAGTTTATGGGACGTATGCAGGGCATCCCTTAGAAGCTGAAAGATTGGAGGAAGAAAGGATGGGAAGAGAGGGAAGGAAGCTAACGTGGGAGTTTGTTAATGTAGTATTAATGAAAGGGGGGCATTTTGGGAAGGAGGGATGATTATTCCAGCCCCCAAGCACTTTCGGATGCAGCATGGGGCCTGGAATTGAGCAGCAAGAGGGTTCGGGGGATAGAGGGGGATGTTAGTAGGGGCTATAGTGCAAAAGGGGTAGAGCATGTTTTAGCTTTAAAGTACACTGGGAATCGAACACCATTTTAGTTAACAGCAGCCATATTGAAATAGAGGCCTAGTGTTGTGCTTCAGTTAGGGCTGCAGGCCCAAAGCGCACACAGGGAAATAAGTGATTGCATGCGAGGAAAGGTCGTAGCATGGGCACAGGTGAGAAAGGCAAAAGCTGTACAGATTCATAAACCTTTCATTATCTCATGTTGCCAGCATTCCTATCCCAGAAAGAATGCACACTGCAAGGCCATGAGGGGTTTAAGAGCTCTCTGTAAAGAATGATCCCACGAGAAGGAGGGCACGAGCCTCCGACCTTCCCTGTTCCAGCTCTAAGTAATGGCACCCAAATGCCCAAATTCCAGGACCTCCAGCATTCCAAGGTATCAGTCAGTCCTAGACCACCCACCATAAAACTGTTAGACCACCCCCCAATCGATCAGAAAAGATTAGAAAGCAGGGGCTAGTTGCCTTCACCATAGGTCATGTGATTTGTGCTGCAAGGTGCCGGGAGGGATAAAACAACATAGCTAAATTGAGGGTGGGGAGTTTTGGACAGGCACCGACTTGTCTGGAATCGAGATAATTTATGCGATGATATAAACTTGAAGTATCTTCTTAGCCCTTGCCTGCAATACCAGCTGCACATTGGGTCAGGGATGTAGAGTGCATTGTTTTTTATTTGTAATTGCCAATTATTCGTAACTCTGTTCCCGCTGACGTGTCGGGAGGAGCCCACATAGAAGGACAGAAGAGGCTGGGACCAATTGCCTGGTATCCCTTATGGAGCAGGTAGCCTATGTATAGGGTTGCGCCAACCAGCGTGAGAAACCTGAAGGTGTCTCACCCGCCAGTTCCCGGGGATCTGTCATACAGGTGGCCAGGACACAGCCATCGCTTTTGGATCCAGTTCCTGGGGGTGGACCAGTGCAGGAGGATTACCTGGATGAGGGGTCTTTGGGGAGTGGGACACTGGATGGTGAGACGCGGTATCCCCTTCCCTGTAACACCTTTTCCCCATCCAGGTAGGATACTTAGGAACTCAAGCCACTGCTCCCTTTCCCGACACAAACACTTTCTCAAGAACAGCTCACCGTGAGCAAAAACGGACTAACACCAGGGCTGTATACCTGAAATGTCCCAATACAATGGTCAGGCAAGGTCAGCCAATTACTGATCATTACGCACACCTGACTTCCCCACACCGATAAAAGGCGTAACACGAAAGCACACTCTGAGCAAGGCAAAGCACACGAGGTAGCAGCAGTTCCAAGATGGCAGTTAAATACAAGGAGAAAGACGGCCAGACCAGAGAGGGTTGCAAGGACGGCTGTACCCTTGACCTTTTCAGACCGTGAACATTGGAAAATAAGAAACCTAAGACCAGGGACTCAAGCTGAAGAAACCTGCATTGTGTGTCGGGGGTTCCCAGGGCTCTCCCGCATCAATAACCAAGGCGGGGAGGAACAGTTGCCGCCGTGGTACTGCTACAGCAAAGCATTGCCAGTAAAGACAACATTGCCGGTGAGTCCGAGAGAGACTGCTACCAGGCCAGCCTGTGTTAGAACCATGGTTGCAAGCAGCAACATTGTATGAATAAATCTGCAGAGAACTGTGTGTGAAATGTATGTAACGAACAACACAAATATTATTGAAAACCAGTGGAGTAACTGAACTTTTGGAAGCCAAGAAAGATACCAAAGACAGAGTGGTCCGGCGCCACGTGGGTGCTCATTCAAATGTCTGTTAGGTATCCAACGGGTTGGCAACTGTAAGAAGGGAAATTGGAGATCGAAATGGTCCTGCAACGGGTCAAGCTAAACCCGTGCACATTCAAAAGTGTTCGATAATTTAATACAAACTGAAATTGGTCCGAGCCTGGCTGAGGGAGACTAATTGTGTAAGAAGAAGTATCTGAGCATTGCTGAGGGATCCGGTGTGAACTGTAAGTCACCTGAGAAAGAATATAAAAGGGTCCTGAGCCCAGCTGAGGGAGATCCAGGGTGAATTACAAGAATTGAGTATGTATAAGAGGAAATGAACTTTGTGTTTTGTTTTGCTGCATCAGGCCCTCTGAATCAAGAGAGTTTGTAGTGGAGAGACTTGGGTGCAGAAGGCTCTGATGCTTGTAATGGAACTATATTATTGTGCTGAAGAATCCAGAGTGTGTGCTTTGCTCGAGTGAACCGCCTTGTCCCGTGCTCAAAACATGGGGAAGGGAGACCAACAGCCTGAACATCCAGACATAACATTTTGTGAACACTACTTTCTTTTTAATGAACGCTACCACACACTATTTGTAATTAGCGGTAAGGATTAGCAATATTTTTTTTTTTTAGTATAGGCCTTTTTACTGTCACAAGGCTGCACTATGACTGCATTATTATTATTTGATTGTTGTAGCTTGCTCCCATCTGTAGATTTAGGGTTAGATAGCCGTTTATCACACCATTGGTGAAGTTCAATAAACACCCTTGAACTGTGGTCACTTGTGTCCGTCTTACTGTTGATACCATGCCTTTCTTACACGAGCCATTCGGATTTGTAACCTATGCAATTTACATCACTGATGACGCTATGCGCCTTTTTAAAGTGTCGCTTTTACTAATTTTGTCAGAACGTTCCATGGCAGCAGAGTTCTTTGATGGCACAGTTTTATTAGTGTGGAATAAAACTTAGTTTTTCTTGCAAGAGGTGTGCTGGGTCTTTTTCCCTTTTGACATCCTGACACTAACAGATCCTTAGTTTTGGTGGCCAGGCAGGCAGGTGGCACGGCTGTCACTCAATCCGCCACTGCCATGCCATAGCCAGCACCTGTTGCGGATCACACTGCTGCCGTCCCTGCTCTGGCTGCACGTAGTAAGGGTACCGGCACGCCCACCTCAACATCACGGGCAGTGCAGCCACCAGTCCATCGTGGCAGGAGCTATGTCCATTCCACTGACAAGGAGGAGGGGGATGAGGAGGAGCAGGAAAATGGGCTTTGCATCGTCGTGCTCTATAGGCGAGGCTGGCTGTCAGAGCGGCCACAGGCACCCATTGAGGCACTGGCGGGCCAGCAGCTCAGATACATACAGGCCATGCAAGACGTCTTGCAGGGGTGTAGCCGCAGGATGTCCTGTTCAATTGGCCATGCCACCAATGCCATGACAAAACCAAAGAGGTGATGTATAGAAGGTTTAGAGCAAATCTTAACCTCTGGCATTGCTCTGGGCAACCCTCCAGACCATCGATCTTCGCCTGCCTAGCCATTACAAAAGGTGAAAGACCATATGCAAATCAGGATTGGTCCCACCACCAAAGGGACAGTTCAGCCGAACTTCTTGGTCACATCCCTTCTGCACGAGACCACAAGCAAACCCCAGGCATGTTTCAGCCTCATTGGGTGTCATCATTGAGAGGTAGCTTAGGTCTCTAGGTCCAGCAGGCACGGGACCCCCGTCTGGGAACAGCAGTCCCACTCGGGGTGACAAAAGCAAAACAAAAGAGGTGATGGCTGGAAGGTTTAGAATAAATCTTAACCTCTTGCATTGCTCTGGGCAACCCTCCAGACCATCGTTCTTTGCCTGCCAAGCCATTACAAAAGGGTAAAGACCATATGCAAATCAGGCGTGGTCCCATCTCCAAAGGGGCAGTCCAGCCCGACTGCTTGTTCACATCCCTTCTGCACAAGACTACAAGCATCCCCAGACATGCTTTGGCCTCATTGGGCATCATCAGTGAGGATTAGCTTGGGTCTTTAGGCCCAGCACACACAGGACCCACATCTGGGCATACTCGTTTCACTCAGGGTGACAATAGCAAAACAAAAGATGGTTATGGCACAGTAGGCCAGAGAGTGCGGGAACAAACATAGGCATCCTCAGCCTCGGCTGCAAAACTAAATCAGTGCATGCAGCTCACCCTGCAGTTTAGCAGGCCCAGGGGTCAAAGCCCTCTACCTCTGTAAGCCCCACAGAGGGCTCCCAACCCAGCACCCCCAAGGCACTTCTCACAATGCCACCTCACTCTCAAAGTGCTGGAGTAGGCCTCCATGCATAAGAGGCAGTAAAAGTAACTGTTGTACACTGCAAGGGTGTATGGGGGAGGGTGTTTGGTAGGGGTGTTGTAAAGGGTCAGGAATGAAACTCAGGCACAAGTTAGCCATGTTTTTGGTTAAAGACGTATTGAAAATAAAAGGGTCAGGAAAAGGCCTCTCTGACCCTGCTCTAAGAGGAATGTCCCTACCTAAACCAACACTAAGGACCTGTCTGCATCAGGATGTCAAAATCAAAACTGTCCTTGTATCCAAAAGTTCTATGCTGACCCCCACACTCAGGGACGTCATTTCACCAAAATGCCAGGGGTAGCGGAAGTGACATCACACGACCCTTGACCTCTGATGGCATCACATGAAGTGATGTCATTTGAACCCACCCCGAAATGACATCACGGGAAGGAAGTGGCATCACATAGCATTGTTACGAAGTACACTATGAAAAATTATGGTTGCCATATCACTGCAAGGTGGTATACATTTCATACAAGAATGGATCATCATATGTGTCATTAATATCACTGTGTATAGGCCCATATTACATAATTACTGTGAATGCAAACAAACGTCGAAGGCCAAATGGTAATGATGTGTTATTATATAGCACTTGACTCTTAACTTGTTCTTCGAGGGGATTGGGTCCTCCGACTTATTCCATATCTATGACAGGCTCTCAAAGCGGTACCAATGCAAGGAGGTGGGAAAAGAATTTAGAAAACAGAAATTTAGAATGCCCAATCAAATTGCAGAGTAAAGGACCGCCTTTCCAAAGGCCAGATCCTGCCCACGGATGGAAACGAGGGAGTAGCGACATACAAAAGTATGTACCAAAGCCCACGTGGCTGCATCACAGATGTTACGAATAGGAACACCCCTCTGCAGGGCAGTAGAGGCAGCCATACCCCTGGTAGAATGGGCCCGCAAGCCGACCAGTGGGTCCTTACCCGCCAAGCGGTAACACTCAGAGATAGCCAAAATAATCTAGCGAGACAAAGTCTGTTTCGTCACAGCTTGTCCCAAACGCTTTCCAGCGTAACCAATGAATAGTTGATCGTCCACTCTGACCCGGGACATGCGTGAAATATAAAAGCTTAACGCTCTCCTAGGATCAAGCCTATGGAGCCTTTCCTCTTCCTTACCAGGATATGGAGGAGGATAAAACGCTGGAAGAACAACCTTCTGGCCTAAATGAAATTCCGACACCACCTTCAGAAGAAAGGAAGGACGAACTCTAAGGACAACCCTGTCCTTATGAAACACAGTGAAGGGTGGCTTAACTGAAAGTGCCTGTAACTCACTCACTCTGCGAGCGGAACTGACCGCAACCAAAAATACAGTTTTAAGAGGTAACAGTCTCAAAGGGCATGAATGCAAAGGCTCAAACGGAGCACCCATCAGAAACTTGATAACAAGGTTCAAATCCCAACCGGGCACCTGGAAAGGTGACAGAGGGAACACATTAGTGAGCCCTTTCAGAAATTAAAGGAATTTTAAAATAGGAAAACTCTTCAGATGAGCGCTTAAATATGGACAGCGCCGCCAGGTAACCTTTAACGGTACCCACTTGCAAGCCCCTGTGGGCCAACGAAAGCAAAAAAGACAGAACCATGGGAATGTCACATGCAAAAGGATCCAAATTATTAACCCTGCACCAGTCGCAGAACTTATGCCAATGGTACAGGGACTTTGTTGCGGGCCGTCTGGCCGAGAGCAACACCTCCATCATGTCTTCATGGAGGTCCCAATCCTTATACCTCAACCTTTCAGAAACCAAGCGTGAAGGTCGAGGGATCTGACCTCTGGATGGAGAACCTGACCCCCCCCCCCTCCAGTGAGAGCAGATCGTCTCGGTAGGGAAGACGACGTGGAGGGCAGATGGACAAGTCGAGAAGGTCCGGGTACCACGCCAGAGCAATGAGGATCATCCGGGAACCGAACCTCCGTAACCTCTGCAGTACTAGCGGGATGACGAGGACAGGAGGAAATGCGTACAGCAGTGGGAATGACCACTCCACTACGAACGCGTTTCCTAAGGCTCCTTTTGGAGGAAATTCCCACAAGCAGAACCTCTCACACTTCCGGTTGACACTGGAGGTGAAGAGATCCACTTGAGAGGTCCCCCAAAGGGTGAAGATCTCAAGGAGAATCTCATAAGCCAACTCCCACTCGTGAGAGATCGCGCTCTGCCTGCTCAGAGCGTCCGCCGTCTCCGGCCAGATGAACTGCCGAGATCGAAACTTCCTGCTGGATTGCCCAGAACCAGAGCTACACCGCCTCCCTGCACAGAGGAAGTGACCCTGCCCCCCCCCTTTTTGTTGAGGTAGTGCATGGCCACCGTGTTGTCCATCAGGATCAGAACATTCTTCCCTCGCACAGTCGAGAAAGCCTTCAGGGCTAGCCCTACGGCCCTCAGCTCCAACAGATTGATCTGGAGTCTGGACTCCGACGGAGACCAACGACCGCTGACTGTCACTTGTTGGCATGAGCTCCCCATCCCGTGAGGGATGCGTCCGTCACGATCGTCACCTCCGGTCAGGGTAGCCAAAATGGAGCCCCCTTCATCAGATTGTCTTCGACGGCCCACCACAGAAGGTCCTGGGCGACTGAGGACGGCACCTGAACAGGGTCCTAATCCTGCCGGGGAACTGAGACCACTGGAGCTTGAGTGCCCATTGCAAAGATCTCATCCGCAACCTGGCCTCTGGCACCAGAAGAATGCAGGATGCCATGAGGCAGAGCAATCTCAAGAACTCGAATGCTGGGAGACTCTGGGCAAGCTGAAACTTGTGCACCATCTGCTGAATGTGATGAGCCCTCGCCTGGGGAGGAAAACACTGCCCCAGGGACGTGTTGAGCACTGCTCCGATGTACTGGAGCCTCTGAGTTGGTGTCAAATGGGACTTCTTTAAGTTGAGGGAGAAGCCCAGCTTGTGGAGGGAGTGGCAGGTGACTGACAGATGATCCAGGACTTGCTTGGGAGAGCGCGGCCTGATCAACCAATCGTCCAGGTAGGGGTAGACATGAATCCCCCCTTTCCTGAGGTGCGCTGCCACCACTACCATGAGCTTGGTGAAGACCCTCGGGGCGGAGGTCAATCCAAACAGCAGGATCCGAAACTGAAAGTGCGAGTCGCCAACCGCGAACCTCAGGTACTTCTTGTGCTTTGGTAGTATCGGCACATGAAAATAAGCGTCCTTGAGGTCGAGAAACACCAACCAGTCCCGAAGTTGAAGGGCCTGGAGGACTTGAGAGAGAGTAACCATCTTGAACTTGTCCTTCCTGAGGAGTTTGTTCAAACCGCGAAAGCCCATGATGGGTCTCAATCCCCCGTCTTTTTTGGAAATCAAACAGTAAGGGGAATACCATCCCTTGTTTTTCTCCGCTACAGGCACCAGTTCTATGGCGCCTTTCTCCAGCAGGAATTGCATTTCCTGCGCAAGGAGCGGATCCGGACTCTTCAAAGAGAGATTCCCCGGTGGGTTGTCTTGAGGCCTCTGCCGGAAAGGAAGACAGTAGCCGTGGGTTATGATCTCCAGAACCCACACATCTGAAGTAATGGCGCGCCACTCTGCAAGATGCTGCGCCAGCCTTCCCCCAACCGGCGAACCATGGGACATGGCCTCATGACTGAGCTGAAGCGGCTGCGGTATTGCCTGAGGGCAAAGAGGAAACAGCCCGAGCGGCCTTGGCACCTCGAGTACCTTGTTTTCCACCTCTGCCACTCCTACCGTAGCCCCTTTGACTGGCAGCTCCTCTCGCTTTACCAAAGGAGGAGTAATAACGAAATGAACCTCCCCTCTATTGCTGTCCCTTAGGACGAAAAGGCAGAGGTTGGCGAACTGCAGCGCCCAACGACTTCGCTGCAGCTTCGGAGGTCTTCAACCTCTCAAGGCTCTCGTCAGCCTTGCTGCCAAAAAGATGTTCCCCGTCAAAGGGCATGTTGAGGAGCCGGGCCTGCACATCAGGAGCAAACACCGACTGCCACAACCACGCACACCTGCGTATCACGGTGCTCGCCGCCATGGACCGGCTGATGCAATCTGCCATGCCCAAACACGACTGAACGGCCTCACACATGGCATCCTTGCCATCCTGAACCATCGCAAGGAAACCATCCCGTTCGTCCCCTTCGGGAATATGTTCAGCCACTAAGGAAACACAGTTCCACAGAGTGTGCATGAAACGTGACAAGGCATATACGGAGTTGGCCGCCTGAAGCGCCATACCCCCTGAAGAAAACACTCTTCGCCCAGCCGTCAAAACGCTTGTCATCCCCATCAGGAGGGATGGTAGGATACGATGCCTGTTTTGCCGTAGCCGCCTGCACCACCAAACTCTCTGGAGTGGGGTGCCTGGTCAAGTAGCAGGGGTCGCTACTGGCTGGGTGGTATTTTCACGGCAAAGACTTGCCCACTGCCGGGAGACTCTCCAGAGCAGTCCAAGCTGCAGCCACCCTCCTCTGTAGAGCCATATGGAATGGCAGTACCAGGTCAGTTGGTGGACCTTGGTCGAGGATATCTGTAAGGTCATCCTGAAGAAAATCCCCTGGGGGGCAGACCATCCCAAGTACTCAGTGACCCTGGACATTAGGCGCCGGTACGAGGATTCGGCATGAGTGCAGGCTCAGGCCTACAAAACTCCGGATAGGTTCCAGCCCACTGGCATCGTCCAGGGTCTGCCGCAGGTCCTCAATTTGGCTATGGCCCGAGAGAATCTCGTCCGGCACCGTATCCGGAACCGTGCCATCATCAGAGCCCTCATCCACCTCTGAAATAAACTCAAGCTGGCGGTAAGAAGGCACAGAATATGGAACAAAGCCATGCTTGACCTTTGCCAGAGCCTTTCTAGGTGGTTCCACCGAGCCCCGGGGAACCCCCGTCGAAACAGCCTCGAAAGGTGTCGATGGGCGTCGAATGAATCGGCGTCGACACCGGATGCGGCGCCGACAGCATCGATGGCGTCCACACAGTTCTCGAGGCCGGAGCCCCGAGTGTGTCCCTTGACAGCCTGGGCGCCGATGGCGTCGATGACTTCTTCGGAGGTGGGGCCTCGAAAGAGTCCGTCGACGACTTTGGCGCCACCGGCGTCGACGTCTTCCTCAAAGACACCACTGGTGCACACGGTCTCGAGCGCGTCGAGGACCGGGACCTGGAACGGGCATGACGAGAACGATTCCCCTTGTCCGAGCGGGAGCTCTCCCACGAATCGTGCTGACCACCCGAGCCCGAAGGCGTTTGAGCAGTGTCTCTCGACCGATCACGACTAACCCCACTTGGAGGCGCAGACGGACCAGTGTCCTGCGATTCGAAAATCGCCAACATTTTCTTCCCGAAGTAAGCCCATTCCTCTGGCGTCGCCTGCTTGGTGGGGTAAGCGACCCGCCGACGGGCGGATTCCTCGGATGAGAACGGGGAAGGTCGACCGTTGACGGCGCTTCCAGGAGTGCCTTGAAGAGGCAGAGGAGTGGCGGGACTGACTCCGGGACCGAGTCCCACTGGACTTCTGACGACGACGCGGAGAGTCGCCCCTCGAATCGTCCGTCGAAAGCCCCGCAGACCTCGACTTCTGTGGCTTGGACAGCTTACCTACCGATAACTTCTTGCGCTCCCGCAAGGCTTTGGACGTGAGCGACTGGCAGTCGACACAGTCATCCGTGTCACGGGCCTCCCCGAGGCACCAGAGGCAGGCGTTGTGCGAGTCCGTCACCGGCATCTTGGACCCATAGTCCCCGCACTTCTTAAAGACCGGACGCGGTGTGGAAGACGAGGTAAACATCTTCACGAAGAAAGTACTTCACAATACGAACAGGTTCGAAGAACCGAGAAATAAACTCCAAAGAGTCGAGGCACGCAGAGATCTCCGAAGCGAACACGTTTGCGGAAAAACAGAACTGAGGCTACGTGCGTCGTGCGTCCTACTTATAACATCCAGTGACGTCGGCCATCGGAGAAGGTGCTTGACGGCGGCATATCAACATCATCGACGCAGACGCCGAAGATTTTCCGAAGCAGCACAGCTGTGGTGATTTCATGTCATAGATATGGAATACGTCGGAGGACCCAATCCCCTCGAAAGACACATTACAACAAAGCATTAATTGTGGCACAATGAAATCAAGGGCCACTTTATGTTCTATGGTCAAACATTTCTACTCTGTACACAAGCTTTTAGGCACAAGGATTTTTTCAAGTGACCGAGGACACCAAGATATAATGCTTTGTGATGATCGTAACAGAGACAGTGGGCCTCATTACAACTGCTCCGGTCCCGAATTAACGCAGCCGGTATAACCATACCGGCACCGTTTCCGCGTCCGCCTAATCATGACCTGCAAACCCGGAAATAGCACCACCTCCAACCGCCACTGCGGATTTAAAGCTCCCATAAACTCCGCCTACACGGAAACTCCTCCGTTGCCGGCAATACGAAACACCGCGAGCATCACAACTAGCGCGGACATGCAAACACGGACAACAAAATGGCAGTAAAACCGCGATCACGGTGACGGTACCGCCGCCACAGCGAACATGACGTTAAACTGTGCCTGGTGTCCTGAATCAGGCCACAGGTGCACCAAATCAGCCCAGCTGGACCCAGCAGGCCACTGTGTGCATACAAAAGGGCCACACCCGGCCCAACTCAAAACAGAACCATGCAGGCAGCAGCTCTAGTAGCATTGGGACTGGGCCTACTCAACCAACAGGCAGCACTGCACATGATGGCAGTAATGTTGCAGAGGAAGAGAAGGAGGAGGAGGTGGAGGCGGAGGCGTAGGAGGCGCAGGCGGCAACCAGCTAACCCTGTACCCATGGCAAACCCCATTGTCCCGCCGGCAGCATCCCACAGGCAGCCTGCAATACCACGCATCAGGGCCTCACCCTGGAACCTCACCCCAGGACAGATCTACACATTATATCGGCTGGACCGTCCAACAATCCTGTATATCACTGGCCTGATAGAGGACATCAGCAGCCACACAGACACCCCCACCGTCATCCCCCACCCTCCTGAAGGTCGTATCTGTACTGCACTTTCTTGACACTGGTACCTATCAACACACAGTCAGTGAGCTTGACGGCCTATCACAACCCCGTTTCTCAATAATCCTGGTTCAGTTACTGGATGCCCTGTTGCGCCATGTGTCTGAACAGATTGCCCTACCCCGTACCCTCCCCCAGGTGATTGCCACCAAGTTGGCCTTCCATGCCATAGCAGGCATGCCAAATTGCATAGGTGCAGTCGACTGCACCCACATTGATCTGACAGTACCACGTGCAATTGAAATGGTGTCCCGCAATAGGAAACAGTACCACTCACTGAATGTACAGATGGTATGTGATGCGACGCAAGTGATTACACATTGCAGCGCACGTTTCCCAGACTGAACCCATGACTCAATGGTACTGCGGAATTCAACATTGCCACAGTACATGGAACACTATGCTGGACAAAGCACATGGCTATTGGGTGAGTACAGCTGCCAATGCTCCGGACCTGTGCAAGTGGGGTGTGTGTGTGTGACCAGGGCAATGAACTACGTGAATGGGCTGCTGCGACTGCACATGCATCACCTTCCGCCCATCCACTGAATAGACAGCAGAACCCAAACTTCACAAAGCAACACATGACGGGTAGCCACAGTGTGGCCGCACACACCCTGCCACCTGACACACACAGCCTGACCTCCCGCTAGCACACACACCTGGAGCCACAGCAAACCCCCCCATAATATGCAACACAACACTCACAATGCACATGATGGCTGTACATGAGACGTCCTGCATCTACTATATCATCACTGTGGAGTGACCCTGCCATGTGTGCACATCACTGCACAATGCCATACTCACAAGCCACATGCACACCAATGCATTGGTCAATGTCCAGCTGCCAACCCCCACTATGATGGCCATAGAAGATTAACACCCATCAGTGTAAACACTGCATGACACATACGCATGAATTAACAATGACACAAGATTGCACTGCATCTGATGAAGACATGATACTACCAACACTGACATGTCTCCCACATCTACATCCCATGTAGGAGATGCCGGATATGCACTTGCGCCATGGCTGATGACGTCTGTACGGAGGCCAAGGAACAGGCATGAGGATGCGTACAACAGAGCACATGTCCGTACATGTCTCCACCACTTCCTCAATTAGCTTAAACCGGACGTGCGGCGCCACCCAGACAAGCACTCCCCTAGCATAGGCAGAGTATGATGAACCCACCACAATCCCTTTCCATTTTTTCCCAACCAGCTCCACTTTCTCTGCGTCAGATGCGTTTCCTGTAACAGTGCAATATCTATCTTTTGCCTTCTCAAATGACCTTATTCCTCTTCAAATAACTGTTAAGTCCTCTGACATTCCACGTTATTATCTTAAGATTCCCCATGGCTCGTTAATACTCTCCCCTCTCCCTTCCAACCAATCCCTCTCACCCACACAACACAGATTGCACACTCTAGTTCTTCCGCATAGGCTCCAGTTTAAACTTAAACTCCCCATAACAATGTACACACCAAACTCCCCGCCTCCTTCCCCCCCCTCCCACCCATCCCTTCCCCAAAAGCACCCTCCCCAACGGTTGCCCAGCTCCATTCCTGGATCTGAGGCCTCCCTACATCTAGTCCTGTTCGCACAAACCTGTGCTCAGGGCTCAGTAGGGTGAAGCCGCCCTAATGGCCACTTAACTACTAATGTTTCGGGGTAGGTTGCCTCCATCCTGTCGCTCCTATTTTCAAATTTCTTACGCTAGTTATTAATGCTATACAGCTACCATTTGCATCTTACCCGCTATATTCCAGTCCATAATGAGCACAAGGCTCGAATGTCAATCATTGTTCAGCCAAACTCACTTCCCCAGTATACCAGGATCACCTTCCCACTTACCCCCTCAATGTCCATGGCACAAAATCTTTAGTTGTCATGTCCATGCCGATCACGGTCCGCCTCTTGTTCCGGGCAACCTTGCAGGTCCGCCATGTCACCACCTCCTCCGGGGTATAAAAAAAAAAACACTCTGCTCTTATGTAACACCTTCATCTTCGCCTGGTACAGAAGCATGTACTTGATGCCCGTGCACGCAACCTCCTCTTGACGGTCATGTAGCTGTATCTCTGCCTCAGCACCAGCATCGTGTAGTCCGGGTATGCCGTGACATTGGTGGATGCTCTCTCTATTGTTCTGCCTTTGCGAAAGTATTCCAGGATCTTCTCTCTATCTCTGTAGTTCAAGATCCTTGCGATGATCGGTCTCGGTGGAGCCCCAGGTCGTGGTTTCCTCATTAAGGCGCGATGCGCACGCTCCACAGTGAACACCTGCGAAAGCTTATCTGCTCCTATCTCCTGGAGGATCATGTTCTCCACGTAGTTTGTGGGGTCTTGGCCCTCTTTCCCCTCTGGCAGGCCGACCACCCGCATGTTATTTCTTCTTGCCCTTCCCTCCGCTTCTTCCACTTGATTTTCAAGATTGGCCACCTGCTGTTTTAGCACATGAACGTCCTTTGCATTATTCGCACTGACGTCAGTATTGGTCTTAACTGCACTTTCCAGCCCACTTGTTCTTTCTGCCAGTGCCCCGACATCTTGCCGTAACAAAGTGAGTTCAGTTCCTACCGTATCAATTTTGTTCGCTAGGGCTGTTCGTAGATCTGCCATTGCCGACCCCCATTTAGTACTCTGCTCTGCAATGGCCTCCAGGATCTGATGCTCGTCTCCTTCTAAGGCTTCTTCCGCAGGAGTCGCGACCATGCTCTGCGCCGATGTTTTAGGGGTCTTCTGCGTTTTTGCAAAGACCTCCATCGTGGGTTGTTTGGTCTTGGCTCTTAATCCTTTTACAGACATAGTGCCACCCTTCACTCGTATCTGCTCCAGCTCTGTATTGAAGTCGTGCCTCCACCGGTTCTCTCGATCCTTGGGGTGTCTATCTTCTTACTTGCATTTATTAAGGCCCCTGAAATTGTAACTTAGGTGGATTGTAGCCTCCCACGTAAAACTATTAGCACATAGTGTTTGTTGGCACAACTTCGTGACAGGAAGGGTTCCGTGCGTGGCTTTTTATT
Source organism: Ambystoma mexicanum (assembly GCF_040938575.1). Taxonomy (NCBI): domain Eukaryota; kingdom Metazoa; phylum Chordata; class Amphibia; order Caudata; family Ambystomatidae; genus Ambystoma; species Ambystoma mexicanum. The sequence continues at coordinate 956,692,690 of NC_090921.1, read as the reverse complement.
ATCCTGCAGGCATCACAATCTGCCCCTTCCACTCATACCTTCCGTGCAAGTGTCCCTGTACATACGAGTAATGATGGTTCACCTCTGATGCTTGTCGTGCCCTATGTCGCGCGCGGTTTTGCCCAGTAGTCACAGTGTCCCCATGTCACTCACACTCAGTCATTCACTTGATGTCGTGGCCTTGGATAGGGTCAACACTTGGGCGCGTAGCATAGCCAGTCCAGCTTCTTGCTGTTGCCCAGCCAGGCGGCCCAATACAGCATGATGTTAATGTAGGCTGTTTGTTCCTCTTTTCGGATCAGTGCGGCCCAGTGTGTGCATTCGTGTGTCCCGTGCGTGGGCGTCCCAATTCTGCCCCAGGCACACAGGACCACACCGTATGCGGCAGAAAATTCCTCTGCTGTTCGTTTCCACCACTGCAGCCCGCTCGTATCAGCGCGGCACTCAGCAGTCTTCACAGCCGCCTTGTTTCCATGAGCGGGTGGGGGCCGCGATGCCATGCGACGGCCCGCAAACGCGCTACTTTGTTGTCCAGCCGGTGCACTGATGTTGCGTTTGGCAGCGCTGAACAATGTTCCCCCACTCAGCGCTGGTTCGGTGGAGCCCTGCAGTCTCGCCAGGCAGCAGAGAGCCGCCTCGACCCACGGCACCTCCTTGCAAGCGATGTAGCACTCGTAAGATGCTACATTTATCCAGGCCCGGGGCGTCTTCTTATTAACACAACACAACACAACGCGAAGCGAGTCCTTCAATGTTGCAGGAAGCCGCCTCGCTCGTTATCCATATGTTTCAGCAACAATCCAACATCCGCAGGGCTGTGATGCCGCTCCCTTTGTTGTCCACCATTTTGGCAACAACATTTCATCACAGCCGCTGCACAGAAAGACAATTATCTGCCAATCCGCAGACAAGGTTGCCTTGCCTTTCAGGATTCCTGTTCCATATACATACTAACATCCTTTTCTTCTGTTTCAAGCATCAAAAAGCATATTAGTAGCGTAAATTCTCGGATGAGAGACGGATCATCAGGAGCTCTGCACGGAGATGCGACCTGGTCCATGGCTGGTTAGCCACGCCCCCCTTCTCCGGTGTTTGATGACTTTTTATTTTCTCTCCAAGGGAGCCTTTTTTGTTTAATGTCTGCTTTATCCAATCTCGCCTTTCTTTTTCCTTAGGCTCGTAGTTCTGGTCTCTTTTCATTTTGTTTGTATTTTCTGTATTATGGCCTCTTTCTTCTGGAGTTGTTTCTCGTAGGAGATATCCCCTCTTTAACAGTTCCTCTGCCATCAGGAGCAGGAGTTTCTTGACTGTTTGGGGCGTGATATGTAGGAAAATGCTGTCCATACGCCCCTTGTGTGCAAATTCCACTATATTTATATCCGCGCTTCTGATTTGGTCTCCTTTTCGTGAGTCTATCAAGAAGCCTCAGCGTGGCTCCTCTGTTTAAAATGATTTTTTCTCCAGTGCCAACTAATTTTTCTAACTTCAACGTTCTTGTCGAATTACTCTTGTGAGTAAAAAGAGCTGATGTTCGAGTTTGATTCGACTGTGAAGACGAGGGAAAAGTTCTTTGACCAAATCGTTTTCTTTTTTCAAGAAATGCTTCTCATCAGCTGCTGCCCTCTTCAGAGTGGCCAGTATGTCTTTGATAGTATGTGTTATCCAGTTTTCCGTTATTTCTCTTGATAATCGAATTGTTTTTTCTATATTTTCATTTGTTATTAGGAGTTCTTTCTTCAAACCTTTCACTTTCGGGTGTTCGTATTTGCCCCTTTTTTGAGCTCTTTAAACGATATCCCTCATAATCTCCGTCTCTAGGTTCGGCTTTATTTATCCTCATGCCAGACAGACGAAACAGTGTTCGCCTTTCTGGAGTGATCCAGTGTTTTTCGTTACTTTTTTCGTGTGTGTTTTTTTGCGGTTTTTTTTGGATATACTGTTTGATCCTTATGTTGGTTCTGCGTAGGATCTCGTGATGAACATTTATCATCCGCGAATGACACCTTTCTTTTTTTTGCTGTCGGGCGTGGTATTTCTAACTCTGAGTTTTCTACGGAGTAAACACTGATATTGGATAAATCGATCGTTTCTTCAGATACGTCATAAGACTCTTGTTTATCGCTCTTCTGTTGAGATCTGTTCTCCATGTTTGAAGATTTTTTATCTACAACCGTTATCCACTTTGTCATGAGCTCATTTGTATTTACAGCGTTCTCCGGTTTCCTTTGTACGTCTTGCGGTTTTAGACTTTTATGTTCTTTCGCTAAAGTCTGTTTGTTTAGTAGTGTCTGCCCTGATTCTTGCAGATCCTTCAACTTGTTGTGTGCTGCAGGGCTTTGCTCTTTACTTTTGAGTTGCTGTGGCTGGCTGGCAATTCTGTCAGTCATTGTAAATTCTCTGTTGACCCCTCACGCAAGGGTTCACAAGCGGGAAGTTACTGTCCTTTGTTTCCCCACCCCCTCCCCATGTCACCGAGTGTCTAACCCCCGGCGAACCTGGGGTCTCCTTGACATATTTCAAGGTTTATAAAAGATGGCTTGAAAAGCACAAAATTCAAGCCATCTTTTATAAAGCTTTGTCGAACGACAAAGACCCCTTGGGCTTTGTCCGTCGTGAAGCTTTATAAAAGATGTATTGAATTGTGTACTTTCCCACCATCTTTTATAAACAGAAATGCTTAAAGAAGATGGCTTGAAAAGTACGCAAACCATAAGGTATGCACATAAATATATAAATGTTTTATATATTTGTGTGTGTACCTTGCTATGGTATGGTGTACTTTTCAATCCACCTTGAAGTACACAAACCATAGTAAGGCATGCAAACAAATATATTTTACATAGTTATAGGTTTATAAAAGATGGCTTTCAAAGTACACAAACCATATTAAGGTTTGCATACAAATATATAAATGCTTAAATGCATTTATATATTTGTTTGCGTACCTTACTATGGTTTGTGTACTTTTTTAGGCCATGCCCATCCCACAAGCCATGCCCATCCCACAAGCCACACCCCCAAATAAGGGTCGCACTCTTTTTCTTGCCCCACTTAAAGCCCTGAGTAGAAATCAAGTGATTGAAGTAGAAGCAGCAGAACTGAGAAGTCATCCTGACAAATATACATACTGTGATTTCTAAACTGAATAGACTAATACCTTTTGTTCAGCCCCTCCTGCTTATAGCGATTTTTGTGATCCTGCAAAATGCAGGTAAAACGGCTGTTTTTTGTAAAAGTGCAAAAACGGCTGTAAAAATTGCTGTTTTTTGCTAAAAAGATTTTTTTTTTTTAAAAGACAGACTGTACCAGTTTCGCAACACTTTTAAGGAGTCAAGAAATAAAATGCGAAAGCACATCACATAAGTTGCGCAAAAAAAAAAGAGCAGCCCAATCCATAAAGGACATCTGAATGAGCGCTTCTTATATGCAACCCTTCACATGTCCTTTTTCACCCCTTTCCGCAAATCGGGGGGTGTTTCTGTGCATTTAAAAGTCCATCCCAAATTGACATACAAGATGCGCTTTTAAATGTGCAGAAATTGTAGACAACTCTATGCGCCCGCTTTGAATAGGTGCATGGGGGTGCTATCTAAACAGCACATCCTCTGCTCTATTTTTAGATGCCCCCTTTTCTGAGGTTATGGGCCAAAATCTACAGTTTTCATAAATTAAAAAATGGTCACAATATGAGAGGGAAATGAGAGAGCGTGGAGTTGTGGGTGAGCTGTGGAGTGGTAGGCAAGAAATCAGAGGGACATCAGAGGGAGAGCAGTGGGTAAAAGGGGGAAGCGGTGGGCAAGAGAGTAGAGAGGATACAGTTGGGCGGTGGGCCAGAAATCAGAGAGGGAGCAGAGGTGGGCTCAGGGGTAGCAGTGGGCCAAAAGCAGAGAGGGGTTGGCAGTAAACTGGAGATTGGGAGAAAGGATGAGTCAAGAGTGCAATAGAATGGGAGAAAGGATGCAAGATGGTGAAATAGGACAAAAGAATGAAGAACTGTATACTGCGGGAGGAATCGGGGAATGTAAGGTGCTCGTTGGGAGTATGATTTGCAGTTTGGCAGGGACTGGAGAGTGCAAATGGTGACTTGGCAGTGTGACAGAGCATGTGAGTATGTGTATGACAGAGTGAGGTTCGAGAATACAAGTGGTGATGGGAAATTGGTGAGATGTGTGAGGTGTGTTGGGGAGAGAGGTGTGTGTCTGTTTGGGGGATTGGAGAACATAGAAGGGGAATATTTTCAGCATTACAACTGATAATGATCAATACCGTTAATAATATTAAATAGGCATGCACATTAAAACAAAAACGTAGCCAAAACAAACACTGTTCTGCCAAGCCAGAGACATCTGGGACTCTTCCTATTAAATTGATACAAAAGATACAAATAAGGACACCGTGGCTCTTTTGTAGCCTTGCACACTGCAGCTTTCCTGCAATGAGCCAATCTTGCACCCTCCAGTCAATACATGTGCTGCAAAAATGGCACAATAAACAAAGGTTTGTGCTGCAAAATTGGCAATTTAGTGTGCTGCAGAATTGGCCATTTCATGCCACAAAATCCTGTAGGGTCTTGTTAACCTGAGACATTTGTTCCTTTATCATTCTGGAAGTTGTATTTCCTTTTGAACTGTGCCATGTCTTCTTGGATAAGAAGGAAGTGGTAAAAGGGCATTGTGACTGGGAAAAACATTGATGCTATTCTGAGAAATTGGAAGGTTTCTAATCCATCTGAAGAACTTTTGTGTTGGAACTCTGGTTAACACATCTATTCTTTGATATTGACTTTTCAAGAACTGATCTGAGACTTTACTACCTATGTGGATTTTCCTTATACTCTTTTTGCTGAACATTGAAGAGGAATAAACCTGAATCCTGGGAAAGGGAGTTCACCCAGGTTGCTAAAAGGTTACCAATATATTTTGAATGTCATTATTGATGCTGATTGGATTGCCATATATATTTGTTTTGTATTTGATGTTTAGTGCAAGTGCCAGCATTCCTCTATTAGAATATTTCCCCTTAGATTTGTTAGGTAGGGAAAGCCACAGTAGAGTAGAGCAAGTGAGGCATTCTGATATTCTTTCTGTTCTAATAAAATGGCATATTTTGAACAAATATCAAACATTTGTCCGCCTTGCATTGCTGTGCCCTCACAACATGCATTTGTATTCCATGCATTCACATACTGGTATGGGATTTGGTTTGAATTCCCTTCCCTTCTTATACTTAGTCTCTTTGCTTTATCTTGTTCTTCAGTCTGCTTTATTATTGCATGTAGCGCGGTCACTGATAAGCCCAGAGGTCCCCACTTTCATTGGGTCGACTCACAGACACTGGTTGTGGTACTCGGGCTCATTCGCAGTCAATCAGTGAAGGTACTCCTCCTGCTTTCCCTTCATGACTGCTTTCTCTGCATCCTTTATGAAATGATATGCTATGGCATTTATAATACGCCTATACACAAGTGTTTTAAGGTGCGACGAGGCAAGGGGGCACAAAGGGAGGACAGACACCGATCCTACTAGGCCAGGTGTCATTCAGATCGTGCAAGTGCATGGGAAGCGGGAAAAGGAAAAGTGCGCAGGGGGAGGGGAGAGGGGAAAGTGGAATAATAAGACACATAAAACAGCCAGCTAGTGGCCAGTGCAAGGAAGTGCAGACGTAAGTGCTGGTAGGGGGACTGAAGGGATACAGAAAAACAGTCCCCAAGTACATGGGTTTCCAGGGAGGCAGTGCAGGTGGGTAATTAACAGGGCCTGGGCCAGAGATCAGAAGGGTGGCCAGGTACCCAGTGCAATTTCAGTCAGGAATTCAGCAAGGGAGGGGAGGAGAGAAAGCAGAAGTAAGGAGGAAGGTTTTGAGGTGTTTCCGCAACCGGAGATGGTTCTCCTCGAGTTTCAGGGAGGCAGAGAGGCTGTTCCAGAGAGAGGCCCCTGCCGAAGAAAGTGATCTGCCACCAACTCGTTGCTTGGAGAAGCGACTGACCCTAAGGGAGTTGGAGGCAGATGAGCGAACAGCTCGAGAGGGAAGATATTTAGGAAGAGAGAGTTGAAGGTAGTGCAGCCCCAAGCCCCAGAAGGCCTTGTGTACAATGCAGAGGGTTTTGAACTTAATCCTCGCAGCCACTGGGAGCCAGTGGAGAGATTTCAGTCCTGGAGAGATACGATCCCTGGGCTTGAGGCCAAGGACAAGTCTTGCAGTCCTGTTCTGGATAAGTTGCAGAGGGCGGAGAGTGGAGGCAGGCAGATTTAGATAGAGACTGTTACAGTAGTCCAGTATGGAGAGGACCAGGGCTCTGGAGACAGTGAGCTTCTGGGGGGAAGGAGAGGAAAGGAAGAATACCTCTAGGAGGTGCAGCTGGTAGCATGACTTCTTAGAGACATCAGAGATGTGAGAGGAGAAGGAGAGTGCAGAGTCAAAGATGACCCCGAGGTTTTTAGCCTTGCAGGTGGGAGTGGGAGGAGGGCCAAGAGAGGCTGGCCAGAGAGCTGCAGGGAAGGAGGGAGTGGGTGTGCCGATGAGTAGAATCTCAGTCTTGCTGGCTTTAAGGCAGAGGTCGTTGGCGGCACACCATTCCTGGAAGGCAGACAGTCAGAGATGAGGGAAGGAGAGAAGGCTGAGGGTAGCCTGAAATTGAGCTGGGTATCATCCGCATAGCACTGAAAGTTGGGACAGAGAGCGGCGATGCGGTGGGCAAGGGGTGCCAGGTATTAGTTGAACAACCAGAGAGAGAGGTTATACCCCTGGGGGACACCACAGGTAGAGAAAAAGATGTCGGAGAGGAAGGACCCAAGTTGGACCTGGGAGGGTCGGTCGGAGAGGAAAGAAGTCAGCCACGCCGGAGCCTGACCAGTGATACCCAGGTTATCACGGACACGGTTGAGCAGGATGGCATGGCTGACAGTGTCAAAGGCAGAAGAGAGATCAAGCAAGATAAGAACACAAGGGGTGTTGAGTCAAGGTTGGTGAGAAGGTCTTCACCGATGTTCAGGAGAGCAGTTTCCGTGCTTCTGGCAGCTCTGAAGCCAGACTGATGGTCATGAAGACAAACAACAGATTCAGTGTGGAGATTGAGCTGGGAGATGGCCAGTTTCTCCAGGAGCTTTCCCAGGAAGGGAGTGATGGAGATTGGGCGATAGTTAGCTGGGCAAGAGGGGTCAGCGGAGGGTTTCTTATGAAGAGGGTGCACAAGGGAGTGCTTCAGGGGGGAAGGGAAGACTCCAGTGGCGAAGGAGTGATTGCAAAAATCCGCCAGGGCAGGAGCCAGGGAGTCGATGTGATCCTTGATAGTTTTGGAGGAACAGGGGTGAACCTGTTTCGACGAGACTTTTATAGATCAGACTTGTCTAGAAACCTTGTCTGGAGAGAAAAGGGGAAAGGCTGAGAAGGAGGGAGAAGGGGTGGCTGCAGAAGGGCCAGAGGAAGAGCAGGGAATAGCGGGAGGGGGGAGAGAGGAGGAGAGTGAGGACAGGATGTCCTGAGTTTTTTAAATAAAGTGAGAAGCCAGTGCCGTGCAGAGGGCCTGGGAAGGGACAGGAGAGGTAGAGACTGCGGCAAGATTGGCCAGTTCCTTGCAGATTTTAAAGAGTTCAGCCGAGTTGTTAGATGCTGCAGTGACGCGGGCTTGGATATGGGCTCTCTTCTTGGTGAGAACGGAGAGCCGGTATTGCCTTTGCAGCAGGCGGCAGGCCAGTTTGTCAGAGGATGAACTTGAAGCACGCCATTTCCCCTTGGCAACCCTACACTTACGTTTTAGGGTGACGAGGTCTGAGTCATACCAGGAGTTACACTTGGCTTTGGGCTTCAGGCGGATTCTCATGACAGGGGCACGGATATCAAGAGTATCAGATGTAGAAGAGTGGAGCATGGAGAGGGCTGTGTCAGGGTGAGAGTCAGCCAGTGGGGGAGGAGGTGGTGAGAAGGTGGCGGCGAAAGCCTCAGCTGACACGCGCTACATGGGTCGGGTGACTGAGAAGGTGGGTGACAGCGATGGAGGTGGCCTGGCCTGCGGGTAGGGAGGGTGAGCTGGGAGGATAGGAGAAAGTGATCACTCCAGGAGAGAGGAGTGGAGAGAGGGAAAGGTCTGAAGAGATTATAACATCGAGAGTGTGCCCTGCAGAATGAGTCAGGCCAGAGGGTAGAATGGTGAGTGAGAGAGAGTCGCAGAGGTCGCGAAAGAGTTCAGAGGGGGGACAGGAGGCATCCAGGTGGATGTTGAAGTCTCCAAGAAGGAGGAGTTGAGTGGTTGAGGCCAGGAGTGAGGAGGAGAGGTCCGCCCACTCAGAGAGGAATGAGGAAATCTGACCAGGTGGCCGATAGATAGTAGCCACATTAAGGGAATGGCTAGGCGAGAGAGAGAGAGCCGGCAGACGAGGCATTCAAAAGAGGTGTAGGCCTGTGTAGGAATGACAGAGGCAGGTATCCACTTAGGGAAGATAAGGGCTACGCCACCACCAGAGCGGTTGGGCCTGGGCTCAGAGAGGATCTTGTAGCCATCAGGTAGGAGTGTGTCAAAGCTGGTGACAGAGCTGGCCGTAAACCATGTCTCAGTGAGACCGAGGACATCAAGGTCAAGTTCTTCAAGAAGGCGGCAGATATCAGAGGAGTGTTTGACAGCGGAGCGGGAGTTTATAGTGGCAATGTGGAGAAGGTTGCCCTCCTTGAAGGACTTCTGGGGAGGGGTACAGATCAGAGGTACGCCCTGCGGGAATGTAGAGCTTGCCTGAGAGGGGGCAGAGAGGGAGGGGGGAGGCAAGGTAGCCAAGGAAAGGGGGGAGGGGACAGCAAGAGAAGAAAGGAAGTTGATGAGGCGCGGAAAGCATCTATCAAAGAGATGAAGGTTGGCCTGAGGGACTTGGACAAAGACGGTCCCATTGGAGTAGACATTAATGATGACCTGAGAGGATAGGAAGGAGGCCAGGAGTGCGTCCCAACGGGTACAGGAGAGAGAACAGAGACCATATGAGGGGTCCATAGATCTGGTGAAGGAATGACAAAGTGGATGTCAGTGAGAGTTTCCTTGGAGGAGGTACTGATGTAGGTGACGGCGATAGGGAGGCCCGAGTTGGAGAACAGGATGTCCTTTTTAAACTTTTTCCTACGAGACTTAGTGAGGAGAGCAGGATAGTCAATAGAGAAACAGTTTGAAAAGATATGGGAGACAGAGAGCACCATAGAATAGGTGGGAGAGGAGGGTGGTCAAAGGGGTAGACAGACAAGACAGAGCGAGGCAAGTGTGCAGCAGAGTGGGACAAGACGCCAGCACTTAGGAGGTGAGCGTAAGAAAGGCACCGGCCACTCTAAGACAGGAAAAAGGACATACCTAAAATAGAGAATCCTAAAGAGGGAGAAAAAGGCCTAGGTTTCACAATGCAGTTATAGTGGTGGTAGTGGTGGCACCGATACAAGCAATTTAACGCCACCTAAATTTGAGAATCCTAAAGAGGGAGAAGGCGGCATAGGTTTCACAGTGCAGATTATAAGGGCTGGTACCGATACAAGCAATTTAACGCCACCTAAATTTGAGAATCCTAAAGAGGGAGGAAAAAGGCCTAGGTTTCACAATTCGGTACTAAGGTTGGCAGATTTTTTCTTTCATCTCCCGCAGCTTCCCTTCAGCGTGCTGGCTTTGCTTTGGGCTCTTGCAGGTAAGGAGTCTTTTCCTGGCTTCCAGCATCTCTGCAGCTTGTCCCTTCACACAGCATTTCCCCTTCTTCCTCTGCTGTGAGACGCACAGCTCTGTCACACCAGCTTGGCACCTCGAGCCCCGCGGAAAGACAACCATTCTCTCGCCAACTACAGCAGCCCTTGACACTGGACTGCCAGTCTTTAAATTACCCGGGCATAGGTGTTTTCAGCCCACAAATAGTGCGCTCGCTGGCTTGAAGCATCTTCCACTCTGCACTGCTCTTCTCTTATTCCTCGTCCCAGTATTCGGGTGATTCTGGGAAAAGGAGTCCATTGTTGATGTTTTATGAAAAGAGTTTGTATAATGACTTTCAGCATTTCTAAATGGTAAAGCAGTTCTGGATAATGAATAAATGGAACCAATAAAGGCATTGTTGTTACTTCCAAATGGTAGACCAAAGTTGGAAGTTTGGTGTATATGCTTTGGGGAAGAGTCTTTCCTATTCTTCCAAGTGGGAGGTATCGAGGTATGGCAATAGGGCATGAGGGTATTCAGGATGAGAGGATTATCTTCAAGGGCAAATGGGTAATACTATGTCTCATAAAATGAAGCCATGACATCACACTAGAGGTGGTCTCCTCGCATGTGATCCTCCCTCATACAGCCGCCCCAGGATCAGGTGGCGGCTGCCGTCCCCTGTCCACATGGGAGGAGGTCATTGCCGGGGTATCAGGGATGACTCCATTGGAGTCATCACTGTGTTTTGGGGAGGATGTTTTGGGGCAAGTGTTTTGGGGAGAATGTTTTGGGGAGAGGGGATGGTGTTTTGGTGAAGGCTGTTTCAAATTTCCACATTAAATTATTTTTCATTTGAAGCTATGCTAGGACATTCCTTATTGTGTGCAAGTGTCTATGTAATGATGGGACTATGTACATAGGTGCATGGCAAGTGCATAACAATGGTGATTAAAATAAATTGTCAATCCGTTCTTCCCAAACCATGCATCCATCCCTACCCTCTTCACGCTGACTGCGTGGTAGCACAACACCTGCAGGTACTGAGTCCTCCTCATCTGGGGGTGTCATGTCCTCATCAGGAGGGCAGGGGAACATTCCGGCTGATGCAAATATTGTACAGCATTGCACAGGCAATAAAAATGGCTCCAACCCTATTTGACCTGTACACCAGGGCCCCTCCAGAGTGGTAAAGGCAATCAATACAGAACCTAGTCTGGACGTGTGCCACGTTGTAGGTGACCTCCTGTGGCATCTATGGATTCCGCATTGGTGTCATGAGCCAGGGATGATGGGGGTATCTAGTCACCTGCAAGGGCAAAGGTTATAGGTGTCAGTAACAGTGCAATGTAGATGATCACAGTTCAAGGGTGTTTATTGAACTTCAACTGGGTTTGAAAAACTGGCCCGGAACTGTGCTGGAGGAAGAACTGGATGACGCCATAGACGTGATATATGATATAGCCGAGGGGGGGCCATGAGGTTTCCAGGCTGTATGAGATGTTGATGTCCAAACTGGGGAAGGAGGTCACGCAGCTAAGAATGGACTGGGAAACGGAGGTCGGGGCCCAAATGGGAGATGGGATGTGGGAACGGGTGCAAGGGGATCATATGAGGGTGTCTAGAAACGCGAGGCTGAAACAGATACAGCTTTACATAACACACAGGGCTTATATGACGCCTTGGAGGATATCGAGGTTCGAGAATGCAGGTCGGCAAGCATGCCCCAAGTGCGATGAAGAGAACGCGGGCATGGTGCATATGTTTTGGTCATGCCCGATCATAGAGAGGTTCTGGAGGGGAGTAAAAGAGAAACTAGAAGGAAGAGGGGTCAAGATAGTAGTGGATACTGTATGGGCCTGTCTGCTGGGGGGGTTCCCCAGACCACGGAAACTCAGGCATGTAAGCAAACTAAGGGACCTGGCTTATGTGCTTGCAAAGAGAAGGATTGCCATGGGATGGAAGTCATGCCATGTGCCGAGGATAGAGGTGTGGTGGAAACACTTGCAAAAATGGGCAGAAGCCGAAACCATAGCATGGAAAGAAGCATGTAGCAACGGGGGGGAGGGGAGGAGAATGAGTCCCTGATGGCCTGGAAATCGCTGATAGTCAGACTGTTTGGGTCATTAGATGACCTGACTGAACCTGTTGAGGAGGAGACCGAACCACAGGGTGTGGAATCTGATGGTTCAATATAATAGACTCGCAAGGGAGGTGGGGTAGTGGGAGTAGTGGTTAGGAATTTTTAAAAAATGTATTAGAACTGTTGACATATGCACTGTTTGGTTTTACTGTTTGTTTGAAAAATGTAATAAAAACTTTTTTTTAAAAAAAACTGGGTTTGAAAAACGCCAATCTAATCCTAAATCTAAAGATGGGTGCAAGCTATGACCATCAAATAATAATAATGCAGTTCTAGTGGTGTCTTGTCAAAATAAAAGAGCCTATACTAATAAACCTATTGCCAATCCTTACTTCTAAATACAAATGTGGGAAACAATGTTCTGCAAAAGAAGTGTTCAGGAAATTCTATGCCAGGATATTCAAGCCGTTGGCAATCATTCCCCACGTTGTCAGCACGGGACAAGGCGGCACACTCAAGCTTAGCACAGTCTCTGACTTCTCTAACACGAGGATGCAGTTCAAATCTCAGTATCAGGGTCTACCATGTTAAAGTCTCTTTGCCATTAAAATTCTCTTACTTCAGAGGGTCTGATGTGACAAACATTCAAAAGTTATTTTATCCTCGGGATTCTCTTGTACAACTTCTTGGGTGATTTTTGATTCACCCTAGGCCCCCCTCTGCCGGGCTCAGACCCACTTAAACACAAAGCTTTCTTTGGATCTCCCTCTGTCGGGCTCGGACCAAATCCATGTATTTTTTCAAACTTTTTCTACTTCATCGAAATCTAAGACTTTCGAATGTGCGCAGGATTTGACTTGACCCATCGCAGGACCACTTCGATACACATTTATTCATTCTCTTTCAATTGATCACCCTCTGCTGGGCTCAGACCAACTTTATCTACTTTTATCACTTCTCAGCTGGGTACCTTACAGAGACCTTCGATTGAGCACCCATGCAGTGCCGACCACCCCGTCAAAAGTATTGTAGCTTGCTTTAAAGTTCAATCACTCATCAGCAGTTTAACTTCATTCGTGTCTCTTCTCACACACGTTTTAACAATGTTCATTCCAGTGCTCACCATACAGCGTTGCTGCTTGCAACCTTGGCTTCAACATAGACCGGTCTCCCCAACTCACTGGCTGTGTTGATTTCACTGACGCTGCTTTGTTCTTGGAGCCTGACTTGATTACTCACGCTGGAGAGCCCCAAGTACCTCCACCACACAAAGCAGGATTCTTCATCCTGGTTTCCTGGTCTTACACTTTCTGTTCTCGAGGTTTCGGAAAAGAAACAGTTCCTTTCAAGGGAACTTTCTTCCTTGTGACCTCCTCCTGTTTCACAGTGTCTCCCTCTCGTTAAACTGCCATCTTGGAAGTGCTGTTTCCTCATGTGCTTTGCCTCACTCAGATTGTGTTCTCGTGCTCTGCCTTTTATCCGTGTGGGGAAGTGTAATGGAAGTCAGGTGTGAGTGATTGTTGATAATTGCCAGACCTCGCCTGACCATAGTATTGGAACATGTCAGGTACACGACTCGGGTCTTAGTCTGTTTTCCCTCACAGCGTACTGTCAGTGAGAAAGTGTTTGTGTTGTAAAAGGGGGGTTAGAGTTCCTAAATATCCTACCAGGTAGGATGGGGTAAAGGTCTTCTAGGGAAGGGGATACCACGTCTCACCATCCAGGGTCCCACTCTCTGGAAAACTCCTGACCCAGCTGATCCTCCCGCACTGGTCCACCACCAGGAACTGGATTCAAAAGTGATGGTCGTGTCCTGGCCACCTGGATGACAGACCGCCGGGGACTAGCGGGTGAGACACCTTCTGGTTTCACGCAATGTGTTGCCACTTACAACGGCATGTTGATAGACAGTCTGTGCATGAATTTCACAAGTATTGTCACACAACATGATTCACCATTCCATTCCTTGCATAGTCATTCACTCAGGGGGTGCATTTGCTCTGTCGTGGCAATCATGCACACAGCTCACAGCCAGCACTCACCGCTTTCAGGGTCTGATTGACAGGGCAGCATTCCATGGTGCTTGTATTGGGTCTGCGTGTTGCTCCCATGCATGTGCCCTGGTGGGTGTTTGATTTTCATTCTGTAGGTTGTCTGCATCTATTCCATGATGGAGTAACATCCATGGTCACCTGAGTACGATTTAAATCAGTCACCTTGATCCTTTTTTCATGTTAAAAACAGTCACCTTGATGCTTTTTGGCAGGCTGTGGGCCCCCCCCCCGACATACTTTGGACACCCCTACGGGAGCCATCCCCCCCGTTTGATGACCACACATGTATAGGGATGTGTAATATTGCATTGTGGTTCCTTTAGTCCAATGGGTGTGTAGCTAGCCTGTTGGGGAAATATGCATCGGCCATTTACTGTATCATTATCACTCATGTCCTGGTCATGTGGCTTGTAGTTAATCCTCCCAGCCCACACATAACATGCCAATTGTGCTGTGAGAATGGTGTGATGGCACTTGTACTCACCCAATATCCAGGTCAGTTGCCCTCTGTGCCTCTTCATGTATCCCGGCAGTGTGCTATTTCGCAGGATCACGGAAACACGGGTAGAACCAAGGAAGCGGGCACAGCAGTGTGTGATGATGTCAGGATCAAAGGTGACATGAACATTGAGATAGTGGTACTGCTTCCTGTTGCGGAATACCTCTTACGATTCCTGGAGTGCCAACTCCACATGGGCGCATTCCAGAGCTGCAATGGCATATGGATAGATGCATACAAATGTGCCTTTATGGCGTTCACCTCGGCCGGGGTGGTGGGTAGGGAGATGTACTGTAGAAATGGTTCAGGAGTGCTCCTGGCACCTGCAGGAGCACATTAGAGAATGTGGGTTGGGGCATGCCATGCAGTGTGCCCACGGTGTTGGAATGTGCAGGAAGTGCAGGACCGACACAAGCTGCACCAGCGGTGATATGGTTGTCCTTATATTAATCCTGCTTCCAATGTCATCCTGGATCAGGGTCAGCAACTCAGCAATGGCCTCCCTGTTCAGCAGTTACAGAGGGAGTAGCTGGCTGTCTGTCAGGGTGCAGGGTGAGGGCCTGAACCGGGGGAGGGTGCTCGCCTTGAATTGTGTCTGCTCCTCCTTCCTCTCTGCTTCCTGTACGGTATGTTGCTATTCCAGCCCCTGCAGCTCAATGTGGAGCTGGAGCAGCTGCATGTCCATGTGCACAGAAACCAGTGGCAGCATGATGGTGTTGGAAAATGTATTTGGGGAAGGTGTGGCCCCTTTGTACCCTTCCTCTGTGATTTGGGTGCACCTGTGACCTAATTTCCATCAAATGTATGCATTTACTTCCACCTCTAAGGTGGAGGTAGCCATGTCGGGTTTTTGGCAGTATTACTGCCTAATTTTGGTGATTTTACCACCATATCCCAACTTGTAATACAACAGTAATTACTTTGATATCTCAGCGGTATTACCGCCAACTCGTGATTCGGCGGTATGGTAAAAGTGGCAGTAATTGCATTACTGCCACTTTTACTGTATACCGCTGTAAGGAAGGCATGGCATCAACATAAGATAGACGCAAGTGACCACAGTTCAAGGGTGTTTATTGAACTTCAACAAGGGTATGATAAACGCCTACCTAATCCTAAATCTACAGATGGGAGCAAGCTACGACCATCAAATAATAACAGTCCTAGTGGTGTCTTGACAAATAAAAAAAGGGCCTATACTACAAAATAACTATTGCCAATCCTTACCTCTGGATACAAGTAGTGTTGGGGTACATTTATGAAAAAGAAAGAAGTGTTCACAAAAATGACATGTCAGGATGCTCAGGCTGTTGGCCTCCCTTCCCCACGTTTTCAGCACAGGACAAGACGGTTCATTCAAGTGTAGCACAATCTCTGGCTTCTTTCGGCACGAGGATATAGTTCAATCACTGCATCAGGGCCTTCTGTGCCCAAGTCTCTTTTTTTTTTATCAAAGTCTTTTGATTCAGAGGGCCTGATGTACTAAAACAAATGAAGTTATTTTCTTCTTACAAGCATTAAATTCAGGTGATTCACTCTTCACCCTGAATCCCCCTCAGCTGGGCTCAGACCCCTTTAAACAATATTCATAGAATATTTTTGCTCAGGTGACTCATGGTTCACCCTGGATCCCCCTCAGCTGGTCTCAGATCCTTCTATACCATGTTTAATATTTTGGATCCCCCTCTTCTGGGCTCAGATCCACTTTTATACAATTAGTCTCCCTCAGCCGGGCTGGGACCAATTTCCTTGAGTATTAACTATCGAGAATGCATAGGGTTTAGCAGGACAGCTTTGATTCCACACTTCCTTTTTACAAGAACATCTTTAAGTTGGATACCTGACAGAGACCTTTGATTGAGCACCCAGGCGGCACCGGACCCCTCTGTTTACGGCATCTGTCTTGGCTTCAAAAGTTCAGTCACTCATTTGCTGTTTAATTATTCACGTTGCTCGTCACATACGTTTCACACACTGTTCTTCTTCAGATTTCTTTATACAATGTTGCCGCTTGCAACCTTGGCACTACACAGCCCGGTCTGGTATCAGTTTCCCTGATGTACCGGCTGCGCTAACTTTACTGGAGCTGCAGTGTTGTAGGAGCCAAGGACAGTACCACGGCGGCAAATGCTTCTCCCCGCCTTGGCTATCAATGTAAGAGATGCCCAAGTACCTCCGACACACAATGTAGGTCTGTTGAGCTTTAATTCCAGGTGGTATGTTTCTCTTGAAAGTAATGGGTTTTCTCTAAAAAGGTCAAGGGCACTTCCCTCCTTGCAACCCTCTCTGGTCTTGCCGTGTTTCTCCTCGTATTAAACTGCCATCCTGGGACTGCTGCTTCCTAGTGTGATTTGCTTTGTTCAGAGTGTGCTTTTGTGCTCTGCCTTTTATCTGTGTGGGGAAGTGTGATGATAGTCAGGTGTGTGTAATTATCAGTAATTGCCTGACCATTGTGTTGGGACATCTCCGGTATACGGCTCGGATGTTACTTAGTCTGTTTTCTCTCACAGTGAGCTGTCCCTAAGAAAGTGTTCATGTCAGAAAAGGTGGGGGAGGGGTTAAGTTCCTACGTATCCTACCTGGTAGGATGGGGAAAAGGTGTTACAGGGAACGAGATACTACATCTCGCCATCCGGCGTCCCACTTCCAATCCCTGAAGACCCCTCATCCAGGTGATCCCCCTGCACTTGTCCACCCCCAAGGAACTGGATCCAAAAGCGATGGCCGTGTCCTGGCCCCCTGCATGACAGATCCCTGGGGACTAGCGGGTGAGACACCTTTGGGTTTCTCACATATCCTTCCCTTATGCGATGTAGCTGGATCTGTTTCACCAGGGAACTGAGAAAGGAAATCCACGTTCCCTTGGTCTTTGCCTTTTCGGTGCTCCACAGTAAAGGTTACAGGTCTAGGAACCATTGCATGACTCGGGGGTTAGAATCTTTCCGTTGGTTAATCCAAACTAGTGGAGAACGATCTGTGACAAGTGTGAACTTTCTTCCTAGGAGGTAGTATCTAAGGTGAGTAATGGCCCACTTGTAGGCAAGGGCCCCTAATTCCAGCACAGAGTAATTTGTTTCATGTGGGAAAAGTTTGCAACTCGTAAATAGGATGGGATGTTCCAATCCATTGCAAATTTGTGATAAGACTACTCCTAGCCCTGTAAGGGAGGCGTCTGTTTGTAATACAAATTCCATTGAGAAATCTACCTTTAGGATCGGGTTCTGGCACAGGTTTTTTTTAGGTTGTTGTAACATATATCATCCTCGTCAGTCCAATTAATTTTCTGGGGTTCAGCGTTCTTTAGTTTGTCTGACAGTCTAGCTGTCCTGTCTGAGAAATCTGGGCTAAACCTACAGTTATAACAGATTAACCCTAAGAATGCTCTGAGATCCCTTTTAGTTTTAGGTGTAGGGTTATCTAGGATGGCTTTCACTTTCTTGTGTTGAGGTTGGAAACTGCCATTGCCTACAAAGAAGCCAAGGTATTTCACGGCTGATTGGGCCAGTCTGCATTTGGATGGATTGGCAGTTATGCCAGCTTCTCTGAGGGCTCTAATAATAGTAAAGAGATGGAAAAGATAGTCCTCCCAAGTTTTACTATAAATGCCAATATCGTCAATATAAGCTCCACAGAAATCATAGTAGGGCTGTAATATTTTGTCTATAAGTCATTGGAAAGTGGCTGGAGTCCCGTGTAAGCCAAAAGGGAGGTCTTTGAACTGGAACAGTCCCAGGGACATTGAGAAAGCTGTCTTTTCCTTATACAATCCATACACTAGGACCTGCCAGTACCCTTTGGTTAAGTCTAGGGTTGATAGAAAAGTGAGGTTTACGTGTTTATCAATCAGGTCGTTGATACATGGCATAGGATAGACATTGAAATCGGAACATTAACTTGGCAGAAGTCTATGTAAAACCTCCTGTAATGGTTAGGTTTGGTGATCAATACTATTGGGTCGGGCCATGGGCTTGAAGAGGGTTTGATAATATTCGCTCTTAACATTTTATTTACTTCCTCAACTACTATCTGTTTACAGGCTTCCGGGAGGATATATGGTTTCAGATGGACTACTTTTCTATTGGGTGTTCTAATGTAGTGATAAGTGCTTTTCATTCTTCCTGGTTTCTCTGAAAAGACATCAGGGAATCATATAACATCTTCTTGTTGATTAGATAGCTCTTGCGGAATTAATTCAAAGTTATCTATGACTTCAGGTACCAAACTGGATAGTATCGTGGCATTGGTGGCTGATGGGTTCTCTTTCCACTCTTAAGAAATGTACTTGATATAGATGGACCTTTTGTTTCCTGTCAGGTTGGGCTATTTTATAAGTAAAGGTTCCTTTTAATTCCAGTATTTCATATGGTCCATGCCACTTCGAGACAAATTTGTTTACCGAGGTAGGCAGGAGGACCAATACTTTTTGACCTACAGAAAACGATCTTAAGTTTAGCTTTTTGTCATAGGTGGACTTTGGTTGGCTTTGGGCCTTTTCCACATGAGTATAGACTAGATTTCGAACAAGTCTCATATGCTCTCACAATCTGGTAGCAGTTTGTGAAAGGGGAATGGGTACCTCTTCTCTTTCTTCCCAGAGCTCCCGGAAGAATGTCCAGGACATCTCTAGGTTCTCTAACATAAAGTAGTTCAAAAGGAGAGAAACCAGTGGATTAGGGATGTAACGTTATACCGCTACAGATACCGTGAACAACTTAATTGAACAGTGTTAAGTGTGCATTTCAATCTGATTTGGAAAGGCTGCAATAAGCAAGTGCTGCACAGTCTTGGTCTTGGACTGTGGGATGTACTGTATGCCAAGGAGGCTTTGTTTGGCATATAATAAAGAAGGGAAACCTGGGATTGGTCTATGGTCCTCCAGGTCAGTATACACAGCTAAAACAAAAATTGGTCCACTAGAACAAAGATGCAGAAGCGTATACAGCTTTGCTGCACTATTTGTCAGAATATACAACAGGGCTTCGCTCCGCTATCACATCACCGTCCCCTTACGTCCAGCGGAGGTGAGTTAGATATGAGTAACAGACTGTGATGTTGCTATTCTCTACATTGAATGTACTATGAAAATGATATAAGATGACAGGGCCACAGGAATAGATTATAATTAGTGTATCATTACTTTCCAAATCGAGGGGCTCACCCCATCTACTCTAGTGGCAACGCATAATTGTCAGTTGCACTCTGTTGTGATGAAGGTTGGCTAAAATATCAGGGCACGGTGCTTCAGATTTTGAATGTGTGGTCTTTTATTATGTTATGGGGACAATAAACACCCATGGTAGGAATATTTATTGGTATGAATATGGTATATATGAGATATGAATATGTTTTTTGTGAGCTTTTTACTGTACTGTAATATGCAAAAGAATGGTTTTCACAATATGGAATAAACACCATGTATTGTTAAGATTTGATCATAATTACACAGAATTGTGTCATCTTTGTTCTACTGGTCCAAATGTGTTGTTGTTGGTCTTGTTTGGCAGGCATGAGCATAGGGAAAGTGAGGCCATATTAGTAAACGCAGCTTTGCTCCTGTGACCGCTCTTTCTCTGATCAGTAGGGTCAGGTCAAAGATCAGCCGACTTTGCGCAAATTGTGTTGAAAGATGCCCAGTGCCGGAACCTGTGTGTTCCCCATGCAAAGCTGGTAATGAGGAGCTGATTGGCTGTATAAGCATACCGGAGACTCCAGTTCATAGACTCTGCCAGATCTGGATTTCATGTGCAAACTAGAACAAAGTTATTTAGTTTCAGGCATCATTTATTTGAAAGGCAGCATACAGATTTTTCACACAGTCCTGCTGCTCCGTGCTACAGGTCAGATCTTCTATGGTGATTGTCCCAATTTTCAAGTTGCAATTAACAAGACCACAGGGACATCACGAGGGTTAGCTGAGGGCCTGAACTAAAAGTGATCATTTTATTTTTCCTTTTGTTCATAAGTAGTCAACACATTTTCAGTGACTTGCAAAACAGTTTCGTTTCAGCCTGGCCTGGCATCCTTTACCATTAGTTCAGTAAATTAAGGTCCTATTGCACTGAGAAAACACACACGATCCATATGTGCAAGCATTTCCTGAAGCCAAGAGAGTGGCACCGAGGCTTCTGGGTAATTATTTGGCTAAACACTTGGCAGAGATGAAGGGAAAAATGAAGAAGGGAAAATTGCTGCTCAAATATTATTTGAAGTTGACAACATATATTGCCAAAGACTGAGCATCAGAGAGAAGTGGGTCATAAATGCAAACTTAGGTTGGTGTGGCAGACAAACAAGGGAGTCACAGAGGCTGCCCCTTTGAAGAGCGATATTCAGAGGAAGAGTGCTGTGCCTGTTTGAAGGTGTTGAAGTACCTTGACGTAAATCATGTCAGAACTAAAACCGGTTTTAAATCACAAAGTACTGAGGCTCTGGTAGAATTACAAAGTACTGAAGCTCTGGTGGTATATCTGGGTGTCACTGGATGCAAAACCTCAGCAGTACAATTAAGTGGAGTACTGTGAGACACGTTATTGAGAGGTTATCAAAAATCTGTGAATGTTATTATTTGAATTGCAGTACATTTTCCTTTTATTTAATGTTTAAGTATGAGGACCAGACATCCTGTGTTAAGAGCGTTTCCCTTTAGTTTTGTTAGGCAGGGAAATCCTCAGCAGAGAAGAAATAGCAAGGCATTTGATATCATTCTTACTTTAATAAAATGGCATATTTAGAACAATATCAGTTGTCCACATCGCATTGCTGACCCCTCACAGACCCCACATGACAGAGGTACAGGCTCAGAGTAAGAAAGGGTGAAAGATTGAGCTTGGTCAGTCAGGAATGATTTGAACCAGGCTAAGACCTGGCCAGATAGGCCCTAGCCAAGCAATCAAGTAGAATGAAGTGGTCAACGGTGTCAAATGCAGCTGAAAGATCTAATAATATCAGTGCACCCACTCCACCCTGATGAAATAGCTGGGCCAAATCATCTACAACATAAACCAACACAGTCTCCATACCGCAGCCAAGGTGTAGACCGGACTTAACAGGTCAAAAACTGTTTTTCAGGAAATGAGCTGAGCAAAGGAGGAATCAAGGATTACAAAAGCTTCACCAGAAAAGTTAAGGAACAAATGACTTACTTGTAACTCCTGTTCTCCAGCATTGGTATCATTCATGGATTCAAATGCTCATGAACATTCCCAGTCAGCCTGAGAATCCTTGGCAATAATAAAGCAGTTTTGCTTTACACTTAAACTGCTTGGTACTTGTATAGCCTATTTCTGTCACTTTGGGTCAAACTGCCCGAGCCAATGACAGTGGTCCTCCTTAGCGCCACCCCTCGTGGCCATCTTCAGATTTAAAATCGCATGTAATGTGGCAGTAGGAACCAATGAAGAGCCATAGAAGGGTAGGCTGAAGAGTCGCATGTGAATCTATGAAAGATACCAATGTTGGAGAACAGGAGTTACAGGTAAGATTCTTGTCCCTTCTCCAGCATTGAACCTTTCATGGATTCACATGCTCTTGAATAAAATTATATAGCATCAGGGCTCAAGTCGGGGGTACAAGCGGGGGGACAGAGTCCACCCACTTTTTTCACAGGGTATACTCAGTCCCCCCCAGCTAAAATGAGAAACATTCAATGTCCTCTTTGAATTTATGAATTAGAGCCGACCTTGGGGATCGAAATGCAGTTGTTAGGTTTTCAGGCCAGACACTGCACTATATAACCTGATGAAAAATAAACAACTAAAGGTGAAAGGTCCCATTTCGGTAATGCAAATCCTAGGCACAACATTTATATTTATACTTGGAGATTAAAACATGCACACCTTTTAACATTTTCAAAAACACTATTAGAAGAAAATATCCTCTTTTGGTTTTGTGTGCGTGCTGATTTTATGAAAGGCAAATGCCATTTTCCCCTTGCAATTTGGGTGGTTATGCAAAGCCAATTTAATGAAATGCGCATATTTCAACTTCATATGCCAATTTCTGGTGACGTCACATCCCACTGCATTTGTTGATGAGTCCCCCCGCTTACATTTTTAGGACTTGACCCCTGTGTAGCATTACATAACGAATGGGAAGCGGAACAGGTCTCAACAGAAGCAATGGAAACTCACCTCAAGCAAAAAAGGTTGCAAAGCACCGCTTGGCTGACACAGGACTCCTCTCTGGAATCCCAGTCAACACAGTAGAATTTTGTGAATGTGTGGTAGACCTCCACTTAGCAACCATGCAGATGTCGAGCAGGGAAACATCAGAGAGGAACACTGTAGTGTAGAAGCCACAGCTCTTTGGAAAGCGCCCTTGGGTGTACTTGGCAGTGGTCTGCCGATGACAATACGAGATGCAGTCAGATAGCCAACTCCAAATGGAAGCCTTTGAAAGGGCCCTCCCCTGTTCAGCAGGTCCAAATGTTACAAAAAGCTGCAAAGTTTTGCAAAAGTCTTTTGTGCATGTGACATAAAACTAAGCACTGACAAAGTCCAGCAAATGTAATGCCCTTTCCGCCTGAAAGGTGGGAGAGCCAAAGAACACAGGAAGGAACACTGGCTCGTTCAGGTGAAAGGTCGATGGTCCTTTCGGCATAAAAGAGGGGTAAGTGCGCAGCACCATCCTGGACTGATGGATAGTCAAATACAGTGGCTTGCAGGAGAGTGCCTGCAACTCCCCCACATGTCGAGCAGATGTAATACCCACCAGAAAAACAGGCTTCCATGAGAGAAACTTTAAAGGGGCTTGATGTAGAGGCTAAAAAGGCAGGTCCATGAGCTTGGAGAAAACAATGCTGTGCTCCCACGCAGGAGCTGGTGCTTTCACCAGAGGGAATGCCCAGAACAGACCCTTGAGGAACTCCTTAACCAGCCTATGAGACCACAGGAAACGCTTGCCTGCTATGCGAGTATAGCAAGAGAGACGCAAGATGGACCTTTA
This sequence comes from Ambystoma mexicanum, assembly GCF_040938575.1. Taxonomy (NCBI): domain Eukaryota; kingdom Metazoa; phylum Chordata; class Amphibia; order Caudata; family Ambystomatidae; genus Ambystoma; species Ambystoma mexicanum. Next base: position 956,669,468 of record NC_090921.1, on the reverse strand, counting down.
TAGAGGAGTGTGCCCGCCCCACTTGTGCCAAATATAGAAGATATGGCAGTATTTGATTAGTCTTGATTCAAAGAGGGTTGAGCCCTTGTGAATGACACCATATAGTGAAACATTGCCACTTGTGCTTGTAGCAGGAGACATAGGACGGAGCTCTAGCCTTTGCTAGGAATCTTCTGCATTCTAACAAAGTGAAGCGCCCAAATTCTAGGGTTGCAGGAGCCAAGCCATCAACTTCAGGGACGCAGGATTGTGGTGCAGTACAGGCCCTCCTTCTCTGGAGAGTAAGTCCAGAAGAGGAGGCAGTCTGATGCAAGGTGCTACTGACAGGTGTAGAAGGTCAGATTACCAAATTTGCTGTGGCCACGCCGGAGCAATGAGGATCATGTTGCATGGGCTCTGTGAGTGTATTGATTACTCGTAGAAGAACAGGCCCTCAGGGCATGTAGAAAGCATCCCCCAGACTCCTCCCTTGAGGGTACCTGCTGGCAAATTGGTCGCACTTGGAGTTGGCCACTGTGGCAAACAAGTCAACCAAAAATACAAAGCACTTGAACCTGATGAAGTTCCCATTCATGGAAGGATCACAGTTCTATGCTGAGGGAAGAGATAGTGTTATGAATCCTTGCTACGTGAAAGGGTATGAGTAACATGTCCTCAAATAGCACCCAGTGCAACAGTGCCTGTGCCTCCTTGAAGAGGATGGGATAGCGTGTCCCTCCCTGCTTCTTGATGTAGAACATTGTAGTAGTATTGTCCATGAATATGCAAACTACCTTGACTTGGAGCTCCGAGCTGTGTTTGAGGCTCTCAACACATTGATATGTATCATCTTCTGTTACGGCTGCCAGAGTCCTCTGGCGTGGAATCTTCCAGTGTGTGCTCCCCAAACCTTCCAGGGAGGTGTCTGTTGTCACTGTGGCCTGATGTGCTGGTGGGCAAAAGGGGGCACCTTGCGTGAGGTGCTGTCGATAAGTCCACAATGCAAAGTCCGGAGAAACACTTGGTTGAGTGATATCTTGTTCCAGAAGCTAGACACCCGTTTCCACCTGGCATCTAGGAACTCCTGGACCGGTTTCATACGAGGTACTAAAGGGATGAATGAGGATATCACCCCGATTAATGACTTCATTGAGCGAACCTGTGTCAGTTGCAGAGAGGACAGCTTCTGAACCTTGTATAGTATGGCCTTGACTCTCACCTTAGAGAGGGTAGTTAGACACTGTAGCCTGTTGAGCTGTGAGCCCAAGAACAGGGCGTTCCGAGATGGCACCACGCATGTCTTTGGATAGTTTAGGGAGAATCCCACGGAAGTCCGGTATTGGATGGTTTGCTCCGTGTGTTGCAGGACTAGTGGGTTAGACTGCGCATTGATTAGCCAGTCTTTCAGACCAGGTTAAATGTAGAGGCCATAGCGGCAGAGACTGGTAGCTATTGGTGCTAGGCACTTGGTTAATACCCTTGGTGCCGACCTTAGTCCGAATGGGAGGGCCTTGAATTGGTAGTGCTTCCCCTGCACCACGAAGCAAAGGGAACACCCGTTTCCGATGGATGGGTATGTGAAAGTATGCAGCCTCCAAATCCAGGGACAAGAGGAAATCCCCCTGTTCCAGCACCTGCTGAAACATGACCATGCAAAACTTTCATGATTTTAGGAACTTGAGTTCCCCGAGGTCTACGATGGGTCTCCACCCATCTGACTGTCTTCTCACCAGGAAGGTAGACTCCGGAGCCCTGGAGGTGCGATGAAACGGCTTGTATGGCCTCTTTTTTTAAGCAGGGACTGAACCTCTTTCAGCAGGAGTGGTAGATGATGTTCTTGCCTTAGTAGTGGAGGAAAGGAGGGGCATTGTGACCATGCTGGACGATGGCGAGCAGCCATTTGTCAGTGGTGATGTTTTGCCATTGCTCGACAAACTGACAGCAGGCCTCCCACTGGGGTGCTGAAGTGGGGGCTCGCGACCAGACGCTGGTCAGGCTTGCTTTGGTGTTTGCATGCGGATGGAAGCACAGGGTCACCTCTGTGTACCTCTATACGTCTGATCTTCCTCTGTAAGCCTCTTGCCAGCTAGTGCAGGGTGGTTGACAACAGGCAAGCCGATAATCTCTGGAGGACCTGGAGAATCTGCATTCCCAGACCGAAAGGACTGTCTTCTCTCTTGCAGACCGAGCAGTATCTGTGTCTGTTTTGAGGGCCAAGAGTGTTTCGTCAACCTTTATTCCCCCCCAAAGCGGTCCACCCCATTTAAAGGCATGTCAATAATCTTTTGAATGTACCTCAGGGCAAATGTGTGTAGCTTTTAACCACATCTGGTACCTTAGGACTACTCTGTTGCCCATGTGGCGGAAACCTGTGTCAGCATTGTCCAGAGCACGGTGATGGCATGATCTGAGGCTGCTTCCCCCTCATGCAGCAAAGCTAGAGCCTCATCCCGTTATCAGGCAAGAAGTCTAAGATGGGACCCAGCTTAAACCATAACTGTTTTAACTGGAGAGAATGGCCAAGCCATTGGCTAACTTAATGTTGGCTACAGCTGTGGCAATTACCTGCTTACCAAAAGAGCCTAGCTGCTTGCCTTCTTTGTCCGGAGTACCATGCAAGGGGAGGATGGATTGGCTGACTGTTTTCTTGCTGCAGTGCATACAGGAGTCGGGGCCTTGTTGAGTGCGATGACATTTGGAAGTGGAATCTGTAATTTCATATTTTTTGTATAGTCTGTCTTTCTTTGGAGATGCGGAGGAAGAATTCTTCATAATCAGCAGCCCATCCTCCCATATGTAGTCAAGCATCGGAACAGAAACTACCCACCTTCTGGAGGAAATGGAGTGAGCACTGGGTGCATGTGAAGTGGACAGCGGTGCTGTAGATGCCAATGGTGCAGATGCTGGCCTTGGAGGCAGAGCAATTCTAGATATTATCTTAATCGACGAAGTGATTGTGTATGGAGTGTTCATCGACAAGGTGGTAGATTTTTGTCGTCTGGATGGTCTTTCACTAGGACGTGGACGAAGGAACTGGCGTCAACTATGTTAATCTGTGGCGCATAGATGGGTTAGGCGCCGTGGTTGTTAACAAACCCCTGGTCGCCAAAGAGTGGGACAAGTTCTTTGTTGTTATGCTAGTCGTGATCGTAGACAATGTGGTTCAAAACAGGGCTGGAGATCGGGCTGCCGCCAATGGCATCGACGGGAAGGTAGTCAACTCCTGAGACGTAACTCTTCTTTTAGGCTTCTTTCCCTAGGAAGTGTCCTCATGGGATTGCAACATCTTCGTAGAGGGAGTCCGATATACGGGTCTGCCAACTCTTGCAGAGGCATGACTCTGGACCAAAGCAGAGTCAGAGGCCCTGCCAAGCCACCAACATTCTGTGATGATCTTTCAGAGTCTTCGTAGAGAAAGCTTGGCAAATGGAGCAGGGAGCCTCTCTGAGAAGATCGATGTTCAGAAGCTCATCGGATGTTCAGATCTTCACCAGCAACGGATCCCTGCTACCCTTAGTTACAGCTGTGACAGATTACGAAGAAAAAAGTTTGATAATGTTGCTAAAATAGACGAAAAAGTCCAAATTTCAAGCGGCGAAACAAGGACTCCCAACAAGTAAATGTGCAGTAAATATTTGAAGATGGCCTCCCGGGGTGGAGCTAAGAAGGATCACTGTCATTGGCGCGGCAGTATGACCACAAAGTGACAGCAAACGACTATACAAGTACCAAGCAGTTTAAGTTTAAAGCATAACTGCTTTATTAGAGGATTCCCAGCCTGACTGGTAATATTCACGAGCATTTGAATTCATGAAAGATCCAATGCTGGAGACTATATAGGACGTAAATTCACTGGAATTGTGGAATCTAAAGAGGGTTTTTTATTTTTTAGAAGGGGACTCACCAGTGCATGTTTTAGACAAGCCGGGATGAGCACAGACTGGCAAGAGCGATTCACTGCCTGAGCGACACATGGGGCAATAGCTGGGAGAATATCTTTAAAAATAACTGAAGGAATCGGATCAAGAGGAGAGGCAGACTTCATTTTGTTATTGGCAACCACAATGTCACCAGGTGAGAAAGATGGACAACAAGACCAAGACTGGGCTGGAGAGTAGGCCAAAGTATCTGAATCCGACTTACTTGTCATTAAATCAGACAATGGGATTTTATTTTCTAATATCAATAATTTTTTGTGTAAGGAAATTGGACAGAGTCACAGAACGAATTTGAGGGGGCAAACCCCACATGGGCGGTTGACGTAGATAGCGAATGCACAAGATTTTAAAAAAATTTAGGCTGGTTGAGAGCGGTTTCAAATCTGCTAGTATAGATAATATGCTTGGCATCTTCAATGGCCTTATGATATATAGCAGTGGCTTCACAGTTCTTGTGCAACAATAGGCCTTGCTCTCGGTTACTTACACTTTGGGCTTACAGTGCTCCTTCAAGGCTTCTTCTGTGAACAGGGGATTCTTGGTGTTAGTAACCCAACTCTGCCCACCAGGTTAGTGGAAGAGAGCTTCAATCTGTCAGCTGCCTCTTGAGAAGTCCTGTTTCTAAAGCCACTGGCAGAGCTTCACCCTCAAGAGTAGAACGCCTTCATGGTCATCAGGTTGGCATGGCATTCTTATGGTTCACAACTCATGTCAAGGTAAAACAAACTAAGGGTGCAGACAAGGTTCAATAGGCAAACTGGTACTGGACTGCAAACTCTGCTTCTAATCAAGAGGGTGCAACCTTCCAATCTTTTGGCAGTAAACCAATAACTGGTGGTCTCCACATTCAAACGTACCTGGTTCTCATTCAAGATGTGGATTATGCTCCAGAAACTAGACATTCAGGTATCCACCCAGATGTGGTCTTGGCTACCTTGCACTCCTCCATTTGAGCTTGGAGAAACCCTACTCTTGTAAAGTGTCATATGTTTCCTTTCACACAAGAGAAGTAAGTCTAGCTTGGGAACTCCCCTTCAATTTCTAACAGAGGGAAATGTACATTTTGCACTACATACCAATGAAGCCAGCAGCCAACTATGTACAATTACTTTGCACAGGAAACTTTGGGACATCTTAACCCGAGAGGACTCTCAGGGGATACATCACAGATTTACAAGTCATGAGGCAATGTATGCAGACTTACAGAGGAAAAAGAAAGAACAAGATTGCTCACAAAAAAAACTCAAATGTTCAGGGATTCTTGCCAAAAGTACAAACTTACGACTTTCATCCACACAATTTGTATTTGTCATTCAAGCATAGGATACAAAACAAATTACTATCAGAGTGTGTATAGTCTGGACATAGCTTGGGAAATATACACAGCGGAGGAAGCAGATTGCAAGGGATCAACATAAGGGAGCATGGATTGAACGATGGGAGGGAGAGTGCAGTCAATTTGCAAGCAAGGGATCTACAAGCAAGGAAATAAAAGGGAGCAGATCATCCAGTCTCAGGTTTCGGGTTAAGTGGGGAGTGGAACGTGTGTGGAATCTCATGTTGGAGAGGAGCCATTCCTTAAAGAGGAGGCTCTTGAACTCCTTCGTGCAGTGTAAAAGTAAGGGGGAAGATTCTGGTGTTGACAGTGAGGAGATTTCAGAGTCTGGGGGTACAGACAGAGAAGGCCCGTCTGGTTCTTTCCTTCCTGCAGCAGCTGAGTTAAAGTCTGCACATGTCCTTACTTCTAGGGAATTGTAGGCCTCTAGAGAAGCTACACTTCTCTGCAAGGTAGCGTGGGGACTTTAGCGTTACAGCTTTGAAATTGATGCAGCAGGATATGAAGGGGATACATGCTTCTAGCGGGAGCCAGAGCAGCTTAATGAGGTCAGGGTGATGTGAAAGAATTTGAACAGCACTTTGATGAGTTGTGCTGCAACTTGTAGGACACATCTCATGGGTGTCAGGGTGGTTTCTGAAGGCCTTCCAGTAGAGCATGGCCACCATCCAGGTGGGAGAGGACTGAGGCTTGGACAGGAAATCAGAAGTTGTTTGCAGAGATGAAGGATAAGATTTTGTACAGGAGGGAAAGTTGATACCAAGCGGTTTGTGTCTTCCTTGCCATGTGCTCCTTGAAATTGAATCGTGACATGTTTTCCACACAAACCACCATTTCTAACAAGAAGCAGTAGACTTCCAGAAAAACACTAGTCGTGACCACTTTCCACATCTACTACAAAACAGCGAAAAGCTGAAAGCCTGTCTGATTCAGTCATGAAACTGAATCACAATGCTAAAAATCATACTTTTTTACACTAGAATGAGCATGCGAGTGTCCTTGAAAACAGAAGGGGCGGTAGAAGCACACATGATGGGATAAATATGGAAGTCCAGTATGTGTGTGCTTACTTAAGACTGAGACCCATTTTCCCATCCTCGACAGGTATTGAGTTTTGGGGGATTGTACTGCAAACAAGGCAAAAACTGATGCTTCATATAGATATAAATCAATCACTATTTGTGTTATGTTTTCTCATATTGGATGCAGGTATATATTAAACCACTAAAAAAATACAGAGCATTATAGGAAGTGTTTCTTTTAAATGACTTGTATTTGTTTAAAACAATATCAATACATTTGCTACATTCCATTCCATAGTTTCAGAGAATATACTTCAAAATGTACATCGCTTGCAAAACAATACTGATTAAAAAACAAAATTGACAACAGATGGTAATAAAAAAATACAATAAAAATATCGCAGTAGACTGCAGCCTAGCATTAAAATTCGGGCAGGCCCTTTTCCTGCATCAGTAAAACATTGTATTAAATCCGTTTCAATTAATAAAATGTAGGTACTAGAAAAGGAGAACATTGACTGTGAATACTCCATTTTAGTAATTAAAAAACAAAATTATATATGCTCTTTGGAATCATCGTGTTATCAAAAGGTATTTTCTTTACAGATTGTACATTTTGTAAATGTAGTCTTTCAGGTACTCTGCAATACAATATTATGTACATTTTGTAGCATTGTTTACATCGATATTAATCAAGTTCTTTACATTCCAGGAACATTTGCTCTGACCAGCAGGAAGCTACTCTAACAAAGTGATATAGCTAGTTGCAAGTAATTACTTCTAAACGGTCATGCCTTTCAGAAATAAACGGTACGAATTCTGGCAAAACTGGCCCGTTCAGACAAAGATTAGCCTGACTTACTACCTTGTTCAATCACTTTTTAAAGTGAAAGGGAGAGCAGTATGCATGCGTACTTCTGGCAAAGTAGCTTACTGTGGGTCGACTCAAAAAAATAAATGCTCACCCCCAAAAGCACCTACTCACACATTAGAGGTATAATTTACTGGGTCAATACTAGGAAACAAAAGTACAAACTACTCCATTTCGCTGAATCTTTCCCACTCGGCCCTAGGCAGGCGCACAGGTGGTTCAGAAGGGTCCCGTGAAACCAGAGTAATTCGCATTTGTACTTCCTTTTGTGAATCGGGTGCATTTCATTCAAGGGAGAATTACAGCTCTAAAGCGATTGTAAATGCTTTTGGGGAGCAACACCTTCCCCGTGTGCTTTTGCCAGACTCGTGGCAAACGAGTATAGAATATGGGCTGTTTCAGTCACATTGATGTACCATGTAAAATGTCAGACTCTATAGTGCAAATTCTTCTCTCAAGTGCTTTTACGGATGGAGTACTGCACGTTATCTAGATCAGTCTGATTGGAGGTAGCAAGAGAGGACTGAAATTTTAAACTGCATAAACAAATGGTTACAAACCAATGCGCCAAATCTGGAACATGAACAACTTCCAACAGCAGTTTAACTGAAGAGGTGCGAGCTGGTGGGGGAATTAACCGTTTCACTTTATACAGTGATGTAAAGCAACACTACTGCTAGAAAAGCTCACTAGATGGAAATGGCATTTCCCTGGCTCTATTGGTCGTATGACTGGTCCCACCACTTAGGGTCCCTTTCTTCAAATCCGGTTTCATTTCACTCGTGTATGGCATTTTGGTGGAAAAAGGGCACCCTTTTATTCAGTCAACTTGTGTAAATCTATTGGTCTCCATCTGGAATGCGTCCCACAAGCTCAATAAGGGGGCTTTGTAAAACATGTTTTTATCAGCTCAATCATGCAGCGTTAAGTCAGGGAAAGAAACGCAACAGGTTAGAGTCTAAACTGATTATTTTAGACAAAACCGGTTCTGTTGTTTCAACAACAAACACAGATTTGGAGATTGCCATTCTGTGCAGCCTTCCACTGATCACACATTGGTCCACAAAGTTTCCTCACAAGTGTCATGAAATGTGAGAAATCTGTCTGATTCGAGTCTTTATTTCCTGTCGACACAATGGGCAGGTCTCAAGTTGCAAGGCACAGTCCATACAAAGGTCACTGTAAATACAAACAAATAGTTTCACATTTAATAAGAGTTAGAAATATGTGCAATCAATGCAGAAAACCAAGTATAAAATTCACATTTAAAAAATTAACTCTACAGACCCCCACCCGCCTCCAACAACTCTGACAGTGACTCCGCAAGAACCATTCAGCCGAAATTGCCACCCCTTCATCATTGCGACTCCTCTCAGCTCTGTGTGAGAGAGAGAGAGAGAGAGAGAGAGAGAGAGAGAGAGAGAGAGTGCGTGCGTGCGTGCGTGTGTTTTTTTTTTTTTTTTTTGCCGGTTTGCAATCAATTAACCCAGGCAAGAATCAAAGACATTCTAAGCCTAAGCAACACAAATCTCATATTCCACACCAATGACACTATTCACGTGAGAGCTCTTCCGGGGTGAATTTGTGGTTTCTTTTCTTGATAACACATTTTATTTGTTTTATTCTTAAACATACAACAGATTACTTTTGGAGCCAAACCCCGACAACAGTCAGAAGAATACATTTGATTCAACAGATCATACACAGCATATGTAGCTAAACATGCTCTGCGGCATTTTTTCCATCGCACACCATTTACAATAATCGTGTCATGGATCTCATATTGCGTCCTCCCATCTCTGCCAGACTTTCCCAGCCTTATCCTGGCAAACTCGCGCCCTGTACACTCTTTGCTCCATGGCTATACATATCTTGACTTACGTGACCCATTGCTCAACCTGCGGCAGCACTGCAAGCCCCACAATTTAGCAATGTTCCTCTTAATCACTGTAGTGGTGGTTGAAAAGCACTGTCTCTCATACCGTGACATTTCCACATCAACCTCCACTCCTAGCAGCAACAGTTTGGGATCTCTGGGAATCGTCCCACCCGAAACTCTCGACAGTGTATCGCAGCACTGCTACCAAAAGTGTTGTATATGCGGGCAGTCCCATAATATATGGAAAAACGTTCCCTCCTCGATCTGATATCGCAGGCAATTAGGTTCAGCGGCCCTGCCCCAGCGATAGAGGGACACCCTCGGATAGTAAATCCTATGCAGTATTTTCAATTGAATCAACCATAGTCTGGTCAAGATAGCTGACTCGCGAGGATACATTAGGATCTTGACCCAGTTTTCTGGCATAATATCCCCCACCTCTCTCTACCACTTGGCTTTCAAACTCGATAGTTCAGGAGTAGCAAATGAGGTAATAGCACTATACATAACCGTAGTGACCTTGGCATTAATACGTTCCATTACTATGTTCCTTTCCATGGGGGTGCATTCTGTCATATTAGATAAAGTAGGTAGGTGCTGTTGCAGTGCGTGTCGGAGCTGTGTATAGTGATATCTCTCAGTTGCAGGGAGATTATATGCTGTTAAATTCTCAAAGGGTACTATACCACCATCTGCTATCATATCTCCCACTTTACCTATGCAACTTGTCACCCAGATCGGCCACCTAGGCAGCTTATCTACTTTAGGGAGGTTCCCATTCTCCCAGAGTGGTTGCAATGGTTTAACCTTTTTATCCCAGCCTATGAAAGCCTGAATCTCTGCCCAGATTCGGGGTGTGTGCATCATGCTTCGAGGGAGTGGCATGAATGATGTTTGGTACAATCTGATGGCAGGCGATGCACTCACGTGTGGTAGTGATATGTCAGCATGTAGTGCGTCCTTGACCACAGACATTTGGCTCGTCCAGTGGTATGTCTGCAGCCGTGGTAAACCAATACCGCCCTCCCATATAGATCTCTGAAGCGTCCGAAGTGTGGGATGCATTAACCCACTTATGCTCTGCCCTGCGGCATCACTGTGTGCTGATGGTGCCAGAATGATCAAAATGGCTGCAAAACCCCGATGCGCGCCAAAACCTATGGAAATCGCGCCTTACAACACGAAAAGATATTTGCCAAATCTACCATGCATGTTGTCAGTGGTGGAACAGAGACCTCACTCCTGAAACATGTCACTGGGCTTCACAACAAGTAAAAATGGAGACTGCATGAAAAGCAGTATTTTGCTGAAAGGAATCCAGAATCTTGTTTTCCAATCTTTTTTTTGGTTGCTGAAACTGCAGAATGCCGGTCCAAAACATCATCAAACATCCAATATTCTTGCTGGGTGTTACAAGTCACTTCATTCAAGAAATCATTATGAACATACAATGTCATGAAAAGTGAAATCTGTTAAAATCTGGGCGCAGTACCAGCGGCTGCCTGTATGACAGCTGTCAGTGGATTGCATCATAAGGATTTAAACTTGTACAATTGTAATCTAATATCTGAAATTTAAGTGATCTGTCATTGAGAGTAACCTAGGTTGTCTCTATTTAAATCTCATGGTTTAGAAGCTGGAATAAGTGTTCTAGCTGCTTGTTTGAAAATTGCAAGTTTGTTTTAAACCAAGAAAAATTGCAACAAAATCACATTTAAATTTAAGCCTGACTCCAAGCTAAACCAGTATAACAACCTCCCCCAAGAGGCCACGCCTCTCTCTCCACAAGGAACTCACACCCATGTGATGATTAAGGGTTGGGAGGAGAACTTGGGCTGCTGTGGGAAGAAGACAATGGACTTCCTACAACTCAAGTAGATGCTAATCAGGAAGGATCACAAATGGCCTCTGCTGAAGGAAGGGGGCGTAGATTGCTTCTGAGCTGCCAGAAGGAGAAGGAGGCGGGGACAGACAACCATTTGTTGATTCACAAGGACAAAAAGCAAATTTTTAAATAAGACTGATAAATTACTGTGTATAATTGTGAAAAATATGTCAACAACAGATTTGTGAATGTGATTTCTGGATGCACGGTTTATGAGACGCCAGAACTCTGTGAGATGTTCTGGGAAGTATTAGTGGAAAATATGGTCTTACTCCAAATGTATTTATGTCAAAAGCACAAAACTTCATACTCTGATGCCCATATGCAATGCACACATTTGTACACATTTTTGGATACATTGGACCATGAGTTCCGGCCAAAAAGGGCAGAATTCTGTCAAAAGCAGACCCAAGATCCTACAGCGACAGGGCGTGGAAGAGTATCTGCTCCACAAAATATATGATCTATGTATGTTATTCTTAGAAGGTTTGCACATTTGTAAATATGTATTGTACTAAAAGTAGATTTTATGTTCAAAGGGACAAGAGGAGGACTCTCTGACTCATAAACCCACATTATCATGGTGACACCCTGTTTTCTCCTCCAATCAAGGGAGAGAAGAGACTCTAACCTATAGCCTGCCTAGGGGGTGTGCTTAGGGTAATTCAGCACACACACCCCTTTACCATATGCATAAATAGAGAAAGCTGAGGATTTAGAAATACAGATTCACCCACTAACCGATTGCTGGCAGAGCACCCTGTTAGAGAACTTGACATCTTCCTTGCTCCAGACTCCGGAAACTTGGCAAGCAGAAAGGCCCATTCCATTAGTTGAACCATTTTCAACTAGGCCTTGAAATTCCAGAAACCAGAATTCACCCCAGAAATCCAAGGAGAACAAAAGAAACAGCCGGGCTGTGCTGTAACTGCTTTCCTGCTAAAAGAATTATTACCAGAATCAAAAGACCCAATCTAGTTGTGCTGTGACCAGAGAGCCATTGCAGACCCAGTCCAGTCCGGTGTGCCCAGCAGCCTGTCCAGTCCGGTGTGCCCAGCAGAATTTCTGAGCAGAATCCCTGATCTTGACGGACAAGAATTCCTGACCGTTCTGTTCGAACATATATAGTGAGTAGCCATAGAATAGGACTGTCACTAACTATGTACTGTCCACAGTAATCCCTACCTAAACCCATCCTCTCTTGTATCTAGAACCTGCATTGTTAGAAATATTTTTGAATTGCCTGAACTCTCTATATTATCCCTATTATCTCCTTCTGTACTAGTATTGTTAAATATTTTTGCGCTCATATAATTCATCTGAAGAAGGCAAGCTCCTCGGCAGGCAGTCGCCCTGATTCAGTGGCGCCCTGATCTAGTGGCTGTGCTTTCGTGTGGTATTTGCTTCTTCAGAGTCATCCCCTAGTGTAAAGAAATCCTGTTTGTCTTTTGAAAGCGCATCCCTGTTTTTCCCATTCTTGCGCCTATCTCAGAAGAACGACCTCCACGAAAATGTCCATAACTTGTAGCTAACATTCTCAGCTTTCCATAGAATCATTCCAAATCCATATAGTTCTCCCACGATCGCGATTACCGCACGCGGAAAAGGTTGCCGCAAATTTTCGTTTTGGCAACATTTACACATGTAAAACAGCTTTTGATTGCACCAGACCTCAATTTTAAATTTTCATATTGCTTATTAGTGTCAAATCATTGCTAGTATTTGTCTGCAACTATATAAAGCACCCCCCATTCGAATTTAAACAATTCCCGTCATTTGGTCCATACTTAGTGTTTTACCCAATCCATTCCGAGATAACTTTAAAACCATTTTGACAGTTTGCCAATCAGTTCCGTTTCTCTCTTGTGTTTGCTGGGGGGGAAATTGGGATTGACATTTTGGTTGAAGTCTGCATTCCTAAAACCTGTTCTCTCTCTCCTCCTATCTCTTAACACAGCATATTGGGGAGTGGAGGGGTGTGCAGGGGGAAATAGTAACCATACTGCCATTTGATCTGAACACATACAAAAGTATTTCTGTGCTGAATAGTTTTGCTCATTATTACTCCTTGTGATTAAAGAGATTGCTTAGTGTTACATCACCCCATTGGTGATCATTGTATAACCATTAACATAGTGTGATTATATTGTGAACTACATAAATACATATTTTAACTTTGCAAACCAGCCTGATTCCTGGTTCAGTGTGACCGAGGGGGGGCGGAGGGGGTTCCAAGAGAGGGGCGTGATATAAGTGGTACATCATTCAGAATAAAAACATTTAGACACAAATAAATAAGGATTTCAGTTGTGCATTACACGCTAGGCATTGACTTAGGTGAAGCGCCGGATTGAAATCATTTACAGATTGGGGGCTCGTCACGAGATTTCTGAATTAGACATACCACTTGTGACAGTCTAATATAGCGTGCTAACTGATGGGGTACATAAACCCTTTTGGTTTACCACACTGTGAAAACACCCTTCAATAGAAACACTAAGGAGTTTAGCCTGTTTTGCAAAAATAAAATGACTCCTGTAAGTCAGAAAGGAAATTAATATTTCCAGAATGGCGACCTCAGTAGAAATTAATATGGCAAGAGAACACCTACTGCACAAATTATTTGTCAGGGGTGAATGGACAGAGCAGGATCAGAATGTTTGGCTGCAGGAAATCAAAGAAGAAGACACTGTCACAGGATTAGATATGTGGCAGGATCAGGGTCCATTACACATGGCACTTAGTGAATTGTATATGGCCCCTAAGGTAAAATAAGAGCAAAGAAAAATTGCCAAAATAGGGGCGTATCTGTACCTCCACATTAGAGCAATACAGGTAAAATATGCCGAAAACCTAGATCTGGCAAACAGGCAACTACAATCATTAGAAAAAACCCAAACTGATTTGGACTCTGCAGAGCAAAGGCTACAAAAGAGCCAAGAATCAGAAAATGAAACCAGACAGTACCTGATAAAAGTAAATGGAGATCTGGATATCCTGCAGCAAGAGAAGGTAGAGTAGGACACCAAAGTACTGGCAGTGCCAAAAGAGTGCCAAGAAAGTTTGGAATCCCTACTACGGAGCCAACAAAAGCTGGAGCAGCAAATGAACTATAATAGAGTCTGTGCAGAGCAGATAGTCACCCTGCAAAACCGCCTAGAATCCTTAAGAGGAAAATAATAAATTAATCCTGAAAGACCTTGACTCCCAAAATGAACGTGATGAAGAGCGCCAGAAAGCTGGTGCACTCCAAAAACAAAGGGACAACCCAGATGCACAGAGGGGTACTCTAATTCAGGAAAGGGACACCTTATGCAAGGAGGTCAGTTATTTAAAAACCAAGATGGAAGGAAATCACCTGGCCCTTCAGGGACTGGGTGAGCTCTAAAAAGACTACGAAAAACTGTTAGAGCACACCAGGAGGGTGGAAGATACTCTAGCAAAGAATGACCAGGCCAGTAAGGACCGGAATCAGGAGGTAACCCTCCTACAGCAAAAATTGGCCCAATATTCCAAAATTACACAGGAAGCACAGAGAGACAATGAGGCTCTCTGTGAGAAAAATGACAGGCTCCACAGACAGGTAGCTATGCAAGAACAATTAATAGAGACTAGTAAGGCCTTGATGGAAGAACAAAAGGGTCAGGTTCTTGCATATCAACAGGGAGCAGGGGCTGAGAGAGATGAGGTCCGCTGGGAGAGGGAAACCCCTGAGCATAAACTCAGGAACCCTGGAACCAGAGACTTTAATCTCTACAACTCCATGGACTGCCTCCCCCATGTCCACTGGCTCACATGAGCCAAGGGCCACAGGGATGGCAGACTTCAACCTAAGGGGAAATATGGGGCTCATGGGTCAGCGCCACCCAGAAATGGATGGGCGGGCATCTGTGTATGGGTTCCCAAGTGCTAGGGCCATCTTCTCTGATCAGGGGGACTCCAATGAGGGGAGAATCAGAGAAATGGATCCTCAGAAATACCACTTGACCAGATGGTAAAATGTAGTGGGTAATTCCATGAGGGTAGGCCCACTAAGAGTATATTAAAAACCTCTTCCCAGCTAGGACAGTGGAGGTCGGGGGGGGTACTCAGCCAATCCTGGGAGCAAGGAAGAGTCAGAAGACTCTTCTGAGCGCCACAGGACCCAAGAAACTAGGCCCCCGCATTCTGCCAGCCATTCCCAAGCTTGCAGAATCCGGGAGAGCCTAGAAGACCAGACAGGCACCTCTGGTAGCAGTGCCTCTGAGTCAGAGGATGAGTGGACCAGGGTGACCCGAATTAAGAAAGCCAATAAAGTCAAATGGCCTTGCTCAAGGATCCCCTGAAGCAAATAAAAGCCATTAGGAGCGTCATCACGCCCTATCGCAAGAATGCAAAATATTCGGTTTGGGAGCACCTTCAGCTATTTGAACAGATGATGGACACTTTCCATCTGAAGGACAGCCAAAGCTGTATTAAGTATGTGAAGTGAACATTTTCTCCCGAGTACTCCAGCTTCTTTGCAGGGCTGGAGGATCAGAATTATTCCAGATGGTCCACCTGTAGGATGGCCATCCTGAAACATTTTTCCTTTCACAGGAAAATGTGTGGAAGACCAGGCTCCACAAGAATTTGTTCAGGAGTTGAAACGCGCCTTTGCGCAGACCACTAGAAGGGTGCGCACTGACAGCAAAGAATTTGCAAACACTTTCTTTCATGCACTCCCTAAGTATATTATCACCCAGCTAGTGAGGGACTTTCACGAGAAAAGATCACTAGACTGGGTCATTGAACAAGCAACGCGCATCTATGAGGTGCAGAAGCCGTTGGAAATCAAAAATAGTCCCAAAACCCCCAAAACAACCAACACCCCTGCTGCTGCTAAAGTGTCGGAGGTGAAGGTTGCCCCCATTTTAGATCTGGAGATGGGGAGCCTAAAAACCTGCCCGCACAGAATCCAAACAACCCCAAACTCAGAAGGCCCTCGGGCCAATCACAAACAGGGAGCCAGGGAGGCAACCCCACAAATGGGACCCCTAGCTCTCCTGACTACATCAGCCCACGCTACTGGGGGAATAGACCCATCCTGCCCAAGGGGGGGGGGGAGCCAATCCGACAGCAGGAAACCCAGGGAACTTCCCTCCTAACTTACCCCAGGAGGGCAATAATCCCCCAAATACTGGACAAAATATCTTTCCTAGGTACCCGCAAAATTTCAACCCCCAAAACAATCCATCCTTTTTTCCCACTTTCCTGAGCCCACACAGCCCAATCCAGGAGAGGGGAGGCCAAGGGTGGAGGGGTACCCAAACTTTCTTAGCCCGGGGTATTTTGTGAGAAGGGATAGCTACCCTTCCCAGGATCAGCCCAGGGGAGATATGAGGACCCCGTACTAGCCAGAGCGGGTGTCCCAACTAGAGCGCCAGGTCCAGAACATGGCACAGGATCTGGGTCGCATGCTGAGGGCTCAACAGAACCCCCAGATGAGCATGGCGGCTCAGAATGCCTCAAATTCAGGATCTGGTGCTCCAGAGCAATGACGGGGGAAGAACCCCGACAACCCACCGGTTCCCAGGGAGGAGGCACAAGGGGATGGGGGTGTAAAGCCTTGGAGGAAGCTTCCTTCCCCACTTGTAAAAAGCCCCTGGAAACCCAGGAACAGGAACCAAAATCTCCTGCCCCCGAAAGTCTGCAACCCAAGGAGAAGAGGGCAGGTAGGAGAAATAAAGAGCCCAAAAATACCCATTTTGAGGAGGAGGTACAGGTCTTCCAGTTTGAGGGAAAGGGATCCTCAGAGGAACCTGGGAAAAGGATCTTCTCCTTCAGAGATGGGGGAACTCATCCCAAAAATGGGTCCCAAAGGATCCAAATCCAGACTGGGTAGATGTGGGGACGGAGTTAGCACTGCCCATCATCAAACCCCAGAATCACCAGCAAGAAAATCCCCTGGTTCAAACCCATCCTGGTGACTGCCTCCAAAAAGGGGGGGGGCAGAATCAGAACCAAGGGAACCTGAAACTTCCCCCATATCTAGCTGTCACCTTTTTCTTCCAGATTCCCAAGACTCCAAACAGAATCCTGCGCAGTTCCCTTAGGGACCACTGCAAAAGGCTTAAGACTACAGGTGTTGGTAGTAAACCCAATTGGTAGCAGTCTGTACCACCCAGATTTACCTGGTAGCTGTGGCTGAGCAACCAGACTTCTCTCAAGAAGAGTTAGACAGTATATAGAGTATACAAGATAGGTACCAAAATACAGTAGCACAAGCAAACACTGACCAGAGCTTTGGTATCAAAGTATATAATTATTTATTAAAAAGACACACTTAGAAACACTCCAGCACTATTATTGTAAACAAGTTCAAAAACACAGCCACTATTAATATATATACATCCCTTATTCCTTATTAGACAAGTCTTAGTTAACACCACTTATTTCCAGACAGAGGTCCAGCGGGGGCAGTTGTTCCTGGCAGCGGGTGCAATTCGTAGTGTCGTCCAGAGGAAGAGAAGGTCTCGACGTGGAGGAAAGCTGAAGGTCGTTGCACTGCCAGGGAAGAAACCAGCCGCAGAGTTCTCCGGTTAAAAGGTACTACCCTTTTATTTGCGGTAGTGGTAAAACGTAGTATCCCGGTTGCCGGGGTGCTTGGCACAGGCAAGGTGGCCACAAGATGATCCGGGAAGGCGAAAAGGCGGGCAAACTGGTTATCCGCATCAGTCAAAGGAAGAAGACTCTTCGGGATGAAGATCTCCTCTGTCGTTGGAAGAAGTGGTGAGTCGGTTCAGCAGGGCTCCACCGGTGGTGTCGTCGTTGCAGGTTGGCTCAGCTTCTCCCTCTTTGGATTCTTTGGTCCTGTGGCGACATCTGAAGTCCCAGTCCCCAAAGCCCTGCTTTTATGCATAAAACCCCCATTCATCAGTCTTAGCCGTCACTCAAACATGCTAAGTGGTGAGTCGGGCGGCTCACCACTGGGCCAATCACACAAGAGTGCGACTTGAGTTGCCAAGGCAACTCAGCCCAGGGTGCCTATACCCCCCCCTTCCACACATCCTGTAGACCCAGACAGAGTGGCACCACTTTTGGAGGCTTCTGTGGAGAAGCCCGCCAAAAAGTGGAACAAAGGGCTCGACTTGGGTTGGAGTTACAGAGGCGAACACAAACGCCATTTTAAAACTGAGTCCTGGCAAAAATATTAAATAAATAACCCAGCGGTATCTTTAACATTGCACCAAAAAGTGGTGCGTTTAAAATGAATGGGAAAATCCCATAGTAAATATTCTTTAGGAATATTTTGCGTGATAACCACTGCCACCAGCCAGAAACTCGACGAGGGGGGACTGCACAGTGCCCCCTCGAAAAACAGACCCAGGGGCAATCGAATTACCCCTACCAGTACTTCCACAATATGATGGTTTGTACTGGTTCTGTTCCCAATTTTAAGGCTACTAAAGTCAATGGTGACAGTAGTCAGTCCCAGGGTATGGAGTCTATGTTTGGGGGTCACTATGACACTCCTGAGCTACTGCACTGAGGGTGCTGTGTAACACACTTACCAAAACCACATGAAACCCTATGGAGTAAAAGACCCCATAGCCCATTAAACACATTGCAAAGTCAAAGGATATCTCAAATAATGTCTAAGAGTGGGAGAAAAAGAGTCTCACTCTTAGCAGGAGAAATAAAATAAACCCCAAAAATCCAGCAAAGCTGCTGGGGGACTCACTAGGTTTGGGAAATTAGCCTTAACAGAGAATTCTCCCTAACACTGTCAGTGTCCAAAACCAAGAATCTAACCTACCAGTTGTCCAAAAATGTGCATTATCTCTGCCCCCTTGAAGAGAAGGAGGGAGGATTCTATGCCCCGGTCCAAATACAGGGGCAATGTACAATTTTGGCACTGGTGGACACTGGATCCCAAGCTACCCTTCTGTCAGAAAAGGGCATTTGATCAACTGAATTCGGAAAGAGGGGGAGAAATAACAAATTCCCCTCACCCCTCTTCCTGGACAACTTCAGAACTTTGACGGGAAGGAGATTGCCGTCGAGGGGACTGCGGATTTGGACATTAAAATTGGGCGACACAAGGTGAAGCACCCGGTCATAGTTGTGTACTAGGGAATGACATCCTGGGTAGGTTGTCACCTGTTAGGCAGAATCCTGTGCAGTTCCCTTAGGGACCACTACACAAAATTAAGACTACAGGTGTCAATACAAGTTTTACCTTTGGTACTAGCCCGTACTACTATGTCAGAGTGGTAGCAGTAGCGGAGCAGCCAGGCTTATCTCAAGAGTATATGAGCAGTAGCAGAGATTACACAAAGGGACCACAATTATTATGACTCAAGGTTTCAGGTAGAAAAATATAAGTACATTTATTTTTAAACCATTTGTTGTAAACACAACACTTCTATTAGATTAAAACCACACGAAAAATATACTACAACTAACCAATTAACTTTGTACAGTAAGTACTGTGTGTTTGAATGGACCGGTGTTACGCACAAAACATGTTACTGCGAATACGGTTGTGATCACTTTTTAACAGTTCGGTCTAATAACTAAACACGTATCCGGGACATGAAATGCTACCGGGGCAAAAATACACTTAGCACCTGAGATACCCAGAGGGAGTGGAGGCAAAAATCACAGGCAATATTTTGGTTAGGCTGACAGAATCGAGAAACACTCGGAGACAGGAGTTCAAGAGTCAAAGGGCCGGAGCCAGGGTCAAGTGACACCAGGGACCTGTTGCCGAAGATCACACAGTCAGACAGTTCACGATTCAACGTAGCCAAGAGTGCTTCGATATTGTCAATGTTCGGAAGCAAAAGTTATAAGAAGGAGGGAAGACAAGGGCAAGCCTTGGAGATGAAGAAAAGGGGTTCACCCTGTTTCCTCAAGCAGAACACAGTACCTTATTCCAATGGTGCAGCTGGTGCCCTGGCAGTTGTTCCTGTTGGTATCCCGCAGACCAACGGTTCCTGGAGCTTCGCGGTGAAGGACGACGTCTGAAGGGAGTCTGCACCACACAGGGATGAAGCCGGCAGCAGTGACAATGAATAAAAGGTGCGCTCCTTAAAAACAGGAGAGGTTCTTCAGGTGGCTATCCGGACCACTACAGCAGTGTGCAGCGATTTCGACCACAAAGGCGACCTCTGACTGAAGATGAGCTGGTTATCCCCACCAAGCTCAAGGGAAGACGACTCCGGACTGGATCTTCTCTAGTCGTCGAAGGGTAGATAGCTCAGGACTGCAGCAGGGCTTCACCGGGACGGGGTAGTTGCAGTAGTCGTCGTTCTCTCCGCTTCTCCTTGGTTCCTTGTAGTTCCAGTGGCGACTCTTCTAGCCCAAGAGACCTGCCTTTTATGCGCAAAACCCCCATTCACACAGCCTGGCTGTCAATCACCCACCAGGTGGGGTTGTCCAGCCGGGACAACCACCTCAGCCAATCATGGCAAAGTGCGACTTGGGTTTCCTAGGGTACCTTGTGCAGGGGGTGACTACACCCCTCATCGCGGTAGAAATGTTAGGGTAGATGCCACTGCCACCAGCCAAATCTAAATGTTAAAAGAGCGAAACAATGCTCTAGGAGGTACAGATAAAAAGGGATACGAAGTAACCCTTTCCAGTACCCCATGGAAGATGGGGTGTACTGGATCTGTTATAGATTGACTCGGTAAAGTTAATGGTAACTTTACCCTTTTCTGGGGGATGGTAGTCAGCCTCAGAAATGGAGTCAGGGGGAAGTCTCAAAGACAACCCTGTGCCAAGGCACTGAAGGTGCTGTCTGACACACAAAAGAAGGGGGCTACTGAAGTGGTGTACTCCAGCATCCACAATCACAAAAACAGAGAAATATACATGGCAAAATACAGGTAAGAGTGGGGGAAAAGCTCACACTCTTACCAAGTGGAAAAAAAATTAACTCCAGAACTCCAGCAAAACTGCTGGGGGACTCACTAGGTGAGGGAAATTAGCCATCAATGAGAATTCTCCCTAAAAGTACCCCTCATAGATTGTGTAAACAAGGTCCTCTGGACCCAGACTAACCGACCAATAAAAGTGAAACAGTGTCAACCATGTTAGTTTAAACAGCACATGCCACGTGGTTGAACAAAAATCTGACCAAATAGAATTTCACTTCCAGAATAATCAAATCCCAGATATGACAGTATTTGCAGTAGGACAATAAACTGGTGATGGGGGGGTCCTCACTATTATTGAAAATCAACCTTCCTTCCAGTCTAAGGTGGCATTCCACACTGGAAGGAAACACTCTGAAATTCTTTACAAATTCACAATCAGAAAATCCCACTTCTATAGTCCTGAAAGATGAGAAATAAGCTCAAAGCCTGGCTGATATTCAGCAAATTGGAGAGCAGTTGTTCATCCCTATTCAGTTAAACGAAGGGAAGGACTCTGTTCTCGCCCGAGTGTGTGTGAACAACGGCAAGAGCTTCATCAGTGAGGCCATGTTCTGCAAACTCCCAAAAGATCCAGCCATTCCCACATTTAAACTGTTAGACAAATGGGAAATGGACCTGGAAACACCCAATTCCAAACACCTCCTGCCTAGCAGGTGTATGCTCAAAATTTACATAGGCAACAAGAGCATAGTCCATAATTGTTGGGTCGTGCGAGATGTCCCTGTCGCCATTTTACTTAGGCAGTGACATTCTCAATCGCTTTGCCATTAGTTTGGACCTAATAAACTTCAAAGCTTGGTCCCGATTAGCGGGTAATCCCATGGACTTTGATGAACTTGAGAAAGCATTACGGTCAGCACAACTGCTTCCTTAGGCAGTTGAAATTCAGATTGGAGAGGAAGTCACCATCCCAGAACGGACCCGACAATTCTCACTGGAAGTGAAAGTTAAGAGGACAGAAACTGAAAAACCCCGACGCCCATGTCCATCTCAATGCCCATTTCCAGGAGCAAGGGTTGGGGTAAACCCAACACTGCTAGTCAATATAGAAAACAACACCATTCCTAGAGGTGGATAACAGCGACCTAAAAAGTATTACTCTGGCCGCAGGCACCATTATTGGATTTGCGGTTGATGACCAACATTTTTCCATAGATTTAGGTAATGAACTGTTAGGACCAATCCCAAGGACTGTTTTGACAGTGATAGCGACGATGACGCAACACCAGACAGGATCTTCACCCGGCATGGGGGGAATTTCCTGGTGTACACTTCCTGCCCTTATGGTAACGAAGATGTGACCTGTGACTTCAGGAGGGATGAGGTGATCTTCCAAGTCCGCGAGGACTGCCTTCCCCACCTGAAGCCACCAGTCCAAATCAGCACTTTGACCAGGGACTTCACCACCCAGCTGGAGGAAGCCGCTGAGATAGCAAAACCAGAAGTCTTTCCAGGCTTCAGGCAGATGGTTGAAGAGAGAGTCAACCTAGCTGATGCCTGTGAGACTCTGGAGCAAAAGCAAAAATTGAAACAAGTTTTCTTAGATTTTCAAGACCTCTTTACGGTGGACTCATATTACTGTGGTCGCACCGACATCCATACAACAACAATTCCCACGGACCCTGGCATGACTCCAGTGTTTGTGAAGCAATATCGCTTGCCTCTCGCATCAATGGATTCCCTTACTGAAATAATTAAGAACCTTGAGTCCCGTGGGATAATTCGTCCAGTCCACAACACCACCAATAATCCAGTGCTGGGGATTTTGAAACCAAACGGCCAGTGGAGACTCTGTGCCAACCTAAGGGAGCTCAACTAACGGGTCCTTACTTCCCGATGGCCTCTTCCCTACATTGACCAAGGGCTGGCCCAGATCCAGGGGTCAAAAGTATTCACTGCCATTGACCTGACCAATGGGTACTGGACTGTACCTGTCAGTAGGGAGGACCAATACAAGCTGGCCTTTACCTTCGGCAGGCAGAGGTACACATGGACCCGGACTCCCTTCGGATACATCAACTCCAGCAATGAATTTAACATTTTTCTACACAAGGGCATGCCCGACCTGGGTGAAAGGGGTAACCTGGCCTACGTAGATGATGTTTTAGTCAAAAGTTCAACTGTGGAGGAACACATAGCGGAGATCCGTTATGTTCTGACACAGTTGAGGGCTGCCGGAGCAAAACTCTCCTTTCAAAAGGCACAGTGGTGCAGAACCCGTGTCAATTTCTTGGGGCATGAGATTACTCCTCAGGGTCTCTGTCCCCAGGAAAAGAAAGTGGAAGCACTCCAGAATTAAAAGACCCCACAACTCTGCGGGAACTAAGGAGCCTCCTTGGACTGACTAATTACAGCAGAAAGTTCATTGAGGACTTTGCAGAGATCACAAGACCCCTGATCCATCTTTTGAAGGGGGGGGTCGAGTGGGGTCCAGAACAAGCTGAGGCAGTAAGATAACTCAAAAGAAGCCCCTCACAAGTGACTTGCCTAGCTTATCCTGTCAAAAACAAGAAGTTCTTCTTGGAGACAGGGTTGTCAAATACATGCTTGACTGCAGTATTATATCAAAAGCATGACAAGGTCAATAAAGTAATCTCCTATGCGAGTAAGACTTTATCCTCTGTGGAGGAAAAATTCAACGATTGTGAGAAGGCACTCCTGGTAACGGTGTGGGCATTGAAAAATTACCGCCCGTTTTTCCAGGGGGAACACATCATAGTGGAGACTCCACACCAACCTTTGCAATATCTTCAGAGTGACAGAATCCGGGCCGGAAATGTGAGTAATTCCCGAATTACTTCCTGGATTCTGTCAATGCAAGGCTTTCCTGTGGAGGTCAGATATGGCCAAAACAAGAAGAGTCCCCTCGCGCAAGGTCTGGCTGACTTGCATGATTGTACCAGAGAAAACTGTCTCAAGGACGAAAGTCTTAAAATCAAGGACAATATGGAGGCATACCTTAATTCCCCACACAAAGTCTATGAAGAAGACCAGTGTGAGGGAATGCCCACTGTCTATTTGGATGGATGCTCTTACCATGTTGACAATAATGGGGGAAAAGAACTTGTGGCCGGCATAGGGAATGAATGGGTGAATGATGCCCCAGAACCCTCCGCTGGGTACAAAATCGGTCCCCGAAGTAGTCAAGTGGCAGAGATGATGGCTGTGCGTCAAGCCATTCTCACTGCTGTCCAACACCAACTCCAAGAACTGGTCATAATCAAAGATTTGGATTATGTACGGAACGGGTTCGTGGAGCACCTGGTTAATTGGAAAACCAGAGGCATGCTATGTGCTAATAACAAACCATTGAAACATGGAAAATTAATTCAAAATATTGATGATCTGGTCACCTCGAATGGGATGACCATCTACTGGAAAAAGATCAAGGGCCATTCTAAGGTAGAGGGACCAGACAAAACTGGAAAGGAGCTAGCTGACCAGCTGGCCAAAACCAGAGCCATCGAAGGGGATCTACTTGAGATCGAGTACCTGTTGGGGGAAATCCAGGTCACTGCTATCACTAGGTCCCAGGCAAATGCTCACAATGAACTCTCAACTGCACAATAGAGTAAGGAGTCCCCAGATGCTGATTTGATTACGCTCAAAAAGGGGATCCAATAATTGGTAAGTTTTATCAACACATTGAGGACCCTGATAACTTTCCCTTGATGGATACCGATTACATAGGAAAAGAGAAGTGTTGATGAAATGCCCAAAAATGTTCTGAATCCAAGACGGTTTGTTGGTGAGGTGATCCCTAGCTGGCCATGACTAGTGGGTGGTCCCTACCTCATTCCGAAGCCTGATGCTAAGTCACACCCATGATGCGGCCACAGCCAGCCATCAGGGGTTTCATACAACACTAGAAATCTTGTGAGAGGTTGCATATGGCCACACATGGGGGTAGGACCTCGACCAATAATTGAAGCGATGTCTTGTGTGTGCACAATTTCAGCCAACATCACTCACACACCGTGCTCCCCTCCAAAAGAGGGGGATGACACTGCCTTGGTCAGATTTACAAGTCAATTGTATCGGGCCCGTGATTCGCTCCTCTAGGGGGAACAAGTACATGTTGACCGTGACATGCTTGTTCACTAAATGGGTGGAATGTCTCCCGGCTCCAAATTGCAAGGCAGAAACAGCAGCTGCCCTGATGATCAACCACATCTTCTCGCGTTTTGGACTACCCAAAGGATTGAGTCAGACCGAGGTAGTCACTTCACTAGCGAAGTAATGACAAAGATGTGAGAGATATGTGGGGTCGAAAGGAAACTACACATCGCCTACCGGTTAGCCTCTAGTGGTGGAGTTGAGAGATACAACAAGACAATTGTGAGCATATTCAAAAAGTTTGTGGCAGATTCTGGACCAAGTTGGGACATTTGATTACCTCTTGTCCTGATGGCCATCAGATCTACCCCTTCTTCTGCAACAAAAATGTCACTGTTTTAGCTGGTGACTGGACGAAGGATGGTGCTTCCCCAGCATCTGCTCTACAGAACCCAAGAGGAGCAGACCTTGATAAATGCCTCCACAACTCATGAATATGTTGAGAATCTGAGAAAACACCTTCAACATGCTTTTGCCTATGCTCAGCGGAATCTAGAAAGATCTGCAGACCGTATGAAGACCCACTATGACCTTAAGACAACTAGAAAAGAATACCAAGTAGGAGACCGGGTCTATTTGTACAATTTCCAAAGGAACCAGGCCAAACAGCGTAAATTTGTTCCCAGCTGGCAGGGTCCTTTTGAAATTGTAGACAGAATCTCACCAGTCGCCTACAAAATCCGCATCCCCAAAGGCAGTTTGGCAGAAGGGGAAAATAAGTAGGTCCACATCAACCAGCTGAAGTGTTGCCATCCTAGGCACACTCTGCGGCAACTAGAGGAGTCATCTGGAAACCCAGAGGAGGACATTCCAGATCCCTAGAAAATTACAACTATTAAAAACCATTCCACCTGTTAAAATTAGTAGTAATTACAAGGGGAAAGATTGTCAATTGTATGTCCAATGTATGTATCAGCCCCACTACATGAATAGTGGTGGGGAAATGTCCACAAACATGCTCTGTTTTGTCATCATAGGACTGAAACCATGGATCCTAAGCACCAAGGAGGACCACTTGGGGACCAGGAGGAAATACCCAAGGGGCCCGGGGTATCGCTCCATACTCCCATCTGGAACCGGCAAGGAGAACCTGTCGATCCAACACTGATGGGAGAAGCAGATACGTTTTTCCACTTGGACCAAAAAGAAAGATTGACATCCCAATCTCCCGACTTCCCCTTGACGGGCAGTCAAATCCAAGTCGTGAGGGGGGGCTTTGTGGGATGTATTAACCCATTTATGCTCTGCCCTGCGGCATCACTGTGTGCTGATGATGCCAGAATTATCAAAATGGCCCAAAACCCCTATGCGCACCAAAACCTATGGAAATCGCCCCTTACAACACGAAAAGATGGCTGCCAAACCTACCATGCATGTGGTCAGTGGTGGAACGGAGACCTCACTCCTGAAACATGTCACTGGGCTTCACAACAAGTAAAAATGGAGACTGCATGAAAAGCAGTATTTTGCTGAAAGGAATCCAGAATCTTGTTTTCAAATCCTTTTTCTTGGTTGCTGAAACTGCAGAATGCCAGTCCAAAACATCATCAAACATCCAATATTGTCGCTGGGTGTTACAAGTCACTTCATTCAAGAAATCATTATGAACATACAATGTCATGAAAAGTGAAATCTGTCAAAAACTGGGCGCAGTACCAGCGGCCGCCTGTATGACAGCTGTCAATGGATTGCATCATAACGATTTAAACTTGTACAATTGCAATCTAATGTCTGAAATGTAAGTGACCTGTCACTGAGAGTAACCTAGGTTGTCACTATTTAAATCTCATGGTTTAGAAGATGGAATAAGTGTTCTAGCTGCTTGTTTGAAAATTGCAAGTTTGTTTTAAACCAAGAAAAAGTGCAACAAAATTACATTTAAATTTAAGCCTGACTCCAAGCCAAACCAGTATAACAACCTCCCCCAAGAGGCCAAGCCTCTCTCTCCACAAAGAACTCACACCCATGTGATGATTAAGGGGTGGGAGGAGAACTTGGGTTGCTGTGCGAAGAAGACAATGGACTTCCTCCAACTCAAGGAGATGCTAATCAGGAAGGATCGTGAATGGCCTCTGCCTGAAGGAAGGGGCGTAGATTGCTTCTGAGCTGCCATAAGGAGAAGGAGGCGGGGACAGACAACCATTTGTTGATTGACAAGGACAAAAAGCTAATTTTTTAAAAAAGACTGATACATTACTGTGTATAATTGTGAATAATATGTCAACAACAGATTTGTGAATGTGATTTCTGGATGCCAGAACTCTTTGAGATGTTTTGAGAAGTAGTAGTGGAAAATATGGTCTTACTCCAAATGTATTTATGTATTTATGTCAAAAGCACAAAACTTCATACTCTGATGCCCATATGCAATGCGCAGATTTGTACAAATTTTTGGATAAATTGGACCATGTGTTCTGGCCAAAAAGGGCAGAATTCTGTCAAAAGCAGACCCAAGATCCTACAGCGACAGGGCGTGGAAGAGAATCTGCTCCACAAAATATGTGATCTATGTATGTTATTGTTAGAAAGGTTGCACATTTGTAAATATGTATTGTACTAAAAGTAGATTTTATGTTCAAAGGGACAAGGGGAGGATTCTCCGACTCATAAACCCACATCATCATGGTGACACCCTGTTTTCTCCTCTAATCAAGGGAGAGAAGAGACTCTAACCTATAGCCTGCCCAGGGGGCGCGCTTAGGGTAATTCGGCACACAACCCCTTTACCATATGCATAGAGAAAGCTGAGGATTTAGAAATACAGATTCACCCACTAACCGATTGCTGGCAGAGCACCCTGTTAGAGAACTTGACATCTTCCTTGCTCCAGACTCCAGAAACTCGGCAAGCAGAAAGGCCCATTCCATTAATTGAACCATTTTCAACTAGGCCTTGAAATTCCAGAAACCAGAATTCACCCCAGAAATCTAAGGGGAACAAAAGAAACAGCCGGGCTGTGCTGTAACTGCTTTCCTGCAAAAATAATTATTACCAGAATCAAAAGACCCAATCCAGTTGTGCCGTGCTGTGCCGTGACCAGAGAGCCACTGCAGACTCAGTCCAGTCCGGTTTGACCAGCAGCCTGTCCAGTCCGGTGTGCCCAGCAGAATTTCTCAGCAGAATCCCTGATCTTGACGGACCAGAATTCCTGACCGTTCTGTTCGAATATATATAGCGAGTATCCATAGAACAGGACTGTGTCACTAGCTATGTACTGTCCATAGTAATCCCTACCTAAACCCATCCTCACTTGTATCTAGAACCTGCATTGTTAGAAATAATTTTGAATTGCCTGAACTCTCTATATTATCCCTATTATCTCCTTCTGTACTAGTATTGTTAAATATTTTTGCGCTCATTTAATTCATCTGAAGAAGGCAAGCTCCTTGGCAGACAGTCGCCCTGATTCAGTGGTGCTCTGATCTAGTGGCTGTGCTTCCGTGTGTATTTGCTTCTTAATAGTCATCCCCTAGTTTAAAGAAATCCTATTTGTCTTTTGAAAGCGCATCCCTGTTTTTCCCATTCTTGCGCCTATCTCCGAAAAACGACCTCCACGAAAATGTCCATAACTTCCTCTTATGCTAGAAACAAAATTTAAATGTCTGCTTGTAGCTACCATTCTCAGCTTTCCATAGAACCATTCCAAATCCATATAGTTCTCCCGCGATCGCGATTACCGCGTGCAGAAATTTTTCCGCGCATTTCCATTTTGGCAAAATATTACACGTATAAAACAGCTTGTGATTGCACCCGACCTCAATTTTATGTTTTCACATTGCTTATTTGTGTCAAATCATTGCTAGTATTTGTCTGCAACTATATAAAGCGGCTCCCATTAGAATTTCAACAATTTCATTCATTTAGTCCATATTTAGTGTTTTACCCAATCCATTCCCAGATAACTTTAAAACCATTTTGACAGTTTGCCAATCAGTTCTGTTTCTCTCTTGTGTTTGCTGGGGGGTAATTGGGATTGACATTTTGTTTGAAGTCTGCATTCCTGAAACCTGTTCCCTCTCTCCTACTATCTCTTTACACTTCATATTGGGGGGTTAAGGAGTGTGCAGGGGGAAATAGTAACCATAGTATTTGATCTGAACACATACAAAAGTATTATTTATTTCTGTGCTGAATAGTTTTGCTCATTATTACTTCTTGTGATTACAGAGATTGCTTAGTGTTACATCATCCCATTGGTGATCATTGTATAACCATTAACATAGTGTGATTATATTGTGAACTACATAAATACATATTTTAACTTTGAAAACCAGCCTGATTCCTGGTTCAGTGTGACCGAGGGGGGAAGGAGGGGGTTCCAAGAGAGGGGTGTGATATAAGTGGTACATCATTCAGAATAAAAGAACTTTTAGACACAAATAAATAAGGATTTCAGTTGTGCATTACACGCTAGGCATTGACTTAGGTGAAGTGCCGGATTGAAATCACTTACAGAAGCGCTATCCTCGGGTGCCCACCACCCCACAACAGCTTCCTAAGTGTGCAATCTATTTTCTGGAACACATTCATGGGGATATCAAGTGGGGCATTTTGTAAAACATACAGAAAGCGAGGGAGCGCCAACATTTTAAACAAAGCTGCACGCCCCAACAGAGTAAGAGGCAGGGATCTCCAGTGCTGCACATCTCTCACAAATCTCTCCGTGATTGGTTGCAGGTTATCGGTTGTGTAATCCTTAAGATCCCTCGTTATCCGGATACCTAGGTATCGAAAATAGCCTTTTTCAACCCTATAGAGGCAGCCCTCTGGGACCACCTCCCCTAGTCCATTGAGTGGGAAAAGTATTGATTTGGTCCAGTTTACCCTG
Source organism: Ambystoma mexicanum (assembly GCF_040938575.1). Classification (NCBI taxonomy): domain Eukaryota; kingdom Metazoa; phylum Chordata; class Amphibia; order Caudata; family Ambystomatidae; genus Ambystoma; species Ambystoma mexicanum. Next base: position 956,639,709 of record NC_090921.1, on the reverse strand, counting down.
AGACCACTGAAGGCTCCATATCGTTCCAGAAGTTGTGTCACTACAGGGCATGCTATTTCTGGGTCTTTTAAATAGATCAGCAGGTCGTCCGCATACAAGGAGACCCTGTCTTCCTACGCAGACGGCCCGGGGAACCCCTCCATGTCTGCGCATCCCTCAACATCCCAGCCAGGGGTTCTATTGCCAGAGCAGAAAGTAGCACCGACAGGGGACAGCCCTGCCTCGTCCCTTTTCTCAGCCTGAAAGACCTTGATGACCAGCCATTCACTCTAATTTCAGCCATTGGGGAGTTATAGAGAAGCTGCACCCAGCTCAAGAATTGTTCGCCAAACCCCATCCGACGCATAATTTCCCATAGCGCCTCCAAATATATTGAATCAAATGCTTTTTCGAAATCTATTGCCAATAGTGCTAAGGGGTCACAGAGTGTTTGTGTACTCTCAAGCGCCAGATGAAGTCTGCGTATGTTCATTCTTGTGGACCTACCGGGCATAAAACCATATTCTGGGTGAATCAATGACATTATAACGTATTGCAGTCGCATAGCTATCACTTTGGCCAGGATTTTCACCTCGCTGTTAATGAGGGAAATTGTCTGGTACGAACTACATTTGTCTGGGGGTTTGTCCGCTTTGGGTATCACTATAATGGTGGCTTTTCTAATTTCTGCCGGCAGGGTACCTAGCTCCCTAGCTTGACGGTACATGTTCAAAAGATGCAGACCTACCTCTGTGCCACCCATCTTCTTCCAGGTCTCGATCGGGAAGCCGTTTGGACCAGGTGCTTTCCCAGACTGGATCTGCGCCATTGCCGATAGCACCTCTTCACCCGTGATTTCTTTTTCTAAGGTGGCTTTCTGTTCGGCACACAGGAAGGGAAGAGCAATCGTGTCTAATATGGAAGTATCAGGAGGGACGCTAGGAGCCAGGTACAATTCTGCTTCGTAGTTTGCAAATCCTTCTGCAATATCCGCATCCGTTGGGAGCAGATCAGCATTGTCAAGCTTAATGGCTCTTACCCGACTATGGCCTTCGTTGCTGCGTTCTATCCATGCTAGCATCTTCCCTGCCTTATCCCAGTTTCATAAATCCTGGCTCTCATCGCGTTGTGGGCCGGTCTAGCATTATCCATTGCTATATTTTGTAGTTATTTTTGAGCAAGGACCAGGGATCTATGTGTATCTGGTTGATCACGTGCAAGGTGGGCCTCCTCCGCTTGTTTAACATTTTCCTCCACCTCCTCCAGTTTCTTTAGATGTGCTTTTTTGTGTGCTGTGTTCCAGGAGATAACCTATCCCCGGAGCACTGGTTTATAAGCTTCCCACAGTGTTATTGGACTATCCACTGACCCTTCATTCAATTCAAAATATGTTTTAGTGAGTCTGCATGCGTTCAATTAGTTCTGGGAAGCCCAGATAGTAGACGTTCAATTGCCACGTCGCCAGAGGTAGTGGCATTGAGGTTTCAATTTCCATAAACATGGGGGAATGGTCCTAGATGCCCTTCGGAAGAAACTTTGCCTGGATTGCTGTGTGTATCACTGTCACTGGCAGGAAAAAATAGTCCAGCCGCAACAGTGGAGCATGTACCCTGGAATGGAATGATTATTCTCTTTTGTCAGGGTGTAAGTCGCGCCACACATCTCGAAGCCCTACTACCTCTACAAAGGTGGCAAGTTTGGTATGGGTGTTGGGATCCCGCACCCGTATGTGTGCGCTATCTTGAGCTACGTTGATAACCTCATTAAAATCCCCCCCAAAATCAGAATATCTGACGTGTCGTTAACCAGTATTGGTGAAATATCATGTATTAGTGTTGTCAGTAGCGTAGGAGAGTAGATTGCCATTAGGGAGACAGGTTTGTTCCATAATGTGCCCGCGACATATGTGAAGTCTACCGCCAGTATCCTGCAGTATCTCCGAGAGGGTGAATGGGAGTCTTTTATGCACTAGTATGAGCACTCCCCGTGAGCCCATTGTGAAACCAGCCTGTATTGCAGTTTGTGTGTTTGAAAACAGTGCAGTTCGTGCCCGTCAGCTGTGTTTCTGTCAGGAAGACAACATCTGGAGCATGTATTTTCAGAAGCTGCAACACCAGTCTCCTTTTAAGACTATTTCCTAGCCCGTTAACGTTCCAGGTCAGGAGCTTTAGCGCACAAGTCTCTCTATTATGTGAGGTCATCGGGTGGATGCAGGCATGGGTAAGAGTCGTAACGTATAGTGTAGATGCGGTATATTTTAGTATTGCTTTGCCGTTGAGCCATAGCAAGGAAACATCCATGAGGTTTTACCTGAATCCATGTCTGTCCTAATAAATTTCTCTCTTCCTTCCAACAAGCATTCTGAAACTTAAGACCACAAAAAAAAAAGTTCCCCTCCTCGCCCCCACCCCATATTTCGTTTCAACTCAAAGCATCTGTCGCCCGAACTCTAGTCGGGGAAACCACTTCTACTTTCTTCCGACTATAATTCAAATCCTACAAACACACAGTAGGAGCATGTTCCCTACAACAGAGGCAAGGGACCCAGCTCCCTCAATTTAAAGCTAGAGACCACTCGTTGGTCCCTATCAACACAACATTCAAGGTATTGTTAAGAGAACAGTTGCAACAGTCACCACTTCTCTGTCTCTCAGATAAGCAATAGGGGTCGGACTACAGTTTCGATGGGATGCCAGCCGTCAACAGCACATTGACATTGAAGCTATATGGTTGTATCGGATTGGTTATGTGCCTCTAGCCGTCTTCCATTTGAGGCATCTCCTCTGGCTGTTGTTGTGGTCTTACAGGTGGTGATCTGTCTGGTCTTGGCCCGTTTCTTACATTTTCCTGTCGTCTTTGTGATCTCCAGACTCCTTCCAGGTGCCGTTCTGCCCAATCCCATGCCACTCTGGGATCTGTGAAATGCACAGTAGTACCGTTGTGGTAAATTTTCAGTTGTGCAGGAAACAGCAGCCCATCTTTAATATTGAGTGTTTGAAGGAGTTTTTTAAGGGGGTCAAAAGATTGTCTTGCCCTTTTGTTAGGGAGAATTCTCTCTTTAGGCTGAATTTCCTAACCTAGTGACTCCCCCAGCAGCTTTGCTGGATTTCTGGAGTTTGTTTTTTTCTCCTGCCAAGAGTGAGACTCTTTCTCCTCACACTCTTGGACATGATTTGTGGTATTCCTTTGAATGTTAATGTTTTTTATGGGCTATGGGGTCCTTTACTCCATAGGGTCTCATGCGTTTTACTATGTGTGTTACACAGCACCCTCCGAGCAGTAACACAGGGGTGTCATAGTGACACCCCACCATAGACTCCATACCCTGGGACTGACTTCTGTCTCCCAGGGCATGTAAAGTCACCATTGGCTTTACTAGTCCCAAATTATTAACAGAAACCAGTACAAACCATCATATTGTGGACGTACTGGTCGGGGCAATTCAATTGCCCCGGGGTCTGTTAGTCGAGGGGCCACGTCTCCGTCCCCCCTGATCACGTTTTGGCTGGTGGCAGTGGATACTACTTTTTATATTCGACCGCAAATATATTCCTATGGGATTTTCCCATTGTTCGAGGCTATCAACTTTAATTATTTAATTCTCATAGCCTCGAACATACCGCCGGTTTATTTAATTAATATTAATTCACCGGTTGGTATTTTTTTCCAGGATTCAATTCTAAAATGGCGTTTTGTGTTCTCTTCTGTGACTCCAACCCAAGTCGAGCCCTTTGTTCCACTTTTTGGCGGGCTTCTCCACAGAAGCCTCCAAAAGTGGTGCCACTCTGTCTGGGTACCACAAGGGTTGTGGGAGGGGGTTTAGGCACCCTGGACTGAGTTACCTTGGTAACTCAAGTCGCACTCTTGTGTGATTGGCCCAAGTGGTGAGCCAGCCGGCTCACCACTTAGCATGTTTGATTGACAGCTAGGCTGAGTGAATGGGGGTATGCTGCATAAAAGCAGGGCTTTGGGGACTGGAACTTCAGAAGTCGCACAGGACCTGAGATTCCGACGAGGGAGAAGCTGAGCCGACCTACCATGACGACACCACCGGTGGAGCCCTGCGGAACCGACTCACCACTTCCCGACGACAGAGAAGATCTCCCGGCTGGAGAGGCTTCTTCCCCTGACTGGTGGGCACAACCAGTTTAGCTTCTTCTCTTCGCACCCCAGACTGGCTAGTGGTCGAATTGCCCGTGCCAAGTACCCCGGCAACCGGATAGCCACTTACCACTGGACCGTGAATAAAAGGACCGCTCCTTTTACCGGAGAACTCCGCGGCTGGTTTCTTCCCTGGCAGTGCAACGGACTCCTGTCTTCCTCCCAGACGAGATCCTCTCTTCCCCCGGACGAAGCACCGACTTGCATCCGCTGCCAGGAACAACTGCCCCCGCTGGAGTATTCTCACCACTTTAAGGTATCGTGTCCGCCAGGCCTCCCTTTCTAAAGATTGCTACAAGGTAATAATAACCCCTTAACCTTCTGGACTGGGCTGGCTGCCTTGACCTTCTAACTGGTCCCTTTCTTTGGTCCAACTCTTTTTGAACCTTTTCAAGACTTTTGTGCACTGCAACTGTGTGACCTTGGACACAATTCGTTTGATCCTCTTAAAGTGGATCCGGCCTACTGACTCTAAACTCACGGTGTTACTTTGCCTTCCTCTCTTGTTGTGTTCGTGAAAAAGTGTTGGGATCTGTTCCAATTTATTCTCTGCTTTTCTCTCCCTTTTTTTAAACGAATTATTAGGGTGCCATCTACGTTAAGCGCTCACCGCTGTCTGAAAATAAGTGGGGCTTTACTTAAGACTTGTCCAATATTCTTTTAAGGGAGTGCATATCTTTTAGTGTCCGTGTTTTTGAATTGCTTACTATTAGTGCCTGTGTGTTTTTCTAGATGTGCTTTTTAAATAAATAATTATCTCTCTTTTACACCAAGCTCTGGTCAGTGTTTACTTGTTCTACTATGTTCTTTTGACCTATTGTGAATACTCTGTATACTGCCTAACTCTTCTTGAGGGAAGTCTGACTGCTCACCCACAGCTACCAAGTGAATCTGTGTGGTACAGACTGCTACCAAGTGGGTTTACTGCCAAACACATGTATTCCTAAATCTATTGCAGTGGTCCCAGAGGGAACTGCCCAGGTTTCTGCCTAACACCTTTGAACTTCCCTGGTAAAATCCGGGAAGAACGCGATTCTGGAGCCATTGAACGTTACAGATTCTTTGGACCTGACCATCTGGAGCACGGCGTCTTGATCCCTGTAGTTCAGGAGCTTGGCTATTACTGTCCATGGCGACGCACCAGGAACTGGTCTGCCAGCTGGTACTCTATGGGCTCGTTCAATTGAGAAGAAGTTTCAGAAGGGCTTGGGAGCAAATAGATCCGGTAGCCACTGTTCGAGGAATAGCTCCATGCTCGGGCATTTAGAGTTTTCTGGCAGTCCAAGGATCCGGATATTATTCCGTCTCGTTCTTCCTTCACCTTCTTCCACCCGCTCCTCCAGTGTTTTAAGGCGTTCCATTACACCGGTCATCTGGCGTCCTACAGTTCGTAGACTTTCCTCCGTTTCTGATATACGTGTTTCTGCCTCTCCCGTGCAGGAGGTACGTTTCTGCAAATCATGTCACAGGAGAGACACTTCTGTACTAATGCCATTCATTTTTTTTCTCCATGGATGCTCGTGAGCCGGCTATGGCATTCATCACGTCTTTGAGAGAGATGTTGTCCTCCGTGCCATGTGTTTCATCGAGCTTGTGCTGTTCCAGTGAAGGGGTTGGAGATGGTGTTGTATATTGTTCTATCCTGCTTTGCATGGTAGCCTTCTTGATCTTGTCCTTACCCATACTGGGCGATTCAGTGGTTGTAGCTTGTGTGTCCTGAGTCCAGTCAGAGGCTGATGTTATTTCTCCCAGTCCAGGGACAGGTTTGTTCTCATCAAGTTACTGCAGCACGTTTGGGATATGTGTGGTGTGTTGCTGTGTTTACAGCGGGACCAACTTTACTTTGGTGATCTGCACCCAAGCACTGTACACGTTGATTCCTGCGTGGAGGCTGCCACAATTGGCTCCCATGGACATTCAGACTTGCTGCTGTAAACAGTTCATATCTTCATAATGGGACCTTGGGTTGGTGGGTATAGTTTGAATACCTTCCCGTGGGAGTACTGTACCAGGGTATCAGGCTCAAAGTGTTGTGCCCCGGGGAGTTCGAATTTCAGACCTTTGAGGAGGGACTTACAATGACAGCAATTGTTATCTCGAAGCGTGTCTGATTGGGAGCTTAATATAGGAACGTTTTTCACTACATTAAATGCGTTGAATAAGGGCTTGTTTGCAGCAACTCTGATCCTTGTTCACAGGTGCACATCCGTTCGTATGAGTGTTCCTGGAGGCTTCTACTTTTTCCCCTGATCAGCACGGAGGTGTCACATCCGTGAGTGGTATGCTTCTGTTCTTCCTCAGTATTGCAGCCTGCACATGACGCGGGCCGTTGTGCCGGTCTTAGAGTACGCCCATACAGTGCTAATTGCGCTCAATATCAAGTAATGAGACAGCCCTCCAGGTGTCGCGGAGCCCCCAAGCATTGCAGTGGCAGCTCAGCGCTGGTATTATGCGGTCTGTATCCAGGCTGCTGCCCACGACGCATCTCTGCTTAGTTTATTCATATGTTCTCCCCTTGCTGGCCACACGGGTCACCTCCCAGCACTCGATGGTGCTGCCTCGTCAGGGTACACTGCCGTCATCGCTGGGCACAGCCGAAGTTTTCTCCCCTCCCAAGAATGTTGGGGCACCCACGTCGCCGACGCTGTCACACGTACCTGTGGGTTCAAGGTGCGGGTCGTCCGCCTTGTGAGCACCCGGGTGACTTGCTGGCAGTGGTCGGGTGCACCGTTCACTGCAATCCAGTCCAGTGGTGGAGGTGCTGGGATCAGCCCCAGTTGTCGCCGCAGTTGAGTGCTGCACAGTTCCACCGGATATTGTGGTATATCTGTTCTTCCCGTTCATGTGGGTTTGCGTTTTTTCGTGTTCGCTGCCTCCTCGTCTATACAAGCTCTTTCCAGCTGCGTCAACAGCGCGGTCTTGTTCGCCCGTATTGTAGGGTGTCTGCCGCTGTATGGTCCCAGTCTCACTGCATCGCCACTCACTGCCTTGCAGTCCTGTCGGCCATCTTCCCTCTATCCGGCCGTTGGTTCGCCCTTTCCCCCACAACGGATATCTTTCTTTCCGTGCACCGGTTTGGCTCCACACTTCAGCGATTCATTGCCACCAGGTTCCGCCACCAGTAGTAGTTATTTTCAGTTTCGCAGCTGCATAAATTGCAGGATATTATCAGGATTTAGCTGACGGCCCGAGGAGCACCGAGGATTCACGTCCTCATCGCATGCTCACTGGCCACGCCCCCGCCGAATTTGCTGTTTCAACATCCTCAGTGTCTCAAGTGGCTGCAGGAATGGCGTCAAATCACAGGATAGGGAAAATTGAACTACATAAACATGTACAACAGGAATATTAAGCTGAACATAACAGTTGCCCATCACTGAAAGCATCCACACATTTGTGAGAGAGCAGGACTCCCAACTCCCAAGGCAAGAAGATCTATTGCAAGTCAGCAACCAACTAGACCTACCTCAGCTGACAATGGCTGGCAAGACTCATCATAACCTTGAAAGGTCCACACAGCAAGGGTCTGATGCCCAGGCAACAGAGCTCACACCCGATGGGTGCAAACACCAAGAAGGATATTGCATTTCCCCAAAAGATCATTAATGTAGCAGAACAAAATGGTATACTGCGCCAAAAACACTAAAGTTGCCACTGTTACTCTTTTCAACAATCAACCCACACCAGCCAGGAGAGCCCTCAACAGCAGGGCTTATGACTCAACACAGTCTTGTTAGCACAATCTTTATAGACACTCTCAAACACTAGATCAACGGGCAACATTTGAGATCAGATCACTCACTACACTTCCTGGCCATCAGTAATTCCTTGTGCAACAGATATTTAAATTATATTTACAATTACAATGTTATATTCAACAATCAAGAAAAAATCAGGTATGGCCGTTATAAGCTCTGGCACCATCCTGCAAAATGCTTTACTGGTATTAATTTGACTCCTTTGAATAGCTACTCAAAGGCATCTTAAGGGATACTTCATCGGTCTTCTATGCATCTGTTAATAGCCCCCTAAAGAAAACGTCTTAACCTACCTGTTGACTATCACAACAGATGCTACTTCGCTAGCCAAAAGAATCTGCGTTCTGGGTCACCAAAATGTGTGTAGACACCCTCTGCCCTACCCACGTCTAGGTCCATAATATTGTTGCAGACATTGGCATCTTGGTTAATCATAATTTCTCAGTGAGAACAGGTTATAGTCTGGACCTTCTTTTCTATTAAATCCCAAACCTGCAAATCTCCAACTAAGAACAGTTGGAGTTGCCTGAAGAGGTCTACACACATGAGCCAGTCAGTCACCCTGTGCCAATCTGAGGACTGCACCACTACTGCCCTTGACCAGCTAGCACAACTGAAACCCCACAAGGTAAAGAGGAGTAAAGCAATGGCCAACATATGGTTCTAAAACATGTTGGTAGAACACTGGTAAGATGTTGAGTCAAGTTCAAAATTCAACACAAGTATAAACTAGCATTGTTCAGGGCCAAGCAGTGTCACTACCCTAATGAAATCACTGAAAGATAGCATCAACAAAGCAAAAATTGAAGAAAAGCAAAAGTACTCCACTTCAAGCTAGTCCTTTCTCCATCACATCTAAATATTGGTTTGGAGCATCTTATTCTCGGTCACAGAAACTATGACTACACAGGCTGTGACAAAATCAGGGAATGTATCCCTTCTCCCACTAGGTAGGTGATCCCACTATGCAATATCCTTCCCTACAAGACACGGCAAGAGGAATTCCATTGCCCTCCCCCATACACTGGGGACGAGCAGGGTTCAAAATCGAGGGGAGCGGTTTAGTTCCTGCTTCTAGCATAGTAGAGCCTGGTTGGCTTGAAACCAACCAGGCTCTACTTTCAGATTCTAGGGCCATCTGGTGCCTTCCAAACATATAAATCTTACATTAACTTTGGGTATTTGAGAATGTTAATAAAGAAGAAATAGGAATAGATGAAGGTTTGTGTGGTTATGGTAACCCGAACATCTGGAAGGACCTGCATGGATTCCCACTCTAAATTCTTTATCGTTCAGCTATTCCTACAAGTTGCAAGTAGAGTATCATGTGGCGACAGGACCAAATAACTTATAACACAGTACAAGAGACATTTGATTAATTATTATTTAAACAAGCTGTGCCCGCTCAACCCCACCTGGTAATCCAATAAAGAAGAATTAGAACACATCTAATACACATTAAACACAATAGTTCATACAAAATGGACAAAAGGTTAAAGGAGCATTTCGGGTAGCTCCTGGTTCCCCTGCAGTAGCTCCTGCCTTAGGGTGATGCCCAACATCCAGGAGCTGGTTTTAGCTCCTGCTCATCTAATATCAATTTCGAACCCTGGACAAGGAATGCTGACGTAGGGATTCCCTTTCACCTCCCCTCACTTTAAAGTCCCAAACATGAATTGGTTATATGGGAACGAAGCAGAATAGCCATGTGCAGAGTCTCTTTAAGGTGGATGGCTTTGTATCTGATCTATATCTGTTGCAGGCGCACTGTAAAACCCAGAACAGAAGGGGTTTTTTCATCCACTCCAAGAAAGCTCAAAAGTATGCCAACCCGTTAAAGGAAGAGACCAGCCAAGGTGCGAGATATACAGGCTTGTGCGGTCGCGTAAAGAAGGAAGTCTCAGGAGCCAAAGGGGAAAGCCACACAGCCAGTGTGGTCGTCAGGGGCTGAAGGCAGCCCACACAATGCTGGCTTCTCCACAGACAATGGAGATCCTGCTGAGCCAGAGGGGGAAGTCTCATACCACAACAAAAGACTTACTGGTGTCCTGCACCTCCAGCGCAAGAGAAGAGGACAGAGGTGAAGCAGCAGACCTCAGTCCGAAGCTAGTGCGAGAAAGCTGGTCAGCGCTCACCAAGGAAACCGCCTCCACAACCGAGCACCGCTACTGGAGCAAATGTATTGTGGCATTACTGGGATGGTGGGTGGAGGGTGGTGAAACAATCCCAAAGCCCAAACGGGGTGGATATCCAAGGGATCCCATGCGGGGGAAAGAAAATCCTAAACGATAGCAGGGACATGCAGGCCCATAGCCCACCCAGGGTGGATATCCAGAAGACCAGTAGGGGTAAGAGAAACCACAAGCACAGTGGGCCATCTTAATATATCCCCAGGAGGGGGTCAAATGAACTGTTCAGACTAGCTGTTAAACCTGTAGGTGTGGCAAAAAGAACATTGAGAATTTCTTTGCTGTTTTGTGTCTCTTCCGAGCCGTCAACCTCTCTTAATTCCAATAAACACTTTTTTTGGTTCAATGGAATTATCAAGCCAGCAGCTAGAAGAGATATCTTTTTCTTTTTTAAATAACTCTTTGGTGGGGTTGAGAAAACCAGTCACCACATATTTAACTCAGGGGGAGCATAACCCTTAAGTCAAAACTTAGATTGTCTTCCTTTCGATAGGGAGAGGTTAGGAAAGCTTAGATTTTACAGGCGGCTTAGTTTAATTGTTCTACCTCCTGACAAGCACCAGTTTTGATGTTTTTCATAGTGATTTGGCCTACAGAAGGTTTTCTTTGATTTAAACAAAATGTGTGTTCAAACATGTCCTCTTATACGTCTCCCATTTATGACCTACCACAGCGTCAATAGCTTGAAGAAAGATGCACCTCAGTAGTGCTCTATAGACATCAGATTACTTTTCCCCCCGGAATGATCATAGGCGCTTAAAAAAACACCTCACAGCCAACTGACACATGCAAGCACTTTCTAAGGAAACCCAATGCAGATTAGAAGCCCTGGCCAACTTCCGACCCATATTGAGCATACCATGCAGTAAAAGTCAACTAGATGGGCTGTTAGTAAGCAGCTCTCAGCCCACCTGGAAAAAACCATGTGCACTATGACTTTCAAACACTTGAACATGAACGCAAATCTCATAGTATCCCATTTAGAACCACCATACAACCACTTGGCCTAGGAAACAAACGTTCGTCCATGAAACCCCCTGCTCCATGTTCCCTTCCCTGACAATCAATGCAGTCAAAAGGTGATACAAAGTAACGGTACACTAACATATTTTTATTTTGAGGATTTCTGTAAAGATTTTAAAACAGTTTGAATTGCCTATTAGAACTAAAATAAAATGCTTCCTGCATATAGCTTATTGTAACTGAGAACAACATGCTATGAGCATCAAATAGTAAATAATTCACTTCAGGAGCTTACTATTTTTCCAAAGGTTTGAAGAAAATCTGAACCACACGCTCTTGTGAATGGAAGTGGAGCACATTATGAATCTCCCATTTATCACGCGTCTTGACATTTTTGTAATACTGAAAGGGGAGATCCCTCCAACTGCCTGTTATGTTTTTTAACCAATGGAATGGGCAGATTTGCTTTGCAATTCTTAAGGTTCCAGAGAGAAGCCCTGTGAAAACTCGGGCTGGCCGGCCGTTAAACCCCACATCCAACTCCCAACCGGGGCGTGAAAGTTATAGTGTCTTCAGTTGCAATTTAACTTGCTGAAAGACGGATTTGAGCACTGTGCTGCCATCCTATTCTAGAATATCTGACAAAAGCAGTGAGGCCACGTTGAAGTGACCATCCTAATTCACTACATACTTTTAGATAATCTCTGCCAAAGAGTCTGCAGAATTTGAAAACTATTTCCCAGAGGCTTTGGAGAAGAGGCTGGGTAGGTAGAAGCATGACTAAATGTGCCTCCCTTAACTTGGAATGTAGAGGGGTTTCTCTATTTAGACGGTCCCCAAGTCAGCGGGCTGTAAGGGAAGGGGAAGAGCAAGGACCCGAAGCCCAAGGTAAAGCGATCGAGCAGAGCAAGGTGCTAAAGGGTGTTAGCAACTCGTGCAGCCCAGTGCCATGGGGATTATGGCCATTTGCATAGCAGAATAATGGCGGTTGGGAGGTGCTAAAGGGTGCTTGCTTTGACAGAAATGTGCATTTAGATCACTAGCTAAATCTCCTGGGAAAAAAATGGGCCGCCAGAAAATGACAATGCCAGCTTACATATTTTCCTTTTCAGTGGATGGAAATGGGGATCCAGGGATGGAGCCAGCAAAGAAGAACAAATGACTTGTCTTAGTAACGTTCTGATGGCTTCATCATTCCTTCCACAGATACCTTATCTTAATTGTTAACTCTCCAGAGCCAGCTTACTTGGGAAACTTTCATCCACCATTGGATGCAGTGCAGCTCTGTCTGGTGCATTTGCGTGCCCAGACACCAGACGTGACGCAAGGCCATTATAAATGAAGTCGCGGTGCATCATGACCTCACAGTTCCATTCGTCCTTCCTAGCACGCTGCAGCTCGGGGACTGGAGAACAGATGAGATGTTCGAGCTATCCACCAAGAGGGACAATGAGGAATCTGTGGGATCAAGGAGTAATGTTTCAGAAAGAACAAGAGCAGCAAGTACTTCAGTCTTCAAATGGATTCCTTCCTTCCAGATTCCTCATCTTTGGCTTTCGTTTTTTTAAAATACTGGCGTAATGTGGGAACGCCTGTCAACATTGGACACTATTCTAGCAGCTGCGTTTTGTAACACTTGTAGTCGAGCTGCTCCATATGCAGGGGCCCCCAATAATAGGGCGTTCCCATAGTCTAGTTTGCTTCCCACAGTTGCTCTGGCAACAATGGCGGCATTGGTATCTATATAAATGGTTTTATCAGTCAGAGCAGCCAGCTATAATAATGCAAAGCAGTTAGTGGCCGAAAAATATCAGCATTCATGTTCATATCCGAATTAAGGTAGATACCCAAGGACTTAAACATTTTCATGATGGGGATGGAGTAGGAGGGTTAGTGATTTATAGGCATTTCCCAATTTCCTTGACATGATTGGAATAGCCAACAGCAGAAACTCTGTCTTCGATCATTAAGACAGAGCCAGTTGTCTTTCATCCAACTGCTGACCTCGCTGAATGTGTCATTAATCAGGCAGGTATTATCAGCTTTATTACCAGACAGCGTGAACAGCAGTTGGGTGTCGTCGGTGTAACTCTGAAACATGATCTGATTTTCTAGCAATAGGTCTGTTATGATATGCTGCTTCAACACAGGTAAGCATTTAAGGGTACGTTTATTCATTTAGAAGAAACCCTGCAGCGCAGGCTGTGTCGCATCTTCCTCTGCGCCTTCCAACTGCTCTCCTGTGTCATTCTCAAAACCCTGTGGGGAGCTCCAGAACGACACAGGCGATCAAAACTGAACATCTCCCTTCCATAGCAATAAAACAATATGAAAAACAGAAAAGCAATGACGGGGGTCACGGTGAACGGGTTGAGAAAGAAGAAAAGTTGCATTCAATAATTGGTTTCTGAGAAGGAACAAGGTATATCAATAATAAAGTCACGTTTGAAATTGGGAATTATCCTTCTGCCTCTCAAAGGCATCGTTCTGGTCAAAATGTTGTTACCCATTGGGTGTAGCTCCACTTCCTCTGTTGACTGTCCAGGTTTAGGAATCAGTCTAGCAATTTCAGAGGAATGCACCACATCCTCCATTTTCTCCCATTGTCCAACGTAACACTTCCCTCCTACTTTTCCCACCATTTGTGCCTCTCTGAATTTGGAAAGGCCCTTGAGCACTTTCCTGGGTTCCTTCACACATACCCACTCTCCTACCTCAAATTTGGGATCATGTGTACCCTTGGTGCCATCATAATACTCTTTGTACTTCATCTGCCTTACTCTCATATGTACATCCTCCATATGAACCCTCTAGAAATTCTTCAAAGATAGCCATGATGGTCTCAGTCTGTTGCATGGCAACCTACCAGCCATTATAACAAAAGGCTCCACACAAGTGGTGGAAATGGGGTGTGTGTGGGAGGGGGTTGGAGTTATCCTGTAGGGCATGGAGAGCTTCCTTAAGAGTGTTTTTCCATGTCAATGAATTTGCTTTTACAAAGCCATTCAAGTATACCTGTGCTCAATTCCTCCGTCTGTCAATAAAGACTGCATATTTTCAGAAACAAACAACTCCATTATCAGTCACAACCTCTTGTGGATCCCCTTTTCTGTTGAAAAATTCCTTCCATAAATCTCACAATTTTACTTGTTCACAGTGCCTTCTGTTGCACTCTATTCAACCCATCTGGAGGTATAGTCCATGAACACAACTATGTATATTTTATGTGCTTCCAAGATCTCATACGGTCCAGCAATGTCCATGGCCATTTCTTTCCAAACTGAGTCTGGAACCTCCACTGGTTGCAATGGTATGCTATGATTTGTCTTGCTTTTTACCCCAAAGGTCACATGGCTTGGTTGTTTTTACTAGCTCTTCAGCATCCCCAACCACCAGTATACTTCGGTAAGCCTTCTTTTGGTGAGAATCCTTCCTAGGTGACCTTCATGTGCAAGATTTCAAATCTTTTCTCTCAGGTAACTCCAGGCAACTGCAAGGCCCTTTCCGTCGGTGACAAAGGTTTTGGGGGAAAATAACAGGTACCACCAAAGGCTCGTTGAGGTGGAATTCTGACAGAACCTTCGGCATGAAGGAGGGGTGCATATGCAACAACACCCTCGATTCATGGAAAGTCACGTATGGTTGCTTACAGGATAGGGCCTGGATCTCACCTACCTTCCTGGCAGAGGTGAAGGCCACAAGGAAAGACGTTTTCCACAAGAGGAACTTGAATGAGCCCTATGCATATGCTCCACGGCGAGCTCCTACGAGCTTTGTCAGAACCACATTGAGTTCCCACGCCGTGACAGGAGCCTTCACCGGTGGGAAATATAGAAGAAGTTCTTTGAGAAATTCCTTGACGAGTCTGTAGGAGCAAAACGACAATTTTCAGGGAGACCTGGTGTAGCAGGAAATAGCCGCCAGATGTACAGGCAATGCGTCAGTCCGGCCTTGGCCAAGGATAGCAAGTATGGAAGGATCTGTGGGGCCGTGACCCTGAGAGGGGTGATCTTCTGAGACGAGCACCATGTAGCGAAGCGGTTCCACTTGTGGCCATAGCACTTCAAAGTCGATGACGCCCTGGCCTCTGCGAGGACCTCCCTGCAATCAGCAGGCAACTCATAAACTCCAAACTCTAGTGCTACAGGAGCCAATTCCTCAGGCTCAGCGATCCTGGGTTGTGATGAAGGATTGTGCCCCCATCTCTGGTGAGAAGATCCGGAACCACTGGCAGCTTGACCGGAGGCGAAGCTGACAGGCTGAGAAGGTCTGGATACCAAATCTGCCTCGGCCATCATCTTGCATGGATAGTGTGTTGATGACTCGTAGCAGGAGAGGGAACTGAGGAAACGCGTACAGAAACAGCCCTTGCGAAGGGAAGGAGTACGTGTCCCCCAGGCTCCTCGGTTGGTGGAATCTGCTGGCAAACCTTTGACACTTGGAGTTTGCCTCCGTTGCAAACAGATCTGGGGCCTGCCCCATTTGACAAACAGGCAGTCCATCTGATCCTGCTGAAGCTCCCACTTGTAGCAGGAGCACAGGTTCCCTGCTGAAGGAGTCTGCGATGGTGTTCTTGACTCACGCCAGGTCGAGAGGGAGGAACATCCCCTGTCCGACGGCCCAGCACCACAACGCCTGTGCTTCTTTGGAGAGCGCCGGGCATTGAGTGCCCCTCTGCTTTCCGATGTAGAACATGGTAGTGGCGTTGTCTGTGAAGATCCTCACCACCTTGCCTTGCAGAGACAGTAGGAAGGACTTGAGGGCCCAGAACTGCCCGTAGCTCCAGGATGTTGATATGAAGATCCTTCTACGGCTGCCACAGGCCTCTGGCGTGCACACATCCAGTGTGGGATCCCCATCCTTCCAGGGAGGCATCCGTGGTGATTGTCTCCTGGTATGGGGGTTTCTGAAATCCTGTGCCTTGGGCGATGTTGGAGCCGACACCCCACCATCCTATCGCCGGATGGATCTCATTGTTGAGATCTTGCTCGTGAAGATTCCGGACAGCTGTTTCCAGCAGGCATCCAGGAATTCCAAAAGCGGTGGCATTTGCAACCTGCAGAGCTGGATGAGGTAGATGCAGAACGACATCATGCCCAGCAACAAATTGGTGGACCGCACCGTGGCTGTCTTTGTCGACAACAGTCCTTGCACCTTACCTTGAAAGGCTGCTACCCTCTCCTCCAAGGGAGATGCCAGGCAAGACAGCGTATTGAGTTTAGCGCCTAAGAACAGCGTATTCTGTGATGGCGTTCAGCAGGATTTTGGATAGTTGATGGAGAATCCCTGATCTGTCAGTAGCTGGACGGTAGACTGTGTGTGTGTCGGCCAGCTCCCACGAGCGGGCGCGAATCAGCCAGTCGTCCAGGTACGGGTAAACGTGTATGCCCTGTAGACACAGAAGGGACGCCAGTGTGCCAGGCATTTTTGTGAACACTCTGGGGGTAGACTTCAAGCCGAAAGGTATAGCCTTGAACTGGTAGTGCTGCCCCTGCACTACGAAATGTAGAAACTTCCGATGTCAAGAAGTCTCCTTTTTCAAGTTGGCCGAGCATGTGTTGCAACGTGACCATCCTGAACTTTTGGGACTTTAGGTATTTGTTCTGATGTTGTATGTCTAGGATGGGCCTCCAGCCCCCTGTCTTCTTTCTGACCAGAAATTATCTAGAAAAGGCTCAGATGGCGAACTACCTCTATCGCCCCTTTTCACAGCATGGCCCGTACCTCTTCCAGGAGCTGAGGGATGTGCTGCTCCTGACGGGTAACGGGAGGGATCGGCGGACACCTGCGATGAAACTCCAGGGTGTGTCTTTGGGCGAGAGTGTCCAGCACCCATCTGTCAGTGGTGATCATTTACCACTCGCTGAATGTCAGCCGGCATCCCACCAGGGTGCACACGTGGGGGCCCCAACGTCCCGGTCGGTTCAGGCTTGCTTCAGCGCTGGCATTCTGCCCTGCAGCCGAGTGGGTCCTCGCTACCATAGACCTGGGAACAGCCTCTGTAGGTTGAGTTGTGGATCTGGAAGGCTGATTGTACGATGTGGAGAAGCCCTTTGAAGACCTACTCGACTTTGCCCTGGAGGAGCGAAAAGAAGAGCAGTGCTGCTGGAGAGTGCCCAGGTAACGGGCCGCCTCGGTATCCACTTTCCCAAACAGATTCCCTCAGTCGAAGGGCATGTCCAGCACCTTTGCTTGGGCCTCCTAGCAGAAATTTGTGGCATTCATCCAGCCATGGCGATGAAGGCAGACACTGTTTCCCATCACGCTACCTCCCCTTCCTGGAAGGGAGCGTTTGCCTCCATCCTCTTATCGTCGGGGAGGAACTCCAGAATAGGCCGAAGCTTGTACCACAAATCCCTGTTGTACCTAGCTAGGATCGCCAGTGTGTTGGCCGTCTTGATATTGGATGCCGTGGTGCAAATCACTTTATTTCCCATGGCGTCCATCCTCTTCCCTTTGCTGTCCGGAGGGACCGAAGACGACGAAGGACCAGTTGGCCGAAAGTCTTCATCGTGGCCGCCGGTACCACTGTATCCGGCAATGACTGCGACCTCAAGCACTTAGGTGCAGAGTCTGGCACCCGATATTTCTTCTCAAGCCTATCCAGTTTGGCTGGAGTCGTGCACAGGTTCTTCATGTGGACCAGGCCCTCTTCCCAAACATCGTCCAGAAGGGGCACCGCTATGATCATTTTCCTCTTGGCCTCGTGCCTCTGGTACAAGAAGTCCTCCTTCTTTGTTTCCTCAGGCACTAGCTGGAATAGCTGAGGCTCAGGAGATTATGGAGTGGAACCATCCCACCTCATCCGGTGGGGACACCCTATGTGGAGCATCCAAATGTGGAGATTCGCCATTCGCTGCAGAAATATTGTCATCGTCCTCTGTTGTCGTGGCCGTATCGGTCCCTGTGTCTGGGTCTGCTGGGGGAGAAGGGACCTGATGTGGTGGTGGAGGCTGAAATGGGGACGTCTGATGACACTTCCTCTTCTTCGCCAAAGGCTGATCGGGGACCTGGGGGACCATAGGTGCCGGAGGCATCCTCATCTGGATCTCTGACACCAAGGTGTGCAGGGTCGACAGACTATCAAAGGAAACGTCCCTCCGCTGAGAAGGCAGTACAGGAAAACTAGGCCCAGCGCAGTTGTCGTCGTCCTCCTCTTCAACATCCTGGTGGACCATGTGTAAGGACTCCTGCTCTTTGCTGTCTGTGGACCAGACCTCCATGGCTTGGGCGATGGTGTGGGAGGGCTGCTTTGGGGCCCCCTAGGCTGCTCCCTTCACTCCCCGTATGGGTCTTGAACCGTGGCCCGAGCTGGTTCCCCCCTTCTGGTGTGCCAGCATACTTTCCAGTCACTGCGGCGGTGTCGCGCCTTCGGGGGTAGGGACACCCGAGCTGCAGGGGCTACCTTCGCAGGATCAGTGCCCTTAGCTGTCATGACAGTAGCAGGCGCTGGCGAGGCCCGAGCCGGTTGAGCCTCGTTGGGCTGTTCGGCCTTCTCCTCCATCCGCAGCTTCTTGAATTTGTCACGTAGTGGGGTAGATGACTTCCTCTTCGAAGAGGAGTTAGATGTTCGGCTGGCAATGGAGGCGGAAGGTGATCTCGATCGCACCCCATCCACCTTGGAACCCACTTCAGCGGTGAACCCGGTGGACTCGGGCTTGCGGCTCTTGGCCTTATCTTGGGCCCCCAAGGATGAGGCGCCCTCAAAGAACTTAGAAGACTGCTCCTCGGACCAGTCGTTCCTGGGTAAGCCACACCACCTCTACTGTGCATGTCCTTTGTAGTCTTCTTGGAGAACCTGAGGAATATCTCGTAATCCACCTCCTTGTTGTCCGGGCGCAGCCAGTAGAGGCATTGCAGGTACTTGTCATTCACAAACACATTCTGTAGTCCGCATTTGGTGCAGGGCCTGAAGAGGGACCTTCCCGCCTTCTCCTCCGTCATGGTCGGAGGATGCTAAAATAGGCCCGATGGCCTTCTAGAATCTTCGACGATCTTCACCCTTGAGGGGCGTGGAACTTCACTGACAACGGGTCCCCGCTGTCGGCAGAGAAGCAAAGAGCATGCAGGCTTCTTTGAAACAAAAATAGAACTTCTCCCCACCAAAAACACACCAAAATGTACAAATAGCTTGGAGAGCAAAGTCGAAGACTCCCAACACTGAAGCATGCAGTAAAAATCTGAGGAGGGCTGTCAAAGGAGGGACTTTGGGAGAAGACTGTCATTGGATGGGTGCAGTATGACCCAGAGCACAGTGATTGGTTTAGAGGAGAAATACAGTTTTTAAGTGAAAGTGAAACAGTTTTTTCTTTTACAGATGATTCCCAGCCTGACAACGGGGAATATTCATGAGCATGTGAATCCATGCCAGATCCCATACTGGAGAAATAGTATGGCTACACGTGATTAAGTACAGGCGTTGCATATGCGTGCGACTAAGTAATTTGTAAGAATGTTTCTTCATCGTATTGAAGAGGAGAGCATGGTGGATTGGTTAGGGATTTGTCCTGAAATTGTGGGGCTCAGAAAGTCCCAGAATTTGGCACACGTGGATTAATTTGTACTTATGTCCGAGGTATGGCAGGCCTCAGCATTTTAATTTGGCCTTGAGTTGGCAGTTCAGTGATAACACTGCATTTGGGGGCTGTACTTGGCACTGATCTATGCACATGTTGGCTTGAAAATTATTGTACCTACTCCTTAAGGCATATGCTGTACCCAAGTGAGGTGAGTGGAACAGTGGGCCGTTGCTTGGTCTGGGAACAAGCACAGGGCGGGAGGGGATCATTCTTCATAGTTCTCTGCTAGGAGTGTGAACGTGACTGGGTGGATGACATATCCTTAAGTTGTCCTAGTGTTTGGTGTTGAATGCTAGCTTTGTGTATGTGTCCATCAGTGCATGCTGCTAGTCATAGGCATGGTGTTTTCCCTGCATTTAATCATTGGGTCCTAGGTTTTCACCTCCCTGTTTATTGGCATGGTCTAGTTTTTGTATGGTTGGTTGATAATATTGGAAGGGGAGGTGTGCTTGAGTGTATGTTGAATGCTGTGTCTATGCCAGGAGTGAGGAAGTGTTCTGGTTGGTGATCGAGCAGAATGAAAGTGTGATTTGTGAATCAAGTGTATGTAAGGGAATAGATGTTTTCTTCTGTTTGTCTGCCCTGCTAGGGATCATGAATGAGAGATGCAATCTAAGTGTGTATGAGAGCTCAGAGAATTGAGTGAATTATTTGAAAGAATGTTCAGTGTGCTTGTCAGTTGGGGCCTGAGCAAGTCGGTAGGTTTCTCCATCCTTAATGTAAGAAGTAATTACTAAGCAACTAAATTAAAGACCCAGACATCTTTGTATATCTATGAGAAGTGTAGGTGGTGAAACTTCGAGCAGTGTGCCTATCCACTGACTTAGTAAAACAAATGCTTAATCTGTTGTTGATAACCCTGCTGCTTGTACCAAAGGTATGGCTTCAGTTCGCCCCGCAGCTAAAACTTGAAATTCCAAAAAGACTACTTCAGTTTCCTGCGCTGGGTTATCAGGAAATCGGGGTCCACAACTTAGTACAGTTAAAACTAAAAGGTAATAGTTACCTGAATAGTCCAAATGGTTTTCCAAACAATTTATTATCTGAATTAAATAATAGGAATGGTCCAGATAAACCGTGTTTATGCACAAGCAACATTAGGCTTTTGTCTGCAATATTTTATGTTTGGCATTTTTCTAATGATGGAATTAATAGGATTTTTTGGTTTGCATGTTCCGATGTTAAAAACAAGGGTACCACTGTTTATCTGGACCATTCCTATTATTTAATTCAGTTAATTAATTGTTTCGAAAACCATTTGGTCTATTCAGTGGGTTACTATTACCTTTATGTTTAACTGTACTCATTTGTGTACAACGATTTCCTAATAGCCCAGCGCAGGAAACTGAAGTAGTTATGTTTGTATATCTGGCAACCGTTTTTTTTTTCTTTCTTTCATTTTAATACAATTTTTACCAACCCCTCTCCCCCAACTATGAGGGTTTCCATTTCACTATTTTACTGTATCCAATGTCTTAGAATGTCTAAAACGCCTTGTTGTGCTGCTGTGCTAAGCATCCATAATCATGATCATGGGCCTCTATTGCTCCTTTTAAACTCCTGTACCAGACTGATTTGTTTGAAGAATAATACCACTGCCACTGCCCAGTCTGTTTTCTCCCCACTCATCAGTCGTGTGCACCACTCCTCTTCATCGCCTGTACTTCATTTCCCCAGGAATTTCATTAAGTAGGTTTCCCGGGCTTCTTGAGTTCCCCTGCATGTCAGCAGAAGGTGTATTTGTAATTATTGATTTATAAAGCGCCTTACGCCAAAGCGCTCTACATGGAACAACATAATACATAAAACAAACAATATAACAGTTGAAGCAATTACTCTCGATGCTGAACCAGGACAGTAAGATATTGACCGCTGTCCTGGCAAACAGATTGCGAAGAGTAATTGGCAAGCTAATTCACCCTGATCAGACAGGCTATGTCCCGAATAGGAACATAACTCATAACCATAGGCGACTCCGACGGATGGTTGAATGGGGCAGTGCGACTGGAGGTGAAATGGCGATTGTGTCCTTAGATGTGGTCAAAGCTTTCGATTCGGTCAAGTGGCCATGGCTGCTGGAGGCCTTGGAGAAATACGGGTTGGGACCTGGGTACATGAGATGGACAAGGATGCTATACAGTGAACCACTGGCCAGAGTTAGAACAGGATCAGTAATATCTGAGAGATGGCAACTTGGCAGAGGCACTAGGCAGGGGTGCCCTTGGTCCCCGATGCTTTATGTATTGGCCCTAGAGCCTCTAGCGATATACCTCAGACAACAATATGATACGATAGGTATTGAGGTGGGGGGGAACGACACTTGATCTCCTTGTATGCAGATCTGTTGCGGATCTGGTCACCCTTAAACGCAAGTGAAGGGTGGCAGAGAGGAAATGGCGTGCTTCATGTTCATCCTCTGACAAACTGGCCTGCCACCTGCTCCAAAGGCAATACCGGCTCTCCGTTCTCACCAAGAAGAGAGCCCTTATCCAAGCCCGTATCTCTGCGGCATCTAACAATTTAGCTGAACTCTTTAAAATCTGCAAGGAGCTGGCCAACCCTGCTGCAGTCTCTACCTCTCCTGTCCCCTCCCAGGCCCTCTGCACGGCACTGGCCTCTCACTTCATTTCAAAACTCAGGACATCCTGTCCTCACTCTCCTCCTATCACCTCCCCCCCTCTATTCCCTGCTCTTCCTCTGGCCCTTCTGCAGCCACCCCTCCTCCCTCCTTCTCTGCCTTTCCCCTTTTTTCTGCTGACAAGGTTTCGAGACAAGTCCGATCTATGAAAGTCTCGTCAAAACAGGTCCACCCCTGTTCCTCCAAAACTATCAAGGACCACATCGACTCCTTGGCTCCTGCCCTGGCTGACTTCTGCAATCACTCCTTCGCCTCTGGAGTCTTCCCATCCCCCCCTCAAGCACTCCCTTGTGCACCCCCTTCTTAAGAAACCCTCTTCCGACCCCTGCTGCCCAGCTAACTATCGCCCAATCTCTATCACTCACTTCCTGGGCAAGCTCCTGGAGAAACTGGCCAACTCCCAGCATAATCTCCATGCTGAATCTGTTGGTAGTCTTCATGACCATCAGTCTGGCTTCAGAGCTGCCAGAAGCACGGAAACTGCTCTCCTGAATATCCGTGAGGACCTGCTCTCAAACCTTGACTCTAACACCCCTTGTGTTCTCATTTTGCTCGATCTCTCTTCTGCCTTTGACACTGTCAACCACACCATCCTGCTCAACCGTCTGTGTGATAACCTGGGTATCACTGGTCAGGCTCTGGCGTGGCTGACCTCCTTCCTCTCCAATCGACCCTCCCAGGTCCAACTGGGGTCCTTCCTCTCTGACATCTTTTTCTCTACCTGTGGTGTCCCCCAGGGATCTAACCTCTCCCCCTGGCTGCTCAACCAGTATCTGGCACTTCTTGCTCACCGCATACCTGCTCTCTGTCCCAACTTTCAGTGCTATGCGGATGATACCCAGCTCATTTTTAGGCTACCCTCGGCCTCCTCTTCCCCTTCCCTCATCTCTGACTGTCTTTCTGCTATCCATGAATGGTGTGCCGCCAACGACCTCTGCCTTAATGCCAATAAGACTGAGATTCTACTCATCGGCACACCCACTCCCTCCTTCCCTGCAGCTCTATGGCCGGCCTCCCTTGGCCCTCTCCCTGCTCCTACCTGCAAGGCAAAAAACCCCGGGGTCATCTTCGACTCCACACTCTCTTTCTCTCCTCACATATCTGACATCTCTGAAGTCACACTACCAGCTACACCTCCTCAGAGGTATCCTTCCTTTCCTCTCCTTCACCCAGCAGCTCACTGTCTCTAGAGCCCTGGTTCTCTCGAATCTGGACTACTGTAAGAGCCTCTATCTAAATCTTCCTGCCTCTACTCTCCGCCCTTTGCAACTCATCCAGAACAGGACTGCAAGACTTGTCCTTGGCCTCAAGCCCAAGGACCGTATCTCTCCAGGACTGAAATCACTACACTGGCTCCAGTGGCTGCGAGGATTAAGTTCAAAACCCTCTGCATTGTCCACAAGGCCGTCTGGGGCCTTGGGCCAAAATACCTTCAACTCTCTCTTCCTAAATATCTTCCTTCTCAAGCTCTTCGCTCATCCACCTCCAACTCCCTCAGGGTCAGCCGCTTCTCCAAGCAACGAGTTGGGGGTAGATCTCTCTCTGCAGCAGGGGCCTCCCTCTGGAACAGCCTTCCTGCCTCCCTGAAACATGAGGAGAACCATCTCTGGTTCCGGAAGCACCTCAAAACCTTCCTCTTTGCCTCCGCTTTCTCTCCCTCTCTCCCCTGCTAAAATCAGCAAACCTGCACTGAATCTGCAACTGGGCCACTCACCGATCTCGGTCCTTGGCCCAGCCACTCTTCCCTGCACTGCCTACCTGCACTACGGGACTGTCTCTGTATCCTACAGCCCCTCCTCCCGGCACTTACCTTGCACTTGCCACCAGCTGGCCCTATTATTTATCTTGTATTCTACTAACCATGTACTGCACTTTCCCCTCTCCCCTTCCCCTTGCACTTGCACTTTTCCCTTTCCCCTCTACCCTTGTACTTGCGTGATCTGAATGACACCTGGCCTAGTAGGATCGTTGTCGGTCTCCCCCTGTTCCCCCCCCCGCCTCGTCGCGCCTTGAAACACTGTGTATAGGCGCGTTACAAATGCCATATCATATCATACTTAAGGTATCCAGAGGAAAATCTCCAGTACATACTGGAGGTGATGAAGAGATATGCAGGGCTGTCTGGGATAGCTGTGAACCCTCAGAAATATAGTATGTTCCCGCTAGGCAGTTATAAGGGAACCCCGAGGAATGGCTACCAGTGCTACAAATACCATGGGCGGTAAGTACTTTCCGGTACCTTGGGATAGACGTGTACCACACGGTAGAGGAGGAACATAGGCACAATACTGAGGTGGCAATCGGGAAAATTGAGAAGTGTATGCAATTCTGGGTAAAGTTGCCCCTAGCTATAATGGGACGGGGTGCAATGCTAAAAATGATGGTCCTGCCTAGGCTCCTGCATTATTACAGTAATATTCCATATATGATACCTAAGAAGTTCTTTGCCAAATTGAACAGTATATGTAGGGATTTCTTGTGGCATGGTACCCGAAACAAAGTGGCTCTATGGAAGCTGCAGAACTTCTATGAAAAAGGAGGGATAAAACTGCCTAATTTTGAGGTTTATTATATACCAAGTCAGCTGCAATATGTGGCTAAGTGGCTCTCGGAGGAAGAGACCCCTGAATCTAGACTATTCAGACACGATAGCGCTCCATTTTACTTAAAAGAAATTATCTGGCTTCCTAAGTCTGAAATGAAAGAGCGCCCTAGGATGATGACACTGGGATGGCAGATGTGGCATCGGGCATGCCAGATGATGGAGAACCCATTCCCATGCTCCCCGCAGGTACCGCTAATCGCACTTGCAGGGGAGGATACGCAGTTAAGGGCGATAATCAGGTCTCACTGGGAATCGGTGGGGCTGGTTACGTTGGGTGATGATTGGCAGGAGGGGACCATTTTAGATTTTGCAACTCTTGGGGAGGAAACGGGATTGCATGGGGGCCAGTACATTACATATCACAGGACGGTACAGAAAATTAGGAAAACATGGCCTGAAACAGTATTGAAAGAAGAACCAGACACGATTATAGAGGGAATATATGACATATCGGAGGGGGGGGCATGAGATTTATAGACTGTACGAGATGATGATGTCTAAGGTCGGGAAAGACTTGACACAATTGAGAATAGATTGGGAAGCGGAAGCGGGAACCCTGATAGAAGATGGGATGTGGGAACGAGCCCTGGGATACCACAAAAAAGGCGTCAAGAAATGCAAGACTGAAACAAATACAACTATACATAACTCTGAGAATATATGACACCTATGAGGATATCCAAGTTCGGAAACGCTGGACGACAAGCGTGTCCCAAGTGCACCGAGGAAAATGCTGATATGACACACATGTTTTGGTCATGCCCGATAATTGAATGGTTCTGGGGAGATGTCGCACAAAAGCTAGCGGAAAAGGGGGTCACAAATTACAGATGCAGCATGGGCTTGCTTGTTGGGAGTGTTCCCCAGATCGTCCAAACTTAAACATGTTGGTAAATTGAAAGATGAAACGAAGGATTGCAATGGGATGGAAGACTTGTCACAAGCCACGGGTGGAGGTGTGGTGGAAAGAGTTACAGAAATGGGCAGAGGCAGAAACAATGGTATGGCAAGAGGCAAGCACTGCAGGGGGGGAGGAAGAGACAGGTTCCCTGATGGCATGGAAATCATTAATACCGGAATTATTTGGAGCGACACAAGACCGAACAGAATCTACGGGAAGTGAGACCCCGCTGTGTACCGCAGATAGAGTACGAAGAATAAACAGGCTCATGGAAGGGGGTGCGAGGGGGGGAGCAGTGATCAAGATTGAGTATTGAACAATGGTATTGTTGTAAAATGCATGTTTGGTTGTATTGTTGTTTGGTTTGATTAAATTAATAAAACCTTTAAAAAAAAAAAGAAACTGTTGAAGCAATTATAATATGAATCAATCAAACAGCAAAACAATGAGAAGAGCAATTAACTGAAGGGGATAGGGAGGAAAAGGGGAGATGGGACAGAATAGGGGGGAGTGGAGGAGAAGAGTGGAGGCAGGGGAGAGGAGAAAGTTGGGGAAGAGAGAGGGGGGGGAAGCAGAAGGGGGAAGGGATTTCAAGGAGGAGAATGGAGAAGGAGAGATTTAAGGGAAGTGCAGAATGAAGTGAAGGTGGAGGTAGAACGGATTGCAAGAGGAAGGGAGTTCCAGTGTAGAGGAGCTAGGAGTTGGAAGGAGCGAAAACGGGAGGAGGCACAGGGGGGGTGAGGGTGAAGTGAGAAGGAAATGGTCAGCGGACCGAAGGGAGGGGGAGTAGAAGGAGAGAAGGGAGGAGAGATAAGGGGAGGGTAAGACCATGGAGACATTTGAAGATAAGGCAGAGAAATTTAAATTTAAGTTGATAGTGAAAAGGAAGCCAACCAAGGTAGGAGAGAGAGGTAGAGATGGAGTCACGGGAGGTAAGGAGACAGAGTGCAAACCGCAGAGTGGTAGATGGATTTAAGAGGGGCAAGGCGA
The DNA here is from genome assembly GCF_040938575.1 of Ambystoma mexicanum. Lineage (NCBI taxonomy): Eukaryota > Metazoa > Chordata > Amphibia > Caudata > Ambystomatidae > Ambystoma > Ambystoma mexicanum. The sequence continues at coordinate 956,612,946 of NC_090921.1, read as the reverse complement.
GAAGTAGGAAGTCCAAAGAGTAAGGAAGAGCAGTAAAAGAGGCGGGAGAAGATGAGGGAGGAGATTAAGAGTTTGGTAGCGTGGAAAGTGAGAGAGGGACGGATTATGCAAATGTTGAAGAGGTGGAAGCGACAGGTGCGAGAAGTGAGGGAGATGTGCTGGGAGAAGGAGAGAGAGAGGAGTCAAAGAGAACGCCTAGCTTACGAGCTTGAAGAGAGATAGGAAGGTGTTAAATTGATTCAACGTGTTTGGCTTTGCAGTATCAGCACTCATCTGAGGAGGATTCACCTCTAATAGCCAAGATCGCATTAGTCTTTAGAAGGTTTAGTCTGATTATCAAAAAGGTGCGGCCCAGGTGCTTGTCAGGGAATTTTTTCAAATATCCTCTCACCTCATTGATTCTCTTTCGGCCAGGGGGGACATTGTTGGTTAATTTATAAGATGTTGCTTTATCTTGTGTTCTTATCCAGTCAAGTTCCGCTAGTTTTTCCGCCACCTTCGTTGGGTTTTGTGTGAGCATTTCCTTCGTCAAGACTACTTCGTTGAGGAGGTTTATGCAACTTTCCGCCAAGGTTACTAGAATTTTGTTTTTACCTCTGGACAGTTCATTGTTCAAAATTTCGAAGATAGGTGCTGTGTGTTCCATGATGACTTTTCTAAAGAGCATCGTGGTATTCCTCTTCACGATCCCCTTCAAGGAAAATAGACATAGTTCTTGTCTGATTAAACAAATTGGAACTGATTGTGGAAGCCCCAACACTTTCTTCCAAAAAAGACATTCAAGTCTGTCCCAGAGCTTGCTTGGAATTTGGGGCATAGCTTCTGCTCCGTAAGTAATGCAAGGGACTACCTTAGCCTTGAAGAAGGACAGGACCGGAAACAGGGAGTATCTTCCAAACTTCCGGTCGACCACCTTTGCTTGAGACGCTAGGGTCTTTATTTTGACTAAGAGGGATTCCTGCATTGGTAGTTCAGTGCTGCTGTTACTTAAGCTCTTCACGATTTCAATTTTCTCCTTCTCGACATACCATTTCCCTTTATTCACTGTCCTGGTTATTGTTTCAAACGCCATGATCTTGGTTTTGGACTTGTTTAGTTCAAGGTTGTTCTCCAGGTATTCAAGCAAGCTGTTCAGTTGTCTGTGAAGGCCCACCTCGGTTTCATCAAGCTGGAGGATGTCATCCGCGTACAAGATTCTCTGGATTTTGTCACCCCCAAATGTTGGAGGGAAGCTCCTGATGTTAACGGTCTCTTCTTGCAGATTGGCAATGCACGCGTTATATAGGGCCGGAACAAGAGGACAACCCTGCTTTACTCCCCGGGAAGTGTGAATTTCCTTTGATAGGGCCCCTTCTCCGTTCAATCGGACTCTCATGGTAGTATCCTCGTACAGAGCCCTGATAGGCGCCAGTATTTTGTCTGGGCATTTTTTACGTGTTAGTTTGTCCCACAGCTGATCACGGTTCACTCTATCAAAGGCCTGTACAAGGTCAAAGAAAGCCATACAGATTTTTGGGCCTCCATGTTGCACTTTGGCCTTCAGGGAACATAGTAAAAGGATATTCACTGTCGTGCCGATATTTCTGACGAAGCCTGTCTAGAACTGGTCTATATAATTAACATTATTTTAGCCAGCCCTTCAGTCCGTCCAAAGCACATGAACCTAAAACCTTTCCTATGACGTTAAGGAGCGCTATAGGGTGGTAGTTCCTCGGGTCTTCTTTGGCTCCTTTTTTGAAAATGGGGACTACGTTTGAGGTCTTCCATGGAGGGAGGAACCATGTTGTTTAGGTTGCAGTTCTGAAAGATCTGACTAATGAGAGGGGCCCAGATATCCACGTTAGACTTAAGATCGATATTGTTGATACCATCCAGACCCGGAGCTCTTGAGTTTTTTTAGTTTTATGATTTTCAATTTGAGTGATTCCGTATCACATGGGATTTCCCACGCTGTCACTCTTTGCTGAGGAATGTTGAAAGTCTGGCCTTCCGGTTTTTTGTACAATTTCTTGAAGAAGTCCACCCACTGCTCTTCACTCACATTATTCTGTAGATCGTCATTGGTCTTTAGATATGTCGAGTTAATTAATGACCAAAACACTTTACTACTTTTCGTCGCAATCGTTCGTAACTTTTGTTCCGCATCTTGTTGAAGAAGGTTTGCACGATGATGTCTCAGCCAGTTTTTATACTGACGTTGCGCTTGATGATACCTGTTTTCCAACATAGTTGAGTTTGAATTTTTTTTCATCCATTGCAGTTTCCTCATGGTGGCTCTTTGAACAACCAACTCTCTGTTGTAACTATGTTTATGCAGTTTGCAATTTTGCCCCCCCTTGTCGCTTTGTTACCCGATATACTTCGAGTAGAGGCATATAATCCACTGCCGTGGGATCACTTACTTTGCCTGTGGATTTCTTGTAGTTGTCTGTGTAGACCTTCGTTATTTCACTTATGCTTTGGCCCGTTAGCTTTAAGCGATTTCCTCTGGGGCCGGTTTCTAGTCCTTCTATCATATGTTCTTGCACCGGTCTTTGTGGATACCATGTTGTAACCAAGATATTGTGATGACTGTTTTCAGTTTCTTCCACAGTAAAAGTTTTTTTTATCAGGCACAGGAGGTCTCTAGATACGATTGTATGATCGATGGTCCCTTTTTGATCACATTTTTGCCACGTAAGAATATCCTTGTTCTTCTCCATTGGTTGAGAAGCAAGATTATGTAGATCCCATTTTTGTTACGCTCACCTGGTTCCACGGGGGTGCAACCCAGCAATCGGTGTCCAGGTATCCCTCCCTGCGAGGCCCAGTAGTGACCAGCGGAAGAATCCTGCCTTGTTCTTGATGTTGGCGGCTTCTCCGTCCTGCTGTCTCGGCAGGGGCGCGCGGTGCTTTGCGGGCAATGGCGATCAAGTTACTTCACTGATGCCGGCCCGACTTGAGTCTTTCAGGTAGGTCTTATTGCTATGATGTTTTGCTGTCCTAGCATGCCTTTCTGGATTTAACAATGGCTTTTTTCTCTTCCTTAGGTACGTGGAAGTCTAATTCGCGGCGAAGAATGGATTCGGGGTTCGCTGGTAAGTATTAGCGTTTTTGGAGCGCCTAGACGCGACGAGTTGGCGCTTAACGCAGCGCTAAGGTGCCTTGCCTTTGCTAACCTGTTATCTTTTGTCTTCACAGGTTGCGGTGCTCCGCCGGAGTGTAGTATTCCAGAGATGTTGCGGAATGAAGTGCGAGTGGGAAGGTAAGCCTTTTGGCAGAGTTTGTTAACTGTGTAAAAATGTCTAAAGCCTTGTCTTTCCCTTTCTGCAGGTCCGTCGATCCGAAGGAGTGCTGGTTCCAGTATGCCGGTTGGAAGAGCTGAGAACCGCTAATGATGGAATTCAGGTAAGCTGCAACCTTTTCTAACAATGTCTTCTTTCTTTTTCTGCAGATGCTGTTTATCCGAGGTTCGTGGCTGGAGCTGAACGCGGTGAGCGCCACGTTGCAGTATTGCAAACTAACGCGAAGCGTGTCAGTCCAGTCGGGCGTGGTTTAAATAGCTTCAAGAAAGAAGTCCAGGTTAAAGAGTTCCAAGGTGCCACACCCAAACCATCCTTCTGCAAGCCAGGTTCCAAGAAGCCCGATTCTGTGGATGCTTCCACATTGAATGACAGTAAAAAAAAGTAGTTCCCAAGCATAAATTCATTAAGTATGAGCCTGGCGCCAAAGACGCCAGGACTGGCCCCAAGAAGGCCTCGGTTGGGATTTAGAGGAGACTGGGGTCAAGGCTCCCCCTGGCCCAGGGGTACGCCAGGGGGGCTTCGGGGTAAGGGTTGTGACAATTTCTCCATTAGGTTTTCCCATCTACTCCCCCTCTCCCAGGCACCCACGCTAGTTGGGTTTGTTGGTTTTTCATCGTACGTACCAGTACAGTTTAGATCACCATTTATTATGATGTGATTCGCTTGGTGGTTTTCATGCTCTTCTTCCAGCAGTTTATCGATGCCCTCTATATATTGATCGGTTGCAATCTCCGCTGGGTTCCAATACGTATTGATGATCAAGATGTTCTGCTGGAGTTTCTTTTCCTTCGTTGCTCTATCAATTTGCCATTCTAGTCGTGTGGCATGGAGGAAGGGATTTCTGCTTGGCGTTCTGATCCGCTCCCTGATCTAACCGCTGTCAGAAGGCACGCCCTCGACTGCCCTGCGCTTCCCTTCTGCGCTGGGGTGAAGGTTACAACATAACCGTCAAGATACGGTTTCAATGTCAACCACGTCTCCTGCTGACACAGGATGTTGAATTTTCCCAAGTTCACGTCAGTTTTTGCCATCAGGTGAGTAAACCCTCTCGTATTCCATGAGCCCATAATCAGGTAATTTTGCTCCTGCGGCTGGCTCATCAAGGGTTTTCTGTCCACTAGTTGCTAGAACTTTCTTGGGTTATTTGAAACTTTGGAAACCCAAGTCCACTTTTGCTGAGAGGCCAGACATCCTTCCTCTTTGCCACTCTCCTCTCTAGTTTTTCTCTTAGGGCTTTGATCTATTGTGATCCTTATTTTTTCTCCCAGACCTTTCGGCCATCTTTCCATTTTACTCAGGGATCACACCTCTACGGCTCTCTTTATTATTCCGGTGTATAGCAACGCCCGCCCCGACTCCTTCCAGCGGGCCTTTTATTTACCCTGCTGCAGTTGATCTTGCTGTTCAGTTGATGGTGACTTTTTTATGCTCTGCCTATGATTATCCTCCCCTCCACAATACTTCTTTTGACCGCGCATAGTTGTCACGTGGGGTGAGTGTGAACCCCTCTTGGAGCTTCTTTGGAATGCCCATCCCCTTGACATGCTGCCCTCTTTCGTTTCCTTTAGGTCGTAACCCAAGACACTGAGGTTATGGGACTCCTTCAGAATGTTATGCACTATTGCAGATGCAATGTGTAAATAAGCACAGTCCTTCCGTCCCTTCTCGCAAGGTTCAATTATTTTAAGATCTTGTGAGGTCAACTGCCGTAAATTCGGCACCTGGTCGAAGATGTGCAGCATTCAGTTCCTACTTAGCGTAAATCCGTCTGATTTTTCTTTTATCGTCTCCAGTTTAAAGATGGGACAGTTGCTCTTAATATGTTTGTACTCTGATCTCCCAAACCTTTCCCCACTTGCATCATGCCAGTCACGACTCCTACTCTGTACTCTTACTTTACTTCGCTGGCTATGATTGGGAGGATTCTCGTACTTTCTCTTGTCCTCAGTCTTCTTATGCGAGGACCTAGGGCTCGTGGGGGTTTGCCAGTTTCTACGCTTCACGGAGGTAGGATTGTTCTCGTTTCTCTTCTTTATGGACATTATAGAGGGGGGCACCTGAGCCTTCCGTTTTTCTTCCATGGTTCTGTAAGATACGCTGCTTTTCTCCCGTCCACTTCTGTTCTTAGGATTTGCGACTTTCACTTGGGCGGATCTTTTCGCACCCTCTTTTTGTGTTCTGGCCGTGGATAAGGGTATTTCAGATTCAGAATCTTCAACCGTATATGTACTTAAATTCATTAGAGCCTCAAAGAACTAACTTCTTCCTCCACGTTCTCTTCTTCTGAGAACTTCATCTTTCTCGTCGAACTGTTGTTCAGTGGTAATTCCTTAGCGATATTGCTGTTCCTCACCTTTTGCTTAGCCACTGCAATGCGTCGCGACTGCTCTGGTGGAGTCGATATTTGTAGGACCATTATCTCGGCCTCTCCTTTATCCAGACACTGCCCTACTTTTGGATCCTGCTTGTCCATAACTTTAGATTTCCTAGCGAAAAAGCTTTCAAGCTCTTTCTGCTTTGGGTTTGTGAATTTCCCTTGTGATTTGTTTTCCAGCACACTACTAGATGTGGCCGTAGTTATTTCTAAACAGTCCATATTAACACAGCCATTGTCCTTCACACTTGTGTTCTTTTTGCGGTCTTTTAACATGCAGCTTTTAGTTGCGTGGTTATCATTTGTCTGCTTTTCTCTCATCTTATCCTCCAGGTCCAGTGCACACATTGTTCCTTGCTCCCTTGAGTTCTCTTTTCTTCTCTTTTCTCACTTCTCCAATCATTAGCTGCTTTTCCATTTATGCTAGTTTGGTATGCATTAGAGCCAGGATTGTAGATTGATCTGTCACTGACTCGTTCTGGCCTTCATATAATTTGCTGAAGGGAGCAAGTGCAATCGAAACAGGTGACATTATTGCCATTAAATCTGGCTTCTTTTGTGGCGTTTCCCTTGAGCCCCCTTATAATGGTTCTCTTCCTCTTCTTGACCAGCTGGGGAGAGCGGGGGCACACACCTCAAGTGAGCTTGTTGGTTTTCCGTTGCTTTCTTTTTATTTTAAAACTTATTTTTATTGATTTTGCAAATTAACCAGGTTACATAAACCAACATTTCCCCCAAACAGTCCATCCCGCCTCCCTCGGCCCCCCCCGCCCCCCCTTACGGAAGAGATCTCAGTGTTCAATTGTTCTCGGGATTCACTATGAAGTGAATAAATCCGTAATTCTAATGGTGTGCGGGCACCATTGAGCCATATAGTCTGATTGTAGATACTCCAGTACTCCTCCCCATTCTTTTGTGAAAGTGTCTTGCGTTCCTTGAAGATTATGTGTAATCTTTTCCATGGTCATTTGCGACCAGACCATTTGTAACCAAGTAAATAGCATTGGTGGGTCTTGTTTCTTCCAGCCCTGTGCAATTGTGGCCCAGGCCGCGATGACCAGGCCCATGAGACTTCTACATTGCGCCTTGGTGAATGTTTTGGCTTGCTGCCCTTTCAGACCGCAAAGCCAGACCCTCACTTCGAGTTGATCCACCTCTGGAAATATCTTTTTCATTTTGGTTATCACTTCTGACCAGAAGCCGGTGACCTTTGGGCAGTCCCACCAGATGTGTCTCCATGTGCCGGCATCCGTACAGCCCCTCCAGCACTGATTTGACGTGTGCGGGTACATGCTGTTTAGCCTCTCTGGTGTATAGTGCCATTGTGTGACTATTTTGATCCACATTTCTCTGGTCTGGGCCGCACATGTTAGTTTGGGGATGTCGGTCCATAGTGTCTGCCACTGTTGGATCGTGATATCTTATCCCAGTGTTTTTTCCCATTTTTTCATGTATGCCCATTTCAGGTCCTCTTCCTGTGAATTTATGAAATTATATAGAGTGGGGACCAGCTTTCTCTCTCCTGAGTTGGTGAGAAGAAATTTCTCGAAGGCGGTCAGTTCCCTGGTCACCGCCTGTGTTATCTCGGGCGTTGTCAGCCAATGGCGTTGTCAGCTGTTCATATTTGTATCTGTCCGCGTTCGTGAGGTTCCAAAATGACTTGCAGTCCGCGAAAGATCTCACTTCCTTCTCCACAAACATTTCTGATATATGGCTCCCAATAGACTTGCCGATGTTCAGATTTTGACTCCTTATCTCCGGTCCTGTTTCCAGGGCTGGTGGAGCGGAGAGTAACTTGTCAGCAGGGGGTTTCCCGAAGTGCCATCTCATGTGGTTAGCTATAGGTGTTACTTTTGTTGATGGCTCAAATGCTGGCGCCCCCATCCCCTGGGGGATTTTAATAATTTCCTCTGGGACTAGTGATTCTTCAACCGTCACCCATCCGTCTAGTAACTCAACGTCCAATATTTCTTTAGGGTGCAAGTCCATGCTTCCTCCCTTTTTTTTTGAAGAAATTTACAACGGGGTTATGATTATTTATCTTGATTGCCTTGTTCTTGTTGCCTGTGCCCCGAAAATGAGGTTTTTTTTAGATGTTTATCAGCCTTCATTTTCTTTTGCTTTGTAACAGAGAATGCGCGATCTTTTCTTTTTTGCGATTTTCTCCCCTCAGCGGTTAGATGTGGCCAGCAGGTGTCCGTGTCCTCTCTCACATGTTCGTCCCCTTTGGGCTCTGCCCCTCCCCCTCCCCCTCTGTGGTGAGGCTCTTAGCAGTCACTCTTTCCTCCTCCTGCACTACGTCCCTTTCTTCGGTAAATGTGGCACCAGAGCGCTCCACGTCCTCCTCCCGATCAGCGCCCAAACACTCCCCAGAAGCCCCCCCCCTTCTCCACTCCCTCTGTGGCGCGGTGATCCATGCCTCTTTCAACTGCATGGACCTGAATCGCCACCGTCATGAGCGGTGGCGTAGCAGAGCATGGCAAGCCCTAGAGTTGACTGCCGCCCATCAACAGCTCCTCAGATGGTCCCGAAGCTCCAGCGTCCAGAGATCCCCAGGACAGCGCCACCACTAACCTCCCAACCAGCGGGGGCGCTTCTGAGGTAAGAGGGACCACGCGCTGTGTTTTTGCATTCCGAGTACGCAGTGGCATTAGTTGTTCCGAGCTTTCCAGGTGTCCATTGTCATTTTCACAATGCTCATGTGGTAAAGGCTTCAGCACTGCTACTAGCTCCATGTCCAAGTCATGGTCAGGAGCACAACACTGCCCTCCCCCACCTCCTCCTCCACCACCACCACCACCACCTTCCCCTTCTCCTGCCTCGCCAGGCAACTTGTGCCATCCATATGAATCACCCAGCTAGCACAACATACACCTTAGGAAAACATGTTCCATACCTGCCCTAGACTAGAAATCTTCCATCATCCGGGTATGGACCCTCTGAAGCCTACTTTTGTATCAGAAATCCATAAAGAACGTAATAAATATTAGGGAACATTTTGGTACTCATGCCAAGCTGAAGATTCATTGATATTGCAGACCCCCCGCCCCCTCCCTTCCAAAAGCCACGATTATGACACAGAATGAAAGGGCCAAGGACACAGGGGCACCAGTAGTCTTGTCTTTTCTGGCAGGATGGCCACAGCAAGCAGTTACCCGACTGGATACTCCTACAGGTGCAAGATCTGCTGAAAGGTCTAAGGGCATTCTATTGACAATTGATAGCATGAGAGTAGTAAAGGTGATTCCAGGGGCTTATAACCCTGTAGCATGCCTTTCACTGAAATTAGGAGGGGCAGAAGGGACAGCAAGATTGCACAAATAAGCTGCTCAACGGGGCACTTGTTGGGGTAAAGAAGGATTGGGGGCCAAGAAGAAGGTGAGTGGAAATGTGTGGATGGGTCACAGGGTGGGGCATAGTCTGCAAGGAAGTAAGGAAAAGGAACTCTGGGTAAATATAAAATGCACAGCTGTTGAAAGTGAAACTAAATGTACAGTTACAGAAGGGAGAGTAATTAAACATTAATGAAGATGCCACTGTGTGTGTCGGGGCAAGGGGGGGACATAGGGTTTTAATGTTAGAAAATCTCCATGTTTTTGCATGAAAAAAGATATTTTAGTCCTGCAGGAAACAAGTTTATATTTAAAAGATAGCCAGAACGAAGCTGCTTAAACCACTTGGGTACCTAGTCACATCACAGCCATGTCTTGCTATTTTCGACTTTAAAATGAAAATAATGTTTATCACATTTAATAAGTCTTGTGGAAGGTGGTTGCTGCAAATGTAGGGTTAAAGATGTGAATCTTTAAATCGCACGTTTGGGCGAAGTTCTATCTGGAACCATCACCTCAGATAGATCAAATTATACTCTGAAGAATTAATTTCACCATGGGTCCAAAACTAGATCGAACAATGAGTAACAGGTGCACACCTATGCAAAAGTCCTTTGCAGTATTACTATACTTAATGCATACTATTTATTGAGATTGAGGCACAATGGATGCCAAAACACGCTCTACCACTTTACGGTAACCTGCTATTCATATACCCATAAGCAATTCTCACTATTCATATATTCATGACTACTGCACAGTAACAGGATCATAGTTTCCAATTGTACGTTCAGAACGCCACCCCTGACCCCCACACCCACCCCACCCCCTTTGCAAACCACCCATAACATTTAAAACAGCCCGCAACACAGCAAGACACTGGCTATTGGACACAAAATGCTTAAAGATGTTACCATAAATTGCTGGTCACACAAACTGTTAGTTGACTTTTGATATGTTGGGTCTTTGAATTTCACCATTCACTATGCACACTAACATCCAGAGTTGCATTTATTCTGGTTTAGAATAGCTACAAATGTTAGTGATTCTTTAATGTTCCCATACCATATGATGAAGAGGCCATCAAAATAGCCAATCTAGATACCCACTTTGTCCGGCAGAGTTTGTTTCTCAGCTGATCATGCATGCTTCTTTTCCAAAAATTCCAATGTGAGTTTTGTGGAGGATGGGGAAAACCATGCAGTGCCCCAATTTCTTTGAAATACCAGTGAAGAGCAAGCAGTTTGTGAGACAGAAAGTCATGTTAATGAGCATTCATGAGTGATTAAGCAAGTTTAGGAATTTGCTTTGTAGAAAGATCCTCTTTAGTTCCCCCATGCTCGCGTCCACCTCTGTGCGCTGGAAACCTATCCCTAAAACTAGTACTTTTCTTAACTCGCACAGCAGTACTCCAATTTTAATTTCAGGAATGAAAGGACCACTCAGCACTGAGTTAAGGCCATTCCACCCTCAGCCCTAGAGTACCAGCAGCAGTCTTACAGCATTTCTTTCATGGCCGTTCGGCTGAATTTGTTCACACTATTTTTATGGTGTACATGGTTAGGGAATGTTTTGTAATATTTAAGGGTAGAGGAAGGGGTAAGGCAAACAAGGGTGGTAAGCGGATGCTGCACCCCATAAAAAATGCCCAAATCCTTGCAGGGAAATGGCAACAGTGAGTTGGCCCCACCATGAACTGTACCAGAGCCCAGCCCTACAGACTCCTTCAATGTAGCCTCATTTGACAGCATATCTTCCGCTGGGCCAGTCTGAGTGCTGTGCATTTTGAGAAATTGGGAAAGTGGGAAGTAATTTGGAAGCGCAATTTTGGCAAAACGAAATGTGTGGTCTCGAACATAGCATTTAAAATTGTCAATTGTTCCAGAATCGTTCCATTGTGCACATTTAGAGAACGTGGCATTATGTGGGTGCACTCCAGTTGCAGACATTGTCTGCTGGTTTGGAAACGAACAGTACTTCCTGTACAACCGTGCAAATGGGGGTATTCTTAAAGGGCATTGTGTGCCGACAGTCTTTTAGTCGTTCTTTCAAGCAATGTCCGATGGTGTAACTACGTGTTATTCTATAATAAAATTATAACACAGGCTTTCAGTTTGATCTTCTAGGGCAGGTAAATCAATCTCAAGCACAACTGCTGTGTGTATCAGTTCAAGTCTAATTATAATTAAGCTCACCTATGACTTGCTTGTTAAACCATTCTGGTTCTCTACTGGTTGCCTTAGTTTCATTGGCCATTCAATGGATGATTCCATTATGCACTTGAGTGTATAGCCTGAAAATACACATTTAGCACAACCCACTGTTAGATTAGCTTTCTAGTTTGTTTTTGGCAATTCTACTTATTCTACTTTAATCACTGACTATACAGGTTTAGTCTTGGGTTTTTGATCTGTTTGGGGTGGGCTCGAATTTGGCGGATACTGATTTTGGTGCCGTCTTAACATCAATCTACCTCTCCCTGTCCTCAGCGACCCAGTTTAGCAAGTCGGTAGAGACACAGGGCAATTGCCCAAATGCAGACTCTTTTGGATGTGGGAATAACCCAATATAATTAGGGTTCCCTGTTTTCAGTGTTTGTTTTTCTGATTTTTTGGGTTTTTTTCCAGGGTTTTCAAAAATGCTCTGCATCTCTGTTTATGAGTGTTCACCCACCCATTGTGTCCCTCAAACAAAGCACGGGCAGCTGTGTTTTTCCAGTGTAGATGAAAATTGCATCTTATTTCTCTGCATATATTATGAATAATTCTTTTGTAGCAAAAAAACCCGAACAGATTATGTTGATGCAGTCCTACATATACAAAAATGCAAATAATCAAATAAGGACTTGACAGGCTCCAGTTACCTGATATAGGGCAAGATAAGAGCCTGAATAAATGTTCAAGTTAACCCTAAGACATGCACTACCCAAAGGGAATGTAAATCATGGTGTTTGAGAGAGAAAGGGGAAGGTGCATAAGGGACAGAGGTGGTTTTCTCTGTATATTCATGGTCATCCAGGACAAAGACTTGCACAATCTTTTTCATTAAAAAAAAACTTGTTGGGAAATAATCTTCTGCTCACACAGATTACAATTACTCTGTGAATGGTTAAAACGATTCTGAAACTATAAAAAGCTAGCTGCATATTTAATTTGATGGGAATTATGGATTCCAAATCATGAGCATTACAGGTTATTCTTTAACTGAACTGCACAATTACAAGTTGCGGAACACTTTGCAATATTGGAGTTGAAGTGACCTTTCTTTGAGCCAATGTCCCCAAAAGAACTTGAATGGGCTAATGTTTGATGGAGGATCTTTTGAACACAAAGCATCAGGTAGTCCATTTCGATCTTCTCTGACGAGCAGCAAGCAGTCCTGTAGCTTCGTGAATCCAATAAATTAACTCCGAATGGCTACTTTTTAAAAAACTTTTATTTATCTAGCTTGGCAGCACAGGAACAGGTGAGCAACATACTAAGCAGGTACAATACAGAAACAGTAAGTAATACAGGTACACAGAGTCAGTTTACAACTTGATTATGCACATGGGGGTATATACAGAGTGGGTGCGGGGCTGGAGAGACAGCAGTTCAGGAGGGGGAATGGGGAGGATGGGGGGAGGGAGCTGGAGGTGTAGTGTCTGACGCAGAATCCATAGAGGACATATAGGATCGAAACTTGAGCCAAATATCTCTGGGTCTTGAGTGAGTTGGCTGTAGCAGAGTCCAGGATTCTTCAGTGTCTGAGGCTCAAGTGACCGCCCTGAGCCACTGCAAATGAGTAGGTGGTGTAGGCAGAAGCCAGCAAAGTAAAATGGACCGTACTGCGAGTAGCATGCAGTGGCCGGCCAGTTTTTTGGGGTCTCGGCGGAGTTCGGGGAAATCGTGGAAGAGACATCTCATTGGGGATGGAGTGATAGGATGTACAAGAATAGTTGACATGGTAGAGTATAACAAATTCCAGAACTGGGCGAGGCGGGGGCAGGACCAGATCATGTGAATCTAGTCAGCATTATCATAGCCACACCTGGGACATCTTGGGGAGTGGTCATTAAACATGTGATGAAGTCTGTTCAGGGTATAGTGATATCTATGGAGTACCTTAAACTGAATTAGCTTGAAGCGGGAGTTGAAAGATACCCTGTGTATGCGTGCACACATATGGGCCCAACGTTCGTCGGTCATCTCCATCCCAAGATCATCTTCCCACGCGCGTTTCAGTTTGGTGAATAGGGGGGTAGATCTGGTTTGAACCATGCTATAGAGTCTAGTTACTTCACCCCTCGTGGGCGTGGAGGAGGTTAGCTCCGCAATTGCAGGATCATCTGGTGGAATCACTGGAAAGTGGGGCATTTACGTTTAAGGGTTTTCCGGAGGGATGAGTACTGGAGCCATATGGACTGTTTCCATCTCAGGGACAATGGGAGGTCTGGCCATTCAATGAAGTTGCCCTGTTCAAAGATGTCTCGGATCAGCTCATATCCTGCCTTGGCCCATCAGCGCACTATGAGCGGTGGTACATGTGGGACCTCCGGGAGGAAGTTCCAAAGTGGGAGGTTACCGTGGAAGGGGTGGGAGGTACCTAGTAGTTTCCATGTCTTAGTTAGGGCCAGGGACATGCAAGCCACCGGGTCAAGCGAATCCAGGATTGTCGGCAGGGGTTTAATTACTAGGGAGCGAATGTCCCGGTCGCTAACCGTCAATTTTTCGAGCCTGACATGTGGGGGGGGGGGGGCGAGGGGGTCCAACGTCTAGAACCAATATGAAGTGAATTGGACTTGTGCTACCAGCCAGTATCTGAAGAAGTCAGGATCCTCCATTGGGGTGGCCAAGGTCCTAAGTTTAAGACGAACCGCCCCTGAGTGCCACAAAAAGGTATTAATCGTGTGAGTTAATGTTCGGAAGAAGCCTTCACCTGGCCACTGGAGGATGTTGGTGAACCTGTACAGAAGTTGGGGCAGTACTACCATCTTTAGTATCTCTATTCTGCCTGCAAGGGAAATCATTAATCTACTCCAGCCTAGTGCCTTTGTTGCAAGGCTCGTAAAGGTATTTTTGATAGTTCTCTTCAAAGACCAATTCTAAGTGGCGAGCTACTTCTATGCTGAGGTAGGTAAATTTTGACTGAGCCCATGCAAATCCCAGGGTGTCAGGGGGGGACGTGTGCAGTCAGTGAGCGGGAAGAGGGTGGATTTAGAGCAATTCACTTTGAGAACAGATATGTGTCCAAAATGGATGACGTCTTCCAGTATCGGAGCTAAATTGGTGGTAGGAGAGCAAATTAAGAGAAGTGCATCATCGGCATACAGGGATACTATATCCGACTGGCCTGCACTTCACAAGCCTCTGTGTGCATGGGATTGGCGTAACATGTCCGCAAATGGTTCTATCGCTATGGCAAAGATCAGGGGAGAGAATGGGCAGCCCTGCCTCGTCCCTCTAGCAATCCGGAAAAGGGGAAGAGCATTGGTCCTCAGTGCGGACCCTGGTAACTGGGTCGGAGTATAGCAGTCTAACCCAGGAGAGAAAACAGGGGCCGAATTTGCACTTCTCTAGAACCCGGCAGAGGTACCTCCACGGCACAGAGTCGAACGCTTTTTGCATATCGAGTGTGGCAGCTACTGCAAAACATTCGGGTTTATCCTACTCATTATGTTTAAGAGGCGTCTCAGGTTCAAGGAGGTGGAGCGTCCCGGAATAAAGCCTGCTTGGTCAGGATGAATAATGTGCAGCATATAGGGGGCCAGGCATAGAGCTAATAGTTTGGTGTAGATTTAACATCGCAGTTGATGAGCGAAAGTGGACGGCATGAGCCTTACTGTGTGGGGGGTTTGCCAGGTTTAAGTAAGACGGTTATTGTGGCTTCACGGAGAGAAGGGGGCAATTTGCCTGTCTCAACTGATTCCTCCCACAGGGCTATTAGGCGGGGAAGTAGGAGCGGTTTGTAGCATTTGTAAAATTCAATTGGGATGCCATCTGAGCCTGGGGATTTCCCTGAACAGAGCGAGTCTATGGCATCTGAGAATTCCTCTGGAGTAAATGGGGACTCGAGAGAGCCGATGGTTTCGGGGGAGAGAATCGAGAGGGGGAGGTTATCTAGGTAGGAGTCAATCTCCAGTGTCGGGGCACTGTCTGCGTTGTTATATAGGGATTCATAGAAGGAAAGGAATTCGGAGTTGATGTCCTGCGGTGAGGTGGCTAGGGAGCCATCGGGTCTTTCCACCCCAGGGATGTGTGGGGCGCCAAGCTCGCGACGGAGAAGCCTGGCTAGGAAGTGGCCTGGACCTTCACCCTCCCCATATTTCCTAGCGAGGCCAGGCCTGTCCAAGTGTTTCAGCTCGCGGTCCGCCAGAGAGCGAAACGTGTAGAGTCCCATGCCTATAGATTCTAGGGTTTCAGGGGTTTGGTGTAGCGAGCATTGGGCTTCCAGGGTCGACAGTGTGGCCTCACTCTCTGTGATATCCCTTCGAATTGCTCCGAGGATGCCATTTTCCTTGGAGAGTGCTATGCCCCTAATGTAGGCTTTAAAAGATTCCTAGAGGGTGGCCTGCGAAGATACAGAGTTGGTGTTTATTTCAAAGAACTCTTCAATGGCCGTCTCCAATTCGGAGCTAAAGACAGGGTCAAGGAGAGAGTGAGGTTTCATTCTCCAGTGTCTAATCCAATCGCGGTCTGGGCACCAGCAAAGGGTAATAGTCACCGGTGAATGGTCAGAGAGGGTTCTGGGAAGGGTCATTAGACAAGTCACGTTCCTTATCGGTATGTCAGACACTAGCCATCTGTCGATTTGGGAATAGGAATCATGTACCGATGAATAGGAGTAGTAGGAGCGGGAGTCGGGATAGAGAAGCCTCCATGCGTCTACAAGTGTAAGTCGGGGAAGGGATGACAGTGTAGAATAGGCTGCTTTGGAGAGTTGGCGGGGTCTGGAGCAGGATCTATCTAGGTCTACATCTAATATTGTATTAAAGTCACCTCCCCAGAGGATTGGTATTAAAAGGAAGCTGTCAAGGAGGGACGTGAGATGTAAATAAAATTCTGGATGATCAATGTTGGGGCCGTAGACATTTAGTAGAACCACCTCCTTGTTCTGCAGGGTACCATGGAGTAACACATCTGCCCTGGGGGTCAATCTGTGAGGATATGGAAACAAACTTAAGGCTCTTGTGAATTAGGGTCATAACCCCACGGCTTTGGGTAGAGTAATTAGTGAAGTATCTTTGGGGGCCCCACATTTTGGCAAACATTTCACAGTGTGTACAGTGTGTACAGCACGTGTCTCTTGCAGAAAAAGGATTTTGAACCTGTGACGTTCAGACTGAAGCTGCAGTGGTCTCATTTTCTTGGAGTTGCCCAGTCCCCGCACATTCCAACTCATAAAAGTTAAGTTCTCCTCATTAACAGTGTAGAGGTATTTGTTGAGGATCAGTGTTTGTTGGAGTGGTGACCCCGGTGGCCGATGGATCGGCCGAGCAGCACTGTAATACCATCGGTTCAATACTGCCTCGCACTCAACCTCCTCTGTGAACGCCAAGCCTTTTTTAACATAACCCCCAACATAATCCCCCACCCCCACCCACATCCCTGCCCCAAACAGAGGAATGAAAACCCTGTACCCTCTAACCAAATCCAAACCAATGGCATCAACGCCAGGAGGCCTGCAAACTGGCCTGGCGGTGATGATCCGAGCTTGGGGCAATTTAAGGATAGACGTGGTGTCTGACAATAAGATTGTGCGTAACTTAGGTAGGATCTTATGTAGTTGGGCCCAATGTGAGCACGTGATAGTTAAACAATTCACTGAAGGTTGGGAGGATCAACCTCCCAGACTACTAGAACATGAGGGTGTCTTGAACTGGCAACACCCAGCAAAGCAGCGGAACAGTAGTGAATAGGTGCGCAGGAGGGGGTCAGCCGGTGAAATGTTCATCAATGAACCTGGAGGCCTCCTCTGGGATCGTGATAAAATACACCTTCAATCCTTAGCTTGCCGGGGTATAGCATGGAGTATTTGGCTCCCAGGTCTCTCAGTCTCCTTTTCACCGCCAGAAGGGTCTTACGCTGCTGTTGAACAGCCACCGAAAAATCGGGGTATAGATGAATTCTGGCGTTTCCCAGTAGCAGTTCGCCTTTGGCTCTTGCTGCCCTGAGGAGGGCATCTCGATAGCGGAAATTCAGAACCCTGGCTATGATAAGGCGTGGAGGTGCGCCAGGCTTGTGTTTGGCCGTTAGGGCATGATGAGCTCTCTCTACCGAAAATTGGGGAGAGAGCTTTGGAGAGTCCAGGAGCGCCAGTAGTATACGTTCAACATAGTCCTGCATAGGTTACTCGACGCCGTCCTCGGGAACTCCGATAATGCGAAGGTTATTTCGCCTCGAGCGGGATTCAAGGTCCTCATTCTTTTTCTCGACCTCGAGGACCCGTTGGAGAGTGAGGAGACCTCCGCGCGAAGGGATCCAAGGTCATTCTCGTTGGCGCCCACCCTCATCTCGATCTCCTCCACCCGGCCGTCGGTCTTCTCATTGTGGGCTTTAATAGTGGATATAGCGCCATTCATATCATCGAGTTGCGAGTGAAGTGGGGTGAAGCCCTCGCGGATACATTCCATCATTCTATGGGAATCCGTAGGATCAGAGGATGTTGAGTTTGTCGGCACCTGTTCCGTAGTCTCCTCGGCTGATCTCAACGGTGTTTTCGCAAACATGTTGATGGAGCACTGTTTTTTCCCTGCTCCTTCGGTCATGGTACCGACAGGTGGCGAACCCACAGATCTGGGCTCACAGGAGGGGGGCCTAGAAGGGCCGAGAGAAAGGAGCAACACTGGCGAGGAGTCCAAGGTGTCCTGCAGCACCTAACTGTGTTACAGAAGTTCAGTACACCGGAGGTTGAGGGAGCGAGGAATTTCCAGTGAGCAGTCTCCAACCCGTGCTGGGTAGGCGAACCAAGCCGGTGGTTAAATGAATGTATTAGGTGCTCATCAAGCGAGCGCTCCAGAAGGAGCCGTCTTCAATGTTTCTGCTCGGTGGGTGAGAGAGGCGGGCAATGAATGGTCAGAGAAGCGTGTGATTCGCTGTGATATTAGTACAGGGGTGGCTGAGCGAGACCAGAGGAAGGCTTATGATGCCCCAGCGCAGGGCGCAAAGTGGAACAGTGGAATAGAGAGGGTGTGTAACAGGTGCCCTGTGCAGGGGTGGAGAGGTGACCACCAAGGATGGCGCTGTGCCACGGCAGGCGTGGTGATGGGCGATGTTGGTCACCCCCTGCCTCACAAGGACTTAAAGGCTGTGGTGCATGAGGTGTATCAGGGACGTGAGGGTCCTGAAAGTCCAGTCACAGGGCGCCGGCCCCCGCGCATCTACCTCAGCGCGGGCCCATGTGGCAAGTTGTCCTGAAGTAGCCAGTCGAGATGTTTGTCTTAAGGCCACAACGTTGTTGTGGGCAGGCAATCGAGGTCTCCTGTGCCCCCCGCGGCGCGCTCAGAAGATTGCGCACAAAGGTCAGACCCCCACCGGTCTCGGTACCCGGGGGTCCGGAAGGAGGTGGTAGTGGTGGCTGTGTCCCCGGATAAGGGGGGGCGGACCAGCCCACAGGGGGAGAGCCCAGGGACCTACCGCAGTTG
The DNA here is from genome assembly GCF_040938575.1 of Ambystoma mexicanum. NCBI lineage: Eukaryota > Metazoa > Chordata > Amphibia > Caudata > Ambystomatidae > Ambystoma > Ambystoma mexicanum. The sequence continues at coordinate 956,594,334 of NC_090921.1, read as the reverse complement.
TTGGAGGAGTTGTATGGTGCCTGAAGGCGAATGTCAACGCGGGTCAGCTGGGGGTCCAAGTGTAGACGAGGTCCCCTCTCTCAGCACGCCTCCCCGGAGGGGCGGTAGAACAGAAGCTCTATGTCCAGGCTTCGCTTCAATATTCAGGAGTGGGGGCCGGTGGAGACGCAGGCGCGGTGAGCGGCGCCTCTCCCCAGGTTTCACTGGATGCCGGTGGGAAGAGAGAGGAGCTCGAGTGGAGCAGGCGCGGCGCCCCCTCACCCACGCCAGGCCTCGGATCCCTGGGCTCTCCAGACGGCGCGGCCGGAGAGGAGCGGATCGAGGCCGTGAGGTCCCTCGGTCAGAGCTTCGGCGGGCCGTATCTCAGCCCGGGGGCTAATTTCGGCCCCCGCACTCAGCCAGCATCTGGTGTGGTGCCCCACCAGCAGGTACTGACAGGTGGAACCAGATGTCACACCCCCGTTAGTGGCCCCGTTAGTGAAACCACCAACACTTCAGGTTCCCAGACAGACTAGGTCCCACTTACCTATGCAGGTCTACCGACGGCGAGTGGGCAACGGCACTTGGCACTCAAGGACATGCATTCAGTGCGCCCGGTGCGGTCCCCTTTTCTACATTGGCGACTGCCGTGGCGGCTTGCCACCGGGCACCCGAGGCACTGGCACCACTGAGCTCGTCACGCGATTCACCACGTGAGACGCGGAGCAAGCATCACGTGTCAAGGAGCTGCACGTAAAGAAACAATCAACGGTGCATGATCACATGACTGAATCATGTGATCACCTTCGTATTCAAAAGGAACGTACTAACTCACATTCAGCGCTTCACAGCTGACTTCGTTAGTACTGTTTGGCGTTCTCAAGGATTTTGTTGCTCTTGATTTTCTTGACCACGGACTGCTTCCCGGATTCCTCTTCGCCTTTCTTTGGTACTTCTGCATTTGTTCTGGCGACTTACTCGGATTTTTTACCTCTGCCTTCCATTGGAATTGTTATTGGATTTTCCTCTGCATTTGACATCATCTCTTGGTGCTTTGACCTCGGATTGTTTACCGGACTGATTTTCGACTCTCATGGCTCCGCCTTTGGCTCATGTTTTTTCTCCTGCATCAGGTGTTATTACCACCCAACTAGAGTGCCATCCTGTGTAACAACTGTCGCCTACCGCCGTCGACTACTTCAGACCCCTGTCCATTCACCTTATCCTGGGTACCCTGTCACCTGCATTGGGTAAGCCTTCTGTAGTGATATTGTATTGCTCTAATTGGGATTGCTTCCATTGTCTAACCTGGTTGCTTGCCTTACAGTGGTCCGTCCGGCATTCCTGGTTCCAGGCTAACGGTACTCTAGACCTGTGGCATCAAAGATTGCACGAGCAGTAATATTGCTATTTTGCTTGTGTGGTACTTGGGGATGGAGGTTTCATCATCTACACGACCATCAAGTCCTAACAGACTGTGAAGCCTTCTTTGGTCGTCCAGGTGATGGAACCCCCTGGCAGCTCTGATGCAAGCCATTACAGCCCTTAGAAGAGACATGGCTGCTGCCACAACTGCCATTCACCATCGCCTGGATACCTTACAAAGTGCCCGCCATTCACTACTGGCGGACCTACACCCCCAAACCAGGGCCCTTCCACCGGGTCCCATGTTGCTACCTACCCCATTCCCTTTAGCAGCCCCTGAGCAATATCAGGGCGATCCCAGGAAGTATCGTACATTTATCAACCAATGCAAGCTCCACTTTCTCTGTCGACCCCAGGTATTCCACGACTCAACCACCAAAGCAGCTTTTCTGCTTTCCCACCCGTCAGGCATAGCAGCTACCTGGGCAAATCCATTCCTGGAAAATGATCATCCGGTTCTCTATGATTTTGACCTCCTGTTGAGCGAGATGATCAAAGTATTCGATACCAAGTATAAAGCCCAGTCCCGGGATCTGGAATTACTGGTTCTGGCTCAAGGTAGGCAAACCCTGATAGAATACATCACGCGGTTTAACCAGTTATCTGCAGAAACATCTTGGCCCGAGAATAAAAAAGCAGTAGTATTTTATCGGGGTTTGTGCAGTGTTATGAAGGATGCCCTTTCGGTTGTCCCATCTCTCCCGGCCTCTTATACCGACCTGGTAGATTTAGCACTTCAGGTAGACGCCCGGCGAACCGAGCGTTGGGCAGAAGCCGGCCTTTCTGTCAGTCAATCTCTTTCTTCCTCAGAAAACACCAGTGAACCCATGCAAATAGGAGGGATACGAAGCCCTATCACCCCAACCGAGCGAGAACACAGAACAACAGACAATGCCTGCTTCTATTGCGGTCTCAATCGGCATTATGTCAAAGAGTGTCCTCGTCGCCCAAAGAACAGGAACTCGGATTTTCAGAAAGCTCGCCCTTGAGAATGGGGGACAAGGCGAGCTTGTTACAGAACTCCTCCGAGAACATTCCGACCTTTGGTCCTGTAAAACCTGTCATAGTCCAGGCAATATTACATCCTACCAGAGATTGTTCACATTCAGTACACATCGTCATAGATTCAGAGGCTACCGGTTGTTTCATAGACATTACGATGGCCAAGATAATGAATCTTCCATTGATAACCAAACTACACCCTGAACCAGTACAGGCCGTCGATGGCTCCTCCCTCGTTTCCGGTCCGATCAAACAACATAACGCTCCTATGGAGGTGATCATCCAGGGTACCCACAAGGAAACAATGTCCTTCGACCTTATATCAACCCCACAATTTGGAATTATATTGGGCATTACATGGTTGAGGAAACATAACCCACTTATAAACTGGGGTACAGGACAGGTTTTCTTTGAATCAGAGGTATGTCAGCACTATTGTTTGGTGGATGAGGAGGGCATTACCAACCCTGCGAGAGCTCTTGGGGCATTGGATTCTTTATCGTTAGGGGAGGACAGGTCCCCTGAGCTGACACATACGGTGGGAGCCGCTTTATCTGGTATACCCTCGGTTTACCATGATTTCCACGTTGTCTTCGATAAAGCATCAGCTGATGGTTTGCCACCCCATAGGCCGTACGACTGCCCCATTGATCTGGTTCCTGAGGCATCGATCCCCAAAGGCTGTATCTATTCCCTGTCACCATCAGAAGAAGTAGCTCTGAGGGAGTACATCCAAAACGCCCTACACCTGGGCCATATCAGACCTTCCTCCTCACCTTGATCCAGCCCGTCCCTAAGGAGGAGGGAGATCTTCGTCCCTGTGTGGACTACAGGCGGTTAAACTCAGTCACCATAAAAAACCGCTATCCCATCTCGCTCATCTCGACCCTCTTGGATAAACTAACCCATGCTTCCACCTACACCAAGCTAGATCTCCGGGGGGCATACAACCTGATTCGCATGCGCCGTGGGGACGAGTGGAAAACAGCATTCTGCACAGCACAGATTGTTTGAATATACCGTGATGCCCTTCGGCTTATGTAACGCCCCTGCTACCTTCCAGCGTTTTATAAACAATGTGTTTAGTGACATCTTGGACATTTATGTTGTGGTATATTTAGATGATATACTAGTGTTCTCCCTTACACTTGAGGAACACATTGTTCACGTCAGGGAAGTGTTATCACGACTCAGAAAGCACGCTCTATTTGCAAAAACCGAGAAGTGTACGTTTCACACAAAAGAGGTCGAATTCCTGGGGTTTTACATCTCACCCTGGGGGTTGGCAATGAACCAGTTGAAAATCTGTGCTCTCATGGACTGCCGGTCCCTGTTACGCTCAAGCAACTGCAGTCCTTTTTAGGATTTGCGAAGTGTTACCAGCGTTTCATTTCCAACTTTTCCTCCATTGTTGCCCCACTAACAGCCTTGACAAGTCCTCTTGTACCCTTCGAATGGTCTACTGACCATCAGGTGGCATTCGATACCCTAAAAATCTCTTTTACCACAGCCCCGGTCCTACAACATCCGGATCCGCAGCTCCCTTTCATCGTGGAGGCGGACGTATCCTCGTTTGCATTAGGCGCAGTTTTGTCCCAGCCTTGCCCGACCACCGGTCAGCTACATCTGGTGGCTTACTTTTTGAGGAAGTTCACGCCGACCGAAACACACTACACGGTAACTGAAAAAGAGCTCCTTGCCATAAAAGATGCTTTTCAAGTTTGGAGACACCATCTCCTGGGGGCCAAGCACCAGACAGTCGTTTACACCGATCACAAGAACCTGCAGGATCTGGCGTCACTAAAATGTGATAACAGCAGACGGGTCCGTTGGCATCTGTTCTTTGCAGCTTATGATTTTCTGGTTAAACACAGGCCAGGGGTGGTTCATGGTAAGGCAGGCGCCTTGTCCCGTTCACCAGGGGGGTTATCTCTTCCACCCTTTCCAGACACACTGTTAGGCAAGGGACACGTAGTATGTGCTTGCACTCCCTCGCAATCCATGTTATCTGCCATTCGCCAATGGGTATTACACCATCCTCAGGCTCTGACTGAGTGGGATCCGGTTTTTCAGGAGGGGTTACCTTTCATACACGGGAAGCTGTTTTTGCCCACTAATGACACCTGTAATCAAGCCTTAGATTGGTCCCACAATGCACTCATCAATGGTCACCCAGGGCAGCAACGCACCGTAGATCTGCTGAAACGCTGGTGCTGGTGGCCATCGATGCGGCGTGACGTGGAATCATACGTGAATACCTGCTCAGTTTGCGCCCACTTTAAGACTCGAAGGGGCTGCACACTAGGATTATTACAACTTCTGCCCCTACCTCAAACGCCTAGGCATACGGTCTCGATGGACCTGATCACTGACTTACCTCGTACACAAGGATACAATACAATTTGGGTTGTAGTAGATTCCTACACCAAGATGGCCCGCTTTGTGCCCTGTAAAGGTATTCCTTCTGCTCCTTCCCTGACCCGGATGTTCTTTAGGTCTGTCTTTTGTCTGTTCGGCTTGCCACAAGTTATTGTGTCAGATCGTGGCTCACAATTCACATCTGGCTTTTGGTTGGCTATTACCAAGCTCCTTGGCATCGATGCACGCTTTTCCTCTGCCTACCATCCTGAGAGTGACGCTCAGACAGAGGGTCAACCAGGCATTAGAACAGTACTTACGTTGTTTATCCCTTCAGTACCAGTATACCTGGCTTAACTCGCTTCACCTTGTGGAGTTTGCATACAACAATGCTCTAGTTCCTGTACATGCTTTTCCCTGTTCTACTCCCTTTATGGCCAACACCCACACACTCTACCATTCCCCGATTTTGCCACCACCAGTACTCCTGCTGCTAACGCTTGTGCCCGCGACCTGACCTCAGTCCATGCCCAGACACTCATCCATCTCCAAGAAGCTCAGGCTTCCATGAAGACGGCTGCTAAAAGGAAGAGGACGGATGCCCCTGCCTATTGTGTGGGTGAGCGGGTTTGGTTGTCCATACGCCATTTGCACATACCGGGTTGCCGTAAATTGCTCACACGTTTTGTCGGCCCATATCCAGTCTCCAAGGTCCTGAACCCAGTGGCTTATCTCCTCACTGTCCCCTCTAGCTGGAGATTGCACCCGGTTTTCCATACCTCGTTACTTAAGCCATGCCCTGATCCAACTCGCATTGTCTCTCCTCCTGCCCCTGTTTATGTAGAGTCCCAAGATGAATTGAGGTCAGCGCCATCCTGGGTTCCCGTCTCTTTAGGGGTCATTTGCAGTACCTAGTAGACTGGCTGGGTTATGGTGCGGAAGACCGATCTTGGGTTCCCTCTTCCGATGTTCATGCCCTGTTAGTTCCATAGGGATCACCCTTCCAGCCCACGGGGTTGTGGGCCTTTGAGGGGGGGCTCTGTCATGCCCCCGTTAGTGGCCCTGTTAGCGAAACAACAAACACTTCAGGTTCCCAGACAGACTAGGTCCCACATACCTATGCAGGTCTGCTGACGGCGAGTGGGCGATGGCACTTGGCACTCTCAGGAGGACATGCGTCCAGTGCGCTCGGTGCGGTACCCTTTTCTACATTGGCGACTGCCGTGGCGGCTTGCCACCGGGCACCCGAGGCACCAGCACCACTGGGCTCGTCACGCGATTCGCCACGTGACCAGGAAGGGACCTGGTCAGAGCAGTGAAACGCGGAGCAAGCATCACGTGTCAAGGAGCTGCACGTAAAAGAAACAATCCAAGGTGCACGGAGCATGATCACGTGACTGAATCATGTGATCACCTTCATATTCAAAAGGAACGTACTGACTCGCATTCAGCGCTTCACAGCTGACTTCGTTAGTACTCTTTGGCGTTCTCATGGATTTTGTTGCTCTTGATTATCTTGACCACGGACTGCTTCCCGGATTCCTCTTGGCCTTCCTTTGGTACTTCTGCATTTGATCTGGTGACTTACTCAGATTTTTGACCTCGGCCTTCCATTGGAATTGTTATTGGATTTTCCTCTGCATTTGACATTATCTCTTGGTGCTTTGACCTCGGATTGTTTACCGGACTGATTTCCGACTCTCCTGGCTCTGCCTTTGGCTCATGTTTTTTCTCCTGCATCAGGTGTTCTTACCACCCAACTAGAGTGCCATCCTATGTAACAACTGTCGCCTACCGCCGTCGACTACTGCAGACTCCTGTCCATTCACCTTATCCTGGGTACCCTGTCACCTGCATTGGGTAAGCCTTCTGAAGTAATATTGTATTGCTCTAATTGGGATTGCTTCAATTGTCTAACCTGGTTGCTTGCCTTACAGTGGTCAAGGGGGTCCTTCCGGCGTTCCTGGTTCCAGGCTGACTGTGCTCTACACCCGTGGCCTCAAAGATTGCACGAGCAGTAATATTGCTATTTTGCTTGTGTGGTACTTGGGGACGGAGGTTTCATCATCTACACGACCATCAAGTCCTAACACCAGAACAGTCAGCAAACCACGGCAGGGTGCGAGGATATGAGTGCCACCAGCGCGGAATTCCCGATTAGGTGGCCATTTTCAATCAGCGCAACAGCGCCCCCCCAACTCCGAATGGCTACTTAAAAAAAATATATGGCGCATTCAATTATTAAAGGGGGGACATATCATCTGGCTTAATTCAGAATGCATCCTATTCAATAGGAAAATGCCTGAAAACGTATACTAATTTGCAGTGCAAGCCTTGCTTTTAGGTTTAACTCGTATACAGGAATCCATGTGTAGCAAGGTCAGTGCTACCATCTGGTGGACATTTTCGGAAAAACAAATAGGGAACTTTGTTTTCGCGAGGCAGAAATCGGATTTGACTGAAATCCAAAAAGCCCAATAAACAATACCACACTTACACAAATGAGATCTAAAAATTCCTCCCTGCCAGGTGACCACCACGGCCAGTATTGAGCAGCCCTCTTTTCCAGCTTTATAATCTGCTCTTTTCCCCGACAAACGTATTACAGTATCTTTCTTCCCCGGTAACCCAGAAAAGCAAAAGCAGTATTACACTAAGAGACACATCAAGATTGGCATCACCTTCTGCACCAATGTCAAGCGGTACAGCTGTGTGGCAGTGCCCTGCATGGGTGGGTCCATCCCTCTGCAGCAAACGGCTGCTCCTGTTTGTCAATTCCTGGGGATCGATTCTGCATTCATCAATGTAGCTCTTCCGCTTGTGCTTGCTTATGTATACCCAGTTCCCAGGCCGGAAGGCATCACAGGGTCGTTTGGCTTTTAGGCAAGGCTTTTTCAAACTACTAGTAGATGGAATTAACAGTTTTTACTAAATCCTTACAATATTCAACTACTGCATTGTACGCCAACTGCACCGTGCCCCATTCAATGGCACTGGCAGAGTTGTGCAAATGGGGGGAATGGGGTAGGGTGCACCCCCTTACTATAGACATTGATGGTCTTTCCTATATTTTGCTGCTGGCAGATCAAGCATCTTTGAATTAACTGTTCTGCAATTTGTGAGAAAACCTGTGGCATATCAATCCTTTTCATCCATTTTACCATTTCCCCCTTCTGACAGGTGGCCTACACCATGCAGCGTTATGTGAAGCACACCTGTAATGCTTTAGGACCCTCCAAATATACTTAAGAAGTATCCCAGAGGTTACCACTGAAGGGTGCATCCTGCCTTCCCCCAAACACTTTTCTGTATCGCTGGATTCTCTTGCAACACTGACAATTGCACACGTTTTTCAAATGGTGTTTTCTTCTGACTGCGCTCGTCTCTGTGGCATTATTTACTCTGCCTAGGTATCAATGAAAAGGGCAGTTTCCTCGCCGTTTGGTCAGCAAGTGCATTCCCTTTGCTGATGTCATCTCATCGGGTTTGGGTGTGCGGTGCACTTCAAAAATGCCCTTTCTTTTTGGAGACCTAGTGATTCTAGGTGTGCATTTACATATTTTGCATTTTTAATGGGGACTCCTGCTGCAGTAAAATAACTTTGCTCCTCCCACAAGCAACCATAACCGTCTGCTATCCCAAAGGCTTACGTGGGTCTACAATTTGCTTACCTGCTGCTATGGTACATGCACGACCAAGTTCAACCAGTTAATCTATCTATGGCAAATGTATCCCCTCCGTTTGATTTCTATGGCTCCATTGGCTGCACGAACTGCATAAACACAGATTTTCCACCAATAAAAAGCTCCTTATCTGGATTTTGTAATGGGGTTTCCTGTAAATCTGTTCTAGGTCTGGTGCTTGCAATACAATCATGTTCTGTGGAGCCAGGCAATAGGGACGCAGAGTTCAATAATGTGCAAAAGTACTGTTTGAATAACAGACCCCTGACAGGATCACAATACCTCAATTTTCAGACAATTTCAGGCACTATGTTCAGCTGGGACCATGCTTTCTCGGATTGCTGCGTATGCTCGCGGGTCCTCCTTGCGTCTCGTTCACTGTACAGCTATGCAATGGTTCGGGTTGGCTTGCAAGTCGCACGCCAGGACTCTAGGTTCTCTGTGGGCCATGCGCCTGCTGGTTAATTAGTCCCATAGTCTTGCATTACGGTGGCTGCTCAATAAGAGAAATACTGGTAAGCAACTGGTTTGCTAGGTATCGTAGGAGAACTGGTTCTGCATGCATCCATATGGTACAAGGAACAAATGGGATGTCTGTTTTGCTGAAGATATACTCCGCTCCAACGTTGCCTCAGCCCCTATGTCTCAGAATCTACTGCATTGCCTTCCTTTGCCCAGGAAGAGGGAACTACCCCTTTTCCTGACAAAGTCGTGTCTTCGACCTTGCAACACACCTTCACCCTTTCTTCTGAGACCTCCTCGTCCAGGTCCTCCCTCTGTGATCCATCTGCCTTTGGGGAACATGGCAGGAAATCTACATTTGCTTTCTTGGTGCCTGATCTATGCTCCACCGAGAACGGAAAGGTTGTAGCACAAGGACCCGCCAGAAGACTTTGGGGTTCATGTCCTTTCTGGCCATCCATACTAAGGGTGCGTGGTCCGTGACTACCATGAATTTGCTTCCCGTCAACAAATAACAGAGGCTATACACAGACCAATTGATCACTAGGGCTTCCAATTCCCCTACACAGTAGTTTACCCATTAGGGGCTGTAATTTCCGACTGATGTAGATTATCGGCTTCTCTCCTCCATTTTCTTTTGGTTGATAAAACTTTTCCTAACCTGATGGTAGATGCATTTGTCTGCAGAATTAACTCTTTCAAAATTTTGCATAATGAGCACAGGGCTCTTACACAGGACCTTCTTCATAGGCTTAAATGCATTTTACGCTAGTTCATCCCAGACTACGACATTTGGTTGATCTTTCTTTACATATGTCAGTTGGTGGGCTGGCGAGGTCTGAGAAATGAGGTATGAACCGGCGATAGTATTCAACTAAACCCTAAGAGTGCTAGAATGTCTTTCTTTGTGATGTCATACCACCATGCTGGTGTGCTTATAACCGGACAGTTCGTGGTAGTACCTTCCCATTGCCCACTTGGAATCCCAGGTACTTTACGCTAGGTTGGGCGAGATGGTATTCAGGATTAACAGTCTGGTAAGCTCTCCGGAGTTCGGTCCATTTTGTCTAATTGGTAATACTGCAAATTGATACAGCCCCTCTGGAGTGCCAGAGTGGAGAAAGCAGTCTTGGGCTTGGCATCCTTGTCCAGTGGTACTTGTCAAAAGCCTTTGGTAAGGTCAAGCATGGAAATATACTTCCTTTGGAACCAGCCTCTCCATTAACTAACTCATTTATGACATGACATGCATCAACCAGAGATCTTGTTTAGTCGTTGAAATTCGATGCAGAACCTCCAGCTTTCATCTGGCTTATGTACCTAGCACTACCAGGGAAGACCAACTGCTGTGTAATCTTTTTTATTACCCACAGGTCGAGCATTTTATTTAGCTCTTTGTGTAGGATCTTCCTTGCCCCAGGGATCCAATAAGGCTTCAAGAAGATGAGTCTTCATGGTGGCTGATTATCTTATGGACAAATCCTTCTATTCGCCCTGGCTTTGGAGAAAATACATCTGGAAATGTCTTTATCCACTGAAGCAATTCCTGATGTTTTAGACTACTGAGCCCAGTAGGATTGACAACTGTTGGTAGTGGGGCCTGGCTGGTGAGTGTTATTCGTGTAGAGCACTAGGTGCTGGGGTTTGCTGTTGTCTTTCCAAGATCAGCGTGTTGATGTGGTTAAGCTGGGATGGTTTCCTTTGGTCCTCTTGCTGTACCATGTAGGTTAGAGGGGAGAACTTCTCATTGACCACACAGCGTCCATGCCACTGTGCCCTGAGCCAATTTTGTGTGGTGGGTAAGAGGACCATTACTTGGTCTTCCACTTGAAATGTCCGTAGTTTAACTTTATTGTAATCAGCTTCTTTTTGGCTTTGGGACTCCTCCATATGGGTCTGTACGAGGAGTATGGCCTTCTCCATGTTTAAGGGATCAGGGTATGATCACTGGTTTACTGGCTTTTGGGATCTTCCCATATCTCCATCAAAATGTCTAGGATGTCCCTAAAATCCTGCCCATACACTAGCTCAAGTGCGGAAGGATCCGGTGGAAGATTCAGGGGTCTATCGGATGAAAAATATGCAGGTCATTAGCTCGTCCCAGTTCCTTTTGTCCTCTGTGATCAACATCCTCAAGCTCTGGTTCAGAGTCTTGTTGAACCTCTTGACAAGTCTGTCCATCTGTGGGTGGTATATGGAGTTCCGCAAGGCCCTGATTTGCACATGGGGTTAAATTTCACCCAATAACATGGACATGAAGCTTCTCCCTTAATCGGTCAGCATGTCTGCTGGGAAGCTCACTAGAGTGAAAAAGGGGACCAGGACCTTCCCGATGCCCTTTGTTGTTACTGCACATGGGGAAAGCCCTCTGGGTATCGAGTTGCATAGTCGAGGAGAACTAAAATGTACTTGTTCCTGCAATTTGAAGGGTTCAAGTGGCCCAGACTACATCCATGCGATTCAGTGGAACGGTACTTCAAGGAAAGGTAGGGGTTACAGAGGGTCCCTGCACACATCATCCAGTGAAGTCTTCCAACAGATTGGACAGCATGCACCGAATTTAATCAACTCTGCGCATACACCTTGCCAATATAATAGTGTTAGCAGCGTATTCTGAGCCTTCTCCAGGCCCAAGGTTCCAGAGGTCAGGTTGGAAGGTGTGAGTTACACCCTGCCTTCTTGAATTGGGGCGGCACTGGTAACTGTTGGTAGTTTATGCCGAGCCCCAGGGACGGACTGACTGTATAGCAACCCTTCCTTGCCGAAGAAATGGGGCACTTTTCTTTACTCTCATCCTCTGATAACACAGCCTGGTGGATCTGTTTTGAGCAGTAGCAAATTTAACAGGTTTGGGGTCACCAGCTGGGGTATTTCTCCTCTCTTGTGCTTCATCTTCAAGGGACCACTATGGTGGTGATAGTGTGCGGTGCAAATGTCCTTTAACATTAACATCTCCCCAAACCCAGCTTCTTCTCGCTCAGTCGTGTTCAGCAGCTCCACTTCATCAATGGCTGCTAGAAAAATCTACTCCGATATCAGTTGGCCCACCACTTGACCCTGCTTCAGAACGAACGGCTGCTCCCATAGGCTCCATTGGGTATTTCCAGTTTTAAGCCGGCTAGAACCACGGCTAAGGCCTCTGGTGGGATGGTTATCTTCATCAGCATACAAGTCGCATCCAGCGGCTTGTAGGGTGACGTGAGTAGGTAGGCGTGCAATACTAATTAGCCTCACCGCTCAAAATCTTGGGGTCATGGGCGACCTCTTTTAGGCTATAACAGAATCCCACTTCTGACACCACATGTCACAGATAGCACAGAAACCACTGAGTCTCAGGGACAGTTTAAGGGTTTTGTTTGCAGGCCTATGCAGTCCAACTCTTGTCTCCTCTGGTTTTCCCATCCCAGTCCAGGCACCTGTAACCCCGGGTTAGTGTTAATGAACGTGAACCCCTACTGCCCAAGTTCTTGTTCTTATACTAGCAATGTTTTATTTAAGTGTAGGGTCATAGACTCCCTCAGGGACTTAACTTTCCCTACTCTCTCCATGGGTTCGTTTTCTAATGTGAACAGTGCCTGCAGTTGCTATGTAGGAATAGTCTATACCAATCACACCAAATCTCACCTTTTCCGTCTACTCTACCTGCTCAGTCTCCCTTTTCTCCTCACCACTGGTCTTTCTCCTCTCCTCCCTACCGGTCTTCTTTCCCTCTGATGTTCTGCTCCCGTCTCCATCCTTCGATGTTACCTCTCCATGTTTCTTTCCCCATTCCACCACTATTGCTACTGCTACTACTACTATTATTCTCCCCCCAACCCCAATACCCACCTAACACCACCACTACTACTACCATCACTCTCCTCCTACCACAACCACCAAGCTCCTCCAACCACCCCTACTACAACTACCACCACCACCACCAGAACCACCACTATACTGCTACCTATCTCCTCCAAGCTCTACACCATTCTCCTCCAAGAGTAGTGGTAGTAGTTGGAGGAGAGCAGTAGTGGTGGTTGTAGAAGATCAGTAGCAGTAGTGGTTGTAGCAGAGCTGTAGTGGTGGTTGGAGGGTAGCAGTAGTGTGGCTCATTAGCAAGGAACACTTTGAAGTTGGCTCAATGTATGTTGGTTTCAACACATAGGCAGCCAGAGCAATAACTGCCACTGAAATGTGGTCTTATGACTTTCAAATAACTGTAAAAATAAGAAAACTCCACTGTTGGAGCAACTTAATTATGGGGAACTATCAAGCACTTGCCAAGAGTTCTGAAACAGCTGGGAGTGATGTATTCTATGAAGTATTCCTTTTTGAAATGCACCCCTTTAAGGTCATTATTTAAAAATGGGCAGATGCAGCTGTGATCATGTGTGGGAGCATTACTGAATGTTGTCCCTATGCAGACTGCCTTACAGGGATTAAATGGGCATATAAAGGGTGACTCCATTATAATAAATACGAGGGTACACTGAATTAGGCTTGAATCAGTTATGAACGAACACCTTGTCAGTGTCACATTTCAGAATTCAACATGTTCTAAAGTAGGCTTGAGTCAAATTTAAACTCAAAGGTCATACTGAATGGGCACGATTAAGCTACAGCAGCTGAGATTGACTTTTTTTGATGTGTTGGTGTGGTTAGTTGTTCTATAAATCTCTTTGCATCATTTGATTTGCTTTGTTTGGCCCCTTGTAGTTTTTTCGTTTGTTATATATTCTTAGTCTCTAGCCCTTTTGTTTTTCTCTTGCTCCCTTTCCATGCTCAAAATACCTCAAGTAGTGCTTCCGAGCGTGCTGGGGTTATCACTCTTTCACCTCCCTTACAGAAGACACTGCGACCGGGACTTCATAAACGGATTTGCAGCTTCCATTTACATCCACTCTTCGTCAGTTTGCATGGTCACCTCCTTTAGGCTCTTGGGGGAGGATCTATCCTTGGCGTATGACTTGCTAACTGCACCAAATTATTGGGGACTCGAGCTTGGCTTATTTCATGCGCCATCCAATCAATTTTTGCACAGAGTAATTTGCTCGAGGTTTCATGTCATGCCATTTTGGATTCCAATGTTTCATATAATTAAGTTAGCGCAAACATGAAGTTGTTCATGGCATTCAACGTGACCTCTTGTGATAACATTATGGGTGGCCTGAACCCAAAAGAAGGCCGGGGTGTGGGCTTAGCAAATGACGTGGACGAGGATGCGGATGTGGAAATAGTTGAATTGCCTGGGTTAGGATACAGAAATGGCGATTGCGCACACTTAATTCATTTATCACTGACTGCGCATCCAATTTAGTTTCAAAAAATATATCCGATTCATTATATTGTTGAAGATCATTGTGCAAATCCTGACTTTCATTGACTGCAGCCGAGCTTGATAAAGGTTTTGTACCACAAAACTAATGAAGTGAACAGCATGAGAATAACATCCAAATAGTGGTAAAACTTTTTATTGGCAAGTTCATATTGTGATGATTAAAGCAAGTTTTCCTTTCTGTAAATAAGTAGCTAATGTTGGGTGATGAAGGTGAGACTGTGATGGCAAGTAGTGGTAGGCGATATGAAATTATCTAAAATGCACAATTCTGAAGCATATGTGATCACGTGCTTCAGGATTATAAGCAAATAATCGCTACTTCTATAGGCACAAGCATGGTGCCACGGGCACTCTGCGTTTTAAAAGTGCAAAGGCACAATTCATCTGGGGTGCTGCTGTCACACCGAGTATTAAAGGCGCAATCGGGCAGGTGCCACTAGCACACAGTAACAAAGGCACAAAGGTGCACTTCATCCAGGTGCCAAGGGCACACTGTGTTCAGATGGTGCACAGGAGCACTCCTTCCAGTGCCAGTCACGTTGAGCATAATTCGCCACTGCATTCAAACACAGGATACTTTTCCCAGAACGTTTGAATTAATAGCGGATGTCGACAACCAGAGGTGGTATTAGTGTCACACTTTTATGTGATTTACAATTGTCCACGACAGTAAGGCTGAAGGGACTTTTCAGTAATAAACTCAGGTTAGACTGCTGGCTGGGAATCAAGTAACCATAATCTCCCCAGCTGGTTGCACTGAGAACGGTCATTAATTGCCAAAACCAAACTATTGTTTTTTGTGCATGGATTTAGGCTATTCGAGAACCGGAGAAAAAATTACTTCACCACCACTTGAGTTTCAGGATTCAAAGAGACCAGAACTCAGTAACATTTTAATTATTAGCTTGCAAGAAAGATCAAGTTCCCACAATGGAGACGGCATGAAGAGCAAAGGTGGTGTAAGAATCGGAGACATGGAGAGTTACATGGGTTTTGTCAATGTCCCGATTTGGATAGTGCCCATTCAGGAATCAACGTGAAGCAGAAAATGGGCAAACATGGGTTCCACAACATTGCATGACTATGTGAACCAGAGCCGGCTTTAGGGCGGGCGCGCCGGGCGACCGCCCGTGGCGCCACACACCCCAGGGCACCATTAGCCCCCACCACACCAGCTTGGGGGAGTCTTTCAAGGGCTCCCTCGAGCTGGCGTTGTGGGAGAAGGCGCACCAGGCAGGCTTTCGCGGGCGCATTTATTGACAGGGGGTGCGCCAATTCACTCAGGCCGCTGTTGCCCTCAAGGCCGGTCCTGATGTGAACAGACACCAACCTGAAGTTTTTGGTGAGACAAATAAAACCAATAAATGTAAAATGTTCTAGCATTTAGAGTCACAAACACACCATGGGTGAGTGGAGAGATGCAATAATTGAAAAGTAAAAGGTATTTCCCCAAGAAAATCCAACTCAAAGCATTGTCAGTCAGGTAAGCCACCAAGGTTAACCATTTGAACGAGAAAACATGTAAGCTTTCTTTCCTATGTTTTATGTGAAATGTTTATTCCTACCTATGTCCACATGGCCGGAGTTCTGTGTCTGCCATCTCATCGCAGCAAAGCGTACAGCAGTTTTCTCTGATGCTAACTTGTTTCAACAGAGCTAGACGACGATGGCTGGAAAAAAGGAACAGTTCATTTCTTGAGTAAAGCGTTAAAGGGTTACATTCTAGCTGAATGAATGGTTAATGAAAAAAAACGCAATTTCCACCATTCAACATCTGAATCTGAATTCAACACCAGAAGTGATGTACCCATCATCAAGTACATTTAAAACTTGCCCAGTAAAACTAAATCCACAGCTCAGCTATTTTCCACATACACGGCCCAATATTGATATATTTTTTTTTTAAATCAAGAAGTTAACCTACTTGAAATACTCAATAGGAGAAAGATTACCAAGTTAAGGAAACATCATGTGCAGGATGACCTCCTGTAAATCAACGGCCTTTAATTCATGAGTCCACACGGAGAGGTTACAGTGTATTTGAGGAAAACAAACAGTATTCAGTTGACATTCGTTTTTGTAATATGCTTTCATAATTAACGAAAGAGGAGCTGTAGGCTATGGAACAAGTTACTGACCTGTAACTACTGTTCTCCAGCATGGGGTCTGTCATGGATTCACATGCTCATGAATATTCCCCGTAGTCAGGCTGGGAAACCCTGGTAAAAGAAAAAACGCTTTCACTTTCTTTTTTTAATTTGATTTAATTGACATTTCAATTTGTACAACATTTTTTGCTTATTTCTCCTTCCGTTTTTCTTGGTTCTTACTTCTATCATTGTCTTTTAGTAGAACCAATTAGTCCTCATTTAACAAAGCAAAACGAAACCTTCCACTTTGAAATGAGATGATTTCAAGTTTATGTGTAAAGTTCCTGTTTTCTAATTCCCATTCAATTCAATTGCACTTAAATTTGAGTTCCCGGTCCTATTTTCGCTAATGTCTGCTGAGGTTCTCTGGATCGAGATAAATAGTAGATAGACTACTTCATCTCACCTGAATCCTGCCAGTTCAGGACTTCTCCTGTTGTCTGTCCAGGCCTAATGAGTGTAAGAAATGGACGGTTGCCACCACCCACCTAACTTTCTCCCCGCTCATTAGCCTGGCCCATCATTCCTCTCGATCAAAACAACGCAGGTCTTGGAATAGGGGGCCCAGGTGTGATGTACGTGCCAAGTCCGTGCCCAGGCATTCAAGAAGGAGGTGTTCGATGTTCTCCACTGCTTCAGTCTTGTTACAAAATCTGCAATGGTCTGTGATTGATTGACCTCTAGCTGACAGGATTTTGTTGGTCAATAGCAGGTTCATGCGGATTCTCAGGAAACTCTGTCGCATTGTTCTATCGGGAAAAATTGACAAGTAAGTCCTTACTTCGTTAATCTTAATAGGAAAATGTGGTAGGAATGATGACAGTTTCAACTTTTCTGTTTCTTCCAAGGTTGTGATCCAATCTGTCTGAAGCAAATGCTTACAAACCATGGTGGGATTACTTATCAGTTCTTCCTCTCAGCTTTCAATGTTTCTCAGAAGAACACGGATTGTTTCTCCCCAATTTGATAGTGTTTTACATGTGCCTTTTGTTAGTTCATTCCGTAACTCCTTCAAAATCTTCGGTGGATTAGGCAGGAGTAGTTTCCTGTAGAGCATCAACTTGTTTCTGGCCACAGTAGTTTTTAGTGAAATGAGGCTCAATTCCTTATGAATAGCAGCCATGGGTGTTGAGTTTGGAAGATGCAGGACACAGCGCCAAAAGAGCCTTTCCAGTTTAGGCCAAAGGTTATCCGGTAGCGATGGCATAGCTTCCACCCCATAAATCAAACTGGGAACCACCTTTGCCTTATAGAATTTGATGGTAGGGATCAAAGTGAAACAACTGTATTTCTTATTGATGATTTTTGCTTGAGCTACGAGAACTTCTGTCTTCCCATAAAGGTGCTCCTGCATGGAGATTTCAGTACCGTTGTTACTGATTATTACTCCCAGGTAACGGAACTGATCCATCTTTTCCAACAAATCCCCATCAAGCCTAATTTTCATTTTTTCCTTTTTCCTCGTTTGTTTATCAGAGGACATTATTTTTGTTTTGTCCTTATTAAGTTCTAGATTGTTGTGATTGAAATATTTTTGCAGATTTATCAGCTGTCTCTGTAAACCGATTATAGTCCTGTCCATCAGTATGATGTCATCTGCATATATAATTCTCAATATTGTATCGTCACCCAAGAGAGGAGGGAACATTCTAACTTCGCTTTTGTGATCATTGATTGTAATCGCTGGTGTAGGCATTATATAATGCTGGGGCCAAGAGGCACCCCTGCTTCACGCCTCTTTCCGTCCTTACTTCAGTTGATAAGAGGCCTGCGTTGTTCAGCCTGACTTGGATGGATGTATCAGTATATAAGGTTCGAATAGGGTCCAAGATAGTTTCTGGACAGTTATTTGCCTTCAATTTACCCCATAAAGCTTCCCTGCTGACCTGGTGGAAAGCCTGGACCAGGTCAACGAATGCTAAGAAAATCGGTGGTTTATTTTCCTTGCATCTTGCTTTAAGGGTGGTCAGTGCCAGAATGTTTGCAGAGGTCCCCAGTCCTTTTACAAAACCCGCTTGCATTGGGTCTGCCGTATGGCTTTCTTGAGTGCACTCTTGAAACTTATCCAAAGCCAGTGATCCAAAAATCTTACCTATGGTGTCAAGGAGGGCAACTGGCCTGTACTGCCTAGGATCGTCTCTAGCGCCCTTCTTAAAAATTGGGACAATATGAGCTTTTTTCCAAGAGGAGGGAATTTGTCTTGCCCTCTTACAATTGTCAATGACCCTACTCACAAACGCAGCCCAAGCCTCTGGGTGTTGTTTTAGATCCAAATTGGAAATCCCATCGGGCCCCCCTGCTCTCGAGTTGTTTAGCTTTTTTATTTTTTCCATGATGGTTTCCGGATCATATGGTATATCCCAATGGACCCACAAGGGTATCAATGCTGGTGTGGAAATAGGTTTATTCAGTGTTTTTTTAATATAAGATGGTAAAGTGGTCCATCCACTTTTTTTCCTCCACGTTATTCTGAAGCTTGTTTATTGGAGCGGTCGCTGGGTTCTTAGTGACCAGAAGGCTGACGATGACTTGCCACTAAGTGTTCTAAACATTAATTCTTAGTCGTGTTGATACAGACTTACACGGTGTTGTCTCAACCATGCTTTGTACCTTTTGACCTCCTCCGATGCTTCTGCGCAAATATCTGCGGTCTTGTAAGTGGAAGCAAGTCTTTTCGCTTTCCTTTCAAGCCTTCGTCACTCCACCAAATGTGTATTGAAATCGTGGCAGTGAGACCGTGCTATCGGTCGCCCAAAGTTATTCGCTTTCTTATAAACCTGTAGCAGCAGCTGGTAATCAACAGGGGGACCTAAATCTCCCTCCATCTGTTTGGAGAGCCTGACGTATCTTGCCTTAAGAGATGAGATTGCTTCCTTCGTTAATTTAAGTCGTACTCCCTTTCCACTAGATTCAATCTTTGCGGACATCGCTTGATTTGGAAGGGAGGCCAAGTTCCATGTGGTCACGAGTAAGTTGTGATCACTATGAGTGGTTCGCAGAATTTCGAAGGCTGTTATCTGGGCCAAGAACTCTCTCGATACGTATGTGTGATCGATGTTAACACCTCTCCCCAGAGTTTCCCATGTGCAGATGTTTAATGATTGCACTGATTTCAGCCAATGTAAGTTATGGAGATCCATTGCGTTCATTAAGGATTCCCATTAGCGGCCCGTGCTTCTCCAGCCATTAATACAGGTTTTCTTTTTGTCTGTTGGGCTGGATCTTGACAACGGACGTTTAGGTCCCCGGTAATTATCACATGGTTTATTTCAAAGCTTTCTCGTGCATCTTCTATTAATGTTACCATATTCTCCAAAAAGGATTTGGTGGTTATTGCAATGGGGTTCCAGTAAGTATTTATCAGGAGGATAAGTTCAATTTTGGTTGCTCCCTCAATGGCCTTGAATTTCTGCCAGTCTAAGACGGTTGCTAATATAAATTCTGTGGCCTGAAGGGAGGTCTTCATTGATAAGCCGCAACCTCTACGTACTGCGGTAAGCAGCCCCGATCTGGGACGCCCCTTTGGCCCTTTTTTTGCACAGGAGACCGAAATGTCATATCCCTTGAGATTTGGTTGTGCACAGAGCCAGGTCTCCTGGAAACACAAGAGGTCAAAGTTTTCCAAGTTGACATCAGTGTTGGAGGTTAGATGGCTAAATCCTCTTGTGTTCCAAGTGCCCAATTTGAGTGTTTTTTCCAGCGGTTTTTGGGGATGATTCAAGGGAAAACCTGTTCTGGCTACATTGATCTTTCTCTCTGGTGGCTAACATCTGGAATTTCTTTTTTCCTCAGCTGCTTTCCATGACCAATTAGTCGTTGATGAACGGCGCAGACCCCGGGACCTGCTAGAATCGTCTGCCTTCCTAGGCTTTTCCTTCGACTGGGTTTTATCCCCTAGAGCGTGATCTTCCTTATTGCTGGAATGCGAAGTGTTAAGCCTTTTTTCTTTGTTTAATCGCTCTAAGTTCTGTGACTGTTTAGAAAAGTTTCCTGTGGTCTGATGGAGTTTTCTCTGTCGCTTCACCTCCATTTCTGGTGTGTCTTCTTACCCATGTAGTCTTTAGGCATTCTCTCGGTTCTTTGGCCGTTCCTACTATCGCTCTGGGCAGTAGGTTCTCCTTTTGGCGTTCCATCTGGATTGGTTTCATTTAGGTTGTAACCCAGGTCATAAAGGTAATGCTTCGCTTCCAGTAATATTTTCCTGATTATAGGGGAATCCACGTGAAGGAACGAGCTGTCATTGCCCCTGATCGCATTAGGTTCCACCACTTTAAGGTCGTTTGATTAAAGGGGTCTGAGGCATGGAATTTGCTTGAAGAGATCGTCGATTGTGCAGCGATTTAGAATCAGGCTATCCTTTAATGGTGTTATTCTCTCCAAGAGGAACGTTCTGCTACGTTGGGGGATCAGCGAGGATGAATCTTGGTTGGTTTTCTTGGTATGTTTTGTTTTCTCAGAATGGTTGCTAAACCTATTAACCTGTCTTTTTTAACAGGTATCCTCTCTCTAGAGTTTTGCTCCCTTCTGCTTGCCTCAAGAGATTTCGGAGGGGGTCTTGGGTTCTGTCCCCGCTTTATTGGTACTGTCTCCCAGATTGAGGGGGGGAACTGCTCCTGACTTGTTTTGTGGCTTCACATCTCGTTCCCCGATTTAAGTCTTCGCCACCTTCCCTGTGGGTGGTCTTGCTCTTTGTATTCATCCCTTTTTCTTGCTTAGAAGACTTTTTGATCCACACCTGTGAATGTCCATTCCTTTCCGAGGGGTTCCTCTCATTTAGGGACTTCTTAGCAGTTGGCAATCTACCTTCAGTAAATACTTGTTTCGCTGGAGGTTCTTGAGGGACTAGCTCTGCTTCTGTTTGATCAATTCTTCTCTTTGATGATTGATTAGCTGATCATTCAGATTCTGAGTCTTCTACTGAATATGTGCTCATATTCATAAGGTCAATTGATAGAGTCTCCTCGTCAGACTCCGGTGCCGGATCTTCGATGACTTTATCGCTTCCTTGGTTTTTCTCCCAAGTCTTCTCACGTAGAAACTGTGAGGGGACCTTTTTTCTGGGCGACACCTGTTTTTTAAGCGATTGTTCAGCGTTGACTTTGAAGATCCTGCATGGCTTTTTAGGCTGAATATATTTGTTGATCCAGAAACCGATGATTCAATTGTCAGAGCTTTTTGGGAAAATATCCCAAATGACACTCGGGGTGTATCTTTCTCAGTGTCTTGCAGTATGCTTGTGGCTTTGCTCTTTGCCACATTTTTATAGACAGTTCCTTTTGGACCTGAATAACTGGTTCCGCTTTGAGTTGCTAGACTCAATGCGGGCTGGTGGTTGGAGTCGCCAGTGTCGACGTGGGTGAGATCTGCCATACCCCTAGAAGGATTAACAGTTGCACTCTTGGCCTCCCTCTCCTCTCTTGTTTTTAAGATATCTGCTAAAGCTGGAGTGGAGGCCATGTGAATTTGCTCAGAATCTTCGTTACACAGGCCCATTCCCGTGGATTGAACAGACCCACCCCCGAGGTGCTCAGATCGCTCGAGGTCTCCTAAGTGGGCGGGTGTCAATGTTGCAGGCTCAGAAGTTATAGGAAAGGTTAGCTTTTTCTCTCTTAAATTTGCTGTTCTATACCCTTCCAGGAATGCTAACTTTGTGCTCATGATGGCTAACAATGTTGTATGGTCCTTCTGGGCCTCGTTCAATGCCTCATACAATTTGCAGAAAGGGGTTAAAGCGATGGCGATTGTTGACATGATTGCCAACAGGTCTATTTTCTTTGAGGGCGAATTTCTAGCAGGTGTACAAGGGATTTCGCTCAATCGCCTGTATTGGCACCCTGGGACACATTGAGCAGATTGATCGCAAGTTCTGTCACAATGTCTATGTTCATTAGTGGATTGACGCGTGGACTTGGACTCTGGGGTTATTATATTGGAATTTATAGTCCTCTTACGTTCGTGATCCACTGGCCGGAGATTAGTAGGGATCTCATAGTTGGTATCTTCTGATAACAGGCCGACTAAGTCCTTATCAGGAACCATGATGTTGCCTCCCTGTTCTGTCTCGCCTCCCCTGTTGTCACCTGTGCTAGTTGAAGTGAACGAAGTTCGTAGAGCCGTACTTTTTAATGATCTTCCATGAGAAACCCTTTTTCCATCCTTGGGTAAAACTTGTGTAATAATGCTAGTTAGAGGAGCCCGCAAAAGGGGGCAAGTTTGTTCGCCGGTTTGGGGCCTTAGGAGTGATGTGCCATCTTAGTTGATTTGAGGTCAGAGTTGGATTGTGCCCCAGGTTGGGTGGGTTTGGTGGATCAAATTCCATCTGTCGAGGGCCCCGATTGTTAGGGTGTTAGCCCTTAAATGCTCTCGACTTGTTGGTCCCTCTGCCACCTCTAAGATTTCGGCATCAGAAAGTTCCATTTGTTTTTCTGAATATAAATCAAATTTCTTTTTAAAGAAAGCTTCAAATTATTTTATTCGCAATTGTTGTTTCATAAGATTGGCTGCTGTTTTGTGATTCGGGAGTCTGCCTACGATCCCGCGTCTTATTGAGCTCTTCTTATTGCTATGGTGCATTTTTGCCGGCAGGTTACCTTTGGCTATGCTTACTTTCAAGTCTTGTAGTTTGGGCTGTGCCTGTAGCTCTACAAGAGGTTCCTCAATTCTGACTTCTACGTCAGAATTAATGTCACCGTCTTTGCTTGTCGGTGTAAGTGATTGAACTTTTTCCTGCAGTAGGCTCTCCCCAACGGAACATCTTGTGGAGGTCACGTTCTGATCCTGAAGTTCCCCAGAGACGACCTCTATCAGGTCATCTGGGGGGGTTGTTTAGGTTTTTCATAACGGGCAAGAGCATAACCTGATCTTCCATATCCGACTCAGTAGCAAAAGATACAGGTGACGAGGAACATGAGGGCAAGCCTATTACATCTTCAAATGTGGGGGAGTCCTGGGCAGCATGAAAGTCAATTAGCAGGGGGTAGCCTTTAGACTGTGCCACCCCCTGGATCTGCTCTACCGGCCCCTTCTCCCCCACATACAAGACTTTTTTAGTAAGGGTTACTGAAATGTATACATCTTCCTCGTTAGTTCTTCATTTGCTAGCCCAAAGTCCTGGCCCTCTTGGAGTGATGTAAGATCCAAGTCGATGGAACACAATTTTGGCCGAGATAGAGACTTCGTAGATCCATTAACAGGTGCATTTATTAATTGAAATGGTAAATTATCGCCGATCATAAGGCTTTCATTTATATATGCTGTTCGGTCAGCCAACTGTATTGCTTTCTCCTCTGTGGTTGTTACGATGTCTACAGTTGGCGGGTTATGGAGGAGTAATGGGGAGGCCACGAGGGCCTCCGTAGGCTCCGCTAGTGGGGAGTTTATGTCACTGGGTTCCTCTAGATGAAGCGGACAAGGATTGTGTGGCTTTTGGGGATCTGAATCGTGTACTTTAGTTCTGGTGGCTCCAATACCATTCGTAGATTTTCTTCTACTAGTAGGAATTTTTGGAAGTTTCATCGCAATTAGGTCATTTCCCCCTGGTCGGTGTGACAAGAAAGACTGGAGGGTTCGCTTACCTAGTTCTAGCGAATCGCAGTCAGAGGGTGAGGCAGGCCTGTTCAGCATCGGGTCCTTCAGCCGTGGTCTGTTGCTACGGAGCGAACGCCCTTCTTCCTCCATGCTCCTGGAGTTTGTCACGGGGTTCAGCCGGTATGGAATACCTCTGTTCTTGATGCTTGCTGCAGTGCGAGCGAACTCCTGTAGTACGGGTTTCCGTCCACCGTTCATCCAAACAGCTCCACCAGCTCTTATCTCACCAGGGCTTTTCGCCGCAAGGGCTGTGGGCTCCAGACGTGCTCAGTTAGCTGTGCCAGGAGGGGCTCTTAGATCTGTAAAGGCGCTGCACGCTCCAGCCACTGCCTCTGAGGAAAATTAAAAAAAAAGTTAACTTTAAAGTTCAAAGGTTTCAACAAATCCTTTCCTTTCCGATAGCTAAACAGCTCCACCAGCCCTTATCTCAAGTGAAGTGGCAGTATGACCAAGAAGAGATGCACAGGGGATGGATGCAGGGTTCTCATGTGAATCCATGCCAGACCCATGCTGGGGAACAATAGTTACAGGTAAGTAACTTGTTCCTTCTCCAATATGGGGGTCTGGCATGGATTCACATGCTCATGAATAACTAATACATAGCAGTACAACATTACACAACCACGGGAGGTGGCAAGGCTCAACATAAACAAATAACTCATCTCTGGAACAGACTCACCTCAAACAAATAGGTTGCGTAGCACTGCTTGACCGACTCTGGACCCCTCCCTGGAATCCCCGTCGACGAAGTAGAACTTTGTGAAGGTGTGCGTGGACCTCCATGTAGCAGCCCTGCAGATGTCCAGCAGGGGCACACAAGACAGGAACGCCGTTGTTGCAGCGATTGTTCTGGTGGAGTGGGCTCTCGGACGGCCAGGAAGCGGTCGGTTAGCAAACCAATGACAGTGCATGATGCAGCCGGAGAGCCACCTTGAATTGGAAGCTTTGGACAAGGCCTTCCCATGGTTCACATGACCAAGGTTCACAAACAGTTGTGAAGTCTTCTGAAAACTCTTTGTGCGTGGCATGTAGAACTTGAGGGCACAAGCAACTTCCAGCGAGTGCAAAGCCCTTTCAGCCAGGGACAAAGGCTTTGGGAAGAAAACAGGTAACATCAAAGGCTTGTTGAGGTGGAATTCCGACAGAACCTTCGGCATGAAAGTGGGGCGAGTACACAGCACCACCCTTGAATTGTGGAATGTCAGGTATGGCTGCTTGCAGGATAGGGCCTGGATCGCCCCTTCTCCCTTGGCAGAGGTGATGATCACTAAGAAAGCCATCTTCCATGAGAGGAACTTGAGAGGAGCCTGATGCATAGGCTCGCAGGGGGCTCCCCCCGATGAGCCTCATCATCACCACGTTGAGCTCCCATGCCAAGGCAGGAGCCTTCACCAGCGGGAAAGATCAAAAAAGTCCTTTGAAGAACTCCCTGAGGAGTCGGTGAGACAAAAATGAAAATCTTCCTGGAGACCTGGTGTAGCGGGAAATAGCCGCCAGATGCACTTTGATAGAGGTGTGTGCCAGTCCGGCCTTGGCCAAGGATAGCAAGTTTGTTTGTTTATTCATTTGTAATTCGCACCAGACCTAAAGGTATCAGGGTGCAGAGGTTCCAAGGAAGTACACGGCTTGGGTTACAGGACTAAGTTACACAAGGCAAACAGAAATAGAACAATGGTGCAGGTACAAAAAACAGGTGTGAATCCATAAATACAAGGCAGAGCACATGACCAAGCATGCTATGTGAAGCAAAGGATAGCATTGGGTGGTCAATGTGGCAAGTGGAGGGGATACCGGGCCTTAATGATCAGTTGACTTGAGCCAGTTGATGTAGTTAAGTCTAAAGTTCTGGTATGATTGATCTTCTCGGAGTGAAGGCGGTAGGGCATTCCATAGCTGGGCCACTTTGACAGGAAAGCTACTGCCTTCAACCTTCGATAGCTTAAATCTAGGAATGGTGAGGCAGTTAGTGTTAGCGAGTCTCAGGGGTCTGATAGAAGTTCTTCTGCGAAATCTCTCAGTGAGATAGCTAGGAACGGCGTTATTCAAGGCTTTATGGGTAAGTGAAGCGGTTTTTAGCTGGATTTTGCCCTGGGTAGACAGCCAGTTGTTTTGATGCCTAATCTCTGATATATGATTTCTCCTTGCCACACCGAGGGCCGCTCGAAGGGCGTTGTTTTGGAGAGTATGGATTCTCTGGATAGTCGATTTATTGGAGCCAATGTAAAGGGCGTTGCAATAATCTAACCTTGAGAGAAAGAGGGCTCTGGCCAAGATGATGCAACTATAGTCGGAGAGAAAGGGTTTGCCGGTTCTGATAAGCTTACAAGGGTAAGCGGTGGCCGAAGCCATGGCATTCACTTGTTTGGTAAAGGAAAGCGTGGAGTTGAGATAAAAGCCAAGGGTCTTTACCTCGCTGGCCACTTTGATGAGGTTACCATCGATTATGAAAGAGGAGTAATCCTGGCCACGTTTTAGAAGGTTGGTGGGGGTACCCAGGGTGATGAGCTGTTTTATCATCATTCAGGCATAAACCGTGAGTAGCCATCCATGCCTGAATGATGAGGTAAACTCTATTCACCAAGGCCAAATCCTTGACGTAATCCCCTGAAAGTGGGAGGAGAATCGGAGCATCATCTGCGTAGTTAGTGTAGGTGATACCAATATGGTCGCAAATCATCGAAAAGGGGCTTAGTGAATATGTTGCACAACGTGGGAGGGACTCAAGAAACGTGGGGCACCCCACAGGTAATGTGAATAGGGTCTGCCGCAGCTGAAGGGGAGAAGACCCTCAGGTCCTATCACTTAAGAAAGACTCAATCCAGATTATGGCCACTTTGGAGAAGTGTGCGGCTGAGTCCAGATGGCTGCATAGGACCTTGTGGTCCACAAGGTCAAATGCAGCAGAGAGGTCAAGGAGGAGAAGGAGGGCTGATTTCCCCTTGTCCCTTAGCTCATCAACCTGGGCCTTCAGGTCAATGAGGGGAGTCTGCGTTCCCTGTGGGGGCGGAAACCTGACTGACGAGCTCCTAAAAGGTGGTGAAGTTCCAGGTATTTCTGAATTGGAAGGTATGCAACCTTGTCTAGTATTTTTTAGAGAAAGGGTACTGTCGTGATAGGTCCGTAATTAGTTGGTATGAGTGGATCTAGAGTTTGTTTTTTATCAATGGGAGCACTCATGATTGTTTGAGGTTGGTGGGGATGGTGCCAGATGCGAATGAGGCATTGATGAGTTTGGAGATAAAGGGAGCAAGCTCCGCCGCTGCATCCTTTTTTAAGCTGGGTTGGACAAAGATCACCCTGACAATTAGACGGCTTAAGTGAGAGAATTACTTTTTCTACCTCGCGAATGGCAGTTTTAGTGAAGTTTAGGCGGGTGGGAGAGATGTCAGGTGTCGTATTCTTGGGAGAGATGTCAGAGGTTGTATTTTTAGGCGGTGATAGAGTTTAGGGATGCTTTTTTTGGGCTATTTTGTTTTGGAGGGTAGTTACTTTGTTGGAGAGCACATGTTGGATGTCTGAGCACCAGGTTTTGTCTTTGGTACAAGTGTCTGGTGTAGGGTTAGGGGTCTAATTCTTTTAGGATTATGAATAATTCCTTCATGCTGGAATTAGCTTGAGAACTACGGTTGTTGTAGGATTCTCTTTTGGCCAGGCAGATTTCCTTTTTGTACTGGGATGAGATCTTAGTCAGTTTGATTCTATTTGCTTCTGAAGGGAGTGATCTCCAGGAGGTTTCACAGTTCCTTTTTTTGCCGTAGGTTTTTTAGCTGTGGGATGAACCACTTGTTCAGATGGGATTTGGTCTTCCTTGGTCTAGGTTTAAATCGGGGCAATAGTATCAAGTGAAGTTAACATGATTTTATAAGTATCGAAAAATTTGAGGGGGCCGTAACCCTCAGCGGGGTAATCTTCTGCGACCGGCACCACGTAGCGAACTGCTTCCACTTGTAACCGTAGCCCTGACCTCCCTGTTGGGGAGAATTCTCTCTTTAGGCTGAATTTCCTAACCTAGTGAGTCCCCCAGCAGCTTTGCTGGAGTTTGTTTTTTTCTCCTGCCAAGAGAGAGACTCTTTTTCTCCCACACTTGGACATGAATTATGGCATTCCTTTGACTGGTAATGTGTTTTATTGGCTATGGGGTCCTTTACTCCATAGGGTCTCATATGTTTTTACTATGTGTGTTACACAGCACCCTCCGTGCAGTAACACAGGGGTGTTATAGTGACACCCCACCATAGACTCCATACCCTGGGACTGACTACTGTCTCCCAGGGCACGTAAAGTCACCATTGGCTTTACTAGTCCCAAATTATTAACAGAAACCAGTACAAACCATCATATTGTGGACGTAATGGTCGGGGCAATTCGATTGCCCCGGGGTCTGTTAGCCGAGGGGGAACGTCTCCGTCCCCCCTGATCGAGTTTTTGCTGGTGGCAGTGGAAACTACTTTTTATATTCGACCGTGAATATTTCCCTATGGGATTTTCCCATTGTTCGAGGCTACCAACTTTAATTATTTAATTCTCATTGCCTCGAACATACCGCCGGTTTATTTATTTAATATTAATTCTCTGGTTGGTATTTTTTGCCAAGACTCGATTCGAAAATGGCGTTTGTGTTCTCGTCTGTGACTCCAACCCAAGTCGAGCCCTTTGTTCCACTTTTTGGCGCGCTTCTCCAAAGAAGCCTCCAAAAGTGGTGCCACTCTGTCTGGGTACCACAGGGATGTGGGAGGGGGTTTAGGCACCCTGGACTGAGTTACCTTGGTAACTCAAGTCGCACTCTCGTGTGATTGGCCCAAGTGATGAGCTGGCCGGCTCACCACTTAGCATGTTTGATTGACAGCTAGGCTGAGTGAATGGGGGTATGCTGCATAAAAGCAGGGCTTTGGGGACTGGAACTTCAGAAGTCACCACAGGACCTGAGAATCCGATGAGGGAGAAGCTGAGCCGACCTACCACGACGACACCACCGGTGGAGCCCTGCAGAACCGACTCACCACTTCCCGACGACAGAGAAGATCTCCCGGCTGGAGAGGCTTCTTCCCCTGACTGGTGGGCACAACCAGTTTACCTTTCTTTCTTCGCACCCCAGCCCAGTTGGTGGTCGAACTGCCCGTGCAAAGCACCCCGGCGGCCAGATAGCCACTCACCACTGAACCGCGAATCAACGGACCGCTCCTTGTACCTGAGAAACTCTGCGGCTGGTTTCTTCCCTGGCAGTGCAACAGACTCCTGTCTTCCTCCACGAGGAGATCCTCTCTTCCCCCGGACGAAGCACTGACGTGCATCCGCTGCCAGGAACAACTGCCCCCGCTGGAGTGTTCTCACCACTTTAAGGTACCGTGTCCGCCAGGGCTCCCTTTCTAAAGATTGCAACAAGGTAATAATAACTCCTCAACCTTCTGGACTGGGCTGGCCGCCTTAACCCTCTAACTGGTCCCCTTTCTGTGGTCCAACTCCTTTTTGAACCATTACAAGACTTTTGTGTACTGCAACCGTGTGACCTTGGACACATTTTGTTTCGGTCCTCTTAAAGCAGATCCGGCCTACTGACTCTGAATTCACGGTTTTGCTTTGTATTCCTCTCTTGTTATGTTCTTGTAAAAGTGTTGGTATCTGTTTCAAGTTGTTCTCTGCTTTTCTCTCCCTTTTTAAAATGAACTATTAGAGTGCCATCTACGTTATGCGCTCACAGCTGTCTGAAAATAAGTGGGGCTTTACTTAAGACTTGTCTAATATTCTTTTAAAGGAGTGTATATCTTTTAGTGACCGTGTTTTTGAATTGCTTACTATTAGTGCCTGTGTGTTTTTCTAGATGTGGTTTTAAATAAATAATTATATCTCTTTTACACCAAGCCCTGGTCAGTGTCTATTGTGTGCTCCTGACCTATTGTGAATACTCTGTATACTGCCTAACTCTTCTTGAGGGAAGTCTGACTGCTCAGCCACAGCTACCAAGTGAATCTGTGTGGTACAGACTGCTACCAAGTGGGTTGACTGCCAAACAACTGTAGTCCTAAATCTTTTGCAGTGGTCCCAGAGGGAACTGCACAGGTTTCTGCCTAACACTCCCTGCCGTCAGCAGATAACTCAAATCCACCAAACTCTAAGGCTGCAGGAGCCAAGCCCTCAGGTTTAGCGACCTGGGTCGTGATGCAGGATTGCGCCTCGTTCTCTGGTGAGAAGATATGGAACCACTGGCTGCTTGAACGGAGACGGCGCTGACAGACTGAGAAGGTCCGGATACCAAATCTGCCTCGGCCACACTGGGGCGGTGAGTATCATCTTGCACAAACACCGTATGAGTGTGTTGATGACTCGAGGAGAGGGAATGGTGGCAATGCTTACAGGAACAGTCCTTCCTACGGGAAGGAGAACGTGTCCCCTAAGCTCCTCGGCTAGTGGAACCTGCTGGCAAACTTCTGGCACTTGGAAGTTTGCCGCCGTCGCGAACAGATCTATCTGGGGCCTGCCCCATCGGCGAACACATGGTCCCGACAAAGCTCCCACTCAAGGCAGGAGCGCAGTACCCGGCTGAGGGAGTCTGCAATGGTGTTCTCGACTTCCGCCAGGTGAAGAAGGACGAGGAACATGCCCTGTTCAACAGCCCATCGCCACAAGTCCTGCACTTCCCTGGAGAGCACAGGGGATCGAGCACCCCCCTGCTTCCTGATGTAAAACATGGTGGTGGTGTTGACCATAAAGATCCTCACCACCTTGCCTTTCATAGGCGGGAGGAACAACTTGAGGGCCCAGAACACTGCCCGTAGCTCCAGAAGGTTGATATGAAGATCTTGTCCTCTGGCAACCACAGGCCTCTGGCGGGCAGACGTCGGGTGTGCGCTCCCCATTCCCCTAGGGAGGCGTATGTGGTGATGTCTCCTGTTATGGCAGGTTTTGGAATCCTGTGACTTGGGCGATGTTGGAGCGAATGTCCCACCACACTATCGCCTGCTGGAACTCGTTATTGAGCGATAGCTTATCCCTGAAGCTGCCGGACACTATGTATCCAGCAGGCGTCCAGGAATTCCTGGAGGGGTCACATCTGCAACAAGGTAGATGCAGGACGACATCATGCCCAGCAACGACTTGATGGCCTGCTTCGTCGACAACAGCTGCTGCACCTTACCCAGAATGGCTATCCTCTCCTCCGAGGGAGATGCCATACAAGACACTGTATTGAGTCTGGCGCCTAGGAACAGCGCGTTCTGTGATGGCATTAAGCAGGACTTTGGATAGTTGACAGAGAATCCCAGATCCATTAGCAGCTGGACAGTCGCCTCTGTGTGTCCTTCGGCCAGCTCCCGCGAGCGGGTGCGGATCAGCCAGTCATCCAGGTATGGGTATATTTGTATGCCCTGTAGGCGTAGATGGGCAGGCACTGGTGCCAAGCATTTCGTCAACACTCTGGGGGCTGACTTCAAGCTGAAAGGTAGGGCCTTTAACTGGTAGTGCTGTCCCTGCACCACGAAGCGTAGAAATGTTCAAGGTTTCTTGTGAATGGGGACATGGAAGTAGGCGTCCTCCAGTTCCAGCAAAGTCAGGAAGTCTCCTCTCTCCAGTTGGCTGAGCACGTGTTGCAACATGACCATTCTGAATAGTTGGGACTTGAGGTATTTGTTCAGACGTCATAGGTCTAGAATGGGGCTCCAGCCCCCCTCCCCAGTCTTCTTTTTGACCAGAAAGTATCTGTAATAGACTCCGGAGCCCCAGAGTCACTGTGGAACTAGCTCTATCAGCCCATACGTCTTCCAGGAGCTGAGGGATGTGCTGTCCCTGACGGGTAACCGGAGGGATCCGTGGACACCTGTGTTGAAACTCCAGGGTATGTCCTTGGGCGAGAGCGTCCAGCACCCATCTGTCAGTGGTGATCTTTTTCCACTTGCCGACGAACCTCATCAGCCAGAATTCCACTGGGGTGCACGGGTGGGGGCCTGACATCCTGGTTGTTTCATGCTTGCTTTGGCACCGGCGTCCTGATCTGTGGGCGACGGCGACAATGTCTTCCGCTGCCATAGGCCTGGGAACTGCATCTGTAAGCTTCCCGAGTCGTGGATCTGGAAGGCTGACGGTACGACGAAGAGAAACCTTTTGAAGCCCTACTCGACTTTCCCCTGGAGGAGCAAAAAGAAGAGCGGTGCTGCTGGAGGGTGCCCAGGGAATGGTCTGTCTCCGTATCCACCTTGATAGCCTGGAGGGACTCGTCGACGACCTTCTCAAATAGGTTATCTCCGTCAAAGGGCATGTCCAGCACCTTTGCTTGGACCTCGTTGCGTCAATTTGTGGCCTTCATCCAGGCTTGGCAAAAAAGGCAGACACTGTTCCCCATTTGCCAGAACCCTGTGTTGGCAACGTCCAATGACACTGTAATGGCATGATCAGAAGCTACATCTCCTTCCTGGAAGAGAGCGATTGCCTCCATCTTCTTATCGTCAGGGAGGAACTCCAAAATAAGCCCCAGCTTGTACCACAAGTCCCTATCGTACCTGGCTAGGATTGCCAGTGCGTTGACTGCCAGGATATTGGACGCCGCAGTGCAAATCACCTTCCTTCCCATGGCGTCCATCCTCTTCCCCTCGGTATCTGGAGGACTGAAGTAGGAGGACGGGTTGGCTGACTGTTTCCTTGGAGGCGCCGATACCACCGAATCCGGGGATGGTTGCGACCTAAGGAACTTGGGTGTGCAGTCCGGTACCCGATACTTCTGTTCCAGCCTATCCAGTTTGGCTGGAGCTGTGCAAGGGTTCTTCATTAGGGCCAGGGCCTCTTGGGTACCGTCATGACAGTCTTTCTCTTGGCATCGCGCCTCTGGTACAAGAAGCCCTCCTTCTTAGTTTCCTCAGGCACTAGCTGGAATAGCTCAGAGTCCCTAGAGATCATGGAGTGAACGATCCCACTTCATCCGGTGGAGACACCCTATGTGGGGCATTCGCTGTCCCCTGCGACGATATCCATGTAGTCATTGTGGCCAAACCCGTCCCCGTACCAGTGTCTGCTGGGGAAGAAGGCACCCGACGTGGTGGCAGAGGCTGAAATGGGGGCGTCGGATGACACTTCCTCTTCTTTGTTGGAGGCTGATCGGGGACCTGGGGAACCACATGTGCCAGAGCCGGAGGCATCCTCAACTGGATCTCTGACATCAAGGTGTGTACAGTCGACAGAATATCCAAGGAAATGCCCCTCGGTTGAGATGGCAGAACAGGAAAACAAGGTCAAGGTGGTGCTCCTCCTCCTCGTCCTCCTCGTCGTCGTCCTCCTTGTCATCGTCGTCCTTCTCGTCCTCCCCTTCGTCCTCGTCATGGACCATGTGTAAGGACTCCTGGTCCTTGTCGAGACCTCCATGGCTTGGGCTGCAGCCTGTAAGGGTTGTTTCGGGGCCTCCTCACCCACCTCCCCCCCTGAGGGTCTTGAACCGGGGCCAGAGCCGGTTTCCCCCCTTCTGGAGTGCCAGCAGACTTTGTTGTGCCTTGGGGGTAGGGACACCACCTGAGCTGCAGGGGCTACTTTCGCAGGGTAAGCACCTCCAACTCTGCAGCAGTCTCCAACTCTGTTGCCAACGAGGTCTTAGCCTGCACCGCTTGAGCCTGCTTGGGCTATTTGGCTGCCTTTTTCTCCGTA
Organism: Ambystoma mexicanum; assembly: GCF_040938575.1. Lineage (NCBI taxonomy): Eukaryota > Metazoa > Chordata > Amphibia > Caudata > Ambystomatidae > Ambystoma > Ambystoma mexicanum. The sequence goes on along the minus strand of NC_090921.1, from coordinate 956,560,750 downwards.
CGCGGCTTTTCGGATTGCTCATGAAGTTTAGCTGGGGTAGATGACTTCCTTTTTGAGGAGAGAGCTCGATTGTCGGCTGGCAATGGAGGTGGATGGTGATGTTGATTGCACCCTATCCACCTTGGGACCCGCTTCTGCAGCGAACCCGGTGGACTCGGACTTGTAGTTCTTGGCCTTATCTTGGGACCCCATGGATGAGGCGCCCTCACATGCTTAGAAGACCGTTCCTCAGACAGGCCGGTCCCGGTGAGGCATGACCCTGCTTGCCACACGGGCCAGAGGCCTTGGCGTTGAGCCACGCTGCCAGTCTACTGTGCCTGTCCCTAGTCGTCTTCTTGGAGAACCCTAGGCACATTTGGCACTTCACCTCCTTGTGGTCTGGGTGCAGGCAGTAGAGGCATTGTAGGTGCCTGTCCTCCACAAACACGTTCCGTAGCCCACTTTTGGTGCAGGGCTTGAAGAGGGACCTTCCCTCCAACTCCTTCATAGTCGGAGGGTGGGTGCGAAGTAGGCATGATGGCCTTCTATAATCTTCGACTATCTTCGCCCTTGAGGGGTGCTGCATTTCACCATCAAAGGATCCCCGCTGTCAGCAGATGGAGAAGAGAGCACACAGACTCCTTAGAAACAAAAATGGAACTTTTTTCGTTGAAAACCAGGAAAAGAAACGTAAAGAAATCTGAAGATGGCTGCCAGAGGAGGGGCTTAAGGAGAGGACTGTCAGTCATTGGAAGCGGGCAGTATGACCCAGAGGACAGTGATTGGTTTAAAGGAGAAATACCGTTTTTAAGTGAAAGTGATACTGTTTTTTTATTTTACTGAGGATTCCCAACCTAATGATGGGGAATATTCATGAACATGTGAATCAATGCCAGACCCATGCTGGAGAAGGTAGATGTAAGTGAACCTATTATACAAATACCAAACAAAACTTCAAAGTAGAAAGAAAGTAGAAAGAAAAAAAACGAACAGAGAGAAGTGGCTAGGGATAGCAAAAAAACATGCTCTTTTAGACAAACTACAGTCAAAGTTAAGGTAGAGCATACAAAAAACAAATCATTTGTACCCACAGGCTGCAGGGAGAGGCAGATTGCAGTTTCTATAATAAGAATATAATAAACAGCTCTCACTCTTGCTTCTTCCACTTGTTCTTGCACATCCACCACCTCCTGCTCTCACCTTTGCTCCTCCACCGCCTCTATCCACATTGGAAAACCGTCCCTTCCCCTACCTAGCTAGAGGACTACTGCTGCCTTTTACACTGAGCTACCCCAATCATTCCTGGGTTTCTCCACGCCAGACTGTTATTCGCCCATGCATCCAATGACTTTGCCGTGTGGGTAGACACTCGCTCATCTCCAAGTGAGGGTAGTTGTATAATGTGGAAGTCCGGTGCTAGTTTGTTATGTTATGTTAAGGTCACTTTCATAGCGCATGTGGGCACCAGGGCATCATGGTGCTGGAGAGGCAAGTAACAAAAACAAGACAAAACAAGCAGGCCATAATCGCTGCAGAGTCAAAATAGATGGGTTTTTAGGTCTTTCCTAAAAGCCAAGTGATTAGACAGCATTTTAATTGGCAATGGGTGACCATTCCATAGCTGAGATGATGCAATGGAAAAATCACGTCCCCCCCACCCGAGCAAGACGAAAAAAAGGCACACAACAGACCAGCTGCAGCTGAACGCAAAGAACGTTTGGGGATACAGCGTACAAACCTAGCACGGAAATACTCTGCTCCCTGGTCATGCAGAGATCGGTGAACAATACACATCGCCTTGAATTGTATACACTGAGCTTCGGGGAGCCAGTGAAGGGATAGCAACACTGGAGAAATAGGAGCCCCATGAGGTGTCCCAGTAGCCACCCGGGCTGTCAGATTGTGAAGACGTTGAAGTCGACAGACCAGGCCCTTGGGCTGCGCAAGGTAAAGAGTGTTACAATAGTTCAGCCGGCTTAGTATCATAGCAGCCACCACTGGAGGACGCAGAGATAATGGGATAAGATGGAGCACCTTTCTTTAGTTTGTCATGTTAGAATCAGGTTAGTAGATTTTGGTGGCATTTACTGCCTTCATTCAGCTGCTGGTTTGCTGTGAATTGGGTCTCCTTTTCTGATCATGTGCAGTTGCTTGGAAGCAGAGGTTGGTGGTAAAGTGGTAAGCGCAAGCACCCGTTTCTGGTCTCTGCTGCATGTATGCATTGAGGCCTGATCCACTATAATGCTGGGTGTTGTCCCTCAGGCACGTGAAGTGCTGAGACAGCCGCTTTGTGAATTGGCCTTACGAATTCTTCAAGCCTATGCAGACCTTTTAGCTTTCTTTCTTGGTGTGCATAGAGGCGCACGTGCACCAGTGCACGCAGAGAGGTGAGCAACAGTGCGTGAATGTTATTCTTCGAGGCACGTTCCACAATCCATGCCAGGCTTTGTCCCTCAACCAAAAAAGTGATGGGTGGAAGGTTTTGAATGAATCTGAACCACTGGCACTGCTCTGGGCAACCTTCCACACCACCGTTTTTTAACTTATCTGCGCTATTGCAAAAGGGGTCCAGGCATTTGCAAATCAGGCAGGTATGGTCCCTCAGCCACATGCAGCGCTTGGGCTCCTGCTTTGGGCATGGACACAGTCCAACTCTAAGCCTAGTATGTATGTACGTACATACGTACGTACGTACGTACGTACGTACGTACGTACGTACGTGTAAACACGCCCATAGGGAAATGTGTGCAGAGGGGTGTGCATGCAGAAAAGCAGGGAGGAAACTCGGTGCCAGCCCCAACCCTGATTGAGGGGTGCGGAGGGTCAGCTGGGAGGGAGTCCGTCCTTACCTCTTCCCTATGTGCCGATGGACTTGCCAAACTTTGTTTCTCTCTACAGATCCAGATGCACATGAAAATCAAGAATGTCCCTTACCCGAGGAAGCCCCAGGAACATTCACTGCAGACATACACCACAGCAAAGACGGACGCGGTCAAGGGCAGAACCATACGTGGAGGAGGAGAACCCAGCTGTGTGAGGAACGCACAGAGCTGCTGGCAGTAAAGCAGCCAGTAGGAGAGCTGTGGAAAACCAGAGCGCTAACACACACACCATACTCTTCCCTGGTGGTCTAGGGTGGGTAAGATCTCCTAGACTTAATATGGATCAACGGTCACCGGACCTACATCGCTACTAGCAGGATGCCATGGCAAAAATCACAGGGGGAAAGTGGGCAGGGCCAAGAGTCTTTTTGAAGACTTGCCTTACACAAACACGCCTTAGGAAGGGAGCAGCAGGTTAGCTAGGGACCAGTGGCCAATCGAAAGAGTAGTTTTAAGCAGGGTATGAGAAGGGGAAGTGTGGATTATTCAGGTGAGGTCATCAGTGGAGGTGGAGGTGGACCAAGAGACGAGCAGGAGACATCAGCTATTTGCAGAGTAGTTTGTTGAAAAAGGTGAGGTGTTGGTTTAGAGTGTTCTGCAGATTGTGTGGGTGTGTTGAGGAAAGCACTACATAGCAAGTGACTGTGAAGCAAACGCTACCTAGTGAAAAGCACCAATGAAGGTCTTCAGGAGATCTGCAGAGAGGAAGGGCAGGAGTCCCCCTTGTAGCCACGATTCAGGCTGTAGTTGCCCCCAGCCCACCAATGTCAAGGATCTGCACCAGTCCAACTGGATGGTGCTCTCCAATCAAATCAAGGATAGCCTCTGGTGACTGCATCTGCAAAACAAGAGACACAGTTAACTTGGATGTGGACCGAGTGCAAACAGACCCTGCATCCAACATCTGGCCACACACAGACCACCACGTTTCCCAAGAAAGCTGGAGCTTTCCCCCTAAAGGGCTTACCATATATGGAAAATATAGCCACTCTAGGGCAGCAAGAAGGTCAAGATGGACAAAGGACAGGCGAACACCTCGTGGCAATCTAAAAAATTGATTGAGCATGGATTTTACAGACAATTAAAAAAAAACAAGCTGTTTAGGCTTGATCTGAGGGCATTATGGAACCCTATGGCAGAGTTAAAGGACTGAGTGCTGCAATCGCCTTTAAAATGTTTTAATGACCCAGAACACCCAGGATGGCCTAGGGGTCTGCAACCTATGCTTCTCTTGGTATTCTGAACTACAACTCCCATGTTTCCTTCCCATTGGCTGAGCTGGCAAGGGCTAATGAAGCTGCCGTCCAAAACACCTAGACAACACATCTGGAGAGCCAAAGGATGGAGGGCCCCTCTCTTGGTCTAAACCCCACATCTTGTCTTTAAAGAGCTTTTCAGAAAAGAAATAAAAAATAACAGTGGCCTATTTAGTAGCTTTATGCGTTCAATTTACTGCACAGTGTATTGTATCTTTTATAAGGAGTAACCAATAGGGAATGCTGCAGCACCATTACTTGTCATTTATTCAAGTCGCTCATCGGGGCTTGCATTGCAGAAGACCTTGAAAGCGTAATGGCTGACTGGTGGGAGGTCCTTGGGGCGCATTTATGTGAACCGTTAACACGGGTGGCAGGAGGGAGCAACCATGCTGAGTCAGCAGCTTGCCAGCAGAGAAGTGCACAGTCAATATTGGTAGAGCACCTTTCGGATGATGCTTGGGACAGTCTATGGACTACTGGGTTCTGGTGACGTCAGTTGCTGGGTGAAGTGAAAGGTGGAGGCTGAGGCTTACTGAGAAGGGGCCTCTTATGCTTTAATACATGTTTATTGAAATGAACGTATTTAACTCACCTGGGGAGCCTCCGTATAAAAGACTGCAGACAAAGTGGTCGTGACAAGGACCTGTGAGAGCCCCTCGTGCCTCCAAGAACAAGGTCTGACTACTTTATGAATGCCCGGTAACCCGTGTGGAAACAAGGTCACCCAAATGAGTCAACACTTTCCTGGGAGGAAGCAGCGAGTGCTCAGTATTGACAAAAGTTTGAGAAAAGGGTGCATCTCCCAAACGCATACATTAGTGGATGTGTGCAAGAGCACTGCCATTGCAGAAAGGGGATGGCAGCCACCCACCAACTGCACTACAATGGAACAAGGAATGAGGAGTTGAGCTGTAAAGAGAAAATCGACAACACTATTAGTACACTGTGAGAACTTGTTACCTTACGGTACTTTGTAGCAGACAACAGGAAATATGCAAAGTGTGCCAGGACCTGTATGCATGCCTTCCCTAAGTACACCAAAGATCAAGTGGGCCATTGTGAAAGAAGAGATTTGTACATTATCTCGGGGCAAAGTGTCGGGGGAAGTATGGGGATCGATAGGAAACTGTCCTTGCTCATGAACTGCTTAAGTTATGAGGGGAAAATATTTACATGCTTTAAATACCACCAGACCTTTGCCAAGAGGAGATTGGTACAGAAGTCCCGAAGGAATTGTAAAAGACCCTGAAAAAGCTGGACCTAAACTTTAGCCCAAAGACTAGCAAGATTCTGGAATGATACAATTTCGCCACCCGCAAACAGGAAGTGAATTCCATGGTGGAGGACTACATTACTGCACAGAGACACTCCTCTACATCGTGCAACTTCGAAAATAAACTGGATTAACATATTGATATGATAGGATAGGATATTTATAACGTGCTTAATACCCAGAGGTTTATAAGCGCGGACCTGAGGATCGAGCCTGTGGTGCCCCGTGACGTCTTGCTTCCAAAGCGAGCATGTTGCCCCTGAGCTATCCTCCCGAGACCATTCTATTTGAGATTAGTTTATGGTGCAGTGTCACAACACAATACATCAGGTGTTGTAGCTGAAAAATTATCCTAACTTGGAAGTGATAAGAATGTATCGGGGGTCGCCTCGTAGAACTTACCAAAAATTACAAAAGTAATCAAAAAGTAGTGTACGCCGGTGCAAGAAGTAACGCAATTTTATTCAGATACAGTTGGGACAGCAAATACGAACAGATCGCAGAACAGAACTGCACGAAAAGGCGCTGTCAAAGAAACGCCCCAACACTAAACTCTTTTATAAAAACAAAATAATTTGCATTTGCGATCGCGCAACATGAAAAAGCAATGATTGGGTTTGTGGACCTTCCCTCACCGGCCTCAGTTAGGCCCTGTGACGCCACAATCCACCCACAATTCCCACAACAGAAAGTTAAGTCATTGAAACATTTGTGACAAGCAGCGGAACATCTTCGCTGGTCGCCTCATACTGGTTCTCATGAGAATGGCTACCCTCCATGTCACCATCAGAGCCTTGAATCACGGACATACTGCTGCATAAATGTTGCATATCGGGGACACTAGCCCTTTTCTCAGGGAAAACCTTTGATGGTGCGATTTGAAATTGCTGTGGTTCTTGCAGACTCCATTAGAAAATCACATTTCATAAACAATGTTGCATTATAAAATGGTCAAGTAGTCATTACTTGCTGACGGAACCTGTGCGCTCTAATCGGTTTACCTAGAAAAACAGCAACCACTGTGGTGTTCTCACAGTGCTGGCCTGGGATCGCAAACTGCATTAGTTAAACCAGCTGAAGTGGCCTTTGCCGCGAACATAATGCTTGCATACGTTTAAAGCAGAAGGAAGCTTTTAGTGCCTATTTACTGCGTTTCATTCTACCACTACGTACGATTATACTTACCTGTGCCCCAGCATGTACGGATTAGTTTCTTTAAGCTTTTAATTTCACATATATCAGAAAGAGCCCCCCTCCCTTTTGACAGTGCTACTCTCGCAGCTGATAAGTGCGTTCCATCATACCATGCGTGCTGAACTTGCATTTTAATTTACAAGAATCACAAAAAGAGTCTAACACCGAATGGCTTGTCTGGCCTGTCTGCTAAGGGCAAGGATGAAACTTTTTACAATTTTTTTTAAAAGGAAACCCAGTGTTGACAGTTTACTGTGCCTCAAAAGGGAAACTTAGCGAAGAATGCAAAAGACGCAAGAAAATGGGAAGAAAAGAGATGGGAGCGATGAGAACAAATGTAGGGGAGAAGGCAGGTTTATGGTGGGAGTAAGATGAATCTAGCGGGTGCTAGTATATGCCGGGGAAGGAAAGTGATGTGCAAGAAATCGAAAAGATGGGGACACTGTCAATTATTAAAAAATTTTCATGGGGTCAAACTGGTTTAAGTGCATGGAAGTCGTCAACGAGAAGCGGAATTCTGAGCTGCGGTTCTAAGAGAATGACTGAAGCAGATGAGCTACCGATAAATGTTGTGGGCCAGGTGGAAAATAATGGAAGCCCAATAGCCGGGATAAGCATCAATAGGAAGGCGGTTCAAATGCTCGCAGATGTATGGGCAAAGAACCCCTTCAGGTGTGGAAGGAAGTACATAATGGGAGGGAATCCACCAGATATAAATCCAGGCAGGTGTAAATAGATAGGGATTTAGCAGTTACGGTACTTCCTGGCGTACCTGGAGTTCAAGGGTTGGGAGACCATAGCTAAGATCTATGTTCTGAAAAAAGGAACTGCATTATTGGGATGGAGGAAGCAAAATAAAAACTCAGCATATGACGTGACACAAACAATGTGGAGCAGTGCCTGCAGAGTGCAACAGCGCAAGGGAGATGAAGCCATATTTTACCGTGCTGGTTTGTTCGTTTATTTATTTATAATGCGCGCCAAACCCAGGAGGTAGCAGGGCGCAGCAGTAAGAATATACAAAGCTTACAATATTACAGAAATGTGCAGAAGCATTAAATGGCATATAACATTTGTTAGCAAAATTCTGAGAATATAGGTTATTTACAATGCGGTTGGAAGGGGCTAAGGTACAAGGTATCTAGTGGGAGGTCGACAGGGTGACTACAGGTTATTGGAGTTGATATATTTGATGAAGTTCCTTCTGAGGTGTAAGTAAGGTTGGTCTACTCTCAGGTTGTGTGGTAAAGAGTTCCAGAGTTTAGCAGCTTTCACAGGAAAGCTGTTCCCACCAATCTTGGAGAGTTTGAATCTTGGTACTACCAGGCAATTGGAATTGGCAGTTCTTGCAGTGTTCTTAGATAAGGTGGGAAGTCTGCAGGGGTTTGTGCACTGGACCATATTGAAGAAGCATTGGCAAAGCCAACAGTATGGGCTTTTGTTTAGTATGTGATGGCATTTGCTAGGTACCAATAGAATTTTACGAGTTGGCCATATGTGTGCCACAGCTGGAAAATGGTGTGATGGACATATGACGGCAGTGTTGGCAAATGCTTATCGAATACCTTCACATAAGCCCCAACTTTTGGCTTTGTCAATGCTCGGTTTGAACCAGACTTTAGTGCAAGGATCAGATAATCAAGTGGCTGAACACATATTTGGTTTAAACATGTTTATTACACCAGTAGCCACTTATGGCAGAAATCAAACCATTAAAATTCAGCAGACTGGTTGAAACAAATACGGGCAGGTTAAAGTTTGACCTGCTGCCTCATAGAGCGAGCTCAAACAGACCCCTGCAGGATGCGTTTATGGTGGGGAGGGGCCAGCAGTGTGTTGAATGGCCATGGGCAGTCAATGGATGGGTAAATAACTAATGTAGGGGAAAACTGGTCCAGGAGACCCCTCTCGCCTGCGTTTCTTCCCCAGGTGAGGGCTATGGCCCATTGGGCGTTCCCTCATGCCACCCGGGCCCAGGTGGTGGAGGGCTCACCCACTGGAGACATTGCCCACACGTATCGAGTGCCCACATGTATTGATTGCCACACAAATTTAGCTAGGCCCAGAAACCATTCTCTGCCCGGTACAGATGGTGTGAGCTCAGCACACTGTAGCGCGGCCCCCACCCTTGGAGAACATCCCTGTTGCCGCAGCACCCTGGCAGATCCGCTGCGAGCACGTTCCCACGAACAAGACGGACATGAGCTAGTGCAATACGCTAACATTGTAACAGTTCACCTCCCGCAGTGTACCATCACTATCAGCCTGACCCGGCCAGCAGGCCGAACAATGAGAAGAACAGTAAACTGGTCCTCTGATGGCAGACAGTCTTTATGTATATGTATATATTAATGTCAAGACCACTTGCATTATTTCTTTCTTCCACATAATACAAATGCCTGTAGAATGTATTAGAATGAGAGAGTATGCTCCCGCGATATAAGCTACGGCGAGCTCGCACCATTACAGGTGGATGCTAATGATAAAGGAACGCTCCAGGGATCTGTTCGTTGCGTGTATCACTGGGCAGCCTACCTCACATGGTTTCGCGCCATAACTAAAGCTAATGCTGCTAGAGTACACGAGGAAGCGGATGCAACTATACTATGAACTCATGTAAAGAATGCGCGAGCGTGCACTTATCATGTGTGAATGTCTGAGCCCCTCATATGCTACCACCGTCACGTACAGTGGCGGGTCGTTTTCTATGTACTCCACTGATCTAAACACTACCTCATTTTCTGCGAATATATACATGCATGTGATTAAAACACTGTAGCTGTTAGAATATAACGTACAAATATGATGCGCGGACTGGATATAATCGAGATACATCCAGCAAAGTTTGAATGCATGTTGTGAAGTGATTTTGAATAAGTATTCTAGAAAATGTTCAAATGTTTGTGATGTCTTTACCTATATTCGGCAACACACGAGGGAGATACCTTTGTGAAAGCGTACAAGGTCTCGATGTATCCCCCTCCTTCCCCCAGAAGGTTGCCAAGACATGAGAACAGAGCCCCGCTCTGCGTTGTCACGCCTCCCCCGACCCGACTGGAGCCGCTTCAAAGACTTGTAGCCCCGCTGCAGCACCCAAGGCCGCGGCCAGCCACCTGCATTATTTACAGCACAGCAGTAAACCTTAGTTTAAACTCAAGCACCCCCTCGTAAACCCCACAACCCACCAGACTGTCTTAGACTTATGGCCCTGTGCAATCAGGACACCCAACACTTTGACAACACACAGCGAAACATCCATAACCACTTCTAACAAGACAGAAAGACCTGTACCACCCGCCCCAGTCCCCGAAGCTTAGCCCCTCGACCTACGGTCCCGGTCAACAGATCACGAGTAACCAGGCCTCGATATATTATCTCCAGACCCCTCACAAGGTGCATTCCTCCTGTGTTGCATTAACCTATTGAAAGATTTACTAAAGAGAATATAACTGTAAATGACTGAATGACTGCGGTGTGCATGGCAGAGGGCAAGTAAGTCAGAAAAGGCATTCATCTCTGCCACAGGCCGCCTCGGCAGACCAACACCGCCCGGATGAACTCAAGCCGACCTGCCAGGCCCAGCCCAACCCACGAGGGTGACCAGTGACGTCCTCCAGCCAAGACCAACCACGCCACAGCAGCACCTATAGTTAGTCGTCGCCACCCAATCCCAATGAACTTGTGCCTCCTATAGTATGTAGGTTTTGATGACGTTTTTTGTAAATATATACGCCTGTCTTTGCTATTGTCAGACAGAGCGCTCTCGGAGTTTGCAGAGTTCTTTGCATGCCCAATTCTGATTGATAAACTCCCATTTACGCTCACCCGCACTCTGTCTTGGCCTTATTCCCATTTTGGGAGAGTCCTTCATTGTCTCTCATTAAAGGGGAGGATCGTGCTGTTTGGGGACGCTTGCTTTCAGGGGATCGTGCTGTTTGGGGACGCTTGCTTTCAGTGGTGACCCCGATAGCGTGATATTTATTTCTTCCTAACCTCCTTATAACCGTCCCCGTTTGGCACGAGAATCTCCGGTCGAAAAGGGATACGCACGGTGAGCCGGCTCCAGGAGGCTGCCCGCCAACGGCGACCGGTACACTAAGAAGTGCGCACTCGATAGAGAGGGGGTACGGGATCCCGGTTGAAAAATCCCCTTTGAGTACCGCTCGCCGGAGCCGGGGCTGACTGTTGAGCTGACGGCGACACTGCCTGGACGGACCCAGTTTCGGAGAGTATCGGTTCAAGACGGGCACGTGAGTACTGAGTGCGAGCGATCTTAAGGGGAGGGGGGGTGAAGTGTAGGACAGGAAACGAAGAGGGGATACGCAGATCTACTAAAGATCATCTTAAAAATTTTTCCTTGCTTTTTCTTTGCATATGGCCATTAGGATTAAGAGGTGAATAAGAGATAAAAGTGACGGGAACCTAGCTCCGAAAGGGGGTGGAAGGCGGCGCCGCATAGTGCTATCTTGACTAGTACTGGGAATATATGAAGAAGTGGAGTATAAAATAAAAGTGTTCAGCAAAAGGGGACACGGAGAGTACATTAGTGACCGCTATTATTTCTTTCCTTTTCTTTAGGGTAGGGGGGAAGAATAAAGAACTGTGATTAGCACAGACTTGGGGAGACAGTAAGAGAAACAGAGTCCTATTAGAAGGAGGGGGAAACAGGTTAATATCTATATATATATATGCGCATCTAGATATTCAAATAAGGCGATTAGGGACAGCCGGCTAGGGAGGAAAGGGAGGGCAGCTTGAATGGTGAATGGTGCCAAGAGGTGTGTGCACCTCGTATGTGCTAGAAGAGATTTTAGCGTTGTGAACGTGTGAGCGATTATAAGTGCATAATAGTTAAATGGTCATGATAAGTGTGGTCGGATAAAAGTTTTTTTCTCTCTTTAGATAACGTCAATATAGTGGAGTGTGTGAGTACCTTTTTGGATTTCCAGTCTGACATTGTCAAACCAAAGAATGGGTTGCTCTTGTATGTGCCCCTCAAAAAGAACATAATAGACATTGTGTACGGCCAGTTTTGTATTGTGCAGTCAGGGAGGGGGAGAGCCCAAAGGGACCCAACATCGAATGTGAAGTAAAATATAAAGAATAATATTGATACTACATTCACGTTGGAGTTGCAAAAACACTAGGCACACCAGCACTAGGAGGGCACAGAGATGGGGGCTGAAACACCCTTATCACATATTTGTAAGAATCTCCCGGGATACGTGGAGCGGATTAAAAAATATCACGACCAATGGGTGACCGAGCTAAAGGGGGAGGGGTTACCTCAGATTTGGCCCGAGGGAGGGTCGTTTGATAAAAGTGTCCTGGATACAGTAGCCACATGCATTTGTCTAAAATACAAAGGAAAGCAGCTGCAAAATAGGAGGGAAATATTAGATCTTTGGAGGTTATTTGAAGAGATACCACCGCCTAAGACACCAGCACTAAATTCTGATCTCCCGTCCACCACAGACAATCCACTGCTAATACAAAGAGATGTCAAAGAAGGCTCAAGTGTCGCGCCACCAGTAGAGGTAATAAGTTTGTACCCGATAATAAAGAAGCCTGTGCCCGCAGAGGGGTACAGTGATCCCACTTACATACCTCCCCCGAGAGATACTACACCCCTCCGGCCCACGGCACCTCCGCCATACGAAAGCACGAGGGAGCGAGCCCAGACAGGCGCACAAAGGGTAGATATAGAGAAGCTCACAGATGATTTAGAATCAAGACTGACGATAGCAAAGGATGAGCTCTCGAGGATAAAAGACATATGCGAACGAACAGCACTAGATGCAACTAGATCAGGGCGTACGTCCAGAGCGCTAGGTGAAAATAGAAAGCCCGAAGAGGGGTGGAAAAAGGGCGAGATTTTGTTCAGAATTGAGGAAGAACCAACGCGAATAATAGAAGTAGGGCCCGGAGAGGGAGATGCTGCAAGCGAAGAAAGGCGGGGGGGGAATTAGAGAAGAGTTGCTGTGTGATATAAGGGACGAGGTAGAAGAAAGCGACAGGTTGAGTATGGCGATAGGAGGGGGAAGCGAAGGGGAGGAAGGTACGTGTTCATTGAGAACCCTGGATAATGAGTGGACGGGGCGACTAAGGAACAGAGTGGGAAAAATGGCATCACTGGGGACATCAACAGCTCAAACGGGTCCGGACGGAACGACAAAAGGAAGGCTACAGCTCCCGTTGATACACAGGGGAGGAGGGAGGCCTAACTATATCCCATGGGCACAGATGGATAAAGCCAATTTATTAAAGCTATTGCCCCCGTTGTCAGGAGGGGCAAGTAAGTGGATATATGCCTTTGAGAAACATACTGCCGGGGTACCCCTAGCCATAGGAGATGTAAAAAGTCTACTCGTATCAGCAGTGGGTGATCAGGCTGAAAGGGTATGGGTTAAGGCCGGTTTCCCGGGAGTAACGTTAGACTGTGACCGCCATGATGGGGCATCCTTTAACACGGTGCGTGCCAGGGTGTGGGATGCCTTACGCGAAACATTCCCAGACACACCGGACTTGCAGTCAGTGATGCAGTGTACAATGAATGACGGGGAAGAGGCTATGGATTATATTTTTCGGGTCCAAGAGATGTGGAGAGCAGAAACGGGCACGCCCTGGTATCAGTCGACATCTTTATTTTATTTTATTATAAAGAGAGGGCTCCCAAAGGAAGTGCAGAAGGCGCTTGACAAGATAGCAGGCATTGAAGCAAAGGGATGGCCAGAAATTCAGAGCATAATAGTACACCATTGTAAAAGAATCAAAGAGAGGGAGAAGGAGGTGGCGCAGAAAAGATTGGCAGACGAGGCGAAGTTAGTACAGTCAAAGTTAGTGAAGGTTGCAGCAGCAGTAGCCGCGCTCCCACAAAGTAGAGAGGGAGATGAGGAGGAGGAGGAGGGGCTGATAGCACTCCAAGGAAGGTTGGCAACTAATTGGGCAGGACCAGCACAGCGGCAGTGGACTGAGCAGGAACAAGGTGGAAGTTCGCAGTGGCAAGAGTGGACCCCTCGAGGGGGACGAGGTGGGTACAGGGGCCGGAGAGGAGGCGGACAGGGGTATGGGGGAATGGGAGGAAATGGATGGCAGGGTCCCAGGGGCCCCCAAGGGAGTTGCTGGAACTGTGGACGATGGGGGCATTACTCTAGGGAGTGCAGAAGTAGACAAAACAATGGGTTCCAGGAAGGGGAGAGTTATGGTCATCCACACCCGGGAAGCCCATACGGTCTCCCAATGGGACAGCAGCACCTAAGAAACCCCGGCCAGGGTACCACGGCCCAGCAACAAGGACACCAGTATAGGACACAGAACCACCCCCAAAACAATGACAGCATGCAATACACGCCAGGTAACCCTTTCGCGACAACAGCAAACGGGGCCCCAGTGCCAGCACCTTACAGCGGCATGTCGGTAGTTTCCGGAAATGTCTTTAATGAGGGAGGGGTGACGAGATACCCCGCATAGGACAGCCCACAGAGAACACTTGCGTGTCCAGTTCTATCCACCACCTACAATGCAGCAGAGGAACCATTGGTAGGGGCGCAGATAGGAGACAAGCAGTTTATATTCATGGTTGATTCGGGAGCGGAGAAATCATGTATCAGAGAGGGCCGATTCCCGTTAACTAACAGGAAGTTAGAGACGCAGGGGTTCTCTGGGGCTGTAGTTGAAGTTCCTTACACAGAAGCTTTGGATGTAACAGTGGGGGGTAAGACTGTGAAGGCACCCTTATTGTATTACGAACATTCCCCAATTAACTTGCTAGGGAGGGATCTCCTGAGTAAACTCAACATGACCATATCATTTACCGAGAGAGGGATAGTGTGTTCCACACCCGGGATATGCCCCTTGCGTGCAATGTTGGTAGTGCAAGCCTACACAACCACGCAGGAAATACGAGGACTGCCACAAAATGAGGAAATGTTTATCAAAGGGCTGAAGACTCTGGCCCTCATAATCCCCGAGCTGAGAAGCATGGACTGGAGGATCCCGGCGGAGTTCCTCTTCCGCCCCATAGTATGCCCCAACACAGCACCAGGATCAGTAGTATCGTTAGATTTGCACGCTGTGCAAGTGTCAGCAAAAAGAATAGCAGTGATCGGATTGGACGAGGAAGGGTGTGAGTGGCGCACAGTGCTATGCACAAACGCCAACATCGCCCTACGAGAAGTAACAGATGAGGATCTCTTTTCAGACTCAGAAGGGGATGGTGAAATAGTGATGGACATAGCGATGCCCTGTGATATTTTAATACAAGCAAGGGAGACTCCCGTCCAATTGATGACAGTGGTAGGAGCACCACCGTCGTTATTTGATGACGACATGAGGCTCGTACCAAACAACTTATGGACAACAGGCCCCCATGATGTGGGACTGTTGCATGGAGTACAGCCTGTGGTAATTAAGTTAAAGCAAGGAGCAATTTTACCACGAGTTAAACAGTATCCTCTGTCTCGTGAAGCTGAAGAAGGGATAAAAGAGACAATAAATGCCCTACTAGCACAAGGGATAATAGTGCCTTCAAACTCCCCATGTAACACTTGTATTTATCCGATCAAAAAAGCAAAAGGGGGGTCTTGGAGGATGATACAGGACTTACGCCCCCTCAATGATGTAATTCAGAAGGAGTTCCCTCTAGTCCCGAACCCCGCATCAATACTATGCAGCATCCCGAAAGAGGCATCACATTTCACAGTAGTGGATTTGAAAAACGCATTTTTTTCTATACCCCTGGCTGAAGAGAGTAGATACCTCACCGCCTTCACATTGGGGGGTAAAAGGTATGAGCATTGCAGATTACCACAGGGTTACTGTGAGAGCCCGAGCATCTTCAATCGCGTATTACATGGAGACTTAGGAAACCTATCAGTTGAGAGCACCATTATTCAGTACGTAGATGATTTACTAGTCTGCGCACGAAACGAAGAGACATGCAGAACAGATTCAATAACATTATTGACTTTGCTAGCCAACAAGGGGTACAAAGTGGACAAGGGAAAGCTACAATACTGTCTGACAGAGGTCCTGTACCTAGGACAGCTGATTTCAAGAGATGGGAAAAGAATAATACCAGACAGAGTAGAAGCCATAAGATCAGTACAAGAACCCACAACAGTAAAAGACATGCAGAAATTTTTGGGAATGTGCAATTACTGCCGAGCATGGATATTAGATTATGCAGCATACACCGGGCCCTTATTGCAAGCACTAAAAGTGGCCCAACAGGAGAACAGGAAGGTGGAATGGACGGAAGAGATGAGTTCCTGCTTCCAAACACTAAAAGAGTTGATTTCAAGCGCCCCAGTACTCGCAAACCCTGATTATGGACGCGAGTTTTACCTATTCTCACACTGCAAGGAAACACTGATGACAGCAGTCTTGACACAAAAAACATCCTTAGGACACAAGCCATTGGCTTACTATAGTGGCACTTTAGATGCCGTGATGCAGGGCCATTTCGCGTGCGAGCAATCACTCGCTGCAGCCGCGTTCACGATTGAGAAAAGTGCCACAATAGTAATGGGCTGCCCTGTGACATTGTTTGTGGAACATTCATTATTTGCAATACTGGAGAGATCAAAAAGCACACTGACCACACAGCGGGCGACAGCCTACGAGATTATACTGTCCAGTGCCAACATCCATATAGTGAGATGCAAGACAGTGAACCCCGCCACATTCATTACAGAAGCGTGCACGCTCGAAGACATGCAGAACCACGATTGCGCAACCTACACAGGAGGAAGAGGGGAGGAGACAGTGGTGTGTGAGAACGCTCTAAGCGAAGGGGAAGTGTACTTTGTGGATGGGTCCGCATCAATTGACGCGGACACGGGAGAAAAACACGTTGGCATGGCAGTGGTGAGGTTAGAAGACGGTGAGTATGAAACACTGGTACAATACCGCCTCCCATCACACTACTCCGTGCAGGCAGCAGTACTGATTGCGCTCATAGGAGCACTACATGCAGCAAAGGGTTGTGCAGTGACGATATACACAGACTCAGCTTATATGACAACGACAGTACATGGGGGCCTAGCAAGGTGGGGGCGGAGGGGCTTTAGGAGGGCAGATGGAACACCTGTACAGCATGCAGAATTGTTAAAAGAGTTAATTGAGGCCCTGCAAAACCCCACTGCAGTAGCAATAGTAAAGTGCCAAGCACATACATCCAACACAGATGTTGTGTCTTTAGGGAACGCGGCAGCGGACGCCGCCGCCAAGGAGGCTTCCTATTTTCAGAAAAATGACACAGGTGAATACATGCTTAGGGACAAAACAAACGAAGAGCCCCCAGAGGGATATAATGTCATGCCCATACCACAAATAATAGAATTGCAGGAAGGAGCCAGTGAAGAGGAAAAACTATTGTGGACAAAGCGAGGGTGCAGTAAGTCAGGAACAGACCTGCTGTGGAGGCAAAATAACTCGGGGAAGGTGGTAATGCCAATTCAGCTACTAGAGATAGCATTTCAACAGCTACACTTTCCTGCACATAACACCAGACAACACATCGCAGCAGAAATACAGGAAGAATGGTTCGTGCCCTGTCTCCAGGAGCATGTGTCCCGATTGGCAATGGAATGTACAACATGCCAAATATACAATTCAGGGATGACATTACGCACTCTCCGGGGAACAATCCCTAAACCCATTGGCCCATTCAAGGAACTACACATAGATTACGCAGACATGGGGGAAAGGTGTAATGGTGCACGGTACATGATTGTGGTCGTGTGCCCATTTTCAAGGTGGGTGGAAGCAGGACCCTGCGCGCGACCCGATGCCAAGAGCGCCGCCAAGTTCCTAGTAAGGGAAGTATTTCCGCGCTGGGGAATTTGTGACGTGATCCGCTCAGACAATGGCACCCATTTTGTGAATGAGCTTTTTAAGGAAGTGACTACATTGTTGGGAATAAAACATAAATTATGCTCAATTTATCATCCTCAAAGTAATGGCGTAGTGGAAAAAATGAACGGACTGTTGAAGGGCAGGTTATCAAAACTATGTTTTTCATTAAAAAATAATTGGATTTACTGCCTACCGCTTGCGCTATTTGAGTTACGAAACCAGCCAAGCAAAGACCACCATTTGTCCCCGCACAAGATCGTGACTGGGAGACGGATGAACACAGCACATTCACCTCTGCGCGAACACTCAGACGCTCACAGAAGCGCCGCGATATTGGGAGATGAGTTCACAGACTATTTAAAGAAACTGACAAGGGCAGCGCGCGTGATAGCAAAGCAATTGTCCCCACCCTTCACTAGAGAAGAGGGAAACGTAACAGGCGCTGACACGGAGCCAGGGCAACAGCTACAACTAATGCCAGGCGACTGGATATATGTCAGAAGTTTTGTGCGTCGGTGGAATGCACCGCGATTCCATGGCCCATATGAAGTAATATTTTGCACGCCTACGGCGGTAAAGGTCAAGGGATTGAGGTACTGGGTGCACTTGACCGATGTACGGAAAGCATATAGCAACGTACAAGAGGAGGTAGATGGGGAGGCACAGACAACAGCAAACGCTGCAACTGAGCAGAATGACTGAATATGAACTTGCGTGTATGTGCTGGTACTGAATTTGAAGAAATGTACAACTGATAAAGATGAAAAAAAAAAAAAAAAAGGGGGAAAATTTTGTTTTACCTTTCATCTTGTTGAGTGTGAATATATGTACATATATTAAATGGAATGCCAAACTATGAGCTTGTATACACCCTTGTCTGTGAATACCCCTCCCCGTATCCCCACCCGCTTCCATTCCCCGTCACATGTATATTGGCACTGATGGTGCCAACAAAATGTTTACATGTACGCACTCAATGCACTTTTATATCTTAAAACAGGAGCTTCCATGGCATCTAACGGGCGGCCTGCAACGGATAGATTTACTAGACTTAGAGAATGGTTAACTGTGAAATGTATATATTCGTATGAGTGTGGACTGTCTGCGTGCATTATATTGTTTTTTACATTATTATTTGGTCTGGTTACATACTGGTTCATAGCGTTCATCTCTATCGAGATGAACGAGGGGGGAGGGGGCAACACAACGACTGGGACCAATACAACTGCAAGTATCAATGCAACTACAAGGGAAGGTGATTTTTTGATATGGGACGGAACTAAACTTGTGTGGGGCTACTATACTACGTCATCCAGTGTTGTAAAACAAAACAACACACTGTCCCCACCTGAGATGTCTAATTACAATGCTCACAGCTTAAACGACCGAAATCCCTCTGCCATATCCTGGTTGTATAATACCCCCACCAGCCAACCTGCCCCCACGGCCATAGAGAATCAAAGAATGAGAGAAACACATGAAATATTATATGATGACTGGGTGAAGGGGGGCGGGAATGAGAAAGGGGGTCTAGTTTGTCCCTTGCCCAGGGAATCGGGAAGAATATGAGAAATAAGAACAATAGACGGAAGAGGGAAGCAGGGAGGAGGAAGTATGATGAGTACTATGGGCTAGGTCTAGATAAGATGGAAGACCCACGACACCCCCACCAAACAAATAAGTGGTATGCAGACATGAGTGCCACAGCTAAACAAACAACAAACGAGAGCTGTTATGTTTGCTCCCTCATCCCTCATGCATCAGGTACACCCAAAGTACTGTTACCCAAAGAGTTGCCGATTATAGATGCCCAATGTCTCCTTCATCTCACGTTGTGCAGGATTAAGAACATCTTCCAGGCACATGAAGTGACTTTTCAAATGCTGCAGAACGAGAAAACGTGCTACCCAAAACCGTCAGGGGTTGTATGTCTGAAAGAACCATTTTTTGCAATCGAAGGGACACTTTTTTCTGATAACAAGTGGAAGAATGAAGAAGTAATGTGTAAAGCCGAAGCATTGAGGGGTGTGGCACCGGAGAAATTGCAATGGATAAAAGAAACATGCACACCCGTATGGAGAGGACACATTTCAAAACTAACCTGGGTTACGCCCATCGAAAAGCCTTTCAAGTTGCAGAATGAAATAGACTATGAACTATGTTTCAAAGGAGAGGGGAGAACGTCCATGGGGACAAACAAGAAGTGCAACAAAACCCTCACTATCCCAGACCTAAGAAAAGGGACTGCGGCCCTTATGGACACGTATTGGGTATGTGGCAACCAGGCATACCTACACCTCCCCCCATCGTGGAGTGGCAGCTGCTCAATGGCCACTCTGCACTCAGCTCTAATGGCGATACCCGAAAGCCACATTGATGGGAGCAAAAGAACACAGGAACGCACACAACAGAGTGTGGCCCAACCAACTGCAGAACCACAAATGTATGTCCTGTCTTCTGGAAGCAAGGGAGAGGTGCTGACCCGCAACAGACGAGCATCAAACTATATATCAAAGGCATCATCAGAACTATTGGCCCAGATCCCAGACAAATATCGATTATTCAGCTCAGCAGAAACATTTTTTGCCTCGCTCGTATCAAGTGTCCAAGCAAGGGCTAACGCAAAATGGCTCCAGATAACCCGCTGGGAATTAATTCAGCTGGCGAACGACACTGAAGAAGGTTTTAACATAATAAAGGTCGAACTAAGAGCTTTGCGACTGATGACCATGCAAAACAGGTATGTCCTGGACCTGTTGACGGCGATGGACGGCGGTGTTTGCCGAAAAATAGGAAGTGCCTGCTGCACTTTCGTACCTTCTGAAGACGCAGAGAACGGCTCCCTGTCCCATGTGATCGAAGCAGTCCACAACCTAGGAGAAAAAATGAAGATGGAAGGCGGAGCGGAAGATAGTACATGGTTCGATAACCTCTTCTCCTGGGTCCCCTCATGGCTTGGAACAACGATGAAATTTTTGATGCCAGCTGTGGTGTTCCTCCTTTTGATTTTCTGCCTATGCCAGGTGGGTCTTCGAGTCTGTGCCAGCGCAGTACCAAATGGTGCAATGATGATGGTGACAATGGGCAACTCACACGGTACAATAAAAACGATGCAAGAAGCACAAGTACAAACAGGGGTAGACAACACACCTAGGTACCAACTGGTGCCCATGTATCACGACAAGGATATTGTAGATAAGCTTTGGCACACCACCATCAAAGAGCCCCGCATACTAGAATGGTACGAGGAAGTGTGGGTAGATTTGGAAGGAGATGGTGGATGCATATATCTTACGTGTACCCCAGATGAATACGCCAGGAGAGGTGAGAGTTTAAGGGGGGTGTGCAGAGCATGGATGCCTATCAAAGGAACTCCTGCTTGGGATGAGGCGGTGATGGACGAAGCAGAATGTAGGAGGATAGAGGAGTTAAAGAATTCGTTACTTAAGTAACGAAAGGGGGGAAATGTAGGGGAGAACTGGTCCAGGAGACCCCTCTCGCCTGCGTTTCTTCCCCAGGTGAGGGCTATGGCCCATTGGGCGTTCCCTCATGCCACCCAGGCCCAGGTGGTGGAGGGCTCACCCACTGGAGACATTGCCCACACGTATCGAGTGCCCACATGTATTGATTGCCACACAAATTTAGCTAGGCCCAGAAACCATTCTCTGCCCGGTACAGATGGTGTGAGCTCAGCACACTGTAGCGCGGCCCCCACCCTTGGAGAACATCCCTGTTGCCGCAGCACCCTGGCAGATCCGCTGCGAGCACGTTCCCACGAACAAGACGGACATGAGCTAGCGCAATACGCTAACATTGTAACAGTTCACCTCCCGCAGTGTAACATCACTATCAGCCTGACCCGGCCAGCAGGCCGAACAATGAGAAGAACAGTAAACTGGTCCTCTGATGGCAGACAGTCTTTATGTATATGTATATATTAATGTCAAGACCACTTGCATTATTTCTTTCTTCCACATAATACAAATGCCTGTAGAATGTATTAGAATGAGAGAGTATGCTCCCGCGATATAAGCTACGGCGAGCTCGCACCATTACAGGTGGATGCTAATGATAAAGGAACGCTCCAGGGATCTGTTCGTTGCGTGTATCACTGGGCAGCCTACCTCACATGGTTTCGCGCCATAACTAAAGCTAATGCTGCTAGAGTACACGAGGAAGCGGATGCAACTATACTATGAACTCATGTAAAGAATGCGCGAGCGTGCACTCATCATGTGTGAATGTCTGAGCCCCTCATATGCTACCACCGTCACGTACAGTGGCGGGTCGTTTTCTATGTACTCCACTGATCTAAACACTACCTCATTTTCTGCGAATATATACATGCATGTGATTAAAACACTGTAGCTGTTAGAATATAACGTACAAATATGATGCGCGGACTGGATATAATCGAGATACATCCAGCAAAGTTTGAATGCATGTTGTGAAGTGATTTTGAATAAGTATTCTAGAAAATGTTCAAATGTTTGTGATGTCTTTACCTATATTCGGCAACACACGAGGGAGATACCTTTGTGAAAGCGTACAAGGTCTCGATGTATCCCCCTCCCTCCCCCAGAAGGTTGCCAAGACATGAGAACAGAGCCCCGCTCTGCGTTGTCACGCCTCCCCCGACCCGACTGGAGCCGCTTCAAAGACTTGTAGCCCCGCTGCAGCACCCAAGGCCGCGGCCAGCCACCTGCAATATTTACAGCACAGCAGTAAACCTTAGTTTAAACTCAAGCACCCCCTCGTAAACCCCACAACCCACCAGACTGTCTTAGACTTATGGCCCTGTGCAATCAGGACACCCAACACTTTGACAACACACAGCGAAACATCCATAACCACTTCTAACAAGACAGAAAGACCTGTACCACCCGCCCCAGTCCCCGAAGCTTAGCCCCTCGACCTACGGTCCCGGTCAACAGATCACGAGCAACCAGGCCTCGATATATTATCTCCAGACCCCTCACAAGGTGCATTCCTCCTGTGTTGCATTAACCTATTGAAAGATTTACTAAAGAGAATATAACTGTAAATGACTGAATGACTGCGGTGTGCATGGCAGAGGGCAAGTAAGTCAGAAAAGGCATTCATCTCTGCCACAGGCCGCCTCGGCAGACCAACACCGCCCGGATGAACTCAAGCCGACCTGCCAGGCCCAGCCCAACCCACGAGGGTGACCAGTGACGTCCTCCAGCCAAGACCAACCACGCCACAGCAGCACCTATAGTTAGTCGTCGCCACCCAATCCCAATGAACTTGTGCCCCCTATAGTATGTAGGTTTTGATGACGTTTTTTGTAAATATATACGCCTGTCTTTGCTATTGTCAGACAGAGCGCTCTCGGAGTTTGCAGAGTTCTTTGCATGCCCAATTCTGATTGATAAACTCCCATTTACGCTCACCCGCACTCTGTCTTGGCCTTATTCCCATTTTGGGAGAGTCCTTCATTGTCTCTCATTAAAGGGGAGGATTGTGCTGTTTGGGGACGCTTGCTTTCAGGGGATCGTGCTGTTTGGGGACGCTTGCTTTCACTAACCAGCACACAGAAGCTGTGTGTCCCTCCCAATATGCCATCTCGCTCCTACCTCTACTCGAACATTCTGGGATTTGCAGTACCATTATGACTGAATCAGCTGCACCACAGTACTGGACTCCCATTAGTTGTGAATGAAAATAGATGGTCTGAAAGCATGTTTTCTTAACACCATTGATCAGTTACATTTTTGAATTCTCAGGTAAGGTAGGTGGGGGGGCTGAGGGAGCCCATTTATTTTTTATTAAATAGCAACTGCCACCTGTTCAACTGTGGGATTGTGGGATGCTGACGTGTGCTAAGAACAAGTTACTTACCAACTGGTAACGTTCTTTCGACTGGATGTTCCTCCAACGTATTCCACATCTTTTACATGTAATGTCCACAGCTGTGCACTTCGGAAACTTTTTCAGCAAAGGGCGTCCTGCGTCAATGACGTTGGGTCGATGTCCCTCGAAGGCCTCTGTCGAGGGTGATGTCACCGGATGTTATAAATAGGACACATGGTGCCCGTAGCCTCAGTTTTCGTATTTTCCCTCAGAACATATGGCACCAGTCTCATGCCTGCTTGACTGCCCATAGCCTTGTGGAAACGTAAGCTGCAATCGCATAGGAAATTCTCTAGAGGGGCAGGCTGGGAGGGCGAGGTGGAATACGTTGGAGGAACATCCAGTCGAAAGAAGGTTACCAGTTGGTAAGTAACTTGTTCTTCGAATGGATTGTGTCCTCCAATGTATTCCACATCTTTGACAGACTCCCAAAGCAGTACCAGTAAATGGAGGAGGGAAAAGAATTTAGAGAACCCAATCAGATTACGAAATAAACAACCGCCTTTCCAAATGCCATATCCTGACCATGGATTGTATCCAGGGAGTAATGTTTAATAAAGGTGTGGATTGTAGCCCATGTGGTTGCATCACACCGCTAGTGGAATGAGCTTGCAACCCTTCAGGAGGGTCCTTACCCATCAATCGGTAACACTCCGTAATGAGGATAATCCACCTTGACAAGGTCTGTTTGGTAACAGCGTGTCCCAATCAGTGTCCAGCATATCCTACAAAGAGTTCATTGTCCACTCTGACTCTGGACATTCTAGAAATGTAAAAGCTCAGAGCTCTCCTAGGATCCAACCGATGGAGTCGCTCCTCTTCCTTGCCAGGATGAGGAGGAGGGTAGAAAGATGGAAGAACCACCGTCTGACTCAAATGAACGTCAGATACTACCTTAGGTAGAAAGGTTGGACGTACCCGCTGTACATCCCTGTCCTTGTGGAACACAGTAAAGAGTGGCTTAGAGGAAAGTGCCTGCAATTCCCTCACTCTGCGAGCGGAAGTAACCACAACCAAAAACACTGTCTTGAAGGACAATCTCAAAGGACAAAAGTGCAAAGGTTGAATCGGGGCACCCATGAGAAATTTCAAAACCAAATTTAAATACCAAACTGGCACCTGGAAAGGGGACGGCGGGAACACATTAGTCAGTCCTTTAAGAAATTGAGAAATCAAAGGAATCTTAAAGAAAGAACATTCTTCAGATGAGCGCTTAAATATAGACAGTGCCACCAGGTAACCCTTAATGGTACCTACTTGAAAGCCCCTGTGGGCCAAAGAAAGCAAATAAGACAAAACCATTGAAATGGAGCACTGAAAAGGATCCACATTGTGACATCTGCACCAGTCGCAGAACTTGGTCCGGGTACCATGCTCTCCTGGCCCAATCCGGAGCAATGAGGATCATGTGGGAACCGAATCTCCGTAACCTCCGCAACACTTGAGGAATGACGGGGACTGGAGGAAATGCGTACAGCAGTGGGAATGACCAATCCACTATGAACGCGTCTCCTAAGGCTCCTCTTGGAGGAAATTCCCTTGAGCAGAATCTCTCGCACTTCCGGTTGACACTGGTGGCGAAAAGATACACTTGTGGGGTTCCCCAACGGGCGAATATCTCCTGAAGGACTTCCTGAGCCAACTCCCACTCGTGAGAGATCGTACTCCTGCTCAGAGCATCCGCCGCCACATTTTCGTCTCCGGCCAGATAAACTGCTGAGACCGAAATCCCCTGCTGGATGGCCCAGAACCAGAGCTGCATTGCCTCTCTGCACAACGGGAGTGACCCTATCCCCCCTTTTTTTGTTGAGGTTATGCATGGCCAATGTGTTGTCCATCATGATCAGGACACTCTTGCCCCATACAGGACTAGCCTGATGGCCCTCAGCTCTAACAGGTTGATGTGGAATTTGGACTCCGTCGGAGACCAACGACCGCTGGTGGTCAAGTCGTTGGCATGAGAGCCCCCGTCCTGTGAGGGAAGCATCTGTCACTACAGTCATCTCCGGCCACGGTTGCCAAAACTGTTCCCCCCTCATCAGGTTCCCTTCGTTGGACCACCACAGAAGATCCTGGGAGACCGAGAGTGCAATCTGAACGGGATCCGACATCTTGCCTGAGATCTGAGACCACTGCATCTTGAGAACCCATTGGAGGGATCACATCTGCAGCCTGGCCTCTGGCACCAGAAAAATGCTGGATGCCATGAGGCCGAGCAACCTTAAGAATTAGAAAGCCGGGAGACTCTGGGCATGTTGAAACTTGTCCACCATCTGCATAATGTGATGAGCCCTCACCTTGGGAGGCGAGCACTTCCCCCAAGGACGTGTCTAACACAGCCCCGATGTACTGGAGTTGTTGGGAAGGTGTCGGATGCGACTTCTTGAAATTCAGGGAGAAGCCCAGCCGTGGAGGGTGCGGCTGGTGATACCGAGGTGATCCGGGCGCGCTCTCCCACGCAAGCGTTGGATCATCCAGTCGTCCAGGTAGGAGTAGACGTGAATCCCACTTGCCTGAGGTACGCTGCACCACCACCATTAGCTTGGTGAAGACCCTCAGAGCGGTGGTCAATCCGAACGGCAGGACCCAAAACTGAAAGTGCGAGTCGCCAGCCGCAAACCTCAGGTACTTTCTGTGCTTGAGATGAATCGGCACATGAAAGTAAGCATCCTGTAGGTCCAGAGACACCAACCAATCCTGAAGTTGAAGGGCCTGGAGGACTTGAGAAAGAGTAACCATCTTGAACTTGTCCCTTCTGAGAAGTTTGTTCAACCAATGCAAGTCCATGATGGGTCTCAATCCCCCGTCTTTCTTCAGAATAAAAAAATAAGGGGAATACCATCCCTTATTCCTCTCTGTAGTGCCTTTCTCCAGCAGGGTTAAGATTTCCTGTGCAAGGAGTGGATCCGGAAGCTTCAAAGAGAGTTTCCCCGGTGGATTGTTGTGAGGCTGCTGAAGGAAGGAAAGGCAATAGCCCTGGGTTATGGTATCCAGAACCCACGCATCTGAAGTAATGGCTCACCACTCTTCGAGATGCTGAGACAGTCTGCCCCCAACCGGCGAACCATGGGACATGGCCTCAAGACTGTTTGGAAGCGGCTGCGGCAGTGCCTGAGGGCAAAGAGGCAGCTGCCTGAGCGGCTTTGGCACCACGATTTCCCCGACCACCACGGGTACTTTTTCGCTGGCCCCTTTGACTGGCGGCCCCTCCCGTTCTACCAAAGGAGGAGTAGTAACAAAAAGAATCTCCCCTCCACTACTTTCCCCTAGGATGAAAAGACGGAGGTTGACGCACAGATGTGCCACAAGATTTAGCCGCAGCTTTCGAGGTCTGCCTTTCTGCCAAACAAATGTGCGACATCAAAGGGCATGTTCAGAAGACGGGCCTGCACATCTGGAGCAAAACCAGACTTCCGCAACCACGCAAATCTGTGTATAACGGTGCTTGCAGCCATGGATCGGCTAACACTGTCGGCCATATCCAAGCCCGACTGAAGGGATTCGCACATGGCACCCTTGCCTTCTTGCACAAGAGCAAGGAACCCATCCCTTTCTTCCCCCCTCGCGAATATGCTCAGCCGCTAAAGAAACAGTTCCACAGAGTGTGTGAGAACCTTGCCAAGGCACAAGTGAGGTTGGCCGATTTATATGCCATGCTCCCTGCAGAAAATACCTTCCAAGCCTAACTGTTGAAGGGCTTGTCGTCCCTATCCGGAGGGATGGTAGGGTACGCCGCCTGCCTCTAGGTGGCCGTAGCCGCCTGAACCACCAAACTCTCGGGAGTAGGGTGAGTGGATAAATAGCTGGGGTCGCTAACGGAAGGGCGATACTTTTTTGTCAAAGATTTATTAACAGCCGGAAGAGATTCCGGGGACTGGCAAGCAGCTGTCACCCTTTTCTGTAAGGTGAGATGAAACTTTCACACCGGGTCAGAGGATGGGCCTTGATCTAAGATGTCCATTAGATCATCCTTTACAAAGTCTTCAGGAGGACTGGACCAGCCCAGATACTCAGAGACCCTAGCCATGAGCCGCCTGTATGAAGACTCAGCATGAGCCACAGACTCAGGCCTACCAAATTCCACTTCCGCAGAAGTGTCCTACCCACTTGCATCATGAAGGGTTTGCCTCAACTCCTCCAATTGACTGTCGCCAGAAAAAACTGGAGTCACATTAAGTTCACCCAGGTCCTCAAATTCATACCCTTCCTCCTCTTCATAAAGGTCATCCAGAGGGAGTTGAAACCCAGGCCTGGGGATAGAAGAGGGCCTGTAGTCCAATACTGGCCTTACAGACTTCACAGTAGCATTCCTAGAAGGATCTACGAGATCCGGGTACTCCAATGGCAAATTGCAGCCAAAAATACCCGAAGATGTCGAGGGCGCCGAACGCTTCGATGTCGAGAACTCGACAATCTCGGCGTCGTGAGCGCCAAAGGCTTCAGCGTTGACACTGGTGCCGACGGCGCCGTGGGCTGATAAGATGGCAAAGCGTCGATGTCCGAGTCGAACGGACACAGCGCCAACCTAGTCGACGCCGGCTTCGAGCCCGTAGCAGTATGTAGCGGTCTCGCTGGAGATGAGGACGGAGACCTGCAGGCACGTCCCTTGCGACTTTCCTGAACCTTGTCCGAACGGGACCTCAAAGGTTCCCGGTGCGAGCCACGTCGCGGACAGGAGCCCAAAGGCGTGCGAGCCACGGTACGAGACCCTTCCTTGCCGGCTTCGTTAGAAGGCGCGACCGGAACTGTGCCCTGCGATTGAAATATTGCTAACATCTTCTCCTTAAAGGCAGCCCAGTCCTCCGGAGTCGAGGACTTTGTCGGGCATGCCGCTTTCCTCAAGGCACCATCCTCCGAGGAGGACGGGGAACGCGACCAGTGACAGCGCTTCCTAGAGTGCCGGGACGAGGAAGAAGAATGGCGGGAACCACTCTGGGACCGAGATCTCCGTGCCACCTCCCGGCGCGGAGAGCCGGCCCTCGAGTCGAAACCCCCTTGGACGATTTAGATTTTCCGGACTTACTAGGCTTAGAGCCCCTACCTACCTGGAGCTTCCCCTTATGCTCCGGCAAGGTCTTTGCAGTCAGCGACTGTCATTTTGAACAGGCATTGGTGTCGTGAGACTCGCCCACGCACCACAAACAAATGCGTTGCAGGTCGGTGATCGACATTTTCGACTTGCAGTCCCGGCAAGTCTTGAAGCCAGACCACAGAGTTGGAGGGGTTGAAGAAAAATACATCTCAACGATGAAACACACGAGGCGCGCCGAGTTTCACGAAGCACCACATTTGTGGAAAAAACGGAACTGAGGCTACAGGCGCTGTGCGTCCTATTTATAACATCCGGTCACGTCGCCCTCGACGGAGGCCTTCGAGGGACATCGACCCGGCGTCACCGACACAGGACGCCCTCTGCTGAATACGTTTCCGAAGTGCACAGCTGTGGATATTACATGTCAAAGATGTGGAATACGTTGGAGGACACAATCCATTTGAATGAGCGGTTATCCGATGTGTATTGACGGCTTCTCTGCTCGAGCACACCATGTCTAGCTGTGCGCATCATTTGAACTAGTTGTGCTTTAGTCCCTGTACTGTTTAAACGTGGGAGTACATCATAACTGAAGAAAACGCGCTATAAAGCGCAACAAAACAAATCGCTGCAAAATAACGTATGTGTTTTTTACCGGTCATGATTATGCCACACAAGCACACTGAAAGTGATGGGTCAGCATGCAATGGTTAACCTGGATTCTGTGGAGGATTACAATTAGCTATAGTTGTACTTGTTCACATTGCAGTCTTGTTTAATAACGCTCACACCTCAACCCCTTCTACACATTATACACAAACAGCGTTGGGAGCCTAGACCCAGAGATATGGGTATGGTTTTCTGTTAAAACACACAGAACTACATTTAGGTTCGCTGCAAGAGTAAAGGCAACCAAAACATGATGGGATTAGAACAGTGATATGACAGTCCCAACCCTATTCTTTCAGCGTTAAGAAATATGGGAATAGTAATATATGCAGACAAAGATACCAGCACCATTCCCAATAGATTGGAGTGATTATAAATGTGCAACTACTTCTTCAGCATTGTTGTTAAACCTGTCAGCAACTGTCGCTGTTACCAAGATACTGCTTGAGTATGCAATACAATGTGAGGCCAGAACCAAAGTTCTCTCTGCTCGGGAACGAAACATCTCCATTTTATGTTTAACTCTTGTTAAAAGGTGGCGTGGCTACGAGGCCATGGGATAAGCCGTGCAACAGAGTGTGCGCCTGCTGATCTGTGAAGATTTGAATGGTTCAGAACTGAACATATACCCTGGCTCGGGCAGTGCAGAAACATGAAGGTTCGTGGCATGCTGTAGGCATGGATTGGGAGACGAAATCAAGGTGGCTAGAGTGTTACAGACGTGAGGAAGAACCGTTGCAGCTCGTGGATGTCAGAGCTAAAATGGCGCTGTGCCAGGCACAAAGAGATGCGCTGAAAAGATAAGGGGGTAGAGCGAGATCCCTACTTACAATCGTGCCCAGGGCTCATTGGAGAGACGCCGATGGTCGGCATTTTAATAACGCTGGGAAGATTCTATAGAGTTCTGGGCTGCATACAGCAGCGTGTGACCGGATGTCATAGCGCGGCCACCTGAATAAATAGTCCCAGGGAGAAGACGAGAGTGTGGAAGAGCCAAAGACGTGGAGAAGGCCCAGCCCAGTCACCGAACGAGCGGCGTGCAGGCTGCTTTGTCCGGTGTAATTGAGACACACTGCATCAGCAGACCGGAACCAAACAGCCGTTCCAACACTGAGGGGGGCGAGACGCGTTACCTGCAGTAACGTGAGCAGAGGATGACTTCCCCGAACGTTGGACATAGCGAGCAGTTGAACATTGCGATTCAAACACAGCCAACGAAATTGACGATTTTGTGGGGGATACAGTTGCCGGCAGCTCGCGAAGCACCAGTGTTGTCCTCTACGCCTTGCTGACATTCGAACTTGCAACAATAAATAATGGAACGTAGCGGAGGAGATACAGGCAATGTAGAATGAAAAATGGAATGCAGTGGAAAAAATGACTGTGCTTCAGTAACGCATGGGCTAAATGGACCACGAAGCGTAGATGTTATTCATTGTCCATAATAGCTGCAAATTCAGGCCGGCACAAGAGCTGGAATAAACACACAGCTGATTGGGCAGGATTGCAAAGCCACACTCTACCTACAAGGGTGGAGGCTTTTGAGAGGGGCTGGTTGTATTGGATCCTGGCTGGTACTTGGACACTTACGGGTGGTGCAGCAGTCAACAAGTAGGGAAACTGAGGGGAAGGGCCGGACTGTGATCGGAACCCTGTCTTTCTGGTACCTGGGCAGCACAAGGGCAAACAGATCAGTCATTGGAAGACCACGATGAAGGAACATCTAGTGGGACATACAGTATGCCATCGGAAGGGGCCCACTGGAGCAACAAGGTGCTAACTCATGGAATGTCCAGCATGTAGACGAAGTGAGAGCAAAGAACAATAGAAGTTAGTGCACACAAGGATATCTTCTCTGGAGGTGAGGTGCTTAAATGAGTTACTTGCAGAGGTGATGGACAGGGAAGGAATCTAAACAGGTTGGGCTGGCAGACAGCTCCCGCCCCCAAGAAACCCTTGTGGAGGCTAGCTGGTGAAGCAAACACCTCAGAGCCAAACGTGGCCTGAGAATTGTGGAGCATACTGTGTAGACTCAGAGACCCCCAAGAGAGTACTGTGTTGCCAAGCCACAACTAACCGACGGTGCATTGCACCACCCATAAGGCAGGGAAGTTTTCTATGGATAATTTTGCAAAACCGGCACAGGCTAGTGAAAACAACCGGACTAGAGGAACAGAACGCAGAAGACCCCAGACAGAGAGATCAACATATACTGAAGGCCATTGCAGAGCTGAAAACGTGCTTGGATTTCAAAATTGAGGCGGTTAGTGTTGACGTTAATCTCCTAACACAAGATGTTAGAGCAGTGGCAGAGCGCACTCAAGTGTTTGAAAAAGAGGTGAAGGCTAACACTGAAAATTGCGCCACAAACTCTCAGGAAGTTTTCAAGTTACGAGAGAATAGAATAGAAGAGGTAGAGGGAGAGCACGGGAACGTGTGCATTGTTGAGCTCCCGGAGGGAGAGGAGGGCCGGACCCGATACATTTCAATGAAAACATGTTGCTGCAGGAGATAGGGGCGGGGTCACTTACCCAAGGATTCACAGTCGAGAGAGCGCATAGGGCCCTGACGAAGAGACCACCACCTGGAGCTCGACCCCAAACAGTTATTGCTAAATATTGAACTATAAGGACTGGGAGAAGATCCTGGAACATTTTCGGAAAGGAGGAATGATCAGCAGGGCATCAACAACCATCACGACATACCCGGATTACACATTCTTGGTACAGAGACAGAGAGTGCACTACGTGTCGATCAAAAGGAGGTTGCGGGCAGCCAATCTTAATTATACGTTGCTATACCCAGCAAAGCTGAAGGTCATGCATAAGGACCCCGTGCTGTCTTTTTCGAGACCCCAGAAGATGTTACAAAATGGATGAATGTGTTGAACTTCCCGGCAGAAGCGGATGAGCCCACAAAGAATGGAAGTGATAAGTGAACCCATGTTGCCTGCATAATGTACATTTGTAATGCTTAGAGACTATTGGGTAATGTGTATACTAATAATTTTGGAGTCAAACTGTAACATAGTAATGAACAATGGACGATGTGCAGGAGCACGCTATCACCGCGAGTAAATTCATTTTTTTGTTTTGGGTACTAGTTGTGTAGTGTCCGCCTGCTGCTGCAGAGCCGGCACCAGAGCGAGATGTGGCAATGCCTGAGCTCTGTACTAGTAGCTGGGCAAATGTTTGGGACAGTTGGGGAATGGGAGGGTAGGGGAGTCGGATTGTTTTCGGGAAGTTGGCCTACAATCACACACCATCGAAAGAGTGGGGAGGGAGGACCGGGAGGGTAATAATAGGCATGAACAAAGAATGGGTGACCTCAAATTAGTGACCTGGAATGTTAGAGGGTTGAATAGTTATATAAAGAGGAACAGAGTAAGGTCATATTTGAAATGTCAGAAGATAGATATAGCCCTACTGCAAGAGACACACTTGACCAAGGACAGACAGGAGACCTTGGCATGAAAGTGGGGAGGGGCGACCCTGGGTTCTACCTACTCAGCCTATGCTAGAGGGGTGTTGATTTGGGTGATGCCGAATGTCCCGTTCAAAGTGTTGCAGACTTATCGGGACGCAGATGGCAGATTGATTATATTGCGAGGAAGGGTGGAAACCAGAGAAATATGTATTATTAATACATATGCTCCTAACCATGACACGGCAGTATATTTCTGGTCTTTGTATGAGAAGATATGTCAGTAAAGAGACGGGGTGTTACTATGGGGTGGAGATTTTAACTGTACGCTGAACCCATTATTAGATGAGTCAGATCGGAAATGTGTGCACCCAACCCCTGCAGCGAAAGCCCTAAAAGCACTGCTACACGCCTTCAGTTTAGAGGATATGTGGAGAAGGATGCATGGGCAGGACCGGGTGTACTCTCACTATAATGCCCCTACAAATCTTTACACAAGGCTGGTCTATGTGATGGTGGGCGGCAAACTGTTAGGAGTTCGTAGGTGCAGAATATAAGGCGAGGGTCCTATCGGACCACACACCTCTGGTTGTTATGTGGCAATCTCTCCCCCCAAAGGCCAGGATTCCTACATGGAGGTTCAGAGTTGACGCACTCAGGGATACTGTGTTTCGGGAACATCTAAGGGAAGAAGTGAGTATTTTCACCATAACACAGGTAGTGTCAAATCAGCAGGTACACTGTGGGAGGCTTTCAAAGTAGTGGTGAGGGCAGCAGCCATATCGCAGTCTAAAGGAATGCAGGATGTAATATTAAGGGATTTACGTGGTGCAGAGGATAGGTCCTTGGAAGAGGCGCGGGAAGTGACGCAATTGCAGAATGAATATCGGAAACACTTGGACAGGTTGAGCAATTTAAGCTATAGGACATTTATTGAGAGAACACGCAGAGGGAGACAAGCCAGGGTGCCGGTTAGCCTCGCTTTATAGAAGTGAGAATAAACGAGAACCGATAAGAGCAGTAGCTGGGAGCAATGGAGAGTTGCAGGAGACACAGGAGAGGGTGAGCAGATGCTTTTATAAATACTATAAGAAGTTATACGAGACCTCAGATTGTGATGCATTGGAAATACGAGAAGCACTGTCGGAGATTAGACTGCCCAAGTTGAGCGCAGAAGAACGAGAGAGAGAGATTGGAGGTTCCCATTACAGTGGAGTAATTGGAATATGTGATTAAAGAGCTGCCGACAGGTAAAGTCCCAGGGGCAGATGGGGACTTCCTAGCAACTTTTATAAACAATATAAGACCGATATTCTGCCACCACTGCTAGAAATGCTTAATGAAGCGTTGGAGACGGGCAGACTGCCTGGATCTTTGAGGGAATCAGTAATAGTCCCCCTCCTGAAGTCGAACAAGCCAGATACTGACTGTGGCTCATATAGACCCCTCTTCTTACTAAATCAAGACGGGAAGATACTTACAGCGGTTATGGCACTTAGACTCAGACCGTTTATGGCCAAGCTCATACATTCAGATCAGACAGGATACGTCCCACATAGGAACATAACTGGTAATTTGTGTAGACTGCATTATGTGATAGATAGCACTCGAGAAGAAAAGAGACAAGCTAGTGGTGGCGTCACTAGACGCAGTCAAGGAGTTTGACTCGGTCAGATGGCCATGGCTGCTGACTGTGTTGTCAGAGCTTGGTAGGGCCCAACATATATTAAATGGGTGCAAGTGCTATATAGTGAACCAGTAGGGTGAAAACAGGTACGATAATTTCAGAACAATGGCAGTTAAGTAAAGGTACAAGACAAAGGTGTCTGTGGTCTCATGCAGTTCGTATTGGTGCTGGAACCGCTTGCTATCTACCTACGAGACGAATATGAGGGGGCAGGGATAGCAATACCAGAAAGACAGCATTTAATATCATTGTATGCAGATGATATGTTGCTTTACCTACAACAACCAGAGACCAATTTGCAGTTTATCTTAGACGTGATGGAACGCTACGCAGCTCTATCGGGCATAACGATTAATCCACAAAAATCAATACAGTTCCTGTTAGGGGAATACGTCGGTAAACCGATGCATGAGCTACCAGTGCTGCCAATTAAATGGGAATTAGATACGTTTCGCTATCTTGGAGTGAACATTTACCATGACCCACATTTGGAGCATACACAACACAGTAAAAGCACTGCATGGGATCGAAAAGTCCATATCCTTTTGTGGAAGATTACCATCATCTATGATGGGAAGGGTGGCGTTGCTGAAAATGGTGGTACTTCCAAGACTCCTTCACTTTTTTACAAACGTCCCATTTGCGATACCGAGACGGTTCTTCATTAAACTGCTTAGCATATGTAGAGACTTTCTGTGGTGTAATTCTAGATGTAGGATAGCACTTTGGAAACTCCAGAAAACATGATTTAGGGGGGATAAAGCTGCCCAATTTTGAAGTATATTTTGTTGCTTGCCAGCTGCAATTTGTTGCCAAGTGGCTGTCAGATGAGCAAACACACGAGTCACGATTATTACAAACAACGGGGGAGAGGTTTTACTTGAAGGAAATTATATGGGTGGTAAACTCTCGCACAGTCCACTTGCCAAGATTGAAAAGATTGGGGTGGGTAATGTGACGTAGAGCCTGTCAACTGATGGGTTATATTGCACCATATTCCCCGCTGGTCTTGCTGATGGCACTGGAAGGAGCGAGTGATCAGCTGCGGTTGAATGTAAATAAGTACTGGGACCCTAACGGAGTAGTGATGGTCGGCGACTGGATCAAGGAGGGGGTTCCTCAAGAGTTTGGGGTTTTGGTGGTAGAAGACGGAAGGATCAAGGAGGGGGTTCCACAAGAGTTTGGGGTTTTGGTGGTAGAAGACAGTGCACCCAGGTCAACACCTGATGCACTCCTGTCTTCTACGAAGTCTCCGAAGCAGTTGACCAGGAGCCGGAGTGGGATTGCAACTAGATGAAACGATAGAGTAATTCTACGATGTGTTAGAGGGCGGTCAAGAAGTTTCTAGGATGAGTTGCTAATGTCCAAGGTGGGGAAAGAGTTGGGTCAGATGAAGCAACAGTGTGAATCAGATACGGGAGAGGTAATGTCAGATGCAATGTAGAATAGAGCTATGGTGTACCACAAGAAGGTGTCTAGGAACTCTAGGCTCCAGCAGATAAAACTGTACATAACCCACAGAGCGTATTTAACCAGGAGTAGAATAGCAAAATTCGGCCAAGCGGTGATACAAGCTTGCACGAAATGTAGAGAAGTGAATGCGGATCTGATTCATATGTTCTGGGCCTGTATAGAAGTGGGCAGGTTTTGCGGGGAGGTGGTTCAAACATTATCAAAAACAGATATTCTGGATATGGCTTTACAAGACCCAAAAGGGCCAAGCATATAAGCAAACTCAAAGATCTAGCATACATACTAGCGAAGCGCCAAATAGCGATGGGGTAGAAGGCACAGACAAGACCTCTGGTGCAGGCATGGTGAAAGGAACTAGTAAAATGGGCGAATGCACAAACTATAGTTTGGCAAGAAGAAGTGGACAGGACTGAGGATCAGGTGGAGGGAGGGGTGGAAGCTAGGAGACAGTTGATTGAGGAGCTGGTCACCTCCACGACAGAAATAAGGGAGCCGACACACAGTCCTGTAACATGAACGGCAGATATGTGAGTCAGTGGACCTTAGGCGAGAAGTGTTGGAACTATGTGTGGTTAGGCAGGCCAGGGTTGGGGAGGGGGGCAGTTGGGGGTGTTTGGGGGATAAAAAGACAATGACAATACTGTACTTTGGAGTATATTACGATGTGATGTCTGTATGTTATATTGAAAATAAAAATTGTTTAAAAAAAAAAAGAAAACTCTTGTTAAAAAGCACACAAACGGAACACAGCCTGTCATAGTTTCACTGGTATCTGCGCAGAGGAGAGGAGTGGACAAAATCACCGGAATTGACTGTAGGCAGTGGCAGAACGTGGGACACTGCGACTTAGACTTACTCCCTAAGTGCTGCCAGTCTATGTAATGCAGAGTGATGGCAGTGTGCTTCTCTATAGGTCTTCTCTCCAACAGCCTGTTCTCTCTCCTGTGTCTTACTGTGATCTCTCTGATGCATTCACTCTTTTTCTCCTCTCCGATGCAGTCTGTCTGTCCCCAGTCCGTTTCCCTCCGCCCCCCCTGGAGATCAGTCAGTCTTTCTAATGAAGTGCATCTGTCTCGCTGAAGAAGTCAGTCTGTCTCACCAATGCTATCTTTTTCAATGACAAGACTATCTTTAATGCACTCAGAATGTCTCTCTGCCGTTCTCTCAGATGTGATCTCGCCGAGGCAGTTAGGTGGTCTTCCTCGCCTTGCCACAGATCATCTCACATGTCGAGGTGAAGAAAGTGGGCTAGCGTTGCATTTTAATCTTCTCCCCCCCCCATCTCCAGGGTCAGGGGAAGCAGCAGAAAAAGGTTCTTGGAACAGAGGTACTTTGGCAGAGTTGCGTTGTTCAGATTACTGAAAATCTAGGGGTGCCGTAGGACGGGAAGGAAGGTGCACTCTATCAGTTGTGTGCCTGCCGGGGACGCTTGGGCGTATTGGGAGAAGGGCGGTTTCTAGTCCATTTGGTGCCCAGGGCGAAACACTAGGAATGCGCCCCCCCACACACACCCACCCACCCTGCGCGCCACTCCCACTGCACCCTGTGCGCCACTCCCAGACTAAACAGTTAAGGATCTCCTCCCCAAAGTCAATAAATCAATGCTAAACAAATTAAATCTGTTTATTACATCATGATTCAAGAACATTGCAATAACTCCTCAGACAAAGCAGAGTACACAAACAGTATATACTACTTATCAAATTTTGCGTACATTTTTTGTCTCTCTCTCCTCGACTTTGCTGCTGCAAAAGCATTTATTGCTGCTGCATAATCAATGTTTTCAACAAGTTCACTCTCAATTGAAAGTATTGCAAGAGCTAATCGCCTTTCCTCAGCGATTGTGGAGCGCAAGTATGATCAGTGTGGGGATGGTCCAGAGGGAAACAACACGGGAGACTGCCGAGTAGGGCATTCAGAGACCACGAGCCCCGTTGAAGAGGGGACAGCTAGTTCAGGTGCTGGGGAAGACTATGAAGCAGAGGTAACACCTGCATGCAGTCTGCCTATAAAGTCAAGCACAAAGAGCACTGCGCAAACAGGTACGACAGACACGGTTCACAAGGGAAGCAACTCAGGGGCCAACTCAGTACATGTGGCTGCGGCATACAAGTATCGTGAGCAGCTATCAGGCTCACAAACAACACTGTATGCGGGAAGGACTACGGATCCCATAATGCAGCAGGACACGTTGGTGAGCTGCACACAAAGAATGAACAGTAGAAAAAACAGGTTAAGCAGATGCCACTTAACATCTAGGTTTAAACAGAATCTCTTCACGGACAGAGAAAACCAAGGGCGGGTGTCAGAAAGAACATTACAGGGCGAAAACGTGGAAAGGGGGGGTTGCAATGCCTGAGGGTAGAGGGATTGGAAACACCTGTGGAAGGGAGGGGAGGAGAAAAGAGGAGGGTAAAAGCAGCATTGAATGAATCAGGGTTGTTCTGTTTTCTCACGTTCACACAGCCGGAGGACGCTGAGGAATGGTGCGAGGACCGGACCGGATTCCGATGGGCATAATAGGTCTATGAGCTCCCGACCAAGAAGGCATCCATACTCCCGACCTGCTTCTGCCCGGAACGCTGCAAGAAGATAGAACGCGTGGGGAAGTTTGTTTTGGACTGTGTTAATGATCGTGCCTGGACTACTGGCAATCTTGTAACCTGAAATAAAGGCGATTTACTTTCATTTACTTCCTGGCTCTTGCGTTCTGCTTAACAGTGGTGGCCACGGTGGGATCAGAAAACACTGAAGGCAGACCCCACATCATGGAGGCAGCCATAAAGGCTTTAGCCGAAGGCCAACAACAACTACAGCAGCTACTACAGGTGCAAGGGCATCCGGCCCAAATGGACAGACAAGCACTTCAGCAGGTCCTGAAAATTCAAAGCACTGCACAGGACCAAGAAAGAGAAGCGCTGAGGATCTTGGGGGAAGCCGTGGCTGCCAATAGAACACAACCCGCTATCCCACCTACCATACTACAGAAGTACCAGGATGAGGATGATCCAAGTTTTTTTTTTGTGAACTTTGAACAAATTGCCTGTGCTGCACAATGGCCTCAGGATTGATGGGCTTTCTTTTTGGCACTATTACTAACCAGAGTGATGCAGGAGGCCTATTAAGCTGTGAATCCCACAGGGGACACGCCATACGTTGAGCTGAAGAAGACAACCCTAGAGAGACTGGGCATGGATGATGTCATACCGGAGAAAGTACCGGGAAACCTGCCTCAAACCAGGGGAGAGCCCCAGACAGTTGTTTTATAGGATTCAGGATCTAGCAGAGAAATGGTTGCAACCCAGCACTGCCACTGTATAGCAAATTAAAGATAAGATATTGCTGGAACAGTTCGGGGAAGCCCTACCTGGGCCAATACAAAGGTGGGTCAGACAGCACCATTGGCTGACTTTACCAGAAGCCATAGACGTGGCAATAGCGCACCAAAAAGCTGGCACACTCCGAACCTTTACAGTGCCAATGGGATAGTCAAGCAATGAAGGGACGGCTATACACAACGGACCCTATAGAGCCACACCGGCGGAACCTAGGGTCAGATCAGAGACCTGGAAGTGGTCTGCCAAAAGCTCAGCCCCCACAATGCTTTGAGTGCGGGGAATGGGGGCACATTGCCAGATTCTGCACCCGGAAACCAAGACCCGAACCCATGGAGATAGGGACATCCAGTCCCAGGAATATAGAAGGAAGCGCCTGCCAGACACAATTCGAGGTTACGGTGGACGGACACCCGGCCCAGGCTATAATGGACAGCGGCAGCCGCCAGACAGCAATTCAGCCACATGTCGGGTGCCAAGAGGACAGCGGCAGCCGCTAGACACCAATCCAGCCACATGTCAGGAGCCAAGAGGACAATAAGGTGAGGAGAATAGCAGTGCAACGTGTACATGGGGATGTTAAGGAGTATCCTTCCCGGGATATAACAGTGGGCATCCAAGGTGACCTAGTTCCAATAAGGGTGGCAGTTATCCCTTCACTCCCGGCACCCGTATTAATAGGAACTGACCTTCGGGGGTTTGAGAAATGGTTACAAGAAGCCCCGTATACGGGAACAGACATAGAAAGCACTTGTACACAAACTCACCCAACCCGAGCCCAGAAACGGAAAAAAATGAAAATTGAGAGCAAGAACCCCTGCAACATCGCTTTAGTGGATTGGAGGGTGGAAGGTCCTATTCCCTCTTTCCGTACAGAAACTGGATTAGATGAAACCTTGAAACGAGCCAGAGAGCAAGCTCAAGTGGAGGTTTCTACCCCAAGGTCCACCCTGTATTTCAAAGAGAAACAAGGATTATTTTACAGGGTGACTAGAGGTACAAACAGCACAGAAAAGGTTCAGTTGTTAGTTCCGCAGTCCTACCAGAAAAACTTGGTTCAATTGGCCCATGACCACAACACGGTGGGTCATTTGGGGGAAAATATGACTTTGAAAAGGCTTCTACAAAATTTTTATTGGCCGGGAATATATGCGGAGGTGACTAAATATTGCCAGGAATGTGCCACCTGTCAACGAACAAGTACCCACATCCCGCCCAGGGCACCATTGCAGTGAATGCCCATCATTAGAGAAGCTTTCCAACGAATTGGGATGGACATTGTCGGCCCCTTGGAGCCCAGTAGCAGAGGATACAAGTACATCTTGGTGATCGTGGACTAAGCTACAAGGTATCCCGAAGCCTTCCTGTTAAGAGGGACCTCTGCCCGGCAAATATGCGACGTTCCGATCCCATACTTCGCTAGAGTAGGAATACCTCTCGAAATCATTTCCGATCAGGGAAGAAATTTTATGTCGGTGGTGATGAAGGAGGTGTCTAAGTCCCTAGGCATAACACATTTAAAAACCTCAGTGTACCAACCCCAAACGGATGAGCTGGTGGAGCGATATAATCAAACAATAAAGCAAATGATACGACAGGCTATGAGCCCCACAGGGAGGTTAAAATGTGGAAGTTAAAATGTCTTGCTTTTCCTCCTTGTTTCACAGCGCCCAAATACAGTAAACACAGAAACAGCCATTGTGCAAGTATCCTTCTGATTTTAAAATTTTGTTTTAAAAGATATTGCTTAAAAGCAAACAAAGCATGATAAAACAACATGGCAAACACATACACGGCATGAAATATGTCCAAAAGAATGCCGGACGTTATGCTCACAGTTTAAAGAAACATCAGGCTGTACCTACCTTCTTTCTGAGAAGTTGTGCATACAAACGAGTCGGGGTTGCAATGCAGTCTTCTTTCTTCGCAGGGTCCGGGAAGCCAGGAACGCTCAAAGGAAAGCAGCCGTCTTTATTCCTCTGTGGTGTTATATTCCTGCAGGATTGCAAAGGTGGGCGGCCACCAGGAAAGGCCCCCTTTTATGCCCCCTCCCCAAGTGGCACAAAAGTTGTCAGAGCCTATGACTTCCGTAATGTCACGTAGTACTTGCTCAGTAAGTACTACGTGACATTACAGTCAGAAGAGGCAGCACCAGCACCTGCTATGGCTACTGTGCTGCGGTACTCTCCCCACGGCACTCGCGCCTCACAAACTGGGAAACTGCACCTTCCAGGGTCCGGGGCATATGCCCCGCCCTCAGACCCTCCCAGGGCAATTGCGCCGGCCGCGCCGGCCACTTCACCCGGGCCAAGAAACGGGCCTGATTGGGAGTGCTGTGTATGGGTCAGCTTAAATGTATTACTAGGGGCACTGCATGTTAATAACAAGGTGCTGTGCACCGAGAGCTGTGTGTTGACATGGTACTGGAAAAACACAATGCCCCTGGCCATAACTGAGGTGATTTGAAAGAGTTGAGTGCCGGTCCTAGCGAGAGGAGTGGGGCAGAAAAAAACTGAAGCAGTGATGCCAAACTAGGGGCGGAGATTAGGAGACAGTCAGAGCACAGAGTTTTTGCGGGCAGCAGAGACATTGAAACCTCAGCATTAAAGTGCGAGGTATTCCAATGCTTCTGTTATTATGACAGAACATATGCAGGTAGCTCTAGGCGCCATTATACATATGTATAGCAGTTTCAATCAGGAACTGAGAGGAGTAATAGCTGTAACAGTTTTATGTAATTGTTTGTTAAACACATGTTTTAAAACAGTAATATATGTTTAGTAGCAGAGTTTAGTATGCTCATCATTTACTTCTCAAAAGATACCTAATGTATCTTTTTATTTGGCAGATGCATGGTATATTTACCATTCAAAGATGGCTGGCTTGTTTCCAGAGAGCTTCCTTAGAGACAGTCATCCAAGATGGCTGCCTCCATGGACAAGCTCACACAAAATCAAATGATGGGCAGGAATGGGTGGGATTTGCAACAGGAATTACATTGGCTAGGGGCAGGGAATGGGAGGGATTACAACTGTAAATCCCTCCTCAAATATGTCCATTGAGAAAGCATTCAAGGCCCATATTTGAAGCTCTTACGTTAAAGATAATAGTTTTGTCTTTAAAGTAGCGCTTTCAGCACCACATAATAGCCCAAACTAAAAAGGGGGCTGTACCTAAAGCAGCCACATTGCAGGGTCTTCCCATAGCCCTGAGAGAAACAGTGAAGTGTGAATTGGCAAATTTGTGGGAGTAAGGGAACAGAGAGGGGGGCTGTGGAGTGGGTTGTCTCCTTGGGCGGTGGAACAAAAGCTGAATGCAGAAGTGTGGCTCAGTGAATTTGAGGCAAATTGTTGTGTGTGTGGTCGATGAACAGCATCCTTTGCCCAACATAGGCGAAACGTTATGATGCATTGGTTAAGAACAGGGTGTTTTCTAAACTTGATTTGGCAGCCGCCAGTCACCAGGTGCATTTTCATCATAACTCCCAGCATTTATCTTGGGGGCTTCCAGTATAGAAGGATGCCTTTTGCGTTAGTGCCTCTGTTGTCAGTCTTTCAAAAAGATGCATATAAATTCTTCCATGAGTTCATTAATGCACATGTTTTCAGGATGACATTATAATCAATGAAAAGACCGTGCCAAAGCATGATGTGGTGCTGAGTGCTGTGACTTTTGAGAGAGAGGGGCATCAACTTGAAAAAGGAGTAAGTGCTCTTTTCTGAAGAATGCATCGGAATACCTCAGGCACATTTCGGCAAGTGGTGTCCAGCCGACAAGAGCTGGTAAATGACATTGTAAATGTAAAACCACCTATGTCGAGGGACGAACTTCGGTCTTTCCTAAGGTTAGTAGAATTCTACCAAAGGTTCATCAGAAATTATGTGGGTAAGGTGCAGAACATGAGGAGCCTGTTGAAGTCAGACGAATTTCTTCTGGAGAGAAAAGCGTAACAAAGGATTGGAAAGGGTCACACAGAAATTAACTTGGGCCTCCCTCTGGGGGATTTTGACACCTGCAAGAACTACTGATGCTAGTGACATAGTGTCAGGCTTCAGATCTTCCTCTCCCTCCTCCTCACCTGAATCTTCTGAGGTGAACTCCCTAGGAACAGCTTCCGTCTTCCTACTGTCCTTCTTCCTCTTAGGAGTCTTGTCCTTGGGTGTGCGGACCTTCCCTTCGTGTAAACAGGGCCTGGCCCCTCCGGAGGCCAACTTGGCAGAGAAGGAACCCTATCCGCGGGGACCCCCAGGGGGCCAGCCCTTATTCCAGGGAAAAAGCACTAAGGCGGAAAAAACCCTGGTTTCCAGATGGGTTCAAATGGGTTCGAGTCTGTTCCCAGTTCTGTATTTTCAAAGGAGAATGTACTGGATTCCAAAAACTGAAGTACAAGGATGATGGGAAGAATTCCACACCAAGCACTATATCAAAAGGGTATCACTCTGATGTCTTGAAAGACTTGGGACCAAATAGAAACAAGGAGACAAGAAAACAGAGGAATAAGAAAGAAACCAGAGAGGAGAATGTAAGAAGAGATAGACAGAGCAAAAAGGTGTCAGTATATGGATGAAAGGAGGAAGGAAACAAGGAAACACAAATCCTGAGCACGAAAACTAAACGATAGAAAAGAAATGCAAATAAGCTCACAGAGCGAGTGAAAACTCTGCAAGCGTATGAGGCGGCAGGCGCTGCAGGGAAGAATACTGAAAGGCACTGTAAGCTCTAAACGCCGCTCGTATAAGGCAGACAAAAAAAAAAAAGACAGAAAACAGAAAGGAGCTGGCAAATCTACACAAGGAAAAACAATACGGAGAAAGCTAAGTGAAGGAAGGTAGCAGAACCGTTACCCGGCTAAACGATCAGAGTTTCGCTAGCCGCGGAAGGGGGCGGACACCGTAAGAGTGAGAACGGCAGTCAAAGAAAGGAGCAACGTGTAAGCCGGCGAGGCAGAACAAGGGAGTAGACAGAGAATAACCAGCCAAAGAGGGGAACAAAAGGAAGGCAAAACGGTACAGAGGAGACTAGAAGGGGAATTGGTACGGACGTAATAACCACACAATCCAGAGCGCTGAAGCGGAAGCTGGCGAAAAATACAGATACAACGCGCCGGGTTGTGGGAGGAGTCAGAATATAAAGAAACGTCCGCCATATTGAGTGAG
Organism: Ambystoma mexicanum; assembly: GCF_040938575.1. Lineage (NCBI taxonomy): Eukaryota > Metazoa > Chordata > Amphibia > Caudata > Ambystomatidae > Ambystoma > Ambystoma mexicanum. The sequence goes on along the minus strand of NC_090921.1, from coordinate 956,516,657 downwards.
GACTGGAATGCGCGCAGGGCAAATCAATGCCTCTAGCGATTCCAGATCTTCCATTCACATTTCCTGACACATAGGGGTAGGGGCAATACATTCATAGAGCAGGGGAGATGGGGTAGAGGTTGTAATAGCACATGCATCGCATATGCTAAAATGACTGCATAAGAATTACTTGGATAGAGGAGGCGGAGTTCGGGTGCCTTTTGGCAGTGTAGAAGTTCAAAACGTCTGGGTGGGGCAGTCAAATTGTGTTGCAAACTGATCATAAGCCGTTGAAAACAATCTTTACATTTAAAGGAATCAACGAGGTACATAGCCGGTTGGGTGGCACACTTACATTGGCATGATGATGTTGTGACTATATCCGGAAGACCATTACAACATGAATTTGTTCATAACCTGCTCTTCATAAGCTAAAAACACCAATGACACAGACCTCAACACAGTGGTGGAGTTCTAGCCATTGTTAAATTGCACTATCATTGCTTGCTTGGTGATTGTTTGAACATATGTTTCATGGTGCCATTATCGGGGGTCCTACTAGCCTCCATGTTCATATTAAGTGGAGGATTTAATTGAGAAATCTGCTCACATCTGATTGTTAGCTCATGTTCCATAGGGGCGACACAGTTTATATTACACTTAAAAGAGTTACACATTCCTTTCAAATCCATGTGGTAGTCCCATAGTTCCTATACCTACTTAATGTCAGATACTCCCATCAGAGACAAGCTATTGACATAAAAAAACATTGTCCTCAAATCAAATGCAAAATATACAATTAATATTTAAATTACAAACAAGAATTCCTCTGGAGCCTAGGCCCTGAAGCGCAGGGGGAACTCAAATATTTTCTAGGGTGCCAAAAGGGTGTTATGTTCTTTTGTCGGGGGTCACATCAATTGCTGCACACTGTCCATCACTCGATGCTCCTGAAAAATGAATACAACCGTTTGAATGTCAAGTCCGGAATCAATAATTATGTTATTTCTAAAAGCACAATGAGCCAGTAATACAGATCCAACCTGAGATTTTAAATGCCACTTCACGAGTCTCATTATTGGCTGAGCAGACTTGTATGGATTACATCCAGGGGTGATCTGATGACCTCCCAGCCCCCCATCATTACAGGTTTAGTAGTCATGGTGGTAATGGCGAGAGATTTATGGATAAACCACCATCTGTATTTCAGTAAATCTGTATCCATCCATTGAAAAGTATTTTTTAAAGTATTTCTATTCTCATATTGGAGGACAAAAAAAAGGTTTACGTACAATAGCTGATCATATCACTATTGTACATCATTTTAAAAGCACCAAAAGGGCCAAATCTGATTAATGCATTACATGGTAAAGTTTGGCAATTTAGAGATGCCAACTGGTGCACCATCTTACAATGTCCGAATACAAAAAGTGATTTTGCTTTATTCAAGGGAATCTGTGCACTTACCAGTAAATCAAGGCAGAGTACACAAGATTTACCCACCCCCCCTTGCGTTAAGGTTAAATTAGGAGGTATACCAAAGTGCTATTCCATCTCATAAAGCAGTGGTACTTGCAAGCAGCATCATTTAAATGAAATAATCACAAGAGTGCAGACAGTCCCAGGTCTGTAACATGGTGAATACTACTAAAACAGGCGGCATGCGTGTTACCCACCACATCTGTAATTAGACCCCATGAGGACGGGTTTGTCAATTCTCCCAGAAGGAACTTTGGTTGAAACTAGCACCAAATTGTGTTTCTTAAAGCACAATGAGCTAGCAACATTAATAAGACATTTAAGGATGCTGAGAGCAATTTAAAGGGGGGCTTGGGGAGCGCTCCAACAAGGAATAATGGTGAAAATCTCTGCCAAAAGTGCATTTTAAAGCACCTTGGCCAATAACACTGACCACAAAATGGGATAGAAAATAAATCCACAGGAATTGGAGAACTTCACAAGACATTTTTAACAAGTTATTTGAATATCATGCATTTTAACAGATGTTGCCAGTGCAATGAGTATAGGGCATTAATGGGGCATTTGAGAAAAGCATCCCAGTTTCAAATCTTTAAGGAAACTGAAAAACACATTTCTGCATCTTTGTATGATGCTTATACCCTTTTTTCCTACTCACTAGAGCCATGGGTGTCACCAGCAGGTTTTAGGCCAGGGAAAGGTACGGAAAGTGTCCTTGTCTCTGTACAAGATGACATGTCCAGACTTGTCGATGCAGGTGGAGCTGGGGCTCTGATCTTGTTAGATCTCTCCGCCGCTTTCGACACGGTGGACCACTCCATCCTTCTCTCTCGCCTCTCACAGATTGGGATATCCGGTTCTGTTCTTGCCTGGTTTACCTCTTTTCTTTCAGATCGCACACAGACCCTCGCTATGCCACCTTTTCTCTCTTCTTCCTGTCCTCTTACCTGCGGTGTCCCTCAGGGATCCTCTCTATCGCCGATTCTGTTTAACATATACATCTGGGCCTTGATGTGTCTCATCCGTTCTTATGGGCTTAATTGTTACTCATACACGGATGACACACAAATCCTGATCCGTCTGGATCAGGATCAGACCGAGGTCTCAGCCTGCCTCCATGATTACCTAAAGGCAGTCGGGCTCTGGATGGATCAGAATTGGCTAAAGTTAAATGGTGATAAGATGGAGGTACTGCTGGTAGGATGGCCTCCCAATCCCTTACTGTGGACCTCTGCCTTTTGGCCCCCTTCCCTTGGCCCTCTACCCGGTCCAGTCAGTAAAGTAAAGAACTTAGGAGTTATCCTTACCGCCTCTATGTCTATAGCTAACCAGGTCACGGCCGTGTGCCAGTCCACCCACCACCAGATCCGGGTCCTTAAGAGGGTCATGCCTATGATTTCGGAAGCCTTCCGCCCCCCTGTGGTGCCCGCGCTAGTCCTCTCACGATTGGACTATTGCAATTCGCTGTATCTGTCACAACCTATCGGTCTTATACACCGTCTTCAGCGTATGCAGAACCTTGCAGCTAGGCTAGCCACTGGCTCTCCCTATGGCGTCCACATCACGCCAGTACTTCGACAACTTCATTGGCTTCTGGTGAATCCGCGAATTCATTTTAAATCACTGTGCATTGTCCATCGGGCAATTCATGGTGAGGGAGCTGAATTTTTGCAGTCTAAATTCACCCGATACTTTCCTGATCGGGACCTCCGCTCTGCCACTTCTAATCTTCTTATTGTTCCTAGATCTAACCGGGATAGGCTCGGAAGCAGAGCCTTCTCTATCGCCGCGGCTAAACTCTGTAACAATCTCCCTCCGTCACTCAAGGCCACTGCTGACCACCCCTGTTTTAGAAGAGCTTTGAAAACTAATCTATTCTAATTCTGGACCTTTTGTTGGTTTCTCCTTGACTAAGCAGTTCTCCTTTCTAGCGCCATGATGCCTTAGGGCGACCGTGCGCTTTATAAGTGTTAATAACATAACATAACCAGCAATAGTGCCAGGAGGCCACTTGTCAAGCTGAGTATAATGCAAAGTGCTGCCGGCAAAAAAGCCAGAACTAGCAGAAGGTGTCACTCGTGACAGAGGGCCACTTCCCAGGTATGCCTTTTACCTGTGGACCTTCAATCAGTAAGAAAGCCGACCTTCAATGCTTTACTTGAAAGATGCTGTAGTTATCAGTTTGACATATTTTATAATTCTTCATATACTTGTACCGATCTCTAGTGACAAATACAAGGGTTCTGATCAAAATGTTACTGTTTGATTGATAATTTTTTCTACTTTGATCCTATAAAACCCTTAAATTGAAAGTTCAAATATAGGAACATTAAAACATAAGAGTGCAAGTTAAGTTATATCTGCCATCATTCACTTGGCTCCAGATTGCATTATGCGGACGTGTGCGTTTTGATCTCCACAAAGTACATAAACCAACTAAGCTCTCCAAACACCCCAGAGTTCCATGATGACAGAGTACTGGTTAGAGAGATTGCCCTTATCATAAATCTTAGTTCTGATCGATTCAAGGTTGACCTGGTAGTCCCAGGTGTGAGGAGGGTGCAATGGGGCTAGAGAATTAAACGGTGGCACTGCTCCGTTTATGGTGTGTCTGTAGTGAAAATGGGAGAGAGATGGGGCTGTGAGTCAGTTAGCTGGGGAGAAATAGTTATGCAACATAGAACCCATTGGTTCAAGCTTGTCGGCCCGGTGTTAAGAGTATTCAGTTGTCCACTCGTGTCAAACGGTTCTTGCTTTTCCTGTTTTATTTACAGGGTACAGGATTCCAAAAGAGTCCATTGTCATGTACTCCTATGCTAACACATTGCATGCAGGCCCACTGCATGCATATTTGCAAGAAGAGTGGCAAGATGAAATTTAATCCGCCAATTGATCAGGAGCCACTGTAGTTTTGGAGGATAGAAGTGGTGGGTTTGTGTCTGAAGTCTCACAAGTCTAACTATTGATTTTTGATCATTAGTTGGTTCAGTGGTTAATCTGGGTGCTCCATGTTGACACTGCTGGCATAGTATGCTCTTGAAGTAGTAGCGCGATTACTGCCATGGATCTTAGGTGAATACAGTTTAGCACGCAGAGTAGTATAAAAGCTGCCACACCATGGAGGGATATGATGAGCTCAGTCAGGGATATTTTGGTGCACAATATAAGCAATGTAACGTGGTGTGCTCAGTCAATGCCATTTAAAAGCAGAGCATAGTGAAAATGCAGCAAGCGCAGTATTTTAAGTTGAACAAGGTCGGCATTGGATGTCAAAAAGCAGGGCACAGTCTGGGATATTTAAATGCAGCAACACAGTGTAACCAATGTATTGTGCGCTGTTAGGCCATTTGAAAATTGAGAAATAGTATGCACAGGGCAAAACAATGAGGCCTAACAACATTAATCTGGGATATTTAAGGCAGAGTGCACTATAAACTAGGCAATGGGTGTTTAAACTATTTAGGTAGAAACAGCACAAAACACCATATAAGAAATATAACTCAGTTTGGGACATTTGGATGCAGGACCTCTAGCAAAAACTGTAGCACGCAGAGTCTATGCTTTTTGACATGTATAACAGCGTAAATGCAGCAGCACGGTATAGGCGATGTAATAAGTTTAGCTCCTTCTACTTAAATGCAGTAGCACAGTATTAGCATACACTGAGCAGAATGCATTGCTATTTAAAAGGCAGAGTACATAAAAATGAAGCAACGCAGTATAATACAGCAAAACGTATATGAAGTACAAACTAGCTTAGCATGGGATATTCAGAGCACAGTATAAGGAAGGTGAGGTGTGTAGTCTATGCTGTTTAAAAAGTATACAGTTGAAGAGAACAGAGCGCATTCTGGGATGTTTAGTTGCAAGAGTAGTTTAAGCAAGTTTATGTGCTCAGTCGATGCTACTTGCAATGAATAAATATGACTCATTCAAGATTAAATTATATATTGATTTCAGATCTAATTGATAAACAGAAGGAGACAATCAGGAGAGGGGTATTTCAGAGAACACTAGTGTTACACTGAGAATAGTTTTGAATAAAACAGAAAGGAGGTTATGAGACTAAATCCAAGTAGTTAAGAAACTGGGAGAATCCATCGAAAGATTTTTTTATTGAACCTAAAGATACTGCAGATACTCATACTTTGGGGCAGTTTTAAAGCCACAATAAAGGGGACGGGGGGGGGGGGGGACTGAATCACTCATTAATTTAAGAAATAAAATGAATCAGCAGATATTTTCCTCAACAGAAGTCTATTTAAAGAAAGCACAAAAGAAATATGTCCCAATGGGGAAGGCGAGTGAAAATCTGTATGCAAATCAGCTAAGCTGACTATGACCATAAAATAGATCAGTGAACTGAAAAGGGACCGTTTTACGGTGGACATTTCGGCAAAATGGAGAAAAGGGAGGTGCGTTGCGGCTAGGAAGCCAGGGAATGCTAGATCATTTGACAGTTAAAAAATGTAATAGAGGAGGATGGTAAATCTACAATGAAAAATTACATTTGTAAACGTTTTAGATTATACTATAAAATGCTTTACTAGGAAGACATAAATCCAAAGATAAGGAAGCTTGACTTCTTTTTTGGAAAGATTGAGTAACCACATTTAACTGAAGAAAAAATAAAGACAGAAATTAGAAGAGTGATAAAAATGCAATCCTTAGAGCTACTGCAATTGCAGAAAGGTAAATCTCCTGGTCAAGATGCATTACCTATACAATTGTATCGAACATTCTCAAATCAATCAGTTGCAGAATTATGCTACTTATGCAATTAGATGTTAGGAAAAGGCACATTGTTAAACTCAATGAAAGAGGCACTGATAACTCAGATGCCAAAAAGAGGAAAGAATCACCAAAAATGTGAGAATTATCGTCCATTTTCTCTATTCAATGTAAAATCTATGCAAATAGGTTACATTCTTGCATTGGTGACATTATTCATAGTTCACAAACAGGATTTATAGGGCAGAGAAATGGATATGACAATTTAAAGTGTAAACCTTATGTAAAATGGGCTTTGGGCTGAATTTCTGAAGATAGTGAAATGTTTGCATAAAGGAACCACAGACAAAATCTGGGTGAATGGCCGTATGTCTGAAGGATTTAACCTAAGTAGGGGAACAAGGCAGGACTGTCCACTCTATGCATTCCTATTAAACATCGCTTTGGAACCCCTGATGGCATGTATCCACCAAAATAATGAAATTAAGGGACTAAAGGGAATAAAAGGAAGGAGAAACGGATCATAAAATATTGACATACGCAGACAAAAAAATTATTAACTTGTCTAATCCTCAGGAAAGTTGTACACTTTTGAATAAAGTCTTTGAGGAAGTTGGACATCCAATTGGTCACAAAAAGAACTGGTCGAAGACGGAAATATTGCCACTTTCTACTAAGTGCTGTAGAAGTGACTTTCATGTCTGGGATTGTAAATGGTCTGAGCAATGTGTAAAAACTAATGTCAATAAACTGATTAAAAGTATGGAAAAGGACATTAGTAAATGGAAGAATCTTCAGCTGAATATTTGTCCCAAAATAAGTGCTTTAAAAAGGACTCTCCTCCCTAAAGCTCTGTGTCATTCAATCATTACCTCTACCATTTTTCTAAAATAATGATTAAAAAGATGGAGTTTTATCTTTTTGTGGAGTAATCCGATATGAAAGATTCCCCACTACACAATAGCATGTAATGTTCAAAAGGGGGGGTTTGGTTATGCCGATTTGGGCAAATATAAGCAATTGCTATATAACAAATGTGGCTTATATTATAGACAGAATGAGGCAACCTCGACAACATGGTTAGACATTGGGGCACAAACCGTTGCTCCATAAAAGTTTAATGATATTTATTCAATACAATAACTACTGCAGCCGGGACAATTTTTGCCTAAAATATCAAGCATGCAGAAAACCGATTGCATGGCTAGAAGAAAATGCACACAACACTGTAAAGTATCAAATGGTAACAACTGTAACCTAACAAATGTATCTAAGCATTCTTTCTTGAGCCGCTTATTGTAACCCGCAAGCAAGCCTCCTTAAGTTTCCTTAAAGCACCTCGTTGCCTGTGGGCTGCAGTGCGCTCTACAAATACTAAATAAATAAACACATGGATTCATTAGAGTGCTTCCCTATGGAATAATATAGCTTTATGCCAGGAGGATATGTTTGGGATGCCTGGATGTGGAGTATGAGCAATGCAATGGATTTGGTCTAGTACTTTTTGCAAGATTTTAAATGAAAAGAAAAACGCTTGCCGTATTGCACTGCTGCTGTGCGCTTGTGTGCATTCTACATCCATTGGCTTCAGTTGAGGGCCATCCTCTCCATCATGGCCACCGCCGGATTTGTAGGCACTAGAATGTCTGCCTTGGGGTGGAAAGCCCTGCTGTGATCGGGTCCCTCTTCTAATAAAGGCCCAATCAGGCGGGCCAGTACGTGAAGCCGGCCCACCTCCCAAGGCCCGATTCTAAGGCCCCTGCCTGTGCTTGTCAGGTGACTCGGCCTTGTATTCTTGGACTTCTATGCTCCCTGCAGATCTGCAAGTGAGTGATGGCTGAACTCCTTCACTGCCTCCTCCACTAACCACTACTGAACCTTTTACTGTGCCTTGGCAGTCTGCTAACCTACAATTTCTCTCACTGCATTTGTGCCTCCTTAAAAAAATGTAGGTGTTTACTTTTTACATCTGTGAACCTCTTGTCTGTTGAAATTCTATTCCCTTCTGGTTTGCATTTATGCCTTTGTGACTGCTTCTACTAGGTCACCTGGTTGAGTTTAGCTAGAACTGTGATGTGCAGCTACTATTATTTCATTCCTTGACTAACCTCTGCCACCCCTATGGCTCTCTCCATCTCTCCCATTTTCTCCAACTGCTACACTATCACCTATCAGCCCTCTCTCACAAAGTCCGGTAGAAAAAAGCACAAAAAAAGCTTGAGTGCAAATCCTGGACTTCCCATCGCAGACACCTATGTCAGTGCATCCTCTAGAGAGGTTTTCACCGATATCCTCTTCTCTGTCCCCTCTCCAGATCTATGGACCGCCCATCTCATCTCCACTCACCCTCCTTCCACATCCTCTACCGTTAACGGTGGCACCAAGTAGGAAATCCTCTTGGCCGGCTTCTTATTCTCACTTTGCTTCGTTAAAGTCTATCACATAGGTACTATCCTGGTTCCGGTTCCTCAACCCAACCTTCACTTTGAAAGGATCCTGCCTTCCCTCATTAACTTCCTTCATTCTCCTGCATCTCCCCCAACTACTCTCTCTCACCCTCCTCTGACTGGTGTAACATGCCCCTGTACACCACCTCAGAAAACCTTCAATGGCACAGACATCCTCCACCTGGTGCCTCTTAACGTCCGATCAGCCAACAAATACTCTGCTGATTTCTGCCTCCTTCTTGAAGACATTGACCTCAACATTCTTGCTCTTACCGAGACATGGTTCAATGCCAGCTCAGTCACTGCTTTTCATGCCCTCCTCTCGGACTGCTTCAAGATCATCTCCAATCCTGGACCTCACTGCACCTGGCGGGGGGGTTGCCTTAATCTTTCCTTAGTGGGCTCCTGCTTCCATCTTCCCCACCCAGCTCTACTCTTCCTTTGAAAGCCTGGTTTGCAAGTTGGTCATCTCTCCCATCTCCAACCTGACCATTGCTACCATTTACCGGTCTCCAGGAAACACTGCCCTGTTCCTCTCTGAATGGGTTGATTTCTGCTCTTCCTTACTTTCATCCACATCCAACCTCCTCCTCCTGGGCGTTTTCAACATCCAACAGGACTACCCTGGCTGTGCATCCACTTTTCACTGACCTCTGCACCTCGCTTTCCCTCTCCATTCTCTCTTCTGGGCCAACCCACTTAGCTGGACACGCTCTGGGTGCCCCATCCACTCTGACCTCTGAGATAGATATCTCTCTCTCTCTCTCTCTCTTCTCCGCCCCCCCCACACTAGTCACTCCTCTCGTGCCTGGTCAGACCATCAGCTTTCCTCCCACCTGGGTGCATTTGGCCCTCTGAATGCCCCCCAAAATGCCCTACCAACCTCGTTCGCTATGATGAAATGAGTGTCAGCTTCTGCCTTCACTTCCACCCTCAATCCCCTTCCCCCCACCTCTGATTCTACCTCTGACTCTGCTCTCAGCAACCTCCACCTTTCCATTACAAATACTCTTGACATTCTGTTCCCATCACGAGGATCCACCTAAAACATGCCTCTAAGCTTAACACCTGGTTATGACTCCGAACTTGCCACCTTGAAACTAAAGTGCAGGGTGGCAGAATGGAAGTCGCAAACCTCAGGTTCATCCTCTGACAAAGTGGCCTGCCGCCTGCTCCAAAGGCAATACAGACTCTCCATCCGTGCCAAGAAAAGAGCCCACATACCAGGCACAGGTTTCCAGTGTATCCAACAGCATGGCTGAACTTTTCAAGATCTGCAGGGAACTAGCAAACCATTCCACAGCCTCCTCCTCCCCTTCTCCCTCCCAGGTCCTCTGCAACGCACTGGCCCACACACTTTGCCACCAAAACTCAGCACATCCTGATCACCCTTGATTCAACCCTCCCAACTAATCCTACAACGCCTTGCCTCCCTTGGCTCCCCTCCACCTTCCTCCTTCTCCCCTGTCACACCTGAAGTAGTTACCAGAGTTGCTACATGAAGATCTCTTCGAAACAAGTTTCCCCTTGTTCATCCAGGAACATCGAGGATAACATTGGCTCTCTTGCCCCTGCAGTCGCTGATTTCTGCAATCACTCTTGACACTGGATCTTTCCCCTCCTCCCTTAAGCACACTCTTGCGCGCCCACTCCTGAAAAAACCTTCAGCAGACTCTACCTTCCCTGCCAACTACAGCCCTATTTCCATCACCCCCTTCCTGGGGACCTGCTGGAGAAGCTAGCATTGCTCCAATTCAACTGACACACCAAACTTGCTGGTCGTCTGCACGACCTGTATTCCGAGCAGCCAGAGGCACAGAAACTGCTCTTCTGAAAACCCGTAAAGAACTGCTTGCATCTCTGTACTCCTATTCCCCAGCTGTCCTCACCCTTTTTGATCTCTCCACTGCCTTCGACACAGTCAACCATTCCATCCTCATACATAGGCTCCACTGTACCCTTGGTATCTCAGGACGGGCACTGGACTGAAAGACATCCTTCCTTACTGACCACTCTTCCCAAGTCATCCTGGGTACCTTGTCCTCTCCTACTTCCTTCTCCACCTCTGTTGTCCCCAAGGGTTCTATCCTCTCCCCTTGGCTCTAACATCTAACTTGCTCTGCTTGCATGCCTCATCTCCTCCTTCTCCTCCAACATCCATTGTTACGCAGACAACACACAGCTCTTTTCTTTTTCAAACTTCCTGCTGACCCTCTTGCACCGTGCATCAACCCTGACTGCCTATCTGCCATCCAGTCCTGGTGCACCACCAAAAATCTCTGCCTCAATGCCTGTAAAACCGAGATCCTTCCCATCGGGACCCTGGCTCCCTCTTTCTTCACTTCACTCTGGCTTTCCTCTCCTTGGGCTCTCCCCCTGCTCCTTCCTCTGAAGCCAGAAACCTTGGAGTCATCTTCAAATCCTCTCTCTCCTTCCTCCCTCACACTCAGGACATTGCCAAGAAGTCCAACTTTCTGTTCTTCCTTCTCAAAGGAATTCTCCCTTATCTCACATTCACCCAGAGGCTCAATGTTACAGGCACCCTGTTTCTCTCTTGGCTTAACTATTGTAATAGCCTCTTCTTGAATCTACCTTCTAAAACTCTACAACCCCTCCAGCTAATGCAGAATATGACAGCAAGACTTATCCTTGGCCTTAATCCCAGGGACCGCATCTGTCCTGCCCAAAAAAGTCTCACTGGCTCCTGGTTGCTGCATAGATTAAATTCAAATCCCTCTGCACCATCCACAAGGCTGTCTGGGGCCAGGGACCACACGATCTACAACTTTATCTTTCTAAATACTCTCCCTCTAGACCACTACGTTCCTCTGGCACCAAAACTCTTTGTGTAAAGCGTTATGCTAAACAGAGAGTAGGTGGTCGTCTGCTTTCCTCAGCTGTCTCCCGCCTATGGAAAAGCCTCCCTCTCCCGCTGCGCCTTGAGCAGGACTTTCTTAAATTCTGGATGCTCCTTTAGACTTTCCTCTTTACCTCCTCCTTCCTTTCTTCTCTCCTCTGCTAAACCCACAGTTGCTGTGATTGGTGTCTGGGGCCCTTATTCTATAGTCAGCAATTGCCCTGACACACCCTCTGTCCTGGAGGTTCGCACTTACACCTAACGCGGCTCCAGGCAGTGTAGCACTCAACAATCCAAGCACTTCATCTGTGGCTCACCCATGAACTCAGACTCCCCAGCAATTACACCTTCTGCCCTCTTCCTTGCTGCACATGCACATTCTGAATACTCATAAGGCATAGTAGGTTCATCCTTTTCCCTTTTTTCCTCCCACTGCTCTTAAATATTGTGTTTTGTAATGTGTAATGTGCTTCACTCCCTTGTGGGCGTTTTGAAACAGTATTCACTTGCTATATAAGCGCCTAACAAGCAAACAAATACAAATAAATAAATACACCAAGCTGAGTGAATGCAGAGATAATGTGAGGACATTTGTTGGGACAATTCAGAATAGGTAAAGCAAATAACTTAGTGTGGGAAAACCTAGTTAAAGTTGAGTTAGGTCTGGGATGGTAAGCTGCAGTATATTGTATAGGTAAGATAGAAGAATTCCGGCCAGACCACCTAGATGTGAAAAGTGTAATCTAAAAATGCAGTGAGCTCGGTCTGGAAACTCCACAAGGATCAGCACAATTAAAATAAAGATAAGGCCTGGTGAAGAACACATTTCTTACCCTTCGGTAAAGTTCTTTCTGTTTGATGCTCCTCGCACAGATACCTCATCTTTGAGATCCATCGCCCAAGGGTATCTGCTTTTCTGCTGGTGCATGGGGTGCAGCGCAGCTGTGAGTCGGCTGCACCGACACCTCTACGCACCCGCGCTAGACAGGACGTCATGGCCAGTATATAGAGGTGCCAAACCCAATGAACTTACTCTGTCCTCGGGTAGGAAAGCCTGACCCAAGCGAGTGCCCAAGACTGCACCGATAAATCAGAAGGACTGAGAAAGCGAAACCCAAGACTACTTGAAATTCAGGGAGAAGCCCAAGCTGTGCAATCAGCTGCACATCAGATACAGATGTGCCAACACAAGATCTGGTGAGCCGGCTCGGAAGAGCCAGGCATCCAGGTAGCGAAAGACATGAATGCCTTCCATTCGGAGGCGAGCAACCACTACTCCTAGCAGTTTGGTGAAAACAGTAGGTGTAGAAGATAGGTCGGAAGGGGGGACTTTGAACTGGAAATTAGCGTTCCCTACTTTGAAACTTGGGTACTTCCGGTGCCTCTTGTGGATAGCCACATGGAAGGAGGCATCAAGGAGATCCAGGGAGACTAGCCAGTCATTCACAACCGCAGTATCTGGGCTAGAGTGTCCATCTTGAAAGTCGCAGATCCAGGACGGTCTCAGACCTCTGTCCTACTTGGCACCAGTAGAGTACTAACCCCTGCCTCATTCCAACCAGGGTACCATCTCTGTTAAGATGGATTTCTAAACTCTGACCTGATGGGCAGACGTTTAGTAGGCCACCCTAGTTTAGTCTAACAGGGGAACCTTCTGGACAAGCCAGACTAATCACAGTAGCTTGGCAGGTGGTCAAGACGAAGTCTCAGGAGGGGTGAGAGTGATCGGAAGCCCACAATGAGCGCGCGAACACACAGTAAATCGCCACAGAATACACTTACACAAGTGTTTATAAAAATTAAATATACATTTATTACAGGCTGTTAGGCAGAAACCTGTGCAGTTCCCTTTGGGAACACTGCAAAAGATTTAGGACTACAGGTGTTAGCAGTAAACCCACTTGGTAGCAGTCTGTACCACCCAGATTTACCTGGTAGCTGTGGCTGAGCAGTCAGACTTCCCTCAAGAAGAGTTAGGCAGTATGCAAAATATACACAATAGGCACTCAGACACAATAGCACAAGCAAACACTGACCAGAGCTTTGGTATCAAAGTATATCATTATTTATTTAAAAACACACGGTTTGAAACACTCCAGCACTCTTATTGTAAAACACTCTAAACACAGTTACTATTATGATATATACAACCCTTATTCCTTATCAGACAAGTCTTAGTTAACACCACTTATTTCCAGACAGAGGTGAGCGCTTAACTATAGATGGCACTCCAATAAGTTCATGAAAAAGGGAGGGAAAAAGACAGAATATGTGAAGATACACCACTCTAAGATTTAGGAACACTTTTAGCAAGGCAGAAGAGCAAAATTCACTGGTGAGCCAAAGTCCATAGGCTGGGCCCACTCTTAGAGAGAGCAGAGCACAAATGCGCCCAAGATCAGACAGTTACACTAGGCTTTGAAAGTCTTGCAGAGAGTTCGAAAAGAGTTTAGAGAGACTCAGAAAAGTTTAGCCAGGGTGTCCCAGGCTAACCCAGGTTCGAAAGCCAGGGGCTAAATCTACCCCGTACAGTCGGTGGCAAGGGAAGCCAGGCGGGACACGGTACCTTAAGTGGGAAGGATCCTCCAGCGGTGGCAGTTGTTCCTGGCAGCTGGTGCAAGTCCTGGCGTCGTCCAGAAGAAGAGAAGATCTCGACTTTGGAGGAAAGATGAAGGTCGTTGCACTGCCAGGGAAGAGACCAGCCGTGGAGTTTTCCGGTTAAAAGGTATTACCCTTTATTTCGCGGTCGTGGTAAAACGTGGTATTACGGTTGCCGGGGTGCTTGGCACAGTCAAGGCGGCCACGAGATCTGTCGGGAAAGCGAAAAGACGGTGAAACTGGTTATCCCCACCAGTCAAAGGAAGAAGACTCTCCAGCGGGAGATCTCCTCTGTCGTTGGGAAAAGTGGTGAGACGGTTCCACAGGGCTCCACCGGTGGTGTCGTCGTAGCAGGTTGGCTCAGCTTCTCCATCGTCAGATTCTTAGGTCCTGTGGCGACTTCTGAAGTTCCAGTCCCCAAAGCCCTGCTTTTATGCAGAAAACCCTCATTCACTCAGCCTAGCTGTCACTCAAACATGCTAAGTGGTGAGCCGGCCGGCTCACCACTTGGGCCAATCAGGACGGAGTGCAACTTGAGTTGCCTAGGCAACTCAGTCCAGGGTGCCTAAATCCCCCTCCACCCCTCCTAAGTACCCCAGACAGAGTGGCACCACTTTGGAGGGCTTCTGTGGAGAAGCCCGCCAAAAAGTGGAACAAAGGGCTCGACTTGGGTTGGAGTTACAGAAGAGAACACAAACGCCATTTTAGAACCGAGTTTTGGCAAAAAATACCAACCGGAGAATTAATAATAAATAAATAAACCGGCGGTATGTTCGAGGCTATCATAATTAAATAAATAAAGATAGTAGCCTCGAATAATGGGAAAATCCCATAGAGAAATATTTGCGGTTGAATGTAAAAAGTAGTATCCACTGCCACCAGCCAAAACTCGATCAGGGGGGACGGAGACGTGCCCCCTCGACTAACAGACCCCGGGGCAATCGAATTGCCCCGGCCAGTATGTCCACAATATGATGGTTTGTACTGGTTCTGTTCAGAATTCAAGACTAGTAAAGTCAATGGTGACTTTACATGCCCTGGGAGACAGTAGTCAGTCCCAGGGTATGGAGTCTATTCTGGGGGGTCACTATGTCACCCCTGTGTTACTGCACTGAGGGTGCTGTGTAACACACATCACAAAAACACATGAAGCCCTATGGAGTAAAAGACCCCATAGCCCATTAAACACCTCTAGAGTCAAAGGAACACACTCAAATCATGTCCAAGAGTGAGGGTAAAGAGTCTCACTCTTGACAGGAGAAAAAAATAAACCCCAAAAATCCAGCAAAGCTGCTGGGGGACTCACTAGGATAGGAAATTCAGCCTAAACAGAGAATTCTCCCTAACAAAGGCCTTAATTAAACACGAATAAACCACAGTAAAATAAAACAGTTACCACACATGCCTTTCACTAATTAACATCTATACAGTTACGTTTCGCCTAATACGGTAAAGGGGAAAACAAAGCCACAAGCAACAACAGAAGGGTAGGTTAACAGAAATATAGCATTATGCAGTACCTCAGAATCTATCCCCAACTTAAGCAGTCCAGTACTATGAAGAGTGGAGCCTTATGCTCAAAAATACAGTAGTGCATTGAAAACGTGCAGCCGTGTGTAATGAGAGAAAGCGGGTCCTCTTCAAGGGGCTCTAGCAGTTCAGGAAGGGGCTTGAGGTGATGAGGAACAGTGCCTACTATTCGAGGACGGTCTACCTTTGCAGGTAGAGCAACTTTCGGCAATAGCTAGGGAGCACAGGCTAGCCCAGATAAGCTGACCATAGTTTCAGAGATTCTTGTGCGTAAAGAACAATGGCTGTGCCAGGGGGCCACAAGTAAGTGATGCAAGTACTCACCAACCCTCGACACTTTGCCAGTCTTGGCCAGGTCGCTTGTAGGTTCAACCCCTGCAGTTACACGTTGCTCCTGCTCTCAGCGGCTGCGGGACAATCGTCCGTTTCGGGACAGTAGCCTTTTCTCAGCTCTCGAAGAAAAGAGGACAGTTTCAGTGCAGCACGTCTCAGGGCACAGAGGGGAGGTAAGGGAGGCCCCTACAACAACCGTCACCACAGCAGAGCGACACAGGGACCGCAGATGCTCACGGCGTGGCACACTCTTAAATTGTGACTCAGAGGAGCTAGGACTAGGAAATTAGGCAGGGTAGTGCCCTGGACCACACGCTGGTGGTTCTTGAAGTCTTGAGTGTCAACTCGGGACTGCAGCGCTCCTAGGCAATACCCCAGGTTGGAGCTGGTCAGTTCGCTGGATGGCCCAGGAACACTTCTGAAGAGGCTCTATTGGAGGGTAATCAGGAGGTGCCAAGAGTAGTTGTTCCAACTACTCCAAAGGGTTGAAGCGCCCTTGCAGGCCTTCAGTGATCGATGCAAAAAATTATAAGTTACTCACTATAGTGACCAACATTCTCTTAGTCCTTAGTCCCTTTTCCTCCATACTGCATGGGCGTCGCTTCCTAGGAATGGAAGATGGAACCTTTTTCACCATAAAAAACCTCCTTTCAGTGCAGCACGTCTCAGGGCACAGAGGGGAGGTAAGGGAGGCCCCTACAACAACCGTCACCACAGCAGAGCGACACAGGGACCGCAGATGCTCACGGCGTGGCACACTCTTAAATTGTGACTCAGAGGAGCTAGGACTAGGAAATTAGGCAGGGTAGTGCCCTGGACCACACGCTGGTGGTTCTTGAAGTCTTGAGTGTCAACTCGGGACTGCAGCGCTCCTAGGCAATACCCCAGGTTGGAGCTGGTCAGTTCGCTGGATGGCCCAGGAACACTTCTGAAGAGGCTCTATTGGAGGGTAATCAGGAGGTGCCAAGAGTAGTTGTTCCAACTACTCCAAAGGGTTGAAGCGCCCTTGCAGGCCTTCAGTGATCGATGCAAAAAATTATAAGTTACTCACTATAGTGACCAACATTCTCTTAGTCCTTAGTCCCTTTTCCTCCATACTGCATGGGCGTCGCTTCCTAGGAATGGAAGATGGAACCTTTTTCACCATAAAAAACCTTCGTCCCCTCTAAATTTAGAGGCGCACGGGTGTGATGCTGGAAATGCATCAGAGGGACAGGGCCTCTGTATCCTTGTCCTTTACTGCTTTTTATCTTGTGTTCTATTGTGTTTTCCGCGCAGGAGTTCATGTGGGACTCCTGGCGGTGCAGCTCTCTTTTGGTTTGGTGAGCATACCCATGGGATACCCTTATGGCACCCATGGGTGGGGGTACAACTCTGTGCCCCTAGTGTATGTTTTTGGGCACCTGTGGGTGGCCCACAGAGCAGGGTATGGGCTGGTGGCAGCTCCGTGCTGAATGACTGGTGCCCTGAGCGTCCTCCATTTTGGGAGGCCCAGGACCTGTCATTGGAATCGGTAGATTCCTAATGGAGACAATATGGCCCCCGAGGCCTCTAGCCCTCCATCGCCCGTTACCTTGATCTTCCTGAAATCCCGAGAAGCCCGGACTCTGTCCCTTTCCCCTGACTGGCTGTTGGGTGGAAGTTCCATATATGGTAGTGTGGGGAAGTGCCGACCAGACTGGCTGGAGCCTTCCCAATGACCGTATTTTGCGGGTACACCTGTGGGTGGGACCTGGCTGAATGGAGTGTGTGATGAATATGCACTTCTTGTTGTGGATGTCTAGTTTCTGGTGTTTGACACAATGACAGACAGCCCTGCCCGAAACTGGTATGAATGCAGTGTGGAGTGTTGAATGGCTGGGTACTTGTCCCAATACACATAACTTGAGTGTCTGGAGAGAAGTGAATGGCCTGAATGCACGATGCACCTGATTGGCTGCCTGCCTGCATGAATGCCCTTCTGACCGATTGGTTGCCTGAGTGTGACCCAGCAGAATGAATGGGAGATCAACTAGTATATCTGGGGACCTGTCACTGCTAGAATTTGTGTTCAGAAGCTGAAGTCCACTACGAGTATCTGGAGTAAACCTGAAGCTTAACCTTGAAGCCCTGCTGGAAGAGAAGTCTTGCTGCTGCTCTACTTCGTCAATTTGAAAGCTGCAGTGTCTCCAAGGACTGACCCAGAGAGGACCTGGTAAGGCGCCCTCTTCCCAAGCTACGAGGGACCATCGTGCACCAGCTAATCTTTGCCAAAGCTCCCTGGTAGACAGACCTACGACAGACTGCCGACCGGAGATGGGGACTGCCGCAGAATCCCAAAGAGAAGCGCCCGGACTGTTGTCCGCCACCGTCGCCAACCGGAGCCGCCGTGCTACCGTTGCCTAAGAACTTTCGATTCAAGGATGCGCTCGTCCACACCATCGCCCGCCTTATCCCGCCGGAGAAGGCCAGGCCGTCGACACGCCGAGGAGCATCCGCCGGTTGGTTTCCCACCACCCAAAGACCACAGAGACGCCGACGACTCGACGCCCTTGCTGGGCTACAGTTCTTCAAACTCTTTGCGGTCCAGAACTATCGACATCGAGGTGCCCCGCAAGACTCTCCTTGCAGGACGCTTACGCTTCCCAGTCGACGAGCACCGCTAGGAAAGAAGCTGCCACTTCACTGCCGTAGTTCACCCTGTTCTTTGCCGGACGTCCGACGACCCGTGACTCCTGCCTTAAAGGGAGGGCACTCAAGAAGGGCCGTCGATTTCCCGACGAGGAACGCTACAACGCCAGGTACTTTGGGGTTGCTGAACTATTGGAAAGATTCTGGTGAACGATATATGGACTGGGCTTGTGATATATCTTTATTCTACAGGTTGCCCAAGTTGGGGGGCAGAGGGGATCTCCACACAGAACTGTGTCTCGATAACAGGGCCAGTATTCTGCCAATTGTTCTAACCAACTGCTTTCCTCTTATATCTATTGTTGGTTTCCTTTACAAACTGATTTGTGTGACATTTAACCGTACAGTTGATGAACTTTAAAGAGATCTAATAATAACTGTGGTACCACGTAGAACGGTATATTTGCCATTATAGATAACCGAGTACAAAGTGAGTTATCGTGATATTGTACATAACCGTGAATATTAATTATATAAAGACTGTGTTTTAACTAATACAGTGCGCTGACATTCCTTTGTGGGTGCTTGGGGACTACACTGTACTTAAGGACCAGTCTGCATCACCTCCTGAGAAGCTAGGCCTTGATTGCTCGTCCATTGCTACCACAATAGAGAATCTTGGCTGGGATCCTCTGTGCCGCCTCTCTACCATATAGAGCAGAAGTACAGACACCCCCCTTCAGTCTTTACAGCGGGGGTGTCGCCCTGGGAGCATGTGCTGCCCTTACTCCGCCCACCGGGGCCACACCTCAGTCCCCATTGACGCGTCAACAATATTTAACATTGCATAATGACACCAGTATTATTAGGGGGGAGGATGGTGGGACGTATGGAGAAAAGGGGACTAACGAAGGACTAAGAGTATGTTAGTCACTACAGTGAGTAACTAATAATTACTCTTACGTCCAGTCCCCTTTCCTCCATACTGCATGGGAGATTACAACTGAATGTAGCCCCAAGGTGGAGCGGAGACCCTGCTTAAAGAAATAAGTTCCCTACAACCGCCTGTCTGAAGGCAGCATCTGACCTAGAGCTGGCGTCCAAACAGTACTGCTTACAGAAAGCCGAGGGGGTAACCCAAGAGGCTGCCCTGCTTATGTCTTGCCACGGAACCTGCTGCTGGAATGCAATGGCCGTGGATTGGGCTGAATGTTAGCTGGCAGTGGCTTCTGCTGCCCCTCATAGGCTTCTTGGATGGCTGCAACCATCCACCGTGCAATAGAAAACTTGGATGCTAGATACTCAGGTCTGGAGCCCCCAAAGGTGACAAAAGTGCGTCCAACTTGCGGAAGCCCTTGGTCCTGCCCAGATAGAATTTCAGCGAAAGTCTCACATCCAGTGACATCCAGACAGTGCAAGACTCTCTGATCCTCGTCCTTGGGGTCAGCAAAGAACGTAGGTAAGACTATTTCCTCATTTAGATGGAAAGCGGAGGGTATCTAAGGTAGGAACTCCGGGTGAGTCCACAGGACCATCTTATCCCTGTGGAAAGTGGTATAGGGTTCTGAGGCCACCAGAGCCTGAATCTCGCCGACTCTGCGAGCAGAGGCGAGTCCCACTAACAGAGCTGTCTTAATGGTGACCAGCCTGATGTCCGCGGACGCCATTGGCTCAAAGGGTTTGTGCGCCAAGGTGCCCAACACCACATTGAGGCCCCACACAGGGTGTGGCTTCTTGATGGGCCGGTAGAGCCTGGACAAGCTCGTCAGATGTTTGACTATCGGGTTGGAAGAGAAGAAGACCTCCTCCTCTGAATTTCTGTAGGGCCCTAGTGCTGTCAGATTTGTGCGACATGTGTCCACCTGCACGCCAGAGTGCACAAGGTGTGCCAAGAAGGAGAGCACGTCATCCAGCGTGCACCTAAGTGGGTCGATCTCTTTAGAGTCCATCCAGTGACAGAACCTAGTCCATTTGCTCTTGTATTGGCTCCTGTTAGCCTTGCTCCTGGCGCCCTCAATGATCTCCAGGTTAGTCTGTGATAAGCTCAGGTGCCTGATGGAGACCTGCTTAGGCACCACGCTGCAAGGGCTAACTTCTGTGGGTAGGGGCGTATGACCATGCCCCCCTGCTGGGACAGGAGATGGAAGGTGAATTGGAGGTCTGTCCAACAGGCTGAGCAGTTTACAGATCCACGGTCTCACCGACTACCATGGAGCTATCAGATGCGGAGGTGTCAAGCTTCCTTCATCTTGCGGATTACCCTGTGGACCAGGGGTGTGGGAGGAAAGGCATAGGCTGTCATGCCGTCCCACTGTATCTGTAATGCATCACCCAGGTAGCCCGGGCTCTGCCAAGACGCAAACTGATGGCACTTCCTGTTCTCCCAGGAGGCAAACAGGTCCACCTGTGGGTGCCCCATCTGCTGAAGACCACCAACAGCATCTGGTCGTTCAATTGCCATTTGGAATTGTCTGCTGAGTCTGTCCGCTTCCAAGTTGGCCTCGTCCGGGAGGTTGACAGCCATGAGGTAGATGTTCTCTAGGGCCCACTCCCACATGCTAACCACTAGGATGCACAGCAAGGGGTGGGGACCTGGTACCTCCGCCCTTGTTGACATAGTACATGCTGGTGGAGTCGTCAGTCTGGGTAACAATGGTCTTGCCCCCAATGAGTGGTAGGAAAGCCCTGAGAGCTAGCCAAATAGCCCATAGTTCCAGCCAGTTCATGTGTGACTCCTGCCCCTGCCGGGTGCAGACTCCATGGATGCTGTGGCTGTACAGAGTGGCTCCCCAGCCCTCACTCCGTAGTGATGGTGAACTGCGGAGACTGCTGCCAGAAAGGCTTGCACGTCCGCAGGTTGCAGTCCCTGGACCACCATGTGAGTTCCGAGTGGAGAGAAGGAGGAATGCTGATGAGCTATGCTTGGGAGCCCGGTCTCCTGATTCCATGAGGCTGCGAAGTGCAGTTGTAATCTCCTCATCCTAAATCTCATGTGGGGCACGGCCAGAAGGACCGCTGCCATGATACCCAGCAAGTGTTGGTGCCACCAGGCAGAGGTCACTGCTCTGGTAAGGAAATGCATAGTTGCCCTCTTGATGGCCGTAATCTTGTCCTCCAAGCTTGTATCCCAGAGGAGGCCCAGGAAGGTGAGGCTCTGTGTGGGCTGCAGCTGAGACTTCTTGAGGTTGATAGTAAACCCCAAGTCGTGGAGATTGCTGATAAGCACAATGGCGGTGTGGGTAACCCCCTTCGGAGATCTCGCACTGACGAGCCAGTCCAGGTAGACATGGTGGCCCTGAGGAGGGCTGCCACCGCATTCATGAGTCTAGTAAATACCCTGGGGCCTGAGTTGAGGCCGAAGGGTAGCACCTTGTACTGGAAATGGCAGTCCATGATCCTGAAGCGCAGGAAGGAGCGATGTGGTTGCCAAATCAGGACGTGTAGATGAACAAGTTACTTACCCATGGTAACATTCTTTCAACTGGATGTTCCTCCAACGTATTCCTCATCTTTGACATGTAATGTCCAGCTTGGGCTGCTCCGGAAATTTTTTCGCCAGAGGGATGCCCTGCGTCAATGGAGTGGAGTCAATGTCCCTCGAAGGTCTCCGTCGAGGGTGACGTCATCCGATGTTCTAAGTAGCACGCACCGCACCTGTTGGCCTCAGTTCTGTTTTTCCCCTCCTTGTGTATCAGAAGCCCCCATAAATATGGGCAGGACAGTACTCAGTCTTGTGGGAACGACAGCTGCACTAGTATGGGAAAATCTACAGAGGGGTAGAATTGGAGGCAGATGAGGAATAAGTTGGAGGAACATCCAGTCGAACGAACGTTACCAGGGGTAAGTAACTTGTCCTTCGAATGGATTGTGTCCTCCAACATATTCCTCATCTTTGACAGACTCCCAAAGCAGTATCCATGATAGGAGGAGAGAGAAAAATGTAGACATGCAGAACTCTGAGGGCAGAATAAAGGACTGCCTTACCAAATGCAACATCCTGAGCGTGGGAAGTATCCAGAGAGTAATGCTTAGTAAACATGTGTATAGATGACCACGTTGCCGCATCACAAATGTTCTTAATAGGGACCCCTCTTTGCAGGGCAGTCGATGTGGCCATGCCCCCGGTGGAAGGGGCCCGCAACCCCTCAGGAGGGTCTTTGCCTGCCAGCCTGTAGCATTCAGAAATAGTGAGGAGGATCCACCTAGCCAAGGTCTGCTTGGAAACAGCCTGGCCCAGTCTGTGTCTGGTACACCCTAAAAAGAGCTGGTTGTCCACTCTCAATTTGGACATCCTGGAGATATAAAAGCTCAGCGCGCTCCTAGGGTCCAACCGATGTAGCCTTTAATCCTCCTCACTAGGATGCGGAGGAGGGTAGAATGCTGGCAGCACAATTTTCTGCGGTATGTGAAAGTCCGAAACCAACTTAGGCAAGAAGGAGTGTTTCACCCTCAAAGCACCCTGTCCTTGTGGAATATAGTAAAGGGTGGCTTTGAAGAAAGAGCTTGCAGCTCACTCACTCTTCTTGCAGATGTAAGAGCAACTAACAATATAGTCTTAAAGGTCAAGAACCTCAATGGACATAAGTGCAAGGGTTCAAAAGGAGCACCCATCAGAAATTTTAAAACCAGGTTGAGGTCTCATACCAGAACCTGAAATGCATAAGGTGGAAACACATTTGTGAGACCTTTTAGAAACTGAGTGACCAGAGGGATCATAAAATAGGAACATTCCCCTGAAGAGCGCTTAAAAAGTCAAAGCGCTGCCCGGTAACCCTTAATGGTACCAACCTGAAGACCTTTGTGTGCCAATGAGAGCAGAAAGGATAGAACATCTGGTGTCGTACACTGAAAAGGATCAACATTCTTGTCGCTGCACCAGTTACAAAACTTTTTCCAACAGCAATGGTACAGAAACTTTGTTGCTGGCCGTCTTGGCGAAAGCAACACCTCCATCATGTGGGATATATCATGTGTTGCCTGTTTTGCTTGATTCTTCTACCCTGCTCCCCCTAAACCTCCTCCAGCCTACTTCTGCAGGAGTCTGTCCTGATACATTCTGGTTTCACCATCACCGTCTTGTGGCCAATGCTGGATTTGACTTTTATGGACTTCATTCATACACGGTGCGTCACTCTTTCTCAACTCTCATGCTGGACTTTCTTTGCATCTTGTACTCATGGTGGCCCTGAATCATGCTGTTACCATCTTCATCTTGTATCCTAACTTGCAACATTATGTGTTACCTCGGACTTCTGCAATTGTATTCGCTCTCCACTCTTGCTTCTCCATTCTTTTTGACTGCTTACTCTCTTGTTCTCTCCTCCTTTCCCTTCTCCCTTTTCTCATCTCCTCCCCTTACTTTCTTCTATGCACTTACTCTATCAGAATTGTCCCTAGACCTAATATGATAGCAACCTCGTCTGTTTCCTCCACCCACCCATTACTGTTTTTTTTCTCCCCCCCTCCAACACTATCTGAAATGTCGTCAGGCCTAGTATGATAGTCGCTTGTTTTGTTCCTCCCCTCCCTTTCTGCACCCCTCTCCCTCACCTTTTGTTTTTCTCCAGCTCTACCAGAAATGTCGTCAGGCCTAGTACGGTAGTCACCTATCTGTTTCCATTTCCTTCCCACTCTCCCCCTCCCTTCCTCATCTATGTCTTAGCTCTTGCACTATCTGAAATGTCGTCAGGCCGAGTAAGAAAGTTAATTTCACATCCTTACTGTTCATGGCCTGTAAGAAAGTCATTGTATTTTCCCTTGTTCCCTCCCTTGCCTTGAACCGCTTTGAAACACATTGTGTATAGGTGCTATATAAATAAACTATCATATCATATCATATAAGATCATATATTGACTGACTCAACAGTATTTCACCACATCACCAAGCTGCCTGTCTGCAGAAAACAGCAAATGGCTGCGCTGGCTCCTGTGTGCACCAGGACCTCAAAACTGCGTTTTTGCAGCAACAAAAAGATGGCTGCACCATCCTGCCAAACAAACTTAAGGCAGGATAAACAAGGGGACACACTGAAGGAGCGTGCCAGTGTGTTCTGAAACATATAAATGGGAGAAAAGGAAAAGGCAGCACTGCTTTGCTGAAAACCCAAAATTCCCCTTCAAAATGAAACTTTTTAACCCTTTAAAAGTACTGCTTTGACGCAAATTCCATCTTTTCTATCTCGAACTACTGTGATTAAAAAGGCCCTGCCATGCCCAGGATATTTCATTGTGCCTCAACAAAACCAGGCATAATCACTGAATGACAGGCCCTGTCAAACCAACTCATAGAAATCAACAAGAAACTTCACTTTCTGCTGTGCACGGGAAACGCTTTATTTTGTGGAATAAAGTGTCAAAGGAATGAACCCTGCAAAAGAAATAACTCTGTGCACATGTCCATTCCAGGAGACCTTTGCCTTGTACAGATTGTTGTATACAAGAAACTAAATATGGCTGCAGGGCAATATTGGGAAGTCAGAGGGCAAAATCGAATTTGAAAGGAAATGCTAGCAGTTTTCAACACATGTGTAAAAGTGGACTTTTGCAAAACTAAAGGAGAAAAATGCCCATTTAAAAAGTAAACTGTTGAAGGAAAGCCTGCCATTAGCTAGCAATGTGAAGGTGTTTGTTGTTGGTTATAATACACACAGGGGCCCTTTTTATTCCCCAGGTTTGCTTTAATTCAGGGCCCCAAAATAAGAAAATAAAGATTTAAAACACATGGGCTGAATTTGCAAGCTCTCAAAAACCAGTTATTCCAGATGGCACAGCCCTGAAACTTCCCCCTAGGAAGGGAGACACACCATAAACTTCCAGGACACGAAAGTGATAATTGCCAGCTTGAAAAACATTGAATGGGCCAGGACAAAGAAAGTTCACACGCTCGTCAGACATTCGTCTGTGCTCCAGGCTGCGACAATAAAAGTCCTGGGACACTAACCTGTCAAGTGGAGGGGGCCATAAAACCTTCAATCAAACTGGGAACCCCCACCCCACACAGGGCTGAAGTGAAAGTTGGTTACAGCTTAAAAAGAAAAGAATTTTCCAGTGCAGGACAAAGGACTGCCATTTGCTTCCAAAGACTATTTTATAAATAAACTTTAAATACTTTTTTTTTAACTCTGCAGCAAGAATTTGTAAAAATGTAAAAAGCTTGCAGTTTTAAATATAATTTTTTGGGCTTTCTTTTAAGACTTAGTAGAATTCATTAACACCTTGGGGACAGAAAGTCCGGCGGATTGCAAGAAAAGCATCCATGTTGCAAATGCAAATTTTTGTACATACATCCTTTATGATAATCCACACCAATGTATAAAGTTATAGAATTTTGAGCAATATAAATCCCATTGAAAACGCGAGAAGGGCGAAACAAGGTCTCACGGAATGGAGGATTGGACTGCAATGTGCTGCACAAAATATGTAACCTGTGTATATAATTTGCTAAGAGATTGCAATTGTATACATGTATGTTTGTGGCAAAATCGGATTTTAGTTAAAGTAACTTTGGGACTTTTTGGACATTGTAAAACTCACACCATAAATCTGACATCATTTTCTTGAAATCCAACCAGCTGAGAGCGAGGCAGGGACTATCACCCTTGTCCAATCCCGTTGTTAGAGGCGTGTTTATTTAAGCCTGCGCAGTCATATACTTTTATGATGTCACTAGGCATTATAAATAAGAGCCCCTGACAAGACTCTACGCACACTCTTCCTGATGTTCCTGTGCCGGCGTCCTCTTCCTGTTCTATCCATCCAGATTCCAGATCCCAACTACAAGACCAAAACATTGGTGACCTTACTCCAGGGTCCACTGCAAAACCCAAGCATTGCTGATCCTGCTCCAGCAAGGCCTCAAATCTGAAATCCCACTAAAATTCCCAAATAACCAAAGGGGAAAGCTGTGGTGTTTTGGGGAAGCATCCTGATACCACTAACTGCATGCATCCTGCAAACCTGCCATCCAGTTGATCTTTAGTATCCAGTGACCAGAGTTGCCAGTCCAGAAGTGCCATCCGGTGACCAGAACTGCCCAGTTGTTTGCCAGGCGCCCTGCCGTGTAGTGACCAGAACCCAGTCCGAAATACCCAAACTAAAAGTGGACTGTAAGTATCGCTACCCCATCTAAACCCATAGCCTATTTTGCCTTGGTCCTTTATCCCACTCTAAGTCATTCTATCCTTATCCTGATAACTTGTAAAACTGTCAGAATTATCTGTGCAACCTTGCCCTTGATTTCTAGTGTTAGCGCCACGTTTCTCTTAATTTCTGTCTTGCATAGATCCTAAGTTAATAGCGATACTGTGTTTAAATAAATTAATTTTCCTTTAAGAAAAGGGGTACACTGCGTGAAGGGTTACAACTGCAGCATAACGGGTGGCGTTCCTCTTTTCTTAGCCATTAAATCTAGTTTAAGTGACATTTGCCTTTCAATTTTAAAGCAGATTCCTCTTTTCACTGCTCTATTTTCCTAAAAACAAACCTCACTTTACCTTCCATATCTCTCGCAATTTACCAGCTAGAGACTTAATTTCACTTCCATATTGTACCTGTAATCTATAGCTACACCCCAACAAAAAAACTCCAAATCAGTGTATTTCACCTGTTTTTATTAAAAACCTTTTGGTTCATTTTAGGCGGGAATGGAAAAAATGCAACTTTCACACATGTCATTTTGCTGCAACAGGTTTTAAACTTGCAACTCATTTTCGAACTGTATGCTTTTAGTAATCCATTCTTTGTTATGATCAGTGTCTTTGCATTGTTGCTTTAGTGAGGAATTATATTTGCTTCAAGGTTGTCAACAAACATTCATTATTCATTTGTCAATTTCCGAGTGTCATTTTATAACATTGAAAGGGGTTTAAAATCAGTTTTTCTCTCTTATTTTGGGAGGAAAGGTCAGATTTTGATTCGGTTTCCTATTTCTATCACCCATTCCAAGACAGATACTCAAGTGGGACAAGCGGTTCTAAGACATTTATTTGCTCATGACCCTTCTCAAATCCCACCTCCTTCTAACACTGCTCGCTAATCTATGCACAGCATGTGATCTAAGCAGATTCCACAAGCCTCAGAAGGGATACATTACTCACCGTAATCGTATTTCTGATGCTTGTATCTGCTTAGATTCACATGCTGTGCATAGGCCGACATCTAGTGGAAGCTGCGGAGTATTACAGTTTGTTTTTCGAAACTCGAAAATTGGGCGTCGACACAGGGCGTGCTAGTAATACTATCCCTAGTGTGACGTCCACTGTACCCATGATCCCTCAAACGTCTAGGACCCTCAGATTGTATTTTTTCTGACATGGAGTAGCGTGAGTACAGATTATCCAAGGAGATAGAAGATAGATAAGATAAGACTACAAGCATCCATGCGCCTTCTCTCAGAGGGGAGGAAGGGTGGGTCGCATGTGAATCTAAGCAGATACAAGCATCAGAAATACGATTACGGTGAGTAATGTATCCCTTCTGAGGCTTGTGGAATCTGCTTAGATCACATGCTGTGCATAAATTAGCGAGCAGTGTTAGAAGGAGGTGGGATTTGAGAAGGGTCATGAGCAAATAAATGTCTTAGAACCGCTTGTCCCACTTGAGTATCTGTCTTGGAATGGGTGTCAATGCAGTAGTGCTGAGTAAAAGTGTGAATAGAGCGCCAAGTAGCTACTTTGCAAATGGTGTCAAGGGGAACATTTGCAAAGAAAGCCAGAGTGGCCCCAATGCCTCTTGTCGAGTGGGCTCTGGGCGCAAAAGGCAAAGTTTTGTCAGAAAGAGAGTAACACAACTGGATACAGTTGACAATCCACTTGGAGATGGCACCCTTAGAGACGCGATCTCCCTCTTTGCCTGTGGCTACGGAGACAAACAGTTGATCTGTTTTCCTAAGCGGTCTGGTCTTGTTTACGTAGTAAAGGACTGCCCTACGCACCTCTAGGGTGTGTAGTTTAACCTCAGCCGAGCTTTGTGGGTTTTGGAAGAAAGCCGGAAGCTCGATGGACTGGTTTACATGGAATTTAGAAATAAACTTAGGTGAGAACCTAGGGTGTGTCCGTAAAACCAGCTTATCCTTATGAATAGTAAAGAAAGGATCCTGCGCTGACAGAGCCTGAATTTCATTGACCCTTCTTATGGATGTAATGGCTACTAAGAAGGCAGTCTTATAGGTCAGGTGTTTGAGACTTGTCTTATGCCTGGGCTCGAATGGGGGGCCCATGAGTTTAGATAGCACCACGTTCAGGTCCCATCCTGGTGGTGGGTTAGATATAGGAGGATGAAGTCTCTTTACTCCCTCCATGAAGGCTTTAACCACAGGTACCTTCCACCACAACACCTTGCTATGTGAGGTGGTGTACGCTGCCAGTGCTGCCAGGTGTACCTTTAGTGAGTTGAAAACCAACCCTGCGTCCAGCAGGTGGAGCATGTCTGTCACGATTGTGGAAGGAGTGCAATCAACTGGGTTGATTTGTTTATACTGGCACTAGATAACGAATCTCTTCCATTTGTCGAAGTAGCAATGCCTTGTGTTCGGTTTCCTAGACTCTTTTAGGATGTCCATACACCTCTGTGGTAAATTGAGATGTCCAAACTCTATGACCTCAGGAGCCATGCTGCTAGGTTCATGGATTTGGGTAGAGGATGCTCCTTCTGACCTTGGTGTTGGGACAAAAGATTGTACCAGCCCGGGAGTTTGATGGGATCGCACACCGAGAGTCTGCGTAGGTGTGGAAACCACGGTTGTCTCGCCCACATGGGAGCAACTAGGACGAGCGTCATCGACTCTCTGTTCATCTTGTTCACCACCTTCCTGATGAGGAGTTGGTGGAAAAGCGTACGCAAACATCCCTGGCCAGTTCATTCACAGGGCGTTCCCCAGGGAATCTGGCTGGGGAAACCTGGATGCGAATCCTGGGCACTGTCTGTTTTCGCTTGTGGCGAATAGGTCTATAGTGGGGAAACCCCACTGAGAGAAGAGATCTTCTACGATTTCTCTGTGTAGACACCATTTGTGTTCATCCGGAAAGAGATCTCTGCTCAAAGCGTCCGCTAGAGAATTGAGATCCCCTCGAACATGTTGAGATGACAGAAAGATGTTCCGTCTGAGTGCCCATATCCAAATTTTCTGGGCAAGTCTGGACAGATTTGGCGAACGAGTCCCTCCTTGCTTGTTCAGGTAGAACATGGCTGTCGTGCTGTCTGTCCGGATCTGCACCGACAGGTTCAGTAGGTGGGGCACGAACGCTTGAAGTGCTCTGAAAACTGCCAGAAGCTCTAGCAGGTTGATGTGATTCTTGGCCACTGTGTGAGACCAGAGACCCTGAGCTGTGTGGTGGAGATGGTGAGATCCCCATCCTGTCAGGCATGCGTCCGTCGTGACTACCGCCTGTATCTCGGGATCGTAAAAGGGTTTCCCCTTGGATAGATTGTCTCTTGTCCACCAGTGGAGGCTTTGTACAAGTGTTGGCGAAACGACCACTAGATCGTCCCACTGACCACTTGCCTGAGACCACAGTTTCGCCAACCATTCTTGCATGGGACGCATGCGCAGGCGCGCGTGGGGGACCAGGTAAATACAGGACGCCATCATGCCCAGCAAACACATTGCTTTGCGTACTGTTATCTGGCGACCGGTTTGATATTGCGGAATTTGCAGTAGTATGTTCCAAATTCTTTCCTCTGAAGGAAAAGCCAACCCCTCTTGAGTATTTAGAACAGCTCCTAGGAACTGCTTGGAGGTGCTGGGCACCAGACTTGATTTTTTCTCGTTTACGCAGAAGCCCAATTCAAAGAGGAGGTCGATAGTTCTTTGAACGTTTGTCCTGCAAATTACTGGGGTCTCCCCCGTGATGAGCCAGTCGTCCAGCTAAGGGTAACACTGGGATTGCCTCCCTGCGTAGGTGTGCCGCCGCCACCGCCAGTACCTTGGTGAATACCCTTGGAGCCGAGGCTATCCCGAAGGGCAGTACCTTGAACTGGTAGTGCTGACTGTCCACCTTGAAGCGCAGATATTTTCTGTGCGCTGGGAACATGGAAATATGAAAATAGGCATCTTTCATATCCAATGTTGCCATGTAATCCCCCTTTTTTAGGAGGGGAATTACCTCTTGGAGAGTAGTCATGCAAACTTTTTGGGGCTTGACATACTTGTTTGCAGGCCGTAAGTCCAATACTGGGCGCATTGTCAAATCTTTTTTTGGCACAAGGAAGTAAGTTGAATAAATACCCTTGTTTACCTAGTGTCCCGGGACGAATTCTATAGCGTCCTTTGCGAGAAGATTTTTTCGATCTCTTCGAGTAGGATCTTCTGGTGGTCTAAGGAGTGTATTCTTTGTCGTGGTGGGTGGTTTCAGGGACGCTCTAGGAGTTCTATGCAGTATCCTGCTGACACTGTGGATAGCACCCATCTGTCTGATGTGATCCCTTCCCAAGCTTGGGTGAAGATGGAAATGCGTCCCCCTACTGGGGATGCGTGAGAAGGGACCATGAACGGAGCGTCACTGTTTTGGTGGAGACGTGCCCCCTCCTTTATTGGGACTGCCTCTACCCCTACCACGACCTCTTTGGTTACCCCTGCCATAACTCTCGGTAGACTGCTGATAATGTGTTCCATGGAGTACCCTGGCCTTGGGAATAGTTTGAGCCTCTTTGGGAGTTTTGTCCGCGAGGCCGACAAAACTTGCCATTCCCTCTCTGGTTAGGGGGTGTGTTGGTTAGTTGCTCTAGGGACTTGAGTGTCTCGTACTCGTCCTTGGCATTCTTCAGCGCGTCCTCGACCGCCTTTCCAAACAATAGATCCGGCTCCACCGGCTTATCTATCAATGATGCTTGGGTCTCGGCCTTGAAACCAGACTGCCGTAGCCAAGCATGCCTCTTGATGACCGTGCTTTCAGCAATTAATCTGCCGGCGTTATCCGCGGCATCAAAGGTCGATTTTAAAATGCAACCCGACACGGCTCTCCCCTCTGCCGAAACTCGTGCCAATTGGCTTTTTAAGGGTTCTGAGGCGGAGTCTATGAGAGCCGCGACTTCTTCCCACTGGTGGCAGTTGTAACTAGCCAGCAGGGTGGTGGAGTTGGCAAATCCTTGCCTGGTAGGCGGAAGTGGAGGCTACTTTCCTGCCCAAGCCATATATCTTCTTGCTCTCCTTGTCGGAGGGAGCTTCGGACGATGACAAAGGTGTTCCCGCCCTCTTACGGGTGTTTGTAACAACCAGGGAGTCTGGTTTGAGATGTCTCCTTATGTACAGTGGGTCAGATTGGGCTGCCCTGAACAGCTTTTCAATTCTGGGGTTTACTGCCCTAGTGAGATTGGGGTTAACAAGGGAAGGGTCTATCCTCCTTTGTATTGACTTAAGGATAGGGATGGCCTGAGCAACAGGTCTCCTTTCTCCCACCAATTCCTCTGCAAAGTCCCTCTCTTCCTGAGCACCGTGGGTGTCAATGTGGAAGTGCTGTGCCGCTCTGGACAGGACCTCATTCAGGAGAGGCTGGTTGTCGACAGGGGAGTCGGTAACCGTGGGCTCTTTCTCTACCGGGGAATCTACCCTGTATGTATCTGGATCTTCCTCCTCCTCCTCCTCCTCCTCCTCCTCCTCTTCCTCCTCCTCCTCTTGGTCCTCATCATCCCCATGATAGCCTGTCCCAGTTTGTTCTTCGAACATGCCCACGTCTGGATCCTCACCAAAGGATGGATCTTCCTGATATTGAGAATAGGGCTGTATATAGAAGGGGTCTGAAGACTGAGTTGGTGTTTCACCCCGGGACTTCTTACTTGGGGGTATAGGATCCTTAGAGCCTGAGGGAATTGACCCTTCTGGGGTATAAGAGAGAAAGTGTTCCGGGTTTTTGGCGTAGAAATCTGCCAATGAGGACATCCTTGACATTACTCCGTCTATGC
Source organism: Ambystoma mexicanum (assembly GCF_040938575.1). NCBI lineage: Eukaryota > Metazoa > Chordata > Amphibia > Caudata > Ambystomatidae > Ambystoma > Ambystoma mexicanum. Next base: position 956,484,197 of record NC_090921.1, on the reverse strand, counting down.
CATCACTGGACCATTCCCTTGAACTGGGAATAACTCTTTCCTGGAGTGCTTTCCCTGTTTTATCCTGACTAGACCTACTGGTTTGAACAGGGGTCTTAGGGACAACAGACTGAGACTTGTCCATCTGTTTAGGTGGAATAGAATGTAGTTTAGGAGTGGAAGTAGGCTGGGACTGCTTACTTCGTTGTTTTCCCCGTGGGTGGAAGAGTGTTTCCCTGATTTTTGGGCCCTATCAGAGCTTTTCGATGCCTGGCGCCGAGATTCGGGGGTAGAGTCCCCGTCTCTGGAGAGTGTAAGGGATTCGGCAGCAGCCTTCGTGCTGCCTGCAGACGCCGACTCCTGGAGTGTGGCCTTGGGGTAGAGGTTGGCGTCGTCCTCCGACGACCGAACCTCAGTCACTAAAGGGAGCGAGGCACTCTTAGCAACAGTGGAGGGTTGCCTGGTGTCATGAGACACCGTGCGCGTCGAGTTTCGGTTGGACCTTTGTTTGCTGGAAGTGGTGTGGGTAGCGCTCGTGTCGCCAGGGGTCTTCCCCATAGCTGCCCTGCCGGACAACCTTCCGAGGTCGGGGACTTGCGCTTGGCTGTCAATCGACGCCACATTGCCCTCGCCGTCCGAAAGTACGGCATCGCTGAAGGCACCCTCCGCGGCCATGGCCTCTTGTCGCCTGGCATGGTGGGCCCAACGCTTTGTCGAACGGTCCTTAAGGGTCTTCGGTTTAACCCGACTGCACGCTCTGCAATTCGCCTCGGGGTGGTCCCTCGGCAAGCAGAGGTTACACGTGGCGTGTCCGTCAACCCAAGGATACTTGCGGTTGCACTTGGGGCAAAATTGAAAAGGGGTACCCTCCATACGCACCCTGTGGCAGAGGGCTGGGATTGTAGGAATAAAAGTAAAGTACCTATGTTAATCAGAGTGTAGAATATGTGCCACCCCCCACTCTCCCTACTTGCAGGGCCGAGTCCAGAGGACTTCCGAGGCCCGGGCCGAGGCCAGAGGCCTTCCGAGGCCCAAATCCGTTGCTGTAGTCCGACGGTTGAATTTTCTCCGATCCAGCGTCGAGTGTCGATGTTCGGAGACTCGACGTATAGGTGGAATAAACGGGGAAATATATAACAATATTTGTAAAATCTGACTAAGTCAGGGAACTCCGCTCAGTGCTTCCGACCAGCATGGCGGAAAAAAACAATCTGAGGTTCTTAGACGCGTGAGGGATCATGGGTACAATGGACGTCACACTAGGGATAGTATTACTGGCACGCCCTGTGCCGACGCCCATTTTCGAGTTTCGAAAAACAAACTGTAATACTCTGCAGCTTCCACTAGATGTCGGCCTATGCACAGCATGATCTAAGCAGATTCCACAAGCCTCAGAAATATATATATATATATTTTCTCTCCCCCTCTCCCTGATCCTCTCCCCCTCTCCCTGTCCCCCTCCACCTGTTCCTCTCCCCCTCCCCCTCTCTCTCTCTCTCTCTCTCTCTCTCTCTCGCTCTCTCTCTCTCTCTCTCTCTCTCTCTCGCTCTCTCTCTCTCTCTCTCTCTAGTACAGTTCGCACTTCTGGGTTGACACTGGTCGTGAACAGATCCAATTGAGGGGTTTCCCAAAGGGAGAAGGTCTTTTGAAGGACTTCCTGAGTTAGTTCACACTCGTGGGAGACTGTGCGGTCCCTGCTCAGAATATCTGCTGCTGTGTTCTCCTCCTCGGCCAGGGGAACCGCCAAGAGGGAGATTCCTTTTTGAATAGCCAAATACCAGGGCTGCATTGCCTCTCTGCACGGTGGTAGTGACCCTAGGCTTCCTCTCTTGTTGAGCTACTGTATTGTCCGTCATTGTCAGGCCATTCTTTCCCCGTACAGATGGCATAAAAGCCTTCAGTGCTAGTCTGGTTGCTCTCAGCTCCAAAAGACTGATGTGTAGCTTGGACTCCGACGGCTGACTGTCAACTCGTTGGCGTGAACTCCCCACCCTCTGAGTGAAGCATCTGTCACTACAGTGATCTCCGGCCATGGTTGCCTAAAGTGTTCGCCTTTCAGAACATTGTCCTCACAGGCCCACCACAGAAGATCTCTTGAGAGACTGGGCGGAATCTGAAGGCGGTCCGACATCTGTCCTGAGAACTGGGACCGTTGCGATCGGAGAGCCCATTGAAGGGATCGCATTCACAAGCAGGCCTCTAGCATCAGGAAAATGCAGGATGCCATGAGGCCGAACAACCTCAAGAACTTGAAGGCCGGAATAGTCTGGGCATTGAGCAATTTTGTTACCATCTGGAGCCCTCACCTTGGGAGGCAAGCACTTTCCCAAGGAAGCATCCAAAACAGCTCTGATGTACAGGAGCTGTTGGGAAGGTGTCATCTGGGACTTCTCGACATTGAAGGAGAAGCCCAGTCTGTGAAGGGAATCGCAGATAACGTCGAGATGATCCAAGGCTTGTTCCGGAGAACGTGCCCTGAACAGCCAATCGTCCAGGTAAGGGTAGACGTGAATCCCCCCCCCCCTCCTGAGATGTGCTGCCACCACCACCATCAGTTTGGTGAATACCCTCAGGGCTGAGTTCAACCCGAATGGCAGGACTCGAAACTGATAGTGCAAGCCGCCAAAGGCAACCCTTAGTTATTTCCTTTGCTTGATATGGACCGGCACATGGAAATCATCCTGAAGGTCCAATGACCACAACCAATCCTGAAGTTGGAGGGCCTGAAGGATCTGAGAAAGAGTGACCATCTTGAATTTGTCTTTCCTGAGGAACCTGTTCAATTATCTGAAGTCCAAGATGGGTCTCAGTTCCCCGTCCTTTTTGGGAATCAAAAAATATAGGGAATATCAACCCTTGTTCCTCTCTGCCAGAGGCACTGGTTCTATAGCGCCTTTCTTTACCAGGGTTAAAATCTCCTGCACAAGGAGCGGATCTGGAATCCTCAAAGAGTGTTTCCCCGGTGGATTGGTTTGAGGCTTTTTTTTTTTTTTTAGAAAGGGAAGGCAGTAGCCGTGGGCTATTGTTTCCAGAGCCCACACATCTGAAGTAATGGCTCGCCATTCTTCGAGATGCTGAGACAGCCTGCCCCCCACTAAAGAACTGCGACTGAAGCCTTCAGAGCTGTTTTGAAGCGGCTGTTGCAGCAGACGATGGTAAAGAGGCTGCTGCTGGAGCTGACTTGGCACCTCTACCTCGTCCACCATGAGGGAACTTTTGCTGGCCTCTTTGACTGGCCATTTCTCTCGCCCTTCCAAATGAGGAGTAGTAGCGAAAAGATCTACCCCTCCACGGTTGTCTGCTGGAATGAAAAGGCTGAGGTTGCCTAACAGCGGTGCATAAAGATTTGGCCGCCGCCTTAGAGTACTACAACTTCTCAACGCTCTCGTCAGCCTTGCTGCCAAAAAGATGAGACAAGTCAAATGGCATGTTGAGAAGAAGTGCCTGCACATCAGGTGCAAAGCCCAACTTCCGCAACCGCGTAAACCTGCGTGTTACGGTGCTCGTAGCCATGGATCTGCTGATACTATCTGTAGAATCCAATCCAGACTGGAGGGACTCCCACATGGCTTCCCTGCCGTCCTTACTAGCCAGAAAGCAATCCCTCTCAGCCCCTTCTGGAATGTACTCAGCCACCATGGAGATGCACTCCCACAGTGTGTACGAAAATGTTGCAAGCGCACAGGAGGAGTTGGCCGATTTCAACACCATACTCCCCGCTGAAAATACCTTTCCGCACCCATCCATCTACGCACTTATCGTCTCTATCAGGAGGGATGGCAGGGTAAGCAGCCTGCTTTGAGGTAGCCGTAGCTGCCTGGATCAACAGACTCTCGAGAGTGGCATTTTGGGACAGATAGCCGGGGTCACTACTGGTGGGGCAGTATTTTCGTGTAAAAGACTTGTCCACCGCCGGATTAGTCTTCAAGGTTTCCCAATTCCTGGCCACCCTCTTTTCAAGAGCCGCGTGGAAAAGTAACACAGGATCCGTAGGAAGACCCTTATCCAAAATATCTGTAAGATTATCCTGATCATAATGCGCTAGAGGCCTGGACTAGCCCAAGTACTCTACCACCTTAGACATAAGGTGTCGATATGAAGATTCAGCATACTCCCCAGGTTCCGGCTTGCCGAACTCCAACTCCGGAGAGGTATCAATACCACTGGCATTTTGCAAAGTGTCACATAGGTCCTGCATACTGCTTTCTTCAGAAATTAGGCACTCTGGCACATTAGGCCTCCCATACTGGAGCCCAAAGGGAGCATCCTCCCCATCCGAATGTTCCTCCTCTTCAAAAATTGAAGTGAGGTTCCTAAAAAAATCCTTTTTAGAAAGGGGGATGAAAGGGGCGTGGCTAGCGCACGACAGGATGGCCGACTAGCCCGTGAGCTCCAGCTTCGATCAATCCTGAAGACCGACCATCCTTGCTCAGGGCCGCCCTAGCAGCACGATCAACACGCCGTTGTGTGGCGGACGGTCGCGGCCCCCACTCATCAAAAACTGGGGCTTGGGCACCGGACCGTGAGGTAGATACACCGCCCAGAAAATCCGGCGGCTTGTGGCCGCGTCGCTGGCCGTCTGCGGGCTCCGCGCGCTACCCATCCGGAGCCACGGGGGGGAGGGGCCGCGTACGAATACACATCCTGTCCGCTTGTGGCCCGCCTAGACCTGGTCGACGCGGAAGCTCCCTGCTGGTGTCTTGGTTCTGTGGACCGGGGATCTGACGGGGGCGACTGTCGGATCGCCCATGCGTCTCCCCTGCTTTTCCTGAGCCTGCGCGGAGCCCGTGGAGGACGCAATGCGACGACATCTGCAGGGTCTGGCTGGACGACTCCCGCCACAAGTAGGTCCGGTGTGGCGGCTGGCGGAGGGAGGACCGTCCTCAACTGGGGACTGGCACTGGAGGGTGTGGACGCACTCGGGGAGGTCCCCCCCGGACAATAATCCTGTTGGGGTCTACGGGGCCCGCCACACACATTGCGAGACTCCTTGCGCCCCTGGTGCGGGCCTGGGCCTAGGCGGCTGGGGCGTTGGACTACGCGACACAATATTACCCGTATGCCTGAACTTGGCGGTTACACACATCGGCATGCAATGTACTGTTGACCCCGTAGTCACCTATCCGTAACTCCCCCCTATAAGGGCCACTGCAACCTTGCCTAGTTGGTTCCCACCGCGGCTTCGTTGGACTCACCCCCACCCCGGCTCGCTCCCTATTGCATATGGGCCGCCACGATTTGAAGGGAGCGCGCTCCAGGAAAACCGGTCCAATGGACTCCTTTGCAAGTGCTCAGCCCGGTGGGTCCGCGGATCCGCCAACGCAGCGGGCAGCTGGCTCGCCCGAGCTGCCAATGGAGGAGAGGGTGGATAGACTGATGGCTATGGTCCAGGGTGGCTTCTTGGCGGTGAATACAAACCTCGATGACATTGGGGCAACAATTAGCTCCCTCAAGGTGAGGATGGACAAGGAGAGTGCCCGCACCACTGAGGCCGAAGGTAGAATCGCCACCAACGAAGAGGCGATAGCACAACATGACCGTGACATTGCCCAACTGAAGGGGGACCTCCGGAAAACTCTTGATAAGTGTGGAGATTTGGAATCTCGTTCAAGGAGAAATAACATAAGGCTGGTCGGGGTGGCCGAAACCTTCGGTAAAGGAGCTATGGAGCGCCAAGTAGAAACCCTCCTGAAGGAACTGCTGGGCCCGGATACATTCTCGGCCCACTTTCTGGTTGAGCGAGCACACCGTACATCGGCACCCCCGCCCAAACCGGGCGCTCCGCCCCATACGATAATCGCCCGTCTCCTAAACTACAGGGACAGAGACGCTATCCTGCGAGCGGCCAGGGAAAAGGGCACCTTGCTACACGAGAATAACAGAATACACATATATCCGGACTTTTCTACGAACGTCCAAACACTAAGAAGATCTTATGAACCCGTCAAGAGGCAGCTAAGGCTGCGCCAGGTCCCGTATTCACTTGTTTATCCGGCGAAAATGAGGATACAGCATGGAGGCCGGGCCCATTTTTTCGAGAATCCAACAGAAGCCATGTTGTATGTTGAGGCCTCCATCCCGTTGCCGGCTCGGGACCGGGCTGGGGGTCGTACCCCGCCGCCCCGGGGTGGGGCGGAGCCCAGTGTCCCCGAGGGTTGATGTGATTCTCCTGATGTTGCACTACTATAATGCTGCGGCCTGTTGGCCACTGGGCGGCCCTGAATGTTAATGTTTGGTTTAACGAGGCCACGCAGATCTCTTGGGCTGGAGGCCGCGTGAGTGTCGCTCATACCCCCCAGGAGTGATCCTAGGTTATGGTTCTAAGGTTACATCGTCCAGTTGGGGTTGATGATGCGGGTGGGGGGTGGGGATGGGAAAATGGCACGGTTAGGCCAGCGGTTATGCCGGCTCTGTTGGGGGATTGTACGTTAAGTGTTGCTATGATTAAACTTGAGAGCAGTTCTATAGCAGGTCCTTCGTTTCCCTTGCACGGGGGACTAGAGGGTGGGCTCCCACTTGATTTGTGGTATGAACATGACACGGGACAATAAAGGACTAGACATCAAGCTCCTATCATGGAACATCCGGGGGTTAAATAACCCAGTTAAGGCAAGAAAGATCTCAGCGTATGTAGTGCGACATAACCCCCAAATACTGTTTATGCAGGAAACGCATGCACTTGGACAGGTCAATGTTAAATTTTTGCCTAAATGGGGACCCCACAGGTATTACACTGATTACTCGTCACAATCCAGGGGAGTGCTGACCCTTATACACCCTAAACTATGTTTCAAATATCAGTCCAGCAAAATAGACCCACAGGGGAGATACGTGTTGGTAGTGGGGGAGTTGGCGGGACACCAGACGATCCTGATCAACACATATGGCCCTAATCTAGATGATCCACAGTTTGATAGTACCCTGGCAGATATGTTAATCTCGTTCGGGGAAGCGCGGGTCGTCTGGGGTGGAGATCTCAACATGATACTAGATCAATCCCTAGACCGCTCATCGACGGCCCCTAGGGCCCCCGCTAGGGCGGCACTAGTGGTTAAACAATTGATGGAACAGATGGGCATGTTTGATGCATGGCGAGCACTACACCCGAAGGAGAAGAAATATACTTTCTACTCGTCGGTGCACGATTCTCACTCGCGCATTGATTACTGGATCATTAGTCAATCCCTGGCCGAGGCTATCTCTAGATGTGATATACACCCCCGTACCCTTTCTGACCACTCACCGATAACACTAGATATAAATTTGAGGGACGCCCTCCCCCTGGCGAGAAGATGGAGAATGCCACCCACAATCCTCAGAGACCCCAATGTATGTGAGTCGCTGCATGTGGAGATCGCAGAATTTTTGGAAATAAACGAGGGTTCAGTCCCGACTTATGCGACTCTGTGGGATGCATTTAAGGTCTGGGTCAGGGGTAATATCCTGGGGAAGTCGACAGGTATGTTGAAGTCGGTGCGGGAGGAGCTGGGTTCTACTGAGACGAAGCTTGATTTACTACAGACCGAATACAGTATTACACAGAACAAGGAAACCCTTGCTCAACTGCACACAACACTGGACGAGTTCCATAAACTAGCTCATAGAGAGGTCCTGTACATGGCCGCACCGGCCAGAGCACGACGGTATGGGGAGAGTAATAAGGCTGGGAGGGTCCTCGCCAACATGCTTAGATCTGACAGGCACCACAACCCGATCCCGAGTATATACGCCCCTGATGGCACACTGGTGAATGAAGAACGGGACATTAACTCGGCATTCATGGAGTTTTACTCCACTCTTTATTCCAATCATGATCAAAAAAATAAAGAAGACACGTTCGGATATCTGGACAACCTTGACCTTCCCACACTAACCAGTGCGACCCGGGAGGCGCTAGATAGTCCCATTACTGTGGAAGAGATTGTTGAGTCCATAAAGGCCTTATCGAATGGTCGCTCCCCTGGCTCTGATGGTCTACCTGCGGAGCTATATAAAGAGTTCAGTGATGAATTGGCCCCGCTGTTGTTGAAGGTATGGGGGGAGGCTATGGACCGGCAGGTGCTTCCGGAGTCAATGAGGGAGGCAATCATTACTGTTCTTTTGAAACCCCGTAGACCAGCACACGACATGGCGTCCTATAGACCCTTATCCCTAATTAACACTGATGCAAAAATGTTTGCAAAAGTGCTGGCCACTAGACTCCTCCCGTTCATGTCAATCCTTGTCCACCCCGACCAGGCGGGCTTTATTCCAGCCCGATCTACTGCCCTAAATTTGAGGCGCCTCTTTAATGTCATGGCACAGTTAGACCCGGATGCCAAGGCGGCTGTAATTGCACTAGATGCTGAGAAAGCATTCGATTTGGTGTCCTGGACCTACCTTTTTTTGGTGTTGGAGCGGTTTGGCCTGGGTCGCTACTATATCAACTGTGTGCGTTTGTTATATACACAGCCGACAGCTAAGGTCTTGACTAACGCCACTCTCTCCCCCGCTTTCCACCTATACAGGGGGACTAGACAGGGATGCCCATTTTCACCCATACTTTTTGCTTTAACCATCGAGCCAATGGCGGAATTCATACGCCAACACCACGCACATAGAGGGCTTAGGATGTCTGGACCTCAGATTATCTCGCTTTACGCGGACGATACCCTGTTATACGTCCGAGACCCCATCGAGAACGTAAAACACATCATGGCAGACATACAGGAATTCTCGGAACATTCTGGATACAAAATCAATGTGCCTAAGTCCGAAATATTCCCCCTTACGGATGGCACAGGGGACCTGGCTGGTATAGAGGGTTTCCGTTTTGCCCCCTCCACGGTAATATTAGTGGCTCGAGACAAAGACCTGCTATACGCACACAACCATGGGGAATTGCTGGCAACTCTGGTGACTAAGCTTCAGATGTGGGCTAACCTGCCACTATCACTATACGGGAGGGTGGCGTTACTAAAGATGGTGGTTCTCCCCAAGCTCCTCTATTATTTCAATAATATCCCTCTCTGGCCTGGTAAACCTTTTTTCATCAAACTTAAATCTCTTGCTTCCTCGTTCATTTGGTCTGGGAAAACGGCCAGGATGGGGTGGGATAAAATGGTGGAACAATTCGTAAAACACTGGTTTGATCCTACGGACACCGCTCCACACATACCTATTGAAAAACACTCAGTCCGCCCTAACGACATACGTTCAGTCCTCCTTAACCCGCGCTACGGTGGCATATGCCCATTTGACCCGGTATATACAACGATGCAGGCCTGGGCCAAGATATACAGAAGAATCGGCGTGGAATCCCCCTATGACCCGGAAGTTCCCTTATGGGACTTCCCTGGCATCTCCCCCACGTTTGATCGGGCCCTCCAGCAATCCTGGGATCCTAACAAGCTTTTTACACTGGGCGATATGTTCCCTGAAGGGGAATTCTGTGATCTCATAGATTTCGTTGCTGTGGTGGGCAGAGGTCAACTTAAACACCTCCAATACTACAGAATGAGGGCGGCCTTTTCGGCGAAATGGCCAACATTCCCACAAGAACCCCACTCCCATGAATGTATTAGATCAATGGTGTCCACGGATAGCTGTGGCAAGGGGGTCTCCATGCTATACACCCTGGTTCAAGTCCACTCCCCATCACGTAACATGATGAGAGAGGTCTGGGAACGAGACACAGGCACCCAGATAGATGAGGTCCGCTGGGCCCGGTACTGTCAACTAACCCGATCGGTGTCTATGAACTCTGGACTACGTCTAATCCAATTTAAAGTACTGAACCAACTCCATTATTCCCCCACCAGGGTAGCTAAATTTGTGAATACGTGTACGGGCGCCTGCCCTAAATGCGACTCCCCTGCTGCTGGGCCTTATCACATGTATTGGATGTGTCCCAGGGTGGCTGAATTCTGGAGGGAAGTGGCAACGCTCCTCGAAGACATCACAGCCATTCCGGCAGACCTCTTGCCCCTGAAATATCTCCTGGGCGACATAGGGAAGGTGAAGGAAACTACGAGGAGGCTATTCAATATATCATGCGTCATCGCAAAACGTTGTATCCTTAAACACTGGAAATCCCCCAATGCCCCGACTAGGGCCTCCTTCCTGAAGGAACTATGTATGGTAAATGATGATGAAGAATTATTTATACTGTCAGTACCATTGCCCTCTCGCCCCAAGGACATCTGGTCACTGCTGCGCTTCTATCTCTGTGACCTGGATTCAGACTCGGACACAGCATCTGAACACACACCCTGATTTGTGTTTTCTGCCTATTTTACCAGTGATGTTTTTTGTACTTATAATATGAATACTGTGGTGTCCCACTTTTGAATGCTCACTCTTTGTATGTTAATGACAGTGTATAAATTAATGCCGTGCTTGTGAACTGCTCTCTTAATAAAAATATGTTTAAAAAAAAAAAAGAAAGGGGGATGAAAGATTTTTCCGGCATGGAGCCCAGAGTCTTAGAAAGCATTGAAGGTATCGACTTAGATTTAGCCAGAGCCTTCCTGGGCGGAGCCACAGGGCTTGGGGGCTGACCCAGTAAACCAGCCCCCATCTGCGTCGTCAGTGTCTAAGGCACAGAAGGCTTGACTGGTGTCAAAGACCCAACAGGCACCAATAATGGCGTGGTTGGCTTCGAAGGTTCCGATGACAACGGAGACCTTAACATCGCTCTCTCCGTCTCGAGTGATCCTTCGACACCTTGTCTCAAGGCCTCGAGGGCACTCAATGTGGATCACGCCTTGAACCTGGGCTCGACGGCGCGCGAGTATCAGGCCGAAACTGGTCCTTCCCTTCTTCTACAGAAGGCGCGGACGGAGCCTTGCCCCGTTTCTCAAACATTTTAAGCATCCCCAACCGGAAATCTTCCCACGATGCCGGAGTCAACGTTTTGGACGGGCATGTCACCCTCTCAGGGGTAGCCCCTGATGAAGACAACGAGGAAGGCGACCAACGGTGCCTTTGCTTCGAATGTCTCGACGAGGAGGAAAGTGGCGGGATCCACTAAGGGACCGTGAACACTTGGCTTCTTCCGACGAGGAGAGTCATCAGTCGAAAGTCCAGCCGGTCGGGATTTACAGGGCTTGGACACCTTGCCTACCTTTAACTTCCCCAGTCGTTCCCGCAAAGCCTTTCCAGTCATGCTCCGACATTTCGAGCAAGTATCCGTCTCGTGGCCCTCACCCAGGCACCACAGACAGACCCGATGCAGATCCGTAATCAACATCTTGGTGCCGCACTCCTTACCTTTCTTAAATGCGGAACGAGGAGTCGTCGGGGTGGAAGACAAAGACATTGTCGATAAAGATGAATAACAGTATCACTTCAGGAGTACGAGGCTCGCCGAGTTTCGTAAAGCACACACGTTTGCGTAAAAATGGACCTGAGGCCAACGGGTGCCGTGTGCGCTACTTATAACATTGGATGACGTCACACTCAACAGAGGCCTTCGAGGGATATCCCCTCAATGCAATCGACACTGGACGCCCTCTGCCTAAAAAATTTCTGAAGCAGCCGGAGCTGGACATTACATGTCAGATGGAACGTTGGAGGACACAATCCATTCGAAAGGTGTCCTTCAGATCCAGAGAGCACATCCAGTCTCCCTTGTCTAGTGACTCTGCAATGAGTGCTGGCATAACAATCTTGAATTTCTGAAGAGGGAGGGAGAGGTTGAGGGTAGATAGATACAACACAACTCTCAGGCCAGCCTGGTTCTTTTGTATGGCAAAAATCCTGGAATAGAAGCCCGATCCTCTCGGGGAGGCTGGGACTTCTTCCACCTGCCTGACTTTGGACGAGTGACCGGATCTCCGTAAACAGAGTTGCCGTGCCAACCTGTGGGAGTGGAGGTGAGGCAGGAGGAGGAGAAGGGACCGGTAGACGGTACACTGAGGACACTACAGAGAGGATCCAGGGGTCTGCAAAGTTCTGGCACCAAAATTGCATGTGTAAGGCAAGCCTGCCCCCCACTGGATACACGTGGAGCCGAAGGGATGCATCATGCTTTCTTTCCTTCTGAGTTTGCTGCTGAGGAAGGGTACTGGAAGAAGCCTTTTCTCCCCCCCGCCACCCCATTTTTTGTTGTTTGCGCCGGTGCTGACTGGGCGAGCAGTCAGGTTGTCTCGACCTCTGTTCCAGGAAGCCCCAGAACACACCGAATGACTGCCCCCTGTCAGAGTGTTGATGCGACTGGGTGTACGCCTTGGGCGTGGCCTTCGTTAGGATAAAGACTTTGCAGTTTGTGAGCTGTTCTTTTTATCTAATTCCTCGTCGGTGGTAAAGTGAAAGATGTCACTACCCTCGAACAAAGGTCCAATATGCATTCCTGGACATCAGGGTTAAACTTAGTAGCCCAAAGCCAGGCCGGACAGAGGTATCGATGTGGGCCACAGTGGACTCCATGATGCCCTGCGCTACCAGCTTGGCTTCTCTTAGACCCACTTTGAAGCGTGCCTGGCTCTGTGCCGGATGTTCTGGAAGGAAGTCTGCTATTTCCCACCAAAGCCTCTGGTTAGCGGCAGCCAGCATGGCATCCGCATTGGATTGACGCAGGGAGGCATAAGAGTACAGCTTCTTCCCGTACAAGTCCAAGATCTTCTGCTCCTTGTCTAGCAGTCCCGAGGACGAGGTGGCCGAGGACGACTGAGTCTTAGCGTAAATGGACGCTGCAGCAATTACTGAAGAGTGCGGTTGACTGTGCGCCGACAGCAAGAGTGGATCCCCCTCCATCTGTCTATACTTGCCATCGAGGTGCCGATTGACAGGTTGGGCCGAGTGTGGCTTAAGCCACCCCTTCGTGGCCAAGGCAACAATGTCCTCCTTTATCGGGATACCCATTTTGGTAGGGGGTCGTAGGGTGAGGACTTCTGCTAAAACCCCCCCCCCCTCCTCCAGCTGCTCGACCTCAGGTTGAGGAAGGCCCAAATATTCCACCAAACCTGCAAGCCCTTCGTGGAATGTCTTCACGGAGGACAGCGTTTCAGGGCCCTCCTCCTCGTCTGTGTCCAGAGTGTCCGGCTGGTCCGGAGCGGGTGGAGAAGTGCCGGGTGCTGCAGTGTGGAGACCGGAGACTGCTGCGGCGGCTGGTGTGGAACCACCTGTACTGTGGGAGGCAGGGGAGCCGGAATCGAAGGAGCCGACAGGGGCAGTGGGGGCTGCACTGGGGCCTGTTGTGCCAGAGCCATAGGAGGAATGACTATGGGTGCAGGTGGAATGACCGGAGAGAGCAAATCCCTGACTACATCCTGCAGGATGGCCCCCATCAGAGGGGTTCGCATCAGCTCCAGGAACCTTCCGAAGAACCTGTCTTCGGAGGCTGAAGAGGTGGCAGGTGATATTGACAGAGTGGCTGGAGGCGGCTTGGGCCGGAATGCACTCTGTCTCGGTTGCAGGGGGAACCTGCCATGTGCTGCTGATGGATAAACTGTAGGCCACATACCTGGTTTACACCAGTCCCACCTTGAAACTCGTTCACCCGCCTGCTCTGTTCCTAGGAGCGGCATCGGACAATCTGCCATGTTGTCTGGCGCGGCAGCCATTTTGCCGAGCTGTGTGCCAAAGCCGTGGTGCATTGCTCCCTAGGCCTGGCCTCCTCCAAGACTCTTGGTGGTGGAGCATGAGGCTTGCCCTGCACCTCAGGCCTAGGCAGTGTCGCTGGTAGTGCTTCGTGCAGACACACCCTCAGACAGAGCCGGTACTAGGGCGATGCCCCTTAGGGTGTACACCCGGTAGAAGTACCTTGCGGTCCCTCAGCACTGATTCCGGAAGGATCGGATTACCCCTCTGCCGTAAGGCAGGGAGCTGGGCAAGCCTTTGTGCGTGTGCTGGTACTAGAACCTGAAAGGTTCCTCCCGCTCGGGCCTTTTCTGGGGAAGGAGTCACCCTTATGGGGTGCGATCGAAAATAGTGGCCGTCCCTTGGGCCTCGATCTCGGTTTGGCGAAGTTCCTCAAGTCCTCTGGTGGCGACCTTTGTGGAGCTCTGGAACTCCCAACACCTAACTAGCCTGTTCTTCAGTGTGCGTGGAGTCAGTGCGTTGCACGCGGTACAACCTTCACAGCCGTGGTCAGGGCCAAGGCAGCGGAGGCAAAGAGCGTGGGGGTCAGACATAGGGAAGAGCCCCTCACAGGATGGACACCTTCTGAAGCCCACTGAAGTCGACATGCACCAGGGAGGAGCGTGACATCGGAGGACAGAGTATGTGAATGACAAAAAGATAGAAGAATCCGGGGAAGAACACGTGGTATTACAGGGCCGAAGCCAAACCCAAGAGTGCTGGTGAAATCGGCCTGTTCCTGTCGACGCGGAAAAGGGAACTGGGGTGTGGCACCGGTGGGCAAAGACAGTGCAGCACATGGTCCCAGGGCCGCACCACCGCGTGCCTCTAAATTTAAAGGGGAAGAAGGTTTTTTCTGGTGAAAATGGTTCTGACTCGCGTCCCTAGGAAGGGACGCCCATGCAGTATGGAGGACAGGGGATGGGACGTAAGAGTACAGGGGTCAGACGGGACGGCAGGCTCAGGGTGCCAAACCTTCCAGCACGTCTCTGATGGTTCCACGGGTCTGCTTTAGATTTTCAGGATACTTGGCTCCTTCTGTAGTATGGTGTGAAATTCAGGTGATCGACCTGGAATGGATGCAGAGCCCCTTCTCTTATCCGAGATTCGTTTCTCGCTCAGATCTGGCATACCCAATCGAAGATCTGCTCTCATGCGTGCATGCCAGACGCAGTCCACGGTGGTCCCAGTCATTTAGCCATACCAGACATACTGGCACCAGCAGTGTGGATTGCGACCAGATAGTCCCAATAAGGAATTCTCTGGTCTGCTCGACCTGGGAGAAGGCAAAGGGACAAAATGGCCAAAGGACAGAATAAAAGACTTTTTGGCCAGTGCCGAAAATGGCCAGGCAACAGAGTCTTGCGACGAACGCGATGTAGTTCATTAAAAATAAGTAAAAATACTTTAAAAGTAAACTGTTGCCACCAGTTCGTCCTAGGCACACTTGTATAATCACCAAACAATCCTTAGAGGGTGTCTAGGGCCATATAACAAAAAGGACCCCTATGCGTGGTACTGTAAGGTACTTGGCACATAGATTAAAAGTTACCAAGAAATGGCAACATAGTCGGAGACTAAGGGAAACAGTTTCCCAGTACTGACAGTCTGAAGGATGTGTCAGTTTCTCCATAACAGATGAGCAAAAGCCCAGAGGAGCTACCCCCATGCATCTAATCTCTTGGGGCCAAAGCCGGGAAAGAGGTAGTCTTAAGGTTCGCTGTAGCAACCTGCAACACCAACCTCTCTGGGAAGCATGGGCAGAAAGAAATAAGGGGTCAGAATGATCCATCCTGTGATTCTTGGCATGGTCCTAGTCTACCGTGAAAAATGAAGTGGGCTTGGCCCACAATTCCATCACTGGAACCTCTACTGCCTGATTGAAAAGCAAAGTCTACTTTCTAGGATCCTCGTCCAAGATGTCAGTCAGATCATACTTACTGTACCCTTGGACGTGAAGCGGCCGAGAGCCCTAAGGTGTTAAAGCGCCTGTGGTTTGCCTGTGTTGCAGCAGGGACCAGGTCGACCTCTGGCGAGGTGGCCAGGCCACTTACCTCCTGCAAGTCGGCTGCCAGGTCCACCAAGACACTGTGTCCAATGACTATTCACAAGGTCTTGTCACTTCTCTCTGAGGGAGGAGCCCTTTCCATGAGACCAGGGAGGTGCAGCCTCTTCCCAATAATCCCCCTATGGGTGGTTTAATGCGGGAGGATCTCATGGGGAGGGCCTCCCCCTCTGCGGACAAGGACAATCACCTAGGGTACAGGCCATTGAATGTCACACCCCAACATTCCCTATCCCTCCCCAATGTTCAGAACCATTTAATTGAAAGTAAACTTATGTATTGTTCTAACACAAGAGACCAAGCTAAAGTCAAAAGTACTAGGACGAGGAAGAGCACAGGGGACATGAAGGTCATTGAATGTGCTAGTACTGGTATGAGGTGTCTCCAAGGAGGCATTAGCATCAAGTTATCAACAGGGACAAAGGACTTTTACAATCTGCATGGGAAGAACTGGATCCAAGGTATAAAAAGTAAAAGGACTATTAAATGTGTCAAGCTCAGTTCTGTCAAGCGCCGCTGTATCAGGCCCCGCCGAGTCTGGCAGCAGATGTGGAGCCGAGCCAGGGCAAGAGCTCCAGGCGTTGCCAAAAGAACAGAGGGAAGAGGACACAGATGAAGTGCCGCGAGAGTCCTCCACGGGTTCTGCAGGAGTGACCCTGGGCAGAAGACCGAGCAGGAGCACGGAACAGACGGGAGAAGTACTGTGCAGCCGAACCAGCAGAGCCAGAGAGAAGAACAAGTTACTTATCAATTGTAACGTTCTTTCGATTGGATGTTCCTCCGACATATTCCTCATCTTATGATATTCGTATCCCAGCTCTGCTGCTTTGGAAAACATTTTCACCAGAGGGCACTGTGTTCGAGGCCGCGGAGTCGTAGTCCCTTGAGAGCTGCCGTCGAGCGTCTACGTCATCCGCTGTATAAAGGGTTCGAGCAGCGCCCGTTACCTCAGTTCTGTTTTTACGGTGTTCATGGTCGCATCAGCTGATCAGGCTTTAAGTCCTCAGGCTCTTAAGGAAGTTCGAGTGCAACTGGTGTAAACTGTACGGAGGGGTAGGTTGGGAGAGTCGATGAGGAATACGCGGGAAGAACATCCAATCGAAAGAACATTACAGTTGGTAAGTAACTTGTTCTTCGAATGGATTGTGTCCTCCCACGTATTCCTCATTTTATGATAGACTCCCATAGCAGTGGTAATTTTGGAGGTGGGAGTACTTGAAATTTTAATTATGGACTGAATGAAGGACAGCTTTTGCAAATAGTCCTCCTTGATATGAAGTAGAGTCCAAGCAGTAATGCTTTACAAAGGTGTGCACTGACGACCAGGTGGCCGCAGCACAAATATCCTGCCCCGCGACACCCCTCTGAAGAGCGTGGAAGGTGCCATGCCTCCGGTTAAATGAGCCCTTAATCCATCTGGAGGCTCCTTCCCAGCTAATTTATACCATTCAGAGATTGCTAGAATGATCCATCTGGGTAGAGTTTGTTTAGACACTGCGAGGCCCAATTTGTGTCCAATGTACCCAACAAATAGTTGGTCACATTGTCGAAGATTTGCCAATCTGGAAATGTAGATACTGAGAACCCTTTTTGCGTCCAGTCTATGCAACCTTTCCTCTTCCTTACTAGCGTGAGGCAGAGGATGAAAAGAAGGTAAGGTCATTTTTTGTGATAGATGAAAATCAGAAACTATTTTAGGCAAGAAAGATGGTTTGACTTTTAGAAGAACCTTGTCCCAATGGAAAATGGTGTGAAGAGGCTTACAAGACAGTGCCTGCAACTCACTTACCCTGCGGGCTAATGTTATAGCCACCAACGGAATTGTTTTAAGAGTGAGAAGTCTTAACAGGCAAGAATGTAAAGGTTTGAAATGGGCACACATGAGAAATTTTAAGACTAAATTCAAATCCCAAATAGGCACCTGAAAAGGTGTCGGGGGGGGGGGGGGGGTACACATTTGTTAGCCCTTTCAAGAATTTAATTACTAAGGGCATTTTAAAATAGGGCGCCTCTTCCGAGGAACGCTTAAAGATAGATATCGCTGCCAAATATCCTTTTATAGTACCAACTTGGAGCCCCACATTGGCTAAGTGTAAGAGAAAAGAAAGTACTGCTGGAGTATTACAAAGGAATGGATCCACATTCTTATCCCTGCACCAGTTACTGAACTTGTTCCAACAATACCGGTACAGGGATTTTGTTTCTGGCCTTCTGGCTGAAAGCAAAATCTCCATTACGTCATCCGGGAGGTCCCAATCCTTATATCTCAGCCTCTCAGAAACCATGCGTGAAGGCTGAGTGTCTTGACCTCTGGATGGAGAACACGACCTTCCTCTTGCGAGATAAGATCCTCTCTTTGTGAAAGACGTATTGGAGGGCAGATGGACATGTCCAGAAGGTCTAGGTACCACGACCTCCTGGCCCAATCCGGGGCAATTAGGATCATGGTTTTCCTGAACTTTCTCAACCTCCTGATCACCTGAGGAATCACGGGGACAGGAGGGAATGAGTAAAGGAGTGGAAAAACCCAGTCCACTACGAACGCATCCCCTAGAGCTTCTCTCTGAGGAAATTCCCTTGAGCAGTACAGTTCACACTTCCTGTTGGCACCTGTCGCGAACAGATCCACTTGAGGGGTTCCCCAAAGGGCGAAGATCTCTTGAAGGATTTCCTGAGCTAGCTCCCATTCGTGGGAGACTGTGCTCTGCCTGCTCAGGGCGTCCGCCGCTGTGTTCAACTCTCCGGCTAGATGAACTACCGATAAAGATTCCTTCTTGCATTGCCCAGAACTAGAGCTGCATTGCCTCTCTGCACAGTGGGAGTGATCCTACGCCTCCTCTTTTGTTGAGGTAGTACATGGCCACTGTGTTGTCTGTCATTATTAGGACCTTCTTTACGTGTACAGAGGGCAGAAAGGCCTTCAGCGCTAGTCTGATTGCCCTCAGCTCCAAAAGGTTGATGTGTAGTTTGGATTCCGATGGAGACCAACGACCGCTGCTTATCAGATCGTTGGTGTGGGCTCCCCACCCCGTGAGTGAGGCGTCCGTCACTACCGTTATCTCCGGCATAGGTTGCCAAAAAGTTTCCCTCTTGAGGATATTCTCCTTGCAAGCCCACCATAGGAGATCTTGAGCCACCTTGGTTGAGACTTGCAGAAGATCTGACATCGCCCCCGAAAATTGGGCCCATTGAAGGGATCACATCCTCAATCTGGCCTCTGGCACCAGAAAAATGCAGGATGCCATGAGGCCTAGCAACCTTAGAAAGTCGAAAGCCAGTAGATGTTGGGCATTTTGAAACTTTGTTACCATCTGCAGAATGTGGTGAGCTCTCTCCTCGGGAGGCAAGGCATTCCCTGAGGAAGTGTCCAGGACTGCTCCGATGAATTGGAGTCTTTGGCTTGGAATCATTTGTGACTTCTTGTAATTGAGAGAAAAGCCCAGTCTGTGTAAGAAGTGGCAGGTCAAGGCCAGATGTTCCTGGGCCCGTTTGGATGAGCTTGCCTTGATTAGCCAATCGTCCAGATAAGGGTAGACGTGAATCTCCTTTCTTCTGATACTCGCTGCCATCACCGCCATCAGTTTGGTGAAAACCTTCGGGGCGGAGGTCAGCCCAAATGGTAGAACCCAAAAATAATAATGAGAACCACCAATTGCGAACCTCAGGTACTTTCTGTATTTGAGATGGATTGGCACATGAAAGTTAGCATCCTGAAGGTCCAATGAAACCAGCCAGTCCTGAAGCTGAAGAGCCTGAAGGATCTGAGAAAGGGTCACCCATCTTGAACTTGTCCTTCCTAAGGAACTTGTTCAAGTTTCTTAAATCCAAGATGGGTCTCAATCCTCCGTCCTTTTTAGGGATGAGAAAATAAGGGGAGTACCAACCCTTGTTCCTCTCTGCTACAGGTACATGTTCTATTGCACCTTTCTCTAGCGGGTTAAAATCTCCTGCACAAGGAGCGGGTCTGGAATTTTTACAGAGTTGGCTCCCGGTGGATGATCTTGAGGTCTTTGATGAAAAGGAAGGCAGTAACCATGGTCATATCTCTAGTGCACAGGGATCTGATGTAATGCCCCGCCGTTCGTCCAGATACCGAGTGATTCTGTCTCCCACCAGGGTTTTGTGGGTGAAGACCTCAAAGTGGCTTTGCAGCGGCTGCAGCAGTGGCTGAGGAGGTAGTAGCCGCTGCTGTGGCTGATCTAGCACCTTTCCCTTTTCCACCACGAAAGGGGTTTCTCTGTTGGCCTCTCTGACTGGCATGCCCCCTCCCTTTTCCAAAAGAGGAGTAGAAGCGAAAGGGGCGACTCTTCCAGGAAGATGAGCCTGCGTAAGAGAGTTGTTGAGGCTGTTTTATAGCGGCACTAAGTGATTTTGCTGCCGCTTTTGAGGTCTGCAGCTTCTCCAAGCTCTCGTCCGCCTTGCTGCTAAACAACCTCAAGCCATCAAAGGGCATATTAAGTAATCTAGACTGCACATCAGGTGCAAAGCCAGATTTCCTCAGCCATGCAAACCTGCGTAGGACCGTGCTAGATGCCATGGACCTGCTTACACTATCGGCAGTGTTCATTCCTGACTGAAGGCATTCCTCCATAGCCTCTTTACCATCTTTTACTATAGCCAGGAACCCATCCCGTTCCTCACCTTCCGGGAAGCGTTCAGCCGCTGATGTCATGCAGTCCCACAGGGTATATGTAAATCTTGCTAAAGTGCAAGTGACAGTCAATTTAAGGGCCATGCCGCCCGAAGTAAAAACTTTCCGGGCCCAAGCATCAACTTTTTTATCATCCCTGTCTGGTGGTATTGATGGGTAAGCTGATTGCCTAGTGGAGGTTGCAGCTTGAACCACTAGACTTTCAGGGAAAGGGATGTTTAGATAGATATTCCAGATCTGATAATGATGGCCTGTATTTTGGTACAAATTTCTTGTTTACTGCTGAAATAGAATCAGGAGTATTCCAATTTACCATCACCCTCTTCTGAAGTGATGTATGGAATGGAAGAACAGGATCTTTTAGAGGACCTTCACTCAAGATGTCCGTCATGTCATCTTGGTCGAAATCTGGGGAAGCTGCCTTCCAATCCATAAAATCAATGATCCTTCCCATAAGATTCCTATAACTAGGATCAGCATGATCTGTGGGGTCTGGTCTTTCAAAATCCACATCATGTGAAGTGTCTAGGCCACTGGCATTTTGGAGGCAGTCAAATATCTGTTATTTTGGAATTCGGATCCACTAGTTCTTCAGGGACCTCCCAGGTTCCAAACCTAACTCCAGCTGAAGTGACATCCTCTTCAGAGGAGTGTTCTTCAAAAATGGATAGTGAAAACACACAGCTTGTCAAGTGGGAATAGGTTACAAAGGACCAGCTTCTCTGACTGGGATTTCCAATTCGTCTCTGGTGCACTGTGGTGTGCTAAAAAACACATGCTAGACCACCTCGGTCTTTGCATGCGTCTGCTGCCTTGAAGATGAAAGACATTGTTTTCTTTAATGGGTTTTCTCTGTATTGTCAGGTGCAGGTTTCTCTAAAAACAAGGAAGATAGCGTTCTTCGATAGGTTCCTCTCATGAGGTTTCCTTCTGATCGTGGACCCCTGGTTAATTAGTGTGGGGATCCTTTCTAGGAACAAACTGAGCCTGTGCGGATAGAAATCTGCACTAGGTCAGGTTGTTCTACAGCCGACCTGTTTCTGTGGTGCTAGGTGGGTAGGCCACATTCATCAGGGCTAAACAATGGTATTACAAGTCTATTAACATTAACCAAATTGAGCTTTTTACACTGTTTAGATGCACACACTATGCGTTGCAGCTTGGAACTCTGCAAGTATACTACAATCAATGTATCCCTTCGCTCGCACGAAGGCCCGCGTGCGTGTCTCTCAACCCCACGTGTTGGGGAGTGACTGGCCGCGTGCCGTGCCTTCATCGTGCGCTTACCTTTAGCAAAAGTCTGCAGTGGTCCTGCGAGCCGCGTGCGAATGGTTTCTTCGCCGCGACTCGCACAACCACTCTGTTTATTGTAACCATGGCACCCCGTGTCACGTGGTCCCGACTCCAAAATGGCCGCCCTGCATGGGGTTGAGGGCGGTCATCATGGAGTCAGGCAAGAAGCCCAAATAGCATTGTGAGATAGACAAATGTATCTGCACTGAGGGCCGCTTGTGAATCTGGGGGCCCAACGCATGTGGGGCACCCTTGGGCCTCCAGTTGTAGACGCAGACTGCAAATGCCTGTTTTTTGCAAGTATACTCGCACTTTACTATCCCACAGAACCCCCAACTATACGACAAAAATGTCTGAAGCAAGATGTCTGGCCTTTGCAGAAGACCTGGTAGATACCATCTTGTCAATTTCATCAATCCTAGGAGAAGAGATAACCATCCCCATAGCAGGCACGATGACCGATGAATAGAATGTGTTAGAGGTCCTCAAGAAGCAACTCATAAGGACAGAACTGCATGGAGCAATCATGACAGAGTACCTGCGAGCACATGCAGCCCCCCTGGGCCTCATAATACGGATAGAGCCAAGAATATTCCTGGAGCACCTGGAGTTCAGAAAGGACTGGAGCTATATATCAAATAAATGCACCAGAGACTGGCTCATACTAATCATCAGTACAGCTAAATCCGTGTCAGAGAAATTAATGAAAGAGACAGAAGAGGAACAAGAGAGCATGAAAACTTCCAACGTACTCGCATAATACACAAAAAACGTCTGGAAGACCTGGAGGCCGCAATGAAAGACTTTAGAGACTTTAATCTCAACAAGAAAGTCACCAAACTAGAGAAAGACCTGGCGGCCTATACACAAGAAAGAATCTATCCTTATATCACAGACGCATATTGCGAAGATCTAAGGGCTAATAACTCATCAATGCTGGGCCAACAAGTAAACCAGCACAACAGAAAGAGGATTCAAAATAATCGAGCAAGATCAAACAATTGGACCTTCTCGAATGGTAGCTCTGGAAGCGGATCCAACACATCAGGCTCCAGCAATTCTGTGAACAATGCGGCCCCAACCCACACCAACTGCCCAGCACAACCTTTTTTTCCAAGAGGTCAAGGAAAAGCAAAGAATAAAGGCAGAGGCAACTGGCAACCGCAAGGTGCATTGGCAGATTCAGTCACCACGTGTAACCCGCAGCAAAGGCCGCGGCCAAGGCCAGGCAGGACCACTAGTCACATGAACTCCCACAATCTAGTACAACTAGAGAGATTAAGACCTTGGCCTGAGAGCCTAGTGATGAACCTCTCACAATACACCCTATCTCCAGAAGGAGATCTACTTGAAAAGGGACTCTCATTTGTACCTTCGGCAGATCATGACCCATTCCAGACCTGGATAGAAATAGCCCAGCTAATAAGAAAAATCAGACTAAAACAATACTTTGGGCTGATCACCATTTCAGGAGAAAAGAGTGCCACCAATCTCAGAGGAAAATCCTCTTTTTACCCTCCACCCAATGGCATCTCACCATCATGTTTGAGAAAGCACTACTGAAGAAACTCGAGGAACTAGAATCCGAGACACTTCCGGGATACAAGAACTTCTCCATGAAAAACAGACAGGCACTTCAATCCTTAGCCAACAATGAAGCAATCACCATCAAGCCGCTGACAAAGGCGGAGCGACTGTGTTAATGGATACCTCGGCATACCACCAGATGGTCATGGATCTCCTGCGTGACCACTCCAGCTACAGACAACTTGGCACGGACCCTACCGAATCTATCAGACAGTTGATAGTACCTATCCTAGAAGAAGCCTGTGCCAATGAACTAATCAGTAACAAGGAATACGAGTTCCTCAACCGTAAAACCCTTAGGAAAACCCCTAGGAAGCCGGCCTTCTACTCACTCCCCAAAGTGCACAAAGGGAGAAACCCCCCTCCTGGGAGACCAATAGTGTTCGGAATAGGCTCGATCCTGGAACCACTCTCACTGTTCGTAGATTTCTTCCTGAAGCCAGAAGTCACCAAGATGCGATCTTATCTCAAAGACACAACGGCAGTCCTAGAACTCATCAAGGACCGCCCCTTCGACTCCTCCCTGAACCTTCTAGTGACATTAGACATCGAATCATTGTACACTAAAATTCCCCAGATGGCCACACTTAAGAGTCATCGATAAGATACTACGAGAAAGAGATCCACCTATGCAAACCCCAGCCACGCTGTTAATGCAACTGGCGGAAATCGCCTTAACCAAGAACTTCTTTATCTATGATAACACCTACTACGAACAAGTGTCGTGGACGGCCATGGGAGCTACGTTTGCCCCAAGTCTCGCCAACCTTTATCTCGCAAACTTTGAAGAAGAGAAGATCTACAGCCCAGACAACCCATGGCTTCCCAAAATGGAACTGTGGTCAAGGTATATTGACGATGTCCTACTGATATTTGGAGGCGATGAACCAGACCTTGTTCTTTTCATGGAGTGGCTCAACCATCAGAATCCTTTTCTAAAGTTTTCAGAAACTCACAGCAAAAGTTCAGTTCACTTTCTAGATCTCACGCTTGAGATACGAAATGAAACAGTTGTCAGTACAGTTTTCAACAAACCTACAGATAGAATTCATTAGCCTGAGAAGAAACCTATCTTTCGGACAGTCCCTCAGGTATCGCAGAAACTACACAAGGCTGCCTGACTACAACTCTCAGTCAGCATGCTTGGCCACGAAATTGACGAACAGGGGCTACCCAAAACGCATAGGCAAACAGGCACGAAAACGAGCCATGAATATCCCGCGAGAAGTCACTCTGGAACATCATGTCAAACAGAAGGAACCTCACGACAAGATCACATCGGTCCTGAGTTCCTCGCCATTGACCAACAGAATCAAGAAAGAGGTCCTGAAGTTGTGGCCTATCCTTAATGTCAGCACCCAAAGCCTGGATATCCCGAAGTTTGCCATCACTGTACTGATGATTAGTATGAGCCAGTCTCTGGTGCATTTATTTGATATATAGCTCCAGTCCTTTCTGAACTCCAGGTGCTCCAGGAATTTTCTTGGCTCTATCCGTATTATGAGGCCCAGGGGGGCTGCATGTGCTCGCAGGTACTCTGTCATGATTGCTCCATGCAGTTCTGTCCTTATGAGTTGCTTCTTGAGGACCTCTAACACATTCTATTCATCGGTCATCGTGCCTGCTATGGGGATGGTTATCTCTTCTCCTAGGATTGATGGAATTGACAAGATGGTATCTACCAGGTCTTCTGCAAAGGCCAGACATCTTGCTTCAGACATTTTTGTCGTATAGTTGGGGGTTCTGTGGGATAGTAAAGTGCGAGTATACGTGCAAAAAACAGGCATTTGCAGTCTGCGTCTACAACTGGAGGCCCAAGGGTGCCCCACATGCGCTGGGCCCCCAGATTCACAAGCGACCATCCGTGCAGATAGATTTGTCTATCTCACAATGCTATTTGGGCTTCTTGCCTGACTCCATGATGACCGCCCTCAACCCCATGCACGGCGGCCATTTTGGAGTCGGGACCACGTGACACGGGGTGCCATGGTTACAATAAACAGAGTGGTTGTGCGAGTCGCGGCGAAGAAACCATTCGCACGCGGCTCGCAGGACCACTGCAGACTTTTGCTAAAGGTAAGCGCACGATGAAGGCACGGCACGCGGCCAGTCACTCCCCAACACGTGGGGTTGAGAGACACGCACGCAGGCCTTCGTGCGAGCGAAGGGATACATTGATTGTAGTATGCTTGCAGAGTTCCAAGCTGCAACGCATAGTGCGTGCAGCTAAACAGTGTAAAAAGCTAAATTTGGTTAAAGTTAATAGACTTGTAATACCATTGTTTAGCCCTGATGAATGTGGCCTCCCCACCCAGCACCACAGAAACAGGTCGGCTGTAGAACAACCTGACCTAGTGCAAATTTCTATCCGCACAGGCTCACCTTGTTCCTAGAAAGGATCCCCACACTAATTAACCAGGGGTCCACGATCAGAAGGAAACCTCATGAGAGGAACCTATCGAAGAACGCCATCTTCCTTGTTTTTAGAGAAACCTGCACCTGTCAATACAGAGAAAACCCATTAAAGAAAACAATGTCTTTCATCTGCAAGGCAGCAGACGCGTGCAAAGACCGAGGTGGTCTAGCATGTGTTTTTTAGCACACCACAGTGTACCGCAGACGAATTGGAAAGCCCAGTCAGAGCAGCTGATCCTTTGTAACCTATAACCACTTGACAAGCTGTGTGTTTTCAGTGTGACTACGATTTTGGGCAACTCACAGTTGGTAATCCCATAAAAAGTCCTTTGTGTTCTGTTTAGTCCTTCAAAAATGGATGATATGGATCTGAAAAATTCCTGTCTGGGTTGAGGATGGAAAACTTTTTCAGGTAAAGAGGGTGGTATCGACTTAGGCATGGGTAATGGCGTCGACTTGGGTATCAGGATTAATGAATGCCTCGATAAAGGCGTCAAAGGCGTTCATAAAGAAGATGCTGGCTTCGACGTTTACGAAGGCGGCTTCGATACTGTCGAAGAAGGCTTCAATACAGTTAAAGGCGTTGACGCATTTTCAACGGCGGCTTCGACGCAGTAGTCGTCGACTGTGTCGAGTCGAGTTTCGACTTCGATGTCGATTCCGCTACCACCGATTTATGCACCGGAGGTTTTGACTTAGTACAAGGTGTCAGGGAACTTTCCCTTGATGACACTCTCGACTCTTTCGGCTCTCGCGTGTTTAGATTTTGATTTCCCTCTGTCACTTTTAGAGTGGGTAGAGGCATGATCACCACATGGCAACTTCGAGGGGTTGTGGGCCGCTTTCTCGAATATTTTAAGCATCGAAGCCCTAAAGGCCTCCCATTTTTCTGGGGAATCATGCTTTGATGGATAAGTTACTCTCCTCTCAGAAGAGGAAGAGGAGGAAGAAGACCCATGACGTCGCTTTCTTAACTTTTTAGTCAAAGAAGAGGAGGATTTCCCCGAATGACTCTTTGATCTCAACCTCCTCGACTCATGTCAAGATTTTTGACTAGATTCATCTGAATCTTTTTGTCTTTTGGAAGACTTCTAGGTTTCCTCGCCCACCGCCAGCTTACCTCTACGTTCCCTAAGAGCCTTATTGGACATGGCCTGACAGGAACTGCACTCGTCAACCCAATGGTCTGAGCTGAGGCACTAGAGGCAATTACAATGGGGGTCGGTTATTGACATTTTCCTACCGCACTTTTGACATTTATTTAACACTGTCTTGGGTGTGGTGGGAGTAGATGACGAGGACATCGAGGAAAAATCTGATGCGCCGTTCGTAACATGAAGCAGTTGCATCGGAAAAACGGAACTGAGGTAACGGGCGCTGCTCGAGCCCTTTATATAGCGGATGATGTCGATGCTGGCTCTCGAGGGACTACGACTCGGCGGCCTCTAACACAGCGCCCTCTGGTGAAATTTTTCTCCAAAGCAGCAGAGCTGGGATACTAATATCATAAAATGAGGAATACGTGGAAGGACACAATCCATTCGAAGACCTCTGGTGGCGGGAAGTCCAGGTGACGTACCTAGACCTTGATGCCACACAAGCTAACTGTAGGTACGGGAGACCCAGGGGGGATACGAGGATAGAGGGGAGGCTGGATCACGAAGCTCCCTCGCCTATATGGGTATAATCAGAGAAGGGTCTGGGACCCAAAAACAAACACACTATTGAGGAAATCATCCATGTCACAGTGGGAAAGAGAACCATTGACCACCAGAGAAGGGTCTGGGACCCCAACAAAGGGGAAGGGAGTAGTTTCTTACCTGTAACTCCATTTCTCCAGTGTTTGCATCTTTCATGGATTCACATGCTGTGAATATTTCCCGTCGTCAGGCTGGGAAACCTTGTTAACTTTTATATAGCAGTTTTCCTATGGAAAACTTTGATACTTTAAGTCTCCTATCAACGTCTTTATGGGTGCTTTGGCTGCACCAATCGGACGTCCCGTATAAATAGCCCCGCCCCTGCAGTTTCCCTTCAGATTTTAACCCCTCCAAAATGGAGGAACCTGAAACATATGGTTGCCTGAAGGGGGAAGGCTGGAGGATCCAAGAAAGATAACCAACGCTGGAGAAATGGAGTTACAGTTAAGAAACTACTCCCTTCTCCAGAATTGGATCTTTCATGGATTCACATGCTGCTGTGAATAGACTACATAGCAATAAGAGAACCTTGAGTTGTATAACAGGCAAACAAGACCCATGCCTCAAGCATCCACAACCCAACAATAGCGAAACATGCATGTTCAGCATTTCAGACTGAAAGCATTAGTAAAACCAACCCCCGGAAGGACTGCACGCCCCACCTGTACATCCTCCGAATGCTGTTGACCCAGACAGTAGTGTCTGGTGAAGGTGTGCAGCGCCGCCCATGTTGCTGCTTGGCAAATGTCACTGAGCGGTATGCCTGCCCACAGTGCCGAGAACGATGCTGTGGACCTCGTCGAATGGGCCCTGGGAGTCGACTGCAATGGCTTGCTGGCCTTTTTGTGGCAAAAGGAAATTGTAGATGATATCCAATGGCAAAGGCCCTGCTTCGAAATCACCTTCCCCTTATTGCAGGGGCCGAAAGCCACAAATAGCTGTCTCGAAGTCCTGAAGGACTGAGTCCTGTCCAGGTAAAACTTCAAAGCCCTCTTGACATTCAAGGAATGTAGCGCTTTCTCTACCAGAGTGGACGTGTGGGTTATTTTCGCCCATTCCAATGTGCCCCACTGCATCACTTTACAAATGGTGAAAGAAACAGCCCAAAATGGATGCGCCGACTCCTGTGCACGCCAAAATCTTCAAAACTGCATTTGGGTCACATCCAGAAAAAGGCTGCACACCGTGCCACACACAGTCAGGGGGGGAGTGGAGGTGAAAAACAGTTCTCACTGCAGGAGCATGCCAGTGGGCTCTGCCACATTCAACATGGAGCAAAGCAGCAGAATTGTGTTGAAAACCGAAAATGCCTTTTAAAATGTTAGCTTTGCAACCTTAAAAAGTGCTGTTTTTGGCACTAGATCCGTTCATTTCCATTGAATCATAGAGATTAAAAGGGTACTGCAATGCCCAGGATCATCCAGTGTGGCTCAAAGTAACCGGGCCTCATTGACGGACCGCTTTATAAAATGTATCTAATGAAAAAGCAGCCCAGGAACCCTTGTTTTCATATCCACAGGAAAAATGTGGCCAACTTTGCAACAAGTAAAAGAATCAGCTGTGCAGAGAGAAACTCTAAACAAAGGCAGGATACATGTATCCAGACCGCTAACAATCCCAGCACTCAAGGGAAGACCGAATGTTGAATAAATTGTGAATGTGCTGCATAGGAAAATCGAATTTAAAGGACTTGGTTTAATGTGCTTTTTCATGAATGAAGCGCAAAATCACCTGTTGTGAAAGCATGTTTTTGTTTAAAGGCTTAATTCTTTAAGAATATTAAAAGGATCGCTAATGTAAAAATCCACCTATAAACTGTGTTCATTTAGTATGTTTAAATGAAAAATGTTGTTAATTAACGATTAAAAAAAAACAATTCTGCTCTGACAGTCCCTAGCCTGGGAAAGGTTGACACTTCACTGCTGGCAGGAAAGGCTAACTGCTGTTGGGAGGCCTTGCATACTCATGACAAAGAACATCATTAGACTTTCGTCTAGGCCCCAGGCAAACACAATAGCAGGCTTGGACACTCATCCTTCCAGGGGAGGGGCAGGATGCTCCACTCTCCGGGAACAGGCTTCTCATTGAACTTCAAAGGACTTGCCATTTGCTCACACTTGAGAAGAAAGGAAAAAAAATGACATGTGATTTTTGGGTTTAAAATGCTTATTTGGCCACTGAACTTCAAGGCAATTAACTTGGCGGCAAGACTACGTGAACGAGTGAAAAGTACATACATATAAATCAGAACTTATGCTAGCCATTTGAAAACTCGGTAGGATGTCTTACTGCGTAAGGAACAAAAGTTATGAAAAAAGACCAATGCGCAGAAACTATTAATGCTGCAAATGTAATATTGTGTAACCTTGTACTAGGGGTGATTGCACATATATGTACCGAATTAGGAAATATTAGGCCAAACCTTTATGGTTGAAACTGCAAATATTCAAAACCAGGTCCCACCGATTTGGGAGGTGGATGTAAATGTGACCCACGAAATATGTAATGTATGTATCCGATTTTCTTAGAGGGCATAAGTACATAAATATGTATTTGTGGGAAAGTTAGATTTTGGTCCCTTGACAGTCCTTTCTGTCATCCAACCAGCAAAGAGCAAGGCGGAAACTGTGCCTTTGATCTATCATAGCCTTGGGGGTGTGGGTTGTAAGTCTGCTCCTACCATAAACTGAGTGATGTCATTTGGCAGGATAAATAAGGGAACCTCACAACACACACACACACACACACAGATTCCTGACTCCGTCCTGATTTCTGCATGGCGCCCTGTTCCTGAATTCTCCATCTTTGTTACTGATCCAGTTTTCTTAGCAAAGCCAAGGCCTCAGCAGTGCTGAACTCTTTTAAGCTAGGCCCAAATCCTGAAACCATCCCAAACCTTAAGGGTAGCAATTTTGATCCAGTCTGGCTTGCTACCATAAATGCTTGCCTGCTGAAACTCGCCATCCACTAATCTACAGTGTCCAGCAACCAGAAGGGCCACTCCAATCCAGTCCAGCCCAGTCTGAGGTACCAGTCCAGTTGACGAGCAACGCCTCGAAGATCCAATTCCACCAGATGTGCCCTGCTGTCCTTAGACCCGATCCATGATGACCAGAACCCTTGACGGTCCAAAATCTTAAAATAAAGTGGACTGTAAGTATAAAAAGGAATCATAGTAAACCATAGTAAATTTGCCTTGTCTTGTCCTATCCCAATCTCTAACCTATCCCATCTTTAACTTAAGAACCTATAATATTGTCAGAACCATTCTTGTGTGATTTCGAGTGTTAGCGCTGATTTTCTTTCTTCATTCTTGTTTTCCTAGACCATAAGCCATTCGTGATTTGGATTAAATAAAATAATTCCCATAAAGAAAATGGGGTATCCGCCACGTGAAGAGTTACAAGCGGCCATGTGTAACTGTGCAGATTCATGGGCAGCATTCTCTTTTTGTTGGCCATTAATCTAGTTTAAGTAAAATCAATCTGTCATTTTAAAACCTATCTTCTGCTTTTCTGTGTTCTATTTTTTCTAAAAAGTCCTCTCATTCAAACTTGCATAACTTCCTCAATTTAATAGCTAGAGACTTAATTTCAACTTTGACTTAAACATAAGACCTTTAGGTACATCCCAACCCAAAAACAGTGTATTTTTCTTAAAAACCGCATAGTGAATTTTAGGTGGGAATTTGCTTTTCTGCAAAGTTTTACACATGTGATTTCCAATTCAAAGTATTTCCAAACTTCCATTCTGATTCAAAGTGTTTACTGTTGCTCATACTAAAGATTATGATTGATGGTATCTTTGCAGTGTTGCTCCCACAGATATTTATATCAATTTAAGGACTTTTTGCACACTTTTCATTGTTTTGCTCAGCCATTTTCAAATGTCATTTTATAAGTGTAAAACTTTGCTCTCTTGTTTGGGGAGGGATAATTGTATTAAAACCCTGTACACTGTTCTATATTCCTGAATACCTGCTGCTCCCTTACCTCTGTGTAGAATGGTTTCTTTGTGAGTTGAGAAATTTGCACGGAGAAATCTCAACTTAAATGCCATCTTTCAAACAAGCAAAACCTGTTATTTTCTCTGTGTTTTATATTCTGTGTTGCTATAAGTGAATTCAACTGCCTTGCCTACTTTATGTGTATTATCATCACATTGGTGATTGCTGATCTATATATTAAAACATATGTTTGATTAGAATTTTAATTAAATAAATATTACCTTTACCAACCAGCCTGATTCCTGGTCCATTGTGACCTGGGGGTATTTTGAGAAGGGGTGTGATATGAGTGGTATATCACTCAGAATATTGAACCTATAGACACAATAATAAGTATTTAATTTGTGCATTGGGTGTATTGCCCGACTGAAATCCTTAACAGACGCCTTTGGAAAAAAAGGTAGGGAAAGCTAACGTAGCGTTCTTATGAAACTCAGACGGAATCTTAGGAATAAAAGTGAGGATTTGTAGATAGGAGAACCTTGTCCCTCATGAACTTCAGATACAGCGGGTCGATAACCAGAGCCTGAAGTTCGGAAACCCGCCTGGCAGACGTAATGGCCACCAGAAAAGCAACCTTCCACGTGAGAAACTTCACCGCCGTCATGGACATGGGTTCAAACAGAAGTTTCATGAGGGCTGAGAGCACCAAGTTGAGACTCTTAATCAATTAGAGTTGTGCGGTTTCGTGAACCTGGAGATGGCAGCCAAGTGGACCTTGATCCATGACAACACCAGACCCCTCTTTGCGAAATGCAGAATATAGGGCAGGAGTTGTGGGGGCGTAACCTACAATGACTGCAAGTCCGGTTGCTGCAACCATCAGACACAGAACCTTTTCCACTTTCGGCTGCGACAAGATGCAGCGACAGTCCTGTGGAATACTCAGATGTCCAAATTAGGAGTGGTCAGGAGCCACACTGCAAGGCTGAGGGAGCCGGGGTTGATATGTCACACCTTTCCTTCATTCTGCGACAGAAGATCCGGCTCTGACCCCAGATGAAGAGGGTCATCCACTGTTAGGTGAAGAAGGTCTGAGAACCAGGTCTGTCGGGGCCACCAGGATCACTTTTCACGGCACCTTGCGCACCGTCTGGATCGTCTTCCCTCTGTTTCATCTGATCCGGTACGTGAATGCGAACAATCCTGTCCACGGGAACGAGAACACGTCCCCCCTCGAGTCTGGATGAGCCACCGTGCTGGCGAAGAGCCTGCACTGCTTGTTTTCTGGGCTGGCAAACAGGTCCAGTGGGGGAGTCCCCCATTTCCTGAACTTCCTCTCCACTTGGTCTTCCTTTAGCTGCCATTTTTGCATTTGAATTGATTGTCTGCTGAGAGCATCCACCTGCTCGTTCTGAACCCCAGGCAAAAAGTAAGCCACCAGGTGAATCTTGTGCGCAATGGCCCAGTGCCAGACCGCTAGAGCCTCCCTGGACAAGGGCTGCGAATGCGTGCCTCCCTGCTTGCGAAGATAAAACAAAGTTGTGGTGTTGTCCATCAGAACCCCCCGTATCACTGAGTCCTAAATGAGGGGCAGGAAACACTTCAGTACCCAGTGTACTGCCCTCAACTCCAGAACATTCATGTGCAATGAAGCCTCCCTGCGGGACCATAGGCCTTGAATCTGAAACTGGTCGAGGTGGGCTCCCCAACCAGCAAAGCGTCTGTCACAATCGTGTACTGAAAGTTCGGCTCCACCAGGGGAATACCCCACACGATGTTGTCGGAGTCAGTCCACCACAGCAGGGCGTCTGCCAGCACCATAGATATGAGAACCTTGTCGGACCAGGAACCGAGGACCTGTGACCATCTTGAAGCAAGAAACCTGCACTGGCCGCATGAACAGCCGACAATTTGGGATGAGTGGGATGCCGGATGCCATGGTGTCAAGAAGAGACATGTATACTCTGACCGTGATCGATGTTCCCGGCAGAAAGGAACCCGCCATGGACAACAGCTTCTCTATACTTTCCGATTGAGCTGCGTATGAAAATGGGCCCCCAGAAAAACCAAGTTCCTCGAGGGTGTCAGACAAGATTTGGCAAAGTTGTGAGCAAAGCCCAGACGCTGCAACAGGAGCATAGCTGCATGGAGAGACTCTGATGCCTGCTGATGAGTCACCCCCCTGACCAACCAGTCGCCTAGGTAAGGATAAACATGGTATTCCTCACTGCAGAGGTAAGCTGCCATCGGAGCCAGGCACTTTGTGAAAGTTCTGGGAGCGACTTAAGGCCAAAGGGGAGAACCCGAAACTGGTAATGCTCGTCGCCGACCACAAAACGTAAAAACTTGCGATATATGGCTTGCGTGGGGATGTGGAAATAAGCAGCTTCTAGATCCAATGACGGCAGAAACTCCCACAGCTGCACCTTCGGAATAACGTCTTGCAACGTTAGCATCCTGAACTCAGCAGTGGGCTGCTACGTGAGGCACTTTGGTGTGGACTCTACTTACTTAAACTTTTTCTCCAAGTGGCCCTTGACCGCAGGCTCCGTGAACGGACGGTGCATTGTGCAAAGGCCTTCCTGCCACACGTGGTCCAAGATGAGTATAGAGAAGACCGCCTTTTGCCTTTTCCCAATATGGTCGAACAAAAAGCAGTCTTTTCTCTCCTCCTTCGGAATAAGGCCAAACTCCTGGCAAGCCTTGGCCATCATGGCATGAAAAGCACCCACATCGTTCGGAGGCGAGGGCTGTGCTGGACTGCTTGGCGGATCCACCTCTGGGTCCGTGTCCCAGGTACCCGCCTGCCTTGGCGAGGACAAAACCGTCAAGAGCGTGTCTTGCGGAACGCTATCTGGTTCAGACTCCACCAGCTCCCCTTCTTCCTGATCCCTACGAGTAGGGGTGTATCCCCTAGGAAATTGAACAGTCGGCCGAACCTGGGGAGACTTCCGTGGTTGACCCTGGCGAGGGGCACCCAACCCCCACCTACTTCTGTCGGGGAAGTGCCAGTAACTCCTGCTCCAAGGGCTCCACCGGGGTTTAGGGTACCGGGAGCCGAGCATCCAACTGTCCGAGGAGCGACTGCAGCGTAGTCAGCACCTGCATTGAGAGCAGGGAGTGCGGGCTGACCAACTGAAACTGCGTGGGAACAGCCCCCAGGCTGCCCGACATGGATGGAACCGCCGGCCGTAGGTCCAATGCCGAAGGGTCGAGGAACTGATGCAGCGACTTCTGGATTAGAGGCAAAATCATAGGTCGAGGGATCTTGCTGTAGAATCTCCATCGGGAGCAAAGGTGCAAAGCCTGTCCCAGACTGCTACAGCACCCCCCTGGAAGCCAACGGACTGCCTTCGGTCCCCAGCAGAACTCAGGATTCCCACTCGCGCCAAAACAGCCGTCAACGAGGCAGTCAACGTCGTAGTCGCCAGCAAAGCCGTAGCCGAAGTCGTCATTGGCAAGGTGGACGAAGGGATTGTCAGCATCAACGGGGGTGTCGTCGACGAGCTCGCCGTGTGTGGAATGGATGCCCCAGACGGTGGCCGATCCTAGAGGACGCTTCGTTGACGAGGAGGACTAATGTGACCACGACATCTTGTCTGAAGACAAGGGCCTTCGCGATGGATCCGCAGGTGTCTCAGGCCGGCCACTCGAATCCTTCGACTTCTCAGCCCGTGGCGCAGGCGTGCCTGTCTGAACCGGCCTTGCCACCAAAGATTCACCGCTCTTTCCAAAATCCAAAGTCGGGCCTGCCCCCGGGCGTGGTTTCTTTGGCGCTGGCTCCACTGACTGCATCTTCTGGCGCAAAGGAGACCTCTTCGCTGAAGAAGTAGAAGACTTGCCCCCTCAGGCCGAACCAACCTCTGATCCCGGATAGGCCCCTCCATTTAACCAGCAAATGAGCCACCGGTTATGTCTTTGAGAGTCTTCTTGGAGTACTCCAGGCAAATCTTGCAGTTCTCCATGGAGTGATTGTGGTACATGCAGTGCAGACAGTCCGCATGACCGTCCCCTTCATACACGTTCTTGAGGCCACAGGTCTCGCATTAGCAGAACAACGACTTCTTCGGGCCCACAGATGACATGATGGCCCTGGAACACACCAGAGCAGCAAAGCGGTAGAAAATACAAAGAACACAAATTCGCAAAAGAGACAACACAAGGTGATCCCAACAGTTCGGAGACGGTTGAAATCTGAAGGGAAGCCGCGGGGGGGTGGCCTATTTATACTGGACGTCCTATTGGTGCAGCCCAAAGCACCCATATAGACATTGATAGGACACTAAAGTGTCAACGTTTTCCATAGGAAAACCGCTATATAAAAGTTACTGAAGTTTCCCAGGCTGACGACGGGAAATATTCACAGCATGTGAATCCATGAAAGATCC
This sequence comes from Ambystoma mexicanum, assembly GCF_040938575.1. Taxonomy (NCBI): domain Eukaryota; kingdom Metazoa; phylum Chordata; class Amphibia; order Caudata; family Ambystomatidae; genus Ambystoma; species Ambystoma mexicanum. Next base: position 956,448,610 of record NC_090921.1, on the reverse strand, counting down.
AATGCTGGAAAACTGAGCTAACAAGGAGAACTTCCTCGTCGCACTGGCGGCATTATGCCCAGTGATCAAGCAAGAAGCATTTGGGACTCAACAACAAACCAGAGTGGCAAACTGTACATAAAGCTGAAGATTGTGAGAAAGAACTTTCTAGATACAAAGAGAAGGGAATCATTCTCCTGGTCCTGAACTAGGAGTTGTGCTGGAGACACCAGGGGAAGGGAGTCATTCCCCCTGGCTTTATTGGAAACTGGATAGATCTACAACAGTTGAAGGGAGCCATTCTCTTGGACGTGGAATTGTATAAAGGCTGTTTGAAACCCACAAGCCAGGGGGAAGGGAGTAATTTCCACTGGCAATTTTGTTGCAAGAGAACATTATTTTGGACAGGATCTCCATCTTCATAAATGTCCTCTAACTGGGACATATATCCCCTTCTGGGGAGTAGGAGGAACTCTTTCAGGACTCTGGTGCCATTGGCACTGGAAGGCGCTGCTGGACAGGGACCATAAGAGGACCAATGAGACAGAACGGTGTTCCCCATTGCAGCGATCTGGTCTCATCTCATCGTGGACTCCCTGCAGGATCTACCAAGCGTGGTGGGATCTGCCGGCTTGGCTAAAGCAGTCTGCGTCTAGGCCAAAGCAGACAGTACCGATGCCATAACTGCTGGCTTCAAGGCAGACACTGCCTGGGCCTTGGGGAAGTTGCACAGCCTCCGAATGCCTCCCATTCCTCTGGAGTAGAGGACTGGGTGAGAAAAGGTACCTGCAGGTGCCTCTTCCTTATGGCCCACCTTGGAGCGTTGGCTCTGCTTCTATTAAGACAAAGTGATGACGCAAAGAACCGCCGGGTGATCTGGACCTCTTGCAGTGCTTTCTTTTTGACCTTTCAGAGGCGACCGTTCTTCAGTGACGTGGTCCATGCCCAGTAAACTGGAATGGGTCCGCTTGTCACCTTTATGTTTGTGGAGGAAGATGAAATGTTTAGCTTCACACTCTCGATGCGCCTTTGGGTGCATCGATTGGCACGACACACAGTCCTGCATGTCGTGGCCTTCACCAAGGCACTAAAGATATATGCAGTGCGGGGCCAACACAGATATCTGACGCCTGCAATCCACGCAGGGTTTAAAGCTGAAGACCTCATTGGATTCCACATTACAATGAATATAAGAGACGTAGCAATCAAATTCTGTAATGAATAGGAGTTAAGAGCGGTGTTCCTAGTGCGAGCAGAATGCGTAGAAAAAAACAGAACTGAGACAAGGCGCGGTGCCCCGACATGTCCAGCGCGGGACGCGTAGAGGTTTTGGACGAAGCAGACACAGAGCTGCCCTGCACCCCATGGTGGTGGAAATGTTTTCTGGGGAGCAGCTGGTGCTGGGCGATATGATATCAGATGGGAATCCGCAGGAGGAAGCATTACATTATAATCCTAAATACAGTATACAGTATGAAAGAAATAGAGTGCACTTTTCTAGAGCACTTATATGAGCTTTTTAAGCTTTTGGTTTTAGCCATCTGTTTTTAATATAGCTTATTGACCTTGTTTTACCGGTTTTGTTGCTGGCTTTTATTCTCTTATTTTAGATATGTTGCTTTTTGCCTGTTTGTCCTGGGTTTGCATTTGAGCCCGTTTGCCCATGGGCATAAGGCGCAATATAAATGAATAAATATTCAAATTGACAAAATATATTTTTTATACAATTACACTGAATGTAGATATCTCAGATAGACTGATTGGTTTAATCGGGAGGGCACTCTAAAATGCAGAAAGAAGTGTAAATAATATAATAAGCTTTGCCGGAATTCCCTGACATCAGTGTCCTAAATGCAAAGAGTTTGATGTGTTAGCACCTATGTAAAATGTGAGATGCTCGGTCTGGGAGGAGGAACAGGAGGTATCTTTCGACCTTGGAGAGTAGGCCTGGAGAGAAGGCCTAAGATAGAGGGAGAAGGTAACAAAATATGGTGGCATCACCTTAGCTGCTTGTAGATCGAGCCAGGTCAGAGGGCTGGTGCCTGGGTCGGTCAACTAGCAAACAGGAGGCACCCTTATCTTCTGCCCATCATTGGCTGCATGGACAACGCTGCCCTAGGCTAAATGAAGAAATAGGACTGGGGAAGGCTCATGTGGCTTCCTGGGCCTAGAAGAGGCCTGGATTTCTCAGAGAAGATGGATGCCTACAAAGACTAACACTGCATTTTCAAATGCCCTAGCAGGAACAAGTTACTTACCTATAACTCCTGTTTTCCAGCGTGGGCATCGTTTATGGATTCACATGCTCATGAATAGTCCCTGTCGTCTGGCTGGGAATCCTCAGTAATATTAAATATAAGGTGAAAAGAAAACTGCTAGTCACTTAAATAGCCTATTTCTGTCACTTTGGGTCAAACTACCTCAGCCAATGGCATTAGTCCCCTTAGCTCCACCCCAGGCGGCCATCTTCAGATTTGTAAGTGCACGTAATGTGGCAGGAGGGAGGGTTACATGTGAACCCATCAAAGATCCCCACACTGGAGAACATGAGCTACAGGTAAGTAACTTGTTCCATCTCCAGCATGGGATCTTTCATGGATTCACATGTTCATGAATACGATTACACAGCAGTACATATATACAACCAATGGCAGGCGGCATAACTCTACAGAGGCAGCTCAAGCCAATAGGTTGCGAAGCCCTGCTTATTTGACACAGGACTCCCCCTTGGAAACCCTGTCAATGCAGTAGGATCTTGTGAAGGTGTGGGTAGGCTTCCATGTAGCAGCCTTGCAGATGTCAAACAAGGGAACACCAGACAGAAAAGCCATAGTAAAGGCCACAGCCCTGGTGGAATGTGCTTTAGGCCTAACTGGCAGCGGCCCGTTTGAGAGCCGATTACAAGGTGAAAGGCAGCCAGATAGCCAGCTGGAAATGGAAGCCTTCGACAGGGCCTTCCATTTAACAACAGGTCCAAATGCCACACAAAGTTGTGAAGTCTTGCGATAGTCTGTTGTGCGTTTGACATATAACTTCGATGCATGGGCAACGTCTAGGACATATAACTTCAATGCACGGTCAACGTCCAGTGAATGCAATGCCCTCTCTACCAGAGAGGTGGAAGAGTAAAAACACGGGTAGGAGAAGAGGCTCGTTGAGATGAAAAGCTGATGGCATTTTCAGCAAAAATAAGGGATGAGTGCACAGCACCACCGTGGATTGATGAAAAGCTAAATACAGTGGCTTGCAGGAGAGCGCTTCTAACTCTCTGACACGTCTGGCAGAAGTAATAACCACTAGGAAAGCAGTCTTCCACGACAGAATCTAGAGGTGCCCAGTTGAGGCTCAAAATGGCGGGCCTATAAACAAGGACCACATTCAGCTCCCAAGCCAAGGCAGGGGCCTTTACTGGAAGAAAAGTCAGAAACAGGCCCTTGAGAAATTCTTTAACTAGTTGATGAGACCAGAGGGAAGGCATGCCCGTAGTGAGAGTGTAATAAGAGAGCAGCCAGGTGGACTTTTATGGATGCGTGCGATAGGCCTGCTTTTGCTAATGATAGAAGATGTGGCAGAGGGTCGAGCTGTTGCAAATAACACCAGATGGTAAAATGCTTCCACTTGTAGCATGATGGAGTGTATGGAGCTCTAGCTTTCGCTAAGATTTAACGGCATTCCAAAGGCAATGCAAAACTCCAAACTCTAGGGCTGCAGGAACCAAGCTGTCAAACTTTGAGGGACGCTGGGTCGTAGTGCAAAACGGATGATCCTCCTCTGGAGAGCGGGTCTAGAAGAGGAGGCAGCTTGATGCAAGGTGCTACCAACAGAGGAAGGTCGGAGACCAAATTTAGCATAGCCACGCCGGAGCAAAGGGAATCATCTTGCACCAGATTGTTTTGAGTACTTTTAGAAAGAGCGGGTTTTGATGGAATGCGTAGACAAACATGCCCTACCACGGAATGGAGAAGGTGTCCTACAGACTCCTCATTTGAGGGCACCTGCTGGCAAACTGGGAACACTGAGTTGGCCACGGTTTTGGATAGGCTCATCTGAGGGCGACCCCATGTTGACAAAAGACAAAAAACCTGCTCATGATGAAGTTCCCATTCGTAGCTGGATCGCAGTTCCCTGCTGAGGGAATCCGCAATGGTGTTGTGGATCCCGACCAGATGAACCGGAACGAGGAATATGCTGTGCGAGATTGCCCAGTTCCACAGCCTTTGCGATTCCTTGGAGAGAATGGGAGAGCCGGTCCCTCCTTGATTCTTGATTTAGAACATGGTGGTTGTGTTGTCTGTAAAGATGCAAACCCCCTTGCCCTGTAGCTATGGTCTGAAATACTTGAGGGCCCAGAACACCGCTCAGAGCTCAAACACATTGATGTGTAGTAACATTGTCTTCCTGCTGCCAGAGGCCTACAGCAAGGAATTTTCCTACGTCTACTCCCATACCTTCCAGGAAGGTGTTGGTCATCACTGTGGCCCGATGAGCCGGGAGGCGAAAGGGAGCGCCCTATACGAGGTGTTGTCAGTGACTCCACCAATGTATAGCTTTGCGGGACACAGGGATCAGTTTGATCTTGTTATTCCAAGAGCCCGACACCCGTTTCCACCTGGCGTCCAGGTACTCCTGAAGACGTCTCACATATGATAGGTTATTTATAACGCACTTAATACCTTGAGGTTTCTGAGCCGGGGATCGAACCTCTGTTGCTCTGTGTCGTCTTGCTTCCAAGGCGACACAAAAGAAGCGTCTTGCTTCTTTCGGTTTCTTGGAGCGGCAACACCTCCCCGACCCACTCTCTAAACTATGGTGTCCCACAAGGATCCGTACTTGGCCCTTTTCTCTTCTCACTCTCCACCTGGTCCCGTTATTTCTTCCTTTGGCATCTGCCATCACTTCTACGCCGACGACACCCAGCTTTTCCTATCCTTTTCTTCCTTTACCCCCGACATCCACCTCAAGCTCACCTCCTGCCTCTCTATTAAATCCTGGATGTCCTCCCACTTTCTTACCCTAAATATTGACAAAAACAAAGTCCTATTTTTTTTAAAAATTAAAAATGCATTTGGTTTATATCGCAAAACTTAATTTGTGGTTCAACAAAATGTACAATTACATCGAGTCTTTTCCATTTATGAATTGTGGGCATCTGTGTCCGCAAAACTGGATTCCCAAAAGTGAACAATTGTTGCAACCATTTTTCAATTATTGCCAACAAGGATTTGGTTCCATCTTTCCTTGGGTTCCAATTCATAGGGGGCGCTTAGATATTTTCCACTGTATGTTAGTCGTTTCTGGTTGAGGGCCTCGCATTCCATTATCACATGGTATAGAGTTTCTATTTTTCCAGATGTTTTACAGAATCTACAGTCTTTGTTGGTAGCTTTATTTTGGGTCCAGTTTCCCATGATTTCATTGGTAGGGAGAATGTTCAACCTAAATCTCAAAAACATATCGCGAATTCTGCGATCGGGGTAAAGATTTAGATAGTGTGGTAATTGGTTGAGTGCACGCGATTCTCCTTCTCAATTTAGAGTAAGTTTATATTGATCTTTCTTTCCTTGTGTCTCGATCCAATCAAATCTCGCATGTTTTTTTTTTGGCATTCTGAGACCTTCGCGTGTGTGTCTCAAGAGAGATGTCCTTTTGTATGCATATACTCATGGCTGTTTCTTTCCATTTGATTAGTGTAGTATCGCAGACTTCAGATGAGAGGTTCTCAGAATATCTAGAGCAGGAATGTTTTCTTCACCGTTCAACTTTCAGTACAGATCTAAAGTTTTCCATGCAACTATTGACTGGAGCAATTGGTGTCCCAGCTGGTAGCGTATCCGTGCCATTGGAGTTGATTGTGGCAGAGCGGAAATTTTCCACCAGAAAATCGCCTCAAGTTGGATCCAAATTGCTTGGTCCGAATTTATCATCGATTCTCCTCCGTATGTTAATATTGCGGTCACCTTTTGCTTGTAGAAAGCTATTATCGGCTTGAATGAAAATTTGCCGTATTTCCTGTGAATCATCAGGCCCTGTCTAGCTAGGGCTTTTGCTTTGGACTTCAGATGTTGTGTCCAATGAATCTCAGTTGTAGACTGATTAATCCAGATTCCTAGATATTTATAAGTTATGACTTGCTCTAATTTCTCTTGTTGTAGGTAAAAAGCCAAGAGACGAACTAGTTACTCTTACCTTGTAACGTTCTTTCGATGGGATGTTCCTCCGACGTATTCCTTATCTTAGATATAAATCCTTCAGCTTTGCTGGCCTCGGAAAATTTTTTCGCCAGAGGGCGCTGCGCGTCGATGATCGCCGAGTCGATGACCCTCGACGGCCTCCGTGCCGACGTCGACGTCATCCTGCCTATAAAGGCCGCGCGCAGCGTCCGTTGCTCAGTTCCGTTTTGTAGTCCCCAGTAATGTTTTTGGATTAGACTAATCACCTTGAAGGAGCATAGGCTGCAAACCCACAGGAAGTCATACTGCGGGGATGGATGGGAGGGTCGATAAGGAATACGTCGGAGGAACATCCCATCGAAAGAACGTTACAAGGTAAGAGTAACTAGTTCTTCGAAGGGATTGTGTCCTCCGACGTATTCCTTATCTTAGATAGACTCCCATAGCAGTGGTATTGTGACTGGAGGCGGGAGTAATAAAAGTTATGTTACCCTTCCAGAATGGACAGAGTGTAACACAGCCTTGCCGAATCTAGTTTCTTGACTAGAGGAGGAATCCAGGCTATAGAATTTGGTAAATGTATGTGCGGACGACCATGTGGCAGCCGCACATATATCTCGAATTGGCACCCCTCTTTGAAGGGCTGAGGATGTTGCGATACCCCTGGTAGAATGAGCCCTTAGATTTTGAGGAGGCTCCTTTCCTGCCAATTTGTAGCATTCCAGAATGGCTAAAATAATCCATCTGGAGATGGTTTGTTTTGTTATTGGAAGGCCCAACTTATGTCCTGCATAACCTACAAAGAGTTGGTCTGCTTGTCTGATCTTAGCCAATCTGCTGATATAGAAGCTCAAGGCTCGCTTAGGGTCCAGCCTGTGCAGTCTCTCTTCCTCCTTCCCCGGATGAGGAGGAGGGTAGAAAGAAGGTAATATAATCTTCTGAGTGATGTGAAACTCCGAGACTACCTTCGGGAGGAAGTTAGGCTTCACCTGAAGAACAACTTTGTCCTTGTAAAAGATTGTATGTGGAGGTTTACACGATAAGGCTTGCAACTCGCTAACCCTTCTAGCAGATGTCAATGCTATTAGCAAAACAGTTTTGAGGGTGAGAAGCTTCAATGAACAAGAGTGTAGTGGTTCAAAAGGGGCACCCTTTAGGAAGTTTAAAATTAGGTTTAAATCCCATAAGGGAACTTGAAAAGGTTTCGGGGGATAAACATTAGTTAATCCTTTTAGGTATTGTATTACCAATGGAATTTTGAAGTATGAAGGCTCCTCTGCAGTGCGCTTAAAGATTGATAGCGCTGCGAGATAGCCCTTAATTGTGCCAACCTGTAGGCCTGAATTAGCCAGGTAAAGTAAGAATGACAACACCATAGGTGTACCACAAGAAAAGGGTTCAATATTCTTTTCTCTGCACCAGCTGCAAAATTTGTTCCAACGGCAGCGGTATAGAGTTTTAGTTGCCGGCCTTCTGGCCGAAAGCAACACCTCCATAACATCATCCGGAAGGTCCCAATCCTTGTACCTCAACCTTTCAGACACCAAGCGTGAAGGTTGAGGGTCTTGATGGCTGGATGGAGAACCTGACCTTCCTTCTGCGAGAGAAGATCCTCTCTGTATGGCAGTCGAATTGGAGGGCAGATGGACATGTCTAGAAGGTCCGGGTACCACGTTCTCCTGGCCCAATCCGGGGCAATTAGGATCATGGTCTTCCGAAACCTTCTCAACCTCCTGATCATTTGAGGAATGACAGGGACCGGAGGGAACGCGTACAGAAGTGGGAACTCCCAGTCCACTACGAACGCATCTCCTAGAGCTCCTCTCGGGGGAAATTCCCTTGAGCAAAATCTGTCGCACTTCCTGTTGATACTGGTGGCGAACAGATCCACTTGAGGGGTTCCCCAAAGGGCGAAGATCTCTTGAAGGACTTCCTGAGCTATCTCCCACTCGTGAGAGACTGTGCTCTGCCTGCTCAGAGCGTCCGCTGTCAAGTTCTTCTCTCCGGCTAGGTGAATTGCCGATAGAGAGATTCCTTCCTGAATTGCCCAAAACCAGAGCTGCATCGCCTCTCTGCACAGTGGTAGTGAGCCTACGCCTCCTCTTTTGTTGAGGTAGTGCATGGCCACTGTATTGTCCGTCATTATTAGGACGTTTCTTCCCCGTACAGACGGCAGAAAAGCCTTCAGCGCTAGTCTGATGGCTCTCAGCTCCAACAGGTTGATATGTAGTCTGGACTCCGATGGAGACCAACGACCGCTGATGGTCAAGTCGTTGGCGTGAGCTCCCCACCCCGTGAGTGAGGCATCCGTGACTACTGTTATCTCCGGCCATGGTTGCCAAAACATTTCTCCTTTCAGGATGTTCTCCCGACAGGCCCACCACTGAAGGTCTCGGGCTACTTTGACCGGGATCCGAAGGAGATCTGTCATCCTTCCTGAGAACTGTGACCACTGAGTTCTCAGTGCCCACTGGAGGGATCTCATTCTCAGGCGAGCCTCCGGCACGAGGAATATGCAGGATGCCATGAGGCCTAGCAACCTCAGAAAGTCGTAGGCTGGGAGATATTGGGCATTCTGAAATCTGATGACCATCTGCAGAATATCTCGAGCCCTCACCTCTGGTGGCAAGGCTTTTCCCAGGGAAGTGTCCAGGACTGCTCCAATGAATTGGAGTCTCTGTGATGGTATCATCTGTGACTTCTTTAAATTGAGGGAGAAGCCCAGCTTGTGAAGGAAGTGGCAAACATAATCTAGTTGTCTCTGAGCCTGTTCCGAAGATACAGCTCTGATCAACCAATCGTCTAGGTAAGGGTAGACATGAATCCCTTCCCTCCTTAGACTTGCAGCCACAACCGACATTAGCTTGGTAAAGACCCTCGGGGCGGAGGTTAGCCCAAATGGCAGAACTCGAAATTGATAATGAGAGCTGCCAATTGCGAACCTCAGGTATCTCCTGTGCCTGGGATGGATCGGCACATGGAAATAAGCGTCCTGGAGGTCTAGAGATACCAACCAGTCCTGAAGCTGGAGGGCCTGAAGGATCTGAGAGAGAGTCACCATCTTGAACTTGTCCTTTCGGAGGAATTTGTTCAATTCCCGTAAGTCTAAGATGGGTCTCAGTCCTCCGTCCTTCTTCGGTATTATGAAGTAGGGGGAGTACCAACCCTTGTTCCTTTCCGCTACAGGTACCAGTTCTATGGCACCTTTCTCTAGCAGGTCTAAAACCTCCTGCAAGAGGAGCGGATCTGGAAGCTTCAAAGGGTTGTTCCCCGGTGGATGACTCTGAGGGATATGTAGGAAGGGCAGGCAGTAACCTTGGGCTACTGTCTCCAGAGCCCAAGCATCTGACGTAATAGCCTGCCATTCCGTCAGATGGTGAGTTAACCTGCCCCCTACTGGTGTTCTGTGAGGGGAGACCTCAGAGTGGTTTTGAAGCGGCTGATGCAGTTGCCGAAGGTAAAGTGGCTCCTGCTCCTGCGGGTGCGGCTTTCTTTCCCCTACCCCGTCCACCACGGGTAAATCTTCCTTGGCCTCTTTGAGCCGGTCGTCCCCTGCCCCTTCCATATGAGGAATAGTAACGAAAGGACCGTCCTCTCCACGATGATCCCGAAGGACGAAAGGTATTCTGACGGATAGCAGCTCCCAATGACTTGGCTGCTGCCTTGGACGTTTGCAGTTTCTCCAAACTGTCATCCGCCTTCTTTCCAAAGAGGGTAGAACCGTCAAAGGGCATATTCAAAAGCCTGGTCTGCACGTCAGAGGCAAAACCAGACTTCCTCAACCACGCATGCCTGCGGATTGTGGTACTTGCCGCCATGGCCCTGCTGATACTGTCAGCAGAATCTAGGCCAGTTTGTAGGGTCTCGCACATCGCATCTTTACCATCCCTGATGATGTTTAAAAATGCGTCCCTTTCCTCTCCTTCTTGGAGGCAGTCAGCCGCTGATGAAGCGCACTCCCAAAGGGTGTGGCTGAACCTAGCGAGCGTACAGGTCGCGTTAATAGACTTTAACGCCATGCTACAGGCAGAAAAAACCTTCTTAGCCATGGCATCATATTTTTTGTCATCCCTATCCTGCGGAGCAGTGGGGTATGCAGATGTGCTGCCTGATGAGGTTGCAGCCTGTACAACCAAGCTCTCAGGAGTAGGGTGTTTTGACAAATATTCAGGGTCAGAACTAGCCACCCTGTATTTTGTTGACAGTTTTTTATTTACTGCCGGGATAATTTCTGGCGTTTCCCAGTTTGTCAAAATCCTTCTCTGTAGAGCAGAGTGAAATGGAACCACAGGATCCTCCTGTGGGCCCTTGTCCAGTATGTCAGTGAGATCATCCTGCTGAAAGGCAGGAGAAGGTGCAGACCAACCCATAAATTCTATGATTCTAGACATCAGAGCTCTATATGGAGTCTCCGCATGTTCTCCTGGGTCTGGTTTGATAAATTCTGCTTCAGGAGAAGTGTCCAAGCCACTAGCTTCCTGAAGTGCATCCTGAAGATTTTTTAATCTTCCTTCCTCAGAGGCGAAAGTCTCTGGCTCTGGTGATGTGGTCCTCTGTAAATCAATATCTTGGTCTGAATCCTCCCTTTCCTCAAAAATCGAGGTTAAAGGGGGATACATTGGTTTTTGGAATGGTATAAACCCCATTTCCAATGCAGAAGGAGCCATCATCACAGGCCTTGAAAACGTCGATGTCGTCGACACCGACGTGAAAGTACTCGAAGGCGCCGTGAAAAGCGTCGAGAAATGTGTACTAGGCCTCGAAGAACTCGAAAGGATCGGAGTCTTGCTCGAGAACGACGTCGACGTTCTCGGCGTCGAGTCGGAGGTCTTTTGTCTAACCGTTGGCTGTGGAGTAGCCGTGGTTCTTTCCTTCACCGGCGTCGATATCGGCGTCGACGTCGGCGTCGACTCGATCGACTGATGCGCCGATGAATCCTTCGACAACGGCGTCGATGGCGCCGACCTCTGTTTCGAAGGAGTTTTCGACGATGGCGTCGATGATGCTTTATCTCCCGATGGCTCGAGGCGCTTTCGGGTTGACTTTTCCGCCGGGTACTGCGACTCGCGGCGTTTAGATTTTTTGGGTTTTTTACCCGGGGTATCACCCTCAGCTGTCTTCGAGGGGGACGAGGCCGCTTTCTCGAAGACGCTTAGCATCTTTTTCCTGAATTCCTCCCACTCAGCTTGCGAGCTGCGTTTTGTGGGGCAATGAACTCTCTCAGGAGAACTCGACGAAGATGACGAAGGGGATCTCCTACGTCTCTTCTTCGAGTGTCTCGATGTCGACGAGTGGTGGGAGCCACTTCGTGATCTAGATCGAGAGTGTTTTTTATGGTGAGGAGACGAACGTCTCGACTCTACCGAAGAAGCTTTCGAGGAAGTTAAAGTTGACCTACCTCTCTCGAGCTTCCCCCTACGCTCCTTCAAGGCTTTCGCCGTCATGGAAAGGCATTCCTCACACTCCGAACTCTGGTGCGTGATTCCCAGACACCACAAACAGACCCTGTGAGGGTCCGTCAACGACATTTTCTTCCCGCAGTCTCGGCACTTTTTGAAACCGGACCGAGGGGTCGTCGGGTCGGAGGAGGATGCCATCGATATCGAGGTAAATAGTAGTTATTATATACGTTATCTTGACGAAAACTGAGCAACGGTGTTCCGAGGCACAACGAAGCGCGGAAAAACGGAACTGAGCAACGGACGCTGCGCGCGGCCTTTATAGGCAGGATGACGTCGACGTCGGCACGGAGGCCGTCGAGGGTCATCGACTCGGCGATCATCGACGCGCAGCGCCCTCTGGCGAAAAAATTTTCCGAGGCCAGCAAAGCTGAAGGATTTATATCTAAGATAAGGAATACGTCGGAGGACACAATCCCTTCGAATGTTTCTTTTGCGGTTTTCTTGTCAGCATCATCATTTTTGTAGTTTTAATGTTTATTGCCAATTCGTTTTTGGTCCATGTATTCTTGTGTTTTTTTTAATGCCATTTGAAGGCCACAAGGTGTTTTTGCCAGGAGAATGATATTGTCTGCTTAAATTAAACAGGGTACAGCAATAGCGTTTAGTTTGGGAGGATTAATGGTTGGAGTATTTATGAATGTTTCAAAATCTGCCGTAAATAAACTGAATAAGGCTGCCGCAAGAGGGCATCCTTGCTTTAGACGATGCCTTGTGTTAATTAAGTTGGTTATGGTTCCATCTGCGGACATTCTTATTTGGATTTTGGTGTTGATGTACAGGAGCTTTATGTCATTAGGAAATCCCCAAGTTTTTCCCACAATAGGTCCCTATTGATATGTCGAATGCTAGGCTCAGATCTACATACGCCACATAGGTTTGGGTTTTTATCCTAAGGGTTTCGTGTTTGATCATATTTAAGATTATTAAATTTACATTCGTTCCTACGTTTCTGACAAATCCCGTTTGCCGGACTGCATGATGATTAGTTTGTTTTGACCAGGCATTTAGTTTTCTTAGAAGATGGTTGGCAAATATTTTCCCAAGGGGTTCCAAAAGGGCCAGCGGTCGGTAATACATCGGATCTTTGGTTGATCCCTGTTTTTAAATCGGGATCAATGTTGCGAGTTGCCAGGAGTCAGGAATTCTTTTAGTACGATTGATGAGCTCAATGATTTCGCCGCAAAAGTTGGCACAGATTTCAGGGTTCTTTTTAAGGACAGCATTTGACACCCCATCAGGGCCAGGTGCTCTTGATGCATTCAGTTTTCTGATTGAGTTGGTGAATTCAGCCATGTAATAGCTCACATTCAATTTTTTTTCCATATAGGGCATCACTTTGTTCGTGGTTGTAGGTCTTTCTTTATAACTCAGTAAAGTATGTCACCCAAGCAGATTCTGGCACATCTACTATCATTACGTCCTTCACATTCGGGTTAAGTTTGAGTAGGTCCCATAGGCGTCTAGTGTTGTTGTTTTTAAGGGTATTCATCATTAGCTCAAAATGTCTTGGTCCTGGATCATTTTTGCGCTTTTCAGCCAATTTTTCAATTTTTGCATTGCTGTATGTATCAATCTCCTTCTTGTTAATGGTGATTCGTGTTTGGCTCTCCGAATGGCAATTTTCTTTTCTTTCTTTTTCTCCGCAATATTTTGATTGTAAACATATTTGGGCTTTTGGTGTGAAGAGGCGTTCTGTACCATAGTCAATTTGAATTGGTTAAATAACCATCCATAGTTGATTTCGCTGTTGTCCTCTAGTTTCGTGTATCTGAATGATTCCATTGTAGTGTTTAACTTATTATGCATTATCTTGAGTCGGTTAATTCTGTTCAATAGGGTCAGCGGGGGGGATATTTATTCTTGGTAGTATTTTTGTGTGCATTTCCCATGAGCGCTTCAGGATAAAATGATTGCTGTGTTCGCTAAATATATTCTCCGCTTTGGTCATGTCTTGGTTTATTCCTTTGGAAGCATAGATATAATCTATTATTGATTTACTATTTCCACGTGACCATGTGGGAGATGGAGTGGCTGATGTATTTAGCGCATCCCAACGATCTAAGTTCCTGTTACATGCTTCTACTGTCCATCTGCGGGTGCGATGCACAAGCAAATGTTCATCTATTATTGTGCCATCTTCAGCGAACATATGAAAGTTGAAGTCGCCACATATAATGAATTCTATGTGCGGGTATTTCATTGAGATGTTATCAATTACAGTCAATATAGAATCTATTACACACTCTTCATCTGATTTCCTTGGATTCCAGTATATATTTGTTATGTTGAGATATGTTTCCCACTGACATTGCGCATTTGGTTGGTTCCTTTGAGTCATAGATGTTTGATTTTTAGGTGTAGTGTTTTGGGCCCAACAATCGATGTTTTGGTATTCAATAATAATCGAATGCGAACTCTAGTTTAATCAAGGTGAGTAGTCCTGCAGATGGTCTTCCCGTTGTATTTACAATAGCAGGATTTGTGTAAGTGATGTATCCTTCGCACACTGGTGGTTCAGTCAACCATGTCTCTTGTAGACATATGATATTTGCTTTATTCAAGTCTGATTGATCTGTGTGGAATAAATGCTGATGCCCACGGGTATTCCAGGAACAAAGTGTGACTGATGGTTTGGTGCTTTCGGTTCGTTGTTGCAGTGGTATTTTTTTTGCGATTCGTATCGTTCTCTCTCTGGACTGATGTCTCGCCAGAAAGGAGATTCTTCAAAGTTCCATCTAGATAATTCTTTGTTTGACCGGTATCGCTGGTTTGTTTGCTTTTGATAATAATTGTGTCTTTTGGCTTCACTGTTTGTATATTCTTTTGTGATCTCCTTGATTGTGAGATTTGAACAGCTGCTGATGTCTGAGTACATTCTACAGTTTGCTTGGAAAGGCGTGTCTCAGGCGTCGCCTTACCTTGTGTCATTGCAATCGTCTGCATTTATTTCAAAGCCTAATTGCTTAATCTTTCTCGTACATGATTACATTAGGCTCAGAGTTCCCAAGGAGTAACAGTGTATCCATATTTTATCGAGTCTATGGTCATCAATGAACTCTATTAGTTTTAGGTCTTTGGTGTTCAAGGATCGTAGTCTGGGTATTGCTTTGAAAAGGCGCAGCGTGTTGGTACATTCATAATAGTTCCTCTGTCTTTGTTGGTTCTTCCTTCTAATTTCAATCTAATTGGTTTTGCCTTTTGATATGGATCGACAAATGAGAGTGGCTCAAGAGTCGAACTTTCTATTGAAGATGCTGATTCACACTTATATCTGAATATTCATGGTCGATTTCCTCTGATGGTTGTTCATGGACTGATGAATTTACCATTGTAGATGACAGATATTTTCAGGGCGGAGATCAGATTCAGAAATCTCTTCACACGTTAATTCAACGGATATATGTGATCCTGTGAGTGTTTCCTCGTAATGATTAAGTATGATCATTGAGGACAAGGTTGTTTGCGATTTTGATAGCTCTGCTCTCGGGATACTCTCGTTCTTATCGTTGTCTGTATTCTTTCCTGCTAAATCCCTCCCGCCCCCCTCCCCACCTACTTCCATCCTCTTTCCTTCTTCCCACCTACATATCTCCCCTCATGTCCACAATCTTGGCCTACACTTTGACTCTAACCTCTCCTTCACTCACCACATCTCTACTACCTCCCGTGTCTGTCGCTTCCATCTCTATAATATTCTCAAAATCCGACCCTTCCTCACCTTTCATGCAGCTAAACTCTTAATCTCTTCCTTAATCTTCTCTCGAGTTTTCTATTGCTCTGCTCTCCTATTCGGTCTCCCCACCTCACACCTAACCCCCCTTAAATCCATCTACCATTCTGCCATTCGCTCTATCTGCCTTCTCTCTCCTTATGATTCCATCACCTCCTCACTCTCCTCTTTAGGCTGGCTCTCTTTCCATTCCCAACTCAAGTTCAACTTCCTATGTCTGGTCTTTAAATCTCTCTAAGGCCTTGCTCCACCCTATCTGTCCTCCCTCCTCTCCTTCTCGCCCACTTCGCTCCACTGATCATTTCGTACTCACTGTACCTCAAGTACCCTGCATTCCTTCCCGCTTACGTTCTTTCCTACTTCTTGCCCCTCTTCACTGGAACCGTCTCCCTCTCGCTCTATCCGCTCCACCACCTCTTACTCCTCCTTCCGCACTTCCTTAAAATCTTACCTCCTACAATCTCCAACCTGATACAGCTCCACTGTTCTCTCTCACAACTAACTTGTTCTGATCATGTTCACTTCCATTTCTCATGATAAATTGTTCTGTATATTGTTATCAGTTTTTTGATTCATGATTCATTTGTATTGCTTGTTTTGTACTCATTATTGCTTATGTAAAGCGCTTTGGTTTAAGGCGCTATATAAAATGTAATAAATACAAATACAAGGCGAGCATGTTGCCCCTGAGCTATCCTCCCAAATGCAACCTGCAGTACCAGAGGAATACAGGAAGACATCATCCCCAGCAGCGACTTGATGGAGCGAACCATCGTCAGCTAGAGAGGGTACAGCTGCTGAACCTTGCGATGTATGGCCCGGACCCTCTCCTCCGAGGGAGCTGCCAGACATTGCAGAGTATCCAGTTGCGAGCTTAGGAACGGAGCATTCCGATACAGCGATATACATGACTTTGGAAGGTTGATTGAGAATCCCAGAGAAGTCCAGCATTGAATGGTCTGTTCGGTGTGCTGCAGCGCTAGCTGGTGAGACTGGGCGTGGATCAGCCAGTCGTCCAGATAGGGGTACACAGATGCCTATGCGGGACAGATGGGCTGCTTGCGTAGCCAGGCACTTGGTGAATACACTTGGTGCGGACTTGATCCCGAAAGGTAGAGCTTTGAACTGGTAGTGCCACAAAGCAAAGAAAAACACCTGTGCTTTCGATGGATGGGCATGTGAAAATATGTATCCTCCAAGCCCAGAGACAAGAGAAAATCCCCAGAGTTCCCGCTGTTCGAGCACGTGTTGCAGCGTGACCATGCAGAACTTTTGTGATTTTAGAAATTTGTTCAGTTGCCTGAGGTCTAGGATGGGTCTCCAGCCACTGGACTTTTTTCGTACCGAGAAGTACAGCTCTATAGTCCCGTTTTTTTTTTTTAGTAAGGGCTTAACTTACTGCAGAGGGTCAGATGTTGTGCCTTCCTTGGTACTGGAGGAATGAAGGGGCATTTGTCCAGAAATTCCAGAATGGGACCATGCTGAATGATGTTGGGCATCCACTTGTCGGTGGAGATGTTGCGCCACTGCTCGACAAAATGTGAGAACCGGCCTGGGTACCAGACATTGGTTAGGCTTGCTTGGAGGTTTGTGTGCTATATGTTTGCAACCTCCTTCTGTATGCCTCTTGCGAGCTAGTGCGAGACAGTTGTTGATACGAAAACCAATAGACTCTTGAGGATCTAGAGAATCGTCCATTAAGGGATTGAATGGACTGCCTCTGCTACTGCAGGGTACCAGGGAACGTGCCATATCTGTGTCGGTCTTGATGGCTAAAAGGGTCTTGTCGACTGTCTTACCAAAAAGGTCCACTCCATCAACTGGTATGTCAACGACCTTGGATTGCACGCCCGGTGGAATGTTTGTGGCTTTTAACAACCCCTGGCGTCTTACCAATCCCCAGTTAGAGCCACAGTGATGGCATGATCTGAAGCAGCCTCTCTGTCATGTATGTTGCAATGCTAGAGCCTCATCCCTTTTATCGTCTGGCAGGAATATAAAATGGGACCCATCTTGTACCACAATTCCCTGTCGTAACAGGAAGGAATAGCCAAAGCATTTGGCTGCCTTAATGGTGGTGGTGGCAGTGGTAATGACACTTTCCAAAGGCATCTATTTGCTTGCTTTCCTTGTCAGGGGCCACCATACAAGGGGAGGATGGGTTACCAAAGCTTTTCTGTGCCGCAGTGGACACCTTCGAGTCAGGGCCAGGTTGACTGCAAAGACACTTGTGCGCCAAATCAGAAATCTTCTATTTCTTCTCCAAACGATCTTTCTTTGGAGGAGCTGCGAAAGGATTCTTCAGAACTAACAAACCATCCTCCCAGATGTCATCAAGCATTGGAATGGTGACTTTTGATTTCCTGGTGGCTTCTTGTTTTGGAAATGAACTTCCAGTAATGGCTACTAGGTGGCGTTGTGGATTTTGTGACTTGGCTCAAATTGACTTTCCTACTTTCACATTTCAGGTGTAAGGTTTTTTTCCATAACTTTTTAAAACCACCATAACTTTCTTGGTGTTGTGAAAACATGCCCAAATGCTCCAACCACAAGGCTGTCAGGACTATACTGCACTGATGATCCCTAATAACGGTGAAACCAGGTATGTAGTTGTCCTGACCGTCTTGTAAAATGTCGGTCTTGGGTTGATTAAGCAATGTATAAAGTAGCACTGCCCTCTTAGACAAAGAATTTCCTGGAGAAAAGGTTAGCATTTGGGTTAATTTGCATACCCACAATTTCTTGCAGTTGTGGTTTAGAACTGGAGGTGAAGTTCCAGCAATGGCTACTAGGTGGAATTGTGGATTATGTCACTTGACTCAGACTTTCCTACTATATGTGTACCTGTTACTCCACATTGATCTACGTTTCGTACACTGGACTACGTTTAGGGCATCCACTAGGAAGTTACATCACTAATTAGGAGCCTGGCTTGGCAGAATTGAAAAACAATGCAAAAAGGAATCCCTGAAGCGTAGGAGAATCGTATCCCTCCATTTGGTTGATCCCCGGGATCTTTATCTAAATGAAAGGCTTCCCATTTCTATCTGACCGAAGGAAATCTGGGTAGGCAACGAACCTGGCAATTTATGAGCTGAGATTATAGCCATAAACAAAATATAGTCCCTTATTATTGGGATCTTCCATTTTTTTTTTACCTGACTGGTAAAGCCATTTCTCTCTAACAGTCTAAACATCTTCAAAACTCACATGCAACCAACACCCTACCTTGCAGCGATGGAATGGAAGAGTAAATCTCTCATATGGTTCTCAAAATATGAATCAGGAGTTTTTAATGAAGAAAACAAAAATCTCCACTTTTTTACTGTTTGGACATTAAATTAAAAGAATTTAAAGGGTGTTCCAGAACATCCCAAATGGGTCAGTGGAGGCAGGGAAAGAGCAGATAGCTACAGCAGTGCCAAGAATCAAGCTACGGCAAGCTCGTAGGATCACATCTTTGGATGCCAATACGCGTGGGTGAAGATGGTGAATAATCAATGGGAAAACATGCAATATTTGTGAACAATAGATCATCTGTATTTTGCAGCCGGGTCTGTGGCTCAGTGGAAATGCATCCACTACTTGGGCCTGTGTTTGACCTCATGGCCACAGGTTTGAATCACGGCAGGTCCACTCAGCCCTTCATTCTTCTGAGGTCAATAAAATGAGTACTATTCAGTTGGGTTAACAAACATCATACACCGGTTATGTTTATATGGAAACCGATTGTGGGGCAGGTGTGGAGCATACGTTGATGTTTGGCTACTTGGTGGTCAGAGCAAAAACGCAACCAGATGTTTAACCATTTCCTATTAATAAATATTTACTGGCTTAACAAGCATTGCGATATCTTGACGATGATGGCACTAGGTGACGACATAGGAACCTTAAAAATGAAAAACCCAACCACTGAAGGGTTTGGTCGATGATTTTAATTCACACTGTTTTCCACAGACAGTGAAATTGGGAGGAGGGTGGAAGAGCGACACCTACCATGCATTGTCACAGATCATACAAGGTATAAAATGGAGAGAGTATTGGGAAAGTTAGGGAATGCAAATTCTGAATGGTAACATATCAGGAAATATACCAGCTAAACTGACAAGGCACGGAAACAATCTCAAATATTGGCTAGATTATGCAATAGCCTCTGAGGGGATAGCCCGAGCAGTAACTAGGCTAGAAGTAATCCCCAGCTCAGTAAGTGACCATGATAAAATACTGCAATTCAACTTTAGAATTACTACTCCTTCCTCAACTACTTGTAAAAACCTGACCCTGAACAAAAAAAAAGAATTGACTAAGTTAGAGCCTGAAAGGCATTTAGCAAATGAATAAGCTAATAAAACATTACTATACCTCTACAACTCTTGAGACAAAACTGAATTACCTAGCTGTAGAGACCTTTCCTATATTCGTAGCAGAAAAATCGGCATTATGTGCACACTCCAAGAAGGTGCACATTCAAACCGCTTGCATTGCTATGTTGAGGAAATCCAAACAAAGAAAAGAGAAATGAGAAGTCAGATGAGAGAAATAAAAAAAAATCTATGCTGGCAGAATTATGTAAAAATAGGGTGATAAAAAAGCCAAACAAACACTTAAAAATTGGACAAAAAGCAATGCGCTTCTTCTCTTGCAGAGAGATAGTGAAGTAATGCTTGAGACCGTATTCACTAAAAAAAAAAAAATCATTTCTGGACATTGATAAACCAGAATGATGCAAAGCACGAGCAAGCAATGCACAACCCAATTTCAGAAGAGAGCCGGTGAGACATGTTTCCAATCTATACGGTGGAACGCCCTCTAAACATAGTAAGCAACATAATATAGAATCGGACATAGATGTCACAGTAGAGACTCTCAAAACCATCATAAAAGCTGAATGCAACTGTCGTGCCCGGGCCCAAATGGTCTATGCAACTTCATTCTAAAACAAGAACTGACAATATGGGCAAAAGTCCTTCATATCCTATTCTGTAACATAAAACAATTCCAACTGCTTGGTCCCTCTCCAGAATAGTCCTGATATATAAAAAAGGAAATCGACATGACCCAACAAACTATCGACCAATAGCCCTGATGAAAATTGAGAGTAACACCTTCTCTAGATGCCTCTTGACAGAACTAGAAGAGTGGGCCCAAGACAAATGCATTATATCTAAATTTCAGACGGGCTTTAGGCGTGGATTAGGGACAGACGCAAGCAGCCTACTCATTCAATCCCTAATCAATCAGGCATACAGGGTGGGAGGGGATCCACTGTATGTAGCTAGTATAGACCTTAGTCTGGCCTCTGATGCCACTGATGGTGAAAGCTTGCAGATTGGGGTATCCTAAGGCATATCTTGGACATGCTTATCCATCTGCACAAAACTACAAGGGTCAAAGTAAGACTAAATCAACATGGTGATGTAACAGCTCCAATCAACAAATATTGTGGATTAAGACAGGGATGCGTTTTGGCGGCTTGCCTTTAAATTTATATCTGGCGGATTTGTGGGACTTCTTGGGAGGCAACACATTTATCTCACCCAAAGCAGGAGACAAGTGATGTTTCTGCGTCACTTACGCGGATGACATACTGCTCTTAGATAGAAC
The DNA here is from genome assembly GCF_040938575.1 of Ambystoma mexicanum. NCBI lineage: Eukaryota > Metazoa > Chordata > Amphibia > Caudata > Ambystomatidae > Ambystoma > Ambystoma mexicanum. The sequence goes on along the minus strand of NC_090921.1, from coordinate 956,427,665 downwards.
CAAGGTGGGATTACAGAGGTTGTTTGTGAAGTTTCAAGAATACACTAAAATAAACAAGCTAACAATATATCCCATGAAGTCAAGTATCTTTACATTCAGAGAGACATATACAAATTGAACACATTTCAATGGACAATGAATAACCAACTAATTCCTGTTGTAAGAAATGCCAAATACCTCCTAGTGAGACCATCGGAAACTAAACTTTATAGGGAGATCATCTGGTCAAAAGGCAGACAATTACAGGCACAAATGTCCCATATTGCTAAGAAATACTGTTTCTCAATTAGGTCACTTACACAATTGTACTCCTCTAAAATCATTCCTGTACTGATGTATGGCGTAGACATTTACTGCAGGGTAGAGCACTATGTGAGAAACTTGAAGGCATGCTATGGAGGGAAGTGCTAAGATTATCTAATTGTGTCCCCATTATATTAATTCGATTTGAATTGGGGCTGAATTCCCTCTCGTCTATTGCCCAGCTGAGGCAAATTTTGCTATTTTGGAAGACAATTGTAGTTGGAGAAAATTTGATATATAAAGCCCTATATTAAGTGAAATGCAATGCCAAAGTTAGAGAGGTTTATTTGCTGACTTCATTTGCTGACTTCAAGCAACAATCTGAAAGCTTACTGGAGCAGTTTGAAGTCCCATTAGATATACTATGGGAAAACCCAAAGTACGCAAAAAAAAAGTGTGTGCTGGAAAAAGATTGGATCATGACATGCGACAAAAGAGCCATTATAGTCTGAGCAAAGAAACAAACCATGATTGTAATAAGAAAGGAACGATACAGAAATATCTAGCTCAATCTCCAGATTGTTGGTACAGAGATACCTTTCTAACAGGAGAAATAAAATGAATATGGAAAATGCACAGAAATGCGCTTTGTATACACTGTGGCACAGATATAGAAACCCTTAAACATCTACTGATTGACTGTAACGCACTTCAGAGGTTGAGACAAGACCCCTTTTCTAAATGTGTCCATTCCATAGACTCATTAAATTCAAAGAACTTCAGGAGATATATCTTACAAGGCTCTACTTCCTCCATACTAATCAGAGTAGTCAACTTCTTGAAACTTAAGATTGTCGATTGAATATCATTGATACACTTTTTGAAAGTTGGAATGCAGATTACATTCCAATATTCTAATATTTTGAGTTTTGCAAAATTGTATCTAATGAACGCAAAACAAATTTTACACATGTATAACCTACTATTTTTATTGACTGAATAATATGTGAAATGTATAAGGTTGATTATGTGATATGTATGAGGTTTGTAATAAACCAATTGTACAATAAAAAAATTAAAAACATTTTTAGGAATCTAATCAAGCAATACATATGGTTGGAGATGACAAAAGTGAAAACTCATTCTTCCTACACAAGTTATATGTTCTAAAGAAGTCTATTCAAGAGTATGTTGAGCAAGGTGAGTTTTACAGCCACACAATTTCTCAGACGAACAAGTTACACTCTTACCTGGTAACGTTCTTTCGATGGGATGGTCCGACGACGTATTCCATATCTATGACAGTAATCACCACAGCTGTGCTGCTTCGGAAAATCTTCGGCGTCGGCGTCCTGTGTCGATGACATCGATACGACGCCCTCGAGGACCTCCTCCGACGGCCAACGTCACTGGATTTTATAAGTAGGACACACGACGCCCGTAGCCTCAGTTGTAGTTTTTTCCCCCAGAACGTGTGGAACCAGTCGTCTGCCAGTCTGACACACAAAGCCTTTCGGAAACGTAAGCTGCAATCGCATAAGAAATTCTTAAGCGGGGAAGGTAGGGAGGGAGCCATATGGAACACGTCATCGGACCATACCATCGAAAGAACGTTACCAGGTAAGAGAGTAACTTGTTCTTCGAGGGGATTGGGTCCTCCGACGTATTGCATATCTATGACAGACTCCCAAAGCAGTACCAATGCAAGGAGGTGGGAAAATAATTTAGAAAACAGAAATTTAGAATGCCCAATCAAATTGCGGAGTAAAGGACCGCCTTGCCAAAGGCCAGATCCTGCCCACGGATGCAATCGAGGGAGTAGTGAAGTACAAAAGTATGTACCGAAGCCCAGGTGGCTGCATCACAGATAAGCCGACCAGTGGGTCCTTACCCGCCAAGCGCAACACTCGGAGATAGCCAAAATAATCCAGCGAGACAAAGTCTGTTTCGACACAGCTTGTCCCAAACGCTTTCCAGCATAACCAATGAAGAATTGATCGTCCACTCTGACCCGGGACATGCGTGAAATATAAAAGCTTAACGCTCTCCTAGGATCAAGCCTATGGAGCCTCTCCTCTTCCTTACCAGGATGTGGAGGAGGATAAAACGCCTGAATAACAACCTTCTGGCTTAAATGAAATTCCGACACCACCTTCGGAAGAAAGGAAGGACGAACTCCAAGGACAACCCTGTCCTTATGAAACACAGTGAAGGGTGGCTTAACAAAGTGCCTGCAACTCACTCACGCTGCGAGCGGAAGTGACCGTAACCAAAAACACAATTTTAAGAGTTAACAGTCTCAAAGGGCATGAATACAAAGGCTCAAACGGAGCACCCGTCAAAAACTTGAAAACAAGGTTCAAATCCCAACCGGGCACCAGGAAAGGTGACGGAGGGAACACATTAGTGAGCCCTTTCAGAAACTGAGAAATTAAAGGAATTTTAAAATAGGAACACTCTTCAGACGAGCGCTTAAATATGGAGAGCGCCGACAGGTAACCTTTAACGGTACCCACTTGCAGGCCCCTGTGGGCCAAAGAAAGCAAAAAAGACAGAACCATGGGAATGTCACATGCAAAAGGATCCGCATTCTTAACCCTGCACCAGTCGCAGAACTATCGCCAACGGCAACGGTACAAGGACTTTGTTGCTGACCGTCTGGCCGAGAGCAACACCTCCATCACGTCTTCAGGGAGGTCCCAATCCATATACCTCAACCTTTCAGAAACCAAGTGTGAAGATTGAGGGATCTGACCTCTGGATGGAGAACCTGACCCCCCCCCCCCTCCCGTGAGAGCAGATCGTCTCGGTAGGGAAGACGACGTGGAGGGCAGATGGACAAGTCAAGAAGGTCTGGGTACCACGTCCTCCGGGCCCATGCCAGAGCAATGAGGATCATCCGGGAACCGAACCTCCGTAACCTCTGCAGTACTTGCGGGATGACAGGGACTTGAGGAAACACGTACCGCAGTGGGAATGACCACTCCACCACAAACGCGTCTTTTGGAGGAAATTCCCACGAGCAGAACCTCTCGCCCTTCCGGTTGACACTGGAGGTGAAGAGATCCACTTAAGGGGTCCCCCACATGGCGAAGATCTCCAAGAGAATCTCCTGAGCCAACTCCCACTCGTGAGAGATCACGCTCTGCCTGCTCAGAGAGTCCGCCGTCTCGTCGTCGTCTCCGGCCAGATGAACTGCCGAGATCAAAACTTCCTGCTGGATTGCCCAGAACCAGAGCTGCATCGCCTCCCTGCACAGAGGAAGTGACCCTGCCCCCCGCTTTTTGTTGAGGTAGTGCATGGCCACCGTGTTGTCCGTCAGGATCAGAACATGCTTCCCTCGCACAGTCGGCAGAAAAGCCTTCAGGGCTAGCCCGATGGCCCTCAGCTCCAACAGATTGTTATGGAGTCTGGACTCCGACGGAGACCAACAACCGCTGACTGTCAATTTGTTGGCATGAGCTCCCCATCCCGTGAGGGATGCGTCCATCACGATCGTCACCTCCGGCCAGGGTAGCCAAAACGGAGCCCCCTTCATCAGATTGTCTACGACGGCCCACCACAGAAGGTCCAGCGCGACCAAGGACGGCACCTGAACAGGGTCCGACATCCTGCCGGAGGACTGAGACCACTGGAGCTTGAGTGCCCATTGCAAAGATCTCATCCGCAACCTGGCCTCTGGCACCAGAAGAATGTAGGATGCCATGAGGCCGAGCAATCTCAAGAGCTCGAACGCCGGGAGACTCTTGGCAAGCGGAAACTTGTGCACCATCTGCTGAATGTGATGAGCCCTCACCTGGGGAGGAAAACACTGCCCCGGGGACGTGTCGAGCACTGCTCCGATGTACTGGAGCCTCTGAGTTGGTGTCAAATGGGACTTCTTTATATTGAGGGAGAAGCCCAGCTTGTGGAGGGAGTGGCAGGTGACTGACAGATGATCCAGGACTTGCTCGGGAGAGCGCGCCCTGATCAACTAATCGTCCAGGTAGGGGTAGACGTGAATCGCCCCTTTCCCGAGGTGCGCTGCCACCCCTACCATGAGCCTGGTGAAGACCCTCGGGGCGGAGGTCAATCCAAACGGCAGGACCCGAAACTGAAAGTGCGAGTCGCCAACCGCGAACCTCAGGTACTTCTTGTGCTTTGGGTGTATCGGCACATGAAAATAAGCATCCTTGAGGTCGAGAGACACCAACCAGTCCTGAAGTTGAAGGGCCTGAAGGACTTGAGAGAGAGTAACCATCTTGAACTTGTCCTTCCTGAGGAGTTTGTTCAAACCGCGCAAGTCCATGATGGGTCTCAATCCCCCGTCTTTCTTGGAAATCAAAAAATAAGGGGAATACCATCCCTTGTCCCTCTGCGCTACAGGCACCAGTTCTATGGCGCCTTGCTCCAGCAGGGATTGAATTTCCTGCGCAAGGAGCGGATCCGGACTCTTCAAAGAGAGATTTCCCCGGTGGATTGTTTTGAGGCCTCTGCCGGAAAGGAAGACAGCAGCCGTGGGTTATGATCTCCAGAACCCACATCTCTGAAGTAATGGCATGCCACTCTGCAAGATGCTGCGCCAGCCTTCCCCCAACCGGCGAAGCATGAGACATGGCCTCATGACTGAGCTGAAGTGGCTGTGGCATTGCCTGAGGGCAAAGAGGCAACAGCCCGAGCGGCCTTGGCACCTCGAGTACCTTGCTTTCCACCTCTGGCACTCCTATGGTGGCCCCTTTGACTGGCAGCTCCTCTCGCTTTACCAAAGGACGAGTAATAACGAAAGGAACCTCCCCTCCATTGCTGTCCCCTAGGACGAAAAGGCAGACGTTGGCGAACTGCAGCGCCCAACAACTTTGCTGCAGCTTTGGAGGTCTGCAACCTCTCAAGGCTCTCGTCAGCCTTGCTGCCAAAAAGATGTTTCCCGTCAAAGAGCATGTTGAGGAGCCGGGCCTGCATATCAGGAGCAAACCCCTGACTTCCGCAACCACGCAAACCTGCGTATCACGGTGCTCGCCGCCATGGACCGGCTGACGCAATCTGCCATGTCCAAACCCGACTGAACGGCCTCACACATGGGGTCCTTACCATCCTGAACCATGGCAAGGAAACCATCCCGTTCATCCCCTTCGGGAATATGTTCAGCGGCTAAGGAAACACAGTTCCACAGAGTGTGCGTGAAACGTGACAAGGCACATACGGAGTTGGCCGCCTCAAGCGCCATACACCCTGAAGAAAACACTCTTCGCCCAGCCGTCAAAACGCTTGTCGTCCCTATCAGGAGGGATGGTAGGATACGATGCCTGCTTTGCCTGGGCCGTAGCCGCCTGCACCACCAAACTCTCCGAAGTGGGGTGCTTGTCAAGTAGCAGGGGTCGCTACTGGCTGGCCAGTATATTCGCGGCAAAGACTTGCCCACTGCCGGGAGACTCTCCGGAGCAGTCCAAGCCGCCACCGCCACCCTCCTCTCTAGAGCCATATGGAAAGGCAGTACCGGGTCAGTTGGTGGACCTTGGTCGAGGATATCCGTAAGGTCATCTTGAAGAAAATCCCCTGGGGGAGCAGACCAACCCAAGTACTCGGTGACCCTGGACATAAGGCGCTGGTACGAGGAGTCGCCATGAGTGCCAGGCTCAGGCCTACAAAACTCCACCTCCGGAGAGGTGTCCAGCCCACTAGCATCGTGCAGGGATTGCCGCAAGTCTTCAATCTGGCTATGGCCCAAGAAAATCTCGTCCGGTACCGTATCTGGAACCATGCCATCATCAGAGCCCTCATCCACCTCCGAAATAAACTCAAGCTGGCGGAAAGAAGGAATAGAATGCGGAACAAAGCCATGCTTGGCCTTTGCCAGAGCCTTTCTAGGCAGTTCCACTGAGCCCCGGGGAACCCCCGTCGAAACAGCCTCGATAGGTGTCGAGTGAATTGGCGTTGACGCCGAACACAGTGCCGACAGCATTGATGGTGCCGACACAGTCCTCGAGGCCGGGGCCACGAGCATGTCCCTCGACAGCGTGGGAGCCGATGGCGTCGACAACTTCTTCGAAGGCGGGGCGTCGAAAGAGTCTGTCGATGACCTTGGCGCCACCGGCGTCGATGTTGTCTTCCTTGAAGACACCACAGGTTCACACGGTCTCGAGCACGTCGAGGACCGGGACCTGGAACGGGCATGCCGAGAACGATTCCCCTTGTCCGAGCGGGACCTTTCCCCGCGAATCGTGACGACCACCCGAGCCCGAAAGCGTACGAGCGGTGTCTCTCGACCGATCACGACCGACCCCACTCGGAGGCGCGGACGGACCAGTGCCCTGCGGTTCGAGAATCACCAACATTTTCTTCCCGAAGGAAGCCCATTCCTCCAGCGTCGCGTGCTTGGTGGGGTAAGCGACCCGCCGACGGTTGGAGTCCTCGGAAGAGGACAGGGAAGGCGACCGATGACGGCGCTTCCGGGAGTGCATCGAAGAGGCAGAGGAGTGGCGGGACCGACTCCGGGACCAAGACCCACTGGACGTCCAACGACGCGGAGAGTTGTTAGGGAGAATTCTCTGTTGAGGCTAATTTCCCAAACCTAGTGAGTCCCCCAGCAGCTTTGCTGGATTTTTGGGGTTTATTTTTTTCTCCTGCTAAGAGTGAGACTCTTTTTTCTCCCACTCTTAGGCATGATTTGAGTAAGTCCTTTGACTGTGAATGTGTTTTATGGGCTATGGGGTCTTTTACTCCATCCATAGGGCTTCATGTGTTTTTGGTATATGTTTTACACAGCACCCTCAGTGCAGTAACACAGTGGTGTCATAGTGACCCCCAAATATAGACTCCATACCCTGGGACTGACTACTGTCTCCCAGGTCATGTAAAGTCACCATTGGCTTTACTAGTCTCAAATTGTGAACAGAACCAGTACAAACCATCATATTGTGGAAGTACTGGTAGGGGTAATTCGATTGCCCCTGTGTCTGTTTTCCAAGGGGGCACTGTCCAGTCCCCCCTTGTCGAGTTTCTGGCTGGTGGCAGTGGATACCACGCGAAATATTCCACCGGAATATTTCCTATGGGATTTTCCCATTGATTTTAAACGCACCACTTTTTGGTGCAATGTTAAAGTTACCGCCGGGTTATTTATTTAATATTTATTCCCCGGTTGGGTCTTTTTGCCAGGACTCGGTTTTAAAATGGCGTTTGTGTTCGCCTCTAACTCTAACCCAAGTCGAGTCCTTTGTTCCACTTTTTGGCGGGCTTCTCCACAGAAGCCCTCCAAATGGTGCCACTCTGTCTGGGGTCTACAGGATGTGTGGGAGGAGGATTAGGCACCCTGGACTGAGTTGCCTTGGCAACTCAAGTCGCACTCTTGTGTGATTGGCGCAGTGGCAAGCCGCCCGGCTCACCACTTAGCATGTTTGAGTGACAGCTAGGACTGATGAATGGGGGTTTTCTGCCTAAAAGCAGGGCTTTGGTGTTAGGGAGAATTCTCCCTTTAGGCTGAATTTCCAAACCTAGTGAGTTCCCCAGCAGCTTTGCTGGATTTCTGGAGTTTGTTTTTTTTCTCCTGCCAAGAGTGAGACTCTGTTTCTCCCACTCTTGTTCATGATTTATGGTGTTCCTTTGACTGTTTATGTGTTTTATGGGCTATGGGGTCCTTTACTTCATAGGGTCTCATGTGTTTTTACTATGTGTGTTACACAGCACCCTCCGTGCAGTGACACAGGGGTGTCATAGTGACACCCCACCATAGACTCCATACCCTGGGACTGACTACTGTCTCCCAGGGCATGTAAAGTCACCATTGGCTTTACTAGTCCCAAATTATTAACAGAAACCGGTACAAACCATCATATTGTGGACGTACTGGTCGGGGCAATTCGATTGCCCCGGGGTCTGTTAGTCGAGGGGGCACGTCTCCATCCCCCCTGATCGAGTTTTGGCTGGTGGCAGTGGATACTACTTTTTATATTCAACCGCGAATATATCCCTATGGGATTTTCCCATTGTTCGAGGCTACCAACTTTAATCATTTAATTCTCATAGCCTCGAACATACCGCCGGTTTATTTAATTAATATTAATTCGCAGGTTGGTATTTTTTGCCAGGACTCGATTCTAAAATGGCGGTTGTGTTCTCTTCTGTGACTCCAACCCAAGTCGAGCCCTTTGTTCCACTTTTTGGCGGGCTTCTCCACAGAAGCCTCCAAAAGTGGTGCCACTCTGTCTGGGTACCACAGGAGGTATGGGAGGGGGTTTAGGCACCCTGGACTGAGTTACCTTGGTAACTCAAGTCGCACTCTTGTGTGAATGGCCCAAGTAGTGAGCCGGCCGGCTCACCACTTAGCATGTTTGATTGACAGGTAGGCTGAGTGAATGGGGGTGTGCTGCATAAAAGCAGGGCTTTGGGGACTGGAACTTCAGAAGTCGCCACAGGACCGGAGAATCCGACGAGGGAGAAGCTGGGCCGACCTACCACAACACCATCGGTGGAGCCCTGCGGAACCGACTCACCACTTCCCGATGACAGAGACAATCTCCCGACTGGAGAGGCTTCTTCCCCTGACTGGTGGGCACAACCAGTTTACCTTCTTCTTTTTGCATCCCAGGCCGTCTTGTGATCGAATTGCCCCTGCTAAGCACCCCGGCAACCGGATAGCTACTTACCACTAGACCGCAAATAAAAGGACCGCTCCTTTTACCTGAGAACTCCGTGGCTGGTTTCTTCCCTGGCAGTGAAACGGACCCCTGTCTTCCTTCCCGACGAGATCCTCTCTTCCCCCGGACGAAGCACCGACTTGCATCCGCTGCCAGGAACAACTGCCCCCGCTGGAGTATTCTCACCACTTTAAGGTACCGTGTCCACCAGGCCTCCCTTTCTAAAGATTGCTACAAGGTAATAATAATCCCTTAACCTTCTGGACTGGGTTGGCCGCCTTGACCTTCTAACGGGTCCCTTTCTTTTGGTCCAACTCTTTTTTGAACATTTGGAAGACTCTTGTGCACTTCAACCGTGTGACCTTGGACACATTTCGTTCTGATCCTCTTAAAGTGGATCCGGCCTTCTGAACTCTAACGTAACGGTTTTACTTGGCTCCCTCTCTTGATTTGTTCTTATGAAAGGGTTGGGATCTGTTTCATATTATACTCTGCTTTTCTCTCCCTTTTAAAACGAATTATTAGAGTGCCATCTGCGTTAAGCACTCACCGCTGTCTGAAAATAAGTGGGGCTTTACTTAAGACTTGTCTAAAATTCTTCTAAGGGAGTGTATAGCTTTTAGTGACCGTGTTTTTGAATTTCTTACTATTAGTGCCTGTGTGTTTTTCTAGATGTGGTTTTAAATAAATAATTATATCTCTTTTACACCAAGCTCTGGTCAGTGTTTACTTGTTCTACTGTGCTCATCTGACTTATTGGGAATACTCTGTATACTGCCTAACTCTTCTTGAGGGAAGTCTGACTGCTCAGCCACATCTACCAAGTGAACCTGTGTGGTACAGACTGCTACCAAGTGGGTTTACTGCCGAAAACATCTGTAGTCTTAAATCTTTTGCAGTGGTCCCAGAGGGAACTGCACAGGTTTCTGCCTAACATTTGGGGACTGGAACTTCAGAAGTCGCCACAGGACCTAAAGAATCCGAAGAGGGGAGAAGATGAGCCATCTACAACGACGACACCACCGGTGGAGCCCTGCTGTACGAACTCACCACTTCCCCCGACGACAGAGGAGATCTTCTTGCAGGAGAGTCTTCTTCCCTTTGAGCTGGTGGGACCAACCAGTTCGCCTTTTTCACCTTCCTGGAACATCTCGTGGTCGAATAGCCCGTGCCAAGCACCCCGGCGGCCGGATAGCCACGCTTCACCACTACCGCGAATAAAAGGGTTGTACCTTTTAATCGGGAACTCCGAGACTGGTTTCTTCCCTGGCAGTGCAATGACCTCCAGCTTTTTTCCTCGTCGAGATAATCTCTTCCCCTGGACGAAGCCCCGACTTGCACCCGCTGCCAGGAAGAACTGCCACCGCTGGAGCTTTCTCACCATTTCAGGTACTGTGTCCCGCCTGGTCGCCCTTGCAACAGATTGCCCAAGGTGTCCCGTAAATACTTGACTTTCTAACTGGGTTGACCTCAGACCTGCTAGCCTTGCCGTTCTGAACTGATCCAACCTCTTTTTGACTTTGCTACAAAGACTTTTGAGTGCATTTCCACTGAGTGATCTTGGGCACATTCCGCCTTGCTCTCTCCAAGAGTGGGCCTGCCCTATGAACTTTTTGCTCTACAGTAGACCCTGCCTTTCTTGACTTGCTGTGGTTTCTTAAACGTGTTGGTACTGTGTTATTTTCCTACTCTGCCTTTTCTCTCCCTTTTAAACGAATTATTGGAGTGCCATCTACGGTTACGCGCTCACCTCTGTTTTGCTAAATAAGTGGTGTCTTAACCTAGACTTGTCGAATAATTAATTAGGGAGGTGTATATACTTATAGTGACTTTGTTTGAACTTGCTTGATATATTAGTGCCAGTGTATTTTCATAAGTGTGTTTTTAAATAAATAATTATATACTTTTATACCAAAGCTCTGGTCAGTGTTTGCTTGTTCTACTGTATTTTTAGCCCTATTGTGTATAGTCTATATACTGCCTAACTCTTCTTGAGAGAGGTCTGACTGCTCAGCCACAGCTACCAGGTAAATCTGGGTGGTGCAGACTGCTACCAATTGGGTTTACGCTTAACTCCTGTAGTCTTAAACTTTTTGCAGTGGTCCCTAAGGGAACTGCACAGGTTTCTGCCTAACAAGAGTCGCCTCTCGAATAGTCCGTCGAAAGCCCCGCAGACCTCGACTTCCGTGGCTTAGACACCTTACCTACCGATAACTTCTTCATGTGCTCCTGCAAGGCTTTTGACGTGAGCGACTGGCAGTCGACACAGTCATCCGTGTCATGGGCCTCCCCGAGGCACCAGAGGTAGGCGTTGTGCGAGTCCGTAACCAACACCTTGGACCCACAGTCCCCGCACTTCTTAAAGCCCGGACGCGGTGTGGAAGCTGAGGTAGACATCTTCACGAAGAAAGACTTCACAATACGAAACCGTTTCGAAGAACCGAGAAAGAACAGGAACTCCAAAGAGTCAAGGTATGCCGAGATCTCCAAAGCGAACACGTTCGCGGAAAAAACGGAACTGAGGCTACTGCGTCGTGCGTCCTACTTATAACATCCAGTGACGTCAGCCGTCGGAGGAGGTCCTTGAGGGCGGCGTATCGACGTCATCGACGCAGGACGCAGATGCCGAAGATTTTCCGAAGCAGCACAGCTGTGGTGATTACTGTCATAGATATGGAATACGTCGGAGGACCCAATCCCCTCGAAGCAAAGATATGTTCTGCTTCTCCAAAATAAAAAGGTACAAGTTCAATCTCATGGGGTGGACAAGAACACATAAAGGGTCACACATACTTCACCATGTACATTTAAAGATGTTTTTGTACTTGCAGATTAAGTAGAGAGGTTTTAGGCATTGTTGGGGTAAAGCACAATCCATGTAGGTCATCCTACCCTTGTAATGCACAGAAGCCCCAAGTCCTGCGACTCATTTTATTAATATATTGAGTACAGGAGTGACAATAACAGATTCACATTTTATTAACACAAAGAAGACAAATAAAAACATCCCCAACTCATTTAAAAGCAAGTACTGGAGAGCAAACAATAGATCATTACAAACGTTTTCATATGTGTATCAAAGTGCATCAAGGTTAGTACCCAACCAAGTGCAGTGTGCTTACACATGTCACTAAAGATTTCAAGAAACAATTATTAAAGAAGGGAGATCAAGTAACACCATCCATAAACCTTTCAGTACATTACATATAGAGTAAACAAGGCTAAGTAGGAACAACTTTAACCTCATAGGGAAGTAGGTTTAAATAAGAGGCCACTGGACCCATCTTCCCAATGAGATGTCACAATCATCTCCCTAGATGTCAACATTTGGCAATCAAAGTGGCTGAAACTGTTTCAGCCTAGGTTACAAGGGGTACGCTCATCCGTAGCGTCCCCACATTTTTTGTTCCAACAGCCTTCATCAGGACAAAGCATCCACTTTTAAGAGATCACAAATCTTTGGCACCCTTGTATGACCCGACTCCGAGGCTACAATCTCACCAAATGAGTGAGGGCTTCCCAAGTGTAACGTACAGACTGGTCAGAATTTCACTGGTTGGGCTTGTTACTATCTCCCTCACCACCATGCTATCATCAATTTCACAAACGCTTGTATAGAAGCTTCATGTCTGCAAGCATAACACAGAAAGCCGCAGAAATTGGGCCTCTTCGATATTACCCTGAACACCATGCTGTCATCCGCATAGCAACCCGTTTCCATTTGCCGGAACACTACTTTGTTCCTCACACGGGACAAACACGTCCGCAGCAGTCTTACATTGTTGTGGTAAAGGACAAGACAAGTCACTTGTAGCCAATGCATATGCCCGCTTCCCGTTTGCCACCACAGCCGTGCATTTGAAAGCATTAAGAGGACTCGCTAACGGAGCCCCAACTAAACAAAGTGAAGGCCTAGACAAAGAAGCCAAAATGTTGGTGCAAACTCGTGGTCCAACAAAGAAACATTTTGATGGGAGTAAAAGTTGTGGAAAGTCACAGAAATAGGCAACTAAAAGGACTGCATGTGCTACATTTTATCATGGGTGCACTGTTTCTTCAGTGCTTTCACTTTGTCTTTTTCACTATTCTGCGCTTAGCCTCACAGACATTAACACTTCAGCAGATCATCAGCTGTCAAATAGCCACATGTAATCATTTGCAAAGTAAAATCTTACCGTGGCAAAATTATTTTTTCTTCAGGTGCAAGACAAGCAAAATTGTTAAATGTGCTGAATTTGACTGAAGGTGGATGCTTGAAGGGTTTTGCACCAAAATTAAACTCGCATTGCTGATAGGACATAAAACTAGCAGCAGCAAAGAAGCCAGATCTGTGAAGATAGGACATTATATTGGTTAGATCATCAGGTTTCAAAAGAATATTCCTGTTAATGTGAATCAGATTGCATTTGATACATGTGGTTTCCTGTGTAAATTGTGTCACACATTGTGTGCCTCTGCCAGAAATCTGTTGCAATCATGAACCTGCATATATCTTGCTACTGCAAATGAAAGCATGTGTGTGTGGGCAGAGAATGGGATGGAAGCAGGCACTGGCTTAATAAACGCCTCTAAATTGATGTCAACAAACACAAGGTTGAATTCAGGTTTCAGCTATGAGGCAAGCTTGCATGTATACAGCAAGGACAGAACGTCATTTAGATGTTATAATGGTGAAGCGCCATGTCAGTTGGATTATCCATAATGAAAAATAGTCCACCATGCAGTGTGGATAATCGACAACTAAATGAATGGAAGGTTGTTAAGTACACAAAGGAAAGCCATAACACAGGGCACCAGAAAAAGAACTAAAGTTGGAATCATTCATTGACTTGTCAGACAAAGTAAAAGTCTTGAACCAGCCAGAACTGACAGCAATAAATTACCTTCCTTCAGCGTTACAGTCAAATTCAACATTTTGCCATCAGCAGCTGGTTTCATATACTAATGATGCGCAGTTGAAAAATACACAGGTAGTATAGCTCAGTGGCAAAGCGCTCGTCTTGGAAGCAAGAAGACGCAGAGCAACATGGGTTCGAATACGGGATCTGTGCTTAGAAACCTCTTCGGTATTAAGTACGTTATAAAAAAAACAATAATAATAAATAAAGTTTGGAAAACAAAATGTTACTAGTAATATTGTATTCACAATATGATGCAACAATTTGTAAAACCAATCTAGACATACTAACGTGCGTTGATTCATTCGCTATTTAAGTCCAAGCAGAACACAATTTAAAGAATTCCATTCCAGCTCAAAATAATTACTTACATAGCTGATGAAAAGACTTGTTTTTCTGGAGGGAGGTGGTTGCCATTTAAATAAAAAACCATTTGTTTTTTCTGCAAGTCTAGTAGAAATCCTATTGTGTCACCTACAAGAGTAAAGAACATGGGTTACTCTGGGATGCTGAAATCCAACAACTCAGAATTACATTCCGTTTCTATACCAAATCAAAAACTATTTCAGATTAAGATCAAGTCTGTTCAAGTCATACACATAAGAACAGTCAATTATGAGCAAATGTTCTTACTGCCAACTAACCAATCAACTAACAATTCCATCCCTCTGCATACACCTCAAACTCTAACCAAACACAACCACAAGCCTAAAACGCAACAATCCGCACAAACTTCACAACAATGCAACAACAAAACAAACCACACATAGTTGCACAACAGCACACGACGACTACGGACCGTAAAACACCCCAAGCCCAGCCAACGGACCCACCGGGCTGAGGCTGCCAACAGCACATCACTGCTCTCTTGCACTTTTCCAGCTTATTCCCACCAACCCACCCCCTCTCCTCCCCTTTTTCAGAGCCGCCAGAGCGCCAGGGGACCACTTCGGTGGTGATAGTGCGCGGTACAAATGTCCTTTAACATTAACATAACTAAACAATTGGTCACAACATTATTGCACTAACAATCACTAGCAGTCAACTATTCAGGTGATTTACATATATCGCCTTATCTGATGTGCTAACATTACATAGATGTTTCCCAAAATCATTAATGCGCATCAATCTTATAAACATAAAAGCACAAAAGCAACTCTGTATTGTACAAACCACTTGTTTAAAAAATAAAAAAATAAAGGAAAATAGGCTTATTGCATTGAAGCCTACGTTCCTCATATATTGGACAGAATACAAATACATGTAATACAGTATCTAGGTCTTTCTGTTGCATAATAACATCTCATTTCATTAACATCCTTCCATTCTCACTTCGCAGTTATGGCTAGAAGTAGCACTATACCTAAGTGAAAGCGAGTTATAGATCTACAGGTTCTTTCAAGAACTTCTGTCAAGTTGTCCATGAGATAAGCTACAAAAGCAATGGGAAGGTATGAACACACTGCAGTTCTGTTCATTGCAATTGCTTCCCTCGTTTCCCCTGTGTTTCACACAATAAGCAAATATAAGGCCACCTCCATTGTTAGTTATTGTACTTGTCATTTAATACCAATTCAAGTAGCCTAGCAATTCCATGTTGGAGCGGATGCAAGACAACCAGGGAAATATGGCCCTTCTATAATTATAATTACATCCTCCAATATCAATTGGATAAGAGTTGCTTTACTATTCTTCCACAGATCAGCTCAGAATACCAGGGCTTGTGCCACCCTAAATGGGGAAATACCGGGCCATTCCAACCTTGGAGGACCCGGTATTTCCCCATTTAGGGAACCCATCCCCATTCGAGCACCCATAGGGCTCAACGGTAATCGGGAGGGAGCTAACAACGGGCCCGTTATTAGCTCCCTATTCCTTTAGCGGCTCCCACTAAGGGTGCCTGGTAAAACCAGCTGCCCTTAGCGGGACCCGCTGAAGGACTTCGTAATGTGGCGGTAAGGGGTTAACGGCACCGGCATCCTTACCGGCGCCATTAACCCCTTACCGCCAACCTCGGAATGAGGCCCATAGTCTGCTGTTCTAACTTTGTCCCCTTTGCCAAGATGTCGCTGTATTATCCATTGGACCTAAGAGATCGTCAGGGTGTGCCATTTCTTTAGATTTACCATGAGATCCCGATCAGTCATGCAATCAGTATAGGAGTTCACCAATTTAAGTAATGCCAAGAGTGTGTACTAGCAGGACCGCGTCATCTGCTTAAGGAAGGACAGCGGTCAGTCTAGCCTAAATCTCTGAGAAAGCCCATTGTAATACATTTGATAAGCAATGAAAAACAAGACCTATATTATTGCATAGGTTAGTCAGGTTGTGAAGTGCCCTGTACAATGAAAGTCATTTAGTCATTTTGGGTAACAACATCCTAAAAGAAATGGACATGGATTACTCCTTTAGAGCTGGTAAGCTGGTCCAGGCCGGAAAACCAAGACAGATCATCATGGTGATGTCCAGAGTGAGTGCAAAGGAAAGGATTTTAAAGGCTGCGAGAGAAAAAGGAAAACTTCTGCTAAATGGAGATCAATTGGCGATCTATCCAGATTTCCCTAAGGAAATAGTGGAAATGAGGAAGGCGTTCAAAAGTGCAAAAGCTTTAGGACAAGAAAAAAGGATTAGAACTCTGCTGGTGAAACCAGCGACACTGAAGGTATTTTTTGGATCAGGTGTCAAAACCACAGAGGATCCAGTTGAAGCTGAAAAGTGGCTGAGGGCTGGGGGTTTAAACTTTGTTAATAGTATTGCAGATTGATGTGATGCATGATGTATGAAGCTGTGAAGATGTAAGGTTACTTTTCTTTATTGATTCATTTTTTCCTGAATTTGTTAGATGGGAATTGGTTTGTTTAGGTATCAGAGCGTTATTAATGTTTCAAATATGCTGTAACGGTTTTTCGCTCGAGCGTAGGCTTGATGTGGGCTCGGATAATGGGTGCTTTACTCTACGGCAGTACGCGCTCTATAGATTTTTTATACGTGATGGTGCTTGTTTTTTGTTTGGACGGAGTGCCGGAGGTGTCGTGCTGTCTGGAAATGTCGGCCGTGCGACACCCTTTGGAGTCTTGCCGGCAGTGGTGTGTTGGATTGGTGGATGCGGGTGATTGGCCACTGTTGACGCACATTTGAGGTGAGGCGTAGTGGCGCGTTCTCCTTTGGGGCCGCATCGCGCGTGTTCCGGGCAATGCGCCTTGCTGCATGCTCACGTGTTTGGGGGGCACAGTGGGTGTAGAGGCTGGGGTGCATGTGTTGTGGCTGAGGGGAGGGGAATGCTCTTTGCACGGCTTTATCCCGGACTGCTGTGGTACGTTGATCGCATTGTATTGTTTCCATAGCCAGAATTAGATGAAGGAATGCCACGTTTGGGAGTATGCTGCCCAATGCTAATCCCCTGCACATGTAACAGTTGTTCTTGTCTTGGTTGCACACCCCTGACATGCTGAGTGGGGTATATTTGACATGTACTTGTACTGTAATAACGAAGCCAACTGTATGCCATTACCATCACTGCATAAAGAAGGTGAGAGTTGTCACTACTGGGTACCTGGGGTTCCACTGTAGTCTACACCTTTTACTTTGCATGGGTACGTTTCCTTTCGTGCAGTAACGAAATCAGCTGTGAGAATGTAATAGTGCTGTCATCTAATGTGAACACTGACGAGGCCTATGGTTAAGATATGATTGTGCACCTCTGGCTACTTACCAAATCACAGACAGAATTTTCGATTAGGTTTTTTTTTGCAGTAATGCTTACGTTGGAGAGGGTTTGATTCCATTCTCAAAGCGCAATGAGTGATGTGCCAACATGCTATATCTGGAGTGCCCAGTTATACAGTACATTTGGATTAACACGGTGGGGGTTGCAGTTTTGTGCCATGGAAGTCACATGGGGGAATGTAGTGTCCAGGAAATACCGGAGATTCTGATTTTTATGCTTGGCAAGGTGAGTGGTAAGGCCACCGGGATAGTCATGGATTGGTGTGTGAATGCCATGGAAAAGTTTAATGCTGTATCTGGCTTCTAATCTCATTTGGTAGGGCGCAGGGACACAGGTATTTTGCAACTCTCTGTACACTTTCTCACACTTTCTAGTGATGATTCACGCTCAATTGCTCAGCATGCCCGCAGTAGTTGGGATTTGTGATGTTTACACTGATGGTTGTGACGGTAGGTGGATTAGTGTGATTCGTTGATGGTTATAATAAGAGAATTCAGGTTTTGTTTAGGCATGTGATTGACACATGGTGTGGTATTTAGCGTTTTTGAGTAGGGGATGTTGCATCTATTCAGGAATGCTTTTATTTGTGCTTTCATTTGCTGGAGAGTTGTGGGAATTCCTTTAGACCAAATTGTATTTTCAACTTCATTTGAATTTGACCAAATGTGGTCTGTGACACCCTTTATGGGCTTTCTATAGGCTGACCTAAGGGAGGGAGGGGGTAGTCCCTTTCGGCGTGTAGCTGGAAGGGAAGTTCTGGATGGTTGGGTGGTTCAAGCCCAGGAGTGTGTTTTTTTTATTTTTTATTTTATTTCTTTACTTGGCTATATGTTTAGGTAGTATTGTGTCTCGTGAATTCATTGCAAGGATTGGGAAACGGGATCTAGCAATGTCTTACACTTATCAGAGGAATTTCAAAGTGGTATCTTGGAATGTGAATGGTGCACATTGTGCTGTCAAGAGGAAGGTGATTTTTAGTAAACTAGGGGAGATGGGGGTGGATGTCGCGATGCTTCAGGAGACTCATTTGTTAGATGCGGATATAGATAAGTGGAAAAAGGAGTGGGTTGGTGATGTTTATGGTTCATCGTTCACTACTGGTTCTAGGGGTGTGTGTATTCTTTTTAGGAAGAATCTCCAGATCACTGGGGTGAAGTGTGTGAAGGATGGGGATGGAAGGATAGTGTGTGTCACTGCACATATTCAGGATGCTCAGTATTGTTTCTGCAATATATATGCTCCGAATGGGGGTGATGGTAGTTTTTTTGTAGCTTTAACGCAAATGTTGCAGAATGTAAATGCGATTAATGTGATTTTGGGAGGGGACTTCAATGTGGTTTTAGAACCTGGACTTGATAAAAGTGTGGGGGGTGTGGACAATGCCAACGCTCTGAAAAGAACAGCATTAAAGAGACTAATTGATGAATGGAACCTCACAGATGTTTGGAGATTGCAAAACCCTTCTATGAGACAATATACTTTCTTCTCTGCAAGGCATAATGCTTACTCGGGAATTGACCTCTGGCCTCTGTACACAATCATTCCAAAGGGGTGACATTGGATCACTACTTGTTTCGGACCATGCTCCAATCTCCATAGACTTGCGATTGACCTTCCCGGTTCCTAGGTCTAACACCTGGCGGATGAATGTCTCCCTCTTGGACGACGATGAAATTGTGGACAAAATTGTTCAAGAGGCGAGATTCTTTATATCTGTGAATTGGACTGGTGAAGTCAGGGTGGAGTTTGTGTGGGAAGCCTTCAAATCATATATGCGAGGATTGTTGATTGGTTTGTCCAGCAAAAAGAAAAAAATGAGAGATGCAGAAGTGAAAAAGCTTACTGTGGACATTCAGGATCTTGAGAGAAATAATATGCAAAACTTTTCAGATGAGACTATAAAAATATTGAAGCAGAAAAGGGGACGATTGGAAGATTTGTATTCTTCGAAGGCTGAGTGGTTGCTTTTTAGAACCAAAAGCAACTACTATGAAAAAGGTGAAAAATGTGATCGACTTCTGGCACATCGGTTGAGGGTTATGGACAGTGGCAGATCTGTCAATGCAGTGGAAAGACAGGATGGGTTGGTGACTTTTGATCCTGTGGAGATTAATGCAGCATTTCTGTCGTATTATAAAACCCTCTACTCTTCAGAGTACAACTTATCTGAGCGTACAATTGGTCAATTCATTGATGACTGCCACCTAAAGAAAGTGAGTTTGGAACCCTTGGAGTGTATGGAAAGAGATTTGAACGTGGAGGATCTCAGGTTGGCTGCTTATGCGCTGAATTCTGGGAAGTGTCCAGGTCCGGATGGGCTACCAGCTGAACTTTTTAAAATTTTCCCAGAAGAGGCGTTTGCTTTGATGCTAGAGATGCTGCGCGCCTCTTTGATGAATGGGTGCCTTACAAGTTCAACAAGACATGCTTCAATCTCCGTTTTTCTGAAGGAGGGACGATCACCAGTGAAAACTGGCAGCTATAGGCCGATCAGTTTATTGAACACGGACAACAAGATTTTCGCCAAGGCGTTAGCTTTGAGGATTGAGAATGCACTGATGGATATCATAGATGTAAGCCAATCTGGATTTGTAAAAGGCAGACATGTTTCAGAAAATGTGAGAAGATTGTTGCTGACACTGTATGAAAGCAAAGAACACCATAATGTTGTGGTGACGTTGTCCTTGGATGCTGAGAAAGCTTTCGACCGTATTGAGTGGACATATCTTTTAAGTACATTGAAAGGCTTTGGTTTTGGAGATACCATGATCGGATGGATAAGACTGCTGTATTCCCGGCCGACTGCTTGTGTTCGGACTAATGGCATGGACTCGGGCATTTTTGAACTTGGGAGAGGGACGAGGCAAGGCTGTCCACTGTCGCCGATTCTGTTTGTGATCGCCATGGAATTGCTGGCTGTGAGGATAAGAGAAGAGGATAGAATTGAGGGCGTACGCTTTGGTGCAGCCTCCCAGAAAGTTTGGTTGTATGCGGATGACATGCTGGTGGTGGTTCAGAATGTGGGGAGCTCCATTCCTGTGCTGATGGAGTTGATTGATGTGTTCAACAAGGTTTCTGGATACAAGATCAATTGGACCAAGTCGGAAGCGCTGCCGGCATCAACCACTTGCACTGTTTTGAAGATGCAGGGTTTTCCCTTTAAGTGGTGTCCGAATAAGATGAGATACCTTGGGATTTTGCTAACGAATGATGTCTCGAAAATAATGGATGTCAATATTACACATGTGATTCAATCTTTAGAGCTGGATCTGAAGAGATGGAATGCACTTAAATTGAGTCTCTGGGGGAGAGTGAATGCCATCAAAATGACATCAACACCGCGAATCAACTATGTGCTCAGTGTGCTTCCCCTGGACGTAAAGAAGGGCCATTGGCGGA
Source organism: Ambystoma mexicanum (assembly GCF_040938575.1). NCBI lineage: Eukaryota > Metazoa > Chordata > Amphibia > Caudata > Ambystomatidae > Ambystoma > Ambystoma mexicanum. The sequence goes on along the minus strand of NC_090921.1, from coordinate 956,406,786 downwards.
AAATTGAGAGTTTAATCCAGTCTTTTCTCTGGGAGAACAAACAGCCACGCCTCAGCTTGTGGAAATTGCAGCTGCCCCAAGACTCTGGAGGTTTGGGGGTTCCTGACTTTGAGAATTATCATTTGGCCTTTGGAGCCAGGTATCTGGTTCCATTTATTGAAGATTCGGAGGATGTTTGGATGCTGGTGGAATCAAGTAGTTCTTCTCCGTTGCCGCCTAGGGCCATACTGTCCACGGTGGATGGATCTGGTTATCGCTCATTTCCGCCGACAAGATTCCTGAGAACTTGTTGGAGGGAACTATGGAAGAAAAGTAAGCGCAAGGTATGTGATAATGATTACATTCCTATCTGGTTGAATCCAGGTATTTTGCTGAATGGGAGGCCGCTATTGTGGTTGAACTGGCTCCTGAGTGGTGTACTGTGGTTGAGTGATCTGATGGAAGACGGCAAATGGATCAGCTATAGAAGACTTGCACAAATTAAAGATCTCAGAGACTGTACAATGGGTGAATACAGAAAATTGAGAGATTTGCTGCAGAACCTGAGAACTGTTGATGGCGGTGGTTGGCAGTTATGGCTACCTGAATATAAGACATTTGGTGGTATGGCGTCCAAAGTATAAAGAAATCTGAGCCAACAGTACATGCCAGCAGAGGGGTTGTTAACTAAGTGGTCTGAGGTCCTTGGCTCTGATATGACTGTGGAGAGGTGGAGGTTTCATTGTAAAATCGTAACTCTGACATCCATTAATCTTGGATAACAATGCCGCAAAATCAAAATTCTTAATAGAGTGTTTTGGACTCCCCAGAGACTTTATGCGAGAGGGATGATTGACTCAGAGGCCTGTTGGAGGTGTAAGCATGATGTCGGCTCCTTTGAACACTTGATCTGGGACTGTTATGAACTGAGGACATTTTGGAGGAGTGTCACTGAGAAGATTAATGACGTTCCATTACTGCAAGAGGATTTTGATTATAACACTATCATCTTGGGTGAGGATGATAAAGTGGAAGGTCTCACTTATCCACAGAAATGCTGGTTTTTTAGGGCTACAAATTCTGCGAAAAAAATTGTTTTGAGAAAATGGAAATGTGATGAGAGGCCGACCTGTTCAGAATGGGTGGAGGACTTGAGGCAAGTGGCCAGAATTGAGAAGGTTATCCTTCGCAGGAACAAAAAGTTGAAATTGTTTGATGATATGTGGGGTGGGTTTTTGGATGACATGTGATTATAAGTTGGCCAGTTTTGCTTTTTAGATTCTGTGAAGGTTGGGGGTGGTTATGGGGTGTGGATTTTATGCAATGAGTTCTACGATTACAATGCTGATAAGTTTGTTGCTTGTATGTTTTCTATAAAATTCAATAAACTTAATAATAAAAAAAAAAAGAAAGTCATTTAGCTGCAGTTCACATTGTGTCCATTAACTGAGGATTTCCCTCACTAACCCTTGTGTTAGTTGTTTTCCACATGCGTCCCAGATCCCAGGGAATCAGTGCTGCAATGAAGGGTAAATAAACAGTCAGGTTTAGCTTTGTTGCGAAAAACCAGGCGTGTGAGATAAGTGGTGGGCAAGATATGAAACAATGGTCCTTTAGGTAAGGGCCCAGGCTGGAAGGCAATGGCTGGGATAGGTTAAAAGGCACACGGAAGAGATGCACCTGACCATAAAGGGCAAGATGTTGGGAGAAGGCCAAGAAGAGGAGACTAGTTGTAAGGACGATCTCCAATGCTACCGCGTACCCATTTCAAAGCACCCAGAAATTGGAATATTTTTCTGCTTATGTACACTCAGCTGTACAGTGTTTCATTAATAAATGCTTGCCTCAACTCAATTATAAATAAATACAAACATTCAACTATAATCTATTGAACATCAAAGTAAGTGGCTATAAATAAAAGTGTGAAATCCAGGAGAGAAAATCTGTAAAAAAGGTCAGTGTTGCTTTTCTAAAGCCAGAAAAATATTGGCATAGAACAGGCAGGACAAATGTGGGAGGAGCAGTTAATGATTGGTAAATTTTGGTATTCTGGCAAATTGAAAGGAAATCTGCTTCCTCTCATGGCAGATTATCCAATTTCTTTGTGCCCCAAATGTCAGCTCTGCAGAACTGCAACGAGGCTCTGGATTTGTCTACTTGGGTTGCATGGTCAACACACCTGCCACAACACTTTCTTACTAAAGGTTAAAGCAGCAACAGCCCCCTTCTGGCATGTGTAAGCTAAATTTGCAACATCTGATCCTTCCAACTTCCATTTCTCTTCAACCTAATTCGAGGTAACCATACTTATCAAATGTCTGTTTCCCCGTCAAGGGTTAGGGTTGGTTGCCCAATCCTTTTGACAATTACATATCATGGGATTTATTTTCTTTGCATTACACTTGCTGCTGTTCTAAAATCGATTCAGCTGTGTGCACACCCTGCATGTTTTTGATGCCCGTGTTTAAAAATCGGATTTAGCTGTGCTCACAGCCTGCTTTTCATGGGAATGTGCTGACTGGTTACCAACCCCCCCAACCCCCACCCCCTATGCCCTCTGTCTGTTCTGTTCATATCCCATTGTTTCTTCCCTATCCCGTTTGTGTATCCCTGTGCGCCTGCTCCCTCCTTGCTTGCTTACCCCCTCCCACGTACTCCAGCTTAAGTGTACCACACTCTCTGCCCTTCACTATAGCACTATCTCCCATCTACTCCAACTGCTTCTCCATCTCCTATCCGTCACCATTCACTAAGTCTGTCAGGAAGAAACTCAAGAAAGACATACTGGCCTCCAACACAGGCCTTACTATCGCTGACATCTAAGTCAGTGCTTCTGCCAGAGAGACTCTCACCGACATCCTCTTGGTCGTTCCTTCTCCTGACCTATGGACTCTCCATATGGCTGCTCTGCTCTCTCCTTACTCTTCTTCACACATAAATGGTGGCACCCGCTGGGAGGCCCTTCTTGCCTACTTTCCCACCTCCAGGGCCATCATAAACGTCTATCGAAATGGTACCATCCTGGTACAAGGGCCTCAACCCCTTTTTGATAGGCTCCTTCCTCACCTTATCAAATTTCCCTTTTTCCCCTCACTGGCTCCCTTGCCACCTACTTCTACGGCCGCCCTGGCTCCCTTGCCAACTATGGCAACTTTGGAGAGAGAAAGAGAGTCACACAGGTTGTGGAAAGGTCCTGAGGAGTCCGGAGAGTCAAGATGGATGTTAAGATTCCCCAGTAGGAGGAGTTGGGAAGAGGAGGAGTGGAGAGACGAGGCCAGGTCAGCCCATTCCAAGAGGAAGAGGGTGTGCTTGGCTTCCTTACCCCCTACCAACCTCACCACCTCCCTCACAACTCCCCCCTTCTCGCTATCAATTACACAGGCGTACTTGCCTACTCACGCCACACTGACAACCTTGTCAGCCTCTCCCGCCCTGCTGCCCTAGCCACCCACTGTTGCTGCATCAGGAGGTCCCTTGCCTCCTGCGGCCCCTCCCACGCTGGCCCCCTCGCCATTTTCCACTATCCTGCCGCCCTAGCCTGCACCCTCCTCACTGACACCCTCGTCATCCTGTCCTCCTCTGCCTCCATCTCTAAGGCACTCCTACCGCTTACAAGGGGGACATCTGTCCCCTGCACCCCCTACCATAATTCTTTCAAAAGTGGCAACCTGCTCCATGTTGCCAGACTAAACTCTCGCTCTGCTGTCAAGCACTACTCTGACATCTGCCTCTTCCTTCAACACTGGACCTTGATGTTCTTGCTCTTACTGAGACATGGCTTAAGGACAGCTCTGTCACAGGTTTTGACACACTTCTCGCAGAACGCTACAAGATCCTCTCTGTGCCCAGGCCCAACAGGCCAGGAGGTGGAGTAGCCTTGATTTTTCTGAGTGGATCCCTGTTTCCACTATTCCCACTCAGGTCTACTCTGGACTCTCTTTCTCTCTCCATTCTACCCTCTGGCCCAACACACTGCTGGCCACACCTTGAATGCTCTCATCTCCACAGACATCCAACTCTCTATTCCTCTCACTACCTCACTCTCATGCATGGACTGATCATTCTCTTTTCTCTTCTCACTTGAAACTATTCTCCTTTAACAATGGCACACCCTACACCACCTCCCACCTTCAAGGTCATCCGACCCATGAAGAGTGTTACTGGCTGCCTTTGTCTCCACCTACTCTCTCCCCCTTCTACTCCTGTGGCTGACTCCCACCCTGACACAGCCCTTCCTAACTTTCACCGTTAGATCTTCAACACTCTTGACATTCTTGCCCTGGTCATGAGGGGCCGACTGAAGCCTGCCAAAAAGTGCAACTCCTAGTACGACTACGATCTGGCTGCCCTTAAACATAAGTGCAGAGCAGCGGAACGGAAATGGGGATCTTCAGGTGCACCCTCTGACAAACTGGCCTGCCACCTTCTTCAAAGGCAATATAGACTCTGCATCCGCTCCAAGAAAAGAGTCTACATTCAAGCCAGCATCTCTGCGGCATCTAACAATATGGCCAAACTTTTCAAAGTCTGCAAGGAGCTGGCCAATCCTACTGCAGCTGCATCCTCTACTGCACCCACCCAGACCCTTTTCCCGGCCCTGGCCGCTCATTTCACCACCAAAACACAGGACATCCTGTCATCGATCTCTTCCGCTCCACCTCCTGCATCAACATCTCTTGTGCCCCCCAAGGCCACCCTAACTCCTCCCCCTCTTCTCTCCCCCGTCACACCTGAGTTCTCTAGACTAGTCCGGTCTATGAAAGCTTCAGCCAAAAAGGTGGACCCCTGCACCCCTCCAAAACCATCAAGGACAATAGTGACACTCGCGCCAGCCTTGGCCGACCTCTGCAACCTCTTTCGCCACTGGAGTTTTCCCCTCTCCTCTCAAGCACCCTTGTGCACCCTCTGCTAAAAAATAAAAATAAATAAATAAAAACTCTGCCGACCCGTCTATACTGGCAAACTATTGCCCGATCTCCATTACCCCTTTCCTGTGAAAACGTCTGGAGAATCTGGCTATCACCCAACTTACCCTCCACACTGAATCTGTTAGTTGTCTACATGACCTTGAAGACCTGCTCTCAAATCTTGACTAACTCTCCCTTTGCCCTCATTCTTCTTAACCTCTCTTCTGCCTTCGATCTGGTAAACCACAAAATCCTGATCACCTGTCTCTGTGATACCCTCACAGATCAGGCCCTGGCATGGCTCGCCTCCTTTTGCTCTGACCGGTCCTCCCAAGTCAAACTTGGGTCCTTCTTTCACTTGCTCTACTTGTGGTGTCCCCCAGGGATCTAACCTGTCCCCCTACTTCTTGAATATCTACATGGCCCCCTTGGCCCACAGGATCTCTACCTTTACCTCTAACTTTCAGTGTTATGCGGATGACACACAGCTCTTTCAGCCTCCGCCTCCTCCTCCTCCCTCATCCCCGACTGTCAGCAATTCTGTCCTGGTGTGCTGCTAATGATCTCTGCTTGAATGCCAGTAAGACAGAGATCATCCTCATTGGGACCCCTACTCCCACTTTCACACTGGCCAGCCTCCCTTGGCCCTGTGCCCTCATCTACCAATGAGGCAAAAAATCCTGGGGTCATCTTCGACTCCACTCTCTCCTTCTCCTCTCACATCTCAGACATCTCCAAAAAGTCCCACTACCAACTGCACCTCCTCAGAGGTATTCTATCTTTTCTCACTTTCCCCCAGAGGCTCACCACCTTGAGAGCCCTGGTTCTCTCTGGGCTGGACTATTGCAACAGCCTCTTTCTCAATCTTCCTACTTCTACTATCCGTCCTCTACAACTAAGACTTTTCCTTGGCCTCAAGCCCAGGGTCGGCATCTCTCTGGCACTGAAATCCCCCCACAGGCTCCCAGTGGTTGCAAGGATCAGGTTCAAGGCTCTCTGCATAATCCATAAGACTTTCTGGGGCCAGTGCCCACACTATCTACAACGCTCTCTTCCTAAATACTTTCCCTCTAAAGTCCTCCACTCATTCTCCTCCAACTCTCTGCGGGTGAGCCGCTTTCACAAACAGAGATTTGGGGGTAGATCTTTAACCTCTGCAGGTGCCGCCCTCTGGAACAGCCTCCCTGCCTCTCTCCATCTTGAGCCAGAGCACCTTATGTTCCGGAAACTCCCCAAGACCTTCCTCTTCTCTTCTCCCTCTCCCCTGCTAACCCCAGTTCCTTTTTCTCTCCACCCTCCTTCCTCCTTCTCCTCCCCAACTCTGTTCAGTTTGTGCTGACTGGTTGCCTGGTTCACCTCCAGAGCCTTATAGGTCCCAAGCCCCCCCCGCCAGTCTTTTCACTTGCCTCTGCGCCACTGCACTATGTTCAGCATTACTGCACTTTCAGCTCACACTCCATGAGTGAGGAAACCTCTCTGCATTTAACCCAGGGCCCTGTTGGACTGGACACGTTTGTCCCTCCCGACCCCCTCTTCCTCGCAGCTCCGTCTGTACGCATGCATGACCTAAATGTACAAGGACTATTAATGTTAGTTTGTCTTGTCCCCGCCACCTTTTGTTTCGGCCCTCTCCCCCAACCCCCTACTCCCCCCGGTTTGATAACTAACACTTCATGCACTTGCACTAGAATAAATGCCGTCAGGCCTAGTATGCTAATTTTTCTGATTAGATTCATTCGGAAACTTCAAGGCCTAAGAATGATTATTGTATTCCCTTGTTCCCCTCCCGCCTTGAAGTGCTTTAAAGCACTCCACCTGTGTATAAGCACTGTATAAATAAACAATTACCCTGCCAGAAACAGACAAGTTAGAGGAGCTCAAACTATCTGCAAAGACCTGAATCAGCTCTTCAAATTAAAACTTAACCACATACAGTAGGAGAGCCAGCTGATTATCCAATAGCTTTAGGGGTGGGAGGTGTCCGCATCTGGACCCATAATTCTCATTGTCCGGTCATTAATATGCATGCCAAAATAGACCCCTGTAGCACACCTATGTAAACAGAGTAAGGTGTGGTAGTGTATCCCCCTGAACCACATCTCAATACATACAGCATAGTTTACTTTTTGTAGTAATTGTATTGCGTAGAGCAGATTTGAGGGAACTCCTATTTGACAACCCCTTGAATTTTCTACACAACACTAAACGCGATACTGAAGTCTACAAGGAGCTAAAAGCTTCAATTGTATCAATAGTCCTCTAAAACCTGCCTTAGATAGAAATAGGATCATCTTTGGTTTGAACTATACTATTGTCATAAAATGACTACTACTCTGCAGGAGTACAGGCTTCAGTGGTGACACTATTATCCCCACGAATGGCGGCGAAACAGGCACAGCACGGAAGGTATATCTCTTCATAGTTTAGGGTAGTGCAGGCCGAGGACAGGCTGTATTCTTCAAGAAGGGTTGAGAGCTGTTACAGAAGCAACAAACCATATCACATAATAAAAGTCTAACCAAGGTTCTATTAAAATAGGATATTTACTTAAATTGTGTACACAACTAATGTAAAACACTACTGGACAACCCTATAAGGGAAAACACAGAGAAATGAGACTTTAGAATAAAGGGGCATTCTGGGTTTTCAGACAGTGGTATGCAAGAAAATAGTTCAGCAGCAAAATGTCAAAGATATTGGATGTCTTTCAAAAAAGGAATAGAAAGGGTCTTCAAAGTCACTAGGGTGCTTTAAGGCAGAACAGGGTCACTTCAAATATTTTAGTTCTGGTCTTTCAGAACTCAATGGAATCTAGCTAGTCTTATTGGTGCTTTCTGAGGCAGGTATTTTACATCTGATTGTGAGCTGGGAAACTGGGTACAACACACAGCGCAGTTTAACAAGCAGTAGCAGCACGTGGCATGAGGAACAAGTGAAGACAGGTGTTGTCGGAGTCAGTGTTGCTCACAAGTTGTTTAAGGGGGGAACCCGGACCATTCCTGGATATCTGGGTTGTTGGGAGACCCTGTGCAGGGTCTCCAAGGGCAAAGTGATTCCTTTGTACTGCACATACACAACGGAAAGGTGACAGAGCACCTGCAGAAACTGCTACTTCCAGTGCGAAAGATGAAGGTCCCAGTGTTCCGGCAGTAGCCAAGTCCTTGGACACTTTACCTAAATATGTCCCTGGAATGGCTGGGGACAAGAGACTGCCTCTTGTTTGGAACGTTCTGGTCTTAACCTCTCTGGCAGAGGACTTGAAGCAGACTGCACTCCCAACCTGGTTCCAGGTGAACCAAACAATAAATCCAATAAATCCTTTAAGGGGAGGGAATTCTCCCTTATATAGACCAAATGCTACAGCGCATTGGTTCACAGCAACCCTATCAGGGATCCAATCCTGGCAGTTGTAACAAGTGTCCTTTTCCATCTCAGTCATACCTAGAGTGTCTTGTCTGCAGGAATTGGGGAGATGGGGCACACAGTTTGTGAGGCATAGCAAATTCTAGGATGGGGAGATCCCTCTGTGGACTGAAGCTCCCTTTTGGGCAATGGCAACTCTGCTCCTTTTCCCGGTCTCTCTACATCAAAACATTACCAGTATTAAACACACCGGTGTCAGGCGACCATTGTAACAACGGGACTGTCTTTGAAGCAGCGGTTTCTAGGGGGATCTCCCAGGAAGGGTTCCTCTTCCCCGGAGGAAGGGGACAACCCTTTGCAGGAGAAATCAATGAGAGCTTCCTGGGCTGGACCCAACATGGTTGCTGTGGGTTTACCCACTCGACACAGCTTAACACCCATGAACAAGTCACTGTCAAGCAAACAATAAATGACATCAAATACTTGTGGCTGTTTAATTGTGTAATCTCAGCAGCCACCATGTCAAATGCAGACATGTATTACATTTAGATATTAATCTGCCACCATGGCTCTGGAGCACACAATTATGGTATTTTGAACCAGAGGTGCATACAGTTCAAATAAACATCTACCTGTGGAAACTGTGTTCAGGCATGCACATGACCTTTGAACCTGCACTTTTGCCACTGCAGGTGATGTCTGGAGACTGTTGCAGCAAGATAAATGTGTGGATTATGCTTTTTTGCATGGCACATTATGAATGTGGGTCCGATTAGCAGATCTCACTTTCAAAAACAGAATTACATGCACAATTGTCCTGAATGGGGGCGCCCATCTTCATCAGAGCAATTACTTTCCTTCTAGTCTGGGCTGTTGGAGTATGGTGCACTGTGGTGATTTAAGTCCTGGTTTGTCTCTGCCTCAAAAATTAGAAAAAGACCTGGCCAGGTCAGAATGATCGGCAACAGGACAGGGAAAGAGGTACCAATGCACAAATAATTAGATCTTGGGGAGCCAGAGACAAGGGCCTCAACTCCCTCATACCACCTTGAGGCAAGTCTTTGCCCTCCTTGAGTGGTTGTGTTTTTATTCCTCAATGTCCTAAATCAATGGCCCGTTACTACCAGGGTCTAGGGTTCCTTAATGTGCTCATAATTTTGGAGAGGCAAAAATCTATTTCATTTAATAGCTGGCTGGCTTCGGGTCCTACAGAAGACTCTCTAGCTGCCTTTAAACAGCAAAAGTCATTTACCAGTCTTTCATTTGCCCATTGTCCCAATAAAAACACCAGTTTATAAAAAGAAAAAAAAAGGTTTTAAAACGGAAAAGTCTAATATTGTGTGTACTTACGTTAGGTACATAAGTGTGAAATTGCTTACCCTGAAATAAATGGCAATTGAACAGTCATGTCAGTTATCTGCACAGTGCACCATTCATCTTGTGGACTCTCTTCATTCCCCCCCCCCAACGAAGCACTGCAAGTACTGCCCTTCGTGGGCGCTTCATGCTGCCTGGTTTTAAAATGCTGCCTCCGACGTTGATCTTCTGGTTCACAGTGGAATGATCATTTCAGTGGTGCAGACAATAGGAATCTCAGAGCCAGTTTTGTGTGCAAGAACTGCACTTTACATGCACCAATGCATTTAACAGACAGATTGGCTTTGCCTCTACTAGCCATCAATTAAATAACTCTAGTTTTAACTAACAAAGGATCATACCTGGTTCAACGCACAGAGTAACAGCCAAGAAAGACCTCATAAACAGAAATTGGCGAAAAAAGAAGACCAGGCCGTTTTGGCAGAAATGGTCACCCATGGGTGCTGTCCTGCAGCTGAGGATTCAGCCTGTGGTAGAAAAGCACAATGGTAGGAAAATTAAACCACTGCCACCAGCCATTTATACTAGTGAGGGTAACATAAAAAATGTTACGCGAGAATGTGGGATAAGGGGCTACTAGGTAAACCCCCCCCAGCACTCCACATTAGATGGCGTTTGCTGGACCTACAAAGAGAAAAGGTAAGTAAAGTCAATTTTACTTTACTATTCTCGGGAACAGTAGCTCACACAAGAAAAGGTATTTAAACCTAATGAGAAATCTAAAAGGATTTCTCTTTGACACTGCACTGAAGGTGCTGTGTATCACCATACAAAAAGTAGATGCCTATGGAGTTTGTCAGACTCCAAAAACAGAGGAAACTCCTAATCCAAATCAGGTCAAAGCACGAGAGAGTGGGAAAAAAAGGTTTCTCACTCCAGGCTTAAAATTAAAAAGTCCTAAAGTCCAGTAAGAGCTAAGGTCGAAGGGAATTAGCACAGACATGATAATTCTCTCTAATAGGCTACATAAACCTTTAGTTGCTAGCAAACCACAAACTGGACATATCACTGTGGAAAAGGGAGGTGTTACCCGACCTACTTGTGACCCTGCAATCTGGGCATGTTTAGGCTGGGGGATATTTAACACAAGGGAGCCTTCTTCTCCTCCCAGAGATTTGCAGAGTTTGTAGAGGCCAGTGAATCGCTGCTGCCTTTTCCAAATGGCTGGGGCACGTCAGGCATTTTGGCTTGGTTTCCTTGTGTAATCACTTTCTCCTACCCTTCGGTATATACTTGGGGCTTATGGTAGCAGACACATTATTTTTTTCCTTTATAAATTAGTCCAAGATGCAAGAGCTAGTCATGATCCAAAATGGATATTTCTGCCAAGATGAAATGCAAGTGCGATCCAAATGATCCCATCTGGGCTCATATCCTAAAAAGGTATTGCTCAATTTGCATCAGATGGATTTAAGTCAAGATTCTGAAAAAGGTCATATCTCCCGCCAACCTGTCTCATCATGTCTACAGCAGGAGTGAGTGTGGCCTGTCCTTCGGCTACCTTTCTAAACATGGGCTCAGGCTTCTTTTCTACACATGTTCGTTCTGTCAGGTGGAGGGCAATTCAGTTCCTGGGTTGAGGTTGGACGGGAACCACAAGTCACTGATTCTCATCAATGGAAGAAGAGAATGAGAAGAATGAGAAGAATGCCTTCAGGTACATTATCAGAATTCTGCAAAGGGTACTGGGAAATCTATTTGGCCGTCTGCGTCTCTAAATCTTATGTCGACTAAGGTAGGAGTTTCGTACATCCACCATTTGTTACATCTGGGGATAGACTTTGTAGATGTGTATGAGGAAGATTACTAGCCGCGTTTGAGCAGCCTGGAGATACAGTTAAAGCTACCACGTGCGGCTTAATTATGTCTGTGCAGTTGAGTTCCTCTAGCTGCAAGCAGGGGGTTGAGGGGGGAGTTTGGTCTCTGTTTTGGGCATTAAACGTGTTGGAGCGCATCTAGCAATGATTTAAATGTCACATGCAAGTACCTATGGCCGCATGACTTACTGACATGGTTTCTCCATGTATATTCCCCTTTAGGTTCCTAAGGAGATAATTAGGTGTATTCTCCCGGATAGCTTCAACACTCACAGGCGGAGAACATGCAGCGTGAGTATGTTTTATGGAATCATTTTCACAACAGACCATATGAAGAATCTATGTGATCACTGCGCTGCCCGTAACTGCACCGACAAAAATGTCGACGCCAATTACAGCGTGGCACAGTGATCAGACAGATCACTCTGCCCACATCCCCCGACCCGCATTCCCCTTCCCGACCCCACCCCACTTACCTTTAAGGTGGCACACTTCTGTGTGTGCCGTCTGCACCCCGCTATCCTGGCAGCGTCAGTTCCTCCCACTAACTTGGGTGAGAGCTGATGCTGCAGGGTGCTTTTTTAAACTTTGTCACCCGCAACCCCCGACTCCCGTTACTGCACCCAAGGAGAGCGGGGGACACCCCTGCTCTGCTTGGTCACAGCGATGGAAGTCAGTATTTTGTGCATCTCCAAGTACAGGGACTGCAGGGGCGCACAAATGAGGGTGACATTTCGGTACATTTCCCTTATGAGTAACCTACAAGAAGTGACTAGGACAGGTGGGATAATGTACTGTTTGTCTAATTTGTTACCACAGGTTGGAGTGATTTCGAGGCTACCATATACACTGGAGGTTGGTGTCAAATATGACTTTAGAACACATGTACTTTCTGTACAGGAAAACTGGAAATGATAATTTATAAAAGCCTTATCAAACAACCTACAAAAGTATTAAGCCTTCATCTGTCATGTGTTATAGGTACACAGATAAAAACAATGTTACCTCACAAAATGGAGATGAGAACACAAGCCCTGGTGATGGATGTTTAATCCGAAACGCAATTTAAAGTGCTCAAATTATATATGTATGGTGATCAATGTTGAAGGAATTGTAGACATGTTTTTGAACAACACAAAAGGGAATTTGGTTGTGAATGTATCCTGGTTTTGCAGTAAATCCCAGGAACTCTAATTTGTATGAACACATGTAATGGTGATGTTAAATTGGAGGTTGTTGGGTACAGACACACCCAAACAACAATACATTTTGATTTGTTATGAGTCATGTATAGTAAAAAGTTTTCTTCATTTTTCAAAGGTCTCTTTCCCTTATGAAGACATACATATATGGAATACCAAATGTAAAGTTAGTTAATAATACACGAAAGAAGGAAAATCACGTAAGGGGAAGACTGTACTCACAGAGTGCACTGGGGTTACCTGTTGGCAACAAGGGTCCCTCTAGATCCCTGTTGCGGCACCAAGTCAAGAATTATGCCATCTGCAGGCATAAATAGCCTTGGTGGCGAGCCTCGGAGATGAAATAAGCACATCCAGGACATAGAATAGAGCGACAAGTCCCACTCCCCTCTCCTTGTATCTTGGCAGCGAAGCATAACGGTTCAGGGTGCTGACGTTCGGGTGGAGGACCCACCCCAACGACAGGGAGAAGATGCACTCTACTTAGGTAAGTGCCAGGGGGGGGGCAGATGAACATGTCCAGGAACTCTGGGTACCGCATTCTTCGAGCGCAGTCCGGAGTGATCAAGATCAACTTGGATCTAAACAGGTGCATTCCCTTAAAAACCAGCAGAATGACAGGACTCATTGGGAATGGGAGTTTGAATGACCAGTTGACCTTCAATGCATCCTCCATAGCTTCCTGTAGAGGAAATTCTTTGGAGCAGAACTGTTCACACAGGAAGCAAAGAGGTCCATTTCAGGAGTCCTTAATGGGAAATAATCTCCTGCAGAACTTCCAGGTAGAGCTCTAACTTATGGGAGACCAAAGTCTGCCTGCTCAAGCCATCTGCCATGACACTCCCTTTTCCAGCAAGGCGAGCCACTTTCAGACACACTCTCCAGACCATAACCACAGACATATTGCTCCTCTCTGCATAGTGGAAGGACCATAACACTTTGCTTTTTGAGTTAGTGCGAGGCTACTGTGATTCGATAGGACCAGCACAAGCTTGCTTTTTACATAGGGGAGGAAGGCAACCAAGGCTAGGACGATTGCCCTTAATTCCAGCGAAGTGATGTGTTCCTGAGACTCTGAGGGAGGCCAAAGTCGGCTTAGAGTCAGATCTGACAGAGGAGTGCTTCAACCTTTGAAAAACACATCAGTGACCACCGTCACTTGAGACCAGGGTTGTAGAGGCAACACACCCTCCAACAGGTTGTCTCGCAGGAACCACCATGTAAGGACTTGAGAAACTCTACTAAATACCTGCAGAAGAACTGATAAATTGCCCTGAAATTGAAAGCATTGGCAACAGAGGTGCCACTGAAGTGATGTGCAGTCGAGCCGCCAGAACCACCAAAATGAAGGACACCACAAGACCCAGCAATCGCAAAAAGGCTGAGGCTTGGAAATTGACCCTTGGATTGGAGGACTTGTACTAATCGAAAGATGTTCGCCACTCAGTCCTTGGTCGAAAATGCTCTGCCCAGGTGCGTGTCCAAGATCGCCCCACAAACCAGAGGGACTGGGATGGCGAAATCAGACTTTTTGAAGTTCAAGGAAAAGCCCAAGCTGTGCAATAGGCTGCATGTCCGAGACATTTGTACTGATGCCTGGTATGGGGAGCGAGCTTGGACAAGTCAGTCATCCAGGTAAGGAGAGATCTATAATGGAGGCTCGCCACCACTGCCAGCAACTTAGTGAACACCCTGGGTGCATTAAGATAGACCAAACGGCAGGGATCTGAACTGGTCAACCAATCCCAGGCACTTACAGCACTTAACATGATTAGGCCCATGAAAAGGCATCCTGAAGATACAGCGACACCAACCAGTCCTGCAGATCAAGGGCATGGAGGATCTAGGCTAGTGTTACCATCTTGAATTTTTCACCATGCAGGTACAAAATCAGAAGTCTCTGATCCAGGATGGGACGTTAACCTCCATCATCCTTCGAAATGGAGTACCATCCTCTGCCTTGCTGCCAGCATGGTACCAGTTCCATTGCACCCTTGGTTAGAAGCTGCCGGTCTTCCTCCAAAAAAGGGGTCCGGAGTCAAAGAAGTGTTGGATGGAGAATCGTCTGGAGTGCATTAAATGAAAGGGAGACAACCCTGATGAACGACTTGTAAGTCCCAAACATTGAACGTGGTGCAGGACCATTTGGAGCTGAATTGGGAAATCGTGGAAGTCCTTTTCACAGGGGCTTTGCACCTTGAGTGGTTGAAGGGACTGCAGATGTGGAAATTCCTCCCCTCAGAGGTTCTCTACCTCTAACGCTTGGAAAAAGGAAGGTCTGTTGCCTTCCTGGGGGAGCCTGGGTACTCTGACAATTGGCATATGGGGAGGGAGGACGTAATACTCTACCTCTGCTGCAGGGGACCAAGGGTTGTTGCACTGCCTGACGCAAGGACTTCACGGTTACTTTAGGATTGAAACAGCTGTAAGAAGTCGGCCTAAACCCTGAAGAGGTTACGTCCATCAACAGCATATCCAGGATAATCCTATCTGAACCCAGAGGTTCTCCTACATGAATGTCTGCTTTACCAGCATTCCGAGATGCAGAGAATGATCCACCTGGACAGGGTTTGTTTGATCACAGCCCTGCCAGCACGGGTACCAGCGCAACCAACAAAAAGCTGGTAATCTTTCCTAGCCTCTCTAGTATGAGAAATTTAGAACTTCGTTCCTCTGCCTTGGAAGAGTGAGACGGAGGAAAGAACACATGAAGATGGATATTCTGAGAGAGATGAAGTGCAAGACCACCTTCGGCAGAAAGACGTGGCTCACTCTTAAAGTCACCTGCTCTTTCGAAAAAAACTAATATGGAGGTAAAACAGACCACGCATGGAGCTTGCTCGCCAGTCTCGCGGAAGTGATGGCAACCAGGAAAATCGCCTTAAGGGTGAGCAAACAGAACAGGAATGAAAGGGCTCAAATGGAGCTCCTATGACAAATATTAAAACTAAATTCAAATCCCACGCCAGAACCACAAACTGGTGAGGAGGAAACTGGTTACACAAGCCCTGCACAAACTGCCTAACAGTGGGGATTGCTAAAAATTAGCCCTGTTCCGGGAACCTCTTGAACACAAAAATAGCAGCAAGGTAACCCTTTACTGTGCCAATCTGTAGGCCTGCTTGGGCCAAAGAAGAAAGCCCAACACAGGGGATAGAGGCTAGGATAAGAGATCCAGGTCCAACACCCACCACCACAACAAAAATGTATGCAACCTGCAGGCGTAAGTAGGCTTCATCGTGGGTCTACGAGCTGAGAGGAGCACATCAAGGACATTTCCGACAAGTCCCACTCCTTGGATCTCAGTCTCTCAGTAGCCAAGCATGAAGGTTCAGGCAGCCGAGGTTTGGATGGAGGTCAAATCTCTTTGATTGGGAGAGCAAGTCGACTCTCCTCGGCAGGCGCCAGGAAGGACAGATGGAAATCTCCAGCAACTCTGGCTACCACGTTCTCTGGGCCAAGTCAGGAGCAATCAGGATCAGCATGGTTCCGAACAGACGTAGTTTCCCAGAGGACCAGCGGAACGACAGGGATCGACGTGAACACATGAAGGAGGTTGAAACTCCACAGACGTCATCACAGACAGACTCACAACAGAGCCACAAAAAACAGGTTGCCTCTACTCTTTAGGCGCCTCCACAACTGCTGCTCAATGACACGGCTTACTGAACCAGGACAAATATAGTTGTACCATTATTACATCAAGCACACTACTTCCTTATAAATGCTACGCCGATACAAATGGGCATAGCAACTGTGCACATCACCGGTGTATACAAATGGAGCCATTTGCTTACCCTGGCATCTCCGCCTCGCAATCACTATAGGACCATGGGCGGCTTACACTACAATAGCAACACCTGGGGTTACCCCGGTACATGGCTCACACAGGAACAGAAACTCTGACACGCATGCACGATCACTATGGCAACACTGTAACAACGCGTTGCTGCAAGGCTTTACTTGGAATCACATTTTCCATTCGGAAGAGTTGCAGAATATGTCAAAACTCGCAACCATATATCAGCTCTACGAAAGGGGCTGTGATCAAACGAGGGGCTTGCCATTGTCTTCGATCGGAAAAATATAGGCACAGGCTGAAGCACAACATTTACGCCCGAACGGGAAGCTGTAGCCACGCACACGCGATAACCATGGCAACATAAGCATCGGCCATGTTGCTCGCACTTGAATTCACCAGTCCACCGGGGACGTAACGCCGAACACACCATTCAGTGAACACGGAAAAACATACAGGTAAGGAACCTCTCAGCACAGCATCTGTATTGAATCTCACTCCCTCAGGAGTTGCATAAACCATACGCACGACACTCACACGGCCCATAGGGGTAAGTGTTGATTGCCTGAACCAGCGCTTAAACTGTGTAGCACGCTGGTGTTTTCACGATAGCACGGGCTGACCGCAGGGCAGCCACACTTCTCAATACATATTCATGGCTTACCCAATACCCATGGATCATACACGCCACACTGCAACTGACAGTGCATTAAACGGCTTTAGTCTGCATAAAGAGATTGGTCAGATGGAGCAAGTCTCTAATCACGGCCTCTGCCTTCTGCCTTTTTCCACAGGGGCAGTAACTGCGCTGTGCATTGACAGCAACTGTCCCCACCGCAATTACATCGGAGTGCCTACAGATTCAAACCAAAACTGAGAAAAACTACAGGTAATTTGATACACTAGATTATCACACATATATAGCCAAGTAATTGAATAGCCTGCTCAAAATGTCGCTGTTTATTCACAGGCCATTATGCATGTCCTACCTGTCTTCCTGCACATTCCCCAGTAAGACCAGTTTTCCCACATTTGGATGGGCACCACTCCGCACCACATCTTTTGGGATCACCAAAGTCGACTGTGATGCCCTCAATTGATGACCAAACCCAGTAAATTGGGATTTCAGTCCCGGCAGGTAAATAGATGTCTTGGACTGTGAGAAATAATCATTTATTATTCATGCTTAGTTATAACAGGCACTCTCCAAAATACTCCACTCACATTCCACTTCTGCACTTTTCTACAGGTTCCTTGACTCGGAGCCCTGATGAAGGCGGCCTCAATATATCTAATGACCGCCGAAACGTGAAGACCACAGGGAACCATACCAAATAACAGGTCCCCTGTCCTTACATTTTGCCTGTCACTATCTCCCATGTTGGCAAAGATATCTTTTACCTAATGAGCCTGGAATAATTTGCCATCTTTTTTCACCAAAAGAACTTTGTACCTTGAGGGGAACTTGGAAACCCTCCCTGTCCCAGCATGCATTGAAGGCATTAACAGCCTGCATCGGGACTACAAGAATTCAGTCTTGGAATTGTTAGAATTTTACAATCATTGTTGATTGTATGTCACTCTGTACATCAAACACTACATCTTTCAATTGTTTTTTAAACATTTGCACTTATTTATCATTGTCATTGTCATTTGTAATGAACACAGGGGTACACGTATTTGTTGACATGAAACTCCACTCAACGACCATCAGTGCGTCCCCCTCAGAGCTCCCCGACGAGGAAATTCCCTGGAGCAGAACAATTCATACTTCCTATTGACATTGGAAGCGAAGAGGTCCACGAGGAGTCCTTCAAAGAGAGAAGATTTGCTCCAGAACTTCCTGACAGAGCTCCAACCAATGCATGCACTGTGCCGTTCTCGCGACCGGCTAGATGAGCTGCCACCAGGGAGACACTGTTCTCCAGAACCCAGAACCAGTCTCATTGCTTCTCTGCACACAAGTAAAGACCGCAATCCACCTTGTTTGAGGTACTGCATGGCCACTGTTTTCGCCAAGGCCCCTCCTGTCAGGAGCGCACAGGACAATAGATATATGACGAAATACACACTGTAGTTTTGGGGTGACTCGGGAGGTGACACTTAGCATATTAGCATATAAAAGAAACAAGGTACATACCAGGCTGATCTTTGAGAAGACAGGTAGTCACAGGAACTATAGGGGCAGGAGTGGGTTGAAGCAAAGTTACACAGAGAGAAAGAGAAGGCAGGCAAATATACTGGGTAACACGGATTGATCAGAACAAAGGATGTACTGAAATATGATAAGGCGTCTCCATGAGATTAGAGAAAACCCTTGGGATCAGTACCAGCAAATTACTCAATCATGCAGCAATGTCATGAGTAAGACGTGCTGATGTTGATGGTTGTACTCAGTGAAAGGAAAAAGCTGGAGAACATATAACGAGCCAGGTAAGACTAGAACAAACTAGAATAAGGCAACCAAAGTCTTTCCCTTATCTGATCATAGCGGGGACCAACCCAGGGGTCACAATGTATACAGATACAGAGCTGCAAGGCAACAGTGGACTGATTTGTAATCAAGGGGGAAAAGCAGAGTGGATAGAAATAACCAAGTACAGGACAGGCTGAAAAATGAAGCAAAGAGCAGACACTGTAGACAGAGGCTGTAGTAGGCAGGGATTTAGACAAGGAAAGTTTCCACACAAACTTGGAAACCTAGCGTTCTAGGAATATCCTGAAATATAAAGCTTTAGTCATAGGAAAGGTAGTCAGTCACTGCCAACTCAGTGACTACATGGTTCAAGAAACTCAGTGCACTAGTAACAGAGAAGACGTTGCTGCAAACACATGGTTCAGAAAACTAAGTACACTAAAAAGCAGGAACTTAAACTATGGACAATGGTCTTAGCTACCAAATAAAGCATGAAACTTGGATTGCAAATCGACATGTGTAAGGGGCAGCTTTGCCAGAAACAAGGTGAGCATGTGGGGGTCAGGCGGGGTTCAGTGAAGGGGGGTTCAGGGGTGTCGAGGGTTCTGCTCACAGCAACACAAGGTTTGAGAAAAGGCACAAAAAAAATACCTTCAGAAAAAAGGATTGGCTTTAACAGCGAACAAGACAAACTGCAAAGTAGCTATAGCAGGTAGGAATTAGTAACCATAAGCAAGATAGCATGAAAGGTTCAAAAACTGCTTAAAGCAGGAACTCCAGGTAAAGTGCGTCATCTCCCATGCACTTGCGCGATCTGAATGACACTTGGCCTAGTAAGATCGTTGTCTGTCTTCCCTCCCTTGCCTCGTCGCACCTCGAAACACTTGTGTATAGGCATGTTATAAATGTCATATCATATCATGGGCAGTTGATGGAACACTGGGTAAACTTCAGAGCAAGCTTATGAAGCCCTCCCAGCACACAGCCCAACAGGGTGGACCGGATTGTACTCTAGAGCAGCTGTGTCCAATGAAGCCTAGTCCAGGCTTCAGTAGCTTGCAGCGGTGGATTGCAACTAAAGCCTCACCCTCTCTTGGTAGCCTAGCCTGCAGGAGCTTGTAACAGGTGAATGCACTCGGGGTCTCTACAACTTGTAGCAGCTTCTTGCAAGTCAATAGATTCATTATGCCGCCCCCAGCCCTTTGCCTTTTGGACAGAATACATCTACGGAGGATCGCACAGGGGCAACACACTGGAATTGGAAGCACGACCACGCAGAGCAACAGAGGTTCGAATCCCTGATTCATGCTTAGAAACCAAACTCAGGTTAGGTATTAGGGGCATTATAAGAAAAAACAATTAAAATAAATAAATACCAGAATGCATCAGCTGCTTTAACCCAAAACCCAGAAAGGAACATGAAAGTAGTTTGGTCCAAAACTGCATCAGTAAACCAGGTAAATGAATGTCATGACCGTTTGTGGGTTTTAACATGGCAGTTAAGCTATGAACAAAGTCTGTGAATGGGTGCATACAGTGATACTGAGCAGCAGGCAGGTAGATTCCGAACACTGCCCTCCGGCGCCTCATCACAGTACCTTTGAACACATTGTACGCTTACACCTGGCTATTCTTGATACATAATGGCCCCTGGTATATTAGCAGGCAAGGTAGGCGGGAGGTATGGAGGAAAGGGGACTAGGAGTACTCTAGTCACTACGGTAACTTTAATTGCTCATATGAGGGTGATTCCCCTGAACAAGACCATAGGGTGGAGCCGTGACAACCTGCATCATATCTAGGACGAAGCAAAAAGGTTCTTCAGAACTGCCTGACCAAACTCTGCATCACACCTGGAGCTGGTCTCCAGGGAGTAGGGCCTACAGAAGGCAGACTGCGTGGGCCAAGTAGCTGCCTTGCTGGTGACATCCCAAGAAGCATGTCTCTGAAACAACGGCTGTGGCCTTCGCCCTGACCGCATGGGCATGAATCCCTGCAGGGGCGTGTTTGCCCATGGCCGTGCACGCCTCCGAAATGGCTTGAAACATTTAACGGGCAATGTGACGCCTTGGAAACATGAGCGAGAGGGAGGAGTGCCACAATGCCTCAGACTTCCTGAAGAATTTTGTGAGAGAAGTAAAACTTGAGGACCCTCTGGAGATCCAAAAAATGCTCTCTCTGCCTCTGACTGCGGTTTCAGGAAGAACACCGGCAGGCAAATATCTTGATTTAGATTTAATGGAGGGACCACCTTGGGCAAGAAGCTAGGATGAGTGCGCAAGATGACCTTGTCATTGTGAAACATGGTGAAGGGCTCACATGAAGACAACGCCTGCAGCTCATTAACCCTGTGTGCAGAGGTGAGAGCCACCAGTAAAACAATCTTCAGTGTCACCAAGCGGATGTCCACAGAGGCCATCGGCTCAAAAGGCTTGCGTTTCAGAGCTGCAAGGACTACATTGAGGTCCCCGACCAGATGTGGCCTATGCACCGGCAGAAAAAGCCTAGACGACCCCGTAAAGTGGGTTTTAACCACTGGGTTGGCTGCAGAAAACACATGCTCCGGGGAACTCTTGTAAGCCCAAATGGCCACCAAATAGGTGCAGCAAGAATCCACCTGAACTCTGGAATGAGCCAGGTGTGCTGAAAAAGCCAGCACGTCATCAAGAGGACAGGTGACAGGGTCCAGACCCTTGTCATGAGCCCAATAGCAGAACCTAGTCCATTTACTCTTATACCGGGACTGAGTCAAGGGCCCCCTGGCCTGCTGAATGATGTCCCAGTTGTCATCCGAGTATTGAGCATGTTGAAGCCTCAGCTGGTCAGGAACCAGGCCGCTAGTGCCAGCTTGGCTGGGTCTGGATGTTCCAACGCCCCATCCTGCTGCGCCAGGAATCCCCTGATGGAGAACGGAAGGTGGACGGGACCCTGGGAGCACAACTGCAGCAGATCCAAAAACCAGGGTCTTAACTGCCAGTGGGAGGCAATCAGGATGAAGCTGCAACCTACAAAAGCCTGAAACTTGCGGAGGATCCATTGGAGCAGAGGGGTGGGCGGGAACGCATAACACCTGTGTCTGTGCCAACAGATAAGCACATGTAGCGAACTGGGGGCACTTTTTTTTTTAATAAGCTTTATTAGTGAACTGTCGGAAACAAAAGACGTACAATACATGTTCTCATGCACATATCACAAGGTTCACTGTACAACATTTTCTGAATATTTCCCCCTCCCTCACCAACCTTTAACTTCTATCCCAACCTCCCCCCCCCCCAACTTCAACTCCCTAAACCCACCCTCCCTCACCCCCCATCGTAACTGGGCCGCCAGGTTGTCACAGCGGTTGTCTCACTGGAGCTGCTTCCGGCAAGCTCCAGCAATCGTTTGCCCCACTCTAAAATTTGAGTCCTTTCTCCACGTTCGCGAATGGTTTCTACAACATCTCTAGTGGTCTGAGTTAAGGTCAGCCGATTTGGCTCTTACCCCCTTCCCTCATGTGCCAGCCTTGGCCACTTTTCCTTCTCCTTTCTGTCATTCCCTCCTGCATCAGGCCACACTGACCCCCCCCCCCCCCCACCCCCTTGGATCCCCTGTGGACTTCGGGTTCTCATGTCTTGCTTCTAGCTGAGGCCTCTCTGGGTCGTACTTTGAGGAATGGTGCCCGCTCTAGTGCCCTGGATGGGGTTTGGTCATGCAATTGCCTGGTGCTGGTGAGTTGTTCCATTCTATATATGTCCATAGATTTAAAGGCCGATTGTCTTTCACTGGGCAGTACTTCTCTCTTCCAACCACTTGCTAAACAAGCCCTTGCCGCTAGCAGCAAATAGTGCAGCATGTGTGGGAGTTTGACCCAGTCTCCCTCCATTTCTTCCACCCCAAACACCACAAGGAGTATTTCTGCACCTTCTCGCACGCCCACTACATGTACCAATAGTCAGCCCTCAGCCCACACCTCCTCCATCAGTGGGGGTCAGCTCCCAGGTACATCTTTGATAACCTCACTGGGCCCCACTGCCACATATATAGAAGTTCAATCCCATGCAGCTTATATTGACAGGCCACAGACAAGCGGTGTGCATTCACGCATAGCATTCGCTATTGTTCCATCTCCATTTCCATCGCCATGTCTTTTTCCCATTTCTGTTTGTGTGTTCCCGCCTCCCCTCCCTGCGCCTCTAATAGGGCTTGGTAAAGTTTGGATATCAGTCCACTCATCCTTTATCCCGTGTCCAGCACCCTCCCAGTATCGGTCAGATCCTTCTGTAGCACCTCCTTCCAATCGCCCGACATCAGTACCCCTTTTAGCTGTAGGTATTTGAACACAGAGACTCTGCCCCCTTCGGAGTGTCCCTTCCAGCTCTCCCAAGTCTATAAATACATCCTTCAAGACTTTCCCTACTCTTTCCACTCCTGCTTCAAACCAGTCTTGGAACCTCTGGTGTTCTGGGATACGACCTCTAATGGGTGGGGCCCATATATGGCTCAGTGGCGAGGGCCATGTTGTCACCCCTGTCATTTCCCTTTTAACTCTCAATAGTCTCCAAAGCAGACCCAGAATCCTGTGTTCCTTTACCCTTCTCGGGGCTGCTTCCTGCGGAGCCCAGAGTGACTCTTCCAACATGGCTGGCCTGAACATGTAATTCTCTATACCTATCCACTGCTTTTGTTTATATCCCCGTAGGTGAGGAACCAGGGCTCTGAACTGGGCCGCCCTGTAGTAGATTTGCATTTCGGGCAGACTCAGCCCTCCCTTCTCTTTGGGCTGCATTAATACCCTTTATGCTACCCTTTGCTTCTTTCCCTGCCACAGAAACCGCACTATCCTTTTTAGCTCCGCAAAGTGCAGGTCGGGCAATTCTATTGGCAATACCTGATACAGATAGAGCGCTCTGGGAAGAAGTACCATCTTCAGCGCATTCATCTGGCCTAGCCACGAGATGGTGAGTTTCGACCAGGGGTCCAGCTCTTCGAAGAGCTGGTTCAACAGTGGGGGAAAGTTCTTCTCGGAGATCGCCCAGGTCTGTGGGTATTCTCACCCCCAGGTACTTTTTAATTTATTTATCTATTTATTTTTTAAACAATTTTTATTATATCCAACATGGCCAACGTACAATATCAGCAAATATGCAGGTCAATTCACATTATTCTTCCCATGTTGTTTTCACCCCCCTGCCCTCCTCCCCCCTACCAGAGCCTACCACACCTCTCCACCGTCTTCAATTCCTGTCTGTTGGCGTTTCACGATCTTCCCCGCCTTTCGGGGTATCCTCCTCCAGGCATACCCGGTCGGACCCAGACAGAGTCACTACCATTTGTTTCCAGGCACTCAGCATGTCCATTTCCCCCCCCCCCAAAATCGCTGCCTCGTTCCACACCACAGTTTTGGCATTACCCCATTTCTGCAGATCGTGCCACCAGGCTCCCACTTGTTGTCTCTTGCTTGCCTTCCAGCTCATAGCTATCCTACGTTTGTCCAGGATGTATGCCAGGTCTTTAAGTTTACTGACATGCTTAAGTTTGCGCAGTCTGGGGAACCCTCCCAACATACATGCCCATGGGGAGTTCACGTCCAAGGTTATCTCTTTTCTCGCCATGCGGTGGACCTCCTCCCCCCAGAACCCCTTTATTTCGGGGCAAGCCTAGAATATGTGTACCATTCCCGCCTCCACTTCCCCGCATTTTGGGCACGCCTGCACTCCAAAATTTTTAAACTTAGCTATCCATTTGGGGGTCAGGTATTCTCTGTGGGTAACGTACAACTGGATCTGTTGCAATTGCGAGTTCCTTGATACTTTATGGTATCCCTGTGCCCCGATCCAAAGCCTGTCTCTCATCGATTCCCCAACCTCCTCCTCCCCCGGTCTCGTCTCGTCTGGCTCACCTCTTTCCCCACCTTGGACAGCAACAGTTCATATATTCTGGAGACCTCATGGCCCCACTCAGAAACATCATAAAATGTTTCTATGGTGGCATTGGGTTGTTGGGCCAGCACTGCCTCCGGCCACACCTTTTATAATCCTCACTGTTAGGGAGAATTCTCTGTTTAGGCTGAATTTCCTAACCTAGTGAGTCCCCCCAGCAGCTTTGCTGGATTTTTTGGAGTTTATTTTTTTCTCCTGCCAAGAGTGAGACTCTTTTACCCTCACTCTTGGGCATGATTTGAGTGTGTTTCTTTGAATCTAGATGTGTTTAATGGGTTATGGGGTCTTTTACTCCATAGGGCTTCATGTGTTTTTGTGATGTGTGTTACACACCACCCTCAGTGCAGTGACACCGGGGTGTCATAGTGACCCCCCAGTATAGACTCCATACCCTGGGACTGACTACTGTCTCCCAGGGCATGTAAAGTCACCATTGACTTTACTTGTCTTAAATTCTGAACAGAACCAGTACAAACCATCATATTGTGGACGTACTGGCTGGGGCAATTTGATTGCCCCAGGGTCTGTTAGTCGAGGGGGCACGTCTCTGTCCCCCCTGATCGAGTTTTGGCTGGTGGCAGTGGATACTACTTTTTATATTCAACCACAAATATTTTCCTATGGGATTTCCCATTGTTTTAGGCTACTATCTTTATTTAATTATTTACGGTAGCCTCGAACATACCGCCGGTTTATTTAATTAATATTAATTCTCCGGTTGGTATTTTTTGCCAAAACTTGATTCTAAAATGGCGTTTGTGTTCTCTTCTGTGACTCCAACCCAAGTCGAGCCCTTTGTTCCACTTTTTGGCGGGCTTCTCCACAGAAGCCCTCCAAAGTGGTGCCACTCTGTCTGGGGTACTTAGGAGGGGTGGAGGGAAATTTAGGCACCCTGGACTGAGTTGCCTCCATCCTGATTGGCCCAAGTGTTGAGCCGGCCGGCTCACCACTTAGCATGTTTGAGTGACAGCTAGGCTGAGTGAATGGGGGTTTGCTGCATAAAAGCAGGGCTTTGGGGACTGGAACTTGAGAAGTCGCCACAGGACCTAAGGGTCAGACGAGGGAGAAGCTGAGCCGACCTGCCATGACACCACCACCGGTGGAGCCCTGCTGGACTGTCTCACCACTTTTCCCAACGACAGAGGAGATCTCCCACCGGAGAGTCTTCTTCCTTTGACTGGTGGGGATAACCAGTTTCACCGTCTTTTCGCTTTCCCGATGTATCTCGTGGCCGCCTTGCCCGTGCCAAGCACCCCGGCAACCGGGATACCACGTTTTACCACGACCGCGAAACAATGGTACCACCTTTAACCGGAAGCCTCCGCGGCTGGTTTCTTCCCTGGTAGTGCAACGACCTTCATCTTTCCTCCAAGTCGAGATCTTCTCTTCCCCTGGACGACAACGCAACTTGCACCCACTACCAGGAACAACTGCCACCGCTGGAGGATCCTTCCCACTTAAGGTACCGTGTCCCGCCTGGCTTCCCTTGCTACCGACTGTACAGGGTAGATTTAGCCCCCGGCTTTCGAAACTGGGTTAGTCTGGGACACCCTGGCTAAACTTTCTTAAAGCCTCTCTAAACTCTTTTTGAACCCTCTGCAAGACTTTCTAAGCCTAGTGTAACTCTGTGATCTTGGGCGCATTTGTGCTCTGCTCTCTCCAAGAGTGGGCCCAGCCTTTGGACTTTGGCTCACCAGTGACTTTTTGCTCTTCTGCCTTGCTAACAGTGTTCCTGAATCTTAGCGTGGTGTACCTTTCCACATTCTGTCTTTTTCCCTCCCTTTCTCACAAACTTATTGGAGTACAATCTAGTTAAGCGCTCACCTCTGTATGAAAATAAGTGGTGTTTTACTGTGACTTATCTGATAAGGAAAAAGGGGTGTATATATTACAATAGTAACTGTGTTTAGAATATTTTACAATAAGAGTGCTGGAGTGTTTCAACTGTGTGTTTTTAAATAAATAATTATATACTTTGATACCAAAGCTCTGGTCAGTGTTTGCTTGTATTATTGTATCTGAGTGCCTATTGTGTATACTCTGCATACTGCCTAACTCTTCTTGAGGGAAGTCTGACTGCTCAGCCACAGCTACCAGGTAAATCTGGGTGGTGCAGACTGCTACCAAGTGGGTTTACTGCCAACACCTGTAGTCTTAAATCTTTTGCAGTGGTCCCTAAGGGAACTGCACAGGTTTCTGCCTAACACTCACCAGCCTTCTATATGTGATGTGTTGTCCCCGGTGCATCCCAGTGTCTTCCACCAGTGTCTCGAACCCCATCACCTCCCCATATTGCCATGCGTCCAAGGGTCGCCACCCCTATTGGTTCCCATTGCTTCCTGATGGTCCTCCTCATCTGCTCATCAATCCCTTCCAGTGCCACGAGCGGTATCTGTGGGGAGCATGTTAACGGGATCTCCATTACCTGGCAAGCTCTCCGCCAAATATCCCCGCCCAGAACTAACAATCGTGATCCACCCTTCCGTTGCGATATGGGCAGCCACATCCATTCCTTCAGGAAGTAGGGGAAGCACTCAGCCCTCAATAATTTGGACTCAGAAGTAGGATTATCCGATAACCATTTTACCACATATTGGAGTTGGCTAGCCAAGTAATATGTTTCAAAGTTGGGCAATCAGACGCCCCCTAGTTCATATGGGTTCTGTAGTTTCCATAACGCTATTCTATTCCTGGAGTTCTGCCATATGAACCCCTGCAGATGCTATGTACCTTGGCAAAAAAAAAAACTTGGGTATTCTACACGGGATGTTCAAAGTAATGCAATAGCCTGGGTAACACCACCATCTTCAATAGCGCCACCCTCCCCATCTTTGTCAATGGAAGCTTGGCCCAAAATGCCATGCTGTTGGTTATTTTAGCCACAGCCCTCTCTGTGTTCTGCTTGTGTTCGACCTTGACCTTATGATATACATCTATCCCCAAGCATCTGAACTTCTCGGTTTCCCACTTAATCTGTAACACTAGCACCTTGTGCCTTGGTATTCCAATTTATCTGCCTAGGGGTAATATGCTAGATTTCTTGGGGTAGACTCTTCTACCAGACAGCATCGTGTATCGCTCCATAACCTCTAGAATATACTGTAGATTCTCTTTGGGGTACCTCCGGTACAGCAACATGTCATCCGCATACAACAATATCAAATGTTGCCTTTCCTTAGTGCTAATCCCAGCTTCTTCATATTGCTGCCTCAAGTACGCCGCAGGGGTTCTAGTGCCAAGATAAACAGCATTGGGGACCCCTGGCATCCTTGTCTGACCCACAGGTACTTTATACTATCTTCCTCTACCAGTATCCCCAATCCTCTCCATTCTGCCCTACGTTCCCCGGTGAGCGGTGACCCCTCTTAGTGGAAGGAGCACTGACCTATTTACGTTCACCTTGAACCCTGATACACTTCCATACTCTTCCAGTGTTTGGAGCACCCTCTGGACTGTTTCCCCCACTGTTGTGAGATACAGCAGAACGTCGTCTGCGTACATGCTTAGCTTATGGTCATCGTCCCCCGCCCTGATGCTATTACGCTCACCTGGTCTCGGCTGAAGCGTTGGGGCACGGTTGTAGCCCTCCCAGGAGTTAGATCACCCCTGTCCAGTCTTTCCCTCTACGAGTAAGCTGTGAGTGGCTCCTGCGTGGATATGAGAAAACGTGAGTGCACTGATCAGTGACTATTGTGCCTCTCAAACCCTTCTACCCAAGTTGTGATTTCTGTGGGCATGTACCGACCCATAGGGCTCACCCGTTAATTATTGATGCTAAGCTCTCCGTCCTGCTACTTCTGGCAGGGGCACTTGTCGATGGGATCTAGTTCCTTCACTGATCCCTGGTAAGTAATAGTCCAGTTCAGCTGCGACTATGCTTCTCCTCTTATCTCTTTCCCTTTCTGTTTTCTCTTTGCCTCTTCTCGTTTTCTGTCTTGGTATCATTGCTCTCAATATTGCTGTTAATTCCTGAATAAAGTTTTCTCTTCTGTTTTCTTCCCAACAGCTGGAAATGCGGTTCAAAAGCAGTTGTGGGGGCGTGGAATGAGACCAGGAAGAAGATGGTTGAAACCTCAATGCCCGACAACAGGTGAGTGATGGTTTAAGGCAAAGCGTGAGGTTCGGTGGTAGCGCAACCTTAAACTGAATGTCTTAAGTGTCTAACCTTCCCTTTCGTTCTTACAGGTGCTGCTGTCGCTGGCAAAGCGCATCGTGCTGCGGTGCCAAGATGAAGATTTCAGCATCCCAGAATATTTGAAGATGAGCTGCAGTGCCAGGATGAAGATGTCCGCGTTCCGGAAGGTTTGGAGAAGAGTGTCAGGATCAACGAAGATGCGCACAGGTGAGAGCAGGTTCTCCAGTTGGTAAGTATGAAAGCAGGAAGCAGGATTTCCAAAAGGTAAATTTAATCCCAGGCGGCGGTGAGCGTTACGCTGCATGGAAGTGCAGAACAACGCAAAGTGTCTGCCCCAGGGATCAGAGCAGCTTATATAGCTGTGATCGTGGGCACGCCCACTAGGCCTGGCTTGCCTGCAACACCCTGCCACTCCCAGAGTGTCGGCATGTGCAAGGCAACCCAATAGCAGCAGCAGCCACACCCAAGAGTACACATGGGGCTGCTTTAGTGATGGAAGTTCCCATGTTAAATACACCTTGCACCCAAAATGAGGTATTACGTCCAAAATAAAAGCATTCTTGTCCCAAGTAAATGTTCTTGCTTATTTGTTATTCATGAGCCTGGCGCCAAAGCCGCCAGGACTGTGTCCATCCAGGGCCCCTGTGTATGTGGCCCTTGAATGTCTGTGTTCTTGGCCCAATGACCATGACAGATGCCTCTCTATTCTGGTCATCCCTCCGTATTTTCTCCCCTAGTGGCTCCATAGTCAGGGCAAAGAGGGGCGACAGTGGACACCCCTGCATAGTACCCCTTCGGAGTCCAAATTCCCTGGATTTTGTCCCATTTACGACCACCCTCGCTGTGGGTCCAGAGTAAATTGCCCAGATAGCCCTACACATTAATTCTCTCACTCCTATGTTTTGTAGAACTGCGAATAAGAACCCCCCATTCAACTCGGTCGAAGGCTTTTCCTGCATCAAGACTCAGAGTGTGGTCCCCTGAGTCTTCTCCGGAATGTTCCATAAAGGTCTAATGTTTTTTCTAATTGCATCCGGGCCCTGCCTACCTCTATAAATCTCATCTGATCTGGGTGGATGAATCGGGGCAATTTCTCTTCGAATTGCGTTGCCAAGATTCGGGTGAATATTTTCTTGTCCACATTCAGGAGTGAGATGGGGCGGTATGAGGAACATTGGTTTGGGTCCCTCCCTTCTTTCGGGATTACGGAGATTAGTGCATTGATGAACGTGGGTGGAGCCACCCCCGTTTCCAGGATG
Organism: Ambystoma mexicanum; assembly: GCF_040938575.1. Taxonomy (NCBI): domain Eukaryota; kingdom Metazoa; phylum Chordata; class Amphibia; order Caudata; family Ambystomatidae; genus Ambystoma; species Ambystoma mexicanum. Next base: position 956,376,611 of record NC_090921.1, on the reverse strand, counting down.
TAATTATACAACTTTACCATGTGTTGAGAGAGGACCTTTGCATACTTCTTGTAGAACCCTATAGTATACCCATCCTCCCCTGGTTCCTCCTGTACTTCAGGTGTTATTGGGGTCTCTAGTTGCTCTATTTCCAAGCTCGTGAATTTATTCATGTCCACCTCCCTCAGGTATTCATCCACTATGGTTTGTTCGCTGGAAGCTTCAGATTTATACAGCTTCTCATAATATTGGGCCGACCCTTCTGCTATTTCTTTTGGTGCAACCCGAGCGCCTCTGGCGGGGTCTCAAAGATTGGATACCTACCTTTCTGCTCTCTGCGCACGGAGCCTCGTGGCCAGGAATGCATCTGCCTTATCCCCTTTCTGGTAATATTTCTGTTTAAGATACTTCAATTTCCACATTGTCTCTCCCACCCTTAGTGCTTTCAGCTCTGCTTTCTTGGCTAGCATCGCCTCTCTAATCTCTTCTATGTCCCCTTCTGTAGCATGCATCCTGTCTTCCCCTTCCACTATCTCCCCCCTCAATCTCACCTCCCTCAAATGTTCTTCCCTTTTTCGTCTCGCCCCTTCTTTGGTCAGTGGCCCTCTCCAGGGTGCCTTCCCAGCATCCCAGACCACCTTTGTGCAAACTTACCCAGTGTCATTTAGTATTCAGCAATTGCTTTAGCGAGTTGGTCCGTAAGATGGGGGGTTCCAGAGCGTCTCAGCGCCAGCCACTGTCCGGCCTGTGTAGCCCACTTATGTCAAGGGTCATTAGCACCATGTCATGGTCAGTCCAGCCCACTGGTCTGATTTCACAGCCTATCACCCTTGTCCCCTGGTCTCTATTCAGGAGCATGTAATCGATCCTTGTGTATGCTTTGTGGGGGGCTCAGAAAAAGGTGTACACATCAACGAGGCCACGTGTCTCAATTGCCCACCCTAAGAACCCCAAACTTTCCTCTCCTCTCCCCAGTGCCTCCTGTCCCACAGCTTTACTGTCCCAGGATTCATTCGCCAAATAGTTTAAGTCCGCCCCCTATGATATATAGGTCAGCCTCCCGCCCCTGTATCGCATTAGTTATAAATTGCGCTTGACCCTGATTGGGCACGTACCCTGCTGCCAGCAACACTCTCGCCCCTTCCATGATGCCTTGCAGTGTCAGTAACCTCCCCTCCAGCAGGTTGGTGGCCACGCACTCCCGCAATTTACATTGTTTGTGGAGCACAATTCTGACCCCCCCCCAGCCCTTCTTGGAGTTTCCTGATGCACAGTGGTACTGTCCTATACCTGCCCCTCTTATGCCCTCTCGTCCCCTTCCAGAAAGCCGGTCTAGGGAGGATTTACGGAATTTTCTGGCAACCAAAGACCTCTTTGTCAGGGAGTTTAGACCTTTTACATTCAGCGTTCCTACAACCAGAACCCTATTAACTTCACCTCTCCCCACTGCGAATGCAACAGTCTGCCCATCCGTCCCTCTGTAGTCTGGTCTGTGACTCTACTCGTTCCTCTACTTCCTCGTCATAAGGGCTATATTCATTGCACCCGCTATTTCGTCACCCGGAGCCATATCGACAACCATAAACCCACAACAACTTCATAACTATTTGCAACTGTAACATGAATTTGATCAGAGTCATAGAGACGCCTTCTCTCCCACCGAGGGCCACTTTGGAGCGGAGATATGCACCTCCCTTCAGTAATCCATTTTAGCACTTATACCTTCCACCCAGAATTGCAATCCCTGCGTTTTCTTTCACAGTGTCTTCACTTGAATTATGCTACGCATCTTGCGTGGCGAGGGCCCATTCAACTGCATGTACTTTCTGCCCGTTTATCCTCTCCTCCTCCTCCTCCTCCTCTGTGGGCCTGATGCCGAGCCAGGTCTTTCCATACTCGTACTTGGTACTTCGGGTTGCCTTAATTCCATCTCTGTGTCTGATGTGAGGTGGCCCAGGGCTTGCTCTAGCTCCTTCCGCTGACGGTATCTGGTAATCCACTGAGTACACTTCAAATTGCAGTGTAAAAGGGTATCCCCACCGGTACCTGATGCCTTTTTCCTGGAGCCATTTTGTGAGGGGCCTACAGGCCCTTTGTCTCGAGAGTGTGAGGTTGGACAAGTCTTGGTAAATCGTCACCTTGGAGCCTTCAAAGTCCAGTTCCCTCCGTTGCTTTGCCCTGTTCAGCACCTCTGTTTTGTCCTTATAGCTCAAGAATTTTGCCACTATGGAGCGTGGGCCACTCCGATCTGGTTTACCTCCCGTGTGCCCTTTCAAGCTGCACCCGTTTACATCGATCTGCCTCAAACAGGTGGCGCAGCAGAGCCTGCACCTTCTCCTCCACTTGCCTCAGGATTTCTCTCGCTACTTCTTTTAGGCCCAGTATACGTATGTTCCGTCTTTCTCTGTTCTCCAAGTCATCCATTTTCAACATCACTTCCTCCTCCCAGAGCTGTAGCTCTGTCAGTCTGGCGTCAAGCCTCATTTCGACCATATCAGTGTTCAATTGATTATGTTCTAGGCCCTCCACTTTGCTCTCCACTGTCGTCATTCTTCTGGTTAGGTCAGCCAATGAGGCTTGTATATCCCCTCTGAGAGCCATGTTAGCCAGTATATGTCCTGAATCCTCCTTGGTCGAGAATTGGGACAGGTCTATATCTGCCATTTATTTTCGTCTCTGATGCCTTCTTGATTGTCCCTCCTGTTATCCCTTGCTGTGGTGTTACACTGTCCATCTCAATCCCTTTTCCATTCCAGGAGCTCTCACTATTCTCTTCTGCTGTTCCTTGTTCCTCTCCTATCTTCTTTCGAGGCGTCTCCTCCCTTTCCCCCCGTGACCAGCTCCTATCGCAGCCTGGTGCTCCTTCTGTTGTGTCCTCTGTCTCCCTTTTCTGAGCTCCCCAGGTCTACCCTTCATTTATTACCTCTCTCCACTCTCTTCAATGGTACCACTGTGGTTCAATGCGCAAGTGTCGGTGCACTATCCTCTCTGCACCGGTTTGCTTATGTCAGCTCGCTTGCCCACCAGTTTGGGTGTCTGGTAGCTTCCTATTTTCCACAGGCTCAGTGTTCATATTTTCCCCAGCTGAGCCACTGTCCATTTGCGTGACTGTAGTGTCTGCGGGGCCTCTCCCCTCTCCAGACCCCCATCTGCTCCTCACTGCAAGGCGTGTAGCCTGTCTGTTTTGGCGGTGCCAGAGTCTCCCGTGCCACCTCCGCCCACCACTCCAATGTTTGTCAGCTGTCAGTCCTCTATTTAAGACCTGGGGCCTTGTCTGACGGCACACAGGGCTACGTCCTTACCACACATCCCAGTCTCCTCTTTGGGGTTTTCTGGACATACACTTCATTGTCCCTGGGCGGAGGTGCACCGCTAGGCTGGTGGGGCATTCAGGGGTTTCTCACCAGTCTTTTCTGCCCACCCCCCCCATGGGCCACTTTCTTGCCTCCCTGGGCAATCTGGAGTGCGAACAGGTTCAGCCGCCGTGATTTCGGTCTGTCCCTTCCCTCCCTGCTGAGCCTCTGTCGGCCCTACTTAGATCTCCCCTCCTGGGCCGTTAGAGGGATCTCTCCAGGAGGAATCAGTGGGTGCCCCGGTTGTTTTTCTAGGCTCTGCCCCCCCCCCAGTGGAGCACCCGCCCCTCAGTGTACCACTTGGCTCTGGGGGGCTGTGCGGTGTTGCGTGGCCCTGTTGAGGGTCTCTCCGACTCAACTTTGCGCAACTTCTGTCTCGTCTCTCTTTTGCTCTCTCCGCTCTTATGCTGTTGGTTGAGTGGAGGTAGGGCAGATCCACGGTGCGGGTACAGGCCTGCCTAGGCTGCAACCAGCGGGTGTCCCACAGCTGGCTGGTCTCCCCGGTAGTCCACAGGGCAGCACAGCACCCTCAGGGGTGGGGGGGGAGCCCCAGCCCCTACTTGCTCCACGCAGCACAAGGGAGTTATGGGAGGCCCTGTGGCTCCAAGGAGCATCCAACCACCTCAATCCGTCAAGGTTGCCACTCCACTCTTCGGTCGCTCTCTCCTCCACTCTTATCTTGCTGGTTGCGGGGTGAAGTGCGTCTGCTGCGTGGGGGTCGGGTCTGCCACAGACTGCACTTGCTGGCCGTCACGCCCTCCGCTGGTCGCTCCCCCCTTACTCCCAGCTTCCCGTGATCTTCACGCTATTCCGAGGGTCAGGGGCAGGGGGGGTGCATTACGGGCAGGGGTCACTCTCACCTTTTCTTTTCCGCCTCAGGCATGGTCTCTTCTCTGGCTCTCCTTCTGCCCGAGTTATGGCATCACCAGGCTCCTCTCTCCAGCCTCCTCGCAGTGGTCCTCGTATCAGGGGCACACTTCCGGCTCTATGCCCAGAAGTCAGTGTCTGGAGCCCACATCCGTGTTTCTCCACAGCTTTGTTGGGGCTTACAGTACCCCCACTTGCTGCAGCGCGTCCTGCCGGATTCCCGGGCGAAAACCAGCTCTGATACGCTGCTCAGCTCGTTCCTCGAGACGCAGGCCTCGTCTCCTCTACGTTTGTCTGGAGGCCCTGCAGTCACCCGACGACACTGTTCAGCACCCGTGGCTTGCCGTCCCTCTTCATGCTTCTATGGTTCGGGTTCCGTACACCATCTGCGACAGCCAGCCGCCTTTATCTTTTTAATCTCTGGGTGGAAGATCTGTTTCTCATTGTATCATTGTTGGAGTAAGCGGGAGCAGTTCGCTTATGCGGCCATCTTCTCCCGCGCCCCCTAGAAGTCTCCCAAATAGGGGCACTTCATTCAGAGGGGATGGGAACAAATCCAGGTCTGCGAACCCCCAACGCTGGAACAGTGTCATCAAGCAGTTGCTGTGCAACTCCCACTTGTATGTGTTGAACATCAAGAGGCTCAGCTGGTACGCTTCTGCATTGCTGTCCCCGAGGAGTTGGACTGTTGAAATCCAAACTCAGTCAGGGCCCATTCCCAGATCGACACCACTTCCATGCAGAGGGGTGGTGGGTGAGTATGGGTGCCACCGCGCTTGTTCAGGTAAAACATTGTGGTAGAATGGTCTGTCCTGACCAGAACAGACCTGTCGCTAATGCAGCGCAAAAACGCCTTGAGGGCCTGGCCCACTGCCCTGAGCTCGACCAGATTGATATGCAGAAGGGCTTCTGTCCTGGACCATGTGCCATAAATTGCTTAGCCCTCCAGAGTAGCACCCCAGCGTGAACGAGGCGTCGTCATCGCCACCTGGGTAGGTTTCGGGCAGGCAGATGGGGGCACCCACTGAAACATTGCCATCCACCACCAGATACTCGGGCAGCAGTAGTGGTGGTACAGGTATTCTGTCCGACTGAGACCCCATCTCCTCTTCCCAAGTGGCCGCCAGGTGGAGCTGCAGGAGCCTCATCTTGAAGCATTCCAGCAGTAAAAACAGATTGACAGGTCCAGTACAACCCTCAGGCCAGTCTGGTTGTTCTTGGGTACCACAAAAATCCTGGAATAGTACCCGGAGGCCCTGTCTGTAAGAGGTACCGGTTCTATAGCCTCCATCTCGAAGCGAGGGGACTGCCTGTAAGAGCTGCGGACCCGATCTGACAAAGAGGAGGAGAGGATGGTAGGGGAAAAGGAAGAAGAAGACTGAAGCCTGTGGAGACTACAGAAAGGATCCACGGGTTGCTGTAAAGTTGCTTCCAAGGGCCCTGGATAAGAGCCGTACAGAAGCCTCACAGGCAAGCTGTTTTCTGACCTTGACGTCACTGCTTCTTGGCAAACTTATTTGTGATGTTGTTACTTTTGAAAGTCTGCCTAATATCATTCCTGTATCCTAGTTGGCTAGAAGAAAATCTAAATAACGCATCTGTGCAGTAGCTACTACCTGATAGCCTACCTAAAGCATAGTGTGGTCTAGTTGCACTTAGAAAGGCCACCTTATGTCTGTGGTGTAGTTCCGCAGGAAAGTGTGCCAGTAGCATATTTGTAGTCCAGCTGGAATTTAGAAACCCACCCAGCAACCAATCTGTGTTGCAATGGCATTTGAAAGCGTGCCTAAAAGCTTATCTGTGACCAATTACAATTTGAAGGTCTGCCCAATCGAATATTCTGTAGTCTAGCTACATTTGAAAATCTAGGTACGCTAGGTACAGCTGTAATAATGTTATAAAGTATGAACAATTAACATCAAGTGATATAACCAAAGTGGGACGGTGTGAACGAAGTCATCCAATCTCATATATCACAGGTCGAACCATGAATGAACCCAATCGATTAAGGTCTGCCAAAAATGATCCCTGTGTGCCCCCCCCTCCCGCCAGCCCTGCCACCGTCCCCCCTTCCCCAAATCAGCCCACCCTCCACCACATCCCCTACCCATCCCCTTTCCAAACACCAAGCCAGAGGAGCACAATGGCGAGCCAACCACCCCAAGACCGCTGCTTCTCCATTTCCCTCCACCCATCAGCCTACCATGATCACACCCCCTCCCCTCACTACCCTCCCAGGCACACCTGACCCAACAACCTTTCACCCCCTGCTTCCCATCAACTCCCCACCCCCTCCCGCATGCCCTGCCACCTGTCCCCCCTTCCCCAAATCAGCCCACCGTCCACCACATCCCCTTTCCAAACACCAAGCCAGAGGAGCACGATGGCGGGCCAACCACCCTAAGACTGCTGCTTCTCCCATCCCCTCCACCCATAAGCCTACCATGATCACACCCCTCCCCTCACTACCCTCCCAGGCACACCCGACCCAACAACCTTTCACCCCCCGCTTCCCTCATCAACTCCCACCATCAACCCCCCTCCGACCACACTCCTTCCCCTCCCTAAAAACTGCACGCCTGGCCCTAGCAAGAACAGAAGCATCATCCCTCTCCCCCACCAATCGCAACAAAGACACTGAAGAGAAAACGTACCTGGTCCCCCTCAATCTCTCAGTACTCGTCGTCTATCCTGTCTCGACCCACCACCTCATTCCCCCAATCACCACCCTCCCCCAATCACTACCCTCCCCCCATGCCTCACCCTGCCTGAAACCCCTCTCCCTCCATTTCTCACCGACCACAACTGAAACTCCTAATCCCCCACACCCCACCTTCAAATTCCCTGTGCCAAACCCAATCATCCCAACACATGCATCCATCCACTCCCACCCGAAACCCACCAACTCTTCTGCTCGCTCACTCTTCTCATCAACCATCAACCACCCCACCCCTCTCCAGTTTCCACCCTCTCCCGCCACCCCTCATCTCTGCAGTTCCGTCATTACCCTCCTCTACCGAAGTGAATTGCATCCTAAGAAACAGACACAGCATCTTTGACCTCCTTGCCTCTGACAAACCAGACCTGGTCTTCATCACCGAAACCTGGTTCTCGGACGACTTTGCCCCTATTGCCAATGAAGCCCCCCCTGACTACTCCCTCATCCTGCTGAACCGTCCGTCTAGAGGAGGAATAGCATTCGCCTTCAAGTCTCACTTCCACACCTCAATCATTGACAACCAACCATCCATTCCTTCCTGCGAATCACTCCTTGTTAAACTATCCCTCCCCCCTTGGTTCTCCCACAGCTTACTAATAATCTACAGGCCCCCTGGCTACGATAGACAATTCTCAAACAACCTCTGCGACTCTATTGCCACCCTCCAGCGAAACCATCCCAACCTCATTCTTCTAGGAGATTTCAACATATGGCTCGACATTCCAACCAACCCTATGACACACTCTCTGGTTGACGGCCTAGACGCAATTAACCTCCAACCCCACATAAACGGCCCGACTCACTATAAAGGAGACACACTTGATGCCATTTTCAGCTCCCACAACCTGATACATCTAAACCACCCCACCCCTATCATCTGGTCCGATCACTTCATTTTTTCTTTCGCCATTCGCTCACCCAACCTCTGATTCTACGCAAATGCTGGAAGAAACTAATAATCCTTCCTGACCTAGCCGACACACTCCTTCAGTCTCCTCCGCCTACCTGCCTACTTAATAATCAACTAACCCCTGGCGCCTTTGACTCATGGCTCAACTCCTCACTAATGCGGCTCACACCCTCTTGCAAACCATCAGCCCGCTGTGGCCTTTTCCCTAGATGGTTCACACCTGAATTGAAGACCACTAAACAACTATATAAATCCCTAGAACACAAATGGCGGAAAGACAAAACACCCCTAAGCAGATCCACCTTGGCCCGGCACCTAAATCAGTACAAGGCCGAAATCCGGAAAGCAAAAAAAGCCCATTACAACTTCTGAATCCTAAACTGTAAAAACCCCAGCAAAGAACTTTGCAAAATCATCACCGGATTCACCAAACCATCATGCACCACCACTCTCCCGACCCCCTCACAATCACCGTGTGACTCACTCTCTCTCCACTTTTACACCACAGCTCTCGAAAGAACAAACGCTCTAACCAACAAACTAGCTCTCTTACACCCACCAGGCAACCCACCCTCCATACCGGCCAACCCACCGCCTGCGACCACTACCCAACCAACATTCGACTCCTCCAATCCAATATCAGCCGACCAATTTCTCAAACTTCTCTCTGCCTGCAAACCATCCGGCTCTCCGCTGGACCCTTGCCCAGCCTCAACCCTCAAAGAAATGTTTGCATCTACCTGCGCAGGAGAACACGCAAGAACGATCATAAATGACTCCATCTCCTCTGGAATTTTTCCCGACGCATTAAAAACGGTTCATGTCAAACCTCTTATAAAAAAAACCTTCCCTCGACCCTCTTGAGCCCAAAAACTACCGCCCCATCTCAAACACTAGGTTCCTTGCCAAGCTCACTGACCAAACCGCCTACTCTCAACTAAATGCCTTTGTCGAAGCCAACAATCTTCTAGACCCTGCTCAATCAGGTTTCAGAGCCCGACACGGAACTGAAACCACCCTAACCGCAATCTGGGATGACCTTAAAAACACAGCTGATTCTGCGGGATGCGGCGCATTAATCCTTCTGGACTTATCCGCCGCCTTCGACACAATCAACCACTCAATCCTCCTTGACCGCCTCCATGCCTTAGGAATTTGTGCAACCGCTCTCAAATGGATAGCATCCTTCCTCAATAATAGGAACCAAATAACCCTACTCTCCACCTATTCCTCCCAAGCCAGACCAGTCGACACTGGAGTTCCACAAGGAGCATGTCCATCAGCCCTCCTGTTTAACCTCTACATGGCCACCCTCCCACAAATAATTCGTTCGCACAACATCCTATGCTACAACTACGCCGATGACACCCAACTAGTTCTAAAACTCCTGAACTCAAAACCCAATTGCTGACCTGATCTTGCTTCCTGCCTCCTCAACATAGATCTCTGGATGACCACAAACCACCTCTTGCTAAACCCCTCCAAAACTGAAATCATGGTATGTGGCAACACCAAACTTCTTCCACACCCACTACCCTGGCCATCTGCCATGGGCAACTCACCGACACCCTCTAATTCAGTAAAAAACCTTGGATGCACCCTAGACTCTGACCTCACCCACTGACGCCAAGTCAGCAACGTCTCAAAGTCCTGCCACTACCACCTTAAATCTCTCAGGCGCATTTTTCCATACCTCTCCTTTCCCAACAGACTCTCCGCGGTCCAATCAATTGTTATATCAAGACTTGACTACGCTAACCCCCTCTACCTCGGAGTCCACGCATACCAACTGTCTAAACTACAAAGAGCACAGAAAGCTGCAGCCAAACTGCTACTAGCGCTTGGCCCTAGAGACCACATCTCCCTAGCCCTCAAAACTCTGCACTGGCTTCTGGTTGCCCGAAGGGTGACCTTCAAAACCTTATGCATTTCTCACCGAGCACTGCATAAAACCGGACCTCAATATTTTCAAGCCGGCCTTCTAGTCATACCAGAAACAAACTCAGTCCGGTTAGGTGGATCATCATTCTCAGCCTTGGCCCCCACGCTGTGGAACGCACTCCGACCACACATCCGACTCACCGAAGACCTCATGTCTTTCCGCAAATTAATAAAAACATGGCTATTCCCCTAAAACCGACCCTAACTCAAACTAACTCAAACTGGATAACAGCAACTCAATGACATTTGTCCAAAATGCTAGATCCTAAATAGCAATCTAGCATCATGATCCGAGCGAGAAATCGAAAACTATTAACCTCTGAGGTTAGCTAAAAAGGACAAACAAAATAGAATGAGTGAAAAGGATCAAAACTGAAGTGGATAAAAAGAATAAGTTGTATGAGAGCAGTAAAGCAGCCGACAATAATAAAATGGATGAAATAAATGTAATGGACAAGAGGATCAAAGTAGACGAGAGGGATAAAGTGGATTACAGCAATTCAACTAGCACAAACTACTAGATCATAAATAACAATAAAATAAATAACAATCCAACATCAAGAGCCATTCGAGAAATCGAAACTAATAACCTCTAATGTAAACTAAAAAGGACAAACGGAATAGAATGAGCAAAGTGGATCAAAGCAGTGAAGTGTATAAAAAGAATAAACTGTATGAAAACAGTAAAGTGATTGAAATGGATGAAATGATCACAATAGACAGGAACAAAATGAAACTGTCGGAAGCGGCGGACCCTGCCTGATACGGCTCTCAGTGCGGCTTGACAGTAGTGGTGCGTAGTACGTGCTAGGCTCTTTCCTCTACCAGGAAGTTTTCGGAGCCTTGAGCAGTGGCTGGAGCCGAGCGGCGGACAACCGGCGGCCACGGCAGCCACGGCCGTGACTCCTCTGAAAAAGCGGACTGTTGCTGGAGGCAAGTTGTCACGGTTTGGGCAAATTTAAGGAGGAACTTGGGGAGAGTTCTGTGATCGGCCAGCGATCGGCTGATTTAGAGCGGACGACCCACTTTCGTGCTCCACGCGGTAGTTTGAGCAGGAGCACTGCAGCACCAGCTGTACATCGGTAAGCCCCTCGAAATTTAGATTTACAACGCGATAAAACCCCGAGGGGGGGCCTGGAGCCTGGACCTGGGCCGTTAGTGTGTGCGGTGAAGCAGTGTGTGCGCTGGTGTGCCGGTTACTAGTAGGCACACAGCAGGGAGACTGTGGAGACAGAGTCCCTAGATTTTATCTATTCTTATCGACTCGGTAACAAAGACCACACTATAAGTGGGGTTAAATATACGCTAAACATACATGCAGAGATTACCAGAGTGCAGTGGAGCTACTGTTCTGTTTTCTAGGTTCTTTGAGGGCCCTATTTAAAACAAATGGCTTTTTGGTGATTCACTTTAACATTTTGAATTGTAAATACAATTGGAATGATAAAATAGCGTGAAGTCACGGTCATAATTCAATTTGCTCCAGTCGTGGGCAAAAAAAAGTGAGAAGTAGGCAGACTGTAGGGAGACTGTTGGAGATTTTACTCCTTTGATCCCTTTATCCTTTTCCCATACTTACTCAGTTTTATAATTCTGGGAAATGTCTTCTCGTTACAATTTGAGGAGTGGACCTCTTGTTGACGATTTAAGAGCCCCCGAATGGGATGCCTCCTACACTGAAAAGTCCTTGCAGGTGGAGGTAAATACCGTAGCTCAACAAATTTCCACTGCTTCGACAAGGACCAACAATATAGTGGAGGTGCAAGTTCATCAAGAACCTCAAGCTGACAGGACACCAGCAGGTGCAATTTTAAGGGACATAGTAAGAAATACTCCACCCATACAATCAAAGGACTTTACCCTGACATCAACAAATATAAAAGGGACTATTGACCATTATTTTCAGAAACGTCATCAAAATAGCTCAAGCGCCCTTACTTTAAATTCCTTAAAACCCTTAAAACAAAACTCCAATCCACAGATGGAGAATGGACAATCGGAATTACCAAACTCAATAATGGATCTCTCAAGGACCCCTAATCATCGAGTATAACTCAAAATGTATCATTTCAAGGTGAGAGATTGAACTCAACAGAGGTACCTAGAAGAGATCCAGTTGTGTTCGATGAATCTATAATAGATCATCAAGTCCATATACCAAGTGTGGCCCTTGGAAGCAAGAACCAAGATTCCAAAGAAGGGGACTCAACTTTACCAGCTTTGAATTATGTCCTAAACTCATTGGTGAAAGTTTTTGACCTCCTTAAAAGCGATGTGCAGACGCACACAGGGATTTTAATGGAAATGACCAAGGACATTGAACAACTTGAATTTTCAGTGGTAGGCCAAAATAATGTAATAAATTGTTCAGTATTGCCTACACTGGTAAAAATGGAAGATGGTTTTACAAAGCAAAGTGAAGACTTAACCGAAATTAAGCAGCAACTGACTTCTTTGCTGACGGAAAACAGGGAGATTAAGGATTTGTTACTAAAAATCAATACAAGAAATATAACAGATCAAGAATCTGGAATTAAAAAAGGCGATTTACCGCCCGAACCGAGTGTCATTCTGTTGATGACACTCCCCTATCCGAGTCCGTAATGGAAGAATTCTGTCGTTTGGCACAGGTGGCCGATTCAACATTGGAACAGCTTACTGAAAATCAAGATGAAATAATTGAGATTTCCACAGAAGAAGCGACGGAAAATGCAAACACATGGAAGAAGAGTACTCGACAAACTTATAAGAGACGGAAAAGGGAAAGGTGGAAAAATCAAATCATACGTCCTCAAAATCTAGGGGCAGACAAGAAAAGAAAACAAAAAACATGAAAAATACAAAAACAAAAAAATCAAATGTAATCAGTTTCATAAAGGGGATCCCGGACTCGGGAGAAAAATTTTGAAAACCAAACTGCATTTGAAAAGAGCGGCAGGAACTTGGAAAATGATTCCTTACATCAGGAAGAGCAGAGAAGATCAAGATTAAATAAGCCCAAAAAACAACAAATGAAAAAAACTCAAAATGATCGAGTCCCAGAAGAAGTGGAAGAGACACAAATGGTAAAAAAATCTATGAGTACTCAGACAGAAGAAAAATTAGTGAGCTTGGACAAAATCGACAGCAACATGGCTCAGTAAGATCAAAGAGCAAGGAGAAGCTGCTAAAAATAGCACCTATATTCTTGTCCAAACAGAAAACAGTTTCAGAAGTAACTATGCAGAACCAGACGGGCTTAAGGATTGCTCCAATATTTAATATGACTAGGGTAAAGATTTTAAGTCCAGCAGAACCTTCGAAACCAGTTATCGGTCACCCAGAGGGAACAAATTGTGATCTTACATCTAAATCGGAGATGAATAATCTTGTTCAACCAGCAGGTGAAGGAAGTAAAGTGAATGAAATTGCTAGCAAGTTCATCTCCTGAAGCTATAGTTGAGAGACCAACAACCATTCAAGAAGATCAAAATCCCTATGCAATCCCGAGACTCTGGTTTACTAATGAGGAAAATAGTCAGTCCGGCAAACCATTGAACAGGGGAGCAATCTTGTTATTAGCCAAAAAAACTTCCTGAATTATATTTATTTTCAACAAAAGACATCGAATATGTTTGTTTTCCTAAACCGGACTGCACAAGTTTAGCCTAAGTTGGATTGGTTTCTAAACTGGGGGTGAAGGCCTTTCTAAATTTGGCAGAAAAATTGCGTCGTTTGGGTCTGGAAGTGCACGACAAATTACCGTCTTATGCTGTAGAAGCGGAAGAAGCTGAGGAAAACGAAGCAACCCAGGGGAATGGCTTTGCAATGCAAGCCGGCCAGCAAGAAAAGAAAGAAGATAATATCAAAGAAGGGTCACAACCGTTATCCTGGCCAATGCTACCAGAAATAATTATGCAAGTCTGTCAGAAGTTGGGAGTAGTGCAAGCGTCTCTTTAGTAGTAAAGTAGTAAACATTTAAGAATCAACAGTTGGAACTCAGGAGGGTCCAGCTCCTTCAAAAACAATAAAATGAGAGCCTTGTTATTCGGGGAGAGTGACTTGATCCTACTACAAGAAACCTGGTTAGTAAATACTCCAGAACTCGAGGGTTTCAACCTGATAATACAGCCAGCATATAGCAAAGCCAAGGGTAGACAGATGGGGGGGTTTATTGATCACCTGTAGAAGGTTTTTATTTAAAGAAATAATAACTATACCCTGTAAACAAGAAGGAATTCTTTGGTGAGAGCAGTCACACCCCTAGAAAACGATCCATCAAAAGAGATAATAATCATTAACCTGTATTGGAATCCGGCCAGGGAAAAAATACTGGAGTTTTTAGAATCGATCTCGGTAGTCCTCAGTGATATTAGTATAATATACCCTGGGGCCCACATAATAGTTGCAGGAGATCTAAACTCGCAGTGCATTAAAATTAAACATAAATGGCCTACAGGAAAAATAAAAGAAATAACATCCAACGGTAGAAATTGGTTGAACTTCTTTGATGAATGGGACTTAAAATTCTTAAATGGATCTGTAGAAGGTGATGTACCACCTGCTACAACATGGGAGAGGGGGTCCATAGAGTCAACATTGGATTACGTCCTTTTATCGACAAATTGGTTTGGGAAATGTATACACTTCTCAGTGGAAGATGGTGGAACAAGCGACCATAAACGACTAGTTACACAGATAAGTTGGCATTGCAGGGACACAATAGAGGTTTGGGACCATCGGGTAGTTGTTAATGCTCAGAAAAATCGGTTGGTGAAATATAAGAGAGAAGGGGAACGTTTAAATGATGGCCTAGACAGACTATAATTGGGAGAATCTGGAAATCCTATATCAAAATTGTAACCCACTATTTTTTCACGAGTTTATATGGTCGATTGATCCACCATTGAATAATCAGAGGGGTCTTCAACAAACCCACAAACATCACTTCGACGAAGCAGTCTGGGCAAAAAAACGTGAGACCCAGAGGCAATTAAGACTTGCAAAAAAAATCGGCAAAAAGTATGCTAGAACTTGCCATAGAAACAAAAAAAATTAAGAACAACTTAAGGAGTTGGTCCAGACACCATAGAGAAGGGCTGTGGCAGAATGATGGTGAAGAAATGTTGTGTGCATTGCAAAATAATTCCTCACAGAATTTTTGGTCCCTAATTAACGCACTTGAAATAGACCAAGATATTGTACAAACGAACAACGTGTCAGAAGCAAGCTGGCTGACCCATTTTGGTGGGAAATATCAAAATCCACCGGGAGCCCCAAAATATAAGGGGGGCAATGGAAATTGGGGTCTGAGTTTTGAAAAGGAGGATGTTTTAAACTTGATAACAAAATCCTCTGTGTCAAGATCTGCGGGCCCTAAAGGTTTAACTTACCAAGTCTTTAAAGGAAATGGGATCCTGTGGGGAGAAATTCTGTACACATTGTACAGGGGAGTGATAGATAAGGAACAAGTTACTTACCTGTAACTGTTGTTCTCCAGCATGGGTCTGGCATGGATTCACATGCTCATGAATATTCCCCGTCGTCAGGCCGGGAATCCTCGGTATAGAAAAAAATCAGTATCAGTTTCGTTTCTGATCTGTCTTTCTCAGTAGTAACCAATCACTGGTCTCTGGGTCATACTGCCCGCAGCCAAAGACTGCCCTCTCCCTAAGCTCCGCCTCTGGCAGCCATCCTCAGATTTGGTAGCACGTAAAGTGGCAGTATGACCAAGTGAAGAGCCGCAGAGGGGTAGGCGGGAGGGTTCGCATGTGAATCCATGCCAGACCCATGCTGCAGAACAACAGTTACAGGTAAGTAACTTGTTCCTTCTCCAGCATGGGGTCTGGCATGGATTCACATGCTCATGAATATAAGAATACATAGCAGTATACACATGCACAACCACGGGAGGTGGCAATAGGCTCAACATTAAGCAATACAAAAACTCAACATTAAGCAACTCTTACCTCCTCACCAGGCTCACCTTAAGCGAACAGGTTGCACAGCACTGCTTGGCCGACCCTGGACTCCTCCCTGGAGTCCCGATCGACACAGTAGAATCTCGTGAAGGTGTGTGTCGACCTCCACTTAGCAGCCCTGCAGATGTCGAGCAGGGGCACTCCAGACAGGAACGCCGTGGTAGCAGCGATCGCTCTGGCCGAGTGGGCTCTCGGACGGCCGGGCAGCGGTCGGTTTGCCAACTGGTGACAGTGCATGATGCAGCCGGAGAGCCATCTGGAAATGGAAGCTTTCGAGAGAGCCTTCCCTTGATTCACAGGTCCAAAGTTTACGAACAGCTGTGATGTCTTCCGAAAACTCTTTGTGCGGTCCACGTAGAACTTCAGCGCTCTAGCTACGTCCAGCGAGTGCAGAGTCCTTTCAACCGGCGACGAAGGAGACGGGAACAAAACTGGCAACACCAAGGGTTCGTTGAGATGGAAGTCCGACGGCACCTTGGGCATGAAGGAGGGGTGCGTCCTCAGCACCACCCTCGTTTCGTGAAACGTCAATTATGGTGGCTTGCAAGATAGGGCCTGGATCTCTCCCACTCGACGAGCAGAGGTGATGGCCACGAGAAACGCTGTCTTCCACGACAGAAACTTCAACGGTGCCGAATGCAAAGGCTCAAACGGGGCCCCCATGAGCCTGGTCAGCACCACGTTGAGCTCCCACGCCGGGGCGGTGGCCTTCACCGGCGGGAATGATGGAACAATCCTTTCATAAATTCCTTCACCAGTCGATGAGACCACAAGGATGCCCGTCCCGTAGTTCTGGTGTATCGTGAGATGGCGGCCAGATGTATCTTGATGGAAGCGTGAGCTAGTCCAGCCTTGGTCAATGATAGTAGGTACGGCAATACTTGAGGGGCCGTAATCCGCAGAGGGTTAATCTTCTGTGCACGGCACCAGACAGAGAACGTCTTCCATTTATGTACGTAGCACCTGACAGTTGAGGATGCCCTGGCCTTTGCAAGAACCTCTCTGCAGTCGGCCGGGATGTCGTACCCTCCAAACTCTAGTGCTGCAGGAGCCAGGCCTGCAAGTTCAGCGACTCTGGGTTGTGGTGAAGAATGGCGCCTCCTTCTCTGGAGAGAAGATCTGCGTCCATCGGCATCTTGACTGGTGTGGACGTTGACAAGTCCAGAAGGTCTGGGAACCAGATCTGTCTCGACCACGCCGGTGCAACGAGGATCATCCTGCACCGAGACCTCTTGAGCTGGTTGATGAGCCGGAGCAGCAACGGCAACGGGGGGAACGCATAAAGAAATAGGCTGTCCCAGTGGAACGAGAAAGCATCGCCCATGCTCCTCGGCTGGGGGAACCTGCTGGCGAACCTCCGGCACTTGGAGTTCGTCGCGAAGAGATCGATCTGGGGTTCGCCCCATCGTCGGAAGAGTCGATCCACTTGATCCTGGCGTAGTTCCCACTCGTGGCACAAGCGCAGCTCTCTGCTGAGTGAGTCGGCGATGGTGTTTTTTATTCCTGCCAGATGAAAAGGCACCAGAAACATCCCTTGGGCGACGGCCATATGCCACAGATCCTGGGCTTCCTTGGATAGGGCAGGGGATCTGGTGCCGCCCTGCTTCCGGATGTAGAACATCGTGGTGGTGTTGTCGGTGAAGATCCTCACCACCTTGCCCTTGAGGGATGGAAGAAGAAACCTGAGGGCCCAGAGCACTGCACGGAGCTCCAAGATGTTGATGTGGAGTGACTTCTCCTCCGGGAGCCAAAGGCCTCTCGCGTGAAGATCTCCGGAGTGCGCTCCCCAACCTTCCAGTGAGGCATCCGTCGTCAGCGTCACCTGGTGAGCTGGGGTCTGAAAGTCCATGCCCGCCGACAGATGAGAGCGGGTACCCCACCACCGGATCGCCTGACGGAACGCCTCGTTGAGAGGGATCCTGTCCTCGAAGCTGCCCGTCGACTGGACCCAGCAGGCGTCGAGGAACTCTTGTAAGGGGCGCATCCAAAGCCTGCAAAGGCGCACCACATAAATGCAGGAGGACATCATCGCGAGGAGGGACTTGATAAATCTTACCCTGGCCATGTCCGTGGCCAGCAGACGCTGCACCTTGCCCAGGATGTTCCTGGTCCTTTCCTCCGACAGCGAGGCCAGCCGCGCCACTGTGTCGAGCTTGGCTCCCAGAAGCAGGGCGACTTGCGACAGAACCAGGTGGGATTTTGGAAAGTTGATGGAAAACCCCAGGTCCGTGAGCAGCTGGACGGTCTTCGCAGTGTGCTCCACGGCGAGCTCCCTTGTCCTTGCCCGGATGAGCCAGTCGTCCAGGTAGGGGTAGACGTGGATCCCCTGTAGGCGCAGCCGCGCCGCCACTGGTGCGAGGCACCCTGGGTGCCGACTTCAATCCGAACGGGAGGGCCTTGAACTGGTAGTGCCGCCCTTGGACCATGAACCTGAGGACCTTTCGGTGTCTTTTTAGAATGGGGATGTGGAAGTACGCATCCTCCAAGTCCAACGATGACAGGAAATCGCCCTCCTCCAGCTGTCCCAGCACGTGCTGGAGGGTGACCATCCGGAACTTCTGTGCCTTGATGTACTTGTTCAGTTGTCGCAGGTCCAGGATGGGGCGCCATCCTCCCGTCTTCTTTTTTACGAGGAAGTACCTTGAGTAAACTCCGGAGCCCCGAAGCCTCTTTAGGACGAGCTCGATGGCACCTTTCTTGAGCATCGCCCTTACTTCCAACAGTAGTTGAGGGACGTGATTTTCCTTCCTGGCCACGGGTGGAACGCGAGGGCACTTCTTCTGAAACTCGAGGGCGTGCCCTTGGGCCAGGGCGTCCAGCACCCAACGGTCGGTGGAGATGGACACCCACACACTGACGAACCTCGCCAGCTGGCCTCCCACCGGGGTGCTTCGGCGGGGGCCCGACCCCACAGTCGGTTCAATCTTGTTTGGAGGCCGCCTTGCCTCCTTGAGCTCCCTGTCGATGACGACAGGCACCACCCGACTTGCCGCGTCCCCTGTAGGCTTCCTGGGACGAAGATCTTGCCGCTTGGCGGTACGTGGAGGAGCCACTGCCGGATCCCTTGGAGGCACCTTGTCTGCCTCCCGAGCTCCGAAAGGGCGGCCGTCGTTATTGGAGCACTCCCAGTGCCCGGGCCGTCTCCGTGCCTGTCTTGATGGCCTGAAGGGACTCATCAACCGCCTTCCCAAACAGGTTGTTCCCGTCGAAGGGCATGTCTAAAACCTTGGTTTGTACGTCCTGGCGGAAATCCGTCGCCTTGAGCCATCCTCGTCCTCTCAGGCAAACCGCTGTTGCCCAACTGACGGAAACTGGTGTTGGCGATGTCCGTTGCCACCGTGATGGCGTGGTCCGAAGCAATCTCACCTTCTTGTAAGATTTCAAGGGCCTCAGCCCTTTTGGCGTCCGGAAGGAAATCCAACAGAGGGGCGATTTTGAACCACAACTCCCTGTCGTAGCGGGCTACGATAGCCAGGGCGTTGGCCGCCTTGATAGTCGTCGCTGCGGATGAGATAACCCGTCGTCCCATCGTGTCCAGCTTCCTGCCCTCGCCGTCCGGCGGGGAAGTTGATGTCGAGGCCGATGCCTCCACAGCTTTCTTCTTTGCCGCCGCCGAGACGACCGAATCCGGGGTACGTTGCACCCGAAGGCACACGGGGGCAGCGTCGGGGACCCGGTACTTCTTCTCGTACAGGTCCCTCTTTGCTGGCGCTGTGGCAGGATTCTTGAGGAGGGCGAGCCCCTCATCCCAGATGTCATCAAGAAGTGGTACGGCGAGGACCGTCTTCCTTTTAGCCTCGCGCCGTTGGTAAAGGAACCCTTCCTTCTTCTCTTCTGGGCAGAGCTGGAAGAGCTCGGATGCCCTGGAAATCATGGCATGGAAGGATCCAATCTCGTCGGGCGGGGACGCCCGAGCAGGGGGAGACGGGGGACACGTCCCGTTGTCGCCTCCGTCGTCATCTGTACCTGTCGTAGCCGTGTCTGTGCCTGTATCATCCCCGTGGGTAGTAGACCGGGGGTAAGGCAGAACAGGCCACAGAGGTGGGAGAGGTGGCGTAGGATGCGTCCTCCTCTTCTTATGTGGTGGACTTTCCGAAGGTCCCGGCTCCGGTTCCCCCGTCGGGCCTGGCTCAGGTACCTCCGTCGGCGGGAGGGGCAACCTGGTCCTTATCTCCGAGCATAAGGACTGAATCGCTGACAAAATGGCCACCGAAGTGTCCTGCGGCACCGGAAACGACGGGCGCGAGAGCTCTTGTGGAACCTCGTCTGAGACACCGTCGCTCTCGTCGTTGCCCTCGTCGGGATACCTCCCGATGGGCTGGGCCTCCTCTATGACTTCGATGAGCTCTTCTTCAGAGGTCGTGTCCGTATCCACGATGGCCACCTGCCCCTCCCCCTCCTTTTCCAACGAGGACTTTGTGGGGGTCTTCTCAATGGGCCTGAAAGACGACTCCCTCCGCGGTGGCAGGGAGACTCTGGATCCTGAGGTCGCCTCCACTGGCGTAGCCTCCACAGGCTGAGCCAGGGCCGCTGCGACATCCTCAATCGAGGTCTTAGCAGGGTGAATTAAGGCCATTGTCACCTTTTGTACGCCTGGGGCCTTCACCTTGGGGGGGAGGGTCCGAGCCTCGCTCCCCCTCTGCCGGAATCTTTGAGATCGACCGGGGACTCTCCAGAAGCTTCGCCAGGTTCTCGGACTTCCTCTTACCTGAGCCAGCGCGTTAGCTCATGGTTGATGGCGCTGGGGAGGATGCGCCCTGCCTGGCAGCCAAGGAGCCCGACCGTTCGGCACTCCCGGTGCCCGTGGACTCGCGGTGCTTGGCCTTTTGTTGGGCCCCCGTCGCCGGGGCGCCCTCACAGGACTTAGAAGACCGCTCGGACTTCTTTTTCTTCTCGCCCGACGGCTCTTCCCTTCCAGCCAGTTGGCGAGACGGAGGTGGCGATCCTTCATGGTCTGCTCCGACATGTTCCCACAAAACGCAGTCCTTCTCCGTGTGCGTCTTGTCCTCATGGAGACAGAGGCATAACGAATGGTCGTCCTCCTTGAAAACATTCTGAAGCTGGCATCCAGGGCAGGTCCTGAACAGCTTCCCAGGAGTCGAGCTCCCTTTCTCCTGGGCCATGTCCGGTGTAGGCCTCGGAACTTCTGGAATCCTCCAAAAGCGTAACTCGACGAAATCTTCACCCTTGAGGGGCGTAGAAAACTCTGAAACGGATCCCCGTTGATCGGATGTAGAAACGGTGGAGCTTGAGGCTCTATTTAACCGAAAAATGAGAAAAAATCTCCTGAAAAAGCGTGAAAACTCAGCAAAAGCTCGAGAGCTACAGCACGAGGACTCCCAACACTTGAACATGCAGTAAAAATCTGAGGATGGCTGCCAGAGGCAGGGCTTAGGGAGAGGGCAGTCATTGGCTGGGGGCAGTATGACCCAGAGACCAGTGATTGGTTACTACTGAGAAAGACAGATCAGAAACGAAACTGATAATGATTTTTTCTATACCGAGGATTCCCGGCCTGACGACAGGGAATATTCATGAGCATGTGAATCCATGCCAGACCCCATGCTGGAGAAAAGAGCAATTCCTCCGTCTTGGAAATCGGCGATCATAGTCCCTATTTTTAAAAAGGGAGATCACAAAAATCCTACAAGTTATAGGCCAATTACACTGCTTGATGTGGAGAGCAAGTTGTTCAGTAGCCTAATATTAAGAGAACTGGAAACTTGGGCAAGAAACAATAACATAATCCCCAAACAAACATGGTTTAGAAGAGGTCACTCTACCTCCTTGAACGGTATTATACTCGCCTCTCTAACAAACTATAAAGATTTTAAAAACGCAGGAAGACTCTATGGAGTGTTTGTTGATCTGTCGAACGCCTTTGACATGTTGAATTGAGATAAACTCTGACGTAAGATGGAACAAAAAGGAGCCCCGAAAAATCTGATCAATATTCTAGTAAATCTCCATGAAGGAAACACAGCCAGATTAAGACTCAATTCAGCTGGACATCTGTCAGAGTTTATAAGTATAAATAGGGGAGTTAGACAAGGTTGTATGATGGCACCATTTCTTTTTAAGTTCTATTTGGGAGATTTTGGACAGGCCATAGAGTCTTCAACATTGGCAAGTCCAAAGGTGGGTTCACTAGCCATAAAATGGCTTATGTATGCAGACGACATAGTCCTACTTGACAGGACTCCTGTCAGTCTGCAAATACTGCTTATGGCACTTGACCTGTATATGAAAGCAAATGATCTGGTGGTGTAACGCTCACCTGATTCCCGTAGAGGCGCCAGTCTTGACTGGGCGTATACCGTATCTTCAAAGGTGATGTGTAACACACGGCTGGCTCTTTGGGCTGGACCTCTGTGCACTGTATGTCTGACTCAAAGGGTAAGATGTCTGCAGATAGAAAATATGGGATTAAGGAACTGGGTTATTGAATGTCTCTCTCTTCTTCTCTTTCTCTTCCCCTGTAGAACCCCAAAGGTTAACGCTCTCACCTTAGGTAAGTGAACGCCGTGCTCTCCATCTGCCTCGGGGCAGGGTGCTGTAACCAGTTTCTTCACTGGATAAGGGGAGCAGGCCTCTTGACTTCAGAGGACTGCTGTCCGTCGTTTACTGCACGAACGGTAAGTTTCGAGTAATTCTAATGTCTTTAAAGTCTTTAGTAATGATGTTTCTTGTTTTGCAGGGTTCCGGCGATGGCGGATGACGGGCTGAAGTGAGTTGAAGATGGAGCCCGTGTGATTAACAGAAGCGCCTGGAAGCACGTAAGTAAGCGCTTGTTGCCTGCTTCACGATGCGCTCTAACTGTCTTTTTATTTTGCAGGTACAAGTTCGGAGCGGCTGCAGGGTGCCGGAATACCCACTGGGTTAGATGTGGAAAGGAGTAATGGCACGTGAGTATTAAAGTTCCCCAATGTCTTTAAACGCACCTTGTTTTGTCTTTCAGATGCGGGATGCAGCGCCGAAGGCCTCCGGAGCGTGCAAAGAGTTGGTAAGCTTTTGTCTTTCAGATCCCGGAATGCAGCGCGAGGCGTTGGTGACAGCCGATGGACCAGGTAAGTGAAGAGCTGTCACTGAAGACCGTAATGCTAACCTGTTCTTTATTGTCTTTATAGGTGTTGCTGAAGACTGGATTCAGGATGGTAAGCCTTTTTCCTTAGGCCCAGGATCAGATGCAGAAGACACGATGCAGAGGATGCAGAATAACGCAAAGCAAGATTCATCCATCGGGTGTGGTTTAAATAGCCTCCTGTAGTGCTTAGGTGTCTCCTTCCACGGCCACGCCTTGGTAAGAAAAGAGTTCCTGCTTTCCAGAAGAGTTCCAGTGTTCTGAATCTAGGGAGTGGCTCCTGCCCCACCCAACAGGAAAACTAGTTCCAAACAGAAGAGGATCAGAGGCTCAACTGGCAGGCAAGTAAGCAGCATGGTCTGCTGCAGGTAAGTCCACCCAAGCATTATGAGCCCGGCGCTTCCAGCGCTGGGACTGGGCATATTTATGAGCCTGGTGCCACTGGCGCCAGGACTGGGTCCAAAAGGTCCCAATTGGGATTGGTTGGCACTCGGAACCTGGGTTATGGATCTGCTTCCAAGGGAGTTGGGAAAACCCTGACCTTTTGGAAGCAGAGATCATGACAGTACCCCCCCTCAAGGCCCCTCCCAAACCGGGCTTCTCCGGGGGTTTTGGCTTGTCAGGAAATGTTCGGTGAAATCTTTTGAATAGGCGAGGAGCGTGGACATATTCAGCAGGTTCCCAGGATCTCTCTTGGGGGCCGTAGCCTTTCCAGTCAATTAGGTAAAATAGTTTAGATTTGGAGATCTTGGAGTCCAGAATGCTTTTGACTTCAAACTCGAGTTCTCCATCAACTAGGAAAGGTTTTGGAGATTTAGTTAGTCGGGTTTGAGGTTGCATGGGTTTTAATAGAGAGACGTGGAAGACCGGATGTATCTTCATGTGCGGGGGCAAGTCCAACTTGACCGCTACTGGGTTTACTATGGTAGTGATGGAATAGGGACCAAGGTATCTTGGGTTGAATGTGCGTGGCCCTTTTAGAGGTAGATATTTGGTGGATAACCAGACTTGATCCCCTACTTGATATTGAGGGGCTTCCTTCCAATGTTGATCTGCTCCTTTCTTGTATTGTTCTTTAGCCCTTTAAAGGTGAGAAACAGCTTCCTTAAAGGCTTGGGTGATTGTAGAATGCAGGTAGTCTACTGCTGGTGTTTCAAGATCTTGGAGGGGATCCAACTCCGAGGTTCGAGGGTGACTGCCGTACAAAAGAAAAAACGGGGTTTTCCCAGTTCCCGAATGGACAGAGTTATTGTAGGCATATTCGGCTATCCAAAGGATGTCTTTCCAAGTTTTTTCAGTTTGTTGCAGCATGCAGCGTAAATACTGTTCCAGAGTTTGATTGGTCCTCTCGGTTTGTCCGTCGGTCTGAGGGTGGTGACTGGTCGATAGTCTCACATCAATTTGAGCCGACCGACAGCAACTTCGCCAAAAATGAGAAATAAATTGACTACCTCGATCCGAAATTAGAACCGAAGGAAAACCGTGCAGTCGGACGATGTTTTCGAGAAATTCTCGGGCCAGAGTTGCTGCTGTTGGCAAGCCTTTGAGCGGAATGAAATGCGCCATCTTGGAGAATAAGTCCACGATTACTAGAATCGTATTGTATCCGGAGCATGGAGGTAGATCGGTGATGAAGTCCATAGAAAGCGTATGCCAAGGGCGAGGTGGGATGTCAATAGGGCGTAAGAGGCCTGCTGGTCTTTCCTTTTGACTCTTGTTTTGGGCGCATACTCCACAGGACATTATAAAGTCTCTGATATCTTTTTTCCAAGACGGCCATAAGAAGTAGCGCTTGATCTTTTCTGAGGTCTTGGCCATACCAGGATGTCCTTCCATTAAAGAATCGTGATAACAAGAGATTACTTTTTTCTGTAAATCTGTGCTGGGTAGGTATAATCGTTCTTGGAAATACAATAAGTTGTCCTTTACTGCAAAGTCCTTTCCCTGCAGATGCCAATTCTGTATGTCTGCTGGAGTTACAAGTTGCCTGGCTTTATCCTTAACTTCCTCTATGGATTCTGTGGCGATTACACCCAGAATTCTTTGTTCGGGAATGATTGGTACAGGTTTAGGGTTGATCAAGTGTTCTTCCACTCCCATCCGAGAAAGGGCATCAGCTTTACCGTTCTTTGTACCAGGTCGATAGGTAATTATGAAGTCAAACTCGGCAAAGAATAATGCCCAACGGAGTTGTCTAGAGGATTGGGCTTTTGCGGTTTTCAAATATTGCAGGTTTTGGTGATCCGTAATCACAGTAACGGTGTGTCGGGCCCCCAGCAGATAATGCCGCCAAGCCTTAAAGGCAGACTTGATAGCCAGAAGTTCCTTGTCAGTAATCGTGTAATTGATTTCAGGAGGCGAGAATTTGCAGGACCAAAATGCCACGGGATGCAACTGATTGGTTACCGGGTCCTTTTGTGATAGAACTGCCCCCATGGCAAGGCTTGAAGCATCAGTTTCCACGATGTAGGGGAGTTCGGGGCGAGGGTGTTTTAAGATTGGTGCAGAGGTAAATTTAGACTTCAAATCCTGGAAAGCTTGTTCCGCCTCGGTAGACCATTCAAAACGTTTGTTTTTCTTTAACAAGGCAGTGATGGGCTGGACTATTCGAGAGAATTCGGGGATAAACCTGCGGTAAAAGTTAGCGAAGCCTAACATGCTTTGCACACCTTTTACGGAGGATGGTGATGGCCATTTGAGAACTGCATCGACCTTCTTTGAATCCATACGCACTCTGCCAGGTGATAATATGAATCCCAAGAATTCAACTTCAGTCACGTTGAAAACACATTTTTCCAACTTAGCGAAAAGTTTGTGTTGACGCAATCTTTCGAGGACCATTTTCACGTGTTTCCGATGTTCAGATTCCGATGAAGAATAAACGAGGATGTCGTCAATGTAAACAACAACACACACATCTGTGAGCTCTCTGAGGACATCGTTCATAAAATATTGAAAGGCGGCCGGGGCATTGCAAAGTCCGAAGGGCATGACCTGATATTCAAATAGCCCATACTTGGTGCGGAAGGCCGTCTTCCATTCATCGCCCTCTTTTACTCGTACCAAGTGGTAAGCTCCTCTAAGATCCAGCTTTGTATATATGCATGCTTTTCTGACTTGGTCCAGGATTTCAGGGATCAAAGGTAACGGATATCTATTCTTAACGGTGATCTGGTTCAGGGAGCGATAATCTATACAAGTTCTAAGGTCTCCTTCCTTTTTTGGAACGAAGAACAAAGCTGAAGAAGCAGGGGACTTGGAAGGACGAATAAACCCATTTGCCAGGTATTGATCCAGGTATTGTCGAAGGTGAAGGTTCTCAGGCTCGGTGAGGGCATAAATTCTACTACAAGGAGGAGTAGATCCAGGTATCAGGTCTATCTGGCAGTCATAAGACTTATGAGGAGGTAGAGAATTAGCCTGATCCTTCCGGAAAACATCTTGGTATTCTAGGTATTCGGGAGGTAACTGGGGAGTCTCTGAAGAAATTGCTTCCAGAGCAACACCAGGTGGAGGGTGACAAGTAGAGACACATTCTGGAAACTGGACCGTTCTTGCTCGCCAATCGATCAGAGGATTGTGTTTCTCTAACCAAGGTATTCCTAGAATAATCTGAAACTGAGGGGCCTTGATCACATCGGACACGATCTTCTCATGGTGTCCATCTTGACTTACTAGCGTCACCTCTTGAGTGGTATGCGTTACTGGCCCGGAGGCTATCTCCCTACCATCCACCATAGTAATGACGTCCTTTACAGCCTTGGGACAAAGAGTTAGATTCATCCTCAAAACCATTTCATGATCCACATAATTGCTGATGGCACCGCTGTCGACGTAAGCTTCAATTGCATGTAATCGATCCGGATTATCAGGGCTAATGAGGACCATAGGTATCACGAAATGCGAGGTCACGGAACTGGTTTTCACGCTCGGCAAGAGGACCTCTATTCTTGTCGGGTGAGGTCGTTTCCCTGCTCAGAGTTTGTAACTTTGGTAACTGCAGCTCCTACTGCCTTCTTGGCAGGTTTCACCGGACAGTCTCGAAGAAAGTGCCCTGAGTTTCCGCAATAGAGGCATAATTGCAACTGTTTTCTCCTTTCCCGCTCCTTTTGTGTTAGAGGACCTTTCAGACCACCTATTTGCATGGGTTCCCCGGAGTCTACTCCTTTGGAAGGAGTTGGCGGTTTGGAAAATACTCGAGCATCAAACTTGGAACGATCGGCCTTCCTGTTCTGCAGTCTGTGATCTATTTGAACGACTAAGTCTATATAGTCCGAACAATCTTGTGGGGGATTCACTACTTGGGCTAACATCTTTGAGCTCTCCACGTAGACCTCTATAAAACAGCGTAATCCTTTTGTCCTCAGGCCATTGAGTTTCCACTATCAGTCTGTTGAAAGACGCAATATAAGCCAAAAGGTCTTGATTACCTTGTCGCAACGAAAGAAGCTCTTTGTCCAAGGCCTGTCCCTGTGAATGTCTTGCGAACAGTTTTTCCATACTGAGCTGAAAAGCTTGAAAATCATGGAGGACCGGATCATCTTGATTTACTAGAGGGATCGACCAGTCTGCTGCATTGCCACTAAGGTACGAAAGCACGAAAGCTACTTTAGCTTGATCAGTTGGAAAGGCTGCTGGCCGGCATAAGAAATGCAACCGGCACTGATTGATAAATACTGCAAACCTCTTTGGGTCACCAGAAAATCGTTCGGGCGGAGCCAGAGGTACATTCCCAGGTAGGTTGATCTGCACTGGATTCATAGAGGATGTAGAAGGAAGATTTCCCCCAGATGCGGGTAACGGGGTCTGTCCGGCTTGTGACTGTAGCAATTGTCTAGCGAGATCATCTGTTCGCTCCTTGGAAATAATCAGTTCCCTTCTTAGAGCGTTCGTTTCCTGACGGGCTGCATGCACTTCTGCCCTTAGTTCCCCAAGTAACTGGGCTAGCTGGTCGGTATCCGAGGTTTCCATAGCGCCTGGACGGGAGTTTTGTGGTAGGCTTTGCGTTCTGTAACGCTCACCTGATTCCCGTAGAGGCGTCGGTCTTGACTGGGCGTATACCGTATCTTCAAAGGTGATGTGTAACCCACGGCTGGCTCTTTGGGCTGGACCTCTGTGCACTGTATGTCTGACTCAAAGGGTAAGCTGTCTGCAGATAGAAAATATGGGATTAAGGAACTGGGTTATTGAATGTCTCTCTCTTCTTCTCTTTCTCTTCTCCTGTAGAACCCCAAAGGTTAACGCTCTCACCTTAGTTAAGTGAACGCCGTGCTCTCCATCTGCCTCGGGGCAGGGTGCTGTAACCAGTTTCTTCACTGGATAAGGGGAGCAGGCCTCTTGACTTCAGAGGACTGCTGTCCGTCGTTTACTGCACGAACAGTAAGTTTCGAGTAATTCTAATGTCTTTAAAGTCTTTAGTAATGATGTTTCTTGTTTTGCAGGGTTCCGGCGATGGCGGATGACGGGCTGAAGTGAGTTGAAGATGGAGCCCGTGTGATGAATAGAAGCGCCTGGAAGCACGTAAGTAAGCGCTTGTTGCCTGCTTCACGATGCGCTCTAACTGTCTTTTTATTTTGCAGGTACAAGTTCGGAGCGGCTGCAGGGTGCCGGAATACCCACTGGGTTAGATGTGGAAAGGAGTAATGGCACGTGAGTATTAAAGTTCCCCAATGTCTTTAAACGCACCTTGTTTTGTCTTTCAGATGCGGGATGCAGCGCCGAAGGCCTCCGGAGCGCACGAGAGTAGGTAAGCCTTTGTCTTTCAGATGCCGGAATGCAGCGCGAGGCGTTGGTGACAGCCGATGGACCAGGTAAGTGAAGAGCTGTCACTGAAGACCGTAATGCTAACCTGTTCTTTCTTGTCTTTATAGGTGTTGCTGAAGACTGGATTCAGGATGGTAAGCCTTTTTCCTTAGGCCCAGGATCAGATGCAGAAGACACGATGAGCGTTCTGCTGCAGAGGATGCAGAATAACGCAAAGGAAGATTCATCCATCGGGTGTGGTTTAAATAGCCTCCTGTAGTGCTTAGGTGTCTCCTTCCACGGCCACGCCTAGGTAAGAAAAGAGTTCCTGCTTTCCAGAAGAGTTCCAGTGTTCTGAATCTAGGGAGTGGCTCCTGCCCCACCCAACAGGAAACGTAGTTCCAAACAGAAGAGGATCAGAGGCTCAACTGGCAGGCAAGTAAGCAGCATGGTCTGCTGCAGGTAAGTCCACCCAAGCATTATGAGCCCGGCGCTTCCAGCGCTGGGACTGGGCATATTTATGAGCCTGGTGCCACTGGCGCCAGGACTGGGTCCAAAAGGTCCCAATTGGGATTGGTTGGCACTCGGAACCTGGGTTATGGATCTGCTTCCAAGGGAGTTGGGAACACCCTGACCTTTTGGAAGCAGAGATCATGACAGGTGGTAAATCCGGAAAAATCAAGGGTTGTAATATTTGTACGAAAGGGCCTTAAAGATGTTAAATACTGTTGGTCAATTGGTGGTTATTCGATCCCTGTTGTAAAAGAAGTTATATATTTGGGTTTTACCTTGCATGTGGCCCCCACAGTTGTGACACAGTATGGGGAATTATTGGCTAAAGGCACACAATTAATAGCTCAAATGAAGAAGATTTCTAGTTTGTGTGGCAAATTTTCCATCATGCCAGTAATAAAGTTTTACGTTGCGAAAGTAATTCCCGTATTACTATATGGAATTGAGGCAAAGCCTCCTTTATGGTCTATAGACTGGCAAACACTAGAAAGCTATATCTGGAAACAGGTATTAGGCCTGCCCAAAGGACTGCATACGGCGACACTCAGATATGAACTGGGTTTAAAATCTCTGAAATCTGCAGTTGAGTGGAAACTCCTCTCCCTATATAGATCTATCCTGGTGCCAATGACCAACACATTGTTTGAAAATCTTCTGGATAATATGAAATTAGACACCTCACTAACCCTGAGAGAACTTAGACAGGTAGCAGAAGACCTGCTGATTTATTATGAACTAGACAAATCCATACTGATCTCAAACCCTTTGAAGGTTAAGAAAGCCTTGACCTTGAGAGACTGGATCTCCACAGTGGATGTGGTGAGGTTGTCTTCCATCCCTACATCTTTCTTTAAGTATGGGAAAAAACAGGGTTTTGTTCCGAGGTATCTGACAAAGTGCCCAGATATAAAAGGAAGGCAGAACTTTATGAGTACACGCCTGAATTTGATCAAAACGGGTGCAGTACTGGTTAAATGGGGCCGAACAGAAGAAATTCGGAGTTTATGTATGGAATGCTCGGACCCAAGTAAACAAACCCTTGAGCATTTGTTAAGATTTTGCAAAGGTACTTGGGACACAAGGGTTGAATACCTGGGAAACCTAGTTGGATCACCTGATCGGTTGCCTTCTAGTGCTTTCTGGGAAAGAATGATTGCGGGTCATGAAATCAAATTGACTGTAAATGTATTAAGAGTATTGCAATTCACAGGTTTTATTCCACAAAACTACTGGTAATTTAGTCACTCCGATGGATTGGTAAAGTCTTTTTATGATTATTTCATCTTGGGCAGTCATTGATCAACTTTCATTATTTATTTTAAAAACATATGAAGTTAGAATTGTAGGCATGTGAAGAATAGGTTTAATGATATTGGAGTTACATTTTCTATATTGCATTGAATTTTGTATTTTGTGTTTATATATTACATATGTTTAACTTTAAATGAAGAATGTGTAAAAAACCTAAAATGTGGTTATAACACAATAAAAAAAAAAAATGGACAAGAAGAATAAAATGGAGAGGATGGAAAGATGAATACAGGATACGGATGAGTGCACAGAGCGCACAGAACATTTAGAGTACATGAAACAGATAGATGGCATGGAATATAAGAGTGCACGGTATAAATGGAACAAATAGAATAGACGATTCGAGTGCATGAGACGGGTGTAGTGCATAGGACAGATGGAGAAAATGGAACGGATCGAGTGCTTGGGACATGTGACATTGGTTGAACCGATAATGCAGGATTAAGGGATGAAGTGAGTGGATGAAGTCGGTGGAGCGGATGAAGTCGGTGGAATGGATGAAGCGCGTAGAGCGGATGAGCGCGTAGAGCGGATGAGAGCGTAGAGCGGATGAGAACGTAGAGCGGATGAGAACGTAGAGCGGATGAGAGCGTAGAGCGGATGAGAACGTAGAGCGGATGAGAGTGCAGAATGAATGAGGGCATGGAGCGGATGAGAGTGTGGAGCGGATGTAGGGTGTGGAGCGGATGTAGGGTGTGGACCGGATGTAGGGTGTGGACCGGATGTAGGGTGTGGACCGGATGTAGGGTGTGGACCAGATGTAGGGTGCAGAGCGGATGCGGAACGGGTGTAGAGTGTGGAGCGTGTGTAGAATATGGAGCAGGTGTAGAGTGTGGAGCAGGTGTAGAGTGTGGAGCAAACGGGTGAAATGGGTGATGGGACAGGTGAAGTGGGTGGTAGGAACGGGTGAAGTGGGTGGTAGGAACGGGTGAAGGGGGTGGTAGGAACGGGTGAAGGGGGTGGTAGGAACGGGTGAAGGGGGTGGTAGGAACGGGTGAAGGGTGTGGTAGGAATGGGTGAAGTAGGTGGAAGGAACCGGTGAAGTAGGTGGAAGGAACCGGTGAAGTAGGTGGAAGGAACCGGTGAAGTAGGTGGAAGGAACCGGTGAAGTAGGTGGAAGGAACCGGTGAAGTAGGTGGAAGGAACGGGTGAAGTGGGTGGAACGAACGGGTGAAGTATGTGGACGAAATGGGTCAAGTATATGGAAGGGGTGAAGTATGTGGATGGAACAGGTGAAGTGGACGACGGATCAAGCGAAATATGTGGTTGGAACGGACGAAGTATGGGGTTAGAACAGGTGAAGTATGTGAGTGGAACGGATGAACTGGGTCGAACGGATGAACTGGGTCGAACGAGTGAAGTAGGTGGTACGTATGAAGTGGGTGGTACGGATGAAGTGGGTGGTACGGATCGAGCGAAATGGGTGGATAGAATCGGGGGAAATGGGTGAATGGATCAGGTGAAGTATGTAGAAGGAACAAGAGAAGTGGGTAGATGGAACAGTGAAAATGAGTGTATGGAACGGGTGAAGTAGGTGTATGGAACAGGTGACGTATATGGATGGAACAGGTGAAGTATGTATTTGGATGGAATAGATGAAGTACGTGGAAGGAAAGGGTGAAGTATGTGGAAGAACGAGTGAAGTATGTGGACGAAATGCGTCAAGTATGTTGAATGGAACGGGTGAAGTGTGTGTATGGAACAGGTGAAGTGGATGGATCAAGTTAAATATGTGGCTGAAACAGACGAAGTATGGGGTTGGAATGGGTGAAGTATGTGAATACAACGGATGAACTGGGTGGAACGGCCGAAGTGGATGGAACGGGCAAAGTGGGAGGATGGAACGGGCAAAGTGGGAGGATGGAACGGGCAAAGTGGGAGGATGGAACGGGCAAAGTGGGAGGATGGAACGGGCAAAGTGGGTGGATGGAACGGGCAAAGTGGGTGGATGGAACGGGCAAAGTGGATGAAACAGATAAAGTGGGTGGAGCAGGTGAAATGAGTGAAACGAAAGAAGTGTGTGAACGAAACGGGTGAAGTGGGTAGAACGGATGAAGTAGGTGGATGAACGGATGAAGTATGTGGATGGAACCAGCAAAGTGGGTGGAACGGGTGAAATGGGTGGAGTGGGTGAAGTGGGTGGAGTGGGTGGAACGGGTAACGTAGGTGGAACAGGTGAAGTGGGTGCAACGGGTGAAGTGGGTGGAATGGGTAAAGTGGGTGGACGAAACGAGTGAAGTTGGCAGAACGGATGAAGTGTGTGGACGAAACGGGTGATATGGTTGGAACAGATGCAGTGGGTGGAACCGGTGAAGTGGATGGAACCGGTGAAGTGGATGGAACGGATGAAGTAGGTAGACGAACGGATAATGTATGTGGATGAATGGAGGACGTATGTAGATGGAAAGGGTGCAACAAGGTGTATGGAACGGGTCAAGTAGGTGGATGATGCATGGAGAACGGATAACGTGGGTAGAACGAATGAAATGAGCAGACCGGATGATGAAGGGATATCATGCATAGATCGGACGAAGTGCAATGATCAGAAGGAATCCATAGAACTGATCGAACTAATAGTGTCCATAGTACTGGGCGAGTACATGCAACGGATGGAATGCATGGAACAGATAGAGGGCACGGAATGAACACTGTACAAAAAGGTTGGACTGCTTGAAACGGTCGTAATGCATGGAACAGTCAGAGTGCATAGAACTATTGGAGTGTGCGCGATCTCAAGCACCTAAGGTAAACAACCATATCACATCTCCACGCTTACTCTCTTCTTTACACCAC
The DNA here is from genome assembly GCF_040938575.1 of Ambystoma mexicanum. Lineage (NCBI taxonomy): Eukaryota > Metazoa > Chordata > Amphibia > Caudata > Ambystomatidae > Ambystoma > Ambystoma mexicanum. Next base: position 956,343,442 of record NC_090921.1, on the reverse strand, counting down.
CACTTAACTAGAACACGGCGATACTATGACACCATTCGGTATAGCTGTTCTCATACCATCACTTGCCTCATACTCCCCATCATCCTAATAAAACACAGCTGGTTACGCACCCTCCAGCCTAGGCGTTCTCCTCAGGCTCAACGCAGCCAACCTGCCAGAACGAACACATACTCTTGATCGCTCAACCACCACACATACCGCTAAGAAGCAGCTATCACACGAATGCCACACCAGCTGCACACATATCCGGTGCTCACTCGCACCTTATGACTCTCTCTCTTCTCTCCCCTGACTAGAACTTCGGTTCCCGAGGGCGTTCAACCTACCAACGCCTTGAGATCACCAATGGTACATAAGGCGCTTTATAAATGCAAAGTAACATAAGGAACAAGTTACTTACCTGTAACTGTTGTTCTCCAGCATGGGTCTGGCATGGATTCACATGCTCATGAATATTCCCCGTCGTCAGGCCGGGAATCCTCGGTATAGAAAAAATCAGTATCAGTTTCGTTTCTGATCTGTCTTTCTCAGTAGTAACCAATCACTGGTCTCTGGGTCATACTGCCCCCAGCCAATGTCTGCCCTCTCCCTAAGCCCCGCCCCTGGCAGCCAGCCTCAGATTTGGTAGCACGTAAAGTGGCAGTATGACCAAGTGAAGAGCCGCAGAGGGGTAGGCGGGAGGGTTCGCATGTGAATCCATGCCAGACCCATGCTGGAGAACACCAGTTACAGGTAAGTAACTTGTTCCTTCTCCAGCATGGGGTCTGGCATGGATTCACATGCTCATGAATATAAGAATACATAGCAGTATACACATGCACAACCATGGGAGTTGGCAAAAGGCTCAATATCAAGCAATACAACAACTCAACATTAAGCAACTCTTACCTCCTCATCAAGCTCACCTTAGGCAAACAGGTTGCGCAGCACTGCCTGGCCGACTCTGGACTCCTCCCTGGAATCCCGGTGGACGCAGAAGAATCTTGTGAAGGTGTGCGTCGACCTCCACGTAGCAGCCCCGCAGATGTCGAGCAGGGGCACACCAGACAGGAACGCCGTAGTAGCAGCGATCGCTCTGGTCGAATGGGCCCTCGGACGGCCTGGCAACGGTCGGTTTGCCAACCGGTGACATTGCAGGATGCAGCCGGAGAGCCATCTGGAAAGGAAAGTCTTCGAGAGAGCCTTCCCTTGATTCACAGGTCCAAAGTTCACAAACAGCTGTGATGTCTTCCGAAAACTCTTTGTGCGGTCCACGAAGAACTTCAGCGCTCTAGCTACATCCAGCGAGTGCAGAGTCCTCTCAGCCGGCGACAAAGGCGAAGGGAAGAAAACTGGCAACACCAAGGGCTCGTTGAGGTGGAAGTCGGACAGCACCTTGGGCATGAAGGAGGGGTCCGTCCTCAGCACCACCCTCGTGTCGAGAAAAGTCAAGTATGGAGGCTTGCAAGACAGGGCCTGGATCTCTCACACTCGTCGTGCAGAGGTGATGGCCACAAGGAATGCTGTCTTCCACGACAGAAACTTCAACGGCACTGAATGCATAGGCTCGAAGGGGGGCCTCCATGAGTCTAGTCAGAACCACGTTGAGCTCCCACGCCGGGGCAGGGGCCTTCACCGGCGAGAATGATTGGAACAGTCCTTTCACAAATTCCTTCACCAGTCGATGAGACCACAAGGACGCCCGTCCTGTAGTTCTGGTGTAACGTGAGATGGCAGCCAGATGTACCTTGATGGAAGCGTGAGATAGGCCAGCCTTGGCCAAAGACAATAGGTACGGCAATACTTGAGGGGCCGTAATCTGCAGAGGGTTCATCTTCTGTGCACTGCACCAGACAGAGAACCTCTTCCATTTGTGTCCGTAGCACTTGAGAGTTGAGGATGCCCTGGCCTTCGCAAGAACCTCTCTGCAGTCAGCCGGGATGTCGTATCCTCCAAACTCTAGTGCTGCAGGTGCCAGGCCTGCACTTCAGCGACTCTGGTTCGTGATGAAGAATGGCGCCTCCTTCTCTGGAGAGAAGATCCGCGTCCGTCGGCAGCTTGACTGGTATGGACGCTGACAAGTCCAGAAGGTCCGGGAACCAGATCTGCCTCGGCCACGCCGGTGCGACGAGGATCATCCTGCACCGGGACCTCTTGAGCTGGTTGACGAGCCGGAGTAGCAACGGCGGGAATGCATAAAGGAACAGGCCGTCCCAGGTAAACGAGAAAGCATCGCCCATGCTCCTCGGTTGGGGAAACCTGCTGGCGAACCTCCGGCACTTGGAGTTCGCCGCCGTCGCGAAGAGATCGATCTGGGGTTCGCCCCATCGTCGGTCCACTTGATCCTGGCGCAGTTCCCACTCGTGGCACGAGCGCAGCTCTCTGCTGAGTGAGTCGGCAATGGTGTTTTTTATCCCTGCCAGATGAAAGGGTACCAGAAACATCCCTTGGGCGACGGCCCAATGCCACAGATCCTGGGCTTCCTTGGATAGGGCAGGGGATCTGGTTCCGCCCTGCTTCCGAATGTAAAACATCGTGGTGGTGTTGTCGGTGAAGATCCTCACCACCTTGCCCTTGAGGGACGGAAGGAAGGACCTGAGGGCCCAGAACACTGCACGGAGCTCCAAGATGTTGATGTGGAGAGTCTTCTCCTCTGGGAGCCAAAGGCCTCTCGCGTGGAGACCCCCGGTGTGCGCTCTCCAACCTTCCAGGGAGGTATCCGTCGTCACCGTCACCTGGTGGGCCGGGGCTAGGAAACCTGTTCCCGCCGTCAGATGAGAGCGGACACCCCACCATCGTATCGCCTGACGGAACGCTTCGTCGAGCGGGATCCTGTCCTTGAAGCTGCCCGTCGTCTGGATCCAGTGGGCGTCGAGGATTTCTTGCAAGGGCCGCATCCGAAGTCTGCAGTGGCGCACCAGATAAATGCAGGAGGACATCATTCCGAGGAGGGATTTGATAGACCTCACTCTGGCCACGTCTGTGGCCAGCAGACGTTGCACGTTTCCCAGGATGGTCCTTATCCTTTCCTCCGACGGTGAGGCCTGCCGCGCCACTGTTTCGAGCTGTGCTCCCAGAAACAGGGCGACTTGCGACGGGACCAGGTGGGATTTTGGAAAGTTGATGGAGAACCCCAGGTCCGTGAGCAGCTGGACGGTCTTCCCAGTGTGTTCCACGGCGAGCTCCCTTGTCCTTGCCCGTATGAACCAGTCGTCCAGGTAGGGGTAGACGTGGATCCCCTGCAGGCGCAGCCGCGCCGCCACCGGTGCTAGGCACTTGGTGAACACCCTGGGCGCCGATTTTAATCCGAACGGGAGGGCCTTGAACTGGTAGTGCCGCCCTTTGACCACGAACCTGAGGAACCTTTGGTGTCTCTTTAGAATAGGGATGTGGAAGTATGCATCCTGAAAGTCCAACGATGACAGGAAATCGCCCTCCTACAGCTGTCCCAGCACGTGCTGGAGGGTGACCATCCGGAACTTCTGTGCCTTGATGTATTTGTTCAGTCGTCGCAGGTCCAGGATGGGACGCCATCCTCCTGTCTTCTTCTTTACGAGGAAGTATCTTGAGTAAACTCCGGAGGCCCGAAGCCTCTTTGGAACGAGCTTGATGGCACCTTTCCTGAGCATCGCCCTTTCTTCCAACAGCAGTTGAGGGATGTGATTTTCCTTCCTGGCCACCGGAGGAATGCGGGGGCACCTCTTCTGGAACTCGAGGGCCAGGGCGTCCAGCACCCAATGGTCAGTGGAGACGGACTCCCACACGCCGACAAACTTAGTCAGCCGGCCTCCCACTGGGGTGCTTCGGCGGGGGCCCGACCCGACGGTCGGTTGAATCTTGCTTGGAGGCCGCTTTGCCTCCTTGACCACCTTGGCGACGACGGCGGGATCCACCTGACTTGCCGCGTCCCCTGTAGGCCTCCTGCGACGAAGATCTTGCCGCTTGACGGTACGTAGAGGAGCTGCTGCCGGCTCCCTTGGAGGCAGCCTGTCTGCCTCCGGAGCTCCGAAAGGACGGCCGTCGCTGTTGGAGCACACCCAGTGCACGGGCCGTCTCCGTGACCGTCTTGAGCGCCTGAAGGCACTCATCAACCGCCTTGCCAAAAAGGTTGTTCCCATCGAAGGGCATGTCCAAAACCTTGGTCTGTACGTTCTGGCGGAAATCCGTCGCCTTGAGCCATCCTCGTCCTCTCAGGCAAACGCCGTTGCCCAACTGACGGAAACCGGTGTCGGCGATGTCCGTAGCCACCATAATGGCGTGGTCCGAGGCAATCTCACCTTCCTGTAAGATTTCCAGGGCCTCAGCCCTCTTGGCGTCAGGAAGGAAGTCCAACAGAGGGGCGATCTTGAACCACAACTCCCTGTCGTAGCAGGCTACGATGGCCAGGGCGTTGGCCGCCTTGATGGTCGTCGCTGCAGATGAGATGACCCGTCCCATCGCATCCAGCTTCCTACCCTCGCCGTCCGGAGGGGAGGTTGAAGTCGAGGCCGATGCCCCCCCCGCTTTCTTCTTGGCCGCCGCCGAAACGACCGAATCCGGGGTAGGTTGCGCCCTAAGGCACAAGGGGGCAGCATCGGGGACCCGGTACTTCTTCTTGTACTGGTCCCTCTTCGCAGGAGCCGTGGCAGGGTTCTTGAGGAGGGCGAGCCCCTCATCCCAGATGTCATCAAGCGGTACGGCAAGGACCGTCTTCCTTTCAGTCTCGCGTTGGTAAAGGAACCCTTCTTTCTTTTCTTCGGGGCAGAGCTGGAAGAGCTCGGATGCCCTGGAAACCATAGCCTGGAAGGATCCAATCTCGTCGGGCGGGGACGACGGGGGACACGTCCCGTCGTCGCCTCCGTTGTCATCCGTACCCGTCGTAGTCGTGTCCATTCCTGTATCATCCCCGTGGGTAGTGGACCGGGGGGAAGGCAGAGAAGGCCGCAGAGGCGGGAGAGGAGGCCTAGGATGCGTCCTCCTCTTAAGTGGTGGGCTCTCCAAAGGTCCTGGCTCCGGTTCCCCCGTCGGGTCTGGCTCAGGTACCTCCGTCGGGGGAAGGGGCAACCTAGTCCTATCTTCGAGCATAAGGACTGGATGGCTGACAAAATGGCCACCGAGGTGTCCTGCGGCGCTGGAAACTACGGGAGCGAGGGCTCTTGAGGAGCCTCGTCTGCGACACTGTCGCCCTCGTCGTCGCCCTCGTCGGGATCCCTCCCGATGGGCTGTGCCTCCTCCACGACTTGGATGAGCTCCTCTTCAGAGGTTGTGGCCGTATCCACGATGGCCACCAGCCCCTCCCCCACCCTTTCCAACGAGGACTTTGTGGGGGTCTTCTTGATGGGCCTGAAAGACGACTCCCTCCGCGGTGGCAGGGAGACTCTGGTACCTGAGGGTGCCTCCACTGGTGTAGCCTCCACAGGCTGAGCCAGGGCCGCGGCGACATCCTCAATCGAGGTCTAAGCAGGGTGAATTAAGGCCAACGTCACCTTCTGTACGCCTGGGGCCTTCACCTTGGGGGAAGGGTCCGAGCCTCGCTCCCCCTCTGCCGGAATCTTCGAGATCGACCGGGGCCTCTCCAGAAGCTTCGCCGGGTTCTCGGACTTCCTCTTACCCGAGCCAGAGCGTTGGCTCGTGGTTGATGGCGCCGGGGAGGATGCGCCCTGCCTGGCAGCCAAGGAGCCCGACCGTTCGGCGCTCCCGGTGCCCGCGGACTCTCGGTGCTTAGCCTTTTGTTGGGCCCCTGTCGCCGGGGCACCCTCACAGGATTTAGAAGACCGCTCGGACTTCTTTTTCTTCTTCTCGCCTGACGGGCTCTTACCTGACGGAGGTGGCGATCCTTCATGGTCCGCTCCGACATGTTCCCACAAAACGCGCAGTCCTTTTCCTTGCGCGTCTTGTCCTCATGGAGACAGTAGAGGCATAACGAATGCTCGTCGTCCTTGAAAACGTTCTGAAGCTGGCATCCAGGGCAGGTCCTGAACAGCTTCCCGGGCGTCAAGCTCCCTTTCTCCTGGGTTCGAGGTAGGCCTCGGAACTTCTGGAAATCTCCAAAAGCGTAACTCGACGAAATCTTCACCCTTGAGGGGCATAGGAACTCCAAAACGGATCCCCGTTGATTGGATGTAGAAACGGTGGAGCTTGAGGCTCTATTTAACCAAAAAATGAGAAAATCTCCTGAAAAAAGTGCAAAAAACGCAGCAAAAGCTCGAGAGCTACAGCACGAGGACTCCCAACACTTGAACGTGCGGTAAAAATCGGAGGATGGCTGCCAGGGGCGGTGCTTAGGGAGAGGGCAGTCATTGGCTGGGGGCAGTATGACCCAGAGACCAGTGATTGGTTACTACTGAGAAAGACAGATCAGAAACGAAACTGATACTGATTTTTTCTATACCGAGGATTCCCGGCCTGACGACGGGGAATATTCATGAGCATGTGAATCCATGCCAGACCCCATGCTGGAGAACATAACATAAGAGGCGGGGGCTAAGGAGGGGGAGCGTAAAAACCCATGCAAAGTCCTCTCCTGCTTCCGCCTGTTGTCGCTGGGTGAGGCCTCTGTATGCTGCGGCCCCGAAACCCCTTGTAGAGGGAAAAGCGTGGGGTTTGAACTCGGTTCTGCCCTGGGATTGAGGGAAGGATTTCTGACTAGGCTTTGGCAGGATGGCCAAGGACTTGGCGGTTTGAGCTGAGATTTTCTGGTGAGGCCTCTGTATGCTGCGGCCCCGAAACCCCTTGTAGAGGGAAAAGCGTGGGGTTTGAACTCGGTTCTGCCCTGGGATTGAGGGAAGGATTTCTGACTAGGCTTTGGCAGGATGGCCAAGGACTTGGCGGTTTGAGCTGAGATTTTCTTTTTTGTCAACTCATCGAGTCGTCCTCATCTCGGCACCAAGGCACAGCCCTCTGCTGGCCGTGTCAATGTGGGAGAACGAAGACTTCACGAGGTCCTGCACAATGGCTCAGACATCTGCCAGACCGGCCTTGGAGGTTTGCTTGTTCGAGTGGAGTTTCCCCAAGCTCCCGCCACAGCTTCTGGTTAGTCACAGCCAAGAGGGTGTTTGCATTGGCTTTCCGCAGATGCACTCCTGAGATGGAATAACAACCCTTTCCAAAAGACCAGAGGACCTTGTCCTTCTTGAAGAGACAACTGGAGGTGGCTCCCGTAGAGAAAGACGACAAAGACAACGGTTTAGAATATAGGGAGGCCGCAGTCACGACTGAAGAATGTGATAGCGCATGGGAGGCCAAAAGGATTGGCTCCCCGTCGGTCAGTCTGAACCTGCTGTCCAACTTCGTGTTCATCTGGGCGTTGGCCCTGGGCTTCTCCCAGAGCTTCTGTGCCACCTGCAGGACATCCTTCTGGAGGGGGATGCCAGACCGGAGCATGGTGCGCTTACCCAAGACCCCTGCTAGCACCCCCAACTTCTGGGGGACTTCCTCAGGCAGAGGGACCCACAAGAACTCTGCCAGGCCCTGAAGGCGGTCATGAAAGACGTTAACGGATTCCAGGGGCACATCATCCTGGCCAACATTGGGCCCCCCCACACCCCTTTTTTACAGGCCGTGGGGAGTCCAGGCCCTTGGACACAGGTGCCGACGGGGTCCCCCTCCTTCCCCCAAAACCAGACCCCGAAGACCGGTCCAATGGAGTTGAAGGGGAGGCCTTGGTGGTGGTACAGAAGGAGGTGACAGAGTCTGAACGACCTGTAGGGCCTGGATGGGGGGTGGCGGCACTGGAACTGGCAACATTCGTGGAACGGGAGGCATCGCTAGAGGAGGGGGTTGAGAGAGCGTTGCCTGCAGGATGGCCTCCTTCCCAATATCCCTCAAAGATCCCTTCATCTGTGGGGAGCGCATGAGGAATGTTTAAGTTACTTACTATTGTTCTCCAGCATGGATTCACATGCTCATGAATATTCCCAGTCAGGCTGGGAATCCTCTGGAAAAGAAAAAACAGTTTCACTTTCCCTTAAAAACAGTATTTCTCCTTTAAACCAATCACTGTCCTCTTGGTCATATTGCCCCCATCCAATGACAGTCCTCTCCTTAAGCCCCTCCTCTGGCAGCCATCTTCAGATTTGGTAATCATGTAAAGTGGCAATATGACCAAGAAGGCCTGCAGAGGGAGGATTTGCATGTAAATGCATGCCAGACCCATGCTGGAGAACAATAGTTACAGGTAAGGGGTATGACATCGATTCACATGCTCATGAATAACAAATACATAGCAGTACAACAATAACCATGGAAGGTGGAAAGGCTCAACATAAGCAATTAACTCTTACCTCTGGAACAGACTCACCTCAAGAAAACAGGTTGTGTAACACTGCTTGGCCAACTCTGGACTCCTCCCTGAATACCTGTCAACGCTGTAGAACTTTGTTAAGGTGTGCGTGGACCTCCACATAACAGCCCTGCAGATGTCCAGCAGGGGCACACCAGACAGGAAAGCCATAGTTGCAGCGATCGCTCTGGTGGAGTGGGCTTGCGGAATGCCAGGCAGCAGTCGGTTCACCAACCGATGACAGTGTATGATGCATGCAGAGAACCACCTTAAAATTGACGCCTTGGACAAGGCCTTCCCATGGTTCACAGGACCAAAGTTCAAAAATAGTTGTGAAGTCTTCCAAAAACTCTGTGCGCGTCACGTAGAACTTCAGGGCACAAGCAACGTCCAGCGAGTGCAAGGCCCTTTCTGCCGGCGACTAAGGTTTCAGGAAGAAAACGGGTAACACCAAAGGCTCGTTGAGGTGGAATTCCGACGGAACCTTTGGCATGAAAGGGGTGCCTATGCAATACCACCCTTGACGTGTGAAAAGTCAGATGAGCCAGTTACTTAACCCGGTTAACGTTCTTTCGACTGGATGTTCCTCCCACGTATTCCTTAATTTTGATATATGTTATCCAGCTTCAGCTGCTTAGGAAAGCAAAATTTGGCACTGTGCGTCAACGCGATGTCCCTCGAAGGCCTCTGTCTCGAGGAGGATGTCATCGAAAGCATATATTGCACGCGCAGCACCCGCTGGCTTCAGCGTTTTTTTCCCCCCTGTCCAGCAGAAATACCCGCAAAAGCACGGGAATGATCATACTCAGCCTTGAAGGAACGAACGCTGTAATAGCATGGGAAATTCTACAGTGCGGTAGGATGGGAGGGCGATGATTTGGTGGAGGGAGTAGAATTTGAATTGTTTTCAAGGACCAAGTGCAGGACTGCTTAACGAAAGCTACCATCCTGACCGAGGGAAGATTCCAGGCGGCAATGCTTTGTGAACGTGTGGATAGACCACGTTGCCGCTTCAAATATTTTTTATTGGGACACCCCTTTGCAGGGCTGTAGAGGTAGCCATGCTCCTGGTGGAATGGGCCCTTAAACCTTCCGGGGGAGGATCCTTCCCTGCCAACCTGTAGCATTCTGAAAAGGCCAGCATGATCCATATGGACAAGGTCTGCTTAGAGACCGCCTGACCCAATTTGTGGCCTGCATAGCCAATGAACAGCTGGTCATCAATAAGTAGTTTTGACATTCTAGATATATAAAAGCTTAAAGCTCTACGAGGATCCAACCTATGTAATCTCTCCTCCTCCTTGCTAGGATGAGGGGGGAGGGCAGAAATAAGGCAAAACAATTTTTTGTCCTATGTGGAAATCAGAAATGATTTTTAGTAAAAATTAAGGTTTAACCCTTAGAACAACCCTATCCTTGTGAAAGATAGTAACGGGTGGCTTGGACAAAAGTGCCTGCAACTCGCTCACTCTACGGGCTGATGTTAGAGCTACCAATAGAATGGTCTTAAAGGTTAACACCCTTAAGGGACATGAATGTGAAGGTTCAAAAGGTGCACACATTAGGAATTTTAGAACCATATTGCAGTCCCAAACTGGAACCTGGAAAGGAGATGGACAGAACCGCCAAATATCCTTTAATGGTACCAATAAGGAGCCCCAGATTGGCTAAAGAAAGTAGAAAGGAAAGGACATTCAGTGTTTTGCATAGAAAGGGATCTACATTCTTTTCTCTGCACCAGTTGCAGAATTTATTCCAACGGCAACGGTACAAAGACTTAGTTGCTGGCCTTCTGGCCATTACGTCATCCGGGAAGTCCCAATCCTTGAATCTCAGCTTTTCAGAAACCAAGTGTGAACCAAATGTCTTGACCTCTGGATGGAGAAACCGACTCTCCTCTCGCGAGAGAAGTTCCTCTTCTTTGTGGTAGACGTATTGGGGGGCAGATGGGCATGTCCAGAAGGTCCAGGTACCACATCCTCCTGGCCCAATCCGGGGAAATAAGGATAATTTGTTTCCCGAAATTAACCGCCTGATCACATGAGGAATGACGGGGACTGGAGGAAACCAAACAAAAATTGCAATCATCTGTGGATAAGTGCACACCCTCCAGTCGATAATAGTACAATTCATGCGTAAACATAATCCCTTCCAAAAAACAACCCTACTTGGAGGGTGTGTATTCTAGACAAAAGGCTGTGTGTGTTAGAATTCATTTATTTTATTTATCAATCAAATATAGTCCTAGAAAAACATGTACAAAGGGTCACATGAAACACATTAATATCACATCTATTATAAACCAATTTTCAAGACACACATCACACCAACAAAAAAGCTCACATCTCGCACATCATTTCTCGCAGACTCTTTCATCCCCATTCATACAAACAACCACTCGTACCTGTGCAAAAGTCGCAATCTTAATAACTATGTTCTGTAATCAGAACCTCCCATCTATTTCGGACTTGTGCCTTATTCGCTAAAAGTGCATAGTTAACAATATTTTGAAAACCAAAAACAGGGTAAATGTTCCAAAAAGGTTGCTCTTGAACATGTGTCAATTACCAAAATGTTTTCTGTGTAAACCCAAGTTAGAGGCAGTTCTGGGAGGAGTGGGCTCTATGGTGATGTCGACTTGAGTTTCGGGCAACCAGACCGGCCTGTACAATTTCGGTCTAGTGCACCTCATCAGGACATATACATTACCAAAAAAAAACACAGTTCCTTTTGTGATAGTTCAAGTTGGTGTGAATTGAATGTTGTCCAATATTCAATATTCAATGTGTAATTTCTTCCACTGTACAGAGTCCCATGTTTCTGTAAGCCAAGTGTGTTTCCGGAGGAGCCACTTGTACCAACAAAGGAGGAAAGGCATACAAGAGTGGAAATTCCCAGTCCACCACAAACGCGTCTCCTAGAGCTCCTCTTGGAGGAAAGTCCCTGGAGCAGTACGGTCTGCACTTCCGGTTGATACCGGTCACAAACAGATCCACTTGAGGGGTTCCCCAAAGAGTGAAGATCTCTTGCAGGCCTTCCTGAGCTAGTTCCCACTCGTGGGAGACTCTGCTCTGCCTGCTTAGAGTGTCTGCCGCTGTGTTCTCCTCTAGGTGAACTGCTGATATGGAGATTCCTTCTTGTATTGCCTAGTAACAGAGCTGCATTGCCTCTCTGCACAGTAGTAGTGACCCTATACCTCTCTTTTTGAGGTAGTACATGGCCACTGTGTTGTCAGTCATTATCAGGACATTCTTTCCCCATACACAGGGCAGGAAGGCCTTCAGCGCTAGTCTGATTGCCCACGGCTCCAAACGATTGATATTTAGGTTGGACTCCGATGGAGACCAACGACCGCTGACTGTCAGATCGTTGGTGTGAGGTCCCCACACCTTGAGTGAGGCTTCCGTTAGTACGGTTATCTCCGGCCATGGTTACCAAAATTATTCTCCCTTCAGAATATTGTCCTCGCAGGCCCACAAAAGAAGATCCTGTGCGACCAAGCTTGGAACCTGAAGTAGTTCCGACATCTTTCCTGAGAACTGGGGCCATAGAGTTCCTAGAGCCCATTGAAGGGATCTCATTCTCAGGCAGGCCTCTTGCACCAGAAAAATGCAGGATGGCATGAGGCCGAGCACCCTCAAAAAAATCCAAGGCCGGGAGACTCTGGGCACTTTGAAATTTGGTGACCATCTGAAGAATGTCTTGAGCCCTCACCTCGGGTGACAAGCTCTTTCCCCATGGATGTATCCAGAACAGCTCTGATGAATTGGAGTTTGCGAAGGTGTTATGTGAAAATTCTTGTAATTGATGGAGAAACCCAGTCTGTGAGGGGAGTGGCAGGTGAGGTTGAGATGATCCGGGACTTGTTTTGCAGACCGTGTCCTGATCAACCAATCGTACTGGTAGGGGTGGACGTGAATCCCCCTCTACTGAGACTCGCTGCCACTACCGCCATCAGTTTGGTGAAAACCCTCGGGCGGAGGTCAGCGCAAATGGCAGAACTCGAAATTGATGAGCACCACCAACTACGAAGCTCAGGTATTTTCTTTGCTTGAGATGGATTGGCACATGAAAATAAGCATCCCGGAGGTCCAATGACACCAACCAATCCTGGAGTTGGAGGGCCTGAAGAATCTGAGGAAGTGTGACCATCTTGAACTTGTCCTTCCTGAGGAACTTGTTCAAGTATCTCAAGTCCAAGATGGGTCTCAGTCCTTCACCCTTCTTGGGTATTAGGAAATAAGGGGAATTCCAACCCGTGTTCCTCTCCGCTACAGGCACCGGTTCTATAGTGCCTTTCTCTAGCAAGGTTAAAATCTCCTGCACACGGAGTGAATCTGGAATCCTCAAAGAGTGGTTCCCCGGTGGATTGTTCCGAGGTCTTTGTATAAAAGGAAGGCAGTAACCGTGAGCTACAGTTTCCAAGGCCCAAGCATCTGAAGTGATGGCTCGCCGTTCTTCTAGATGCTCAGACAGTCTGCCACCCACTGGTGAACTGTGACTCAAGACCTCAGAGTTTTTGAGGTGGCTGATGCAGGGGCAGAAGGTAAAGAAGCCCCTGCTTGAGCTGGGTTTGCACCCCTTCCTTGCCCACCACAAGGAAATCTTCTTTGGCCCCTTTGACTGGCCATTCCTCTCGCTCTTCCAACTGAGGAGTAGTAGCGAAAAGATCTACCCCTCCAAGGTTGTCCACTAGGCGCAAAAGGCTGAGGTTGCCTAATAGCAAACCCAAAGGATTTGGCTGCTGCTTCGAGGTCTGCAACTTCTCAAGACTCTCGTTAGCCTTGTTGCCAAAAAGGTGAGACCCGCCAAAGGGCATGTGGAGAAGTCTGGACTGCACATCCGGTGCAAAACCAGACTTCTGCAACCACGAAAACCTGTGCATAATGGTGCTGGTAGCCATGGCTGTGCGAATCCTTCGATGAGACTTCATCGGATCGAGACAATCGACGGCTCTCGATGCGGATCAGGCCTTCGTTCCGGAGATCGAGGGCACGCAGGATTTAGGTGAGCCCTTTCCTTCCCTTCAAAGGCGCAGTAGGAGCATGGCTTGGAGGCTTTTGTTTCTCAAATATCTTGAGCATCTCTGCCCTGAAGGTCTCCTACGCAGATGGAGTGGACTTTTTGGTTGGGCAAGAAACCCTTTTGGGGGAAGCGTCTGACAAGAAAGGCGACGAAGGCGACCTATGGTGCCTTCTCTTCGACTTCGATGACTAAGAACAGTGGTGTGAGCCACTCCTCGATCGCGACCGCTTGGCCTTCTTCTGCCGGGACTCCTCGGTTGAAGGTTTCTTGGTCGGGGTAGGAGATTTAGGGATTCAACCTACCTTGAACTTCACCTTTCATTCCTTCAAGCTTTTCCAGTCATGGGCTGGCACTTGAAACAGTCCAAGATGTTATGGTCCGCTCAGAGGAACCACAAACCGATACGATGGGGATCAGTCAAAGACATTTTCAATCCACAATCATGACACTTTTTGAACTCTGTCTTCGGGGTTGTCGGTGTCCGCGAAGAAGACATCTTGATTCTCTCTCGAAATAATATACGAAGTTTGTCACAAAGGGATGAAGAAGCGCAGTGTATTTCTTCCAAGCTAAAGCTGTTACAAAAAAACAGAACTGAAGCCAACTGGCGCTGTGAGTGCTATATATGCCTTCGATGACATCCTCGAGACATAGGTCTTCAAGGGACATCGAGTCGTCGCCACCGACGCACATCGCACACTGCCGAAAAAATGTTTCCGAAGCAGCTGAAGCTGGATAATTTATCAAAGATGGGGAATATGTGGGAGGACACAATCCATTAGAAGAACAAGTTACTTTCTTACCTGGTAACGTTCTTTCGATGGGATGGTCCGACGACGTATTCCATATCTATGACATGTAATCACCGCAGCACAGCTGCGGTGATTACATGTCATAGATATGGAATACGTCGGAGGACCCAATCCCCTCAAAATGGTTGTTTACAGGATAGGGCCTGGATCTCACCTACGCGTTTGCCTGAGCTGAACGCCACAAGGAATGCTGCCTTCCATGAGAGAAACTTGAGTGGGGCCTGATGCATAGGCTCGAAGCGGGCCCCCCCATGAGCTTCGTCAGAAACACGTTGAGTTCCCAAGCCGGGGCAGGAGCCTTCACCGGCGGGAACAATCGGAAAAGTCTTTTGAGAAACTCCTTGACGAGTCTGTGGGACCACAGAGAGGATCTTCCTAGGGATCTGGTGTAGCAGGAGATAGCCGCCAGATGCACCTTTATGGAGGCGTACGCCAGACAAGCCTTTGCCAAGGATAGCAAGTATGGAAGGATCTTTGGAACCATGACCCTCAGAGGGGTAATCTTCTGAGACCGGCACCACGTTGCAAAACGCTTCCACTATGGCCAAAGCACTCCAGGCCGACGACGCCCTGGCCTCGGCGAGGACCTCCCTGCAGTCCTCTGGCATTTCATAACCTCCAAACTCTAAGGTTGCAGGAGCCAAGCCCTCAGGTTCAGCGATCCTGGGTTGTGATTAAGGATTGCGCTTTCTCTCTGGTGAGAAGATCCGGAACCATAAGCAACTTGACTGGAGGGAACGCTGACAGGCTGAGAAGGTCTGGATACTAAATCTGCCTCGGCCACAGTGGGGCGATGAGTATCATCTTGCAATGACACTGTCCGAGTGGGTTTATTACTTGTAGCAGGAGAGGAAACTCATACAGAAACAGCCCTTCCCACAGGAAGGAGAGAGCGGCCCCCAGGCTCCTCGGCTGCTGGAATCTGCTGGCAAACTTCTGGCAATTGGAGTTTGCCGCCGCTGTTGCAAACAGATCGATCTGGGGTCTGCCCCATTTGACGAACAGGCAGTCCACTTGATCCTGACGAAGCTCCAAGCTCATCCTGGCATGAGCGCAGTTCCCTGCTGAGGGAGTCTGCAATGGTGTTCTTGACTCCCGCCAGGTGGAGAGGGACGAGGAACATCTCCTGTCCAATGGCCCAGTGCCACAAGTCCTGAGCTTCCTTGGAGAGCACTGGGGATCGAGCGAGCCCCTGCTTCCTGATGTAGAACGTGGTGGTGGTGCTGTCCGTGACGATCCTCACCACCTTGCCTTTCAGAGACGGTAGGAATGACTTGAGGGCCCAGAAAACTGCCCGTAGCTACAGGATGTTGATATGCAGATCCTTTTCCTCTGGCAACAACATGTCTCTGACATGCAGACGGAGGTGTCCGTGGTGACCGTCTCCTGGTATGGTGTTTTTGAAATCCGGTGCCTTGGTTGATGTTGGAGCAGATGCCCCACCACTCAAACGCCCATCGGAACTCTTCGTTGACAGGGATCTTGTGCGTGAAGTTTCCAGACAGCTGTATCCAGCAGGCGTCAGAAATTCCTGTAGAGGTCACATCTGCAACCTGCAGAGACGGACGAGGTAGATGCAGGACGACATCATACCCAGTAACGGCTGCTAGCCACTCCTCCGAGGACGATGCCACGCTAGATACAGTGTGGAGTCTGGCGCCTAGTAACGGCGCACTCTGCGATGGCATTATGCAGGACTTTGGATAGGTGACGGAGAATCTCAGATCTGTCGCTAGCCGGACAGTCGTCTCTGTGTGCCTGTCGGCCAGCTCCAGCGAGGAGGTGTGTCTCAGCCAGTCGTCCAGGTAGGGGTATACATTTATGCCCTGTAGACGCAGATGGACCGCTACTGGTCCTAGGCATTTCATGAACACTCTGGGGGCCGACTTCAAGCCGAAAGGCAGGGCCTTGAACTGGTAGTGCTGGCCCTGTACCATGAAGTGCAGAAACTTCCGATGTTTCTTGTGAAGGGGGATGTGGAAATAGTCGTCCCCCAGGTCCAACTATGTCAAGAAGTCTCCTTTTTCCAGTTAGCCGAGCACGTGTTGCAACGTAACCATCCTAAACTTTTGGGATTTCAGGTATTTGTTCAGACGTCGTAGGTCTGTCTTCTTTCTGATTAGAAAGTATCTGGAATAGACTCTGGAGCCCCAGAGCCATTGGGGAACCAGCTTTATCGCCCCTTTTTGCAGCATGGCTCATACCTCTTCCAGAAGCTTTTGATTGATTGATATTTTATTTCTATTGCACTCGTACACAAGTGTTTCAGAGCGTGACAAGGCAAGAGAGGGGAACAGGGGAGAACAAAACAGCGATCTTACTAGGCCCAGTGACATTGAGAACTCGCAAGTGCATGGGAGAGGGGGGAGGGGAAAAGTGCATGGAAGAGGGGAGAGGTGGAAAGTGCGAAGCAGAGGAGAAAGAGATAAATAACAATAAATAAATAATAAAGGCAACAAACAGTGGTAATGCAGCCAGCAATTTGCAAGTGTACTGCTCCTGACGGGGAACAGGAGGGATCCGCAGACATCTGTGTTGGAACTCCAGGGAATGTCCGTGGGCGAAAGCGTCCAGCACCCATCTGTCAGTGATCTTTCTCCACTCGCTGACAATTCTAGTCAGTCGGCCTCCCACTGCGGTGCACGAGTGGAGGCCTGACGTCCCGGTCGGTTCAGGCTTGCTTCAGTGCCAGCATCCTGCCCTGCGGGCGACATGGACGCTGTCCTCCCCTACCGTAGGTCTGGGTACGGCCTCTGTAGGTTTCTTGCATTGAGGATCTGGAAGGTTGTCTGTGCAACGTGGAGAACCCTTTTGAATACCTGCTAGACTTTCCCCTGGAGGAATGTAAAGACTAGCAGTGCTGCTGGAGAGTGCCCAGGGAACGGGCCGTCTCTGTATCCACTTTGATGGCCTGGAGGGACTCGTCAACGGCCTTCCCAAACAGATTTTCCCCAAAGGGCATGACCAGCACCTTCGCTTGGACCTCCTGATGGAAATTAGTGGCTTTCATCCAACCTTGTCAACAAAGGCAGACACCGTTCCCAATTTGCCAGAACCCTGTGTCAGCAATGTCCAATGCCACTGTGATGGCGTGATTCAACGCCACTCCCCCTTCCTGGAAGAGGGCGAGGGCTTCCATTTTATCATGGAGGAACAGCAGGATCAGTCCTAGATTGTACCATACCTGGCCAGGATCGCCAGCGCGTTGGCCACATTGATAGTGGACGCTGCAGTGTAAATCATCTTCTTTCCCATGGCGTCCATCCTTTTACACTCGCTGTCCGGAGGGACCCAAGACGTGGACGGGTTAGTCGACCATTTCCCACGGGCGCCCTCATGACCGAATCCGAAGATGGTTGCAATCCCAGGTCTACGTCATCCGTTGTCGTGGCCGTATCCCTTACCGTACCCATGTCCTGGTCTGCTGGGGGTCCGATGTGGTGGGCGTCAGATGACACTTCCTCTTCTTTGCTGGAGGCTAATTTGGGACCTGTGGGACCACAGGTACCAGCGCTGGATGCATTCTCATCTGGATCTCTGACACCAAGGTGTGTAGAGTCGACAGAATATCCAAGGAAATGTTCCTCGGCTGAGAAGGCAGAATAGGAAGACTATGCCCTGTGCGGTTTTATCGCCGTCATCATCCACTTTAATATCCTTGTGGGCCATATGCAAGGACTCCTGATCTTCGTCTGTGGACAAGACCTTCATGGCTTGGGCGATGGCCTGGGAGGGTTGTTTCGGGGCTTCCTCCCCCCACCCTCCCCACCTGCACCCACCCCAGGAGGCACTTGAACCAGGGTCTGGACTGATTTTACCCCTTCTGGTGTGCCTGCAGACTTTGCCAAAGTCACTGTGGCGGTGTCACGCCTCGGGGGTAGGGACACTGAGTCGTGGGAGCTGCCCTCGTAGGATCAGCGCCCATAGCTGCTGTGGTAGTAGTAGTCGTCAACGGAGTCGCTGACTATGTCTTTCCCTGTGCCCGTTGAGCCTGCATGGCCTGCGCTGCCTTGTCCTCCGTCCGTGGCTTCTCCTATTTCTCCCGTAGTTTAGATGGGGTAGATGACTTCATCTTTGAAGGAGCTTGAAGGTATGCTGGCAATAGAGGCGGAAGGTGATGCCGAACGCGCCCTATCCACCTTGGGACCCACTTCTATGGCGAACCCAGTGGACTCTGACTTGCGGCTCTTGGCCTTATCTTGGGCCCCCACGGATGAGGCGCCCTCAAAGGACTTCCTCAGACCAACAGGTCCTGGACGAGGAATGATCCTGCTCGGAGCATGGGTCAGAGGCCTTGTTCGTGTTAAGCCATGCCACCAGCCTACTATGCCTGTCCGTCGTTTTCTTGGAGAAACCGAGGCATATCTCGCACTCTACTTCCTTGTGGTCCGGGTGGAGGTAGTAGAGGCATTGCAGGTGTTTGTCCTCCACAAACACATTCTGTAGTCCGCATTTGGTGCAGGGCATGAGGAAGAAGCGCGAAGTAGGCCCAAGATGGCCTTGGAGAATCTTCGATGGATCCTCGCCCCCTAGTGGGGCGCAGAATGTCACTGACAACGGGTCCCCGCTGTCGGCAGATGAAGAAAACATAAATGAAACTTTTTCCATCAAAAAACACGGACAAAGTACAAATAGCTTGGAGAGCAAACTCAAAGACTCCCAACACTGAAGAGTGTGGTAAAATTCTGAAGAAGGCTGCCATAGGAGGTGTTTAGGTAGAGTACTGACATTGGATGCGGGCAGCATGACCCAGAGGACAGCGATTGGTTTAGAGGAGAAATACAGTTTTTAAGTGAAAGTGAAACTTTTTTCTTTTACCGAGAATTCCTAGCCTGACGACGGGAAATATTCATGAGCATGTGAATCTATGACAGACCCAATGCTGGAGAAGAGGAAGCACTCGAGGAAGTGGTCCTCGCTAGCTCCGGATCGCTAGGGGCCCGGCCCTCTGAGGCACTGGGCCTCCACTCCTGGTCAAAGCGCTGAGGTGCCTGTGCCGTGTAGCCGTAAGGCTGCGAAGAGTAGATGTATCCCAGAGGGGACCAAAACCCTGTACCATGTTGCGTCCTGAGGGAAGGGGACTGGGGTAATCCTGCAGGGCCCATTTGATGGGATAGAGCACAGGCAGCCCTGAGTCGGATCCAAGATGGCCCACGGAGTGACAGGCTCCGTCATGTGCCTTTCTGCCATTCTGAAGCCTTGCCCCACACCGGGAAGGCGCAAAGGCCCTGAGCCACGAGAGGCCTCAGACATGGAAAGACACACCTTGGGTCTTGCACCCGAAGCAGAAGCGTCAGACCCTCTGCCAGCTGGCCGGTACTCATAACGCTCTGACTCACGACCTTGGAGCAAGCTCCTGTAGGCTGGACATCCTCGGCCCCCGAGCAGATAGTCATGCTGGATCGTGCCGAGGACAGACTCTTGGAGGTGGCACTCGTTGATCCCTTACCCCTTGGGATTGAAGAGGATGAACCTGATCGCTCTTCCGAGGACAGCCCGGTAGGGTTCCTGAGCCCCTCAGCTTGGGAGCCTATAGCCTGGATGGCCTTGGGCCTGTCCCGGAACTACCGGAAGAGCCCCCAGAACTATCAGCTTGGAAGCCGGTAGCCTTAGAGGCCTTTGGTCTGCCAGAACCTGAATCTGACGAACCCCTATCCATGTAAATCCAGGGGAAGGAGTCGGCATGCTGCAGAGCTGTTCTGAACAGAGGGCCTACCTCATCTTGATGACAGGTCCTGCAGACGAAGTCGTTAAGGTGGGGAGGGGGAGAAGAGTGGATGATCTCCCTCCACTGTGACAAACTATTCTTCAATGCCATGTGACCGAGAGCGATGCCAGCCGAACATGCAGCCCAGCGGTGGTTGGGCCCTAAACTATCAAGACAGAGTGCATGGGGGTCGGAGGCCAGGAACGCATGATGCACATCTCGTGAATCTTCCTGTGGCCGGCATGTGCCAGGGGAGGCGAGGCATCGAAGGGAAGTTCAAATAAGATTGGAAAAACAGAACGAGGAGCAAGCGGAGAGCTACAAAAATCTCTGCGCTGGCTGCAAGGATAGACACCGTCTGGGCAGAAAAAACGACTGGGGTGAGGCTTCGGAAGTCAGCGCCTCGAAGGTGCATCCCCATGCCCGAGGCTACACCACCGTCTGAGGCTGCACCCCGTGCGCTGTACTAAATTTAAAGGGGAAGCTCAATTTTTCTCTGCCAAAGGTTCCGGTACCGGGACGGTCCAAAAGGATCAAGGAAATGGGACAGATGTATGAGTACTGTGGGCAGCAGCAGGCCTTGCAGAAACAGACTGGGAAAGTCCATTCAGCAGAGATGATTTCCTAGGAAACATTTGCAGAGGTCACTGAACAGACATGAAACAAGTTTCCATGTTTCCCTCTGTGAAACAAGGAAAGGAGAGCAGACGAGCTGGCAAAGTGGATGGCATAAAAGATAGAAAGTTATTGGTTTGTCTGCAAACTGATGCAACTGGGGGCCGGTCACAAAAAGCCTGGAATCAGCGTTGGACATGGCATTATACCTTGAAATAAAACGGCCAAGTAACCTGCGTGCCTAGGTAATGAGGAAAGTCTAGGCGCAGAGCATAAGCATCTGTGCAGGGTTAAGCCTTAGAGCGGCGTTTGTACCTTGGCCAAAGACCCTTCGGTAGTTGCAAGAGGCAACAAGGTAGGGGGATAGGGCTGTGGGCTGCGCCAGAAGAAACAGAGCCTCATAGTTATTGCCAGGTTGTCTATGGCAGCCTAGTTTAGCCCAAAGTGATATTCATGCAAGATGGGAACGCGTTGTCATTCCAAGATGGCTAAGGTGTGCGATTGGGTAACAGGTGCATAGGCCACACTGAAATGGAAATAATGCTCCTTACTGTTAAAAGCTCAACTCCGGAGAAAGAAAAGAGATGGGGCTGCAGTGGCTCACAGGGCCTTGGATTCTATTCCATGGATGAAGAAACACCTTCTGCCACAGTCCCGTTATTAAGCCTTAATGAAAATCTTGTTTTCCTTGAATGCATTTGGTCCCACCCACCAACCCCCAAAGACCACCAAGCACACCTCCTTTACAAAAGGGGTTAGCTTAGGATCCCGCCATACTATGCCTTTTGACAACGGCCCTATCCATAATAGTAGAAGAGAATGTTTCTCCTTGTGAATTCAACAGGAAATACCTCCAATTTAAGGCCTGGAGACAGAAAGGGGTGGAGGTTTGTGCAAGGCTCCATGTGACATCGGGTATCTACGCACCTTCCAAAAGAGGAGGAGGATTATCACTTTAGCCCAAATATAATAAAACCTCCTCTTCACAGTTTTACAGCTACTGAGCTGTAAGCCCATGCAGCCCTTTTGTGGATCACTGATTACCTCTGCTATACAACTAGGTCTGTGTCTTTGGGGGCACAGAGATCAAACATCCAGGCCTGGGAGGAAGGCAAGTCCTGCGGTTTTACAAATTCCTGAAAACATGCCCTTCTTCATGATTCCTGAGTGGATTACTGATCAAGTTCTAACAGAAGCACAGAGGAAAGGAACTTCTGAGCATTATAAACAAAAGTTAAATGCACAATGAAGAGTTTCGCAACATCATGCTGTCCAAGGAAGGTTCTATGTGGTGCACACACCGACACTTGTGAAGAGTGCGAGCAAGCAGCGAGGAGGAAAAAATAGGCTCATGAGGGGTAGTACCCAGGGGTGAGGTCAGGTACTAGAGGCCACTTGCATTCTAGGCCAGCAAGTCCTAGGCCCAAAATTCCACAGTGGATGGCCAAGTAGAGAGCAAAGTCCGAATTCTTCCCCATGGGGTAGGGCTGCACTGCAGAGAAGCTGTGGTAAATGGGCCAGATGCACTTGAGAGTTTGGGGTCTGTGGGCAGGCAGGCTGCAGTGCTCACTATCACAGATGGCTGCTAGACAGAATTTTCATTTAAGTGCCAAAATCCTCCTACCTTAGAGACCCTCAGCTCTTTTGCTGGACTTAGGACATTTTAATTTTAACCCTGTTGTGAGCGAGACCTTTTTTCTCACTCTCTCATGTGTTTTGACCGGATTTGGATTTGGTGTTTTTACTGTTTGAGTCTGACAAACTTCATAGGCATCTGCTTTTTGTATGGGGACACACAGCACCTTCAGTGAAGTGTCAGAGAAATCATTTTAGATTTCTCACAAAGTTCAAATACATTTTCTTGTGTGAACTACAGTTCCCAAGAATAGTAAAGTGAGATTGACTTTACCTTTTCTCTTCGTAGGTCCAGCACACACCATCTTATGTGGAGTGCTGGAGCGTTACCTAGTAGCCCCTTATCATGGCTGGTGGCAGTGGTTTACTTTTTCCTACCATTGTGCTTTTCTACCGCAGGCTGAACCCTCAGCTGCAGTACAGCACCCATGGGTGTGCATTTTGTCAAAATAGCCCCTCTTCTTTTTTTGCTATTTTCTGTTCGCGAGGTCTTTCTTGGGTTTTACTCAGTGCACAGATTTAAGCCCTTTGTCTTGCCTTTGACAGGTTTCAGCCCTGAAGCCAGACTATGGCGCCAGTGTGTATGGAAGGAAAGGATGCGGGACGGTCTGGAAATGCCCCTGTCCTTTGTCTCTAGGAATGCCTGAATGCAGCTAGTCCTCCTGATTGGCTGGCTGGCTGTCCTTTCCCTGCTGTGTGATTGACAGCCTAGGCTGTGCATGATTGGGAGAAACCTGCTTAAAAGGCGAGGGTTAAGGGACTACAGGCAGAGTCGACCACTGAGAGAAGTGCCAGACGAAGAAATCGTGAACAAAGCTTGCTGCATCCTCCTGGACCTTTGAATTGCCCGGTGAAGTCCTGCTGCTGTGCTGAACTCCTTTTGCACCTCAACAGAGAAGCTCCGGATGGAATTATAACCTCCCCTTGGGTTAGTGGGAACAACTAACCCCGAGACGAGCTCCACTGGACTATCACCCCCGACTTGCTGTGCCTCTCCGGTGCTTCGGGAGCCCAATGCCAGGGGTTGAGTTTCTGTAGTCCAGTGAAACGTCTGAAGCTAAACAGATCTGGCTAGAAGCTCCAGGAGTCTCCTAAGGACCCTCCAGAAGCAGGACGGCCAGATCCTGAGTCCCCTCACCAGAGTGCAGGACCCAAGGAGTGGAGGAAGCCCAACCGGTATCCGAGATCCGCAACGGTGCGGTTTGCTAAGCACTGAAACCGCAAAGTGTTGCTCAACCGAAAAGAGCTCGTAGCTGCTGACTACCTCCCAAGTACCACCGCAGGATCCCGTCCTCCCTCTTGTCCCCATGACTGAGGCTCAGGAACAAGGGTTTCCACTGCTGTAGCAAGACATCAGTGCAGCTGGACCACTTCTTCAAACCAGAAGTACTGTATAGGGCTTGGGGTACTTACCTCATTGTCCTTTAGCTGTGCTTTTCTCACTTCGTAATTGCAGTGGCTTAACTTTTAGAGTTGATTCCAACTCTCTTTCCACAGGCTTAACAGCTTGTGACCCTACAAGAGATTTGTTTCTATGAACTCTCTGTGCGCAACAGATCCATAGCCTGTGCTCCAATTGACTTTGGCTGTCCTGGCTCTCTGAAGACGCTTCTAGTCCATTGACTTTGATACTGTTTGTCCCTCATAGGTGGTACGTTGTTGTACACTGCTACTGCTGCGAAAGGAAAGGCTTATCTAGATTTCATTGGAAGATTTAGTTGTCCACATATACTGAGAAACTGTTTAACCTTTTTCCTTCCCTAACCTTTCCTATCTGCAAGGTATAACTACTGTGATATATAAATGCCATTACTGTCCTTGTGATCAAAGTCACCTCAGGGTGTAGGAATTGTTTAAGAAATATATCCAAAGATTATCCACTAACTCGTTTTGATTCTGAAAAGTACCTTTAAAGTATATTTACATTGTTACACAAATTGCCTTTTTAAAGAATGAAGAGTGTAAGGGTTACTTGGCTACTTGCATTTACGAATTTCATTTGTACAGCTCTAGAGCTCACATTTACCCCTCCTGAGATAGGCCTAGCTGCTCAGCTACACAACCAACTTGTGTAGTACAGACCTGACCCAAAAGGTGGGTTAACTAATACTAAGCAGATGGCCTGAAAACACAAACTCTCAATGGCATTGCAAGGGTTTTCAGAATAGTAATGCAGCTCACTAAGGGCCATCCCTCTCCATATTGTCTAGTGAAGGCCGCTACCTCCTTAAACCAGGCCCCCAACTCCGGGATTGTCACTAGAGATTAGTAACCCCTATTTTCTAAGCAAATGGCCTAGCTAAGGGTGATGTCCTAAAGACAAACAACTACTCTACATTAACCCTCCCTGAGGGAACAATCTAGGTGGTCCCTCACCTATGTTCCACAATAGAGCATAATGTAAAGGTTGGTACCTTCCACACCTGGTGTTCCTCTCGCTAGATCTGCCTCCCAGACTTTCCTCCTCCTACTTTTTGCTCTACTGCTTGCCCACAATCTCTTCTCTCTCACACTTCCTCTACCATCTTTCCTGTGTTTCACTACTACCTACTTCCAACCTCATATCTGGCGCCCTTATACTCTTGCTCTTAACCCCATTATGACCCCCCTCCCTTCCACGCTTCTACCAGTCCTCTCCCTCTCCACACCACTAGTACTGCTCTCCAACATCTCCTTCCACGCTCATGCTCCTTTCACTCCATCAGTCCCCTTCCCATTCCCCCCCTACTCTCTATTAGTCTCACTCACAAACACTCAAAACCAAGTACTACTATCTCCTAACCAACACCTTAACTTTAAAACTCAACAATTCTCCACGCTGAATATATTTCCTCTTAGAAACGTACATTGTGTTAAAACGTGGTTGTAGACTCTCCTGAGTGGTCACCTTCCAATAGAACAGGCTATTTGGCCATGTTTGTTCTCGGTAGAGGGGCTTCCGGACCTTTTTGTGACTTCACAATCAACCCCGTATTCATGAAACATGTAGAAGCACAGATTATCGTTAACATATCCAATAAGTGAATGTGCACTGTACAAATTGAGGGAATTCGTCCCTTCTTCCCAAGGGAGAGCCCCTTCCCCTGGGGCTAGGGAGGTGAGCCCGCTCCACAATACCCCCCCTAGGGGTAGAAGCAAGTGGGACCTCACTGGAGAGACACATCCGATTTGGGGACAAGGACTCCCATTCCCATGAGTAACTCCCTAAAGCTGGACATATTGTTGCTTACATGGGATGCTCAAAATATAAACTATCAAGACTGTAACAAAGAAAAGCAATACCAATGCCATCATCTTATGGGAAGAGTACATATCCCGGTAAATAAAAATGACCAATCTGCTGAGAGGAGGTTGATTAATGAGTCCTCCGTGAGAGGGCAACGAGAAGAGAGACAAGCATGTACTTAGGCTTGGCGAACTCCCACGCTATGTCATACCTGTGGAAGACGGAAACCTGGAAGCCCTTGAGTTGTGAACTCGGCAGAGACCACAGTGCAATACTGCAAATACGAACAGAGAGAAACCAGCAAGGAAGGAGCCCGCAAGAAGGTGTTGGCATGACCACGAATCAGAAGCCATTGGGGAATCCACTGTCCCAGAGACCACCGCCAGAAACGAACCATGAGGTGTCCAGTCACACAGAGAATTACAGGGACAATACGAAAAATCATGCGTAGGCTGCAAGGGAGACACCAGCAAATTGAAGCACACAGTGATCTATGATCCGACGAGATGTGCACAACCGAGAAAGCTCCCGACGACGTCCCCGGTCAGGAACGAAGGTAACAGGAAGGACGGGAGGCATCCAGGAATCGTTATACTGCACAAACAACTCCTCTCAGTGAAAAATATGAAAGAGTACAATTGGAAACACATGATTGTAAATCCTGCTGATACCAGAGAAATAACCATTGAAAAGCTAAGCCAAGTAAGAGAAGAGCAGTGGGACAACATATCCTGGGAAAAGGGCAAAGTAACTGAATGCCTTATGCAAGAACAGTATAATGTGAGAGAGAACAGTATGAGGTGTCAGAAAACAAAGTGTGAACCAGAGTGAGAGGTCTAGACAATTGGACTGTATATCAAGAGAAGTAGCCCAAGTGAACAGGATATACAATTATCCAAGAGAGGAACCCCACATCAGAAGAACAAATGACTTACCCCTGGTTATGAATATATCAAAGACGAGGAAAACATGGGAGGACACAATCCATTAAAACAATAATTCTTTCGATACATTGACAGCCACAAGGAGAGCTATAAATACTATGAGAAAATTCCAAAAGGGATTCTCAAAGAGAAAGGAAGAATTAATGATGCAGTTGATGAATTAAAGCGACTGATCCACAAAGTCACAAGAGGCTATCTGCGAATTAAATACTAACAAAGAAACCCCATATTAGTACATGGAGTATCCTCAGGATAAGGGCGCCATTCTCCCAATTTAAGTTGATTTTCATAGTGGCAGGGTCAGATAGGGTAGTTTTGGACAGTGAACTTGTATTATTTGGACATTCAAGACAGACGAACAAGCACCTTAGTTATCAATATATGCAGGGAACACCCATAGTGATAGGGAAAGATAGGCCTTTTTAAGTTACTTTAATAAAATATTGTGAATCATGTCAGCTAAGAGTCTGTTTCCTTCTTCTGAACCGTCACAGCACTCATCGCTGCCAAAGCTCTGTGCATTGGCAGGGTATTTTCTGTCTTTTGCCTCACCATGGCGAGAGTGGAAGATGCTCTGAGATTTACTGGCAACTCTGAATGCGATAGTCGCTCTGCGGTCCTCTGTAAATCAAGGCAAATATCAGGTGGTCACTGCTTTGACAATAGTTTTTCACAAGGGCTACTTTAGACACTACTGTGCAATAGTATTTATCTCCAGTATTTGCACTGTTCAACCTCTGAACAATCAGGCAAGGGGATTGATCAGTCAGGGGTGTCTGGTAATTTAAAAAAATATATATTTTAATTGGAGAGGCGCAAATGATTCCCCTGAATATTCAGGGAATATGCAGGAGCAACAAAGCCCAGCAAGGGAAGCCAAACCAGGCAAGAGAGTGGTGGGGTGAGAACGGGTGGATGCCTCCACACCCCTTATAATTTTTTTTAAAAATATTGGGATAAAATCATGCATTTTCAGCACAAGTTTGGGTAAAACATCAGTTTGCAATGGGTTTTGTAGGGTAAGGAGTGCACATTGCATCTCTTGACAGGGACAAATATAAACAAGATTTCATCATTTTCATTATTTTAAAAAACATAAGTCTACATAATCTGACCATCTATCATTCTTATCCATCACCAAAAGCCAATATCAATTTAGAACCACCATCCTTTTTAACAAACTGATTAAATGTTCACAATGTAACAAATATAGACATAATATAGACATACACCACTTGTAACTGCCATCAAATCCAAAATTGTTCTAAACAAAAACGTACGCCAGACATTACATCCAAAAAGATTTCTGTTGTACATCAAAATAATAAATTACTGTAGACTTATCCAATATTGAGAGTTATAATTAAGGTATCCAATAAGTTTGTCTTCGTATTGAATTTAGTGACATTCTTCAGGGAATATAGTTAGATAAGTGCATGTTCTGTTAACTTATGTTAATTCGCTTTAAACTGTGCAAATCACCACCATAGTCGTCCAAGAGTGCCAAAACCTTGTCTATGTTGGCGAACTGTGACCCCACCCAGGATGCAAAGAAGACTATTGTCTGAGGGGTGAAAAGGAGAGGAGGATAAAGGTGAGTGGGAATAAGGAACAGCAGCAGAAACTCGGCGAGAGAACAAAAGACAGAGGTGACAAGGGGAGGGGAAGATAACATGAGGAATAAGTGGTAGCATTAGCTGGGACGCATGTACGGTAGTGTTGGTTTAGACCAACATGGTCATGTAAAGAATCAGGAGCTGTCCATAATGGGAAAATCAATTGTCAGTTTGGAGTGCAAAGTGTTGTATGTTTAATTAGAAGTAGGGTTATGGATGTGTGATGCCCTTGAGATGTGTTCATGAGTTCCTGGATGTTGTGGGGGCTTAGAGACCAGATATTTGTATTGTGTTTCTTATGAGGAGTCCTTAAGAGACCTTTGCTACTGACCCAGTGGACAGAGAGGCCAGAGTCAAGAGTCAGCTGTGTGCTGAAATAAATGTTGGGGGACACAAAATCTCCTGCACCTGGAGCCATAATCTGATAGAATTCCGTTGTGGGCAGAGAGTGGCAGTGCACCATTATGTAACAGAGGGCCTGACCTTACCCTATGCTATAGGAGGACAATAGGAAACTATAATGATTAATGCATAATATATTTGTAGGGTGCATCGAAAAGAGTGCACGTTTGTACCACCGGAAGTCACTCTTTAAGCTAAACGTTAACCACGAGTAGGCGTTTCCCACAAAATAAATGATGGTAATACATTGAATCGTGGTGGCAGAACAGTGAAACACTACGGAGAACTAGAAAATGTATGTATATATACTTGTGCAAGGCTCCTACCCAACCAAGAGTATAAGCACTGCTCGGAAGAGGAAGAGAGCGTGACCAGAAGCGATTTCAAGTGAGAAGTTTAGCCATTGCAAATCCTACCAATGTGCAGCCAGGCATGGAGTGCAACACGATAGTTTCGGACACAGAGGCAAAACTAATAAAACCGCTGTAAGAACAATCCATAGGTTGAACATACCGGAGAATCAGGACATGCCAGGTGCAAGGTTTACACTAAAAGGATAAGCTCTTCCAGACAGAGATTGAGAAAAGTGGATAAGCAAACGTGGTTGGTGAAAAGGAATGGGAACACATACCCCACAAGACCATTCTCCAGGAACTTTGAAAGCAACCTGCCTGACCAGTGTCCATGGAGTCTGCACCAAGATATGTCAGTATTTTCATATAAGAACCTACTGAGGTAATCATTAAATTCACACACATGTATCAGCATTCATCCAACATTCATTCACTTAAACATTCACCCTGGCAACCTTACAACATCCATAGGCTTTCACAAACAAACAGCCCTAACCAATTCACTATTTCACGCACCCACCTACAGACACAAAACCTTGCATACACATAAAAAAAGTTACAAAAAATATATCAATGAATACTAATAAGCCTCTACTAATATTTTTCATCACCCTAGAAAATGGGAGCAGCAACCGCATATACAATGGCTACAGCAATCAATATGTGATGCATACCATTTTTATTATTTTTACTTGCACACAGAAATTACCAGTTATATGTAGGGTGAAAGGATTAATAGTTTGAAGCACATTTTCAGAACTGATGCAAATTACTCCGACATGCGATTTGAGATATCTCTTAGCAGGTGGGGGAAATGTATCAAATAGACACTGTTACTAATATGAAAAAACGTTCCTCCTCTTTATAAAGTGTTCTAGTACAACTACTTCAAAACTCTCAACCACACCTGTGTCAAGAAAACAGCTGTAGACTATCCAGTCTAGTTTTTATACTTCGCATTCTAGTAGCTGCAGCTTTGCTTTGTTATTAATTTAGACAAATAATTAAACAGTATTTGATGAGCTATGCCTTTCTGACTTGAGCCAGAGATGTTTTTTAATGTCCGGCATATGAAAACGTGTCCTATTAAATTATCTCTGGCTTGCCCACATTTCTCCTGAGCACATAAATGATCTTCTTGCACAACAATGATGGGTCAGACCCAGGGTGGTTAGAAATACTGAGCCATTTTAAAGGAATCAAGACTCTTATGAAACATATGCTCTCAAATGTGGACCCGATTAAAAATGTAGTGCCCTTGGTAGACCCCACTTCCAATCATCACTGAAATAGATGGACTCGCTCACTGAGGCAATTTGCTCGGTTACATGGAGAGTGAGGATTTTCCAGATACAAATATGGCAACCTTAATTATGTGGTAGAGGGGGACATCAAGGCACACCACATGCATTGGAAAACAATTAACATTTAGGGTTCGTCTCCAACTGTGCTAAAAAGAAGCCTTTAAAAAGTGAGACTAATACAATGGAAAGGGAGCTATACAGAAGAATTCATATTGGTTATGATCAATTCAAAGCTTTCAATTAATCACTTTTTGTTTTCTACAGTTTCAATCGCGAAAAACAGCCCTCTTGAAACATTTCGTTTTGCCAAAGCATATCTTTTCTACTGCTAGTCGTTTCTCAGAGTAGACCAGGTTTCATTCTTACTCTCCCATTATAAGACTGGGCTAATTTACTATTCGGACTGAAGTGCTAGCATATTTCTGGGCAAATGTTTGACACTGGAACCGAGCACTAC
Organism: Ambystoma mexicanum; assembly: GCF_040938575.1. Taxonomy (NCBI): domain Eukaryota; kingdom Metazoa; phylum Chordata; class Amphibia; order Caudata; family Ambystomatidae; genus Ambystoma; species Ambystoma mexicanum. The sequence goes on along the minus strand of NC_090921.1, from coordinate 956,313,107 downwards.
AATATGGTAGATCATATTCTGTTCTGGGGAACTGAACTTTAAAGGTACCCGTTCCCCACACATATGAACAATCAGAAGGGTGCCACTCCATAAAACCCACTTAACTTGTTTGGCTCCAGCGTTCAATATATAAAAGCAAAAAGGTAATTATCAGAATTGGAAACTATACAAATTAAACTACACATGACAATGTTTTTCAGTGTCTAGAAGTTAAAGGTACTGCAGCGTAATATCAAGTCAGAGCATTTCCCCCTAATCCCCCTCCGCTCCAGTACAATTTTAATCAAAGTGCCAGGAGATAGAAGCACAAGTGATAGTTGTGTAAAAGACATATGATTTTAAATATTTTAACCAGTATGTGCATCTCCTTCATAAAACATGTTTCTTCAATAACATATGATACTTTTTGTGCCAACAGTGAGAGCATACCTTGCCTTAATTTAGATCTCATTTTAAAAGATTTAAGAAAAATAAATAATGCTATACCTTCCTTCCAGCATGGATGTGAATGTGGCTTGCTTCTGGCATTATACCAAATGAGTTGCCGACAGCCATCGTACGCACAAGAGTATTCATCATCCCCGATGCCGTAACCTTCCTTTAAACAAAAAAAATGGTGTCATCAGTAATATGCAGGAAATCTGCATATAACAGGTGATAAGAAACAATATCCAGTCAAAATACTCAGTTCTGGGGACAGATGGAGATTTAAATGTCAAGAATCGTTAAAGACTCTAAATAGTTAAAATCAGAATAAACGTTTTTGCAAAATATGAAAAGTGTTACTTTCCTGAAACGGTATATTTGCATCATGTATTGGTTTTAGATATACATTCCATATAGTGGTTGCCCCACAGTATTACACTGTGCTCTGAGCCTTTAGTTAAGAGCTTACAAAGGTGGATCAACTGGAGGATGTAAGTGCCACATGTCTGAGAATGTATTTGTGCATTTAAGGCAAATATCTGACAGAATATATACCTACAACACAGTAGGGTTCAAAATGTTCACTCGCCACCAACTAGTTCTGTTGGACTTTTGGCAAATAAGAAAATCAAGTTACTTAACTCTCAGTAACGTTCTGATGGATGTTCCTCCCACAGATTCCTCATCTATACCCATCTTCCATGGCAGTTCTTCTGAAACTTTTCACCACCAGTGGGTGCAGAGCAGATCTGCGATGGCTCCTCAACGCCTCTATGTGCCCCAGGCCAGACATAACATCAGGGCCAGTATATAACGAGGTGCTGCGCCACATTACTTCAGTTTCACCTTTAATGCATAGCACTCTGCTGCCAAGGGACCACAGAACATGAGAATGTGCACTTGCTCTCTGCCAAGAGGGGTAGACTGGTGGAGAGGGGGTAATGGGCAATCCATGGGAGGATTATCCATGGGAAAAATTATTACCAAAAGGAAAATTTGTTCTTCAAATAGATTTTCTCCCACGGATTCCTCATCCATGATATACTCCCATAGAAATACGTTGATATGGAGGAGTGTATTATCAGAAAACTCTGGAGGATAGCCCGTCCAAAGCGAACAATCTTCCACGACAGGGAATCCAAGCATTAATATTTGGCAAACTTGTGCAATGAGGCCCACATAGCTGCCTGGCAAATGTCCAGGACAGAGACCACCCCTCCTCCCACCACCACACCCTGCAGGGCAGACGTGGCAGCCAGCCCTCCGGTAGAATGTGCCCCGAGACCTTCAGGAACATCCTTCCAATAGCATTCCAAAGATGTCCAATAGGTTGCATGCACAGTACAGATGTTCTGAAGCCTGGTCTGGGGAGCAAGCTTGGACGAGCCAGTCGTCCAGGTAGGGGGAACACATGAATGCTCTCCCTCCTGCTGAGACGATCCACATTTACTGCCAGTAGCTTGGTGAAAGACCCCGGGTGCCAAAGGAAGAACGAATGATAATGTTCGTGCTTTTAATACCCCTCTTTTTTTCATCTTTCATCTGCTCGACCGCCTCCTCCCACATTCTCTGCTGATGCTGCTACTTTTTTTCTCTTCCCTCTCCTCCTCTCAATACCCTCTATCCTGCTCCATCCTTTTCTCCCTCTCGTAAACCCACACAACCCCGTCTCTCTCCCCACCTCTGCTCAATTGTGCGGGTTCTTCATCATGAGCGTCGTTGGTGCAAGTCCTTCTCTGAGTCTGACTGGCACTCCTTTTCAACCTATCACTCTCTCTAGGACGAGGCTCCTCTTGCAGCCAAGCATAATTATTACCCCGATTATCTGCATGCCCAATCTGCTCACCTTCAGCATTTGCTTCAATCTCTCTCTCGTCTTTTAACACCACCTACCCCTGATCATTCTCTGCACTCTCCTATTACTGCCTAAATGTATTATTCTACTTAAGTCCCCTCTCTGCGTGCCGCTACTGTACCTTCAACCTCTTCTCCAACCTCCCTAATCTCCCCCCCCTTATTAATCTGGAGACCTTATCACTCGCTCCCATCCAATTGGTTGACCCCCGATCCCCTCTAACTTCTAAAGTCTATCCTTCTCTTGTCTCCTATATTACCACTCTTCTAAACACCTCTTCTCATATCGATCTTTCCTTCCTGCTATAAGCATGCTTCCATTCTGCCTATTCTTATGAAGCCATCCCTCAATCTCTCTACATCTTTAATTTCCGTCCAATTTCTCTTCTTCCCTATCTCTTTACATTACTTGAGAGGCTCGTCTATATTCCGATTTGTACCTTCGTCAACGATAACTCTTCTTCCCTCTCTCCAGTCTGTTTTCAGTCTCAGTCACTCAACCGAGGATTACCATGAAATTATCGAAAGGAAAAATGACTGAATTTCAGCTTTTTTAAAACATTTTTATTTGTTTATTTATAAACGGCGCGCAGGAGAACATACATGGTGACATTACTTAATACTTCACAAGGCATGCAAAACAAAATCCCATCCCCCCACCCCATACGTTCCCCCGAGGGCATTGTACCTGGGTCTCACTCGGCCTGACCAGATGGCGAGGTGTCGCCCATAGATTGAAAAGCTTGTGAGATCAGGCATGGCTTAGAGGTCAGGGCTGGGTAGTTCTGGTCATAGTCTTGTACTGGAGCCCAGGTGTCGGCAAATCGGTGGAGTCGGCCTGCTCATGCCGCCGTGACCTTTTTGGCTATCAGTATATCCCAGAGTTTGATCCACCACAGTGACATCAGGGGACCTTCCACTGACTTCCATGTGCGGCCCACCGTGATTTTGGCGGCCAACAAAGTTGAGATATCAACATGGCCCCCCCTCCCTGTTCTCGGGTAAGTATCTGGGAGCGGGATCCCCAGGAGGACCTGCTCAGGCATTAGAGGAATAGCCACTTGAGTGATGTCCCTTATGGTGGCAAGGCATTGGGTCCAGAACTCCCTTACCTTAGGGCAGGTCCACCACATGTGAAAGTAGGATCCTGGGTGGCCACAGAGGCACCAGCAGTGAGGGTCCAAAGCCTGCTGGAAATGATGGAGGCGCAGGGGGGGATAGTACCATCGCAAGAGCAGTTTGTGGATGAATTCCCGATTAGTAATACAGTGGGATGCTGTGCGCATCCTAGTCCAGATGTCCACCCAGGAGTGGTCCTCTATACCGTGGCCCAGGTCCGCCTCCCATTGGGACATATAGGAGGGTTTAGCGTGAAGGGGGTCTTCTTGCAGTAGTTTATAAAGGGCCGAAATCCTTCCCCGGGCAGCCAGATCATTCACGGTAAGCTCTAGCGGAGTAAGGGGTCGCCCTGCGGCCACTCGGGTCTGAGGGTTGGAGCACCAGTGCCTTAGCTGAGCGTAGGTGAATCTGTCTGTTTCCGCCAGCCGGAAGGTCGCTTTACATTGTTCGAAAGTTAGAGGGTTGTCCCCTGTGAAGAGCTGCCCCAGCGCTTCAAGGCCTCCTGCGATCCAGTTCCTGAAGTTCGCTGGGTGAGCTCCCAGGGAGAAAGGTGGATTAAGAAAGATTGGGGAAAGTGAGCTCAAATCTCCTGGGACCCCCCCGTAAGTCTGCTGGCCCACTCCAACGCCTTTATCGTTTGCTTCGTGGCCGTCAGAACATCTGGCCAGTTTTGGCGTAAGGCCGTGGGGACAAACGGGAGGAAGCGAAGAGGGAGCGGGAGGCGGGATTGTTCGATCTCCACCCATTTTGGGCGACCTGTTGCTAGACCCCATGCTTGAAGGTGGGCCAGCTGTGCTGCTATGTGGTATTTACAGATGTCCGGCACACCCAGCCCTCCCAGTCTCATGTTGGCCACCATTGTTTTCCGAGGAATCTGCGCTTTCTTGCCCCTTCAGATGAAGTCGATCATTTTCCTTTGGAGCCTCTGTAAGGGGGGGAGCGGAATTAGGGTAGGGGGGGAGGCACAGGCATAACAGAAGCGGGGGAGAAGGTTCATCTTGCATGTCGTTATGCGGCCCAACAGGGAGATTTCCTGCGTCCTCCAGCGGGTAAGGTCCCTTTCCAATTCCTTGAAGAGTGGGGGAAAGTTAGCCTGGTAGACTTTCATTGGGTGCGCGGGGATCTGGACCCCCAAATATGGGATTGCGTGGGTGCTCCATTGGAACAGGGTTTGCTTCTCTAGGGCCTCCCTCTCGCCTGGGGGCAGGCCCACTCCGAGGGCTATTGATTTTTGGAAGTTGATGGCAAATCCTGCTACTTCCCCGAAGCCTCGAATCTCCGTCAGGGCCACCCTCAAGGAGGCTTTGATGTTTGTGGTGGTTAGCAGTATATCGTCCGCGTAGAGAGCGATCTTGTGTTGCGTGGTGCCGATCTTCGGGCCGCGGATCTGAGGGTTTTTGTGGATTCGCTGGCTAGCGGATCCACGGCCAAGGCGAAAAGCAGGGGGGATAGTGGGCATCCCTGTCTCGTTCCGCATGTGAGAGAAATAGGGTCTGACAGGCGGCCGTTAATTCTCAGCTGGGTTTTCGGGGCTTGATAGTTCACCAGGATCATCTTCCTGAAAGATGGGCCAAAGTTAAAGGCTTCGAGGGTGAGATGCAGGTAGGGCCAGTCCACCTGTCAAAGGCTTTAGCTGCGTCCAGTGCTAGTAGGGCCAACTGCTGCAAATCCTGAGTGGCGACCTCTATAAAGTCCAATGCCCTGCGGATGTTGTCTTTCGTCGATCTGTGGTTAATGAACCCCGTCTGATCCGGGTCTATGATGCTCGGAAGAATAGGTGCGAGGCGGTTGGCCAGAATCTTAGAGTAAAAGTTAGCGTCCAGGTTCAACAAAGAGATGGGTCTGTACGAGCTATTTTCTTGGGGATCCTTTCCGGGCTTAAGAATAAGAACCGTGATAGATTCCTGCATTGTCGGGGTGACCATTCCGGAGGCCGCGAATGAGTTGAAGAGGCGGGCCAAGGGGGCCGCCAATTGGGGCCGGAAGAGTTTATAGAATCGGGGGGTAAACAGGATTCTTATGGCCTCTTCCACCTCCTCAGTTGTAATGGGCCTTTCAAGTTCTTCTCTTACGTCCGGGTTCAAGGGCGGGAGAGCCGCCTTTTGAATGTAGGAGCGCTGCTTGTCTAGGTCCCTTGGGACCACAGTCATTATTTCAGACTGGTGGGCGACCGCCAGTCGCATTTTCTCATGCTCCACGTATCGGACCGTCCCCTGTGAGTCGCGGAGCCCTAGGATGGAGCGTCGCCTCTTCTCCTTAGCCAGTTTACTAACCAGCAGCTTGTTAGCCTTGTTATTATGGACATAATACCATTGTTTAGTTCTAGCAAGCAAGTTTACTGTGGCATCAGCATAGTGCGCCTCGAGTCTCTTCCTCGCCATCTGTAAGGCCCTGTAGGATTTCGGGGACCAGCCCTTTCACTTATGGGTGGCCTTGGCTTCACAGGCTCCGGTCTCCAGGGCAGCTGGGGTCGCATGTTTCTGTTTGTGGAATGCGGCGCCTTGGGCGATCAGTTCCCCTCTAAGCACAGCTTTCATGGCGTCCCAGGTGTTAGCCTGGGAGGTGTCCTCATTGCGGTTTTTGGTGAAAACGTTTTTTAATGTTCTGGCAAACGTATCTCTCACTGTCATATTCCCCAAGATAGGCTCCAATGGCGGCGAGGAGGAGGGTCTGGGTCATGTGCCCAGAGGGTGAGTGAGGCTGGGCCATGATCCGAGAGGATTCGGGGGCCGATCAGGACATCGTCTGTGAAGGCCAGGATCTGGGGGGATGCCAGCAGCAGGTCGATTCTGGAGAAAGTACACTGCACATACGAATAGAAGGTGAAGTCTTTCTCTTCCGGGTATAGCACCCTCCAAGTATCGACGATGTTGAGCGTGCGAAACAGATGGAGTAGGGCCGTTGCCAGCCTCAGATCCCTGGATGTTGAAAGGTGGGATCTGTCTCTGAGGGGGTCCGGGGAACCCGTTGAAGTCTCTCCCCATGACGACTTGCCCCTCGATGAATGGGAGGAGGGAGTCCTCCAAGTCCCGGTAGAACCCCTCCTGGTGCTCATTCGGGGCGTAGGCTGAGATGAGGGTATAGAGTTGGCCCAGGATGGTGCATTTGAGTGCCATAAAATGACCCTCATAGCAGTGCAGCACGTCCAGGATCTGGGGCTTCAGGCCCGCAGCGAAGAGAATGGCGGTCCCTCCCTTTTTCGTACCGTTAGATGCCAAGAATTTTGTGGGAAAGAGCCTGCTTCGCAGCTGGGAGAAGTTTGCTGGAATTAAATGCGTTTTCTGCAGGGGAGCGATTCAAGTCCCATCTCTTTGCAATCTTTGTAAGATGGATTTCCTCTTTGGGGGGGGAATTCAGACCCCTGACATTTAAAGTGGTGAACTTTGGTTTTAGGTGGGAGGGCTGGCTCTCCGGGTCAGTTGCTGTGGGGGGGAAGAATGGGGGGAGTTAGGTTAGCCATAGCTGTGAGGGGTCAGCAATTGAGGTTCTCCTGTGGCTGAAGGTTTTTAGAAATAGTCTCCAATGGGAGATCTGAACTTCCGAAATCGGCCTCCAATGGGAGGTCCAAACTGTGGCCGGGGGGACCAATTTTGAACTGTTGGTACCTCCCCCGGGCAGCCTGTCCGACCAAGTTCAGGTTCTCTCCAAGGGTAGTATGGTGACATCTGCTTGAAGGAGGGTATGGGCCGCATGGGCTCTGCGGCAAGCTTGAGGAAGTGTAGATGGTTCCATCGCTATGTATCCTTCAGGAGTGACCCACTCGTCATTTGGGTTTGCGGGTTCTCTGCACCTTCGCCCAGGGGGCCAGCCTCGGTTTGGGGGAAGCAGCATTCGGGGCCAGGCCAGCTTGGCTTGGGAGGGACGGTTCCGTGTCCCCGGGGGAGTTTGGGCGTAGGATGGATGTGGAATTGTACTGCCGTAGGAAACAGCCATCGATATCGTATCTGCTGTTCTCGCAGGAAGAGCGAGAGGGGACGGAGCATTCTGCGCTTTTGGAGGGTAAGAGGGGATAGTTCCTGGAAGATTATAAGTGGGGAGCCCTGGAAAGAGAGATCGTCCCTTGAGCGGGCTATCACTGAGATGGCCTCCTTAGTGGTATAGAAGTGGACTCTTGTGATGACGTCCGGAGGGTGATCTGTGTAGGAGCCCCGGCGGGGGCGCATCCTGTGGGGGCAGTCGAGCAGGAGCCGAGTCTCATCCAGGTCCGGCAGCAGAGACTGAAAGAAGGTGCTTATGTATTCAGGGAGCTCCTTATCAGAGATTGACGAGGGCACCCCTGGGATGCATAGGTTGTTGCGCCGGAAGCGATTTTCCATGTCCTCCTGCTTGAATTCAAGGATTTCGGTTCTGTCCATTATTGTCTGGATGGTGCGTTGCATTTCCGTCAGCAAGTTAGAGTGATCCACCGCTAGTCCCTCAGCCTCCTCCATCCTGTGCTCAATATTGCTGACTCTTTGTTCTGCTTGCTCCAGTTTGGCAGTAAGTTCTGTCATACAGGATCTAAATTCCGATTTAATATCGGACATGAATGCCAGGAGGTCTTCCTTGGTGGCGAGCGTTCCCCCGTCATCGGTGGCCTTCTGGGGAGTAAGTTTGGGGGGATCCGTTTTCTTACCCCTATCTGGGGCCAGCAGCATGGTGGTAATGTCAGCCGATTTAGAGGGCTTTGATGCTTTGGACATGGCTTCAGAGTGGGGAGGCGACTTCTGGGGATTGGCCCAAAGTCGAAGTGCTGCAGTCTCCGCCAGCAGCTACCAGGATCAATAGTGGTGGTCGTAGATGGTGGAGTGGGCCGGGGCGCCCCAGGAGGTTGCGTGGGCAGCCCCAGGAGGTTGGTGGGCAGGGGGGCGCGTCTGTGCCTGCACAGGATGGTAGCAGTGCCGTAGTGGAGAGGTCGCACAGGATGAGAAGTTCCAGGTGCACAGCCCCCCCCCCCCCGCAGACCGGAATCCAGGCCAAGGGTGGTGAGGGTGGCTCTCTTCAGGAGGCGCGGGCAGAGGTGGGCAGGGCCGCAGAGGGTGGCGCTTCCACCGCCGGTGGGGGGACAACAGCCAAGAGATCAAGGTCTCGATCATCTGGAGTGGGGGAGCCGGAGGGCCCCAACCAGTGGGGGGAACACTCCAGTGGGCCCCAAAGAGGGTGGCGGGCTTTCAGAGGTGGGCCCCTCTGAAGGAAGCCGGTGGTGGGGGCCCAGTGCTAGAAGGAGGGGTGGGAGGCAGGGCAGCAGAGGGCTCCGAAGCAAAAGAGATGGAGCCTGCCTCGCACACCCCTGGGCCGGAGGAGCCTACCTGGAGCGCCCCCCCCCTCCAGGGAGCAAGGCCCCGCAGTCGGTGATGGGCGGGAGCCTACCTCCAGGCAGGGGCCCCGCAGCTGTAGGCGTGCCGAGTCCATGGACAGAAAGATGCAGAAAGCTGAACGGTGGGCCCCGAAGGAGCCTGAGCTGTATTAGGAGCCACTCGTGAGGAGGCGGGGCAGCTGCGGCAGGAACCTCCTTTATAAGAGGCTCCGATGAGAAGGGAGCCGGGGCACCCCAGGGCACGGAGACCGGCCGGGAGGGCACCGGTGGTGCGGAGCTCACCTCAGGGCACCGTGCCAGCTGCAGTCCCCTGCAGCCCCCAGCCGGTCGCCGCATGAAGCCGGCGGGAGAGAGGGAGACACAAGGTGCTGTCAGTGCGCTCCGGAGATGGGCCGCCCCTCCATGTCGGGCCGCGGCTGGCGAGGGCAGGCCAAGAGGCCGTGGGTGCCAAAAGTTGCGGCCGCCATCTTGGGTCACGGCGGGGAACACTGAGGAAACGTTCCCGTGTCACGATTTCAGCAGTCCTGGGGCGTTAAGCTTCGGGGTTACTGCAGTGGGTGCAGGAGCTGTTCCGCCGCACTATCCCGTGCAACAACGGCAGTGAACATAGCAGGAACCAGCAAAATTGCGATCAAAGCCGCGGACCCATACGGAGGCCATCAATGGAGCCGCCTCATCGCTGGCGCTCCAGGCCACGCCCCCAAATTTCAGCATGTTTTAATAATGCAGGGGGAAACCCCCCTGAGATCCCCTCTCCCCACTACCTTAACTATAACCCTTACCCCACACCTATATTTTAGTAAAATGTCCCCAAATTTCAGGGGGAACTGACAGGGTTGAAACTGGTAAATAATTCAGTAATTTCTCCATTCGTTATATTACATTTGATTATTTCTACGGATACCCTCAACTGAGACTGCTCTTTTCTGCGTCTGCAACTATTTGCTCTCTGCTGCTACACCAAGCACTCCTTTCTTCTTATACTCCTAGATCTGTCCGCTGCTTTCGACACAGCTAATCACACTCTGCTTTTGGCCTCTTTCGGGTTTGCTGATTCTGTTCTTGCTTTGTTTCGCTCTTACCTCTCTAAATGCACATATTCTGTCTCCTGGGCTGGTTCCTTTTCTCAAACCCTTCCCCTGGATCATGGCGTCCCCCAAGGCTCTGTTCTTGGCCCCTTCCTCTTCTTCCATTATACTGCACCTCTGGCCACAATTATCTAATCCTTTGGGATTTCCCACCAGTTGTATGCCGATGATACGCAACTCTTTCTCTCTTTCGCCTCATTCACTCCGGCTATTCACGAAAATCTAGCTTCCTGTTTACTTGCTATACCATCTTGAATGTCAGTTCAGTTTCATGCTCTAAATTTGTCAAAAACTGAAGTTCTCTTCTTCCCTGCCACCAGCATTCCCTCCTTCAGCTCTGCTCGTAATCTCTGTATACATTAATACGGACGTCTTCTTTTCTCTTCACATTTCTACTGTTTCCCGGTCTTGTCATTTCCATCTCTTTAACATCTGTAAAAGCTTGCTTTTTCCAGACTTTCAGTGCTTCCAAACTCCTGATTTAATCTCTTATCTTCTTGTGCCTTTTTTACTGTTCTACCATTTTCTTTGGTCTTCCTCTTTCTCGTTTGGCCCCCTCTAAGTCAATTTGTAATGCTTTTATTCACCTTCTCTACCAGTTATCCCCCTGTGATTCCATCTCACAATCTCTCTAGCTAGCTGTCTTTCTTCCCTGCTCAAATTTAATTTTAGTTGTATTGTATTAAGTCCCTCTACGGTCTTGCTCCCAATTATTTGTCCTCCTTTGTCTCCTTCTACATCCCCTCTCGGTCCCTTCGTCCACAATCCCAGTTTCCATTATCGGTCCCCCGTCCTCATGTACCTGATTGTTAATTTTCCCATCTATCTCCTTATCACTGGTATTCTCTTCCTTTCCCTCTTCACTCTACTACTTCCTATCCTTCATTCCATACTTCTCTAAAGAACTCTTCAATCCTGGACTATTGTAACACCTTATATCTAGGCTCCAATAAACGGAACTTGAACAAATTACAAGTGCTCCTAAATAATGCACTTAGATCTGCCTTAAACATCCCTCGCACCAACCACGTCTCAGCAATTAGACGTGACATACAGAGGCTTCCAGTGTGAGACAGAATCACTTTTCGAATACTAGTAATCACGCACAAATGACTTTCCAACACCGTTCCAAAATACCTGGTTGACAAATTCATCAGGAACCAATCTACAAGACCCAGTAGGTCAAACTATCTACACTGTCTCAACATTCCTAAATACAAACTACAAAAAGCTGGCAGATCTAGCTTCCCGGTGCTAGCAGCTAAGCTCTGGAACTCCATGCCTATAGCACTTAGAGCCAAACCATCCTTTTGGACTACAGAAAAGAAGTAAAATCATGGATTTTCGCCAATGGCTTTTGATTAAAGGCCTAGGTCTAACACTCTTCTATTACTATATGTGTCATATGTATCATTACCTTACATTGTATACGCTGCACCTGTCCAGCTTGTTGACTCGATATGTAACACAAGTTAACCGCTTCATGTATTGCCTTTGTACCAGTGCTTTCTGCTCTGCATAGGTGCCCAGATACCTCAGGGTTAGGTGCGCTCTATAAATAAACTAAACTAATGCTTCTTTGAAAGTGTTTTGTAACTGAATCAATCCCCATTTTATTAAACTGTCATTTTTTTTTTTATGTACAACGCTTTGGAGTAAAGCGCTTAATAAATGCTGAATAAATACAAATACAGCCAGATCATAGCACTCCGAGATATAAATAATGATCCACCTCAACGGGGTCTGTTTAGTCACAACACAGACATCAGCACAACCAGTGACAAGTTGGTCATTCTTTCCTGGCCCTCTTGTCTGAGAATCGTAGTACCTTAGGGATTGCACCAGGTCCAGTTGATTGATCATTCCTCTGCCTTGGAAGGGTGAGGCAGAGAAAAAAAAAAAGACAGGAAGATGGATCTTCTGAGAGAGATGAAAATTCTTTTGAAAGAACGTATGGTCTCACTCAACATTACCATCTCTTTGAAGAAAAAGAAATAAGGATGCTTAACTTATAATGCTTGGAGCCCACTCATCAATTTTGTGGAAGTGGTGGCAACCTGGAAAATCACCTCCAGGATGAGTAATATTAAAGAAGAAGAATGCTCGGGCTCAAACAGAGTGTCCATAAGAAACGTTAACACTAAATTCAAGTTCTGTAACAGAACACAATCCAGCAACATTTGCATTACACTGGGGATCATTAAAAACGAAACCTACTCCAAGGCCCTCTTAAGAAATGAAATGCCAGCAAGATACCCTTACACAGTGCCAATCTGCAGGCCGATCGTGGCCAAAGAGAAAAGAAATTCCAAAATAAAGCATGCGGAGTAAGCAAAAGGGTCGAGATCCCTCTCCTGGCACCTACCAGATATAACTGGCAGTGGCGAGTCCCCAAGGAGAAAGAAGCATGTTTCTGTTCCTTATACCTCAACTGTTCAGCAGCCAAGCCTGAAGGTTCAGACTGTTGATGCTCAGATGCAGGATTCGGCCCTGAGTGGAAGAGGAGGACACCTCTCTGCAGAAGTCACCATGGAGGGTATATGGGAGGTGGGGGGTTAGGGGGGATGACGTCTGGGCCCAGCTTGTTCAGTTTGGCATGCAGGCGGGCGGCAGCACGGTTCAGGCAGATATCATGTGCGGACCACAGAGGGACATTCTGATCAACACTGCGTGACTATCATTACTTTACAGAGGAATAGCCACTCTCCTGTGTGGCTGTGCTCCCACAGAGAAAATATCACCTCTGGGATCTCGCCTACTGTACGGCTTACTGAGCTCCAACCGATGGAGGGGGTGCAGAAACCCCCCAGCCGCCTTAAAAAGGGACAGGGACACATGGCCAAAGTACGCACTTTACTAACCCCAGAAGGGGCCCCGCAAGGTGCTGAGAAGCCCATATCGGTGAACAACCCCCTTGATGGTAGTGGTAAAGGCCTGGCACCAAGGGAAAGAAAGCAGCACGGAAGCCACATTTGCAGTTCACACCCAGGCAAAACCTCCTATAGGAGTGCTGGTCCAGAGCAGAAACGGCTCCCCTGGCGGGGACAACAACCTCCCAGACGCAACAAGTACAACGAGGAGTGAAATGGTGGCTTCGAAGGAGGATATGGAACGCTGCCTCCAGACATTTCAAGACAAACTCACGGCGTCTCCGCAAACACAGTTTCACACGCTTAACACAGAAATTAAAGCAGAGCTGGCAGACTTGCGCAAAGAGATAGCATCACTAGGGGAGAGAGTCGACACCAACGAAAGGGCTTTGCAGGACCTTGCGCAGGAATCCTCTAGATCAGAGTAACTGTTAGACCATTTGGCTAGGACAACACACAATACTGAACTCCAGCGTGACGATCTCGAGAACAGATTGCAGTTGACCAACATCCACATTTGGAACCTTCCTGAAGCAGTACGAGATGCAGACTTCAAAGATCAGTTGTCAAATATATTCAAGGACTTTTTGGGTGCCGAGGAAGACACGGAAGTCCCAATAGGCAGGATCCACCATGTGGGACCAATGCGCAAGGACCCAGGTGCCTGTCCGAGCGACACCCTGGCCGCATTGACCTCTTACCCGCAAAAATAACTGATCCTGAAGGCGGCAAGGAAATCAGCTCCAATCCAGTACTGCGGAACGGAGATACAACTTTACCAGGACATTTCACAGCTAACCCTGCAGAAGAGAAGAGACATGCGCTGTCTGCTGGAGCACCTGAAAGCCAAAAAGATCACATACAGGTGGACTTTCCCTTTTGGCCTCTTCAGTTGGAGCAGCGCAACCCATAGGATAACCACTAAGGAAGAAGGAGCTCAGATAATGCAAATTGATCTGGACGATCAGCCTGGCCCTGCGGCCCAAAACAGATAAATTAAGGGTCCCCGTCACTGGGCATGGACGACGAAGGAACACACCAAACGGAAGCTCCAAAGCCAGCCCCTCCGAAGCACACCTAGCGCTGGCCCGTTGGCCAGAGAAGCATCAACGACTTAAGGGCTGACAATGTAAGAAGAACCCTTCCGGGATACGAATGCTACTGATAGCAACACAGGGGCCCACGGGCTCACCTTGGAATGCAAATAGGAGGAAGGATAGGGGTGTTAGGATACCTTGTAGAAAAGTCTCCCTGAGAAGTTCCGTTGGTTGCCTCCAAAGTATCGTCCATGGATGGTTTAGGAAGGGCAACCCAGGGTGGGGTGGGGGGAGGGATTACATGGGGAGGGAGGGGTACATACACAGGGTTGACCACAATACAGACTATCAGAATGGGGAATCCCCGGCAGTAGGCACATTCTGATCAACACTGCTATTCCAGTGTTTGACACTGGACGTAAGGGGACTGAATACTCCTGTAAAAATAGCGGAAACTAGAGCGCCTTCTCTCCACACATCAGCCCGATATACTTGCCATGCAAAAGACACATCAGATTACAGGATCAACATAAACTAATGCTACGGCCATACTCCAAGTTATCCAGGCTAACGGCAAAAAGAAAACAGTAGGGGTGCACCTGGCATTCAAATCAAGTGTCCAGGTGTCAATTTTGAGCACACAAGTGGATAAGTCTGCTATATTTTTGGTCTTGCCAAATTGGGTCAGATCACCCTGTGGGTAGCCTCAATATATACCCCAAAATCAGGACAGGAGGGCTTCCTAAAGACGGGGCTATCGCGCATAGAGCGATTTGGGGAGGGCGAGACGATTCTGCTGGGGGACTTTACATGGTGTGGAACCCTGCGCGAGATAGTAATACGAGCACCAAATACGCCCAACACCCGGCATCCAAAGCCCTTAGCGCCATATTCGAGCAACTGGCTCGAAGGGATGTATGGACGGCACCAAGAGGGAATGAGATAGCATACACGTACTACTCACACGTGCATAAATCGTTCTCTAGGATCAATTATATTTGGGCCTCGACCACATTAATGGGCCGTAGCTCAAATATTTCCACTCCTACCATTACCATTTCTGGCCACAACCAGATAACACTCACCCTCTCCCTCCCTGCCCAACACTAGGAATACTCTCTGGACATGGAAATTCCCTGTTGGCCTTCTAGCAGACCAGGCCATATGCAAGTAGTTGGTGCATGAAATGCGAGATTACTTTTCCGTAAATCCCGATGGGGCGACCAGCCAGGCCATTTGTTGGGACGCTTTTAAAGCAACTATAAGGGGCAACCTCATAGCGGCAGTGGCACACAGGGGCAAAACAAAGGAAAAGAGTAGAAGCAAATCTTGAAAAGGATCTGAAAACTATAACGAAGCAAATGTCGACAGACTCCAGTCCGCGGCTCCAGAGGATGTATAGGGACGCGAAGAGTAGACTAAACCTTATAAACACGAAACATGCGGAAAGGAGCCTGCTCTTCCTTAGGCAAAAATACTATATTAAGGCAAACAAGGCGGATACAATATTAGCGAGACAGCTGAGAAAGAAAAATGCAAATCAAACTATCCTGGTGGTGGAGGGCCCAGGGGGGACCGTGGAGACAACCACGGACCAGGTCACCGCACAATTTCATGCTTTCTATACAAACCTTTAACGCCAATATTTGCACGCGACCCCACTGAAAACAAACCCAACGGTAGAGAGGGACCAGTTGGAAACAGAAATAACCCGAGAGGAAGTCCAGAAGGCCATTGCAAATCTTCCCCAAAACAAAGCGCCTGGCCCAGATGGCTATCCAGCATCCTTTTATAAAAAATGTAGCCCCATTCTCGTGCCCAAGCTTACGGAACTATTCAACTCATTTGCCACAGTAATGCCCACTATGGAGGAGGCCAGGATAATGTTATTTCCCAAGCCGGGCAAGGATCCGGCGAAGTGTGGGTCTTATAGGCCAATGGCACACATGAACTTGGATGCAAAAATCTATACTAAAGTCGTGGCTAACCGCATCGTACACCTGATGCCGACCCTAATCCATCCCAACCAAACAGGATTTTTTATAAACCGAGAAACCCACGATAACCTGCAGAGGATTTGCCATTTGTTTGAGAAAGTAAACAAGAAAGGAGACAAGCAGTTCTGGTCTCATTGGACGCAGAGAAAGTGTTCGACAGGGTGGAATGGGACTTCCTCTTCAACATCCTGCGAACATTGGGATTTGGGCCCAAATATATAGCAATGGTGCATGCCAACTACACCAACCTCAAAGCTAGACTGCGGATAAATGGCCAGTTGTCTCACCCGATCCCACTCCAGAGTGGCACGAGGCAGAGCTGCCCCCTCCTCTACGCACTACACTTAGAGCCCCTTTTAACGTGGATCTACTCATCAGTAGCGATCAAGGGTATTTGCTTCGGCACAGAACAAGTTACTTGCCCATGGTAACGTTCTTTCGACTGGATTTTCCTCCCACGTATTCCATATCTATGATATTTCCCAATTTCCAGCTTGCTGCCTCGGAAAAATAATGTCAGCAGGGGGTACTGTGCATCGATGCCTGTCGACTCAATGTCCCTCAGAGGCCTTTGTCTCAATGTCGACGTCACTGCAGGTATATGTAGCACACGCAGCGCCCGTTGGCCTCAGTTCCGTTTTGACGAGTGGAGTTTTACCTTGTATTTGATGGTTACTCCCCTTGAGAGAGCGTAGACTGCAACCGCAAGGGAAATTCTACTGCGGGGTAGGGTGGAGGAACATCCAGTCGAAAGAACGTTACCATGGATAAGTAACTTGTTCTTCAAATGGATGGTGTCCTCCCACGTATTCCTTATCTTTGATACACTCCCAAAGTATTTTCAAAAAAGGTAGCAGGCGCCCCTCTCCAGAAAGAACATGGCATGATAACCTCTTCTGTGGTTTTTTCCCACTATGAGAGTCTGCAGTCATCGCTTTTTGCTCACTGTACCTTTCACTGATGGGAAATATCCATTTGCATATCAGTCTTTGTCCCGCCCACATGGGCAGTCCAGCACCGAAATGCTATGGCAATTCCCTTCTGAACAAGAGTACCAACAGGCAACCCCATACACGTGTTTCAGCCTTGTTGGGCCTCATGTTATCTCCCGCCATTGTTGCCAAAAAAGTTCTTTCAAGATGTTCTCCAGAAAGGTCCAGCGAGACTGTTTGGGATTTGTAGGAGATCTGACAACCTTCCTGAGAACTGCGACCGCTGGGTCCTGAGAGCCCATTGGAGAGATCTCATTCTCAGGCGATCCTCTGGCACAAGAAAAATGCAGGATGCCATGAGGACGAGCAACCTCAGAAAATCGAAGGGTGGTAGATGTTGGGCATTTTGGAATTTTGTCACCATCTGCAGAATGAAAGTAAGCGTCCTGCAGGTCCAATGAGACCATCCAATCCTGAAGCTGGAGGGCCTGAAGAATCTGAGAAAGAGTTACCATTTTGAAGTTGGCCTTCCTCAGAAACTTGTTCAAGTTTCTTAAGTCCAGGATGGGTCTCAATCCTCTGTCCTTCTTTGAATCAGAAAATATGGGGATAAACCAACCCTTGTTCCTTTCCGCTACAGGTATTGGTTGTATAGCACCTTTTTCCAGCAGGGTTAACATCTCCTGCATAAGGAGCGGATCTGGAATCTTCAAAGAGTTGTTCCCCGGTGGATGACTGAGGTTTTTGCAGGAAAGGTATGCCGTAACCTATAGCGATAGCGTTGATGGCCTAGACGAGTGTGTCAAAGGGATTGACACACGTGGCACCGTGGCGGTGGACACTCGAGGCGTCTATGGCTTCTCCATCGGTTTTGGCGCCGACCTTTTCAGTCTTGTAATAGAGTTTTCGTTTGATGTCGATGACGTTGTTTTGTCTTTGAGGAGACTTTCTCTCGGCTAGAGGGATGAGATCGCTCTCGAGGAGACTCGGCAGCCGGGGCCGAAGATGCACAGCTCTTGTTATTCCAAGGTCTTTCCACTGGAGCCTCGCCTCTAGGTGTTGTCGAGGGGGGCAAGGCCGCATTCTCGAACACATAGCATACAGAGCCTAAACTCCTCCCAGTGTACTGGTGTACTAGATTTGGAAGGACAAACGACCCATTCAGGTGAACTGGATGACCAGGAGGATGGCGACCTATGGCACCTCTTTTTTCCATGCATCGAAGTCAAGGAGTGGTGCAAACCATTTCGCGAACAGGAACGTTTATACCTCTTTCAAGGAGGAGAAGTTGTTCTCGACTCGTCTGATGTCTTTCGTTTAGATGTAGTAGAGGGGGATTTTTGAGGATCATCTGTTGCCAAACTTCCCTCTACGCTCTCTCAAGGCTTTGGCCATCCGACAGGCAGTCCTTGCACTCCGAACACAGATGATTTGATCCCAAACACCACAGGCAGATCCTGTGCGGGTCCGTCACAGACATTCTTTGCACAGCAGTCACAGCACTTCTTGAAGCCGGATCGAGGAGTGGACGACGCCGGTGAGGAAGCCATATTGCGTTGAGACTCGAAGTAATAATGATAAAGATTTTCAAAAGTGTTCTGTCAGGTACTTGACGTTACATATCCGAAGCTGTGAAGCACGGAAAAACTGAACTGAGGCCAACGGGCGCTGTGAGTGGTACATATACCTGCAATGACATTGAAATAGAGGCCTCCGAGGGACATTGAGTCGACAGGCATCGACACACAGTCTACCCTGCAGAATTTTCTTTTGCTAGGCAGCAAGCTGGATATTGGGAAATATCAAAGATAAGTACTACGTGGGAGAGCACAATCCATTCGAAGTGCACACACTGATGGCCTATGCGGACGATATGGTCCTAGCCACCACGGACCTGGTTCGCTCACTCCCAACAGCATTGTCGGAGTTAGGTAAATTTGGCCAGGTAGCCGGACTAAAAATTAATGTCCCGAAATCAGAAATTCTAAACCAGTCAGTAGACCGGGAAGCATTACATAAAGCTAAAGAAGCAACGCACTTTAAGTGGGTCCCTAAACACATTTGTATTCTAGGGGTGTCTGTTACGTGCACCCTGGGGAAATTATACAAGGAAAATTACCAAACCCTTCTCACCAAAACCCAAACTCGGCTACAAACGTGGACTCTGCTCACGATCACTTGGTTAGGTCGAGTCAATTCTTAAAATGGTGCTCTTACCCCAGATCCTCTATCTTTTTCAGGCCCTTCCCATTAAGACAGCCTTTTTTCCGAACCATAAATACGATGATCTCCAAATTCATTTGGAAGAATAAACGCCTGCGGATAGCGCTGAAAACGCTAATGCTCCCCTAAATAGAGGGGGTCTAGGTCTTCCAAACTTTCAGGGATACTACAGGGCTGCCCAACAACGAGTGATAAAAGAGTGGTTTACAGAAAATACAGACAGAAGGTGGGGACTTATGGAGACCACGCTAATAGGTCAGCAGAAAGGGGAAGAATTGGTACTCAGTAGGCAGGACAGGCCCCAGAACATTAATTGTAGCGAGATCACGAAACTTGTGATAGATATCTGGGACAGCACAATCAGGCAACACCATTATTCACCAACCCCCAGTTCACCCCAGGTATGCAGCAGGCGAGACTGGATAAACGCAGGTTGCACCAAACTACACGACATGTTTCACGGGAGTGGTGTCAAACCTTTTACCTAGTGTAAGCAAGAATTAAACTTAAAGGAATCACAGCTGTTGCAATGCTTTCAGGTGTGCCACTGGCTGATGGCCCCCTCGATCAGACAAGCCGCTACATGACCCTTGACACCGTTCAAAAGATACCCAACCTCCAACCAAGGTGATAAACATTTGATATCCAGCCTGTACAAATTCCTCACGGACGTGCCCCCACCCTTCAACGCCACCATACCGGCTCAGTTGAGAGCACACAATGGGGGCGCCCCTCAAGGAAGAACTTTGGACATCTCTCTGGGTCACTATCCCACGGCTAACACAGTCTCTTCAAATCAGGGAATTTTGGTTCAAGACTATGTTTCAATGGCACTATACAACCGCACAGCGTCACAAGATATCGCGCTCTGTCTCAGAAGTGCTGGAGGGGCTGCGGGGATACAGGGGACTGGCTACATATTTGGCAATCCTGTCCGAAGATACAAAAAGGTACTGGGAGGTGGTGGAGGGTCATTTGCAAAAAATGTTAAATTTTTCATCTGAGAGACCATTACCTAAAACTCTGCTGGGTATGGCTGGACGAGATAACAAAAGGTGGCTGAAACATCGTTGTAAGGCCTACACTATTCTTAGGCTAGCACCCCTACTGGTAATAGCCAGGAAATGGAAGGCTGCTTAGCCCCTTCAAACACTGGACTGGATTCAGAAACTATGGGAATTCGTCTCGATTGAGTGGGTAACGTACACAATCCAAGGGGAACAATCCAAATTGTCCACTATAATAGACTTTCTTCATGGGGATTACGTCGAACAATATTGCCCCCATAGACTACGCCAGCTGGGAATATCCTGAACACTGTATGGTTTTTCCCTCTACGACTGTCATTTGTGTTTCCCGGGGGCAAGTGGGGTCTGTTTTACTTTGTTTGGTTGTATTAAAAAATCAATAAACAAAATATTTTTTTTTTTAAAATACTAAAAAATAATTAAAAAAGATCAATGTGGACCATCACAGGCATAGACTTCGGAGAGCCAGCTGTATCACTGGGATTAGCGGGAATGCACAGTCTAAGTCCCACTTGACTCTCAAGGCATCCCCAAGAGCTCCAGGTCATGGAAATTCCCGGGAACAGAACCACCTGCACCTCCTGTTCATACTGGAAGCAAAGAAGTACATCAAAAAAAGAACACCTCCTCCAGAACTTCCCGACAGTGCTCCCACTCGGAGGCTGTAGTCTCTCTGCTCTGGGAATCCACAATCAATTCCCCCTGCCGGCCTGATGAGCTGCCATCAAACATGCAGTTCTTCGAAGCCCAGAACCACAGTCACATTGCTTCTCTGCACAAAGGCAAGGTTGCCCACACGACCACATTTTTTGAGGTAGTGCACAGCAATTAATAATAAATAATTGTATGGTCAGTCAGAATTAGCATAGTCTTGCCCCGTAATGAGGGTAGGAAAGCGACAGGGCCAGCCTGACAGCTCTCAACTCAAGCAAATTGATGTGTTTTCAGCTTTCTGATTGAGACCACACGCTGCTCACCATCATGTCTTGTAGGCGAGCGGCCTAGTCTTTCAAGGACTCGTCGGTGACCAGTGTCATTTGGGGCCAGGACTGCCAAAACAATGCCCCTCAGTAGTTTTTGTTCCTCTGGGACCACCATTCCAGGTCTCAGTACTTTTGCTGACACCTGAAGTGCGTCCCGGAAACTGAGAACACTGACAACTGAGAAGCCACTGCCATCCTCTGGCACTACAAGAACACAGGAGGTCATAAGACTCAGCAGTGGCAGAAAAGCCAAGGCAGGAATATATTCCTGTGACTGAGACCCCACAATCTTGGAGAGGTTTGTCACTCGATTCTCTGGTAGGTAGGCTCTGCCCAGGCAAGTATCCCAGAACGCCCAGATGATGGCGAAACTTGAGAATTCCGGAAATACAGGGAGAAGCACAATCAGTGCACCAGGCTACAGGTCCAGTACAAATGAGCCAACACCAGGTCCACCGAGCGAGCTCGGACAAGCCAGTCATCCGGATAAGGAAAAACATAGAAGCCCTCCCGTCTAAGGTGAGCCACAACCACTGCCAGCAGCATTTCGGGATTCTATCACAATAATGCACAGACAAGATGTGGTCTATGGACCAGAGGGAACAGCCTGCAGGAGACGCTGAGGTGAGCCTTGACCACCGGGTTCGCCGCTGAAAAGACGCCTTTATCAGAGTTTTTGTAGGCCCCTATGGCTGCCAAATAAGTGTGGCAGGTGTCAACCTGAACCCCGGAATGGGCCAAGTGGGCCGAGAAAGAAAGGACGTCAACAGAGCAGAGGAGGGGGTCTACCCCTCAATCCCATGCCCAATGACAGAACCGTGACCACTTGCTCTTAAAACCGGCCACGGGTAGACTGCTTCCTAGCCTCCTGAATTAAGTCCCAGTTGTCTGCCGACAAGCGCGCTGGCGTAAGCATCAGGAGTCAAGCTGCTAGGGCTAACTTGCCCTGGTCCGGGTCTTGTACTGTACCCCCCTGCTGTGTAAGGGAGCTCCCGTTGCAGACCAGCAGTGGAACTGGTCCCTGTGCCCAGAGTTGGACAAGGTCTGAGAACCAGGGCCTCAAAGGCTAATGCAGGGTTATGAGGAGAAGCCTGCAACCCACAGCCACCTTGAACTTGCAAACAAGCCTCTGGAGCAGGGGAGGAGGGGAGGCATACCCTTTGAGGTTGTCCCAGGAGAGCTGGAACAGTTTTTATTGTGTTGAAAAGCTGTTTGTACCCCTGTAGAACACATTAAATAAAAAATAATAAAACAAATTAAAGAATTTAAAAAAAAAGAAAAGAGCTGGAACGCTTCCCCAGGGACCCCAGACCGTGTCCTGCCCATTAAGCGAACAGAGGGCATTTGTAGTGGTCACGAAGAGGTCGACACACGGCCTGCCCCACAGGTGAAAGAGGATCCAGGACCTTGCTGTCCAATTCCCGTTGCTACGTGTTGGAGACCAACCGGCTCAACCCATCTGCCTCCGCATTGCTGTTCCCCGGAAGATGAACTGCTCTGATCCAGATGCCCGGAGACAGAGCCAATTGCCAGATCGAGACAGCCTCCATGCAGAGCGCCCTTGACCTGGCTCCCCCGCATGTTCAGATGGGTTTTTTTTTATAAATCTTTTTATTGTTTTATAAACATGCATAAACCATACAGAAATACACTTCCCTCCGATTGTTTGTTATGTCAAGCAAAAGATCACCAGTGTATTTAGAGTAATAGAAGTCAAATCAAATCAGATCAAAGCAGGTCGCCCCTTCATTTATTGTAACATCCCAGGTTGCCACATCACCTCCCCTCTTCCCGTATGCCCCAAATTTTCATGGCCTTCGTGGGACAGCCCCAAGACATTTATATGCAGTGTTCCACTGCAACACATGTCCAGATCAGCAATCCCTTGGGCCAGTACTGGACTCTCTGGTGAGCCCCACTGTTGAGCTACATTGTGTTTAATCAATCCAACTGCTGTGGATATAAACCGTTTTTCCAATCTGTTGGTAATGTTTTCATCGGGGATACCCAGCAACAGCACTTTAGGGTCCATTGGTACCTCTTTCCCCAGAGTATCTGTCAGTTTATAGCAACACTGTTGCCAGGAACTCTGAATTCGAGGGCATTCCCACAGGGTGTGTATGAAAGTGCCCTCCCCCTCCTGGCATCACAGACAGTTTGGATTGGGAGCTCGGTCCCATTGGTACACCGCAACCCTGGGGTAATACACCCTATGCAATATCTTAAATTGTATCAGGCGAATATCTAGAGGCAATTGCCATCTCTCATGGATGCATTAGGGCTAGAATCCAATCTTCTGGGTCAATAGTGACCACATCTACTTCCCATATCAGTTTAAGACTGCCATTTCCGGAGTAGCAAAGGCTGTTATAGCATTTTATAGAGTGGATATGACTTTATTGGGCACGACATCTACCAAGAGATTGCACTCTAGGGGGGTACATTGAGGCGTATCTGTGAGTGAGGTAAGTGTATGCGCAGTGCGTGGGTGATTTGTGTGTAATGATAATATTCTGTTTCCGGGAGTCCATACTTCTGCTGGAGTATCTCAAATGGAGTGAGATTGCCCTCGGTGAGAACATCTCCAACCACTGATCTGGGCTTCAGCCCATCGTGGCCATGTCGGCAGTTATTTCATTTCAGCCAGGTTGCTCTTGTTCCACAGGGGCTGCATCTGAGTGACCCTGTGTTCCCACCTGATGCGCTTGTGTGCCTTTCTCCATACTAAAGCGGTATGGGCTGCCATTGTCTGTGGGGGTGGTTTAGTGAGGGGTTGATGGAGCATTGCTAGTGGTGACATTTTGCCGCCCCAGCATTTTGGCTCCGATGTGCGGCAGTTCTTGGTTGCCATGGAATATGTCGTTAACCACTGACATTTGACTCGCCCAGTAATATGACTGGAGGTGTGACAGGCCTATGCCCCCCCCTCCCATATTGACCTCTGTAGTGTACTGAGGGTGATGTGGGGGTGTCCTCCACCCCATATGAGCTTTCTAAGTAGACTGTCTATCTGGTGGAACTGTGAGTCAGGAATCCAGAGCAGGGAGTTTTGGAAAATATACAAGAAGCGTGGCAGTGTCAACATTTTAAACAAGGCTGCTCTGCCAAGTAGCATTAGGGGGAGAAGCAACCAGTGTCAGACGTCATTGGAGAACCGGTCAGTAATTGGTTTTAAGTTATGGGGTGTATAATCTGAGAGATTCCCTGAGATCTGGACTCCCCGGTAGCAAAAACACTTCAGCTCAACACGATACGGGCAGTCTGGTGGTATGGTGTGTTTTTCACCTTTGGCTGGAAAAAAAGACAGATTTTCCCCAGTTGACTCGCAGTCCGCTAAACGTACTGAATGGCGCCAGCATCTGTGTAACCACTGGCCAAGAGCGGGCTGAGTCGCCCAGATACATCAAAAGATATAGAGAGAGTCTATCTTCCCGCCGTCTGGCCAACGGAAACCCATCCATGTGTTGGTCTGGTGACACCACAGGGCCAAGGGTTCGATGGCCAGTGCAAATAGGGGGGACAGGGGACACCCCTGTCGTGTACCCCTGCCCAATGGAAAGCGCCTGGAGGTGGGGCTTCAAACAGTAGTTTCACCCATCTCAAAAAAGATTCACCAAATCCCATTCGGCGCAGTCTCCCACAGGCTCTCCCATATCACAGAGTCAAACGCCTTTTCAAAGTCAATTGCTAACAGGGCGAGGGGAGTATCGAGGATCGGAGCCCGTTCCAAGGGCCGGTGGAGGCGTTGTATGTTCATGCGTGTCGATTAATTTTGGCATAAAGACGCATTGGTCGGGTGGATTAATGAGAGGATGATTGCCTGCAACCTAGTCACAAGTATTTTAGCAAGAATCTTGGCCTCCCCATTAATCAATGAGATAGGCCTAGATGAACTGCATAGTTCCGGGGGTTTCCCTATGCTAGCCTTGCGCAGATCCAGGGGGCGTACCCTGTTCTCTGCAGTGGAGAAACATTTTATGGAGGGGGGTCACCATTTTTTCCAGGTCTCCACCAGGAGGCCATTGGGACCCAGTGTTTTCCCAGAGTGCAGTTGGCCGATGGCCTCCGCTATGTCGGTTTCAGTGAGATCCGTATCTAGCTGTGTGCGTTGCGTCCGAGTCTCTCTCTCTCTCTCTCACACACACTACTTTGAGACCGCAAACGCATTTTGGTGGCCGTGGACCAACCGTCCCATGCACTATACAACAGAATATAGGTTTTCGAGTTTGCCAATGAACGGCCATTTTGATGTAACAAGAATCGCCATTTTGTTTTCTAACCATTGCTCATTGCTTTCTGTTCCTATTGCTCCGCAGTATATTTTCCGCTTACACTACTCGACTGTGGAACATTGTTGTCTGTATGTGAAAAGGACAAGGCCGCAGGGCCGTGAGGATAACAAGAGTTTGCTGAAACACAAACGTAGGCAGGGCCAGGAAGAATGTCCGGCTCCCTCCCGAATGTAGCCTTGAAGCAGAGCTGCAGGGCATTTAATAATTTCACAGCTGCCAGCCAGTTTCGCTATATGGTAGAATATGTTAGAATAATACTGCAAAAGGCTTGAATTATGCTGTTCTAACGGCCCCCCTTTGCTGAGCCCGCTAGAGCATGTCGGCTCCCAGGACGCAAATAGCACCCGATAGATAGCAAGGTCCGGAAAGCAACTACCCCCCCCCGTATGTAGTTCGCTTCCAAGAACAGAAGCGCCGTGTTCCATTCAATAACCAAAAGATGCCTTCGCACTCACAAATTACAAATTGTTACTAGAATAGATGTTTGAAGGTGTCATAGTGGTCGGAGATGTCCATCATCACACCAAGTTCAAAGAAACCCAATAAAGGGGGAGTGTTAAACATGTCATAGCTGATTGTTTGATATGCATTTTGTATATATGTAACTGATGTACGTAATTCACTCTCTTGCGTCCCTCGAGGTCTAGAGATACACGTAGCGGGGCGTGAGACCGAGTTGGCCAACTGAGACTTTTGCTTTGCAATAAAACCCTAGCTTTGGGAATACAACCTCGTGTCTGGCGTCTCTATCGTGTGTGGTGACCCGCCTTGTTTCCATAGACGTCAGGGGCCCCTTTCAACACATCAGGACCATTTTGTAGGCCTCCCAGATTACTCTGGAGCTATCGACTGTGGTGGAATTTATTTAGAAGTATTCAGTGGTTTTCTCATGGATATGATCTACAAACTCGGGAAAGCCGAGGTAGTAGCTGTATAGTCTCCACGCTTTTGGGTGGGTGGGGGGCGGGACTATTTATGTCTATCTCTATCGCCTGGGGTGAGTGAGCCGATATGCCTTGAGGTGACATCATCGCAGTGGTAACCCTACACGCTTCTGTAGTTAGAAGAAAATAGTAATCTAGCCTGGATAAGGAGGCGTGGGCCCCCGAATGGAACGAGTCACTATGATCCCATGGGTGAAGTTCCCACACATCACATAAACCCAGGGCGGACGCGAATGTCTCAAGCCCAGTAGGGGTATCAGGGTTCCGTCCTCTGATGCGAGTGCGATCGAGTGTGGTGTTCATTACATCGTTAAAGTCACCCCCAAAGACCCATAGATCTGGTTGGTATTATGCAACTATAGCCCCAGTGTCCTCCGTTAGCGCACCTGCAAGTGTTGGCGGGGCAAATATGGCCAAGACACCTATGGTTTCCTTCCACAGTGTGCCTTGTATCATTTCAAATCTACCCCTGGGGTCTTGATCCACAGAGGCCAACATGAATGGGAGGCGTTTGCGTATTAGTATCAGGACACTGCGGGAACCCATAGTGAATCCTGCATGTACAGCGGTACCATAGTTGGTCCTGCGAAAAAGAGTGCATGTTGTGCCTGCCAAATGAGTCTCGGTAAGGAAGGCAATGTCAGGGGAGTGTCTATTAAGGAACTGGATGACCAAGCGTTGTTTGATGCCACATCCCAGGCCATTGACGTTATAAGTGAGCAGCACTACTGGTCTTTAGCACACTGAGTGTATGCCATGGGCGATTATGGGCCTTCTGCAACGTATAGGTGGCGTCTTCTGCAGGTATGACTTGGTATGTTTGTTTATTTGTAGCGTGCTCCAGACCTGAAGGTATCAGGGCGCGAAAACAAGAATACCTTAAGCTTACAAGTTGCAGTTACAAGTTACATAGTCACATAGTTACAAGGTACAAGTTAAAAACATGTTAAAAATAAGTGCAGCAAGAGGTATGTACCTATTTACAAGTAGACCGTGTACAGTAGAGAAAAAGTGGGGTTTAGATTAGTTGCGAATCAAGTGACTAAAATGGCTCGGTCTTATCGGTCGTTTTCTTTGAGCTACTTGATAATGTTTAATCTAAAGTTCTAAAGTGTGGATAAGACTGGTCAAACCTTAGAGAAGTTGGTAGGGAGTTCCACAATTGGGCCGCTTTGACCGGGAAACTGTTTCCTCTGGTTGTAGTCATTTTGAAGGGGGTTGGGGGGGGGACAGCTAGGCAGTTTGTGTAGGCTTCTCTGGTGGATCTAGCTGTGACTCTTCTTTTGAACCTATTTGTCAGGTAGCTTGGAGCCAAGTTATTAAGGCATTTGAATGTTAGGGAAGCTGTGGGGAGCCAGTTGGATGTCTTCTAACCAATGATATATGTGTTCTCTTTTGGGGATTCCTAGGGCTGCTCTAAGGGCATTGTTTTGCAATATTTGGATTGTTTGAGTAATATGTTTGTTGGAACCCAAGTAGAGAGTGTTGCAATAATCCAGTTTGGATAGCACAAGTGCTCTTGCCAGTGTGATGCAGCTGATAGTGGAGAGATATGGTATGGCTGCTCTGATCAGCTTACAAGTGTAGGAAGTGGCAGATGCCATAGAGTTCACTTGCTTTGTCAGGGTAAGGCAAGAGTCAAGGTAAAAACCTAATGTTTTACCTCCTTGGCTACTTTAATTGTGTGGCCGTCTATAACAAAGGATGAGTAGTCTTGGTTCAGTTTCTTTATGTTTAGTGCCGTCCCCAGTATGATGAGCTCCATTTTATCAATCAGGTATAGACCGTATTGTGCCATCCATACCTGGATGATGAGGTATATCTTATTCACCAAGGCCAAATCCTGTTTATAATCCCCAGAAAGTGGGATGAGAAACGGGTGTCATCAGCATTGTTAGTGTAGGTGACACCCAGAAGGTCCAGATCATCAAACAGGGGCTTAGTGAAAATGTTATACATGGTAGAGGAGACGCAAGATCCCTGGGGTACGTCACATGTAATAGGAACGGGGTCTGCAGCTGCCGAGAGAAGACCCTCATAGTTCTTTCACTTAAGAATGATTTGATCCACGATATAGCATGTGAGGAGAAATGTGCAGCTGATTCTAGGTAAGTACAGAGCACTTTGTGATCCACCAGGTCAATCGCTGCTGAGAGATCCAATAGGAGAAGCAAGACAGTTTTTCTCTGGTCTCTAAGCTCTTCGACCTGGGTTTGAAGATCAATAAGTGCAGTTTCGGTACCATGCTGTGGTCTGAAACCTGATTGCCGGGTACCTGAGAGTTGGTGCAACTCCAGGAATTTTTGGATCTCTAGGTAGGCCACTCTATCTAATATTTAGCTCTCTAGCAGCATCTTTTATTAATTGTGCTGGGCAGTTGTCACCTCAGCAGTTTGACGGTTTGAGCGAGAGTATTATTTTCTCAACCTCCAAGATGGATACTTTTGTGAAGTTAAATCTTTGCTCAGGTTTTGAGGTAGTGTGTGGTTCGTCCCTATGGTTAGTAGCGGGAGGTATATTTTGTTTTTTCTTGTCAATTTTGAGTCAGAGGGTAGCAATTTTATCGTTAAGAGCTTTCTGAATGTTGGAGCACCAGGTTTTATTTTTGACACAGTTATCAGGTACCGGGATAGGGTTCTCTAGTTCCTTTAGTATTGTGAATAACTCCTTAGTTCCAGATTTAGCTTGCATTATTCTGTTGTCAAAACTTTCTTTTTTGGCTTTTCGTATTTTGGTTTTGAATTTAGTGGAAGCGTTGCTGAGGGCTGCTTTATTTATCTCTGATGGTGTCAATCTCCAAGAGGATTCACACCTGCATTTTTCTTTCCTTAGTGATTTGAGGTATGGAGTGAACCAGGCATTTAGATGTGCTCTAGGCTTGCTATTTCTCAGTTTCAGAGGGGCAATAGTATCCAGGGCATTGGCCATGGCTGAGTTGAATTTGTTAACTAGAGATGTTGGATCTAGTGTGTCAGGTAGCGTGTTTAAGGTAGGGAGGATCAGTGGTAATAGCCCGTCAGAAGTTATTTTTTTTTGTTTCTTGTTGGCATCGGTGGCGCTAGTGTATTATCCTGAGGTTGGATAATTTTAACGTCTATAGAGAAGGCTATAAGAGCATGATCTGTCCACACTTGTGGGCTGATAGAGGTAATAGTTGTTACATTTGTGGTCGGCTACCCAGTCAAGTGTTCGACCTTTCTCGTGGGTAGGCTGTAATACTCTTTGGGTAAAACCAAGCTCTGAAAGGACATTGGCTATGTTAGTCGCCTGCAAATCTTTATGGTAATTGAAGTCTAAATTCAAATCTCCTAATAGGAGGGCTTGTGATGAGTTTTTTAGATTGTTTGAAAGGATCGTAGAGATGTCCTCTTCGAATGATCCAATAGGGCCTCGTGGCCTATAGATAAGGTGTATGTTAATGGTTTGAGAGGTAGATGTTAGGAGTTTGGCAGTTAAAGACTCACATGATTTAGTGTGCAGGACTGTTTATACGTTTATGGTTAGGTTATTTTTAGCAATAAGAAGCAAGTTACTTACCTGTAACTGTTGTTCTCCAGCATGGGTCTGGCATGGATTCACATGCTCATGAATATTCCCCGTCAGGCCGGGAATCCTCGGTACACAAAAAAAAAATCAGTATCAGTTTCGTTTCTGATCTGTCTTTCTTAGTAGTAACCAATCACTGGTCTCTGGGTCATACTGCCCCCAGCCAATGACTGCCCTCTCCCTAAGCCCCGCCTCCAGCAGCCATCCTCAGATTTGGTAGCACGTAAAGTGGCAGTATGACCAAGTGAAGAGCCGCAGAGGGGTAGGAGGGAGGGTTCGCATGTGAATCCATGCCAGACCCATGCTGGAGAACAACAGTTACAGGTAAGTAACTTGTTCCTTCTCCAGCATGGGGTCTGGCATGGATTCACATGCTCATGAATAAGAGAATACATAGCAGTACACACATGCACAACCACGGGAGGTGGCAACAGGCTCAACATTAAGCAATACAACAACTCAACATTAAGCAACTCTTACCTCCTCACCAGGCTCACCTTAGGCGAACAGGTTGCGCAGCACTGCTTGGCCGACCCTGGACTTCTCCCTGGAATCCCGATCGACGCAGTAGAATCTTGTGAAGGTGTGCGTCGACCTCCACGTCGCAGCCCTGCAGATGTCCAGCAGGGGCACACCAGCCAGGAACGCCGTGGTAGCAGCGATCGCTCTGGTCGAATGGGCTCTCGGACGGACGGGTAGCTGTTGGTTTGCCAACCGGTGACAGTGCATGATGCAGCCGGAGAGCCACCTGGAAATGGAAGTCTTCGAGAGAGCCTTCCCTTGATTCACAGTCCCAAAGTTCACAAACAGCTGTGACGTCTTCCGAAAACTCTTTGTGCGGTCCACGTAGAACTTCAGCGCTCTAGCTACATCCAGCGAGTGCAAAGTCCTCTCGGCCGGCGACGAAGGCGACAGGAAGAAAACTGGCAACACCAAGGGCTCGTTGAGGTGGAAGTCCGACGGCACCTTGGGCATAAAGGATGGGTGTGTCCTCAGCACCACCCTCGTGTCATGAAAAGTCAAGTATGGAGGCTTGCAAGATAAGGCCTGGATCTCTCCCACTCGTCGTGCGAAGGCGATGGCCACGAGGAAAGCTGTCTTCCATGACAGGAACTTTAAAGGCGCCGAATGCATAGGCTCGAATGGGGCCCCCATGAGCTTGGTCAGCACCACATTAAGCTCCCACGCCGGGGCAGGAGCCTTCACCGGCGGCAATGATCGGAAAAGGCCCTTCATGAATTCTTCCACCAGGCGATGAGACCACAAGGACGCCCGTCCCGTCGTCCTGGTATATCGGGAGATTGCGGCCATATGTATTTTGATGGAGGCGTGAGCCAGTCCAGTTTTGGCCAGCGACAGTAGGTACGGCAGTACTTGAGGGGCTGTAATCCGCAGAGGGTTAATCTTCTGTGCACGGCACCAGACAGAGAACCTCTTCCATTTATGTCCGTAGCACTTGAGAGTTGAGGACGCCCTGGCCTTTGCAAGAACCTCTCTGCAGTCGGCCGGGATGTCGTACCCTCCAAACTCTAGTGCTGTAGGAGCCAGGCCTGCAAGTTCAGCGACTCCGGGTTGTGGTGAAGAATGGCGCCTCCTTCTCTGGAGAGAGGGTCTGCGTCCGTCGGCAGCTTGACTGGTGGGGACGTTGACAAGTCCAGAAGGTCCGGGAACCAGATCTGTCTCGGCCACGCCAGTGCGACGAGGATCATCCTGCACCGGGACCTCTTGAGCTGGTTGATGAGCCGGAGCAGCAACTGCAGCGGAGGGAACGCATAAAGAAATAGGCCGTCCCAGGGGAACGAGAAAGCATCGCCCATGCTCCTCGGCTGGGGGAACCTGCTGGCGAACCTCCGGCACTTGGAATTCGTCGCTGTCGCGAAGAGATCTATTTGGGGTTCGACCCATCGTCGGAAGAGTCGATCCACTTGATCCTGGCGTAGTTCCCACTCGTGGCACGAGCGCAGCTCCCTGCTGAGTGAGTCGGCGATCGTGTTTTTTATTCCTGCCAGATGAAGAGGCACCAGAAACATCCCTTGGGCGACGGCCCAATGCCACAGATCTTGGGCTTCCTTGGATAGGGCCGGGGACCTGGTTCCGCCCTGCTTCGGGATGTAGAACATCGTGGTGGTGTTGTCGGTGAAGATCCTCACCACCTTGCCCTTGAGGGACGGAAGAAAAGACCTGAGGGCCCAGAACACTGCGAGGAGCTCCAAGATGTTGATGTGGAGAGACTTCTCCTCCGGGAGCCAAAGGCCTCTCGCGTAAAGATCTCCGGAGTGTGCTCCCTAACCTTCCAGGGAGGGGTCCGTCGTCACTGTCACCTGGTGAGCTGGGGTCTGAAAGTCTGTGCCCGCCGACAGATGGGAGTGGGTACCCCACCACCGGATCGCCTGACGGAACGTCTCGTTGAGAGGGATCCTGTCCTCGAAGCTGCCCGTCGACTGGATCCAGCGGGCGTCGAGGAACTCCTGTAAGGGTCTCATCCGAAGCCTGCAAAGGCGCACCAGATAAATGCAGGAGGACATCATCCCGAGGAGGGACTTGATGGATCTTACCCTGGCCATGGCCGTGGCCAGCAGACGCTGCACCTTGCCCAGAATAGTCCTGGTCCTTTCCTCCGACGGCGAGGCCAGCCGCGCCACTGTGTCGAGCTTAGCTCCCGGAAACAGGGCGACTTGCGACGGAACCAGGTGGGATTTTGGAAAGTTGATGGAGAATCCCAGGTCCGTGAGCAGCTGGACGGTCTTCGCAGTGTGCTCCACGGCGAGCTCCCTTGTCCTTGCCCGGATGAGCCAGTCGTCCAGGTAGGGGTAGACGTGGATCCCCTGTAGGCACAGCCGCGCCGCCACCGGTGCAAGGCACTTGGTGAACACCCTGGGTGCCGACTTCAATCCGAACAGGAGGTCCTTGAACTGGTAGTGCCGCCCTTGGACTACGAACCTGAGGAACTTTCGGTGTCTTTTTAGAATGGGGATGTGGAAGTAGGCATCCTCCAAGTCCAACAACGACAGGAAATCGCCCTCCTCCAGCTGTCCAAGCACATGCTGGAGGGTGACCATACGGAACTTCTGTGCCTTGATGTACTTGTTCAGTCGTCATAGGTCCAGGATGGGGCGCCATCCTCCTGTCTTCTTTTTTACGAGGAAGTACCTTGAGTAAACTCCGGAGCCCCGAAGCCTCTTTGGGACTAGCTCGATGGCACCCTTCTTGAGCATCGCCCTTACTTCCAACAGTAGTTGAGGGATGTGATTTTCCTTCCTGGCCACTGGTGGAAGGCGAGGGCACTTCTTCTGAAACTCGAGGGCGTGCCCTTGAGCCAGGGCATCCAGCACCCAACGGTCGGTGGAGATGGACTCCCACACGCTGACGAATCTCGCCAGCCGGCCTCCCACCGGGGTGCTTCGGCGGGGGCCCGACCACACGTCGGTTCAATCTTGTTTGGAGGCCGCCTTGCCTCCTTGACCTCCTTGTCGACGACGACTGGCACCACCTGACTTGCCGCGTCCCCTGTAGGCTTCCTGGGACAAAGATCTTGCCGCTTGGCGGTAAGTGGAGGAGCCACTGCCGGATCCCCTGGAGGCACCTTGTCTGCCTCCGGAGCTCCGAAAGGATGGCTGTCATTGTTGGAGCACTCCCAGTGCCCGGGCAATCTCTGTGTCTGTCTTGATGGCCTGAAGGGACTCATCAACCGCCTTCCCAAACAGGTTGTTCCCGTCGAAGGGCATGTCCAAAACCTTGGTTTGTATGTCCTGGTGGAAATCCGTGGCCTTGAGCCATCCTCGTTGTCTCAAGCAAACGCTGTTGCCCAACTGACGGAAACCGGTGTCGGTTGATGGCGTGGTCCGAAGCAATCTTCCCCTCCTGTAGGATTTCCAGGGCCTCAGCCCTTTTGGCGTCCGGAAGGAAGTCTAACAGAGGGGCGATTTTGAACCACAGCTGCCTGTCGTAGCGGGCTACAACAGCCAGGGCGTTGGCCGCCTTGATAGTCGTCGCTGCGGATGAGATGATCCGTCGTCCCATCGTGTCCAACTTCCTGCCCTCGCCGTCCGGCGGGGAAGTTGATGTCGAGGCCGATGCCCCCCCCAGCTTTCTTTGCCGCCGCCGAGACGACCAAATCCGGGGTAGGTTGTGCCCGAAGGCACAAGGGGGCAGCGTCAGGGACCCGGTACTTCTTCTCGTACCGGTCCCTCTTTGCCGGCGCCGTGGCAGGGTTCTTGAGGAGGGCGAGCACCTCATCCCAGATGTCATCAAGAAGCGGTACGGTGATGACCGTCTTCCTTTTAGCCTTGCGCCGTTGGTAAAGGAACCCTTCTTTCTTCTTTTCTCCTGGGCAGAGCTGAAAAAGCTTGGATGCCCTGGAAATCATGGCATGAAAGGATCCAATCTCGTCGGGCGGGGACGCCCGAGCAGGGGGCGACGGGGGACACGTCCCGTCATCGCCTCCGTCGTCATCTGTACCTGTCGTAGCCGTGTCCGTGCCTGTATCATCCCCGTGGGTAGTAGACCGGGGGGAAGGCAGAGCAGGCCGCAGAGGTGGGAGAGGTGGCGTAGGATGCGTCCTCCTCCTCTTATGCGGTGGACTCTCTGAGGGTCCTGGCTCCGGTTCCCCCGTCTGGTCTGGCTCAGGTACCTCCGTCGGGGGAAGGAACAACTTTGTCCTTATCTCCGAGCATAAGGACTGAATCGCTGACAAAATGGCCACCGAGGTGTCCTGCGGCGCCGGAAACAACGGGCGCGAGGGCTCTTGAGGAGCCTTGTCGGCGACACCGTCGCTCTCGTAGTCGCCCTCGTCGGGATCCCTCCCGATGGGCTGGGCCTCTTCCACGACTTCGATGAGCTCTTCTTCAGAGGTCGTGTCCGTATCCATGATGGCCACCAGCCCCTCCCCCACCTTTTCCAACGAGGACTTCGTGGGGGTCTTCTCAATGGGCCTGAAAGACGACTCCCTCCGCGGTGGCAGGGAGACTCTGGGTCCTGAGGGCGCCTCCACTGGTGTAGCCTCCACAGGCTGAGCCAGGGCCACGGCGACATCCTCAATCGAGGTCTTAGCAGGGTGAATTAAGGCCATCGTCACCTTCTGGACGTCTGGGGCCTTCACCTTGGGGGGAGGGACCGAGCCTCACTCCCCCTCTGCCGGAATCTTCGAGATCGACCGGGGCCTCTCCAGAAGCTTTGCCGGGTTCTCGGACTTCCTCTTACCCGAGCCAGAGCGTTGGCTCGTGGTTGATAGCGCCGGGGAGGATGCGCCCTGCCTGGCAGCCAATGAGCCCGACCGTTGGCACTCCCGGTGCCCGCGGACTCGCAGTGCTTAGCCTTTTGTTGGGCCCCCGTCGCCGGGGTGCCCTCACAGGACTTAGAAGACCGCTCGGACTTCTTTTTCTTCTTCTCGCCTGACGGGCTCTTCCCTTCCAGCCAGTTGGCGAGACGGAGGTGGCGATCCTTCATGGTCTGCTCCGACATGTTCCCACAAAACGCACAGTCCTTCTCCTTGTGCGCCTTGTCCTCATGGAGACAGTAGAGGAATAACGAATGCTCGTCCTCCTTGAAAACATTCTGAAGCTGGCATCCAGGGCAGGTCCTGAACAGCTTCCCGGGCGTCGAGCTTCCTTTCTCCTGGGCCATGTCCGGGGTAGGCCTCGGAACTTCTGGAATCCTCTAAAAGCGTAACTCAACGAAATCTTCACCCTTGAGGGGCGTAGAAAACTCTGAAACGGATCCCCGTTGATCGGATGTAGAAACGGTGGAGCTTGAGGCTCTATTTAACCAAAAAATGAGAAAAATCTCCTGAAAAAGCGAGAAAACGCAGCAAAAGCTCGAGAGCTACAGCACGAGGACTCCCAACACTTGAACGTGCGGTAAAAATCTGAGGATGGCTGCTGGAGGCGGGGCTTAGGGAGAGGGCAGTCATTGGCTGGGGGCAGTATGACCCAGAGACCAGTGATTTGTTACTAAGAAAGACAGATCAGAAACGAAAATGATACTGATTTTTTTTCTATACCGAGGATTCCGGGCCTGACGACGGGGAATATTCATGAGCATGTGAATCCATGCCAGACCCCATGCTGGAGAATGGCTATGCCTCCTCCTCAGGATTTAGTTCCATCTTCCCTGAAGATAGTGTAATTTGGGGGCATAAGCATCAAAGCCGGGCCAGCCACTTGGTGTAGCCAGGTTTCGGTAATAGCTAAAAAGTCATAGTTACCTGTTTGAATGATATCAGCAATTTCAGTGGCATGGGCAATTAATGACCTGACATTAATAAGTGCTCCTTTCAGGAGAGTGTTCAGTTTTGGTAATGAGGGACAGGCAGGTCTGTTATTTTTGACTAGGCTAGTGCGTAGTTTGCAATATTTATTTGTATTGCGGTTATGGCTGATGTCAGCCTTTGTTAAGGAGAGGTTTCGCTTAGTGGCATCCTTGTGACAGTTTCTACTGTTGCCATATGCAGTATGATACCTAGCTGGTGGTTCGTATATTTTGGGTAGTTTGGAATTTCTGCGTATAAGGTCACATGGGGTATTAGTTTTAATAAGGTTAGGAGTGGGTGCCTTTTCTGGTGGCTGTTCAGGGTCTAGGGTGGTCAAGGGCAGACTTGTGTTACCGTGCAGCATTTCAGTAGTCGTATCTTGCAGAGGAAGGCTTATTAGTGCCTTTAAAGACCAAGAAGTGGTCCGATAAAGGAGGATAATGAGCATTCTGTCCTAGGTAAGTCCTTGGGTAAGTATGTATAGCGATTCTCGCTCATTCTTATAACAAACTCAAATAATAAACAAGGGTAAACAGTACCCTCCCTCCCCCCCCTCCACATACTCCGCCCCAACCCGTAGCATTGGTCCCTGAACACTTGCTGGCAGTCAACCATACCTGATGACGGCTCTAACCGAAAAACATATTTCACCCAAAAAGATTCAACCTGGAGGTAATGGGTGGTAAACCTTCAGTTGTTGCTGTCAAAGTAGCCAATGCAACAGGAAGAACAAGAGGGGGAGGGGGGGAATTTCTGGACTTCGCAATGAGAGCTGATGCCATGGCAGCTCCGTGGCTCTGTTTTGCTATGTTTCAGAGAGTACATTGATTTACCAGCTAACCCTTTGTTGCCACAGGTTTGTTTTTTCCTGTTAGGCAGAATCACCTGCAGTACCCTTTGGGAACACTACAGGCAATTAGGACTACAAGTGTAAGTATTATTTCACCTTTGGTATAAGCCTGCACTGCACAGTAAAGTGGTAGCGATGGCTGAGCAGCCAGACTTATCTCAAGGGTTCAAGTGAGCAGTAGAACAAGTCACACAAAGGACCAACCAATACAGTGATTCAAGTAAACACTTACTCGAGGTTTCTTAGTAAAAGAATATACATTTATTTACTCAATCATTTATAAAACATTACCCCAGCATAAGCAGCTCAATATCACACACTAACACACCACAAAAATCCAACCGGTAAGTAACTGAACAAGTTCAGCTCAAAAATGAAGTAGGAGCAAAATGACACTTCAGATACTTAGAAAAGGGAGGAAAAGACAAGGTTATAAGAATAGACAGCCCAAATACATTCATCGGCAGGGCAAAGGGTTTCAGTTAAATACAACCAGCAATTCTTCTCAAAAGGCCTGGGCCAAAGTCAATGGTTCAGAGTCTTTTGTATAGGATAGCACAGTTCTGGGATGTAAGTCTTTGCCACAGATTTTTAAAGAATTTGGCTAGGCAAAAAGTTTGACGAATGTTTAGGAAAGGACAAGCCTTCGTAGTTGAGGAAAGTTTCACGCACTTTCTCGATGGCCGAAAAGATAGCTGAGGCAGTTGTTCCTGGCAGATAGAGCAGATCTCGCTGTTCCTGTGCTTCTGTCGTGGGGACAAGAAGTAGGAAGTCGGGAGGTTCCTGCACTGCCCAGGGAAGAGGCCAAAAGCTGTAGCAAGACATCGGTTTAAGGTCGGAGTGCCTTAAAGTCCCCCTGGTTTCCTTCCCTCTGACTATTCGGTTTTCAACAGCACTCTGAGGAAAATTCGACCAGAATAGGACGGTGTCCAGGTGGCTTGCGAGTTGGTTGTTCCCACCAAACTCAAGCGAAGAAGTTAACCTTGAAGGGCTTCTCTGTCGTCGGAGTTTCAGGCAATTCGGACTTGCAGCAGGGCTTCACCGGTCATCCAGGAGTTGCAGCAGTCCTCTTCCTTCCTCTCCTCTTCGGTTCTTTCGTTCCAGTGGTCGACTCTGCTTTCCAAGTCCCAGAGACCTGCTTTTAAACAGTTTTCCCCCCCGATTCATTCAGCCTGGCTGTCACTCACCCAGCAGGGCAGCTGTGCTTGCCGGACAGTCAGCCAGCCAATAATATCAGAGTGCATTCAGGTCTCCTAGGAGACTAAGCACAGGGAGTGTCGGGCACCTCCCTCGCATCTTGTCCTGTCCAGACACTCTGGCACCAGAGGAGGGCTTCAGCACAGAAGCCCGCCAAAGGGCACGAACAAAGGGACCAAACCTGGTTTGGCACGCAGAGTTACACACAAGAAGGACTTTTCCTAAAAGAAATGGCAAAAAAAGATGACCGGAGTCTGTTTTTACAGATAGGTCTGGGGCGCCATTGAAAAACATGGCTACCCCTGATTTTGAGCTACCGTTGCTAGCGGTCGCGAAAAATCACGGTAGTTGATCTAAACCACTGCCACGAGCCATTTAAAATAGTAAAAGGTAACATTTTACTGTTAGATGGGTGTTTTGACTCAGGGGAAGCTAAGCAACCCCTCCAGCACTCCATAGTAAGATAGGGTGTGCTGGGTCAGTAAATTTAAAGAGACTAGTTAAGTCAATTTAACTTTGCATGCCCTGGGAGACATTAGTCTCAGGGAAGGTATTTAAACCCTGGGGAGTCTGAACGGCACCTCTGTGCCACTGCACTGAAGGTGTTGTGTGACACATAGAAAAAGATGTCACTGGAGTTGTTTTAAAAACTCCATAACCAAAGAACACAAAAGTAAAACACACACAAAATACATAGAAGAGTGGGGGGAAAAAAAGGCGCACACTCTTCCCAGGTAAAAAAATCAAATCCCAAAAATCCAGCAAGTGGCTGGGGGTCTCAAACGGTAAGGGAAATTAGCACATTTGGAGAATCCTCCCCAACACTTCTGATGTTCCGTCCACACCTTGGAACTAGTCCTCAGGGGTCTGCCACTGGCTCAAGTTCATTCTACTCTGGCTGCGCTGGGTATCTCTCTGGAGGTGGTGGGGGGTGGGTCACGATCGGGGTCTACCACCTGTTCCTTTCGGCTCTGTTCCCCAGTCGCCATCAAGATGTCGTTCAGCCCAGCCCCAGGCTTCCCGCGGATCAGTGAAGTGCACTGTGGTGCCATTGTTTTTAGATATTGAGTTGGGCCAGAAATAGTAGCCCCTATTTCACATTCATGCAATAGAGCCGCATCTTCAGCTGTACAAACTGCCTTTCCCTTGGTTTCTGCACCCTCGCCCGCCCTGTCGTTGTATATTCATATCAAGTCTCAAGCGACACCCAGGGGGTTTTCTCCGTGCTCCCGGAATATCAATGCTGAGTACATCCACAGATGTGTCTTGGTTACAGCACCCCTGTTCTATGTCGTTCAGTTCTGGGAAAGGAGGTGCTGCCTCCTTTAGGTTGTACAGGTATGTCTGTACCGGTGCCAGCCTGATCAGGACCACACTCCCTACAGGTCTGGCCGCCCCAAGCCCGTCTGACCAACTGTAAGAGTGGCAGGAAAGTGGAGTTGGTCGTAGCTATGAGCGTCCCAAGAGGGGGGCAGTTGTCTGGTGCCCGTCGAATTAGCTATGGGTATTGATGTGGCGCCAAGGACAGGTGAGCAGATGAGCCTTGGATAGGCATGTGTATTGTGTGTTACTGCTGCAAGAGTGTGAACCCGTTTCCACTGGTTACATCTGACAGCGTTTAGTGCTGTACTGCAGTGTTTGGTGCCAGTTGTGTTGGCAGTGCGGCGGTGTCGGTGTTGGGCAGCTGGTGCTTACTGGGAGTCCTTTACTAGGCTATCAGGCGTAGAGTTCAAGGCTGCGTTGCACCAGTGTGGAGGGAGCATGCCACAGTATCTTCTCCTTCCTCGGGTAGGCGCGGGGGGAGGAACAGTTCGTGGTACGTTCCGCTGCCCAGTTAGTATGGCCGGTGGCATTTCCGGGTGTCCACTTGGACTCCCCCCGCCTCTTCTGCGGTCTTCTCCCAGCCTTCCCCCAGTCGTCGCGGGACAGCGCCAAAGAAGCCCGCTATAGTCGGGTGGGGTTTGCACGTACCATATGACATCAGTATGGGATACCACAGTTGCGCAATCCTTTGGCATTAGGAGGTGCCAGCCAGCCACCGTCCACTTGGGTAGATCAGGAGTCGATATCTCGGAGTTGGTATCTTGGATTTGGCGGGTGTTTCTTAGGCAATCCATTCTTCGTGGACATCTACTTGTTTTCCGTCATCGGCCGTCGGCCATTTTGAAGCTCTTTGTCAGCTGAGCTCCGACGCATCGCCTTGATGCCAGTTTTCCCAGCCAGGCGTTAGAATCCTTGGAGCACACTTTGTCTAGTGGATCTCCATATTGAATTTGCATCAGCCTGTGGATTTTCTGCACCGGAGAACCGGATGAGTGAGCAGGATGTCAGCGTTCGTGGTAGCTCTTAGGACCTCATCTTCACATCCAGCAGGCCATGCCTCCCAGATAAAACATTGTTGAATTGTCAGTCCTGACAAGCACCAACCTACTGTTAAGATGGATTTCTAAACTCTGACCTGGTGGGCAGAAGTTTAGGAGGCCACCCTAGTTTAGTGGAAGAGGGGAACCTTCTGGACAAACCAGACCAATCTACGGTAGCTTGGCAAACGTTCAAAGACTAAGTCTCAGGAGGGGTGACAGTGTTGGGAAGCCCGCAATGGGCACGCACAGCAAAACTCCACAGATTAATCTTAGACAGATGTGTATCAGAAATACATTTATTAGGCCTTTATAACAAAACACCATTAAACAACATTATCAAGAAAACAGTTACCACACATGCTTATTCACTATGTAACATACGTACAAACAAAATGCGTTTAGCCTAATGCTTATGAAAAGGGAAAAAATAACAAAACATGCAACAGAAAGGGGTAAATTCAACACAGATATTGCATTAGGCAGTTCTTCGTAGACAGCCCCTAACATATGTAGTCCAGCCCTAAGAACCGAGGAGCCTTGTGCTCAAAGTACAGCAGTGCGTGAACAGCGTGTGGTCGTGTGTAAAGCGAAAATCGGGTTCTCTTCAGGGAGATGTAGCTGCTCAGTAGGGGGTTGAGGTGATCAAGAATAAAGTCCTACTCCTTGAGGATGGTCTATCATTGCAGATAGAGTGACTTTGGAGTTGGGGAATAGCTGTGGAAGTCCAGCCAAGTTGAGTATCTTAAGGGATTCTCGTGCGTAAAAACAGATGGATGTGCCAGGGGGCCACCGGTAAGTGATGAAAGTACACACCGACCCTCGACACAGTCCGGACCAAACCTTTCCAGTCTAGTCCACTTCGCTAGTAGGTTTCACCCCTGCAGTTACAGGACACTCCGGCTCTCAGCAGCTGCGGGACGGGACAATCGTCCATGGCAGGACAGTAGTCTTTTCTTAGCTCTTGAAGAAAGGAGAAGGATAGTTTTGATGCAACCTGTCTAAGGATACAGTGGGGCAGGTCTGCAAGCACTTACAGCGACAGTCATTATTAGGGAGAATTCTCTGTAAGGCTAATTTCCCAAACCTAGTGAGTCCCCCAGCAGCTTTGCTGGATTTTTGCGGTTTATTTTTTTCTCTCCTGCTAAGAGTGATATTCTTTTGCTCCCACACTTAGACATGATTTCAGGTGTTCCTTTAACTTTCCATGTGTTTTATGGGCTATGGGGTCTTTTACTCCATAGGGTCTCATGTGTTTTTTTTGATGTGGGTTACACAGCACCCTCCGTGCCGTAACCCAGGGGTGTCGTAGCGACCCCCCAACATAGACTCCATACCCTGGGACTGACTACTGTCTCCCAGGGCATGTAAAGTCACCATTGGCTTTACTAGTCCCAAATTGTGAACAGAACCCAGTACAAACCATCATATTGTGGACGTACTGGTCGGGGTAATTCGATTGCCCCGGGGTCTGTTCGAGGGGGCACGTCTCCGTCCCCCCTGATCGAGTTTTGGCTGGTGGCAGTGGATACTACTTTTTATATTCGACCACGAATATATCTCTATGGGATTTTCCCATTGTTCGAGGCTACCAACTTTAATTATTTAATTCTTATAGCCTCGAACATACCGCCGGTTTATTTTATATTAATTCGCCGGTTGGTATTTTTTGCCAGAACTCGATTCTAAAATGGCGTTTGTGTTCTCTTCTGTGACTCCAACCCAAGTCAAGCCCTTTGTTGCACTTTTTGGAGGGCCTCCAAAAGTGGTGCCACTCTGTCTGGGTTCCAGAGGGGGTGTAGGAGGGGGTTTAGGCACCCTGGACTGAGTTACCTTGGTAACCCAAGTCGCGCTCTTGTGTGATTGGCCCAAGTGGTGAGCCGGCCGGCTCACCACTTAGCATGCTTGATTGACAGCTAGACTGAGTGAATGGGGGTGTGCTGCATAAAAGCAGGGCTTTGGGGACTGGAACTTCAGAAGTCGCCACAGGACCTAAGAATCCGAGGAGGGAGAAGCTGAGCCGGCCTGCAACGACGACACCCTGCTGAACCGTCTCACCACTTTTCCCAACGACAGAGGAGATCTCCAGCCCGAAGAGTCTTCTTCCTTCGACTGGTGGGGATAACCAGTCTACCTTCTTTTCGCCTCCCTGGAGCATCTCGTGGCCGCCTTGCCTGTGCCAAGCACTTCGGCAACCGGGATACCACGTTTTCACCACTACCGCGAACCAAAAGGGTAGTACCTTTGTACCGGAGAACTCCGCGGCTGGTTTCTTCCCTGGCAGTGCAACGACCTTCATCTTTCCTCCACGACGAGATCTTCTCTTCCTCTGGACGATGCTGCGACTTGCACCCAACCCGCTGCCAGGAACAACTGCCCCCGCTGGAGGATCCTCTCCATTTAAGGTACTGTGTTCCGCCTGGCTTCCCTTGCAACCGTTTGAACGGGGTGTATTAAATCCTCGTCTCTCGAACCTGGGTTAGCCTGGGACACCTTAGCTAACTTTTCTGCACTGAACTAAACCTGTTTCGAACTACCTCCACAAACTTCGAAGACTCTGTGTAACTGTCTGATCTTGGGCATCTTCCGCCTGGCTCCCTTGAAAGTGGGCCTGGCGCCTAAACTTCCTTGCTCACCAGTAGACTGTGCCTTCCTAAACTTGCTGTGGTTCTTTAAAAAGTGTTTAGTGTGTAGGCTTCCATAATTCTGCTTTTCCCTCCCTTTTTAACTTGTTGGAGTGCCATCAAACGTTAAGCGCTCACCTCTGTCTGGAAATAAGTGGTGTTAACTAAGACTTGTCCAACAAGTAATCAGGGATGTACATATGATAATAGTGATTGTGTTTTGAATTTATCTTACCAATTTAGTGCTAGTGTGTTTTATAAGTGTGTGTTAAATAAATAAGTATATACTTTTACACCCAAGCTCTGGTCAGTGTTTGCTTGTGCTACTGTATTTCTGT
The DNA here is from genome assembly GCF_040938575.1 of Ambystoma mexicanum. NCBI lineage: Eukaryota > Metazoa > Chordata > Amphibia > Caudata > Ambystomatidae > Ambystoma > Ambystoma mexicanum. The sequence continues at coordinate 956,269,856 of NC_090921.1, read as the reverse complement.
ACCTATTTTGTATGCTCTGTATACTGCCTAACTCTTCTTGAGGGAAGTCTGACTGCTCAGCCACAGCTACCAAGTGAATCTGTGTGGTGCAGACTGCTACCAAGTGGGTTTACTGCCAAACACCTGTAGTCTTAAATCTTTTGCAGTGGTCCCTAAGGGAACTGCACAGGTTTCTGCCTAACAGTCATCACAGCAGGGTGACACAGGGACCGCAAATGCTCGCTGCGTGGCGCACTGTCATAAATCGCGACCCAGAGGCGCTAGGACAGCGGGAGAGGGCCCAGGACCACAAGTAACCAATTTCCAAAGTCTGGAGTCTCAACTCAGGATGGCAGCGTTCCTGTGCGGTAACCCAGGGTCGAGCTGGACAGTTCACTAGATGGCCCAGGAACACTTACAAAGAGACTTGTTGCGAGGGTAAGCAGGAGGTGCCGAGAGTAGTTGATCCCACTAATCCAAAGGGACGAAGCAACCTTTCAGGCCATCTTGGTACAATGCAAAAGCAGTGGTCCAACGGGACAACCGCGGGGTCAGGATGCCAAACCTTCTTAGCATATCTGCAGCACTTCCTTGAGTCTGCTTTTTCGTTTACGATACTTGGCTCCTTCTGTAGTTCGGTGTGAACTTCCGTTGATCGACCTGGAATGGATGCAGAGCCCCCTCTCTTATGCAAGATTTGTTTCACGCCCAAATCTCAGATAGCCAATGTAAGATCTGCTCTCTTGCATGTACGCCAGGCGTGGCCCAATCGAGACCCACAGTGATTCCAGTCATTCAGGCCTACAAGATATACTGGCACCAGTAGTGTGGATTGTGAACAGACAGTCCCAACCCTCTTCCTGGGCACTAGCACACGTGACATGCAGGAGCCCGGGAAAGATGCAGTTATCGCGGGAGGCTGTATGCCCAATAAGGAATACCCATGCCTCTCGACCTGGGGGAAGGCAAAGGGACAAAATGGCCAACAAACAGAACAAAAGACTTAGTGGCATGGCCATTTTCAGCACTGGCCACAGTCTTGGGCCAAACACAGTAAATGCCATATGGTCCATTAAAACAAAGTAAAAATACGTTAAAAGTAAACTGCTGCCACCAGTTTGTCCTAGGCACACTTGTACAAACACCAAAAATCCTTAGAGGGTGTCTAGGGCCATAAAACAAAAAGGACCTGTATGCGCAGTACTTTAAAGAAGGTATGGTGTTAACAGTAAGATAGACACAAGTGACCACAGTTCAAGGATGTTTATTGAGCTTCAATAAGGGTTTGAAAAACGCCCATCTAATCCTAAATCTACAGATGGGAGCAAGCTACAACCATCAAATAATAATAACGCAGTCCTAGTGGTGTCTTGTGAAAATAAAAGGGCCTATACTAATAAACCTATTGCCAATCCTTACCTCTAAATACAATAAGTGTGGGTAGTGTTCTGAAAAATAAAGAAGTGTTCACAAAATAATATGTCAGGATGTTCAGGCCGCTGGCCTCCCTTGCCCATGTTTTCAGCATGGGAAAAGGCGGTACACTCTAACTTAGCACAGTGTCTGGCTTCTCTAGCACGAGGATACAGTTCAATCATTAGCATCATGGCCTTCTGTGCCCAAGTCTGACTTTCAAAGTCTCTTCTTTTCAGAGAGTCTGATGCGACAAACAATAAGTTATTTTCCTCTTTTAGATTTCACAAATATTCAATTTCTCAGGCGATTCACTATTCGCCTCGGATCCCCTCAGTCAGGCTCAGGTCCTCTTTACACAATGTTTGTAGATTATTCATGCATCCAATTTCTTGCATGAGTCACGGTTCACCCCAGACCCCCTCAGCCGGGCTCAGATCCCCTGTAACACACTGTTCAATTAGTCTCCCTCAGCCGGGCTCAGACCGATTTCAGGTTAACCTTTTCTCACAAACTTGCTTTAACCAAAAGCTCTCAGCTGATCTCCCTCCGCCGGGCTCGGTCCAACTCCTCTGTCATCAACTTCGTTTACGTTATTAACATCGAAGACTTTCGGTTGTGCACAAGATTTTGCTTAACCTGTTGCAGGACCACTTTGGTTTACAATTCTTTGTCACTCTTTCGCTTTTGCCAGCTTTCCGTTGGATAACTTAGAAACTTTCGAAAGAGCACCAACACAGTGCCTGACCACTTTGTCTATGGTATCATATACAATGTTGCCGCTTTCAACCTCAGCTTCAACACAGTCCGGCTTGGTATCAGTCTCACCAACTCGCTGGCTGTGCTGACTTCACTGGTGCTGCTTTGTTGTAGGAGCCAAGGACAGTACCACGGCTGCAAGAGATTCTCTCTGCCTTGACTATCAGCACGGGAGAGCCCCGGGTACCTCCGACACACAATGCAGGATCCAAGATTCACAATGAGTAATAAGAGCCACAGTCCCATCTTTACAAAACCCCTACGCCCCCCGTTTGGGGTTTCTATTGAGGAGCTACAAGGGAGAATTGAAGAATTTCATTTGTCACGTGCCCCCGGGCCTAATGGTCTTTCCAATGTGGTGTTGAGAAACAACCACCCTTTCTGGGCTGGCCTCCTCAAAATCCTATTTGGAAAAATAATGACCGAGGGTCAAATTCCTACATCGTGGCAGGCTGCCATCCTTATACCAGTTTTTAGAAAGGGCAACAGATCCGAACCCGAGAACTATCGGTTGCTCTCTATGATGGATTGCGCCGGTAAATTGTTTGCTGCTCTTATACTTAAAGAACTGCAGAAATGGGCCGAAGGTGCGGGTGTATTAGATAAATTCCGAAGTGGCTTTAGAGCTGGATATTCCACCTCTCATAATTTGTTTGTTATATATGCATTGAGGTCGAAAGCCCTGGTTCGTGCTAACCCTCCGTTATATGCACTCTATTTTTATTTCAGGGCGGACTTTGATTCGGTAAACCGTACCCTTTTGTGGAACAAACTGAGGAAAATGGACTGCCCTGAATCCCTGTTGTACTACCTGGAACTCCTAAATATGAACAATACTACACAAGTGCGGCTTGACAATCAAGGTGCTGTGACTAAACCCATCCCCTGTTGAGAGGGGTGAAGCAGGGGTGCGTGACGGCCCCCACACTCTATAATCCGTTTGTATCTGACGCGCCTGATTGTTTGCAGGGGATTAATAACTGTCCCCCAAAGATAGGCTCCGGCCATTGCCCTATACTGGCGTACGCGGATGACTTAGTTATCCTAGACCACACTTTTAGTGGGATCCTAAGATCCGCGGAGCAGTTCTGGCGCTATGCTGAGGCCAACGAACTTGTCATTAACCACAGTAAAACAAACCTCCTATTATATTCTGCTGGAAGAGTGGCCAGGCCTCGCATGATGGTGGGACCGAATGAAATGAAATATACTTTCACGTACAAATACCAGGTGTAGAATTTGACCATAAAGGAAATTATTCCACATGCATCCAGGTGCGCAGAACCAAAGCTGCCCAATTTACAGCACTAATATATAAGTTCACGCGCGAACAGAGTGGTTTTTCAATTTAGGCAGCACGCCAATTGTACGTCCAATGCTTGGTTCCCATGGTCACGTATGGTCTTGACCCCCTTATCAATATGAATCTAGGATGGCTACAACTTGTGGAGGGTAAGTTCTGGAGGAAAATCCTAGGCCTCCCCCAATGCATCCCTATGGCCATAATTAGGCTGGAACTTGGAATCACCTCTCTCAGGGCCAGAGTTCTGAGAAAGCAGGTGGGATTTTATATTCGGCTTAATAACAATCCTACAAACAGGCTTCTCTTGACCATAAAGGAGGACTTAGTGGCTGGCAGACAGAAAGCACTGGAAACACAGATGAATGCCTTGATTGAAGAAATTAGCTGGTCTCCCGAATGGGGCAGGGAAATTGAGCGTCTGTTTACCAGCATGCACAGACGCTTGAATCTGTGAGGCTGGCAGAGTAACTTTATCCATCTTGAAAGCTTGAAAAGCTACAACTTTATTACACATGTTCTTTACACCTTTATGAAGGCGCAGCCCTACTTAAATCCGTGCCCGTCGGACCAATTGAGGCGCTTTATTCTACTCTTACGCTTCAATCATCTGCCTGTTCTGGCAGCTAGAGGTCCGGGAATGGGTTTAGTTGTAGCAGAAAGGTATTGTAGAATATGTGAACTCTCTACTGAGCCGGAAACTGCTAGTCATGTCCTAACATTATGCCCCATTATGAGAATAAATTGTATTAAATATCTAGGCGAGTTTGTCCATAACCCAGAGTTCATAGAGCAAGCAGATTCCTGTAATCAGTGTGTTAATACTCTTAACTCCAAACTGCATTTAGCACTTTTCCAGGTGTGGCGTGAGGCCTCTACTTGCATGAAAATAAGTACTATGGTGGCCCCCGGTGCTCAGAGATTTTCTCTTCTTTAGTTAATGGTTGTTTAAATCTATAGAATGTGATTATGTAAATCTGAATTGTGTTCAAGTGTGTTTTCTTGGCCGGAACATATGTTTATCCAGTTGTTTTAATTAATGAATTGATTTCATTTGATGTGCATATTAAGTATATAATGTTTTTTTCTGTACATCTTATATTTTTCGTATTTTTTTTATAATTTATTGGTTTAAATATGTGTCAAGTTTTATACGTTTGTACAAAACTGTATCTTATTAATAAATATATATAATGCAGGATTCTTCAGCCTAGCTTCCTTACTTTCAGGAACCTTCGAGAGAAAAAAAAAAAACGTAACAGTTTGTCAAAGAGGTCAAGGCAATTTCCATCCTTGCGATCCCCTTCTGTTTTACCATCTTTCGCTATGTATTAAACTGCCATCTTGGAACTGCTGCTTCCTCATGTGATTTGCCTTGCTCCGAGTGGGGAAGTTTAATGGAAGTCAGGTGTTTGTAATGGTCAGTAATTGCCTGACCATTGTATCGGGACATGTCGGGTATACGGTTTGGGCGTTAGCCCGTTTTCGCTTGTAGCGGGCTGTCTGTGAGAAAGTGTTTGTGCTGGAAAAGGGCTGGGGGGAAACTGAGTTGCTAAATATCCTACCTGGTAGGATGGGGTAAAGGTGTTACAAGGAAGGGGATACCGCCTCTCACCATCCAGTGTCTCACTACCACTCCCCAAAGACCCCTCACCCAGGTGATCCTCCCGCACTGGTCCACCCCTAGGAACTGGATCCAAAACAGATGGCCATGTCCTGGCCACCTGGATTACATATCCCCGGGGACTAGTGGGTGAGACACCTTCAGGTTTCTCAGAGTACTTGGCACAGATAAAAGGTTACCAAGAAATGGCAACATAGTCAAAGACTAAGGGAAACAGTTTCCCAGTACTGACAGCTTGAAGGACGTGTCAGTTTCCCCATAACAAATGAGCGAAAGCCCAGGAGGAGTGCAGCTGGAGGCTGTGCTCCACTGGAAAGAGTCAGGTTAGGCTAACCAAACAAAAGCATAAAGTTTGGGGGGTACATAAATGAGGGAACATTGGACCTAAGGGAATTCTTTCCTAACACCTACCATTTATTAGGGGAAGAAAAGCCTGGAGTGCCAAGCCCACTGTCCTGTGCTCCATCAGATTGACGTGGGAGCTGGCCTCCTCCCTGGATCACAAGTCGTGAATGTAATACGCCTCCAAGGTCGCCCCCAGCCCTGGTGGGACGAGCCCGTGGTCACCACCTGAGGGCTCTGGGGGAGCAAATGGTGCTCCCCGTGCCACATTGTTGTGGAGGAGCCACCAGTGTAGGTCCAGGTGAAGAGAAGATGGAATGGATAGTTGACTGTGAACCCATTTCCTGGTCCCAAGAAACGGCCAAGTGCAGTGGGAGCCTCCTCATCTTGAGTCGGGAAGCTATCGGACTCATCGCTATGAGTCACCGTAGTATCTGTATATGTGCTTTTGTGCCGGTTTAGTCCCCTACAGGGGTAAAGGCCAGATGCAGAGGTGGTCGTAGAGATGTCGGTTGACGCCTCGTGTCAGCCGGGTTCGTTGACCTACGCTTTGGCCTGGACAAGCTCTTGGTGGGTGGCCTTGCGGGTCTCCGGCCCGGCACAGGTGCAGCAGGCACCCTTTGCTGCATCACTGATACCAGCATGTGCAGTGTCCTAAGGATGTCCAACGACATGTCCCTGGACGCCGGGCTAAAGTGCCTCCTTGGGCTATATGGTGATCCGGGTTCATCCTATGGAGACCCCTCTATGGACACTTTCTCACGGCCCCCCTTGTAGTCCGAGGAGTAGCACTTGGGCAAGTTGTCATCGTTGGAGCTTGTGTAGATGTGCACAGGCTCCCTCGATGCATCCTTTGCCTTGTTGGGGACATTCTCCCCTGCCTGGGAGGTAGGGTGAGAGGGAGCTCCGCGGGCGTTCGTCACTCCCTGTCCAACCCACCCCCCCCCCCCCCCGACTCCTTCGGGAGTGGGATGATGATGGGAACCACCACCTTCACAGGGGCGTTAGCGGATGTCGTCGGTTGTGCTACCACAGAACCCTTACGCCGTGGTGGCAAAGCCACTTGTGGGGTTCCTGTCGTGATCGTAGAGACCACCTTCGTGGCTAGGCCCCCTTTCAACAAAGTCATGATGATCATCGACTGAGTCGCTGACAGGGTTGCCCACCAAGTCGTTGAGAGGGATTACCGTCGAGGTTGTGGTCATCAACCAAGTGGACGCCCTGGGCGATGAAGCGGTTGTCGCAGAGTCGTTTACCTTGGTTGCCGATGGTATCGACGGGTGATGAGGAGCCACCCGAGGACCTCTACTTTGCAGGCTTGTCTGAAGATGGTAAACAAAGTTTTGAGGGGTTAAGTACCTCACTGGCAGGAACGCTGTGGATGTACATGGTGTCATCGTGTCCTTCCGGAACTGGGACCCGCGGCCGCAGCGAACACAGAGGGATCTGTAGAGTGTAGCTTGGCCTTCCTTTAGACCCTCGGGAATGGGACATCCTCAAAGGACCTCAACCTCTTTTCAGAGGGAGTTCCCACATGTGAAAGGTCGGTCCTGGATGAGAGATGACCACGTCCAGAGGCAGCGTCTGCGGCCTTACCTAACTTAAGCCACCCTGCTAACCTGCTGTAATGGTCCTTTTTCGTCTTCCTCAAAAAACCACGGCAAACTTCACATCCTTCCTCATCGTGGTCCAAATGCAGGGAATACAAATGCTTGTCATGCCGATCGACATATACATTTCTCAGTCCACATTTCATGCATATCTCGAAGCGACTCCTCTTCTCCTCGGACATGGTGGAAGGCGCGAAGAAGACCCAAGCCTGGGCCTCTCAAAAACTTCGAAAACAATACCTACAATGATATTTCTTTGTCGACAACGGATCTCCGCTGCCGGTAGTCAACCTACAGTCGAATGATGGAAGAAAACTGTCCCAAAAAATAGTATATATTGCATCAAAATATCAAAAATGCTAAACGAGCAAGAAGACAAGACTCCAAACACTGAAACATGCAGTAAAAATCTGAAGATGTCCACCAGGAGTGGAATTTAGGGAAATGACTGTCATTGGATGGGGGCAGTGTGACCCAAAGGAGAGTGATTGGTTATAGAGTAAAATGCAGTTTCCATGCTGATGTTGCAGATTATTCATGTGAATCCATGCCCGATCCCATGCTGGAGAACATGCACTTCCATGCCTCGATGTAGAGTCAGATGACCCCCAACATGCGAGCCGTGGCCCCAGACTGAAACTTCATTGCTTTCTCACCGTGCATCAGAGCCCAGGGCGGTGAAGGGGGAATGGAAAAAGCCCCTTGTGGTGCATTGCTGCTTGTGTCAGTGTGTATTGGATGACCTCTCCTGGAAGCCCAAAAATCCACCAAATGAAGAGGCTTGTGATCAGACCTGCCCTGGCTCTGGGCGAAGGCTTATGGCCCCAGTTTAGTCAAGACAGCCAAGAATTTAGCAGTTTGAGTAGAGGTCTTCTTAATCAGCTTGTCAGTTGTCAACAAGTGGAACAGATCCGAACCATCAAAGGGGATGCCAAGGATTCGCTTGTGGACGTCGGCGAAAACCTGGCGGCATGCATCCACGCAGTCCTCCACATTTGCATCCCCACGCGCATGCCCCTCCTGGCCGTGTCTGTATGGGAGACAGCAGACTCCATAAGGGCTTATGCAACAGTCCTGGCCTCAGCAGAGCTCGCCTTGAATGCAGCCTGTCTTTCTGGGTCAGGAAGAAATCACTGATTTCCCTCCACAGCTTCTGGTTAGTGCTGAACAGAAGCCCGGCCACGTTTGCCTATCAAAGGTGAAGCCCAGCATTATGGTACACCTTCCTGCGGAAAAATGTCCTCCTTGGAGAGATAACTAGTTGCAGAAGACGAGGACCCTGTCTAAGGAGGCTGCCGCCATCACCGCCGAATGCGGCTGGGGTTGCGCCAAAAGCAGCACCAGATCTTTCTCCATCTGCTGAAAATGACCATCAAGCCGTTTATTCAGTTGGGAATGACTGAAAGGATGTCTTTTTGTAGAGGAATGCCAGGCCTGCTGGCTGATTTAAGAGCCAAGACCTCGGCCAACACTCCCGGCTCCTGCTGAGCATGTTCCGGCAGAGGGAATCCCCAAATATTCCACCAGCCCTCGAAGCCGATGATGGAAGGCCTTGACTGAGGCAAAGGCCGCTGATTCCTCTGAGTCATCAGTGTCATCCTGAGCGTGGGGGAAACTGTGTCCCGTGGATCTCCTCGGGAGATCACGCAAGGACTTGCACCCTGGACGGGCAGTGGGGGTAGTGGAGGAGGGGGGGCCTGCGAGAGAAGAAAAGCAGAATTTCGCCTGCTGAAACAGGGACCAGGGCAGCTGGTGGCAGAGGCCTCAGTGGGGGAGGCAACATCTGGGGCACCACATCCTAAATAAGATCCTTAAGGTAATCCACCATCTATTGCGATCTCATGAGGAACAGCTCAAAATAGTGATCCTCAAAGGCCGCCCGGCTCTGGCGGAGACTAGGGCCCTCTAAATCACTGTTGTTGTTGTTCCCGAACCTCTGGGGGACTAGACTGTGGGTAGCCTCGACCCCTCTGGGGGGCCTGTAAAGGGTAGCCCCACAGCTGACTGGCATAGTAGTAACCCTGTGGTGACAAAGCCACCTAGGCTTGCCTAGCACCAGCAGCGAATGGGCTGCTGACACACTGTGCGGCCCACTCCAAAGATTGTAACGGAGGCAGCAGGGCCGAAATCCAGCCTTGCTGGTTCTTCCGCAGTCTTGGAGGACGTCCTGGGGTAAGAAGGAGCCTCTTGCTGGAGATTGCACAGGATCCGGTCCTCTTGAGCAGAGTCTAGTCTGGAAGGCGGCGCCACGTGCTTGGCTGCCATTTTGGGGTCCAGCGCCAGAAGTTGGAGAATGCCTGGGGCCTCAAAACGGGATGGCTCACACCGTGCCTCAGGGACCTCGGATTGTGCTCCGGGATGTGCGATACCCTCCGTCGAATTACTTGTCCTCTATAGCTGACCCACGTACTCTGAGAGGGTTCTGGAAGGCCCTCCACTCGGCAGTCGATTAGCTCGGAGAAGCCGCCTCTGCCCTCTATTGAGCTAGAGTCCACAGGCCACTTGCACCCTGGTGCCAGAACTAGGTAGCCCCTCAGAGGCAGACCCAGTAGGGACCCCGAGCCTCTCGGCACGTGCACCGGTAGCCTTCACAGCCTTGGACCTACCGAAAGTAGAAGAGCCCGAAGGGCCACTCCCAGGTGGCCACCCCGGGAACGAATCGCTATGCTGAAGTTCTTTGTTGAAGGTGGCCAACCTTGTCGTGCCGCAATGCTTTGGAGACAAAGTCTTTCAGATGTCCAGGCAGCAAAGCGTTGAAAAGCTCCCTCCAGCAGGAAAGAGTGTACTTGAGAGAACACAGAGCAAGGGTGCTGCACGCTGCGCATGCGTCCCAACAGTGGTCAGGTGCCAAGCACTCCAAGCAAAGTGTGTGGGGGTCCAACCCTGGGAATGAACGGTCGCCAGAGGTGCACCTGGAGAAGCCTCCCATGAACGGCATGTGCCGGGGGCTAGGTGAGGCATCGAAGGGAGGTGAGACTGGAAAAAAATAAGCACTGGGAATCGCACGAAGCTCAAAAAAGGAAGCCTACACAAGCTATCGGGTCTGTTCTCATCCAAGCGGAAAAAGGGACTGAGGTGAGGCGCCGGAATGCAGGGCCTAGTGGCCATGCCAATGCCAGGGGCTGCACCCTATACTAAATTTAAAGGGGACGCTCATATTTTTTGCTGCCATGCTTGGAGACACCCATAAGGATGGAGGAAAGGGGAAGGGATGTACGTGTATGGCGCTTCTCACAAAAACATCCTAGACGCATTCGGGAGGCTAGGAAATATGCAATGAATATCCCAAGCGAGACATTATTGGAACCTCAAACACCTACAAACAATGATGATCGCTAGGTGTGTGTATCCACGTACTCCCACCCTCATTCCGTTTTTTTTTTTAATTTTGATCAAAAAGCACTGCCATTTGCTCCAGAAAAGACCCTTGACAGTACAACCCCCAGGATTTGCTTTTAAAAAAAGGAATATTAGGGATGCAGTGGTTAAGACGGATATTTTGCACACAGGCCCAATTAAGTCCAGCACAGTGTCTTGCAATAAATCTGAAATCTGGGACTTACATAGAATCACCAGGCATACTCCTTGTGGGAGTTGTAGTGTATGTTTGCTCCCCAAACATATCACTAATCTGGGCATTGGCCTTGTGTACAGCAACAACGATCTCTTACCAATTGTAACTAAAAAATGGCAATGTATCACATTAAATGTTCCTGAAGAAAAAAAAAACATAGGGATGACTACCCAGAAGGTAAAAACCAGAGTAACTGAACATCGTAGTTGCATACGGACGAGAAACGTAAAGGCCCTGATGGTACCCAATGTTTGACTATAGAGCATACAGCAAATAACTTTCAGTGGACTATTATTTCAAGTTCGGGGCCCACGGCCTCTTGAAATACTTATACACTGGGAGCAAGGACTGATTTAATTCTTTACTCAAAACCAGGTTATGGGGCTTAAAGAGGAAACAAATTGGTAGCCCTGACTGAGGTTCATTTCTGTAATTACTCAGTTTCCACACCTATGGAGTCTGGTTCACATGATTGTGTTTTTACTGGTTGAATTGTGACCTTCAAGTAACCATTTACAACCACTCTAGCACTTTAAAACTGTTTGAATATGCCTGAATCTTTTCCAATATAGCCGCCATGGTAAGCAATAAACATAGGGACATGTTCTTTGAGTAATGGGTGACTATGCAGACACGTGATCGGAGGGATTGATGGGCAGAGTACTTAGGGAGAGGAAAAAAAATGAATTGGTTTAATTTCTCGCGCGCAACAGGTCGAGTGAAGAGTTGTGTGGAGACATAGGAGGTAAGCGTTCTTTTTCTAGAGAACCCTCAGCTTGCTTACAGAATCACGTGTGGGCTCATGATCACAGACGAATGGGGGTCAGTACTGTCTACTGTTCTTGTGTAATGACATGCAGGGTAGGACCCTTGAAGTAGACATATACTAGGGGACGTATGGTGTATATTATTGAAACTAGGTGTTTAGCCTCTGATTTAGGAGCGGGTCAGATGGTCATAGACGTACCATCTCCTGTTCTTGTGTAATAAGGACATGCAGGTTACGACCCGTCAAGATATATACTGGGGGGGGGTCTATAGTATACATTATCAAAAGCAGTTGTTCAGCCTCAGATTTAGGAGTGGCAGAGCAGCCAGTAGACGTGCTGCGTGCGTATTACTGCAGCAATTTTTGACAAATACACAAGCTGTACAATACTTATCAGGGATTTTATCCTGATAACATGGGTTCGGTTTTATTTTTCAGACATCTTTGCAAGGTGCGTCCTGACGTAACTAACCACAAGAAAGTGGTGATGAGCTCTATTGGCAAAATTAAAGATTTCCGAATGATGCTGTGAAAGGAGCATTACCGCAGGATATGCCGATTTGTTGGGAGCATTTTTTTCAGCCATGTACTTTTATGTGTTCAGGCAGGTATGAGTTTTTGGTTCTTTGCAAAGGGCTGTGTGTAATACTCAGAATGCAGTGTAGTATTCTACTATTATCGTCATGAGACATATGTGGGCTTGTTTCTCTCCCAGGACGGACATCCCTCTCAGCAATACCTCGTACAAATACAGTGCAAACATTGTACACGTGACGCGTATGTGAGGTAATTTGCATTCTATTGATAACCATGTTGAATTTCAAAGTAGAGCCTCTTGTGGTTTTAGTAACTTTTCTCACAGGGCATCGTATCCGTGGTATTATGCACAAGTAATTCAACAAGATCCATTGGTGGAGAGACTGAATTATTCAATCCCCCTGAAGAATGTTCTATACCAAAAGTAACAGAAACATGTTATGGGAGTTTGTAAAAGATTAAGAACACTATCCTGGAGAAGTTTTTAGAGTTTAATAAAAAAAAAGTCTGTGTGTTCATACACTTTGCCATTTGGGAGTAGTGATGCATTATTTTTAATTGTTTAATAAGTTAGTGTTTTACACTTATGGGATATGTACAATAGTTGGTACATTTGAGACCTAATATGAGGGGTTTACGATGTATCTAGGGTTATTGAACATTGTACATAGTTGACATGAAATAGAGATTAACTGCATATTGTGTGCTAAATGTGGTTGATCTAGTAGAACACATCCACTCAATGCAGCATGGGCCGAAACACAAGCCTACATCCTCTACATTGTCTGGGCTTCACGGTCAACAATGTGAAGGCACGCCTAACCCAAATCAGGTTGGGGGGCGGGGGTTAGAATCTAGTTGTTGCAGTACTAATAGTCTCCACAAAGAAATCTGTGTCATCTTTGATGGTTATTTGTATATTATATTCTGCGTGTATTTAATTGCTTTGTTTTAATTGTATTAATTGATTTGCTTGTTTATCTTTGTGTAAATCTTATAAATAAATGAATTAAAAAAATGTAAAAAAAGAAATCTGTGTCATCATTAAGATGAACCTACAGGGTATTTTGTTTAACCAGGAAAACACAAGATATAAATTGTACCAGATACACTCTTCCTAGCCTTGCAAGTTGCTTTCCTTTTCAGGGAAGTGTGCATCCTTATCCCATGATTCTGCTTGCACAGTAGACACTATCAAAATCATTTTGGCACTTTTTAAAGGGTCCAGGCATCAGGTCTCACAAATGTCTTGTTATTCCAGCAAGCTAGGCCGTTATGATCTTAGCGAAGTTGTGTTAAACCTCCTGGAAAAATAGTTTCTCTTTATCTCAAATGGAAATGCTTTCAGTTGATATGCCTCAATGAAGAGGTTGGAGTACATATGACTAACTATGGGACTTAGAAAGGTGGAATTCTGTTCCTCAAACAAGAACACCTCTGTGTAGAGAGTGACATTTTCAGCACACTTTTGTGTTTTGTGGCAGTTTTTCATTTCAGGGCATGTGTATTTTCCAATGCCATGTGTCTGCTGTATCATTTTGCCACAGATTGTGCTTTTTCAATCACCAGCCCACTTCTTATTGAAGCAGAATAAAGACATTGCTGAATTTTCAAGAGAACCATGTCCCATTCTTGTCAGAAGGGCTCTATAATAGACACATTTCTTGGTGTATTTATCTTGCTGTAGATAACTGCAATGCAACAGATCGTGAATGCATATAATGTACATGGCTAGAGAAACTGTTTCTCTCTGCTGCATTATACTACGCCTTTGAAGAGAAACAGCAGAGCCTTAATGGAGATTAATGTTATTGGTGCTCGTCGGGTTTTTACAGCCAAGTGCTGTTATGACAACTGGTAACTTCTTGTAAATGTGCACAGAGGGAAAGTGGTAGATGATGCAAGTGATGCTATCATGTAATCTATCAAGTGCTGCACCTCAGTCAGCACATCGGAGGCCAGCATGAGGCATGCACGCTACCAGGCCTGCATATGAAGTGGATCTCACACCTTAGCAGCACATCAATGCTTGCTAGAGATTCCCCAGTGCAGAATGGGATGGATGAAGATAGCAAGGTTTTATTTAGGCATCCTATATATAGGTAGCAATTATGTGTGAAAGTTGAATACACTGTAAATATTTAACGAAGTAAGCACCACCACTGGTCTGATTATTCAGCACAAACCTCACTAAGTGAAAGTACACTAATTGCCCTTTAGGGTCTGATGCATGCCCATAAACATAGCTCTGGAAATTCTCTAGAGACATACTGCTGAGTATTCAGTGGCAGTCACCACCATGACTGAAGAATATGCACAGAACTGTACCTATCTGGGAAGTGGAACGCTCCAGGGAACATTTACGAAAGCAAGAAAGAGGAGCAGGCGGAGTTCCTAAAAAATCACCAAAAGTCACGATAGGCAGCTTGTGAGGCAAAGATTTCATCAGAATCAGTTTCAGTCTGAAAATAACACTCCGTCAGTTGTGGTGGATGGTGGAGCTCTTAACCTTTCCTGCTATTCCTGTTCCCCATCAATAGGGAGAGCCCAAACAAGTATTGAAGGAGCCGCATCAGAGCAGGAATAAATATAAAAAAAGGCCACTCAAAATCTTTAGCAGAAGGTTCATCACCTGAAAAGAAAGAAAAAAAGCAGCCGTAGGGGTTTCAATCCCGACCCTTTAGAACAGTACTTCCCGGTATAGATTGGTGAGAATTCACTTATTAAAGAGATTCAGATAAAGACTCGCTCTGAACCAATGTAGAAAAGCCGGAGGTTCCCACTGTTATACTAGACATGGCCGAAAAACAGCTATGAGAGAGTTAGAGTGCCTCCTGCTCAGAAAGGAGCCTCGCAGAATGCACTGTAGTTCTTATTAGAGCAAATCTATTGCTATGGTGGGGAGGCAGAGAGGGAGTGGGTGGGCACACGGGAACGTATGACATGTGCAGTAGCACTTCATTGTTGCACTTTTTTTACAAAGCATTCCGAGGCAATGTCACTGGAAAGCAGTATATAATAGGACAGTTGTACATAGGTCACAACATACATCAGTGTCCCAATGGAGTCTCCTTATTTAGAGGGGGCAGTATCCATGAAACAGCTACACTAAAGGATATAGCACACATTCTTTCAGATTTTGAGAATGCCTTGCAAACTTTATAACAATTTTAACAAGCTACACACATTCATTGCTATACTAATTGCAACCTTCCTTCTAGTAGCAACTCTTGGAAAACCGAGGGCTGAAACAGGCATGATTTGTTTCACGTTTTCCAACAGCTCTGCAGATTACCTACAAAGTTAGCTTGTTAAAACACAATAAATACATATATTTATTTTTATTTAGGGTCCTAATAACATTTTACAAAATATGCACTTACATGATTAAGAAACTTGCTGTCTTTGGTCGCCCAACCAATTTGCATTACTCCAGAGGTAATGACTGTTACTTCATAGTACCAGATTCCAGAATCAACACAAAACGTACACCGAACACTCTCAAACGAAGATGCATCACATCGGGCCTGTAAAATCAAACACAGAATATGTTTCGTTTCAGGTCGGTTTCCTGCAAGTCGATGTTGATATGCTTTAGAATGAGAAAATCAACAACCATAAATATTTGTATTTCTCAGACAGGAAACATCCAACAAGATCAGGAACACAAAAAGGCCCAGGCTAGTGGCATTTTAGCCTAGGTCCAAAAGGGAGCTATGTAAATTGGGGAGCGGTAGGCAGGGGTCTTCAACGTTGGTGGGAAAGGTAGGTCCAATCCATTGAAGATTTGATGAGAATGAAAACATGCTCATAATTGAGCAGCCCGAGATGATGCCTTCAAGTTGATACCACAGAAACAGCACAATTTGGATTAAAGATATTTTTAAGGGAGTTAAAGCTGGGAGAAATTATTTTGCTATTTTTGGAAATATCGGGATGTTTCATACACACCATTTGACAGTAAGTTGATGTGCAGGACTTGAAAAACGTATTAATATTATTAACTTGTAATTGAAGTACTTCAATGGAAAAGTAACTTTTTTTTTCAAACTCCTCGATCAGCAATACCACCCGTAAACAAGATTCTCAGAGTGACCCACACATTTAATTTGTTGCATCACAGGACACATTTTGACTATCCACAACTCAGTTGTTGGCTACTATAGTCTAGTAAAATCATGAGAGGCTTTTTTTTTTAATAGGGCACATTGAATTGCATCACTTCTAGGAAGTCCCAATGTTGGTGGCTAAGGCAAAATGAGATTGAATGAATGTCCAGGATCACATTCGGGTTAAGTGGTGAAGCGGAGAGTGGAGCGTAGTCTACAATTTAGGAACTTTAACACTCAACTTCCAATCTCTACTTTAGTACAGATGTGTGTTAATGGGAGCCTGAACAAATCTTTAGGTTTTATAACAGTAATGTAGCGTCTTAAAGTCACAGGGAAATAAAATGCATAAGGCCACCTACCTGCAGTTATTCTTGACACTGCATGAAGTTTGTTATGCACCCCTACCATTTCTATTCACACAAGTTATTTGCTTCTGTAGGGATATCCCGCTAACAATAGCAACTGCCAATTACCCATTCACAATTGTCGACAGTACTCTACTAGTAATTGCTCCCCATTTAATATTCTCTGTCAAAAAAGTCTTCATAAAAACATATTTGGCAGGCTCAGCCACCCTGTGTTTCTTTCTATGTTCAGTTTTTTTTTTTTTTTTTTTACTTCGCATTCAATCAGGAGTATAGCCCATTAAAAAGAAAAGTCTGAGCACTGACTGGGAATAGCTGATCCTACACCCACAAAGTACCTGCGCCCTGGACAGCTGTCCACTTTGCATGCCTCAAGAAATGACCCTTCGCGGCTGTTTGGTGATCACCATTGACAGATAAAGAAAGCTATAAAGACTCCTTAGCCAACTGTACAGAAACTTTGGTTGATCCGGACTTTGTTTTGGCGTCACTGTCTGATAAAGCCACCAAACCATTTTAATGAGATTAATGTATTGCAGGACCACTTCCAGGGTTGTTTGCAGCGCTTCCACAAAGCTGCAGCACCTCGTGGCTGACCATTTTCTCATGTGAAGATTTACTATCTCCAAGGACACCAATGTCAATGAGTTATTGGCTGCATGCTTCATGTATCCCATGCTAGTGGATGAGGATGACATTCATATAGAACATGGAGGGGACACCATTCAATACAAATAAGAGCTCTGCAGAGGCGGATTCTATAGTCAACTGCGACGTTGCCCCATTAGCTGTACCACCATATGCACTACTAGTCTCCACATTTGTTTTGTTTGACACTCAGCCTATCATCTTACCATGTTAGAGGGAGGTTTGAGATGGCACTCAGTCTGCATAGCTTATGGTAATTAACAGTCTCCAGAATTACCCTTTTGCTCTTCTGTCAATTAACAGACCTTGTGGCCCACAAGATGCACTATATCTAGGACATAGAGAGAGCGTGAGAAATAGAGGGTAAAGGTAAGCAAAAAAATGATGGTTTGAGACAAAATGTCTGGCTCTGTTCTAGAGCATCTGGAGTGATGCCAGACAAGTGCAGTGGAACTGAGAGAAGGCCAGACAAAAAAGGGGAGAAAACAGGTAAAGTGAGTGAGAAAGAAAAAAAGGTTTGGATTGGGGAGTAGAGTAGAATAAGATGAGGGAGTACTAAAGTAGACAAACGAGACGAGTCTGAGAAGAAACTTTTAGCATTGTGAGGGGATTTTATATTTGACGAAAAATTAGATGAGAAGGTAATGATTGTACAAAGAGTTCCCTCAGTGACCTGACTCAATTCGTGTTGAAATGGCCCCGGGGTCAGTGGTGCTCCTAGCAGCGATCCCCCCCTTTCAGTAAAGAGAGCATTGCACACGCACTGTTAGTCGAGCTCACCAATACAAATATTTCTGCAATGCATGAAAAGAATATGTGGACAACATCCTCCTTTTAAAGCACCAGTCATCTCTGAATACAGTGTACAATCTAATCTTGTAGTGAACGTTTGGAATGGTAAATTCAGTAAGCATTTCTGTGTCAAAAATGCATTGCTTTCCAAGTGAGTTGTATGAATAAAAAAAATATATAATGCATTTGCTGCAGAGGTTCTCTCAATCCCGAGAACTCAGCTGGCCTCCAAGAAGGTTAATCAAGCCTAAATGGGCGCAGCCAGACTTTTACTACAGGGTGGGCCTGAACTATACATTTCCGACCTAGGGCAGGGATCCCCCAAACTAAGATGTACCCTTTGAATTGGAATGCATCTTTTGCATGGTTTTACTGCCAGATGAAGATTGAGCTTTTATAAGCCATCTTCATCGCATTGCAAAGCTCTAGTCACTATTAGCCAATACAATTTGGGTACAGTGACGATTCAGCAGGCTTCGTCACTTCTCTCCCAGGTGGGAGCCCTTTCCTATGAAGCTAGGGAGGTGAGGCTGCTAGCCAATAGTCCCCTAGGGATGGTGATATACAGGAGGACCTCATAGGGAGGGACTCCCCTCCTGGGGATAAAGACATCCACCTGGGGAAAAGCCTCTATAAAACCCTGCACAACCCCTGCCCTCACTGCTAGTCTTCTTGGGAGTTGTAGTTCACAGCATCACAAAGCAACAGAGGAGCAGCACAGCTAAGGACCCAAAACAAAGTATAATAACTTTTTAAATCATACCTAATATATATCGACTTGATAACAAGTATAACGTATGCCACTCAGCAAGGAATACGTATTTGTTGACTTATTATTCACAGTGCAGAATAACCGTGATGCTGTCAAAGATGAGAATTAACAAAAAGGAACACTAATGAATATCTGAAAACTACATCTAGAACCTCCAATTTTGGAATAGTGCATTTATCACGGTATGTCTTTAAACTAAAAGTACCATGTATTGAGAAAATTGATATATATATATATATATTGGATCAAATCAAAAGATAGTATGTTACAGCATCAAATGGCTGTCATTTTTAAAGTAGCAAGATCTTTAATAAAGTATATTTCTACAAGAATTTGGCAATACCAGAAGTTCTAATTAATAAGAAATTCCAGGTTGAGATTTGCCTATTTAGTTCTGAGGTTGAGAATGTGAACTAGTCTCGAACAGCATTCATCCTCTGCTTAAGCTCTCTTTTAGTTACTTGAAACCTAACTTACTAACAAGCCATGTTTATTTTATTCCAACAATGCCTTATATCATCAACTCACGTACATCTACTATAACCACAGCTACGTCAAGACAAGGGGAAATGTAAAGTTACTCAGAATAATGACTATCATACTCAAAGTCAATAATTCCCTGCTCTTCATACCTATTGAATGTCCATGCCACAGGGACAAAGCCGCTGGCAAAAAAAACAAAAAACCATTGTGAACATTTAGGAAGCAATCACCCTTATACCCACATCAGGCGCAGTCATAGCCCAGCCACACAATACCACATCCCTGTGGGCATAGGACTATGCCACACCTGACCTTTAGCTCAATTTTGACGATATAGAGAGAGGGCATTGCGAGAAACCTCAGGGCGTTCTCACAAGTAGCCCCCGGGATCCATTGCTCAGGTGGCCTTGGGGGCAGACCTACGAGGGAGGATTACCCGGGCAAGGAGTCCTCGGGGAGTGCAGAGAGGGCGTCCGAAGGCGAGACATGGTATCCACCCCCCCGTTTCTCAACCTACCCACCCTCGTTGTTCATGGGATATTGCTACCTAATTTCTGTCCTACCACCATGATCTTGCCTCCCGAAAAAGGGAAGATAAAATAACCTTGGCGGCTAGGGAGAACAAACCCTTTCACAACTCTTGACCCTAACACAGTCTCTCCTTTCTCAAAACCCAGAAGATATGGTGGGAAACCCACCATTTCCTACCAGTTATCCCCTCTAATAAACAAAGGGGTCTAACATCACTCACTCACCTTAATAGGCCCCAACACGTCCCCACACCTAGTAGTGACAAGAGGATGAGACAAGCTCAAACTCCCTCATTCTGTTTAGGGTATTTCCTATCTCCACCCTCCCCATTACCACCAACATGTACTGGGACGAAGAAGAGGTGACCGAGAGCAGCAAGAATTACCTATGAGAAACACTTTGAGAAACAGAGAGAAGACTGCTACCAACCACCATTAGTTTGTACCACTAATAGAGTCAAGCAGGGTCTGGCATTTAAAACTGACCACATACACCTGACTCCACTTGACTCTTCATTCAACTGTAAAAGGTCTGGTTTTGAACAAACAAGAGAGCGAGCTGGAGATGCAGTGTGGAGCGCGCGAGCCAAGCAGCAGACTGAGGCAGTGAGGAAAACCGTGAGAACCTGTGGAGAAGAACAGAGTGCCGAGACGCCGACCCAGAATGTCAGAGAGGGTGCAGCGTGGCTAGAGAGCTGTGTCTCCAAGGAGCCGGAGTGAGGTACTCGACTGCAGGCTGCTGGCCGTGTTCAAGAAATTTCAGGTTCCCTTGGGACTTGTGCCGGTCCCAAGGTGGCGAAGGTGCAAGTGGTGAGACCTTGACCTAGACCCAAGCAACTCAAGGAAGACGGCTTGCCGGCACCAGTGAGTTTCTTGCAAAAAGGAAGAGAAACTCGGGTGCGTGTGGCTGGAGCAGAATTGAAATGTTGCAAGCGGCATGAAAGGAAATAAAGTATAAAGACAACCTTTCGCAGGGATTCACGGTGGAGCGGGCGCACCGCGCCTCAATGAGGAAACCACGACCTTGGACTCCGCCGAGACCCATCATAGCGAGGATCTTGAACTATAGAGACAGGGAGAAGATCCTGGAATATTTTCGTAAAGGTGGAACAATACAGAAAGCATCCGCCAACATTACAGCATACCCAGATTACACGATGCTGGTGCAGAGACAGAGATACAGCTACGTGGCCGTCAAAAGGAGGCTGCGAGCAGCAGGCATCAAGTACATGCTTCTGTACCCGGCAAAGATGAAGGTGCTACGTAAGAGCAGAGCGCTTTTTTTTACACTCTCGAGGAGGTGGTAACATGGCTGGATCTGCAAGGCTGCCCAGAACAAGAAGTGGACTGTGACCGGCAGGAACAGGACGACTGAAGAACTGGTGCCACGGACATTGAGGGGGTAAGTGGGAGGGGGTACCGGATTATACCGGGAAGCGAGACTGGTTGAACACTGGGTAGCATTCGGGCCTTGTGCTCGGCATGGACTGGAATATAGTGGGCAAATTGTAATTGGAAGCTGCATAGGGTTAACACAATGCGTAATAAATTTGAAAATAGGAGCAACAGGATGGAAGCAACCCACCCCCAAAATACTAATAGTTAAGTGGCCATTAGGGCGACTTCACCCTACTGAGCCCTGAGCATAAGCTTATGCTGGACAGGGCTAGATGTGGGGGTGCCTGAGATCCAGGGATGGAGCTGGGCAACAGTGGGGGGGGGGGGGCGTTGTTGGCAAAGGGAGGGGTCGGGGGAGGGAAGGCAGGTGGGAGGTTTGGGATGTACATAGTTATGGGGAGTTTAAGTTCAAACATGAGCCTACATGGAAGAGCTGAAGGGTTTTATCTGCATAGCATGACTGGGAGGGTTCGGATGGAAATGGGGGAGGAAGATATCAATGCGCTATGGGAGATCTCAAGATATTAACGTGGAATGTCAGGGGACTTAACAGTTATATGAAGAGGAATAAGGTCATGCTGTATTTGAAAAGGCAAAAGATAGATATTGCACTGTTACAGGAGATGCATCTGACGTGGGAGAAGCTGGAGCTAGTTGGGAAAAAATGGAAAGGGATTGTGGTGGGTTTGTTGTACTCTGCTTACGCTAGGGGAGTGCTTGTCTGGGTGGCGCCGCACGTCCCGTTTCAGCTACTACAGGAAGTGGCGGAAACTGATGTGAGGACGGTTATATTGAGAGGGCTGGTGGAGAATAAAGAGGTATGCATCGTAAATACGTACGCCCCCGACCAAAACACGGCGGCATACTTCAGAACTCTGTGCACCAACCTTAGTATGTGTGTGGGAAACACGGTTATTTGGGGCGGGGGTTTCAATTGTGTAATGAACCCCAAGGTGGACAGATCTGATAGCAGGATTGACAGGCCCACCCCAGCAGCCAAAGCATTGCAGGTGTTACAAGATGATTTTGGCTTGGTAGATGTGTGGAGAACAAGACATCCTAATGGTAGGCAATATTCACACTACTCAGCCCCGCAGCAGCTACACACGAGATTGGATTATGTCTTTGCCACGCCGGATGTAATGGCAGAGAGCACTCAAATAGAATATAAGGCGAGGGTCCTCTCAGATCACTCGCCCCTGGTCCTCGGGTGGCAATACTGCCCCCCGAGGGCGCGGATCCCGACATGGCGCCTCCGAGCGGAGGCACTCAAAGATCCGGTCTTTCGAGAGGTCATAAGAGATGAGAGATGAGATCATTAACTATTTTGAAACGAATATTGGTAGTGTTGACTCGGCGGGTACACTATGGGAAGCTTTTAAGGTGGTGATGCGGGGGGTAGCCATAGCTAAGTCAAAGGGCCTGCAAGGTGGGGTTCTGGCTGCCCTACAAAGAATAGAAGATGAACTAGAAAGAACATTAGAAAATGGCAGTGTGGACACGGAGCTAGTACTTAAACTACAGCAGCAGTGTGCAGAACACTGGGAAAGGCTCTGCAACCTCAATTATAAAAAGTATGTAGAAAGACAGCACGCGGGAGGGGATAAAACGGGCTGGCTTTTCGCAAGGCTGTACAAGAGCGAAACCCTTAAACCCCCGATTAGGACAATAACTAGAGAAGATGGCGAGGTAGTAGACACTCAAGAAAGAGTCAACTAGGAATTTGCGGATTATTATAGGGTCCTATACGGGGACAAGGAGGGGGGCAGTCGAGAGGGGATAACTGAAACACTAGAAGAGATAGGACTGCCCAGGATAAGTGATGAGGAAAGAGAAGAGCTTGATGCACCAATTACATTGGAGGAGTTGGAGGAGGTTGTGAGGCAGTTGCCCACCAGTAAGACCCCAGGAGCAGATGGGTTCACTAGCGAATTTTATAAAGTATATAGAGAATAAGTGCTCCCCCCAATGCTAGAAATGCTTAACGAAGCGTTTGAGACGGGAAGGTTGCCGGAGTCACTCAGAAAAGCGATTATAATACCCCTCCCTAAACCCAACAAACCGGGGCATAGCTGTAGCTCCTACAGGCCTTTGTCGATGCTGAACCAGGACAGCAAGATATTGACGGCTGTCCTGGCAAACAGATTGAAAAGAGTAATAAGCAAATCAATCCACCCAGACCAAACAGGCTATGTCCCGAATAGGAATATAACCCACAACCATAGGCGACTCCACCGGGTGATCGAATGGGCGGATAGGAATGAAGGCGAAATGGCAATTATATCCCTAGACGCAGTAAAAGTTTTTGACTCCGTTAAGTGGCCATGGCTGCTGGCGGCCCTGGAAGGAAACGGAATAGGGCCGGGTTATATCAGGTGGCTGAAAATGCTATACAGTGAGCCGCTAGCCAGAGTTCGAACGGGATCAGTGATATCCGAGAGATGGCAGCTTAGTAGACGCACCAGGCAGGGGTGCCCCTGGTCCCCGATGCTTTACATTCTAGCCCTGGAGCCCCTAGCGATATACCTCAGGCAACAATATGATACGATAGGTATTGAGGTTGGGGGGGAGCGGCACCTAATATCCTTTTATGCGGATGATTTGTTACTATACTTGAAATACCCGGAAGAAAATCTTCAATATATCCTGGAAGTGATGGAGAAGTATGCCGGGGTTGTCCGGCATAGCGGTGAATCCTCAAAAATCTAGTATATTCCCGCTAGGTAGCTATAAGGGGACCCCTGTGGAACGGTTACCGGTGTTACAGATACCATGGGTGGTTAGTTCTTTCAGTTACCTTGGTATAGATGTGTATCACACGGCAGAAGAGGAAGATAAGCACAACACCGAGGTAGCTATTGAGAAAATCCAGAAATGCATGAAGTCTTTGGAGAAGTTGCCCCTAGCAATGATGGGACGGGGGCAATGCTTAAGATGGTGGTCCTACCTAGGCTTTTACATTATTTTAATAATATCCCACATATAATACCCAAGAAGTTTTTTGCTAAACTGAATAGTGTGTGTAGGGACTTCCTATGGCATGGTACCCGGAATAGAGTAGCGCTATGGAAGTTGCAGAACTTCTATGAAAGGGGGGGTATTAAACTGCCCAATTTTAAGGTCTACTATGTAGCGAGTCAACTACAATATGTGGCCAATTGGCTCTCCGACAAAGTGACCCCTGCATTTAGGCTGTTTGGGCAGGATTGTACCCCATTGAAGGAGCGCCCTAGGATGATGATGATGCTGGGGTGAAAAATGTGGCGTCGAGCGTGTCGGATGATGGAGGACCCATTCCCATGCTCCCTGCAAGTACCGCTGGTTGCTTTAGCAGGAGGGGATAAGCAGCTGAGGGTGATTATCAGAACCTACTGGGAATCGGTGGGGCTGGTAACGTTAGGGGACATCTGGCAAGAGGGGACTATTAGAGATTTTGAAGAACTTGGGGAGGAGGTGGGATTACATACTGGCCAATATGTTACATACCATACGATGGTTCTGAAAATTTGGAAAACGTGGCCTGAAATAGTATTGGCAGAGGAACGAGATGCTACTGTGGGGGCAATATATGACATATCGGAAGGGGGGCATGAGTTTTCTAGATTGTATGAGATGGTGATGACCAAGGTTGGGATGGAATTGACACATTTGAGATTGGATTGGGAAGAGGAGGTGGGGGCCCCAATGGGAGATGGGATGTGGGAACGCGCCCTGGGATATTACAAGAAAGTGTCAAGAAACACCAGACTTAAACAAATACAGCTGTATATAACGCATAGAGCATACATGACCCCTCTGAGGATATCGAAGTTCGGAAACGCTGGGCGACAGGCATGTTAGGGAGAATTCTCTGTTTAGGCTGAATTTCCTAACCTAGTCAGTCCCCCAGCAGCTTTGCTGGATTTTTGGGGTTTCTTTTTTTCTCCTGCCAAGAGTGAGACTCTTTTACCCTCACTCTTGGGCATGTTTCTTCTTGGGCATGTTTCTTTGAATCTAGATGTGTTTAATGGGCTATGGGGTCTTTTACTCCATAGGGCTTCATGTGTTTTTGTGATGTGTGTTACACAGCACCCTCCGTGCAGTAACACAGGGGTGTCATAGTGACCCCCCAGTATAGACTCCATACCCTGGGACTGACTACTGTCTCCCAGGGCATGTAAAGTCACCAATGACTTTACTAGTCTTAAATTCTGAACAGAACCAGTACAAACCATCATATTGTGGACGTACTGGCTGGGGCAATTCAATTGCCCCAGGGTCTGTTAGTCGAAGGGCCACGTCTCCGTCCCCCCTGATCGAGTTTTGGCTGGTGGCAGTGGATACTACTTTTTATATTCAACCGCGAATATTTTCCTATGGGATTTCCCATTGTTTTAGGCTACTATATTTATTTAATTATTTACGGTATCCTGGAACATACCGCCGGTTTATTTAATTAATATTAATTCTCCGGTTGGTATTTTTTGCCAAAACTTGATTCTAAAATGGCGTTTGTGTTCTCTTCTGTGACTCCAACCCAAGTTGAGCCCTTTGTTCCACTTTTTGGCGGGCTTCTCCACAGAAACCCTCCAAAGTGGTTCCACTCTGTCAGGGGTACTTAGGAGGGGTGGAGGGAAATTTAGGCACCCTGGACTGAGTTGCCTAGGCAACTCAAGTCGCACTCCATCCTGATTGGCCCAAGTGGTGAGCCGGCCGGCTCACCACTTAGCATGTTTGAGTGACAGCTAGGCTGAGTGAATGGGGGTTTGCTGCATAAAAGCAGGGCTTTGTGGACTGGAACTTCAGAAGTCGCCACAGGACCTAAGAATCCGACGAGGGAGAAGCTGAGCCGACCTGCCACGACACCACTACCGGTGGAGCCCTGCTGGACTGCCTCACCACTTTTCCCAACGACAGAGGAGATCTCCCGCCGGAGAGTC
This sequence comes from Ambystoma mexicanum, assembly GCF_040938575.1. Lineage (NCBI taxonomy): Eukaryota > Metazoa > Chordata > Amphibia > Caudata > Ambystomatidae > Ambystoma > Ambystoma mexicanum. Next base: position 956,243,930 of record NC_090921.1, on the reverse strand, counting down.
TTCTTCCTTTGACTGGTGGGGATAACCAGTTTCACCGTCTTTTCGCTTTCCCGACGTACCTCGTGGCCGCCTTGCCCGTGCCAAGCACCCCGGCAACCGGAATACCACGTTTTACCACGACCGCGAAACAAAGGTACCACCTTTAACCGGAAAACTCTGCGGCTGGTTTCTGCCCTGGTAGTGCAACGACCTTCATCGTTCCTCCAAGTCGAGATCTTCTCTTCCCCTGGACGACGCAACTTGCACCCACTACCAGAAATCACTGCCACCGCTGGAGGATCCTTCCCACTTAAGGTATCGTGTCCCGCCTGGCTTCCCTTGCTACCGACTCTACGGGGTAGATTTAGCCCCCGGCTTTCGAACCTGGGTTAGCCTGGGACACCCTGGCTAAACTTTCCTAAGCCTCTCTAAACTCTTTTTGAACCCTCTGCAAGACTTTCTAAGCCTAGTGTAACTGTGTGATCTTGGGGGCATTTGTGCTCTGCTCTCTCTAAGAGTGGGCCCAGCCTTTGGACCTTGGCTCACCAGTGACTTTTTGCTCTTCTGCCTTGCTTGTAGTGTTCCTGAACCTTAGAGTGGTGTACCTTTCCATATTCTGTCTTTCTCCCCCCCTTTCTCACAAACTTATTGGAGTGCCATCTAGTTAAGCGCTCACCTCTGTATGAAAATAAGTGGTGTTTTACAGTGATTTATCTGATAAGGAAAAAGGGGTGTATATATTACAATAGTAACTGTGTTTAGAATACTTTACAATAAGAGTGCTGGAGTGTTTCAAACTGTGTGTTTTTAAATAAATAATTATATACTTTGATACCAAAGCTCTGGTCAGTGTTTGCTTGTATTATTTGTATCTGAGTGCCTATTGTGTATACTTTGCATACTGCCTAACTCTTCTTGAGGGAAGTCTGACTGCTCAGCCACAGCTACCAGGTAAATCTGGGTGGTGCAGACTGCTACCAAGTGGGTTTACTGCCAACACCTGTAGTCTTAAATCTTTTGCAGTGGTCCCTAAGGGAACTGCACAGGTTTCTGCCTAACAAGGCGTGCCTGAAGAGCGACATGGAAAACGCTGACACGATACACATGTTTTGGTCATGCCCAGTAATCGAATGTTTCTGGGGTGAAGTGGCACAAAAATTAGCGACAAAGGGGGTCACGCTCGTCATAGATACGGTCTGGGCTTGCTTGTTGGGAGGGTTCCACAGACCACGGAAACTTAAACATGTTGAGAAACTGAAAGACTTGGCATACGTGCTAGCAAAACGGAGGATTGCCATTGGATGGAAGAAGTGCCACAAGCCACGGGTGGAGGTATGGTGGAAGGAGTTACAGAAATGGGTGGAGGCCGAAACGATAGTATGGCAGGAGGCGAGCAACATGAGTGGGGAGGAAGAAGTGGGTACCCTGATGGCATGGAAATTATTAATAGCGGAGCTGTTCGGATCTATATCAGACCCAACGGAATCCGAGGATAGTGAGACCCGCCCACATGTAGCAGATACTGAATGCGAAGTACAAATAGGCTCATAATGGAAGGTGGGACTATGGGAGCAGTGGCAAAATGGAAATACAAATGGTGTTTAATGGAATTGTTGTAAACTGCACTGCGTGTTGGGTTTGTTTGTATTGTTGTTTGGTTTGAATAAAATTAATAAAAATTAAAAACAAAACAAAAGAAAAAGTATAAAGAAAAGCTTAGTGCAAGCGTTGCGAAAGGAAAGAAGAGCGAAAGGAAGGGAATTCTAAAATGAAACAAGTACAGAGTGGCTGCGATCAAGCCAAAGAGAGAAGGGGGCGAGTGACCCAGAAAGCAGAAAAGGGTGCGAGTATGCACGATAAAGAGGACAGAGTGTGCAAGAGGCACAGTACAGTAAAAAGGAACAAGAAACAGATGGAAGTGTGCTGCAAAACTGAGAAGAAAGTATGAGAAATATGGAAAGTGTGAAAAGGGGTGCAGGAAACCTCAACTAAGGAAATTCAAAAGTATTGTGAAAGTAGAAGAAAAGAAGAGGGGTTTTTCATCAGAGTGGTCACGCTAAGGAGGAGTAAAAAGCCTGGCGTTCTCGAAAGCCTCTGATACTGCGATTAAAGAAAGACGCATCCTGACTAACTGAACTTTGTGTTGCATAAAACGGGCCTAAACCTGGTCAAGGGAACCGTGAGAGGCCTAACAAAGATGAATACTTACTTTTGTTTGAAACTTGGAGGAATTGAAGCTTGGGGGAAGGGAATCCCAAAGAACCAGAAACATTGAAAGTAGTTTAGAACATTAAAAGGACCTGTGTAGAAGGGTTAACGAACAACCCTTTTTGATCATACTAATTTTGATATGACATTGGCAGAACTACACCTGATGAGAAGACCACCTGAGACCAGCCTTGGTTTTTATTTCTTTTTGGATCCACTATTTTTCTTTTAAGAAGACCTCCTATCACAATTTGGCAAAGAATGAGGTAAAGCATAGGTTTAGACACAGACGGATTTTGGTTTTGAACTTGCAGACATTGACAGCCCTTAGAAACAACAGTTGAGGGAACAACCCCTTTAGAGTCAGGGCCAGTAAGGTATTGCACCAACCCTGGAACTTTATTAAACAAAGATTTTGAAATGGTTATCATTGAGTCTGTGTTTCTTGATATCATGCCTGTCTCATAGCGTATGGAGGGAAAGGGTACTATAGACTAGGAGCACAGTTGCCACTACACTGCGAGTCAGATTTCAATACTCCTATGCTTATTATCCTTTACTCCATCATTAGGGTAAACCAACAGCAATCTAAAGATTGGGTGGCTGGAACTTTCTTTAAAAGGAGTCAAATGTTTTGTAAAACCTAAAGATCAAACTCAAAGGCTGTCCTTGAACTAGCACCCATTGAGTAGTAAGAGCAGAACAATCAAGAGGCCCAGATGACTGCTTTGCATAGAACCTCAATAAGAACATGCCCTTCATAGTCTACAGGATATGCATAGGCCCTGAACATATAACCATGCATGCCATTAGCAAGATGCAAGTTTTGGATTTTGTGGGCGTCAAGAATGCTTCTTACTACCACACCAAGCAGTGGAAGCCTTTGAGGCTTGTTACCCAGCTGTCAAACCTCTCATATGTGACAAAAATATAGACAGATGTATGAATAGATTGTTCTCTCTAGGACAAATTTTAGAGCTCTGCAAACATCTAGGTTGAGAAGAATCTTTTTTTAATCAGATGGGTAAAATAAAAAGAATTTAAAAAAAGAAAAAACTGGTGGCAAACTAATTTCCCGGTTGCACCACTTTATCTCTGTGAAAGACTGTGAAGGGCGCTGATATAATAAGTGCTGAAGCTTACTAAACCATCCCACTTACGAGGACAATATTAGAAATGCTGTATTTAAAAATATCAGCTGTCGCAGTGGGTTCAAAGGGTTTTGAGCCAGAGCAATTGTGACATGTATATTGGCCATGCTTGGGAATAAGCGATATCTCAAGCCATGTAGTTAGGCATACTAGCATGTATATTGTGAAATGCATTGAAATATATTCAGGCAGAGAGCATATATTCACAATTATGAACAGTTTCTCATTCAGTATGAATGTCTGGGCTGCACATCAGACTAATTATTGTTTGGGAACAAATCCGTACAATACAACAACAATATTTCTGGCCTGGATTCCAATGGACTGGGATGTGTTCCAATTGTTTCGTTTGTTTTGGTAATTAGTTCTGAACGTTCCCTATAACTAGAACAATTAAAATTAACTATGTCCTAGTCCTAAAGACTACAATGGACTACAGACCTTCTGGGATAGACAGGACGTGGGGGAGATTGTTGACTGATGGGCTTAGAGATTATTCGGCATCTTGCCGTTGGCAACTTGCCGTAAAGCAACTTGCCGCAAAGCAACTTGCTGTGGCCTTGAGCAGCCGTAAAATTATTTTGCTTCAAGCGAAGGTCTTAGCTTTTGGCTACGGACGGAAGGAGACTGTTTAGGTAAACAATGCAACAATGATATAAGAAGCAGTCCTCTGGTGGGGGCAGTCAGAGAGGGCTGTTTGTGGAGATGGACAAAGCAAGACAGGAGGCACTAGGCTGGAGGACCCTGACAAAAAGACTGGAAATGCTCTTCACACGCAACCCTGTGGAGAGGGGATGGGGAAAATCAACCCTCCTTTTTTTCTGCTTGGATTTTGATGCACCTCAAATAGCATTTTGGGGGTTTTGACACTCAAATGACTTTCTCTTTAAGCAGAGCTACTATTATTGACTGAGCTGCATAGAGAAGCAGTCATAACTATGGCAATCAGCTCACCACCCATGGACATATTCTATTCATAATTGGCTTTTTGCATCATGGTCAATTCCATTTGAGACAATCTTATTAAGACATTTTCTTTTTTTTAGCTTTTCGTGCTGCTTTTTGCTAAGAGACTACGATGATGTTGATAGGTGGTTTGTCCAGTTGGATTTGATCATATTCTTGGATTGTACAGACCACAAGTCTCCAGGCATCCAGCCTCCAGCTCTCATTTCCCTACCCTCTGAGGACAGTAGTGAGCATGTTTTACTGTTCTTAATATCACAAAGGGAAAGAGGAGAGGTATTAGGAAAGGTAGGCAATTTCATGGGATTGTGTATTGAGACTTGATGAGGTAGTGTCATGATCTCTGCTTCCAAAAGATCAGGACTTGCCCGACTCCCTTGGAAGCAGACCCATAACCCCGGTTCCGAGTGCCAGCCAGTCCCAATTGGGACCTTTTGGACTCTGTCCTGGCGCCAGTGGCACCAGGCTCATAAAGATGCCCAGTCCCAGCGCTGGAAGCGCCGGGCTCATAATGCTTGGGTGGACTTACCTGCAGCAGACCATGCTGCTTACTTACCTGCCAGTTGAACCCCTGATCCTCTTCTGTTTGGGACTACTTTTCCTGTTGGGTGGGGCAGGAGCCACTCCCTAGGTTCAGAACACTGGAACTCTTCTGGAAAGCAGGAACTCTTTTCTTACCTAGGCGTGGCTGTGGAAGGAGACACCTAAGCACTACAGGAGGCTATTTAAACCACACCCGATGGATGAATCTTGCTTTGCGTTATTCTGCATTCTCTGCAGCAGAACGCTCATCGTGTCTTCTGCTTCTGATCCTGGGCCTAAGGGAACAAAGGCTTACCATCCTGGAATCCAGTCTTCAGCAGCACCTGTAAAGACAAAGAAAGAACAGGTTAGCACTATGGTCTTCAGTGGCAGCGCATCTCTTACCTGGTCCATCGGCTGTCACCAACGCCTCGCGCTGCATTGCGGAATCTGAAAGACAAAGGCTTACCGACTCTTCGCATGCTCTGGAGGTCTTCGCACTGCATTCCGGCATCTGAAAGACAAAAGCTTACCAGCTCTTCGCACGCTCCGGAGGCCTTCGGCGCTGCATCCCGCATCTGAAAGACAAAAGAAGGTGCGTTTAAAGACATTGGGCAACTTTATTACTCACGTGCCATTACTCCTTCCCACGCCGAATCCAGTGGGTATTCCAGCACCCTTCAGCTTCTCTAAAGCTCCGAACTTGTACCTGCAAGATAAAAGGGACAGTTAGTGCGCATCGTGAAGCAGGCTACAAGCGCTTACTTACGTGCTTCCAGGCGCTTCTATTCCTCACGTGGGTTCGATCCTCAACTCTCATCAGCCCACCATCCGCCATCGCCGGAACCCTGCAAAACAAGAGATATCATTACAAAAGACTTTTAAGACATTTGAAGTGCCCAGAACTTACCGTTCGTGCAGTTAACGACGGACAGCAGTCCTCTGAGGTCAAGAGGCCTGCACCCTTATCCAGTGAAGAAACTGGTTACGGCACCCTGCCCCGAGGCAGATGGAGAGCTCAGCGTTCACTTACCTAAGGTGAGGGTGTTAACCTTTGGGGTTCTACAGGAGAAGAGAAAGGGAAGAGGAGAGAGGCACCCAATAACCCCAGTTCATTAATCCCATATTTTCTATCTGCAGACATCTTACTCTTCGAGTCAGACATACAGTGCACAGAGGTCCAGCCCAAAGAGCCAACCGTGTGTTACACATCACCTTTGAAGAGACGGCATTCACCCAGTCAAGACCGGCGCCTCTGCGGGAATCAGGTGAGCGTTACAGGTAGCCTGTTACTTTTCAGGTAGCTATTATGCTTCTGAGATGGTTGGTGGGTCTTGAGTAGACAGAGGAAAATGACAATCATCACTGCATAATCATTTATAACCCTTTTCACATTGTGTGATGTGTGATGTGTAATTACAATATTGGTGCCAATGTTTCTTTATTACTCATTTCTCATAATACAAAGAATAACACTATACATGAGGGTGTAAGAGCATTCATTAAGTGCTCATTACTGAGAATCAAGTCAGAAGCATTTGAGCATATGCATTACGAGTGGCACATCTATATGGAGTACTGTATATTTGTTTTTAAGTATGTTATATGGTTCTACACTAACCTTCAACATGCTTCTAATTCACACATATCCAACAGTAAACTAAGAAAAGAACAAAATAAATATGAATGTGGCAAGTCTCATTAAAGTACTGTATATTGACATACTGTATATGGTGCCTGTTTTGATAAAAAAGGATTTAGTAGAAGACTGGAGCGGTGGACCATCAATAACATAAATGTGACATTACTAAAGCAGTCCTGTGTGGATGAGTAAGCTTATATAACCACTGCAGGTGTTTGCTGCCTACTCTCTCTTCTGATGCATCCCGACAGGTATCTTGCTTTTCTCTACCTCTATTCCTATCACAGCTCCTACAGGAGGTGGGGCATCTAGGACACTCCACTTGGGGTAGAAGAACAAGTTACTTACCAATTGTACCGTTCTTTCGACTGGATGTTCCTCCCACGTATTCCTCATCTTGTGATAATTCGTTATCTCCAGATTCGCGGACGTGGACAGAATGCAGAACTGCCTTTGCAAATAAACCCTCGTTAGAGGAGGCAGTATCCAAACAATAATGTTTAACAAAAGTATGCATTGTTTTCCAGGTTGCAGCTGCACAAATATCTGCTGCTGGGACTCCCCTCTTTAGAGCCGCAGAAGTAGCCATTCCCCTTGTAGAATGGGGACGAAGCCAATCTGGTGGTTCTTTTCCAGCTAATCTGTAGCATTCAACTATGGCTAATATGATCCAGCGGGAAATGGTCTGTTTTGTTACAGATAAGCCTAATTTATGACCTTTATAACCCACAAAAAGCAAGTCATCTTGTCTCAATTTAGCCATCCTTGAGATGTAAAAACTAAGAGCCCTCTTGGGATCTAATCTGTGTAATCTCCCCTCTTCTTTGCCCAGATGAGGAGGAGGATAAAACGTTGGTAGTACTATTTTTTGTGACAAATAGAAGTCCGAGACTACTTTTGGCAAGAACGAAAGTTTAACTTTAATGACTACCTTATCTTTATAAAAAATAGTATATGGTGGTTTGCATGAGAGAGCCTGAAGTTCGCTAACCCTGCGGCCTGATGATAGGGCCACAAAGAGGACCGTTTTTAGAGTCAAAAGCCTCAATGGACATGAGTGCAGAGGCTCAAAAGGTATGCAAGTCAAGAATTTTAATACTAAATTTAAGTCCCAAGTTTGTACATGAAAGGGTACTGGAGGGTACACATTAGTAAGCCTCTTTAAGAAATGAATTATTAGCAGTATTTTGAAATATGAAACCTCTTCCGAGGAGCGCTTGAAAATGGACAGCGCAGCAAGGTATCCTTTGATTGTTCCTATCTGGAGCCCCAGATTAGCTAGATGTAGTAGAAAAGAGAGCACCATTGGGGTGCCACACTGAAAAGGGTCCACATCCTTGTCTTTGCACCAGTTACTAAACCTGTTCCAGCGACATTGGTACAAAGATTTTGTTGCTGGTCTTCTGGCCGAAAGCAAGATTTCCATTACGTCATCCGGAAGATCCCAATCCTTGTATCTCAACCTCTCAGAAACCATGCGTGAAGGTTGAGTGTCTTGACCTCTGGATGGAGAACCCGACCTTCCTCTTGTGAGAGAAGATCCTCTCTTTGCGGAAGACATATTGGAGGACAGATGGACATGTCTAGAAGGTCCGGGTACCACGTCCTCCTGGCCCAATCCAGGGCAATTAGGATCATGGTTTTCCTGAACTTTCTCAACCTCCTGATTACTTGAGGAATCACGGGGACTGGGGGAAACGCGTACAGCAGTGGAAACTTCCACTCCACTACAAATGCGTCTCCCAGAGCTCCTCTTTGAGGAAATTCCCTTGAGCAGTACTGATCGCACTTCCAGTTGATCGCGGTGGCAAACAGATCCACTTGAGGGGTTCCCCAAAGGGCGAAGATCTCCAGAAGGACTTCCTGAGCCAGATTCCACTCGTGAGAGACCATGCTCTGCCTGCTCAGAGCATCTGCCGCCGTGTTCTTCTCTCCGGCTAGGTGAATTGCCGATAGAGAGATTCCTTCTCGTATTGCCCAGAACCAGAGCTGCATTGCTTCTCTGCACAGTGGCAGTGACCCTACTCCTCCTCTTTTGTTGAGGTAGTACATGGCCACCATGTTGTCCGTCATTATCAGGACATTCTTTCCCTGTGCAGAGGGCAGAAAGGCCTTCAGAGCTAGTCTGATTGCCCTCAGCTCCAACAGGTTGATGTGTAGTTTGGACTCTGATGGAGACCAACGACCGCCGATTATCAGATCGTTGGTGTGTGCTCCCCACCCCGTGAGTGAGGCGTCCGTCACTACCGTTATCTCCGGCCATGGTTGCCAAAAAGACTCTCCCTTGAGAATGTTGTTGTTGCAAGCCCACCATAGAAGATCCTGAGCAACTGCGCTCGGGACTTGCAGAAGAGATCCAACATATTCCCTGAGAACTGGGACCACTTAGTTCTGAGTGCCCACTCAAGGGATCTCATTCTCAACCTGGCCTCTGGTACTAGGAAAATGCAGGATGCCATGAGGCCGAGCAACCCGAGAAATTGAAGGCCGGTAGACGTTGGGCATTCTGAAACTTCGTTACCATCTGCTGGATGTGGAGAACTCTCACTTCGGGAGGCGAGGCTTTTCCCGATGAAGTGTCCAAGACTGCTCCGATAAATTGGAGTTTCTGGGATGGTATCATGTGGGACTTCTTGAAATTGAGGGAGAAGCCCAATTTGTGGAGGAAGTGGCAGGTGATCGAAAGATGTTCCTGAGCTTGTTCTGGAGAACATGCCCTGATCAACCAGTCGTCCAGGTAGGGATATATGTGAATACCTCCTCTCCTGAGACCTGCTGCCACAACCGCCAACAGTTTGGTGAAAACCCTCGGGGCGGAGGTCAACCCGAATGGCAGAACTCGAAACTGATAATGAGAATTGCCAATCGCGAACCTCAGGTACTTTCTGTGCTTTGGATGGATTGGCACATGAAAGTAAGCATCCTGAAGGTCCAATGATACCAACCAATCTTGGAGTTGGAGAGCCTGACGGATCTGAGAAAGAGTCACCATCTTGAACTTGTCCTTCCTGAGGAACTTGTTCAAGTTTCTCAAGTCCAAGATGGGTCTCAGTCCTCCGTCCTTTTTTGGGATGAGAAAATATGGGGAGTATCAACCCCTGTTCCTCTCCGCTACAGGTACCGGTTCTATGGCACCTTTCTCTAGCAGGGTTAAAATTTCCTGCAACAGGAGTGGATCTGAAAATTTGACGGAGTTGGCTCCCGGTGGATGATTCTGAGGCCTTTTTAGAAATGGGAGACAGTAACCTTGGGCTACTGTTTCCAGTGCCCAAGCATCTGAGGTAATGCCCTGCCATTCCTTCAGATGCTGAGAGATCCTGCTTCTCACTGGTGTTTTGTGCAACAAGGTCTCAGAGGGATTTGGAGGCGGCTGCAGGAGTGGCTGAGGGTACAGATGCCGCTCCTGAGGCTGATTTTGCAGCTCTTCCTCGTGTTCCACGAGGGAAGTTTCTTTTGCCCCTTTGAGAAGCCTGTCCTCTTCCTCTACCAAAAGAGGAGTAGTATCGAAAAGAACGACCCCTCCAGGAAGATGAGCCAGAATAGGGTTTTAGAGGCTGGCGCAAAGAGGCGCTAAGTGATTTAGCTGCCGCTTTCGAGGTCTGAAGTTTTTCTAGGCTTTCATCAGCCTTTCTGCCAAAGAGCCTCGAGCCATCAAAGGGCATGTTGAGAAGTCTGGCTTGCACGTCCGGTGCAAATCCCGACTTCCTCAACCACGCAAATCTGCGTAGCACAACGCTTGCATCCATGGATCTGCTGATACTATCAGCAGTATCCAGTCCAGACTGGAGACGTTCCCCCATTGCCTCCTTCCCGTCTTTGACTATATTCAGGAAGCCTTCCTTTTCCTCGCCTTCCGGAATATGATCAGCCGCTGTTGAAATATAGTCCCACAGGGTATGGGTAAACCTGGCTAGGGTACAGGTGACATTTGCCGACTTAAGTGCCATACTGCCTGATGTGAAAACTTTACGTGCCCAGGCGTCAATGTTTTTATCCTATCTGGAGGGATAGTTGCATAAGCAGTTTATTTTGAAGTAGATTCTGCCTGAATGACTAAACTCTCTATAGTCGGATGTTTATTCAAATATTCAAGATCCCTTCCAGCTGGTCTATATTTTCTTGGAAAAGTGCTATCTGCAGCAGCAATAGTTTCTGGCTTCTCCCAGTTTTTCTCCACAGTCCTTTGAGGGCTCTGTGGAAAGGGAGAACAGGATCTTTCTGAGGTCCCTTGACGATTATATCCGTCATGTCATCTTGTTAAAAAATGGGTGAAGTATTACCCCACCCCATATATTCAACTACCCTGGTCATAAGACCCTTGTACCCAGCATCTGCATGCTCTGCAGCATCAGGTTTGGTGAACTCTAATTCTGGGGATGTGTCAACTCCACTGGCAGAATGCAGAGTATCACTCAGGTCTCTCATTCTAGATTTCTGGTCAATAAGTTCCTCAGGAACTTGTCTTGTCCCATAAGTAACTCCCAAAGGAGTAACCTCCTCTTCTTCTGAAGCAGACTCTTCATAGATTGCTGACATGGATTTGAAAAAGTCTGACCTGGGCAAAGGAGTGAATCTCCTTTCTTCCTCTTCCATCTGTGTCATGATCCCTGCTTCCAAGGGGTCAGGACTTGCCCCACGACCTTGGAAGCAGGCCCATGACTCTGATCCCAGGAACCAGCCAGTCCCTATAGGGACCCTCTGGACCTTGTCCTGGCGCCAGTGGCGCCAGGCTCATGATGATGACTGGTCCCGGCACAGGAAGCGCCGAGCTCATATTAGATAAGAGTGCTTGGTGGACCTACCTGTAGCAGACCATGCTGCTTACTTACCAGCTAATTGGTCTCCTGATCCTTCTCTGCCTGGAACTACTTTTCTGTCTGGGTGGAGCAGGAGCCACTCCCTGGAAGCAGAACACAGGAACTCTTTTAGAAATCTGGAACTCTTTTCTTACCTGGGTGGGGCCGTGGAAGGAGACCCCTAAGCACTACAGAAGGCTATTTAAACCACACCCGATTGGTTTCACGTGCTTCGCGTTATTCTGCATCTGCAGCAGGACGCTCACCGTGTCAGCTCCAGGAAACCTCCAGCTCCAGATCCTGTGAACACGAAATAACCTGCTGGAATCCAATCTTCAGTCTTCTTCAGTCTTCTGCAGCTCCTGCAAAACAAAGGCACAGGTTAGGCTAAAGTAAAGGCAGTGAATCTACTTACCTAATCCAACGGCAGCATCCAAGGCGCCTTTTTCTGCCTTTCTCTTCCGGCATCCGACATCTGCAAAGAGAGAGAACATGGGTCAGTAATATTCAACTACAAGTTCTGCTTACCTGTGTTACGCAGGTTCCAACTCAGCTCGCGCTGCATTCCGGCACCTGCAAGGCAAGATACATCGGTTAGTAACGCTTAGTTACAAGACTGCTTACCTGTGTTACGTTCGCTTTCAATCTGTTCGCGCTGCACCTCAGTACCTGCAAAGACAAAAGAGACATTACGGAGCATTCTCCAGCGCTAGTGCAGTCTTTCTACTCACGTGCCATTAGAAGGATAATCTTCATCGTCACAGCATCTGAAAAGGGAAAGACATAGACTTTACAGACAAGACTTTTGAAAGAGAAGAGAACAATGCAAAAGGAACTTTAATACTTACAAGGCACGCTCGTGCATTAACAGCGTCTTCGCTCTCAGCAAATCCTCTGCTATCAAGAGGCAGAGCTCGCATCCAGTGAAGCAACTGGACCCAGCGCCCCTGCACAAGACGCAGGATGGAGAGCCCGGCATTTACCTATATAAGGTAAGCGCAATATCAACCCAGTTCCACGGGGAAAGAAAGGGCGAGAGGGGCTAGGAACTTTCCGAACCTTCCACACACTAATACCTTGGTTTACCCTTGCAGACATCTCACTCTTCAGCTTAAACTGTCGGTGGGAAGGGGGCCCAGTCCGGGAGCAAAACGAACCCTGCGCCTAACACTGAAGACAGTATCCTCGCCGGATCAAGACCTGCGCCTCCGGGGGAACCAGGTGAGCGTTACAATCTGCTTCGAAGGAATTGGCAAATCCCTCGATGTTTTCGAAGGGGTCTTCAAAATCTTTGAAGATGACTTTGATAATGGCGTCGAGGACGCTTTTGGCTTTGGAGTCGAAATTATCGACGCCGAGGGCGTCGACGAAGTCAGTCATCGAAGGCTTGAGTTTCTTGTATGGCACTGGAGAAGTGCTCGACTCTCGAAGAGTCTTCGACGGTTTTACGTCGACTCGAGGTTTTTGGGATTCCTCGACGCTATCGGTCTTAGCCATGGTAGCCTTGGACCTCCCTTTGTCATCCAGTGGAGCGACTTTAGGGGTATGGCTTTTTCGAGGGTCTTTCGAGGGGGTTGAGGCCGCATTCTCGAAAACCTCCATCTTTTTGCGGAATTCTTCCCACTTACTGGGAGAATCCGATTTAGTCCGTCAACGAATTTCTTCGGTCGACTCTGAAGAAGAAGATGATGAGGGAGATCTATGTCACCTCTTCATTTTTTCGATGATGACGAAGAGTGCCTCGATCTACTCCTAGATCGAGATCTCTTCGAGTGCCTATTGCGATCCGATTCCTTAGAATCAGTCGCTTTCTTGTTTATTTTTGATGAAACCTTTTTTGAGGCCTTCCTCCCCACCGACAGTTTACCTCTCCTCTCACGAAGCGATTTTTCGGTCATAGATTGGCAGGACCCGCAGTCGTCGGTTCGGTGACTGGAACCGAGACACCAGAGACAAATACGGTGGGGATCGACATCTTAGATCCACAATCTGCACACTTCTTAAACCCAGTCCTGGGTGTCGAAGGTGTCGAAGATGACGACATTTTCTTCACAGAAAAAGAAGTGCGCCGTTCTCGATAGCGAAGCGATCGGAAAAAACAGAACTGAAGCAACGGGCGTGACTCGAGCTATTTATACCATTGGTGACGTCGACAGAGTACGGAGTACGTTGAGGGACAATCGACGCCACGACCTCGAGCACAGCGCCTTCTGCCGAGAATTTTTTTTTTTCCGAAGCAGCAAAGCTGGAGATAACGAATTATCACAAGATGAGGAATACGTGGGAGGACACAATCCATTCGAAAAAAGGCTTTGTGAGGTAGAACTGATAAGAATTGACGACAATTGGCTCTATATTAATTTCTTAACCAAGGTGAGGAGACCTGGCTGAGGAAAAAGATCGAGACCCTCCTCGAAGCCTCTTCATCTCTGGATTGTTGATCGGGACCAGTGAGAAATGTAGAACTACTTGCTGCGGTATGGCTGATGAGATGTTCAACAGCAGGGCCCACTCCGATAGTTATAGAGCTAGCATACATAATTGGGGAGGGGGGCATTTGTTCCGCCAACTTGTTAAAGTAATACATTGTTGTCCATGAGAACCAGAACTTTCATGTCCTGAATGAATTATTGTGCTCTGAACAGTCCGGTTTATGATCGAGGGATTGCAAGTGGAAAGGCTCCCAAAAGGTATCCTACGTGAACATGAAGTCTGTTGTCATCGTTGATTGAGGGACAATGTCTAGGGATGAGGCAAACTCACACTGCGGTCGTGACCACCACACGATTGTGAAATCTGTAAACAAGAAATATATATCCTTTGCCTGTGGGAGATGATCCCATACAGACTAAGTAGATCTGGATTCTGAGCACTGCGTCTCACAAAGTGCTTCACCAATGCACAGGAGGCAAGGAGGACCAGTACATGTCAGAAGTCATGTATGGCACTGTGCAGAAAAAGGAATTTGTTGGTCTTGATATCCCAGACTTTCTCTGGTTTGGGGAATACCTTTCTCAGAGAAAGCCAATGTAGCATCAATATAGTGTCAAATAAGACTTCTTGTTTAAGATTAGGCCCAGGGAGAAACTATTTTTTTTTTTAAAACAGACGAGAGGATTGAAGACACAAGGGAGAAGGGGCCTGCATCAGCTAATCATCTAAATAAGAGTAGATTTAGATTGATTGCACCCAGATGTGTCCCACTACAGCCTCCATAAACTTTACACCCTCAGCACTGTGTTGAGCCTGAGGAACATCATCCTGTACTGGAAGTGAGGTGCTGAAGGAAAAACATTGCCAGGGAGGAATGAATTTGAGTTGAGAGATAATCAAAATTAAATTTCTTGAGGGAGAAAGGATATGGAGAAGTTTCTTGACCTCTGAAGAGGGTTGCTTAACCTGTCTGAAATAGGGGTGAAAAGGTGCCAAAACATCTGTGACCAGGAGACCGCCAGGGGGCGCATGACAGGCAGCAGCTAGTTGCGTCAGCTCCCGAGCCTGGGACCACAAAGGGAGATTTAGCCCCTCTTTTTCCCCCATTGGGCTGCGGCGAGACCACCAACTGAAAGAGGAGGGTCTGGGGTATCCCCAAGCCGAACCAGTAGAAGATGCGATGCTGGATGGCCGAGAGAGCCGTCCCGGCACAGACGACAGGCAGACACCAATAAGGACACTGAGCTGGGCCGGTGTGAAAAGGCCACGCAGAAGTTGCTTTGCGGGGGAAGCGAGGGAGGCTCGGCGAGGAGGAGGAGGAGGAGGAGTAGTTACACCGGGCCTCAGCCCACCAGTGCCCCACACGAGTCGAGTGCGGGGAGTGCGCCCTGCCACCTCCATGTTCCCCATCGGATGACGTGGCGTGGCATGCCTTGAAGGCAGCCGTACTAACGACAGGTGCGGGATAGTGTATGGGGTCCCTTGGCGACCTCTGGGCGGGTTGGGCGCGGCCAGCCCGCTCCTCAGAGACCCCCGTGGAGCGTGTAGGAGCTCCTGCAACAAGGCAGCCAGAGGCTCAGCACATGAGGAGGAGCAGTGTAAACCCTCCAGGGTTAGGATAATAATGCAGCCTACGCTACTAACTTCCACGTAAGAGTGACCCAGGCTGAGGAGGCCTTCTGCGTTGACAGAGGGGGAGGTGGAGGCAATACAGGGGGGGCGAGCCTGGCAGAGGAGCAGGACTGTGGGTTCAGGGGGTGAGGTGTGGGCTCCCTGGGATCGCTTAGGGGCGTGTGCCTACCCAAACTTGACCCAAGTTAATCAGGACATTCTCAGTGCCGCAGGAGAAGCAGCATCAGGGGCATAGCCAGGAGAAGGGGCCACATCAGAGGTCATTGCAGCCAGGAGCCGCCAACTGGAGGGAGGTCTGACCAGAAAGACAGGAGAGGAGGCGGTGTGTGGGCCCCCCTGGGCTCGGTACGGGCGTGTGTGCCTACCCCACCACAACAGATACGAACCTGGCGTGAGAAGGCCCAGAGGAGTTCACTGGGAAGACAGAAGACACCCTGTGGCCGGGGGTGGTGGCCCTGTGGGCCCTACAGGGGCGACCTGCAATCAAGTCAGAAGGACTCTTACCAGCTCACCATATGGGCCTCTCCCCTCAGTAACACACAAGGCAATAACGCTAACTTCAACGGGAGAGTGACACAGGCTGAGGGGGCCTCTTACGTGGACTGAGGGGGAGGTAGAAGCAATACAGGGGGCGAGCCTAGCAGAGGAGCAGGACAGTGGGTTCAGGGGGTGAGGAATGGGCCCCTGGGATCGATCGGAGATGTGAGCCCGCTCTCCCCTTGACCCAAGTTAATCAGGACATTCTTAGTGCTCCTGGGAGAAGCGGCAACAGAGTCATAACCAGGAGAAGGGGCTGCATCTTCCCTTGGAAACACACAAGGAAGTAACCCAGGGGTCTGAGCCGTGCATCGGGGTCCCAGACCTGGGAGTTCCTGAACCGCCCCTCCCCCCAAACCCCAGATGCCCCTCTCTGCCCCAGGGGGCACAGTAACACCTAACAGAGGAAGGACCACCCTGCATACCGGACAGCACAGGCAAGGCGAGAGGCCACGGTACATATGATATGATATGATAGGTTATTTATAACACGCTTAATGCCCAGAGGTTTCTGAGCGCGGACCCGGGGATCGAACCGGTGGTGCTGCGTGACGTCTTGCTTCCAAGGCGAGAACAATAAGATGGAGGAAAGACTGGAGGAGGTGGAACATAACCAGTCCTCCCTAGGCACGATGGAGACCCAAATTGATGTGCGCCTGACGGAGGTAGAATGGAGGGAGCAGGAAATTCTCATGAAGATGGACGATCGAGAATCGCAGGAGGCGGAATAACCTCCGGCCATTTGGGATCCCGGAGAAAGAGGGGGAGACAGAGAGAGACCTACGAAGTGCCTTATATGCTTTCACCAAACTCATCTTTGTTCTGGTCCACTTTCACAACTATGGCGATACACTCCAAATTCTGGAAAAAGCATGAAAAAAAGGGTCCAGTGATGTATGGGCCGGCAAGGGTGATGGTCTTCCAGGAACTGTCCTCCCTTACATACTCAAAAAGAAGGCTCTGCTCCCCCCTCACCAAGAGGCTAAACAAAAAAGGAATCAAATATACGTGGAGATTCCCGTTCTCCGCCTCGTGCGAAGCGGAGAGACGCAAATAAAGACTCACCACAGAACAGGATATCAAGAGGGTCACGAGCGAACTAACTGGAGACGTAGAGACCCCACACACCTCAAGGCATCAGTATCCAGACAGAGGACAGTGGCAGCCACAGGGATCAAGGAGAAGACGTATCTTGGCCTCACAGAAGTTCAGAAAGCGAACACCCATCCAGTGGATGGGAACCGAGAGGATAAGCAAACACATGTTATTATATGGTGGTTGAGCAGGGAGAAAGAATTGAATAAGGAACCCAGACCTAAGAAGCCAGGGCTGTTCGCGTCCCACCCCATGGTTTGTTTAGAGGCTGCTTTGGTTTAAAAGTTTGGTTTAGGGGGGATGGGGAGAGCACTAAGAAGCGGAATAGGGGGTAATAGGTGTGAAGTGGAAGGGGGAGAAGGGCTCAAGAATAAATGGTGCAAAGAGAAGAGGCCCAACTCGAAGGTGGGTCCTGTTGGTGGTTCGGTCACCACCCGGTGATAACAGGGAGGGGCCGAATGCCAGATGTGGAGGGCGGGGGGTGCTTGAGGGTTTGGGGTTGGGGGCGGGGAGAGGTTACCTTGTACGAGCTCTCCCAGCACTTGAGATATTTTTGGGAAGGGGTCAGGTTGACACGCAGAGGTCCCACAGGTGGAACGAAACCAACTCCCGGACAGGGATAACATAATGACACCAGTGGAAAATAGGCCTGGGGGTTAGTGGGTAGACACCTACGAATAGGCACCTTGAACGTGAAAGGTCTGATCTCACTCACCAAACTATTATGGTGGCAAGGGAATTTCGAAGGGTGGAACTAGATGTCATGTTCCTCTAGGAAACCAGGTACTGCAAGGGGGACGGAAAAAGGGTCCCATGTGGGCAGGTCGGCCGGGAGTTCTGGGGCTCTGGCCCCCTAAGAAAGGCAGGATGGGTATACTTGTAAAGAAGGGACTTAGAATGGAAATCACCAAGGTTTGGCCCGATGTGGAGGGGAGGGCCCCGTTGGTCTCGGGAGACATTAGAAAGATAAGGTTCACGTTTGCCACTGTATACACCCCTAATCGGGGACAGTTCTGGTGGAAAGTTCGGGGCATCTGATCACAGGGGGCGACTTCAACATGTGGGCGGACCCGGACCTGGACAAGCAAAGGCATGGGGACAGGGCACAGGAGGCCTGGGCCCTGCGAGTTTCAGGACTCACTGGGGGATTGTGGGTTAAGGGACATATGGCGCCACCACCACCCACGAACACAGGGCTAAACGTTCTACTCCCCACCACACAGGACCTACACGAGGATCGATTAGTACCTCTATATTTCTAGAGGCATATGGGAAGAAGCACGGGGCTCAGAGATCATTCAGATTTCTTGGTCCGATCATGACATGGTGTCAGTGGATATACAGTGGCTGGGTCTCACACACAAAAGGGTCCAAATGGAGGGTAATGAATGCCCCTCTGGAAGGACTCTGTGTTCCACTTGGAAATGAAGGAAATAGTGGAATATTTCAAGATGAATGATATTGGGGAGGTGGATAAAAGAACCGTCTTGGAGGCAGGGAAGGCGACTTGGCGAGGGAGCCTAATTCGGGAAGGAGCCAGAAAAAAAAAAAGAGTGAAGGGTATTGGTTGAGAAGAGATTGACGGAAGAGAGAAGACACTTGGACTCGAAAGCATATGACCCATCTGGGAGTCGGGAGCAGTGCATACAGGAGGCGAGGGGAAAGAGTGAGGAATTGAGGCTCTTGGAGGAGGGGAAAGTTATCTGTAGTCTACAATTTTTTTTAACAATAGTTCTACGAGAAAGGGTACAAAGCAGATTCCCTACTGGCTGCGAGGTTGAGGGGCCAGCGTGCAGGTAGGTGGGTTGTGGAAATTGAGGGACATGACAGAGCAATGGATCACACGGGGAGGGAATCTCAGAGGCTTTCGCAGCCTTTTGTGAGTTGTATGCCTCGGAAGAGAATGCCGAGGCTCACGACATACTCCTATTTGGAGACCACTAATCTGCTCAAACTCTCCGAAGAAGAAACTACCATGCTGGAGGCTCCCATAACGGAAGATGAAGTCAGAAAGGCGGTGGCAAGATTACTCTCGGGGAAGGCCTGGGGAGAAAATTGGCTCACTGCAGGATTCTATAAAACATTTCTCCCCACCCTACTCCCTTTTATGACCGAGTTGTTCAATCACATACTTAACACAGGTTGGGCTCTGGAATCTTTCTCCCGGGATCTTATTACAGTGATACCCAAGGTGGGTAGACCCTCAGAGGTGCGGAGCCTATTGCCCGATCTCCCTCATTAACACGGATGCCAAGCTCTATACCAGGGTGATAGCTACGAGACTGGAAGGTTATATGCCCAGATTGATTCACTCTGACCAAGTGGGGTTCATTAAAGGGCGGCAGGGGGCGGACACAATGAGGAAGACATTACACCTGATAAACGCATTGCAAGAGATGGGGGTGAGGGGGCCTGTTCCTTCTCTCAATTGATGCCGAGAAGGCATTTGATCGGGTGGAGTGGGGTATCCTCAGGGCGGTCCTTGTTAAATCCAGTATTGGGGAAAGGCTTCTTCGAGGGATCATGGCAGTGTACACGCCCCCCAATGGCCTCTGTCATGGTAAATGGGGGGTACTCACAGTGGTTCACACTTGTCTATTTCCCCTCCCATCTGACATTATATGCCCTGTCAATAGAACCCCTTGCCCAGAGGATCAGAGATGACCCGGAGGTGGTGGGTATTTCAATGGGGGATGGGAGGAGGCGGTGAACTACAAGGTCGCCTTATATGCAGACGATATGTTGCTACATATAAGTGAACTCCTGGTCTCCATACAGGCAGCACTCCAACTGATCGAACACTATGGTACCATGGCCGGGCTAAAAATTAACTGAGCCAAATCGGTTCTTTTCCCACTGGATAGGAGGAGGGACGGGGATATTGGGCGGTTTACACCACTGGGGCTGGAGGTCAACTTAAACACAATGAAATACTTCGGCATCAATCTTACAAGGGATATCGAGAGGCTATTCAAAGCCAATTACTGCCCACTCATGTTAAAAATACACAACGACTTAGCAAAATGGCAAAAGCTAACAATTTCATGGTTTGGTCATCTCAATGCAATGAAAATGGTTGTCCTTCCAAGGGTTTTGTACCTATTCCAAATGGTCACCCCATATGGATTCCGGTGGCGTTTGTTCGCGAGATACAGGGGGCCCTTCATAGGTTCCTCTGGCAGGGTAAAAAAAGCAAGAATTCCCAGGGAACCCCTGATTTTACCAATGGAGAAGTGGAGGGGGGTTGGCCTCCCCGATGTGAGGCTCTACTATAAGGCTGCCCAACTCAGAATCCTAATTCCCCACCTCAGGTCCCAAGTAGACAAACAATGGCTGGCCCTGGACAACTTTCACTTGCACCCTGCTACGTTTGGGGAATGGTTGCGAGTGCCTAGGAATACATTTCCACAGATAATCCGGGAGCACCCTATCCTGGGCACAATATGGGAAATCTGGAGACAACGGGCGGGCATGATGGGGATTACCACATGGCCTTCGCCCCTAGGTCACCTCTGGGTACAGGGAGTAAGAGACGCCATGCCTAATCCCAGAAGATTTCAGGAATGGTTTGAGGCCGATCTGGAGAGGATAGAATAGGACAGCTCTTCAGGGAGGGCACGTTTATCAACATAAACGACCTACAGGCGGCTCTGGGCATAGGCAAACTTTCAGTATTCTTGTTCTTACAGCTAAAAGGGGCCCTCATAGAGTCAAACATCAAGGAAAAGACAAGGAGAGATCTCACTCCCTTTGAAACACTACTGGACAGGGGTACAGATATGAGAGGGTAGATATCTGCAATGTATGGGGCCTTGGTCAGGGCAGGAGGTGGGACCATGGAGAACCTGAGAGGGCGGTGGGCAAGAGACTTAGGGGTGGAGATAGACAAAGTCCTCTGGAGCAGAGTGTGCAGGGGGAGGTTTCCAAGACATCATTATCCTGCCAGTATAGACAGCACTCTATCAAGCTCCTCCATAGGTGGCAATTTGACCCAGTCAAACTGTCGAAAATGTTCCCTACTTCAAGTCCCATATGTTGGAGGGGTTGTGAAGAGAGACGATTATTGGCACATGTGGGTGGGCTCTCCCAGGGTACAGGTCTTCAGGGATGAGGTCCTTGGGTGGATCAGAGACCTAGACGGTATAGCTAGAAATAAATCACCCCTACTGGTCTTGTTTGGGTTAGAGGTAGAGGATGTAGAGTATTCCGGGCTCCCCAAAATGGCAGCGTTCTTACTGCTGGCCGCTAGGGCCTAAATGGAAAAATGAACACCCACCCAGCAGGAGAGAATGGTCCAACGTTGGCAAGAATATTTATACCATGAAAAGAATTACGGCGGGGCTTCAGGGAAAGGCTGGGCCAATGGAAATGCACTGGCACCCCTTTATTGTACAATATATGAAGCTGGACCCGCAGGCAGGGCAGCTCGAGGTGTTACTCGCCAGGGACGGGGTCTAAGAAAGAGGGGGGGGGATATATAGCCTAGGTAAAGTAGTACCAGGGAAAGTAGTTCCAGGCCTGCCACACCCAAAACACTAGACCGCATAGCTTGGTTCTTAGGGAACCAAGCTATGTGAATGCCTCCATGTTGGCTGATAATACAATAAAGTAGTTCCCAAGCACATTGTTGTTCATGGTGTATGAGCTTGGCACCATAGGTGCCAGGACTGGCCCCATGAGGGCTTTTGAAGAGGATGCAATGCTCTAGAGGCCGGAGTCCTGACTCCACATGGCTAATGGGTTTGCCAGAGGGGGTTTTGGGCGAGGGTCGTGACAGGCTGAGGTAGGCCAAGCAGCCCCACGGCGGACAGAGGTTGGCAAGGAGAGCGCAGTGGGTGGAATGTGAAGCGGGAAGCAACTACGGCTGAGAGAACTGCACTGGTGATATAGAAAGGGTTCGCTAGAAGCGGTCCACAACGCAGTGCACAAGCTGCTCACGACGCGCGTTAGCTGCAACGGACTGCCTGCGAGAGCATGAGGTGTAGCCCTCAGAAAGTGGACTGGGATAAGGCACAAGAGACACACAGGCCTGGCGGTGCCACAGTGCGCTATATCCACAGAGAAGGAGGAACGGGGAAGTAGAGCCCGCACACTACAGAAAAGCAGGGCACCGATATAAAGGCAGGACTGCACAATGTCGGTGAGAGGAGGCAAGACCAAGAGTAAGCAACCCACTATGGACATTTTTGCCAAGCCGCAACAGACTCCAACCACCCCGGTACAGGGTGCGGCAGCCGCGCCTGCAGAAATATCCCCGACAAAAGAGGATCACTTGATCCTAACAGCCATTACGCAGTTGAAAGCCTCGTGGGGTACAGCAATGGCGGACCCAAGAACCGCTTTGGAAACCAAAATATATGCGGTTGGCCTAGAGGTCAACCTGCTGCGACAAGATGCAAGAGTGCTGGCTGAAAGAACAAGCGGCCTAGAGAGTGCAGTGAAAACCAATACGGAAACCAGCACAAGTAACGCAAAGGAAGTCCACATTCTGAAGCAACAGGTTGCCAACTTGGAGAACCGCGTGGAGGAGGCTGAAGGGAGAGCGAGACAGAACAACATACGGGTGGTCGGCCTACCGGAGGGAGAGGAAGGTCAGGACCCCACGGACTACGTGGAGAATTTGATCCTACAAGAAATAGGAGCTGACAAACTTTCACAAGGATTTGCTGTTGAATGGGCGCACAGGGCCCCGATGAGGAAACCACGACCTGGAGCCCCCCCCCCCTTGGGCGATAATAGCAAAGATCTTGAACTATACAGATAGAGAGAAGATCCTGGAGTACTTTCGCAAAGGTGGAACAATCGAAAGGGCAACTGCAGCCATTACGGCATACCCTGACTACACCATGTTGGTACAGAGACAGCATTATAACTATATGGCGATCAGAACGAGATTGCGTACGGCTGGAATCAAGTACATGCTTTTGTATCCCACAAAGCTCAAGGTCCTGCATAAAAGTAAGGTGTACTTTTTTTTATACCCCTGAAGACGCGGCGGCATGGTTGGATATGCAGGGTTGTCTGGAACAAGGCGAGAAGCAAGACCACGAGGATCACGATAAGTGAGGGGGTCACATTATGTAGAATGTAAGGATGGAGAAGGGGGGGCCCTGGTGAAAAATGAAAGGATTGCCGCATGGGTAACAAGGGCGGGGCGAAGACAGATGAAAATTGCAATAAGAGACATTTGGACTTGCTGGACTAGAATATAAAATGTGAATGTAAATTGGGTAGCATTAAGCGCGCTCACATGGAAACAAACGGGAGTGGCAAGATGGAAACGACCTACCCCCAGGAGTTAGAATAGTAGGGCTGCCATTAGGACGACTTCACCCTGCTGAGCCGTGAGTAAAGGCAATTGCCAGAAAGAGCTAGATGCGGGGGTGCCGGAGATCCAGGGATGGAACTGGGCAACAGTTGGGTAGGGTGTTGGGGCGGGAGGAAATGGAGGGGAGTGAGTTAGGGCAGGGAAGGGAGGCGGGAGGTTGGGGATGTTCATGTTGGGAAACAAGCCCGGATAGAATGGGAATGTATTTGGTCATGCACTACACTTGTGGGGGGAGAAGAGGGACCCTGATATGCCATGTGGGATCTTAAAATTTTTACTTGGAACGTCAGAGGACTCAATAGTTATCTAAAGAGGAATAAGGTCATGCTATACCTACGCAGACAGAAAGTAGACATAGCCCTGCTGCAGGAGACCCATCTTACACAAGACAAGATGGAGATGATCCGGAAGAAATGGAGGGGGACTGTGGTGGCAGCATCATATTCGGCCTATGCCAGGGGAGTGATCATTTGGGTGGCGCCACATGTCCCGTTTGCAACTGTTACAGTCCACGGTGGAGGCAGATGGGAGGATGGTCATGATGAGAGAGCTGGTGGAAAACCGGGAGATAAGCATTATAAACATGTACGCCCCGAACCAAAACACGGCGGCATATTTTAGAACCTTATGCAACAAACTTAGTATGTACTTGGGAGGGGCGGTGATCTGGGGAGGAGATTTCAACTGTGTGTTAAACCCTATGGGTGATAGGTCAGATGGAAAAATTGACAGATTCACCCCAGCCGCGTTTGTGGCTGTATGGAGTTCGCACCACCCCCAGGAGAGGCAGTATTCGCACTACTCAGCTCCACAAAATTTGCACACTAGATAGGATTATGTGTTTGCCACGCAAGAGTTAATGACTGAGATAACGGAAACGGAATATAAAGCGAGGGTCATCTCAGACCACTCGCCACTAATGCTGAGATGGCAATACCGACCCCCGAGAGCAAAGATCCCAACATGGTGCCACAGAGCAGAGACGCTGAAAGACACCATCGTCCGGGAGGACATGAGGGAGGAAATAATAAACTACTTTGAGATAAACACTGGCAGTTTAGAGACAGCGGGTATGCTTTGGGAGGCCTTTAAAGTGGTAATGAGGGGGGTAGCTATGGCTAAGACCAAAGGGCTACAGGGAGGGAATCCAGGCTGAACTGCAAGATACAGAGAACGAACTAGAAAGGGCACTAAGGGAGGGAGGTAACACCAAGGAAGATAATGAAATAATACTTAAGCTGCAGCAGAAATGGGCGGGCACTGGGAGAGATGTGCAATCTTAACTATAAGAAGTATATGGAGAGACAGCATGCGGGGGGGATAAACCAGGGAGGGTCCTGGCATGGCTATACAAGAGTGAGACCCTGAGGCCCACAATCAGAACAATAACGAGGGAGGATGGGACTTAGTGGACACCCAAGAGGGAGTGAACCAATAATTTGTGGAGTATTATCAACTCCTGTATGTAGATGATGAGGACAGTGACTGCACAGAAATAGTAGAAACACTGGAAGATATAGGACTGCTGCAGATCAGTGCCAAAGAGCGGGAGGAGCTGGATGCCCCGATTACCTTAGAGGAGTTGGAAGAAATAGTGAGACAGTTGCCTACTAGCAAGACCCCGGGGACTGACGGACTCCCAAGTGAATTTTATAAAACATAGAAGTATGAAGTGCTCCCTCTGCTTTTAGAAATGTTGAATGAAGCGTATGAAGTGGGGAGGCTGCCAGAGTCCCTCAGAAAAGCGACAATTATACCGTTGCCCAAACCTAGTAAGCCCGGTCATAACTGTGGATCATACAGACCCCTGTCAATGCTCAATCAAGACAGTAAAATATTGACGGCTGTTTTGGCAAATAGAATGAGGAGGGTTATTGCTAAACTAATACATCCCGACCAGACTGGCTATGTTCCGAAGAGGAACATATCCAAAAATTTCAGGCGGCTCCATCGAGTCGTTCAGCATGCAAATGATGACTAAGGTGAACTGGCAATTGTATCGCTAGACGCAATAAAGGCCTTTGATTCGGTCAAATGGCCGTGGCTGATGGCAGCCCTGACTGGCTATGGAATAGGGCCTGGGTACTTACAGTGGGCCAAAATGCTATATAGCGTGCCGTTGGCTAGAGTTAAAACAGGGTCAGTGATATCAGAGAGGTGGCAGCTTCGTAGAGGTACTAGGCAAGGATGCCTGTGGTCTCCTATGTTGTATATTCATGCCCTGGAACCCTTGGCCATATACCTGAGGCAACAGTATGACCCGATAGGCATTGCTGTAGGAGGGCAACCGCATTTAATCTCCTTGTATGCGGATGACATGTTGTTGTACTTAAGGCACCCAGAAGAAAATCTCCAGCACATTCTGGATGTGATGGAGAGATATGCAAAGCTGTCTTGCATAGCTGTGAACCCCCAAACATCTAGTATATTTCCACTGGACAGGTACAAAGGGACCCCGCTAGAACAGCTACCGGTTCTACAGATATCTTGGAATAGATATATACCATACGGTAGAAGAGGAACACCAGTATAACACAGAGGAGGCGATCAGGAAAATTGGAAATAGTATAAAGTTTTGGGTGAAACTACCTCTAGCGATGATGGGGCGAGGGGCAATGTTGAAAATGGTGGTCCTACCGAGACTCTTGCATTATTTTGGAAATATTCCATATCTTATAACAAGCCAGACCTTTGCTAAGATAGAAAGCATGTGCAGGGACTTCCTCTGGCATGGGACGAGGAACAGAGTAGCCCTTTGGAAGCTACAAAACTCACACGATAAAGGGGGCACAAAACTGCCGAACTACGAAATTTACTACATAGCAAGCCAGTTGCAATATGTAGCTAAATGGCTCTCTGAAGAGTCAACCTCGGAGTCCAGGTTGTTCCGACAGGACTGTGCCCCATACTTCCTTAAGGAAATGATGTGGCTGCCTAAGGCAGACGTGGAAGGGCGCCCAAGGATGATGATACTAGGGTGGAAGATATGGTGCAGGGCCTGTCAGCTAATGGTGAATGAATTCCCGTGCTCTCCGCAGGTACCACTAGTGGTGCTGACCGGCAAAGACAAACAATTAAGGATGATGATTAGGAAACACTGGGAACTGGTGAGGATAGCAACCATGGCCGATATATGGCAGGAGGGGGACATAAGGGACTTTGCGGTATTAGAGGAAGAAACTGGGTTACATACGGGCCATATATTACATACCACTGGGTGGTGCGGAAAATCAAGGAGACATGGTCCGAATTAGCACTAGAAGAAGACCCGGACACTACCATAGACATAATATACGACGTCACAGAGGGGGGGACACGAGATATCTAGAATACATGAGCTGATGATGTCCAAGGTGGGGAAGGAAGTGGCACAACTGAGACGGGACTGGGAAGAGGCAGTAGGAGCCCCAATGAGTGATGGGATGTGGGAACGACCCCAAGGGTACCACAAAAAAGTGTAGAGAAATGCAAGACTGCAACAGATACAACTGTATGTAAACCATAGGGCGTATATGATGCCCCCAGAGAATAGCCAAATTCGAAAATGTAGGACGACAAGCATGCCCCAAATGTGATGAGGACAATTCTGGAATGGTGCACATGTTTTGGTCATGCCCAGTCATTGAACATTTTTGGGGTGAGGTGGCGCACAGGTTGGCTGAAAAAGGAATCAAAATTGTGGTGGATACGGTGTGGGCTTGTTTGATGGGAGGGTTTCCGAGACCGCGTAAACTCAAGCATGTGAGCAAATTAAAGGACTTAGCGTATGCACTTGCAAAGAGGAGAATTGCTATGGGGTGGAAGGCATGCCAGAGACCACGAATAGAATTATGGTGAAAAGATCTACAGAAATGGGCCGAAGTGGAAACTGCGGTATAGCAGGATGCAAGTAATGTCAGGGGGGGAGGAAGAGGCCAAGACCCTGATAGCCTGGAAACAATTAATAGCGGAGTTATTTGGGTTACCACGAGACCCAACGGAAAATATGGAGGATGAATCCTTATCACAAGATGCAGAAACAGAACATGGAAGGGAATAGGCTTGTAAGGGGGGGGGAGAGGAGAAGCAGTGGACATGTTGAAGTGATGTATGTTTATAATGTTATTGTATGCACTGCAAGTTTGGCTTGTATTGTTTGTTGAAATAAAATTATTTTGAAAAAAAAAGAAGTAGTAGAGGTATGAAGAGGGAAATGTGACAATGTGAATGCAGAAGTAGTAAAAGGCATACATCCACCAAAGACAAATCTCATGATGGTCTGTTAGTGACATCGTAGCGTCACAGTCTTGACACTTTTCAAAACCTGAAGGTTTAGGTGTCAAAATCCTGACTAAAAACTGTAAAAACTGGAGCTTTATCGAGCACATCAGAAGAAATGTCTGAGGTGTCGAAGATAGTTCCCTGAGAAGCGTGATGAGCATGTGGAAAAAAAGTAACTGAGGTCACAGGGCGGTGCAAGTTATTTGTACAGAAGCTGATGTCACCTTCCACCTTGAAGATTAAGAGCTCTGAAGAACCACAACCCCAATGCCGCATGGGGGCCACTGCTGTTGAATCTTCTGAGATCTGCTGCTGCAGGACAATAGATCGAAAGATGAGAAATCCGTGGAAGGACACAATCCATTAGAAGTCTCTGTTTCACCAATCATATCGGAGTCAGTAACTAAGAAGAATCCCTTAGTTTGATTGCTGGAAGATCTTGGGGGCAGTTTGTCCTGAAACCCACAAAATCTACCCAAAAATCTGGATCTGTCCTGCCTTCATTGAACGCAAAACTTTGAAAAGGCTTTTGGGGTTGGCTGACCAAGAAAATCAAGGAGTCAGACGCCGTCTGACAAAAAGTTAGCGGATGAATAAAAAAAGCTCAAGACCATCAAACAGCAAATTCACAATGTTTTCGTACACATTTGGAATGTCCTTTGAAGCCATGGCCCAGCCCATGCTTGCCAGTTGTAACAAAGTGATCAACAGAATACAAGAGAAGAACAAGTTAATTACCCCCGGTATCTTTCTTTCGAATGGATTGTGTCCTCCCACGTATTACTCATCTTTGATACTCCCAAGGCAGTATTGGTTTTGGCAGAGGGAGTAAGAATTTTGTCATCAAGGGTTGTTGTGAACCGAATGAAGGACTTTTCCCAAAACGTCTATCCTGACTTAAGGTGGAATCAAGGCAGTAATGCTTTGTAAAAGTGTCAATGGTATACCAAGTGGCTGTCTCACAAATATTTTGTATTGGAACACATCTTTGCAGAGCAGAAGTAGCCATGCCCCCAGGGGAATGAGCTCTCAAGCCTTTGGGAGGGGGGGGGGGTCTTTCCCGGCCAGCCGATAGCATTCAGCATTGCCAAAATAATCCATCTGGACAAGGTTTGCTTAGTTGTAGCCTGCCCAGTCTATGTCCCGCATTTCCTATAAACACTTGGTCATCAAAACAAAACTTGACATCCTTAAAATGTAGAAACTCAGGTCCCTTCGTGGGTCGTGTCTGTGTAGCCTCTCTTCTTCCTTGCCAGGATGTGGTGGAGGTTAAAAAGTAGGTAATACTATCTTTGTCCCAAATGAAAATCCAATATAATCTTAGGTAGAAATGAAGGTCTAACCTTAAGGACTCTAGACCGATACTAATGTGAAGTATTTGTTTTTGGATTAGTGTCCCATTGATGCACTTTAGGTATTTTTTTGACTTAGGCATCAGAATTAGAGACACTCAACAAAGAAGGTCTCTACTTTTGTACCTTGTGTGGTTATTGGTCAATTTTGTTTTGTTTATTGAAGCTGTTTATTGGACTTTATCAAGAGTATTCAACTGTTCATAAATCTGTATGTACAATTGGAGTCTATGATCTATGCACCTTGCCCTTTTGTAGTTTTTCGGCAACCAGCACTTAGCACTTTGTGTTGTAAGTACTAGTCACCTTGTCAGAGCGTATGTTAGATTTTATATGGTAGTTTTAATATTTAAATGATTTTTATTAAAAATTCTCTAACTGTATTTTCCAATGAAGTCAGATTATATTTTCCTTTGACTTCGATTTTGCACTGTCCCCTAATTATCTTTTAGTGTGATGTTTCTATTGATCCAGTAAAATGCATGCTCACACCTATCCCAGGTATGGGAGCCCCAATTTCGTTTGCTGACCCTAAGGACGACCTTGTCCTTATGAAAGACCGTAAAAGTTGGTTTAGAAGATAGTGCCTGCAACTCACTCACCCTACGGGCTGATGTTAATGCTACTAACAGCATGGTTTTGAAGGTTAGTAGTCTTAAGGCACATGAATGGAGTGGTTCAAATGTTGCAAACATAAAAACTTTAAAAACAAGATTAAGGTCCCAAACCGGAACCTGAAAAGGAGATGGAGGGAACATAATGAGTACCTTTAGAAATTGCATCACCAAAGGAATTTTAAAATATGACGTTTCCACAGACGAGTGCTTGAAGATGGAAAGCACCGCCAAGGAGCCCCAGATTGGCAAAATGCAGCAGAAAAGATAACACCTCTGGTGTTTTGCACAGAAAATGGGCCACATTCTTATCCCTGCACCATCTGCAGAATTTATTATAACGGCAGCAGTACAAAGATTTCGTTGCAGGCCTTCTGGGCGAAAGAAAAATCTCTATTACGTCATTCGGGAGGTCAGAGAAGGTCCTCTTTTTGTGGAAGACATATTGGAGGGCAAATGGACATGTCCAAATGGTTCGGGTACCACGTCATCCTGGCCCAATCCGGGGCAATTAGGATCATGGATTTCCTGAACTTTCTCAACCTCCTTATCACGTGAGGAATGACTGGGACTGGAGGAAACGCGTACAGAAGCGAGAACTCTCAGACCACTATGAATGCGTTTCCCTAGAGCTCAACTTTGGGGGAAATTCCATGGAGCAGAACTGTTGGCACTTCCGGTAGGCACTAGTCGCGAACAGATCCACTTGAGGGGTTCCCCAAAGGGTGAAGATCTCTTGACGGCCTTCCTGTGCTAGTTCCCACTCATGGGAGACTGTGCTCTGCCTCCTCAGGGCGTCCGCCACCCTGTTCTCCTCTCCGACTAGGTGTACTGCTGATAGGGAGATTCCTTCATGAATTGCCCAGAACCAAAGCTGCATTGCCTCACTGCACAGTGGTAGTGACCCTACACCTCCTCTCTCATTGAGGTAGTACATGGCCACTGTGTTGTCCATCATTATCCAGACATTCTTTCCCCATACAGAGGGCAGAAAAGCCTTCAGCGCAAGTATGATTGCTCTCAGCTCCAACAAATTGATGTGTAGTTTGGACTCCTTTGGAGACCAACGACCGTCTATTGTCAGATCGTTGGCGTGGGTTTCCCCACTGCGTGAGTGAGGCATCCGTAACTACTGTTATCTCTGCCCATGGTTTCCAGAAGGTTCTCCCTTCAGAATGTTGTCCTCGCAGGCCTACCACAGGAGATTCTGTGCGACCCTGTTTGGAACCTGAAGTAGGTCTGACATGTTGCCTTAGAATTGAGACCATTGTGTCCTGAGAGTGATGCGATCCGCTCCGAGATCTAGATCGGGAGTGTGTTTTTCATCGAGGAGACGGCGGTATCGACTCAAGAGGTAAATTTGGTAGGGGTAATGGATTTTTTAAGCCCACCTTTCTTCAGCTTCCCTCTGTGCTCCCTTAAGGCTTTCGCAGTCATCGATAGGCACATGTTGCACTCCGGCACACTCTGGGGATCTTTCAAGGACATCTTTGCCCCACAATCTTGACACTTTTTGAAGCCAGATTGGGGCATAGATGGAGCCGACAAAGGCCTTCTTGTATCAAGGAATCAAAGGTTTTCTTGACAAAAACTCTAAGAATTCGTTCTCTTCACAGAACCAAGCGTCACGTTCCCAAAGCTCATGAAGCGAGGAAAAATGGAACTGAGCAACGGAACCTGCGCGTGACTATTTATAGCACTGATGATGTCGAAATCGAGACGAAGGCCTTCGAGGGACATCGACTCGACAAGTCTTCGACACGCAGCACCCTATACTGCAAAAATAATTCCAAAGCAGCGTGCTGGATATGGAAATATGAAAGATAAGGAATACGTGGGAGGACACAATCCATTCGAAGAGATGCTTTGAATAACTAGAAAGACTCTAGGGGAAGGGAAGGCCCTGCTCTAGTGGGACTTTATTCATTGTATTCTTTTCTGCACCTTATAAACTTTATAATTAGAACTTTGGAAGGAAGCTGCAGGTGTTCAGCCTTCTTGTCTGCGCGTCGAACAGCGCAAGGGGTCTCCTGGCTCCTGCCGCCCCCCACATCTTTGGCCCGACCCCGCAGCGAGTGTACGGATATCCTTGATACTTTAAAGCTTTTTCTTGAAAGCTAAGCCCTTCTTGGGCGTTGGGGAAAGCGCGGTGCTGAGACCACCATAATTCTACCTCCAGCAGCAGTAGTGTTCCCTTATACACTGTGCAGTTCATTTACCCTGCTTTCCTCCTACTCTAGATGTAGGAAGCATCAGCTTTGTTGGCCTCTTTCACATTCTTAAATATGGCCGCCCTCTTCCTCGGCACTGGAGTGCCTCAGAGGGTTGCCATGTTAATGCAGTTGCGTTGCGCCCGATTAGCTGCCTTCAAGTTGTATCTGCCCAACTGGAAGCTGGCAGGTGAAGAAGTCAGCCCCCACCATCAAGGCCCACACAAAGGCCCCTGTATGAGATGTGGAGGGCTGGGAGGGTCCCTCTTCTACTGCCCTGCAGCACCTCTCGCCATGGACCAGACCCCCAGTATACAGCTGGCTACGCCAAGAACTTGTGACACTGCTGGAGCCTTGCCCTCCCATGTTGAATCGACCTGTGTTAAAGCTGGTTTTCGGCTGTTCACCTACCTCTACCTCCTTTTACTGCATTTGTGTGCTGTTTGGGCATTTTTGAACCTAGGTGTGTTTACATCTGTAAACCCCCAATTTTGTACATCAACTGTTCTACTGCATCTGTTTGCTTGTCCCTTTTTTCAGCTACTAGGCCGCCTGGTAAATTGTGCTTGTGCAGTATCCCCTATCCCCCATCCTTATCTCTCGACCGGCCTTCTGGCACTCACTATCTCGCTATCTATTCTAACTGCTTTACTGTCGCCTATCCTCCTTCTCTCACTAAGTCTGGAAGGATATCTTTTTTTATTATTTATAAGAATTCCTGACCATCAACCCTGGTCTACCCATTGCAGACACCTACGCCCATGCAAATTCCAGACAGATTGTCACTGATATCCTCTTTCTTTCCCCTCTCCAGATCTCTGGACCCCTCATCTTATCTCTACTCTCTCTCCTATCTTATCCTCACTCCTTAATGGTGGCCCCAGATGGCAAATACTCTTGGCGGGCTCATCATCCAGGTGCATCATTAATGTCTATCGCAATGGCACCATCATGGCTCAAGGTCCTCAACCCAGCCACCTCCTCCTCCACTTTGACCGGCGGCTGCCATCCTCATCAACCTCCTTCCTGCGTCTGCTACTCCTTCCGCCTCTCTCCCTCCCACTCTTCCGACTGGTGCACCACGGCCCTGTACCCTTCTCGGAAAACCTTTAAAGGCAGAGACCTGTTTCATAAAGCCATCAAACACTCTGATGATATCTGCCTCCTCCTTGAACACACCGACCTCGATATCCTCGTTCTCACCGAGACGTGGTTTAATGCCAGCTCAGTCACTACTTTTGACTTTCTCCCGATGGCTACAGGATCATCTGTAAGCCTCGCCCTAACCGCTCTGGCAGTGGGGTTGCTCTCATCTTCCATGAGTGGGTCCCTTCTTCCCTCGTATCCACCCAGCCATACTCCTCCTTCAAGAGCTTGGGCTGCAAGCTGGTCATCTCTCCTACCTGACCATTGCCGCTATCTATAGGCCACCTGGCTCTATCACCCTGTTCCTCTCTGAATGGGCTGACTTCTCCTGCTCTCTGCCGACATCTTCCTGTAAGCGCCTTCTACTGGGTGGCCTCAACATCCACCTCGACTCCTCATGCACAGCGTCCACTCTCTTCCGTGACCTCTGCACCTCTCTCTCTTTAAAATCTGCATGGAACTAGCCAATCCTTCTGCAGTCTCTACCTCGCCTCTTCCCTCTCAGGCCCTTTGCACTGGACAACCACTTCACTGCCAAACTACAGGACATCCTTAGCCATTTCTTCCTCCGACCGCCCTGCCATCACCCTACCCCCCATGCCTCCCAACCTCCCTCATCATTTCTCCTCTCCTATCACATGGGATGAGGTCACTACGGTTGTCTGCTCTATGAAGGTCTCCACAAAACAGGCTTCCACCTGTTCTTCCAGACCAATTAAGGACAACATCGACTCCCTTGCCCGTGCACTTGCTGATTTCTGCAATCACTCTCCTGCTACTGGGTCTTTTCCCCTCTTCTCTTAAGCACTCGCTTGTGCGCACCCCTCCTGAAAAATACCTTCTGCCAACCCCTCGTGTCCGGCTAACTACTGCCCCATCTCCATCACTCCTTTCCTTGGGAAACTCCTTGAAAAGCTGGTCTAACCTCAACTGGTCCAGCATATTAAGCTTGTTGGCTGCCTACATGACCATCAATCTACATTTCTAGCATCCAGAGGCATGGAAACTGCTCTTCTGAACACCTGTGAGGAATTGCTTGCATCTCTTGACACCAACTCTCGGTGTCCTTATTCTACTTGATCTTTCCTCTGCATTTGATATGGCAAACCATTACATCCTCATAAAACGATTCCCCGCTACCCTGGGTATCTCGGAGCGGGCACTGGAATGGCTGGCTGATCTTCCAGACTGACCACCCCTCCCAGGTCATCTGGGCTCTTTCTCCTCCCCTACCTCCATCTCCACCTGGGGCTTTCGCCCCAAGGGCTCTAATCTCTCACCCTGGCCCTTTAACGTCTATCTTGTTCCGCTTGTGCACCATTTCTATTTTCTCCCCCCAGTTCCAGAGTTATGTAGACGACACCTAACTCTTCTTCAAACTTCCCTCTGATGTGCCTCCAATGATCTCTTCCTCAATGCCAGCAAGACTGAGATACTTCCTACTGGGACTCCCACTCTCTCTTTCCTCCCTTCACTATGGCCACCCTCTAATGGCTCTCCTCCTCCTACTGCATCTGAAGCCAGAAACCTTAGCGTCATCTTCGACTCCTCTCTTTCCTCCCTCACATCTTGGACCTTGCCAAGAAGGCCCATTTTCAACTCCACCGCCTCAGAGGTATCCATCCTTTACTCACTTTTCCCCAGAAGCTCAACGTCTCTAGCGCTCTGGTACTCTCCCGGCTGGACTACTGCAACAGCCTCTTCCTTAATCTACCCCTCTTCTTCTCTCCGCCCCCTCCAGCTTGTCCAAAATAGGGCTGTGAGACTTATCCTTGGCCTCATGCCCAAGGACCATCTCCTCTCCAGCCCTAAAATCCCTCCACTGGCTCCTGGTTGCTCCAAGGATCAAATGTAGATCCCTCTGCATCATCCATAAGGCTGTCTGGGGCTGAGGACGAATTTAACTACAACTTACTCTCAGCAAATACTTGCCTTCCAGATCCTTGCGATCCTCCGGCTCCCAACTCTCTGCGGGTCAGGTGCTTTGCTAAGCAGCAAGCTGGTGGCAGATCTCTCTCAGCTGACTCCCTCCTCTGGATCAGTCCCCCCCCCCTCCTCTCTGTCTTCAGCCGGATCGCCTCAAATTCTAGAAGCTGTTCAAGACTTTCCTCTTCACCTCCTCCGTCTCCCGCTCACTGCCGTGCTAATACCCCACAGTTGCCGAGATTGGTGGCCTGGGACTGTGTGTCCTTCTGGGTCCTGGCCTTTTACGCCTTCCGCACCATCCCAGCCCTTGCCTTCAGGCACCCACTGGCTTGTGTTTCATAGGCCTGCACTTACTAATGGCAGGTGATCACTCTGTACCAAGCAATCTCTGCCAGGCACTTACTGTTGCACACAACTGACTCCTTGGCACTTCCCTCTGTGGGATTCCTAGCACTTACCCCTCTTCCCCGTCTCTCCTGCTCTCCCTGCACTTGCACGCTCTGATGCTCACAAGGCCTAGTAGGATCACTAATTTTCCCTGATCCTCTGTTTATTCTGTTGCCTTTGTTCCAAAGTTCCCTCCGCTTTGCCCTGTAGGCGCATTGAAACAATTTATTGATGTAAATGTGCCTTACAAATGCACAATAAAAATAAAATAAACATTCCCCATTCACATTAATTGAGTTTAGTGTGCGTGAATCAGCTTAGGATTTTGGACACAGGACAGAGGACTCTTTTCTTTAGACATCTTAACACAGATGTTCCTTAGTTTTGTGAACCTCATGCAGCATTCGCTTTCCAGACTAGAGCTGCTTATATAAGGTGCACTTAGGCCTTTTGGCACCCTAAATAATAGTTTTTTTCCACACCCTGGAGATTTTTGGGCAGATTACTGTTGGTGTATAATGTGACATTGTCTTGCCTCAGCTCCATGTCATGCTTTAGCATCAGCTCGGCTTTAATCTTTCAACATAATGTTGGCTTTTGATGCCATGTTGGCCAACTGTGGCATGTTTCTTTCATTGGTATGTAGTTCTGGACCTATTTTTGCATAGTCCTTGCAAAATCTTTGAGTCGTTCCTGACAATGCCATACTTTGTGGTAATTTCTTGTTTTACTGTATCTTTTTCAGGGTCTGTGCTGCCAATATTTTAGGTGTGGCTCATTGGCCCCATCAACCTGTGGGTATCCATTAAATTCCTGTCCACAACAAAGGGCTGCACACAAAAGGGCAGGGTCTGTTTGGCCCGTTCATCCCTGGTAGCACCCATGGCCATACATGTTGCTCTATTACCCCCTCCATCCATATAGCCATCAATGCAGAACCATTGCTAAATCTGCACAATCACTGTTAGTAAATTCCACCAATGCATAGACAACTGCCCCATGTAAACTGTGTGTCACTGTCCCTAGTACTCTGATTGTTGAAATTACATTTCTTGGTTACCTAGTAGCTTGTGATTTATTAAAACACATTGCTTGGTCTCCTAACAGATGGCCCCCCACCCCACTATCACTGCCTGGCTAACATACTCCAGCTGCTCTCTGAAGGCATCGACCGACCCCCATCTTCCCTCCACTGCCCCAGCTCGGTATACACGCATTTCGCTGACCTATTTTTGGTCGTGGTACCTTTCATCGCCGGATTTTACATCGCCAGAAACCCCTTTTTTATTTTTTTTATTTTGGGGGGTGTTTTGTTGGTGTTGGGGTATTATTATAATAGTAAGGGAGGGGTCTGGGGGGGGGAACCCCCCACCCCCATAATAAAAATAAAAAACCAAAAACAGGGTTTCTGGCGATGTAAAATCTGGCGATGAAAAGTACCATGACCAAAAATAGGTCGACGAAATCACGTAGAACCCCCAGCTCGTCCCGTTACCCCATCCCCATTATTCACTCGACTAAAAACGCCACTCCTCTCCCATCCCACCCACTCTCCCCTCATCTCATCTTATCTACCCTACCCTACCAGTTTCCCTTCTAATCCAACAACTAACTACTCTACTTCTGCTCTGCAACTGACCTCACCCCGGTTCTCTGGAATGCCCAATCCCTCTGATAAAACCTCTCTCTCATTAATCATGTTGATTCCCGTCACCCCAAACTCTTGTGCATCAATGCCACCCAAGTCTGGATTCCCACACGATACCACCACCCCAGCAGCATGTCACACTGACTTTGCCTCTTCATTACATTCCCATCGTCTCTACAAAAATGAATGCACTGTTGGTCTCAGTCAGCAAGGACACACAATTGGCAACCCTTTTCCCTCAGATTTCATTCCCTCCTCCTTTCAGCATAATCAGGCCAACATCTCCTTCCCTACCCTTCTTACCATACTCATTCACTGCCCACACAACCTCCTCTTCCCTGATCTTGTACTCTTAAAATGCTCCCAGGGGAAGCAACCACCATCATAATGGGTGGTCTCAACCTTTCCGGTAAGGCCCATTAAGCACCAAATGGACTCTTGTCTGACAACTCACTAGTGAAACTACATAATGTTCCAACACCCAAGGCAACTCTCTTTGTCTCATTTCTATCTTCTCCCCTGGCCTCCCCTGCTCCCACAATTTACCACTAGCCCTCTGAATACTCTTTATTCACTTTACCTATCACCAAATGTAAATGAAAGCCCAACTATTGCCCCTACCTTGCTCCAAGCTCTATCCTCAACGTGCACTCTATTGGACTAGCCTTTACTGAACTCAACACTATCTCAACACTATCTCCTTTCAATAAGCACTACCCCGACCGCTCCCTTAACCCTTCCCACGGCTTCAACAAATGATTCCCACACCATCCAGCTTCTGAGGATAATCCATTACTGTTTATGCGGGTGGCGCCAAGATCGATCCCCCACTCTTCTCACTGCTTTTGAAAACAGTTCAGGACATAGCCAATTGCTCATATTATACTAACTGCGTTTCCTCTCTCCGTCCAGACCATTTCACACTGTGCACGAACCTCCCGGCCATGCTCTCCCACCCACTAGGAACTGCTCCATTTGATGCTCTCTCTCTACTGATGACTTTGCATTCTACTTTACTAACATCACAAAAAATGTGGAACGCCTATCTCTCAAACCCTTCCCTCAATCTCTCCTCCACCCATCTTGCACACTCCTCTATAGCAGTTATCCCACCGTTCCCCCACTGAACTTCTACACATCTTGATCCACAGGTGTTACAACTCACCATTTTCCACCACAAATTAAGGAACTTGCACCTGTCACCTCTGCTTGTCTCTCCACCTTATAGAAACTCTCCATCTCCCTCTCCCTCTACTGATATCTTTGCAGCCTGTTATAAAACGACAGCCACACCTCTCCTTAAAATAAAAATGCTGACCCAAACAACCACTCATGACCCCGTATTGAAGACTTGTCTTTCTCCTTTCCTATTGCTGTAAAATATTCCACAAGATTGGGCCTCATTACAGGTCGGGTGGTCCGGAAATAACAGTGGCAGTAAACCCGCCGCCACTGTTAAATCCGGACCGCCCGATCCAGAGTCCTGCAGGCGGGAGGTG
The DNA here is from genome assembly GCF_040938575.1 of Ambystoma mexicanum. Classification (NCBI taxonomy): domain Eukaryota; kingdom Metazoa; phylum Chordata; class Amphibia; order Caudata; family Ambystomatidae; genus Ambystoma; species Ambystoma mexicanum. Next base: position 956,205,599 of record NC_090921.1, on the reverse strand, counting down.
GCATTCCCGCCAGGTCCGACCTGGCGGGTTTACCACCGCCCGCCTGCAGGCGGACGAGGAAACACTGGCACCATCACGAGATGGTGCCGGTGTTTCCATGATCCCCATTGAGTCCCATAGGACTCAATGGGAATGGGGATTTACACCATTCCGCCTCCGGAATTCCCGGGACACCAGGGTTGTAATTCCCCGGTAATTCTGGGAATCACGGAGGCGGAATGGTAATACGAGTCCAGCAGTAACCAGGCGGTTTTACCACCTCAGTTACCGCCGGACTCGTAATGAGGCCCATTGTCTTCAACAGCACAGTTAATTATGCCTGTTAAACTCACTTTCCAACCCCCGCTGATCTAAATTCTGGTAGAAAAACTGCATTTATCCACATCACCAATTCTCTTACCACTGACCACCACTCCTCCATTCTCATTCGTCTAGACCTTTCAGCTGCCTTTGAAACAGTGGCTCATCCCTCACACCATTTCCCTCTTTGGGTTCAAGGACAACATAATCAGCTGGGTGTCCTATTTCTTAAATTAATTGTTTCTAGAACACAAACCAACGGAAAAGCATGTATTTACTCAGTTGATTGGAAGAAATAGCCTATTTTAAATATCACTAAACAAACAAGTATTCACTGTAACAAAACGATTGTATTGGTCATAGAAACAAAGTCTTTGATACTGCTTACCTCCAGCCCATGTGGTGAGATTTTGAGGTACTCGCTTACATCATTGCTATTCAGCATGGAATTAATATTAGTGACATCTGCTTTTTCATACGTGAACTGCCTACCTTCTTTTAAAACTGCGGAAAGAAAAATGATGCATTTAAAACGTGCAAGTTACTGGTCATCTATCATAATGTTTCTTCTAAGTTTTGGAAAATTAAAGGTTACAGATACATCCAACCTAGTCATCCACCAAAGTCTTCCCATTAAAGCAAAAAAAATGTTAAGGCAACATCTGACTTGATAATGGAAGGATCATCAACTCGACTTCATTACAAAAGTGTATATGTGGTTCTGGTCAGAATAACCAAGTAATTTGAATCAAACCCAAAAAATAAAAATCACTTAACAGTATCTCAGGGCAACAAATTTGGATTGTTCCTACTAAGTGATGCATGCCCAACCTGTGATGGGAAAATCATCATCCCCAATATAGTCGGGATGAGGTGAATAATTATGGACAAGGGTTATGAAAGTAATTTAAGAATGAGGAATGTACACCCTCGACCTTCCATCCTCTTCCCTCATTCAACTTCCTCCAAGCCACAGGAATACAGTGATGGGGGCAAAACTGAAAGGCAGCGGTAGCCTGGCAGAGCCAAACTCCTCTCTTTAGATAGTAATCTATGTGACGGTAGCCATATAATTTTGACATAAATGGTGTTCACTTGAAAGGCAAATTACATGATTCAGAAACAGATTGAAAGAAGTCTATGTTACCAATGCAAGTGTATTTTAGATTATGAACAAAATGCAAATTGCAAACACATTTTAAATTAATGTCAATAAATGTTAGTCAAAGGAAACTTCCAGACACTTCACAGTAATCAATGTTAGGACAGTTTTTCTGAAGTTTTACCAAACTTCATAAAAACCATTCAAGTGAGAGAGTACAAGACTCCACTCTTAGTATAAGGCTGTACCACCGGAGTTAATGGTAGCGTAGAACAAAGAACATATAACAGAAATGAATCAATACAAACCATGACAACCAGAAGTATTATAAAAGATAAAGGTTTATTTTAAATACAATTAGGCCAAGTTAAGTGTTGGGGTAAGTACTGGTCTAAGTCATAAACATAGTATAAAAAAACACAACACAATGCTTGAAGGTACACAAGCCAAAGCATATAACCTTATTTGAAACACTGAAGAGTAGTTCTAGGGAAGTCAAACCTTTTTTAACACATTCTGTATAGGGCACACCTGTTATTGGGGTGTAAAACCAATGGTTACTTTCAGATTACATTCAATAATACCAGGGTAATAGGCCCCAACAGTTGTACCGTGATGTTCAGCAAGAAATCACATAATAGATCAACTGGACAATATAGGTTTTGTGAATAGTGGAACACTTCTTCTAGGTACAGTAAAAACCTATAACTATGTTTGTGATAACACACAGTCATACTAGGTGAGTAAATCCTAAGGATGTAATATTCAATTACAGGTGCTTTTGAGATCACTGAAATGCAGATTGAGATAAGCAGTAACTCTTGTAACTTATTTTAGGATGGCACACAGCTAACTCAAGTTAAGTACGTTTTCAAGGAGCTATCAGCAACTTGGGGCAGGTATAAACCTAAGACTGTTTTTGTGTCCGTCTAATACAGAACAGGGAAAGCAAAACCCAGTGTTACTCTTTATAAATGACTCAAGGTTATTCTGGGCAGGTAAAACCTAATGCAGACTTATTCTGGAGAGGCTAATAGCAAGTCAGGGGAAGCAAGACCCAGTTGGGGGACACTCATACAATTATCCTAACAGGAATAATAAAGTGAAACCAACAGCATTACATTTGGGAAGAGGCACAACCGAATCACAGGTGAGTAATATACCCTAACATCTACTTTCTCTTAGAATGGCGAAACAGTTTCTAAGGAAAGAAAAATGTTACATATACTTTTCCGAATGGCACAACATTTCTAAGGCAAGTAAAACAACCTTGTATCCACCTTTCAGAATGGCAGAACATTTCTAAGATAAGTAATAACTTTTGTAACTGTTCACTCTCATAGTTACAGTTACCAACCAACTTCTTTTGAAAGTAAGTCCCTTTTAAACACATACTCTATTTTGTAAGCAAAAGGCCCAATCCTTTAAAGTATTTCCCTTATTTTTGGAGCACAAGTGTTCTCAGTGGCAGAAGGGGGGCAGGGGGGTCACTAGGGTCTAGTGTCCAACTGGCAGGGTCAGAATCGGTTCTTAAGTAGAAAAAGTCAGAGTTCCTAAGGAAGACTGTTTAAACAAGTGGGGGGCGTGGCTACATGGCCATGTAGAGGACGTGCATCCTGCGATCTGAAAATGATCTGTGGCCTTAATACATGAAAAGGCAAAATATGCGAGATAGAATGGCAACTGTGTGCGTCTGAATGGTCAACGCACTGAGCGCTGATAAGCCCGAGAGGAAACTCGCAGCAGAGACGGAGTCCGGGACCGAAGAAGATTGGGCGAGATGGCGAGCTGGTGCAAAAAAATGGCGCCTGCCCCAGAACAAAGGAGATACCAAGCTGCATAGCACCAGATTCACCAAAGAGGCAACGCTCGGCATGCAAGCCGCACCGGAGTAAACGGATAGAAGCCGCATGAAAGGAGAAGCTGCAGCAATCCGGGATAGCGCAGTCACAGGCGGCGTGCTGGCAGGCGTACCCTCCATGGGAGACGGAGGATACATTGCGTCGGCGAGCAACAGCTGAGAGAACAGTGTGCGACTAAAGGAAGACGCATGGCACCAGAGCTCCGGAGCGGCTGGGTTAGGAACGGGGCCCCCGTGAGATGATGTGATCCTGTGTCCACCACGGGATCACTGGCGGGAGCACAGCGGGGCTGAGGGGACGGACAGGTCCGCATGGGAAGTGGCCAAACTGGGCGGAAAGCCAGGCGATGTGACTTGCAGAGGCCCAGAGGCATCTGAGGAGAACAAAGGATTGAAGCGGTATCGGGCACTTTCCCCACGACACACGCGCACAAAACGAACAGAAGAGCAATATAGCTCACATAAAGGAGGCATGGCTCAATAGTGGAGAGGCTTCGGGACCCCCAAAGTGGGCGGTTAAAGTGGGGGGTGTCCAAGGGAAGGAGGCGCAGGGCGCACTGCGTGAAAGGCAACCAGAGAGGCTGGCGTCACACTGGAGGCTCACAGAGGGGCATGGTCGCTGGAATGCTAATGTATTCCGAAGGTGGACATACCACAAGCTTGTCACAATACGTGATAATATAAGATCTGTGGCAGCTGGCAAAGCTGGTATATAAGGCATTGGAACTTTGGGTGCCAGAGATCTCGCCCGAATTGCGTGTGCCGGGAAAAAGGTGGTAGCACTGACTGACCATCGCCTGAGGACAGCGGAAGCGCAAGTGGTGCAATGGAGGGGACAACCACACTAATGAGCATAAGATAATACCAGCGAGTGACAAAGTTCCAGGGTGCCCGCAAACAAGGAAAATCTGGAGTTGCAGAGTGGGTCAGACTGGGTCAGACTGCTGGCCTGTGAGGTGGCACCGCTGCTGAGAAGTAGTGCCACGAGGACCACAGTGAAAAGTTGCCAGAAAGGCGAAACGGGTGAACTGCGGACAGGGGCCCTGGAAGCACGCTACTAAAATCATTGCTTAAAGGAGGGATGTGGGAGGACACAGCCCACCCCAAGATTGATCTTGCGCACCGCCTTGCAGTCAGCCCACTGGGGCCACCCGGAAACAGATTGGAATTGGTGAAGCCACAGCGACACAGGAAAGCTGATATAAGACATAGCGAGATTTCAGGATGTCGGTGAAAGGGTTGAAGTCCAGGAGTAAGCGACCCACTATGGACACCTTTGCAAAAGTGCACCGGCCCCCTTCATCCCCAGCACAAAAGACGGGGGAGGCATCGGGAGATGACCCCCCCTGGAGGAGAAAACCAACAGGTCCTAGCAGCCATAACGGACTTGAGTGCTAAGTGGGGCATGGCAATGGCGGAACTGCGGATAGCCTTAGAAAATAAAATAGATGCCGTGGGAATTGAAGTCACCTTGCTGCAGCAGGACGTTAGAGCGCTAGCAGAAAGAACTAACGGATTGGAAAGCACAGTAAAAACCAACACTGATGTAAGCACGACCAATGCCAAGGAGGTCCATGTGCTCAAACAGCAGGTTGCCAACCTGAAAACAGGGTGGAGGAAGCAGGACGACGGGCGAGACGGAACATCCGGGTGGTTGGCCTGCCAGAAGGAGAAGGAGGCCAGGACCCCACAGATTACGTGGAGAACATTATCCTGCAAGAAGTGGGAGCGGACAAACTTTCGCAGGGGTTCACGGTAGAGCGGGCACATCGAGCCCTTATGAGGAAACCACGCCCTGGAGCTCCACCACGGCCAATAATTGCAATAATCTGGAATTACAAAGACAGGGAAAAGATTCTGGAGTATTTTCGTAAGGGCGGTACGATAGAAAGAGCCTCCTCCAGGGTTACGGCATACCCTGACTATACTATGTTGGTGCAAAGGCAATGATATAGTTATGTTGTGGTTAAGAGAAGACTGCGTGAGGCAGACATCAGGTACATGTTGTTGTACCCAGCAAAGCTGAAAGTTCTGCACAAAGGCAGAGCGCTGCTCTTTGACACCCCAGAGGATGTGGCATCATGGTTGGGTCTACAGGGCCACCCGGCGCAGGACGAGGAACAAGATTCCCAGGAGCCCGATAAGTGAAGACACTATGTCATGTACCCTGCGAGGTGGGGGAAGAGTGGGGAACCCGGGTACAGCGCCTTGAATTACTTGATAGACACGGCGTAGCCCTTGAACTTTATGACTATGGGACTGGAATATAGTGTGTTAAAACGCAAATGATAACGGAAGTATTGGGCGTAGCAACTCTAACAAATAGGAGCGGCAGGACCGCACATACCTACCCACCGAGATCTAGTAGAAAGGCGGCCAATAGGGCGGCCTTAACCTGCTGAGCCGCGAGTACGGGTTGTACCAGAAAGGGCTAGATGCAGGGGTGCCTGAGATCCAGGGATGGAGCTGGGCAACAGTTGGGGAGGGTGAAGTTGGGGAAGGGAAGGGAGGAGGGTGGGAGGGGGGGGGGGGAGGGTGTTTGGGGTGTTCGTAGCTAAGGGGAGTTTGAAGTGGGAAACGAGCCTATATAGATTAAGATGGAAGTGGGATCTGAACTGCACCGGTGTGAGGGGGAGGGGGATTCTAATGGGTCATGGGGGACCTTAAAATAATTACGTGGAATGTCAGGGGACTTAATAGTTATCTAAAAAGGAACAAGGTCATGTTGTACTTGGGCAGACAAAAGATAGATAATGCACTGTAGCAGGAGACACACCTGACAAGGGAAAAGATGGAAACAGTGGTGAAGAAATGGAAAGGGGTTGTGGTGGGCTCGACATACTCCGCCTATGCCAGAGGAGTACTCATCTGGGTGGCGCCGCACGTCCTGTTCCAACAGTTGCAGGAAGTGGCGGAAAAGGATGAGAGGATGGTCATATTGAGGGGATTAGTGGAGAATAAAGAGATAAGCATTGTGAATACATACGCCCCCAACCAAAACACGGCAGCATATTTTAGAACTCTGTGCCATAACCTCAGCATATCCATGGGTGGGGCGGTGATCTGGGGAGGGGATTTTAACTGTGTATTAGACCCCAAGGTAGACAGATCGGATGGGAAGATTGACAGACCTGCCCCAGCGGCTAAAGCGCTGCAGACTATACTGGATGACTTTGGTTTAGCGGATGTGTGGAGAACAAGACACCCCCAAGATAGGCAATACTCACACTACTCTGCCCCGCAGCAATTGTATACGAGACTGGACTATGTCTATGCTACGTCGGACGTGGTGATGGAGTGTACTCGAGCAGAATATAAAGCGAGGGTCCTTTTGGACCACTCACCCCCTGGCTATTGGGTGGCAATACTGCCCCCCCGAGGGCAAGGATTCCGACATGGCGCCTTCGGGCAGAGGCACTGAAGGATCCCGTCTTCAGGGAAGATATAAGGGAGGAGATTATAAATTACTCTGAGACAAATACGGGTAGCGTTGATTCGGCTAGCACGTTATGGGAAGCCTTCAAGGTGGTGATGAGAGGGGTAGCCATAGCAAAATCGAAAGGCCTACAAGGTGGGATTTTGGCTGACATACACGAAACAGAAAGGAAACTGGAAAAAGCATTGAAGGAGGGAGATGCAGACATGGAACGGATACTGAAACTGCAGCAAAAATGTGCGGAGCAATGGGAAAGATTATGTAACCTCAACTATAAAAAATACATAGAGAGACAGCATGCGGGAGGGGATAAAACAGGAAGGCTTCTGGCGTGGCTATATAAGAGAGAAGCTCCCAGACCCACGATTAGAACGATAGCGAGAGAAGATGGTAGTGTAGCTGACACCCAGGAAGGAATTAATCAGGATTTTGCAGAATATTATAAATTACTATATGGGGATGAGGGGGGTAGTAGTCTTGGGGAGATCACAGAAACACTGGAGGACATAGGACTGCCTAGGATAAGTGTGGAGGAAAGGGAGGAGATGGATGCACTGATTACCTTGGAGGAGTTGGAGGAAGTGGTAAGGCAGCTGCCTACCAGTAAGACCCCAGGGTCAGACGGGTTCCCGAGTGAATTTTATAAAGTATATAAGGAGGAAGTGCTCCCCCCAATGCTAGAAATGTTAAATGAAGCGTTTGAGGTGGGACGGCTGTCGGAATCACTCAGAGGCAATCATAATACCGCTTCCCAAACTCAACAAGCCTGGGCATAGTTGTGGCTACTTATAGACCACTCTCAATGTTGAACCAGGACAGCAAGATATTGACGGCTGTCCTGGCGAATAGACTGCGCAGAGTTATTGGCAAACTAATACACCCCGACCAAATGGGTTATGTCCCGAATAGAAATATAACTCACAATCATAGACAACTCCATCGGGTGGTTGAGTGGGGGAGCGAGAACGAGGGTGAAATGGCAATTATGTCTTTAGACGCGGTTAAGGCCATTGATTCGGTCAAGTGGCCATGGCTGCTTGCCGCCTTAGCGAGCTACGGAATGGGGCCTGGATACATAAGGTGGGCAAAGATACTATATAGTGAACCGTTAGCCAGGGTCAGAACAGGATCGGTGATATCTGAAAGATGGCAACTAAGTAGAGGCACCAGACAAGGGTGTCCATGATCCCCAATGCTCTATATACTAGCCTTGGAGCCCTTAGCGATATACCTTAGGCAACAATATGACAGTATAGGTATCGAGGTGGGGGGAGAACAACACCTGATTTCCTTGTATGCCGATGACTTGCTGCTGTACCTGAGGTATCCGGAGGAAAATCTGCAATACATACTAGAAGTGATGGATAAATATGCGGGGCTGTCTGGCATAGCAGTGAATCCCCGAAAATCTAGTATCTTCCCGCTGGGTAGTTATAAGTGAATCCCTATGGGGAGGTTACCGGTGCTACAAATACCATGGGCGGTTAGCACATTTAGGTATCTTGGGATAGATGTGTACCACACGGTGGAAGAGGAGCATAGACACAATACCGAAAGAGCCATTGGGAGAATTGAGAATTGCATGAAATTCTGGGAGAAGTTGCCCCTAGCAATGATGGGATGAGGGGCGATGCTTAAGATGGTGGTCCTGCCCAGGCTCCTGCACTATTTTGGAAATATTCCATATCTGATACCCAGGACATTTTTCACCAAACTGAATAGCATGTGTAGGGATTTCCTTTGGCATGGTACCCGGAACAGAGTGGCATTATGGAAGCTGCAGAACTTTTACAAAAAAGGGGGAATAAAACTGCCCAATTATGAGGTCTATTATGTAGCGAGCCAACTGCAATATATAGCTAAATGGCTCTCAGATGAACTGACCCCCGAATCTAGGTTGTTTGGACATGATTGTGCCCCATTTTATCTGAAAGAATTGATCTGGCTGCCCAAGACAGAAATGGTAGGGCGACCGAAGATGATGAAGCTCGGGTGGGAGATGTGGCGCCGAGCGTGCCAGATGAGGGAAAACCAATTCCCATGCTCCCTGCAGGTGCCACTAGTCGCACTGGCGGGAGGAGATAAGCAGCTGAGGATGATACTTAGGAACCACTGGGAGGTGGTTGGGGTGGTGACAATGGGGGATATTTGGCGGGAGGGGGCCATCATAGAGTTCGAAGTGCTGGGGGAAGAGATTGGGTTAAACACGGGCCCGTATATTACATAACACAGGATGGTCCCGAGAATCAGAAGAACATGGCCTGAAACGGTTGTTTGTTTATTTGTTATGCGCACCGGACCCTGAGGTAGCAGGGCGCAAGAGACAAGGAAGTTTACAGCTTGGTTACAGAAGTTACAAGTTACAGAACAAGCAAGTTACAGAGTAGACAGTTTTTTGGCTCTACAGGTGAGACAAGTACAAGTGCAGATAGAGCGCCACCAAACAGTCAAATCAATGGCAAACAAAATAGCAAGTCAGGTAGAGTACAAGTGGAGGTGCGAGAGGTAGAGTGCCATTTATGTTGCATTCTCGGTGAGCCATTTTATGGTATTCTTTCTGAAGTTGTTGAACGTTTGGTCGGATCTAAGTGCAAGAGGTAGGGCGTTCCATAACTGAGCTGCCTTGACTGGGAAGCTGGATCCTCCAATAGTGGTAAGTTTAAATCTGGGCACTAGGAGGCAGTTAGGGCTGACTGTCCTTGTAGGTCTGGAGGGATTTTTCCTATTGAAGCGTTCTGAAAGGTAGCTGGGGGCTTTGTTATTTAAACATTTGTGGATGATGGAGGGAGATTTAAGGTTAATTTTTTCTTGAGTAGAAAGCCATTTGTGTTTACGTCTTATTTCTGAGATATGTGCTCTTCTAGGGATGCTTAAGGCCGCTCTAAGTGCATTATTTTGGAGCACTTGAGTTCTATTGATGATTTGTTTGGTTGTCCCTATGTAAAGGGCGTTACAATAATCTAATTTTGATAAGATGAGGGCTCTGGCTAGGATAAGACAACTGTCATCTGATAAGAAATGTTTCCCAGCTCGTATTAATTTACATGTATAGGCCGTGGATGAGGCCAGTGAGTTCACCTGTTTGGTTAAGGATAGTGTTGCATCAAGGTAGAAACCTAAGGTTTTTGCTTCTCTGGCGACCTTGATAGTGTTGCCTTCGATGATGAAGGCTGAGTAGTTTTGGTTGAGTTTGGAGATGCGGGCTGCAGTGCCCAGGATGATAAGCTCTGTTTTGTCATCGTTCAAGCATAGGCCATGGTTGGCCATCCATGCTTGAATGATGCTATAGACTCTGTTCACCAGAGCCAGGTTTTCAACATAATCCCCAGTAAGTGGTAGGAGAATCTGGGTATTGTCTGCGTAGTTGGTATAGGTGATACCCAGATTATCAAGATCGTCGAAGAGTGGCTTGGTGAAGATGTTATAGAGTGTTGGCGAGACACAAAATCCCTGTGGCACTCCGCAGGTGATAGGAATCGGGTCTGCTGCCACTGCGGGGGATAACACCCTCATGGTCCTGTCACTAAGGAATGACTGTATCCAGACTATAGCCTCCCCTGAGAAGTGGGCCGTCGAGTCCAAGTGATTGCATAGGACTCTGTGGTCCACCACATCAAAGGCGGCTGAGAGGTCCAGAAGGAGAAGGAGAACTAGTTTGCCCTTGTCTCCGAGTGAGTCTATTTTGGCCTTTAGGTCAATAAGGGCTGTTTCTGTGCCGTGTTGCGGACGGAAACCGGATTGGCGTGTTCCAAGGAGATGGTTTATCTCAAGGAAGTTCTGGATTTGGGTGTACGCTACCTTGTCTAAAATTTTTAGTAAGAAAGGCACCGTGGTGATGGGTCTATAATTTGTGGGAATGTTGGGGTCCAAAGTTTGTTTTTTCAGGAGGGGGAGTACCCAAGATTCTTTTAGGTTGCGAGGGATGGTGCCCGTAGTGAAGGAGGCAATAATAAGTTTTGTGATGAAGGGGGCTAGATCTCTAGCCGCGTACTTTATCAGTTGTGCGGGGCATTGGTCACCTTTGCAATTAGACGGTTTAAGAGTCGGAATGGTCTTTTCTACCTCAATTACTGAGACCTTGGAGAAGCAGAATTGGGTAGATTCTTTGGGTTTGGGTGTGGGGGTTTTGTCCACAGGAGGTTGGGTTGGTAATGAGGCTTTCTTTAGGGCAATTTTAGTTTGGAGGTTGGCCACTTTGTTGGTTAGTGCCAGTTGTATGTCAGTACACCAGGATTTATCTTTGATGGAATCGTCCTGTGCTGCGATAGGAGTTTCCAGTTCTTTTAGGATGGAGAATAGCTTCTTCATACTGGAGTTGGCTTGGGTGATCCTATTATTATAGGTTTCTTGTTTGGTCAGGATGATATCTTTTTTGTATTGCGAGGAGATGTTTATTAGGTTGGTTTTATTTTCAGCGGTAGGATGCCGGTTCCATGCTGTTTCACATTTTCTCTTCTGTAGTCTTAAGTTTTTTAAATGGGGTGTAAACCAGGAGTTTAGATGCTTTTTTGGTTTACTGTTTCTAAGTTTAAGCGGAGAAACTCTGTCAAGGGCAGTGGACATAGCGTTATTGAATTCCTCCACTAGGATGCCTGGTTCGGTATGGTCAGGTAGAGAATTAAGTTTGGGTAGGATGTGAGGCAGAATATTATCCGCTGTGATATTTTTCTTATTTTTGGTTAAAGTGGGTATGGCGGGAGTGGGTGTTAGAACTGTGGTTCTTTTAGTGTTGAGGGTAAAGGAGATAAGGTGATGGTCTGAACATATTTGGGGGGCAATGGCTGTTATAGAGGGGTTACAGTTATGACTGGCAATCCAGTCTAGAGTTCTCCCTTTGGTATGTGTGGGAATATTCACGATCTGCGTGAAGCCTAGTTCTGACAAGGTATTAGCTGTGGCAGTAGCCTGGAGGTCATTGATATCGTTGTACCCTAGGTTGAAGTCTCCTAACACTAAGGTTTGAGAGGAATCTTTTAGATATGATATGACGGAGGAGGGGGGGGCATGAGATCTCCAGACTGTATGAGATGATGATGTCTAAGGTCGGGAAGGAGTTAACACAATTGAGACTAGACTGGGAAGCAGAAGTGGGAACCCCGCTATAGGATGGGATGTGGGAACGTGTGTTGGGATACCACAAGAAGGTGTCAAGGAATGCGAGAGTGAAACAGATACAGCTATATATTACGCATAGAGCATACATGACACCAGAAAGGATATCTAGGTTCAAGGATGCTGGGAGACAAGCATGTCCCAAATGCGATGAAGAAAAGGCAGGCATGGTGCACATGTTCTGGGCATGCCCAGTAATTGAGCGCTTCTGGGGGGAAGTAGCGCAAAAACTAGAGGAAAAGGGGGTCACGATGGTTGTAAATACAGCTTGGGCTTGCTTGCTGGGGGGGGTTCCCCAGATCGCAGAAGCTCAAGCATGTTAGTAAATTGAAAGATTTAGCATATGTGCTCGCAAAAAGAAGGATTGCCATGGGATGGAAGACATGTCATAAACTATGGGTGGAAGTGTGGTGGAAGGATTTGCAGAAGTGGGCGGAGGCAGAAACCGTGGTATGGCAAGAGGCGAGCAATGTAGGGGGAGAGGAGGAGGCGGGAAGCTTGATGGCATGGAGATCATTAATAGCAGAGTTGTTTGGAACGGTACAAGACCTGACAGGATCCACGGAGTGTGAGACCCCACCACGCGAGGCAGATACAGAGTGCGTGGAATAAACAGGCTCGTAAGGGGGGGTGGGATGAGGTAAGCAATGACTAGAATAACTTGATTAACATTTGTATTGTTGATGCATACACTGCGTGTGTGGTTTGTATTGTTTTTGTTTGAATAAATCAATAATACATTTTTAAAAAAATTAAAAAAAAAGACTGTTCAAACAAGTGAGCATTTTACGAGTTAGTGAGGGTCCAGGGGCTTCACAGAAGACACCCCAGGAGGATTCCAGCAGTGCGCCTAGGTGAACTGGACGAGAGGCCTCCCAATCACAGAAAACGCAACAAAACTACATAGGAATCACAAGAAAATTAAGGTAAGTAAATACCCAAGCCAGCACAGTACATTAGCACAGAAGAAGATTTTGCAGCCAGAGGACTTCAGGATCTGCAGCCAAAAACCCGGTCAGTGGATTCCTTGTCGTGGTGACTGAAAACAGGACCTTGGAAGGGATTTTGCAGCAGGGATCAACTGGGAAGGTGGTGCCTTTTCAGGAGCAGAGAAGAAGACAGTATCGCTGGTCGGATTCTCATCGTTACAAAGGTCCAGCACTCTGGTGAGGGGAATTTTCGGACTTGATTGGTGTCTCTGGAGGTCCAGCAGGATTCCCATGAAGTTTCAGCGAGATTCGGAAGACCGTGCACTGCACAATGGCTCAAGGTGACAGGGTATTGTGGTATTACAGCCCTGCAAGGTCGCAGCACGCTGTGCGATAGCTCAAAATGCAGATCGTCTTGAGTGTAGTGATTCTCACCAGGCTCTGGGTTGTCGTTTTCAGAGTCCCAAGGTCGATTGGAAGGAAGGGCTACAGCAGGCTCAGGGTTACACAGCAGGCTCTCCGATCGCTGGAAATCGTCTGAGCTGCTTTTCCTTCGTCATCCACTTCGGTTTTGGGGAAGGCAAGGAACACTAAAATGGCGGGGGGAAAAGGAAAGGGGCCATGATGGTATAATTAGCACCTTTGGGTGCCTTTGCTGTAGCTGTGAACATCCCACGCTAAAGGTGCACCGAATTAGTACAAGGTATCACTGCCACCAGCCATTAAAGGTAAGCTTGTCCCTGTAACAGAATTGTTACAGTTTTAGTGTGACTGGGGATATGTATCTCCCCAGCACTCCACATAAGATGGTATGTGCTGGTTTCACCTTATAAAATGTAAAAGGGATCCAAACATCCTTCCTACCCTTGGGAACTGTAGTTCTCTCAAGGTTAACCAGAGAAAGTTAAAAGGGGAGCCCCTAGGGTAACCCAGTAGCAGGCACTTCTTGTCAAAAAGTTGTCAAAGAGGATAACATTTAAAAGACACTATGGAGAGTCTAAAAAATGAGACCCATAATAAAAGTAAAAGACTGAGTGTGTAAAAAGGTTACCTCTCACTGAGGTATAAGGAAAAATAATCCACCAGTAAAGCAAAAAGTTCTGGGGGTGACACACGTCAGGATGATTTAGCATTACTATGAAAATCTTACCCAACAAACAATCATGCAAACAAAAGTTTGACCTCTGGCTAAATTGGGAATACTAACCTACTGTCTAACCAATAGGGCAATGTCACCTTATCATATGCTACTATCCAATGTACTGAAGTACATCGGGCTCTAACACACCAAGAACACAAATCAAATACATTGAACGACACAGTTATAATGCAATAACATTCAATAAGAGGAATCTGCGGGCAACACCTTTACCCACAAATCCCAATTGAGTTATAAAAAGGGTGTACAGAGAGCACTAGAGTGAAATACCAATAGCACCAAAAATGCATCAAGCAGAAAGACCAAGAAGCCCTTCCTTGGTAATGCTCACCAGGTGATACCAAGATCATTCCAATTGTAATGAAAAGTTAATTGCAAAAATCATGAAATCAGACGTCCGGAGAGACAAATTATTCACTCATTTTATGCAACAAATCGTAAGGCGATGGGAAACACAAAAACAATGCATTTCAGACATAATATCAGTTGTCAGGGCAAAGCCTGTAAAGACAGAAACAATACGCAAATAATACAAATCGGAGAACATCTTACAGAAAACCCATGCATTATGTGCATTAAGACACCTTGGAGGACTTTTATGTTGGAGATTCAGTATTATACCCATATAACAATGATTATGATCCCCCATTGACCATTATGCAAGTTCTCATTATTTGCGTACTGATCTAATCAAAACTATAAAATCATGATAAAGGCACTTTCAAATAAATGTAAGCTAAGACGACAAAAATGTCAAAAAGGAAAATAGAGGAAAGATGGAAAATCATCAGGAATAAAAACCTGCTGCTGCATGGCTTTAGTGCCCAGATTGTTTTTACATTGAAAATAAAGTAAATCAGACATTGAAAAGGGCGAAGTCTTCCAAGATGAAACCGAGAAGGAGAAAAATCACGAGTTCACAGACCTAAAAGAAACAAGAATGGCAAAGCCCACTGACATACAAGACAATGTACATTTATTTTTATGGGGTTGACGCAAATAAGGAAAAACCTTTTTTGTTAATAACACTTTTCAAAGGACAAAGACAGACAACAATCCTATTTGTGTGTCTCAATTTAAAGAGAAGGGAGGAAAGGAGAACACAAAACTAAACGGCAGTTAATGTGAATGTATTACAACAATACTACACCACAAAGGAGGATAAGTAGTGGGTAAGAGTGGGCGAAAGTGGACAGAATCAGCCCAGAAGAGAAGGGGAATTTTTATTTTAAAATAAAACAAAGAGCTCCATTTCAGCAACATGTAGTATATGTAAACCTTTCAGGATCCACGCATGTCAAAAGCTCCACACAAACATTGTATTTGAATTTTTATCCAGCCAAGGCCCTATCCAGATGGTCTCCAGGAACCGTAAAAAGCTATGAAAAAGGGGGGGGTAACATTTTTTTAACTATTTTTAGGACAGGTTAGGAGGATCTGTATAGACTGAAAATTGCATGGGAGGGGGGCTTTCTGCATTAGTTGTGGGATATTTTATTTTGAGACTCTCTGAAGGTGATTGAGGGTATGTTACAGATGTGGAGGGGCAGAGGGATGCAGGCTCTAGTGTCCACGGGGTGAATGTTTGTTTGTGTGCAGGTTAGCTTGCAGAGTGAAATACTTATGCATTTTTTGTTGACTTGCCTAGTGTTTATGCATGCAATGGGTCTCAGCTTGTTGTGAAGGTAAGATGGTGTTTTGAGGTGGATGGCTTTGTAAACAATGAAAAGTCTTTTGAAAGCAATTCTCTAGGTTATGGAAAGTCAGTGGAGTTGGGGGAGAGATGTGGTGATGTGTGAGTGTTTGCAATCCATGCAGCAAGCTGCACCTACCCAAAGGGGTAGGAGTGCTGTGGAGGAGAGAGTTCCCATAGTTCAGCTTGGACAAAAACAGTGCTTGGACTGTGGTGGGGAAGTTGTCGGATGGAAGGACATATCTCATCTTGTATAGGTGGAGTGGTAGGTTGCCATGTTTTGGGGACAGCAGCTATGTGATGTGTGAAGAATATGTGGAAGTGGGGGGGATTGATGGTTAAAGAGGTAAGACAGCGTGGGGACCACTCAAGTTAAAGTGCGATGTAGAATTTACAATTTATCAAAATCTTAAAGGTGTCAGAGTGCCAATGTACACATCATTGGTTCATGAAATCTGTAGCACAAAAAGTTGTCTGGTTAAACATTCACCAGACCTGATGACGCCAGGGGTGGTAGAAAACACTGCTATCAGTATTTTATAACATTTCCTATTCAGTGCATATTAAAGAAAAAAAAACAAATATAAAAAAAAATCTTTTTAATCTTTAAATGTGGTGCAGAGGCCAACATTGCCGATGCATTTCGGACCTCAGTCCTTCATCAGGGCGATGTATCAAATGTATTTTGTATAGATTCATTTTAGCACTCTAGTAACTGAAAAATAGTGTATTGTCACACAGGTTGTAAAATCTCACTTAAAATGAGTGATGGTGAAGCCTAGGGATTTGATAGGTGTGGAGAGGGATATGCATGGATTGTCTTTGGCGAGTTCTGATCCATGGGGTGAGGCTTGGTTTGTGTCAGGGGAAGCTGGGTAATTGAAAAGGGGGTACAGAGCAGTAGGTATTCCATTTTGGAAGTGTTGAATTTGAGGAACTGAGTGGTACAGGGTCAGCTAACTGACCTTTACAGGAGAAGAGGACCCCTCTTAGCCTGGTGTGGGAGGCCTATCACAAGGATTCCCAGAGCTAGTCCTGTCCAAGGGGAGGTGTGTGAGAGATGGGAGGGTGCAGGCACTTCTCTTAGTGCATGCCTGCATGAATTTTGCAAGTATCACCTTGTCTAGACCAATGCGGATACCAGGTCAAGTTTATTTCTGATCGTTACAACCATAAAACACAGATGGAGAAATGACTTACCAGTAATGTTCTTTCTATGGATTCTTCTCCCACAGAATCCTAATCAGATTGATATCCATTCCAGAGGAAGAATCGAACGATTCAGGCAGAAATCAGCCCAAAATTTTTTTTTTTTTAAAACAAAAAAGAAAAAGGAACAGAATTGCACTGAAAGCTGTTGACTGACCGCATTATCAAGTAAAGGCCCCAAACCGTGTGCAATACATGACCATTCAAAATCTTGCCAGATAAGAAGGGGATAATCACAGACTGAAGACCACTTTCATAGCGGATCGGATGGGAGGGTAATGAGGAATCTGCGTGCAAAGAATCCATAGAAAGACATTACCGGTACTGGAATGCTTTCTCCTGCAAATTGCTCATCAGATAGACTCCCAAGGCAGCATACAGGGCATTTATCCCGCCTCCTCAAACAAAGAAGCTCTGCAAAACCGCCCTACTGGAACAGGCATCGGCACCACATGCTACATCCAGGCAGTAATGCTTGGTGAACATGTGAAGTGATGACCACATCACCACCCAGGCAAATATCCTTTACTGGAATGCCCCTTTGCAAGCAGAAGATGCTGCCATGCCCCTGGTGGAATGTGCCCTGATGCCTGGTGGCAGATCTTTCCCAACTCTCTGTTAACACACTGCAATGCAGACAGTTATCCACCTAAATATTGTGGCTTTCTCGGTTTTGACACAGCCAACCCCTTTCTGGACAAAGAGTTGGTAATTGTGACTGAATTCGGCTGTCCTTGCCAAATAAAAGCAGAGAGCCCCCTTAAGGTCCAACTGTGCAGCCTCTCCTCTTTGGAAGGATGCAGTGGAGGGTAAAACACTGGCAAGCCTCATATTCTGGGTCATGTGCAATTCAGAGACCACTTTAGGCAGGAATCCAGGCCGCACCTTGAGTGAGACTTTCTCTTTGAAGAACCGGAGGAAGGGTGGCTTAGAGGATAAAGCCTACAGCTCACTTACACGTCTTGATGACGCGATTACAACCAGGAAGGCAGTTTTAAAGGTAAGTAGTCCAACAGAACATGAGTTGATAGGTTCAAACAGAGCCACCATCAAAAACCTGACAATCAAATTAAGGTCCCAGTTCGGAACCACAAATGGGGTAGGACGGAAACCCATTTTCAAGGCTCTTCGGGAATTGGGTCATAACCAGGATCATGAAGAAGGACCCTTGATCTGGAGACTGCTTAAAAATAAGGCCACCAAGTAGCTTTTGCCTGTGATAACCTTAAGACCTGAGGATGCCAGTTATAAAGGCACTCATCACTAAAGTGGTGGGACAAGCAATAGGATCTACCGTGCATTACCTGCACCATGCGTCGGATCTTCTCCATCTGCACGCGTATAGCGATCTAGTGGATAGTCCAGTAGCACCTCAAGTACCTCTTCCAAGAGGTACCAGTCATCATATCTCATCCTCTCAAGAGCCATACATGTAGGTCGAGGGATTTGGGGTTCAGGTGGAGTACCTGATCCTCCGACTGGGATAAAAGGTCCAGGCGTCAAGGCAACCAGAGAGATGTGCAGATGGTCAATTCTAGATGTTCAGAAAACCATGTTCTCATCGCTCAATTCGGGGTGATTAAGATCATGGTGGCTTGAAGCCTCCTCAACCTCTTGAGAGCCCACTGGAGGACCAGTATCAGAGGTAAGACATAGTGGAGATTGAATAATCAGTCCACTAGGAATGTCTCCCCTGGTCTGCCCTTCGCTGGGAATTCCCTAAAGCAAAACTGTTTGCACTTCAAGTTGGCCCTTGTGGCAAACAGATCCACCATCGGGGTACCCCAAAAAGCGAAGATCTCCTCGAGAACTTCCAAGCACACTACCCACTCGTGTGAGGAGGTGCTCTGCCTGCTTAGAGCGTCCACCAGCCCTTTCTCCGGTCCTGCTAGATGGACAGCTGAAGCAACGAGAACCACAGTTGCATCGCCTCCTTGCAAAGGTGCAGCGACCAAACAGCCCCTCCACCCCAGTTTGATTAGGTCACTACCTCGACACTACCGTCATTACCAGGGCGTGCTTCCCTTTGAGCAAGGGCGCAAAGGCCATCGCAGGGCTAGCCGGATCGACCACAACTCCAGGCTCTCGATATGCTGCTGGTTCTCCATTGGTGACCAAAGGCTGCTCCCCTGCAGATCCCCGGAGGGGAGCGCCCCAACCTTTCAATGATGCATCCGTCCCACTAGGGGCTGGGGCCATGGATGCCAAAAGGATTCCCCTTCCGCATGTTTTCTCTGCTGGTCCACCAAGATCGGTCACTGGCCACTGACCACGATACTTTGAGGAAGTCCTTCGTGGCATCAAACTATTGGAACCATTGATCCCTCAGTAGCGATTGCAGAGAGCGAATGCGCAGCCTGGCCTCTGGCACCAGAAAAACGCAGGAAGCCATTATATCCAAGAAGCAGAGGAAGGAAGCTGCTGGTAAGCCGTATTGGTTCTAGAAGAGTTTGAGCGTTTGCTGGGCACTGGTGACTCTTTCTTCAGGGGGGCCTTTCCCACCCTTGTGTCCAGGACTGCTCCGATGAACTGGAGCTTCTGCGTTGGTGTGACGTGGGACTTCTGGAAGTTTAGGGAGAAGCCCAACCTGTGTAGCAGTGCGCAGGTGTCCTTCTATGTCCGATACTTGCTCTGATGACCTCCCTTGGATCAGCCAGTCATCCAGGTATGGGAACATGTGGACACCATATCTCCTGAGTGCGCCCCACCACTGCCATCAGCTTGGTGAAGACCATGGGTGTGGAGATTAGCCCAAAGGTGAGCACATTGAATTGGTAATGCGTGTCCGTTATGATGAATCTCAGGAAACCCTTGTGCTTCTGATGGATCGGCACAAGAAAATAAGCATCCTGAAGATCCAGCGACACCAACCAATCCTGGAGTTAAAGGGCCTGGAGAATTTCTTTGTGTCACCATTCGAACTTGTTCTTCCTCAGGAACTTGTTTAAGGCAGCGATTCTTGGGTACCAGGAAATAACAGGAATACCAACCTGATCCTCTCCGCTCGGGAGGCACCTCTTCCACAGCACCCTTTAACGACAGGGCTTGCATTTATGCCTGAAGCCCCTGTTCTGGTTGTTGAGTGGGGGAGAGGGTCTGTCTGGCAATTTTCTTTAAAACGGTAGACAGTGGGAGGGGCGTGAGGCATGTCTTCCTAGTAGCTCCCAGCACTGATCTCGCCATCGACTGTAAATACGCTGGCAATTCTATCCGAAGGATCCCAGCAGACGGTGCAAAGTGAGAAGACATGGAGCACGTCCTGACAAAAGCGGGGCTTCCAAGGTGGCTCCGTTCACACTAAACGGAGGAGGTGATGCGGACCCGGAAGGATCAGCAAATATACAAAATGGTAGCTGCAGCGAGTCTGCACTCTCAATGGGCTACGATAAGAGGGAGATGTAAGCAAATGGATAATTTCCTATACCCCGCAGCAGCCTATTCGGAACCGCATGCACCAGCGACCAATCCGCTGACATTTCTAATGCAAGGAGTACAGAGGCACCACGTTAGAAGGTGGAGGAGACAACCTCTGGGCAGCAACCTTAGCACTGGGTAGGGGGCGTGCCCCCTATCACGGTAGCGTAGAAAGCCTTGCACTGCACAATCGATTCGAAACAGCTGCGGCCCGAGGCCCAGCCAGTAGAGCACAATCCCAAGTGCCGGCCAAGCAATCACAACGCAGTTCCACAGCATAACGTTAGTCAGGCGGATGCCTCGCAGCACACCATATGCGGAAGCGCGATGGAAGGTGAGACCTCCGCCCGCCACACGCAGCCGCCCCAGACTCGAGCTGTGGGACCTCTCCTGACGGCCTCCTCCTTCTGGCAGAGGGCACACACCACGCTCACGTTGAGCGGATCGCCAGAGCCTCGGCAGGCAGAGTAACACCAGTGCCACCCGAAGAGACGCAGAACAGTACCAGACACTCTGATTTTGCTTTCTTCCCGCTCTCCCTCTGAATGTAATCAAGCGGGAGGTGAGCAGCGCAGTGAAGACACTGCCTAGCACCACCAGTAAAAGAGCCCGCACCACCAGATACTCTCAGGTGCGGGGCACTCCACAATAACGCGCTGTGATCATTGGAACCCGGAGGAGGACCAGGGTACATAACCTTCACTGGGGGTACCCATCCCCACACCAAACTGCACAATCCATTACTAGCCAGCACCAGAGGGAGACCCCGCATCTACTACACCACTAATCACTCAAGACTCCATCTGGAGTTGGTACTCCGGGTTTCGAATGCAAGGACTATTGAAATGACAATAGGGGGTGCACTCCCCAAAAGCAGTTCTCTGGCGATCTGAGAGGCGGACAGCGGGGGGAGGGAGGGAGATCAAGGTCCACCACATAACCTGCTGACCCATCATGGAAAGCCCACTACGTGGCTGTGCATCCCAGCGCTACAGAACACAGAGGTGGCCACCTTAAGCCAGCAAATTTAAATAGCCTGAGTGGCAGATACATCCTAGAAAGTCCCACAACCGTTCCTGACCCTAACATCTGCGGGCCCAACTATCATACAACTTTGGATTCTATACAATAATTAGAGGCAACAGGGCACACCAAAGCCGCAGTGCCATTGGACTGAAGGACCTGGGAGGACAATGGCGACCGACAAAGCAGGCTGACATCTCCACGCTGCTGGGATATCCTAACCCAGACAAAGAAAAAAAGGGGGAGCACGCGGAGGCACAGCTTGCCGAGGGAGAGACGGCCCTCAGTGGCAACCCACCCAAGCAATCAGTGACTAAATCAGACCTCCAGGACCTTCTGGCAGCAATGACAAGGGAGTACGAGAAGGGCATGGAGGAAGCTACGAGTAAGAGAACTACACTAGACAAACACACCAAGGAGGATGAAAGCAGAATGGCAGAATGGCAGAGATGGAGAACAACCTCTGTGAGCGAGCATTCGAGATTGGAGAGGGAACAGACAGGATAACGCCCTTGAAGCATGGTGTGAGTCACTGGAACTAAAACAAGAAGATGCAGAGAACCGCTCTAGATGGAACATCCGGCTACGGGGCATACACAACAGACGTAGAATTGGAAAACTTCACAAAGGACTTATTTCGCTTCATACCAACACTGCCAGATAGCGCAGTGCTGGAGATTGATAAAGCACATCGAACCAGGTCTAAACAAGCTTTCTCCAATCCCCAGATGTGCTGGCAAGGGTGCATTTTTACAAGGTGAAGGAGAAGATAATGCAGGAGACAATGAACTCTAAACATATCCATTTCCAGGATGCAACCATACTGCTCTTCCAAGAGTTGGCAAACAGCTACTGAAGAGGAAGGCCCTGAAGCATCTCACAGAATGGTTATATGAAAGGAAAGTCCCATACCGCTGGGGTTTCCCTACCTAACTGAACTTCACCTGGGAGGGCAAACAATGGCAAATCCATAACCCGAAAGAGGCAGAAAAAAAATGTTAGGTCCAGAGGAGGAGAGCGAGGGTGCCGAGATAAGAGCAACACACCATGAATCCACAGGCAGAGCTACCACAGCAGCCTGGTCTCGGGTGGAATGAAGGCGCAGGATTCGAGGCCCAAAGCAAAAGAACAAGAAACCACACAAAGTCCAGACAAAGTCTGAGCAGGGGGACCTCCCCGACGACAACACACGGGGACCTTCCACTTGTTCTCGGGCCTGAAGGCATGAGACAGGCCATAAGGACCATCCAACAATATGTATGGTCCCGTCGCATGAGTCCTCTGCCATCTTGCGCCGGATCACTCTTTCGTCATTGAGGGTCGGGGACCTGGGACCGAATGCAAGTGCTGAATGAGCTGCGGGCGACACCCAAGACTCTTAAGATAGATTCAATTGCATAATAATCATTATGTTTTGTCAAAGGTTGCTCAAGGGGCTCAGATGGCCCCCAATAGGGTCGGTTGAGAACCAGATCCGGATACCCCGTTGGTTGAGGGCTGAACTCAACACCGCACGTTATAGGGGGGGGGGGGAGGGCGAAAGGGGGTTCTGCGGGGGTGTTAAAAATGTGGATGAGTACAGAGGAGAACAAACGCAACAAAACAACAACCCAAATAAACACTAGAGCAGCCAATTTGGGCAAGTTAAGCTATTTCATAAGGGATACTGACGGCGAGGGTCCACAATGGAACGAAAAACACAACAGGAACCAAGGGTAAAAAAGTGTTTTGAGCAAAGAAGTATTCCTCAATTTTTTGTAAAGGGGGCTGTGGTGTAAGAGGAGAGTATGTAGAGAAAAAGAGCACAATCACCACTAGTTACCCACCTCTACCACACCATGGGGGCTACTCAAAAGAGGATCTTCCTCAAAGTGGAACTTTGTCCACTTTGAGGAACATCCTCTTAATGGTGTGGTAGAGATGGGTAGCTAGTGGTGATTGTGCTCTTTTTTTCTACAACGGGAACCAAGACAGCTGACACGGGCAAGGAATTACGATTAATAACATGGAATGTATAGGGCCTTAACTTCCCGGGAAAGAGGAAGTCTGTAGAGCGGAGACTAGTCCAACTGTCTGCAGACATTGTGTGTCTACAGGAAACTCATCTACTGGAGGCAGATGAGAAACAAATCAACTTTAATAGATTCATGAAGCGCTACTTCGCTAAAGCAGGCGAGATAAAGAGAGGAGTAACCCTCCTGTTTAGCGAGAATGTCCTCCTACTGTAAAACAGGATCCCATGGGTAGATTTTTACTGGTAAAGGGGTATCTTCTTGAGCAACCACTAACTGTAGCTTCCATTTACTGCCCGAATAACGCACAAGACCAGTTGTTACATGACATGATCCCGACCATCCTAACATTCACCAAAGGCCACTTCATGATCGGGGCAACTTCAATCTAGTCGCTGACCCGCAAATCGACAAAAACGCTACCTCCAATGAGGGCGGATTTCTCCTGAGCCATAGGGCTCGCTGAATTTCTTAGGGAGTCAGGACAGTGAACATTTGGGTGCTCGCCAACATGGGCACAGAAGACTACTTTCTATTCTCGTGTGCACAAAGGTTTCTCTAGTATAGATCTGATCTTGATGTCTAGTGTCCTTTCCACCTGTCTGGAGAGGGTACAAATTCACTCAAGAGCACTATCAGACCATGCACCCAACACAGCGGACTTACAAATCTAAGGCCTCCTGAACACGCCCCCAGAGATACTGGAAACTACAAGACTCGATCTTGCAAGATTACTCAGTTAGGAACGAACTAGCTGAGACACTCCCACACTATTTCAGGGAAAACGCAACAGGGGAATGTCCCACAGCCACGGTTTGGGATGCTATGAAGCCAGTGGTGCGAGGGGTCCTAATTAGTGCAGCAGCAGCGCAAAGACGGAGTAGTCAACTCCATCAGACTAGATTAGAGAGAGTGAAGGAGTTAGAAAAGCGCTTCAAAAAATGCCAATCCATCAAAGGGGGTAGGGACCTCAAAAAAGCATAAACCGCCCTAGAGATTCACTTAGCTGATAAATCAGCAAGAGATAGAGACTACACCAAACAATACTATTATATAAATGGTAATAAAGCGAACCGCCTGCTAGCCTATAAAATGTAAAATGTCCACATGAGAAAAATATTCTAAAACTCAGGGGGGTGGACAAATTAACCCGATATGCGGAGGGGGAGAAAATGCAGATAATGGTCAGACATAGAGAAATCAGGTCAGGGCCCCCTAGGGAGCCAGAGGCTCAAACCCACTACTTGCGATCTATCCAAAAAGATACTCCCTCTATTCAGCTGGATGCCCTAGAGCTTCCGATCACAACAGAAGAAGCTGCCCCGGGTCCCGAACATAAAGCTGCCATGTACGCGGACAATGTCCTACTCGCCCTAGCTCAGGCAGACAGCTCGATGGAGGTCCTCTGGCAAGAAATTGGCATTAGCACGTGCGGGCTGGGGGTCCCGGATGTATCCAGATACAGCCGGCCAGCACAACTCTCATGCCTTTACATGGCAAATGACCACTAACCTGCCCCTATTGAAGCAACTAGAGGAAGCATGGGCCTAGCTCCGCTAGCAACCCTACCGCACATCACAGCCCCTCAAAGCACCCTAAACTCGGGCCGACTGACATATATACTAAGAACACACAATAGAAAGCTGGAGAAAAGCAGCCCGCAAATGAGGATGCAGAGGCACTCTCGGTCCCCTAACCCGAATATTGAACAACCCCGACTTCACTCCTGGCCTACACCCACAAGGATGTGCCGGGTGAAGGGAGGGGGGGACCAACACGGGTATCAGACTTCCTGGTCAATGGGATTCCTTTAGCAACACAAGAGCTACAGTTAGTGGTGATCTGCACCCCATCCATAATACAAAACAGCTCTGTATAGTGTTTTAGCCAAGTCTCCTTTGCTATGAATACCTCTAGCAGAGGGAGGCTGTTAAGGATTTCAAATTTCAATCAGGCACACACCCAGGTCTCACCTAGCATGTAGTGCACAATGAAATACTTATTTGTGTCTATAAGTTCAATATTCTGAATGATATATCACACCCTTCTCAAAATACCCCCCGGCCCCCTAGGTCACAGTGGATCAGGAATCAGGCTAGTTTGTAAAGGTAAAGATGTATTTATTTAATATTCAAATCTCACATAAGTTTAAATGTAGATATATATGGGGCAGAAAACACCAAGGGGTGACAATACAATTCAGAGAATAAGTAAAGCATTTGAATTCACTTATAGTAATGTAGAATAGAACACAGGAAAAAGAACAGTTTTGGTTTGTTAACAGATAGCGTTTAGGTTAATATTTCCCCCTGCAAAGTTATAAGGCACAAATGAGCAATCTTACACAGATGTAATTAATCAGTAGGTATTCAGAAATGAAAGACAAGATCTAAAGTTAAAATGCAATCTTCCCTCCCTAAACAAGAGCAAACCCGTTTTTGAAAATTGACACTTTTAAATTGACAGGTGAAATGGTTTTGTGAAATAATGCAAAATGGTCAAAAATGCTTAAATGGAGAAAAATTCCTAGGAAAGCAACACTAAACAGATCATAACACACATGAGCTACAATATAAACAACAGTACAACTTTAGATCAGGATGGGAGTTGAAGAAACACCGTGAATGGGAAAAAAAGACACGTGTAAACTTTTGAAAACTGCAAATTTGCAGCTAAATTTCACTATGCGATATTTGATAAAAACAAGTCAAATGCACTGATGCGGTTTGTGGTTGTGGAGGTAGCTAAGGGTCTTAGGTATCAGTGAGAGTTGAAATTTCGTTTCTATCTATAAAATTGAAGTTATGGAGGTTTTAGTGAGAGGCATATTTGCAAAATAGGCCTGAAAATGAAAACAGAAATTCGGTTTTAAAAAGGACAGATTGATTTCATTACACTATATTAATGACTATGAAAAAGAGAAGGCCAACCCGGAATATTCACAGTTAAGTGGCCAGCGTAACCCTTCACGTGGTGGATACTCTGTTTTTTTCTGGGATTTACTTTAGTTACTCAAAATCACTAATGACATATGGTTTAGTAAAACAAATGAGGAAAATCAGTGCAAGAATGGTTTTGACAATGCTAGGGTTCTGAAATTAAAGATGGGATGGGTAAAGATTGGGATAAGACAATGCAAATATACTATGGGTCACTGTTCTTCCTATTAATACTTACAGTCCCTTCTAATTAAAATTGGACCGTCAAAGTTCTGGTCATCAGATCAAGTCAGGTCTACCGGCAGCAGGGCACCTCTGGAGGGATTGATCAGCAGGGCGGTTCTGGTCAATTTTGGACTGCACCTCAGACTGGATTTGGATGGGCCCTTCTGGTCACTGTCCACGGCAGATTAGCAGGATGCGAGTTTCAGCGGGCAAGCCTTGATGGTAGCAAGCCAAACTGAATCAGTATTAAATCCCCTCAAGTTTTGGGATGGTTGAATTTGGGTCTAGCTAAAACGAGTTCAGCAATGCTAAGGCCTGGATTCTGCAAAGAATTCTGGAGTCAGATGCAAGATGAAGAATTTCGGACAAGACGAAGAAGTCAGGAACAAGACGTTGCGCGGAAATCTGGATGTGTTCTGGAAGCAGTGTGTCTTTATGTGTGGTGAAGCTCCTACATTTATCCTCCCAAATGACATCACAAAGTTTATGGTGTGGGCAGAATTTAAAAACACACCTCCACGGCTGTGAGTGGCCACAGGCACTTGCCTTGTTTTGGTTGGCAGTCCGAACAGAGCGGTCATCATTATGATGGAATTTAGGAACTCCCACATTTTGACCAAAACTCTGTTTGCACAAATGTACATTTCTAAAATTATGTTCCCTAATAAAATCGGACATATACATTTCATATTTGAGGGCTATATTCACATTCAATCCCCATCTCTGTGAGAGCTGTCTTTCTCATTCTGTAGAATGGTCTCAATTTTAATCATAACAATCTGGACTAATAATTTCAAATTCAGTTCATCTCTAGGCGATTATTATTGGAGCATGAATATACAATCTTAGGCTTCCAACATTAATAGTTCTGCTACAATGAGAGTTTGCCTGTAACTTTGATTCCTTAGGTGGCACAGGTTTCATCAATGTCTTCAAAGCAAAAGCCTAAAATTAGGTTAACACCTACCAATTTTTAGATTCATCCTACTTCAGGTTGCACAGTTAAAGAGTTTCAAACTTAACCACAAATAAAGATTTAAACACCAAAAAGTTCCTTTTGAACAGGGTTTGTTTTTTCTCTCCTTTCAACAAACCGCTGTCAGATGCCTTTGATCCGGGTGGGGTGTAGAGGGAAGCATCCTGCCCCTCCCCAGCAGAGGTCTATGCTCAGCCTGTCCTTTGTTCTTGGCTCAGCCAAAAGATGAATGTCTAATTAAATCTATTGTGCTCCATATGCGAGAGCCTCCAGCAGCCATTAGCCTTCCTGTAGCAAGGGAGTGTCAAACTTTCCCAGGCTGGCCACTGTCCAATCAGAATTAAGCAGTTACTTCACTCCAATACTGGGTTGCATTAAAATTCACAATCAAGTCTTTTCTTTAACAAATATAAAAATAAACACAGTTTATAAGAGATTTGAACATTTAAAAAAATCAAGCCCTTCACAAACATGCTTTAAATATGAGAATTTTGCAATTTCTTCAGGAAACAGAAACACTTTTAAACTGGGTTTGACGTCTAATTTTCTTATGCAGCTGTCAGGCAGTGAGGCCTGGATTCCTCTGACTGTACTGGATGATCTGTGGTTTCAGCACACTTTAATTTCAATAGTTTACTTGAAAAATTGCTGAAATTAGCACCAAAACAGCTGGCCTTGCTTCATGTGACAGGTAAAAGCACCCACTGGCATTCTCCTGCAGGGAGTTCTGTTTTGACATCAACTTTGCTTGTGTGTGGCAGGGTGATGCAGCCTTTTTGTGATTTATGAACCATGCGCAGTTTTGCAGATTTGGAGCACACAGGGGTTATCGCATCCATTTTTGGCAGTTTCTTTCCCCCATTGGCAAAGGGATGTATTAGGGCACATTGGCATGGGTAAAAATATCCCACAAGGCCCCCATATCCAGACCAAAGGTATTCCTGGATACAATATTCCAGAATGCTTTAGAGTCTGAGTGTTCTGAAGCCTGCCACCGATCCTCGCAACTGGACAAGGCAATTTCCTTTGTCCTGTCTGATAGGGCAGACTTATTCCTTCACCTTAGCTGGATTTAATTAAGATCCACGTTTACCCTTTTCAATGCACCAAGGAGCAATCTTTTCTCCTCCTTGCAGTTATCAGAATTTGCGGCAATCTTCCCTCGTACTGGCAATCGGGGGCTTAAAGATGTCCTTGCAGACTCTGATGAAGTTGTCAAAAGCATCGACGATAATAGACGCATTAGAGTAACTACATAGCCAGGTCATTATTCTAACATGGCATCATTAATGACTTTCTGTCCTAAAACCCCATCATTCCTACAGTTCCTGCGTCTCAGGCTAAACTTAGACCCCACAGTGAACATCAGCAGAGTATTGGGCTTACCGTTTGGACCCCCCCTACCTATATTGCCCATTTCAGGATTAGAGGGGTTATGATCACTTTCAAGTCTGTGAATCTCAAAATCCAAGCTAAACCTCCACCAAATCATTGGGACAAGTATGTAATCAATGATGCTCTGGAACCTACCATTATTAAAAGTGTGGTCCCCAGCTGAGGGCGAGGAGAACCTGTAACCGGAATCAACCAGAATTCCCATAAATACAGAGCACTATCCGAATTTGACAGGGTCAGACAGGGAGGCCGGAGGAACAGAATAAACTCTTCTTCCAACATGAAGACAAGTTCTCCTGTTCGAAACCACCAAGTGTTAAAATTGCCCCCACTATAGTGGGGGAATTACCACAGCGCCTGTTAGGCAAGATTTGGAGCGGCAAGATTTGGAGCAGCAACCTTTGGGTGCACTACAACAACCTTGACCTCCTGGCAATAGGAACCCAAACTTTGGTATAGGTCTCTACTACACAGGTTGGTAGTGTGGCTGAGCAGCCAGACTTATCTCAAGAGGGGTCAATGTGAGCAGTAGGGGAGTTACACAGAGATTCACGGTGACAACTATCCAAATAAACACTTACACTGAAGGATTCTTGATTAAACAATTATTAATTTATTTAACAGTCAGTTTGAATAAGCCTTCTTCAGAAGGGGCAATATAATAGTAAGACACAAATACACTCCAAAATACACACTCTTACTTTCTCTCAATCAGCAAGTACTCATTTGGGACGGCACACAGACACTTCCTACACCCTCAGGTGACTTAAATAACTAGGACACTGTGGACATTAATATATCACTGGTACATTTAGAGCAATAATAAAGTTGGTGTCAAAGAAAAGGGTTTCAGAATAAGACAAAAGATCACACAAATATTCTGAAGCAGGTAAATCCTTTTGAACCCCCATTGCAAAGTAAGTTAACCCTTTCCTGGAAGGAAGGTAAAAACACACAATCAGAGAGAGAAGAGTCATTCAGGGAGCCAGGCCAGCCAATGTCAATTGGGCAAAAGTCTAGGTGAGCTGAAGCACTTCTTGCAGGTAAGTAAAAGTCTTGCACAATGTTTTAGAAGTCTTTGTAGAAAAATAAGACTCAAAGTAGGGCCACAAGCTGGGAGGCTTGTGAGGGGCAAAGCTGTAAGCAACTCAGCAAGGTTAACCAAGACAAGTCTCAACTGAGAACAAGTAAGGCTACACCACAGGAGGCAAGATCTCTCAGACTGCACAGTACCTTTGGTTAGAAGAAATTATTCCAGTTGGCTTCTGTTCCTGTAAAGCTCTGCAGATCCTGGTGTTCCTGGGCCTCAGTCTGGGGACTCCTGCACTGCAATGGGACAGTCAGCAGCAGCAATGGGCAAACTTCAATTGAGTGGCACTTTGATGTTTCAGCGCCTCGTGTCTGACAGCAAATAGCAACACTGCAGTTCTCGGATACCACTTCAGACTGTCCTTGCTTCTGGGGTCCAGCACTCTGTTAAGGTGGCTTAGGCTTGGTCAGTCCTGCATCAGGGAAGTCTGGAGGATCTTCTTAGCGCTCGGGTCTGACTTAAAAGCGATCCACTCGATTTGGTGTTCCTCAACCTAGCACTTCAGTTCCAGCAGCAACAGTTGAAGTACAGCCAGCTTCGAGAGGATATCCAAACAAGTTCACTTTGGAGTTGATTGGTCCCACCAACTGAAGGGGAGAAGTCGTACTTGCAGGGCTTCTCTAGTCGTAACGAATTTGGAGCTTCAGCACAGCAGCAGGGCCTCAACAGGCAAACCAACGGTCCAGGAGTTGCAGCATGCGTCTCTTCCAAGTTCTTCTTCGGATTCCCTCGTCCAGTGGTCGACTGTGCCTTCCAAACCAAAAAGCCTTGCCTTTTATGCAGGTTTCTCCCATTCATTCCAGCCTAGCTGTCAATCACATAGCAGGGGGAGCTGTCCTTGCCCGACAGCCAGCCGGCCAATCACCTTTGGGTGCATTCCTGTAACCAAGGGGATTAAGCACAGGGAGTTTCGGGCAGCTCCCTCACTTCCTGCCCCTGCCAGACATACTGGAGCCAGAGGGGGGCTTCACTTGTGAATCCCGCCAAAGACAAAACAAACAAAGGGACCAAACCTGGTTTGGCGTGCAGAGTAAATCTCAAGAAGGACCTTTCCAACAAGAAATGGCGAAAAAATAAGACCGGGCCATTTTGACAAAGTGGGCACCCATGGGTGCTTTAATGCAGCTGTGAATGCAGCCCGCAGTAAAAACTCCCAATGGTAGTTAAAAGTAAACCACTGCCACCAGCCGTTAATTGTAGAAAGGGTAACATAAAAATGTTACATGAGAAAATAGACAAAGGGGATACTAAGTAACCCCTCCAGCACCCTATTGTAAGATAGTGTGTGCTGGGTCTAGAAAGTTACAAATATAAGTAAAGTCAATTTCACTTTACTGCTCTTGGATACAGTAGTTTATCCAAGAGAAGATATTTAAACCTTTGGGAAATCTGGAAGACTTCCCTGTGCCACTGCACTGAAGGTGCTGTGCGCCACAATGTAAAAAGATGATGCCTATGGAGTCAGGCTCCATAACCAAAAGAAACCAAGTCCTAATCACGGAAAAATACATGAGAGTGGGAAAAAGGTCTTGCTCTCTCCAGGTTAAAAATGAAAAAGTCCTAGAGTCCAGCAAAAGTGCTGGGGGTCTCTAAGGTAAAGAGGAATTAGCACATTTGTGAGAATTCTCCCTAACAGCGCCTCACTTGGTTGCAAGTCAGGAATTCCTTTATTTGTATTTTTTTTGTATTTGTTTATTATTTATATCGCGCACCGAACCCTGAGGTAGCTTGGCGCTTTAAATACTTGGGGTTACATATATGGATAAGCAGAATACATTTACAATATACGATAATGTACCAAAATGCTTACAAGAAAAGTTACATATGGGTCACTGCAGTTAAAATGGGCATCGGACAGTTAAAGAGACTCAAAAGGTGATATTGATGTTGGCTAAGGGAGAGGGTCTGTTACTCAACCATTCTTTAACTTTAGAGTGTGTAATAGTTCTATCAATCACCTTCCAGCTTTTATTATTCTAAAAATTGATCAGCCCTAGACTCTGGCCCTCTTTACTCCTAAGCAGGAATGAACAAGTTACTTACCAACTGGTAACGTTCTTTCGACTGGATGTTCTTCCAACGCATACCATGTAATGTCCACAGCTGTGCCCTTCGGAAACTTTTTCAGCAGAGGGCGTCCTGCGTCGGGTCCTTGTCCCTCGAGGGCCTCCATCAAGGACGGCATCACAGGATGTTATAAATAGGACGCATGGCGCCCGTAGCCTCAGTTTAAGTTTTTTTCCCCCAGAACGTATGGCACCAGTCTGATGCCTGCTGGACTGCTCTTAGCCTTGCGGAAACGGAAACTGCAATCGCATAGGAAATTCTCCTGAGGGGCAGGCTGGGAGGGCGATGTGGAATGCGTTGGAGGAACATCCAGTCGAAAGAACATTACCAGTTGGTAAGTAACTTGTTCTTCAAATGGATTGTGTCCTCCAACGCATTCCACATCTTTGACAGACTCCCAATGCAGTACCAGTAAATGGAGGAGGGAAAAGAATTTAGAGTACCCAATTAGATTGAGGAATAAAGAACCGCCTTCCCAAAGGCCATATCCTGACCATGAATTGTATCCAGGGAATAATGTTTTCCAAATGTTTGGATTGAGGCCCTAGTAGCGGCATCACAAATATTCCTAATAGGAACACCCTGCTGGAGGGCGGTGGAAGTAGCCACGCCTCTAGTGGAATGAGCTCTCAACCCATCAGGTGGGTCCTTGCCCGCCAACTGGTAACACTCCGTAATGGTAAGCATAATCCACCTGGACAAGGTCTGTTTGGTAACAGCCTGGCCCAATCGGTGTCCAGCATATCCTACAAAGAGTTGATCGTCCACTCTGACCCTGGACATCCTAGAAATGTAAAAGCTAAGCGCTCTTCTAGGTTCCAACCGATGGAGACACTCCTCTTCCTTACCAGGATGAGGATGAGGAGGAGGAGGAGGGTAGAAAGATGGAAGAACCACCTTTTGACTCAAATGATATTCAGAGACTACCTTAGGTAGAAAAGAGGGGCGTACTCGCAGTACAACCCTGTCCTTCTGAAACACAGTAAAGGGTGGCTTAGATGAAAGTGCCTGCAATTCACACTCTGCGAGAAGTAACCGTAACCAAGAACACAGTCTTGAAGGACAGTAATCTCAAAGCACAAGAGTACAAAGGTTCAAACGAAGCACCCATGAGAAATTTCAAAACCAAATTAAAATCCCAAACCTGCACCTGGAAGGATGACAGTGGAAATAGATTAGTCAGTCCTTTAAGAAACTCGAAAATCAAAGGAATCTTAAAATAAGAACATTCTTGAGACAAGCGCTTAAATATAGACGGCGCTGCCAGGTAACCAGTACCCACTGGCCAAGGAAAGCAAGAAAGACAAAATCATAGGAATAGAGCACTGAAAAGGATCAATATTGTGATCCCTACACCAGTCGCAGAACTTACACCAATGGCAAATGGTACAGGGATTTTGTTGCAGGCCGCCTGGCCGAAAGCAACCCCTCCATCACGTCATCTGGGAGGTCCCAATCCTTATACCTCAACCTTTCAGATACCAAGCGTGAAGGTTGAGAGTCTTGACCTCTGGATGGAGAACCTGACCCCTCTCGGTGGGGAAGACTGCGTGGAGGGCAGATGGACATTTCCCAAGGTCCGGGTACCACGCTCTCCTGGCCCAATCCGGAGCAATGAGGATCATGTGGCAAACGAACCTCCGTAACCTCCGCAACACTTGAGGAATGACGGGGACTGGAGGAAACGCGTACAGCAGTGGTAATGACCAATCCACCACAAACGCGTCTCCTAAGGCCCCTCTTAGAGGAAATTCCTTTGAGCAGAATCTCTAGCGCTTCCGGTTGACACTGGTGGCGAAGAGATCCACTTGCAGGGATCCCCAAAGGGCAAAGATCTCCTGAAGGACTTCCTGAGCCAACTCCCACTCGTGGGAGACCGTGCTCTACCTGCTCAGAGCGTCCGCCGCCGCATTGTCGTTTCCGGCCAGATGAACTGCCGAGATTGAAATTTCCTGCTGGATGGCCCAGAACCAGAGCTGCATTGCCTCTCTGCACACTGTCCATACCCCCCCACCCCTTTTTGTTAACGTAATGCATGGCCACTGTGTTGTCCGTCATGATCAGGACACTTTCCCCACACAGAGGGCAGAAATGCCTTCAGGGCCAGCCTGATGGCTCTCAGCTCTAACAAATTGATGTGGAGTCTGGACTCCAACTGAGACCAACGACTGCTAGTGGTCAAGTCGTTGGCATGAGCACCCCATCCTGTCAGGGAAGCATCCGTCACTACCGTCCCCTACGGCCACGGTTGCCAAAATGGTTCCCCCTGCATCGGGTTCCCATCGGGTTCCCTTTGTTGGCCCACCACAGAGGATCCTGGGAGACCGCGAGTGGAATCTGAACAGGACCCGACATCCTGCCGGAGAACTGTGACCACTGCATCTTGAGAGACCACTGCAGGGATCTCATCTGCAGCCGGGCCTCTGGCACCAGAAA
This sequence comes from Ambystoma mexicanum, assembly GCF_040938575.1. Taxonomy (NCBI): domain Eukaryota; kingdom Metazoa; phylum Chordata; class Amphibia; order Caudata; family Ambystomatidae; genus Ambystoma; species Ambystoma mexicanum. The sequence goes on along the minus strand of NC_090921.1, from coordinate 956,171,221 downwards.
AATGCAGGATGCCATGAGGCCAAGCAACCTTAAGAATTCGAAAGCTGGGACACTCTGGGCATGTTGAAACTTGTCCACCATCTGCACAATGTGATGAGCCCTCACCTTGGGAGGCGAACACTTCTCCAAGGACGTGTCGAATACAGCCCCGATGTACTGGAGCTGTTGGGAAGGTGTTAGATGCGACTTCTTGAAATTCAGGGAGAAGTAAGGCCTGTGGAGGGTGTGGCAGGTGACACTGAGATGATCCAACGCTAGCTCGGGAGAACACGCCTGGATCAGCCAGTCGTCCAGGTAGGGGTAGACGTGAATCCCCCCTCGCCTGAGGTACACTGCCACCACCACCATGAGCTTGGTGAAGACCCTCGGGGTAGAGATCAATCCGAGCAGCAGAACCCAAAACTGAAAGTGCGAGTTCCTGTGCGCAGGATGGATTGGCACATGGAAGTAAGCATCCTTGAGGTCCAGACACACCAACCAATCCTGAAGATGAAGGGCCGGGAGGACTTGAGAAAGAGTGACCATCTTGAACTTGTCCTTCCGGAGAAGTTTGTTCAACCAACGCAAGTCCATGATGGGTCTCAAACCCCGTCTTTCTTTGGGAAAAAAAAATAAGGGGAATACCATCCCTTGCTCCTCTCCGCTACAAGCTCTAGTTCTATAGCACCTTTCTCCAGCAGGGACAAGATTTCCTGCGCAAGGAACGGACCCGGAAGCTTCAAAGATAGTTTTCCCAGTGGATTGTCTTGAGGCCGCTGAAGGAAGGGAAGGCAGTAGCCGTGGGCTATGGTATCCAGAACCCACGCATCTGAATTAATGGCACGGCATTTTTCAAGATGCTGGGACAGCCTGCCCCCAACCGGCAAACCATGGGACATGGCCTCAGGACTGTTTGTTGAAGGCAAAGAGGCAACTGCCTGAGCGGCTTTGGCACCACGATTTCCCAGACCACCACGAGTACTTTTTCGCTGGCCCCTTTGACTGGCCGCCCCTCTCGTTCTACCAAGAGGAGTAGAAATGAAAAGGAACCTCCCCATCACTGCTGTACCCTAGGACGAAAAGGCAGAGTTTGACGCACCGCAGCGCTTAAAGATTTCGCTGCAGCTTTTGGGGTCTGCAACCTCTCAAGTCTCTCGTCAGCCTTGCTGCCAAATAAATGTGTGCCATCAAAGGGCATGCTCAGAAGCAGGCCCTGCACATCCGGAGCAAACCCCGACTTCCGCAACCACGCAAATCTGCGTATAACGGTGCTCGCAACCATGAACCGGCTCACACTGTCAGCCTTATCCAAACCCGACTGAAGGGCCTCACACATGGCATCCTTGCCATCCTGCACGATAGCAAGGAAACCATCCCTTTCTCCCCCCTCGGGAATACGCTCAGCGCAAAAGATACACAATTCCACAGAGTGTGTGTAAACTTTGCCAAGGCACACGTGGAGTTGGCCGATTTCAAGGCCATGCTCCCAGCAGAAAACCCCTTCCCTGCCCAACTGTCGAAGCGCTGGTCGTCCCTGTCCGGAGGGATGGAAGGGTACGCCGCTTGCCTCGAGGTGGCCGTAGCCGCCTGAGCCACCAAACTCTCAGGAGTGGAGTGAGTAGACAAATAGCCGGGGTCGCTAACGGAAGAGCAGTATTTTTTGGTCAAGGACTTATTAACAGCCGGAAGAGAATCCGGGGCCTGCCAAGCAGCTGCCACCCTTTTCTGCAAGGAAGGATGAAAAGGCAAAACCGGGTCAGAGGACGGACCCTGATCTAAAATGTCTGTCAGATCGTCCTGCACAAAGTCATCAGGAGGACTGGACCAGATACTCTGAGACCCGTGACATAAGCCTTCTGTATGAATACTCTGCATGAGCCCCAAGCTCAGGTCTAGCAAAGTCCACTTCCGGGGAAGTGTCCAACCCACTGGCATCATGGAGGGACTGTGTCAACTCCTCCAACTGACTGTCACCGGAAAATTGTGGAGCCTCAACCAGTACCCCGGGGTCCTCAAACTGAGACCTCTCCTCCTCTTCGCAAATGTCAGCAAGAGGGAGGTGAAACCCAGGTCTGGTGACAGAAGAGGGCCTGGAGTACACAACTGGCCTCACAGACTTCAACATGGCCTTCCTCGGAGGATCCACGATGTCCGGTAACTCCCAAGGCACACTGTGAGAAAAAATCTCTGAAAGCGTTGAAGGCTTTGACAACCTCGACGTCGGGAGTGCCGCAGGCATTGACGTAGACACAGGTGCAGACGGCGCCGTGGGCTGGTATGAGGGCAAAGCATCGACGTCCGAGTCGGACGGACACGGTGCCGATCGAGTCTACACCGGCCTCGAGCCCTCCGTAGGTAGTTGCGGTCTAGCTGGGGACGAGGACCGAGACCTAGAGACACATCCCTTGCGACCTTTCGATTTCTTGTCCGTACGGGACCTCGATGGCTCCCGATGTATGTCGCGTCACGAACCCGAGCCCGAAGGCGTGCGAGCCACGGAACGAGACTGATCCTGGCCGGCTTCGTCAGAAGGCGCGACCGGACCCGTGTCTTGCGATTGAAAAATCGCCATCATGGATTTCTTAAACGCCGCCCATTCCTCCCTCCGGAGTCGAGGACTTCGTAGGGCACGTAACCTTCCTCGAGGCACCATCCTCCGAAGAGGACGGGGAAGGTGACCGGTGACGGCGCTTACTTGAGTGCCGGGACTAGGAAGACGAGTGGCTGGAACCACTCCAGGACCAAGATCCCCGGGATACCTTCCGACGCGGAGAGTCGCCTCTCGAGTCGTCGGTGGGAACCCCCTTGGATTTGGACTTTGAAGTCCGGGACTTTACAGGCTTCGAGCCCCTACCTACCTGGAGCTTCCCTTTCCGCTTCTGCAAGGCCTTGGCAGTCAGCGACTGGCATTTAGAGCAGTCGTCGGTGTCATGTGACTCGCCGACGCACCACAAACAAATCGGTGGGCGACATTTTAGACTTGCAGTCCCGGCAGGTCTTGAAGCCAGACCGCAGAGTCGGAGGGGTCGAAGAGAAAGACATCTTCAATGAAGAAAACACAAGGCACGCCGAGTCTCCCGAAGTTAACACGTTCGCGGAAAAAACTGAACTGAGGCTACGGGCGCCGTGCGTCCTATTTATAACATCCTGTTATGTCGTCCTCGACGGAGGCCCTCGAGGGACATGGACCCGACGCCATCGACGCAGGACGCCCTCTCCCGAAAAAGTTTCCGAAGTGCACAGCTGTGGACATTGCATGTCAAAGATGTGGAATGCGTTGGAGGACACAATCTATTTGAGTGGATATTCCTGTTGGATTCCTTCAGCTGTCTGGCTAACCAAGGAAGGTTCACTGTAACAGGCTGAAAGTCCTCCAGATGATCACCCCTCTCATACGGCTTTTCTTGGCTGGGACAAAATCAAAAGGGAATAACCCTGCAAATGTATTGGTACCACCAGTCAAGTCTCTCGAAAAAGCATTATCTGGTGGTTCCCAATATATGATACCCAATCTGTAGACAGACGCTGAGAGCCCAACCCCACAATATTCCATACCAAAAAAATTCAAATGTGCGGGCTCCTCGTTATCCAGAGCGTGGTTATGCCCACGAGCGACCAGATAAGTGTTACATATTTGGCCAAACGTACCTCCTGAGAGGACATTCAGTCAAAGTGCAAAGTCAATCTGTCAATCTACATTCTCCAGGGACTCCAGACAGGATAACCTGTTCCTCAAGGTTAAGGGACAATTAGATGTCCCTGCGTGGGTTCCACAAAGCTCAGTTCCTAACATCCCCAAGGCATGCCCCCTGGGGGTGGGGGGAACATGTGTAAGCAAGGTATTATCAGTGTATGGCTCAGTTTGTCTCTGGGACCACTGCCAGGATGCATAGAAAAAGCCCAGAGGGTAAAACCCAACCTCCAAGTATACAACTCTGCCGTGTGAACTCTTCCAAAGGAGATCCGCCGACTTGATGGGATTGTTAAAAGTAATGCTAACAGTCTCCCCTACAACATTTTATCCCCTACCGCACCAAGGAGGATGTTTTCGCCATCAAGACATCCCTGCCTGGATAGAAGTCGGAATTACAAATCCTGTTGGAGTGGGTTACCTTATTCATCAAACCAATTGTATCTGCTGTTTACCAATTTTCCAGAACAGGGCCATTGGCCAACACCACAAGCAATGAGCCGCCTGTGGCAGAAGATTTAGCCTGAACCCCAGCATCTCTGTCCCCTTGCTCTGGTGATCTCATTTGCTGGTGTGCTGTACGGGCCCCTATTTTCTCGCTGGTTCCCCCCACCCCTATAACCGCAAGTTTAGTAACCATGGTTTCAGTACGATCAATAACATTCAGCTCCTTTCTTGAGCACCCAATCGGTGCTCCTTGGGGTAGGCCAACCGTCCCTCTGGCAATCGCCATCATGGGACTCTTGTCCTTAGCTAGGGCATGTTGGAAGGAGCTAGGGCATGTTGGAAGGAGCTAGGGCCTGTTGGAAGGTTCATCTCCAGCCTAAGATGTTTGAACACAGGGCTCCCTCCCAATTGGAGTGTTCCCACTTTCCCTACACCTGCCGCCCTGAATCGGGTATTCTAATTTCTTTAGAATGTTATTCATTTAACCATCCATCTTTGCCAGAAATTCATATATATTCAATAACTGGCTTTCCATCAGTGGAAGTTTTTTGCTATAAGTATATTCTGGGTATGTCTCTTCGTCCCAGGCCCAGAGGGCAACCGTAAGAAACTACTGGTTCCTAAGGTTGCCCTCTGGGCCTGTTCCTTGCTTGTTGTTGCCGCCTATTAGGACTCCCACTGCCCCCCCCTCCGTAGGACCACTCAGCTTTTTACCAGCTTCCTTACTATCAGATGTGTATTTTAGTGTTGAAATAGTCCACGATAAAGTTGCATATGGAAGAGGGTAGGATCATAGTACAGGTGGACAGTGCCTTGACAATGTGTGTGCAATTGGTGGATTGGAGTTCTTGGAGGTAGCGGGCGGTGAGACGAATCGCAGGATATCTTCCCTGCTTCCCTAGGGCGAGCCCATTCCCATGAGGTCAGGGAGGAGAGGCCGCTACCTGACAGTGACCCTGAGGATGGTACTCAGTGGGTGGATCTCATGGAATGGAAATCCGCCCTGTGGGACTGGGGACTATTATCAGGGAAGAACGCTCTATACCCTGAATAACCCCATACCATCCCTTAACTCCCTACCCTATACAAGCCAACACGATATCACACTCTTCAATGTACCTATGTAAGTTAGAGTATCCAAACAGCTTCCAAAGTACTGAGAAAAGGAAGAGTAGGACTCCCTGTACGAATCCAGCAAAAGTACTGAGTTGAAGATTTCAAGCAATCCATTTGAGAGAAAGATTATCAGAACTGGGACGAAGAAGAGTCGCAGAGTAAAAGAGGCGAGGCGAGGACTCCGCTGAACCAACTCCAGCAGTCTAGTCACTATGGACAATCGGTATACTGCTGATACATAAAAAAGGGAAGGAGGACTGAAGAGTTAGTTCAGCCCTCCCTCGACGAGCCGCAAGCAGGTTGGCAGAGCAGAGAAGGGAGACTAGTGTAACTGAGGCGAGAAGCTGAAACCAAAAAGGGTAGAAGGAAGAAGAACCCTTTGCCCTGCTGGAAACAGACCACGGAGGTATGCCTGAGAGAAGGGACTGCGCACGCCGGCAAAGCATAGTAGCACCAAGCAGCCGCAACAGAGACACTGGGGAAGGGGCAGATGATGTGGAGAGCACGGGCAGAGGAGATCAACTTTTGGAGCCGGCAGGGGCGAGAACGAAAACTCCCTGAAGGTAGGGACTTGCCGGGGCTAGCTGGTGGGGATGGAGGACAGATCTGAGAACCCCTTAAGAAGGGGAAAAGTACCCTGGAGTACAAGGCTGGGAGGAACTCCTATGCGAGGGACTTGAAAGGAACAATACATATGAAGTAAGGGTCTGGGACCCTAAGTTCAAGTAAGAGTATGAAGAAATAATTACAGATGGGACAAGGGTCTGTGATCTCCAAATTCAGATAAGTTATTACAACCACTCTATATACAATAGCAGTGCCTGGCAGGATAGTAAACCAGGTCTACCTTACAAATAGAGGAGTTGGAAACCAACCTGGGGAAGGGAGTCATTCCCCCCTAGCGACACAAGCAGCAAAGGAGCCAGAGGTAAGGGGGTAATTTCCTCTGGCATCCTAAAAAGTTCTGAGAAAGACAAGGGAAAGAGTGATTCCCCCACTGCTTGTTGAGTTGTCACAATGAGTCCAAAAAGAGCTAGAGGGGTGGAAGCCATCCCTCTGGTATTGTGAATAGATTAAATCATTTGAATAGACACTTCTTTCTGTGCTTGCCAATGACAGACATCCTCAAAGAGAACTGTTAGAACCTTTTGTTTTATGGAATCTGAAGAACACGTCTCACCAACAGAAGGTGAACACAAAACCTCAGTAGAGAAGAAGGGAGTCACTCTTCTGGACTAAGAAAATCCTTGTTTGTTCCTTAGTTAAGCGTGTAAGGAACGGAAATCGACACAGGACAGTGGACTGTTTGTTTTAGATGGACATTCTGGCTGAATCCTTAGTATTTAGTTGAGGCAGGGAAAGATATCTTAGTGTTAGGGACAGTTGGGGTGTTCCCCTTTTATTTTGACCCAAATAAAAGTCTATAATCACAACAATGTCACCTGTGTGTCGATGTCATTCCACACCCTTAAATATGGTGTCAGAGGAGTGGGATCTGCCCTGGTAAATACAAACCGGGGAACCCTAAAATTCACCAAACTTAATGAAAGGGCTTCCAAACCCTGAGTGGCCCTCTGTGAGTCAATTGGCTTTGATATCTCCATTAGTCAGGACCTAATCATAGAACCGGGAGGACTGATCATACCCACCAAGCTAGTCTTAATAGCTCCCAAAGGCACATACATCAGACTAACATCCAAGTCTGGGCTAGCCTGTAAATATGGTGTAAATGTTATAGCCGGGATGGTGGACCCAAACTACAGGGGAGATGTTAAAATCCTGGTTCAGAATAATGGAAGACAATCTTATCCTAAGATTGGAGATAAGGTTGTCCAGGGAATTTTAGCAAAAGCAATATTTCCAGACTTGTTACAAGTGAAAAAAAAAATTGTGAAGTGGATGTAGAAACAAACCCTGAAAAAAGAACTCGAACACAAAGGTTGGAGACTGAGGAGGCAGAAATCATGCCAGATCTGGAATTTGTGCAGCTTAATAAACCCATTTTAGCTGATGCTTTCCTTACAGTTTAACAGATGAGGGAATGAAGAGAGAGGGTTACTGTATAGGGGAAACACTACCCAGGTGGGGACCTCGCAATTGTAGTGCCACAAAGTCACTGTAGGCTTGTATTGAAAATCACACATTCTCACCTTACCCCAGGGCACTTGGGGGCAGCGAAGACCCAGGAAAAGGTTGCAAGCAGATTCTACTGGCCAGGAGTTTTCACAGACGTAAAAACCTTTGTGTCTGCCTGCTCTGTATGTCAGAAAACAGCACCACATATCCCACCTCCAACCCTGCTAGAACCCATCATCGAGGTCCCCTTTTCCCACATTGGCATAGATATTGTGGGTTCACTAGAACCCTCACGCCTGGGGAACAAATACACATTGGTCATCCTCGATTATGTTACCCAAAAGCTTTTCTGACACAAAATAGCTCATCATAGCAGATATTAAAACACCTCATCTCCTCCCTGTCCTGTGTAGATTTCCTAAAGGAGATGTTAACAGATCAGGGAACCAAATTTAAGAGTACATTTATGGCTGAGGTGAATGGCGATCCTTCAGATTAAGACCCATAGAACGTCTGTTCACCGTACACAGACGGATGGCCTCGTTGAATGATTTAATAAGACTCTTAAGAGCATTCTCAGGGGGTTAGTTGAGATGGACAGAAGAAATTGAGATACGAGGATTCTCTGGGCACTGATCGCTATTAGGAATCCCCCCCCCAAAGCATCCCTAGGTTTTTCACTATTCAAGCTCTTATATAGACATGAACCCAGAGATGTGTTGGATATGCTTAGAGAGACCTAGGAGGAAAGAGAGGAGGCTATTTTATCTTAGTCCCAGACTGTGCAAATAAGAACATATGACTATTGTTGGGGATATAGTCCATACCCATTTATTGAGGGCCCAGGAAATCCAAAAGGGTCATTATGGTAACAAATAAATGGCAGCCCGGTCTCTTTCCATTGGACCAAGGTCCTGGTATTATCCCCACTTCTGAAAATAAGATGTTGCAGTCGCATGGTTCATATGAGGTCTTGGAACAGACTGGTCCATGCAATTACAGAGTATGGCAACCTGATAAAAGACTTAAGTCCCAGGCGTATCATATTAATCTCCTAAAGGAGTGGAAGGAGGATTCTGTAGAGTCTTCTTCAGTCATGATGGCCAGTCTTATCTGAAGAGATTGGGGATCATACTTTAATACCATCTGATCTTTCCCCATCCCAGCAACAGAATATTCAAGATCTCTTAAATTAGTTCCCAGTTGTCTTTAGTGAAGAACCAGGGAGAGTCAAGGGGATGGATCATCACATTTGCACGCCCCTTGGGAAGGTTATAAATGTAAAGTCATATAGGATCCCAGAGGCACGCAAAGAAATAGTCCTCCAGGAGGTGGAGAAAATGCTGGCAGCCGACACAGAACCACCTCACAGTATGTGGCCTTCCCCAAAAAACTTTGGTAGCCAAACCAGATGAATCGTGGTGGTTTAGTATAGACTTCCGAAAGCTAAATGCTGCATGCCAGTTTGACAATTATCCTATGCCAAGGATTGAGGACCTGATTGATCGATTGGGCTCAGCTAGTTCTCTCTTCACAATTGATCTAACCAAAGGCAATTGGCAAGTACCTCTCAATCCGGAAGACAAAGACAATACCACATTCTCCACCCCCAGATAGCGGACTATTTCAGTTTAAGGTATTACCATTTGGACTTCAAGATGTTCCATCTACCTTTCAAAGGTTAATGGACCAACTACTCAGACCACATTAGAGTTTCTGTGATCCCATTTAGACAATACCAACATCCACAGTAAGACCTGCGACGAACACATTTATATAAGATCACTAAAGCCTTAAAACAGACTGGACTAACAGCTAACCTGAAGAAATGCCACCTTACTCAGTCAGCAATTAGGAATCTGGGTTTCTATGGATTGGTAGAACCCTAATTAGAAAAAGTCAGAGCAGTAAGAGAAACTCCCACTTCAAAAACCAAAAAGCAACCCAATGGCTTTTTTAGGACAGGATGGGTATTACAGGAGGTTTATCCACAATGTTTCATCCATCACATCATGCTTAACTGACAAACTGATGTGGTGAATCTAGTGATGTCACCACTCACTCCCGGGAGATGCTCTCTTCCCATATGGACAGGGAAAAGCACCCACTACTTGATCCTGACTGTGGGGTTAGTTGCCTGAAGGAGGACCATATGGGGGGTAAGATAACCTTCATGGAGGTAAGGAGACTCACTGGCAGGAACCTGGTATCCCCCTTTACATTCAGGCTATGGCACTCACTCTTTAAATCCCTCAACTTGTATAGCATATTGCGACATAGTACTGAGTGGGGGGGGAACGGGTTCTGTCTATGAGGCTTTTTTCCATTCTCCTTACGGAAAGACAGATGAGAAAGATTGCAGGAGTAGAGTAGAGCACTGAACTAGAGACACAATCTAGTAATTTGAAGTATCTGGTAGGTGCCGGGACATTCAAAAGGCCGGCACCGTGAAGATAGAGATCGAAGGGAAGCAGATCCACTTTGCCGGAGGCGTACCAAGGAAAGAAGCTGATGACAGCCGGAGAAGAGGGCAGGCCAGAGGCCGTCTGCGCCTTTTTAAGAGGCTGGAAGGAAGGTACGTTGTCTGAGAGCCTACAGCAGGAGACACTGCGAGAAGGCAGCAACAGTGAAGCGGGAACCAAAGAGCTGACAGGACGCCGGTCGGCAAGATGAGACTCCCGGCAAAGGAAGCAAGGACCGCAGAGAATGCCGAATCCGCCACAAGAGAACAGTGAGCCCAAGCAAGTGAAGTAGGTCACCAGTGCTCTTCGTAGCGTAGACTCCGCAGCACACAGAAGGTGCGAAAGCGAACCCAAGCAAGGGAACAGGAACACAAAGTATTAAGAAGGGAAACCAGTAAAGAGGGGTTGAAGACCCCAAAACAATGATGGAGCAAAACGGACATATGTTGAAGACCGGGCAGGCAAGCATACCAGGCAACATGTGGCATGTCAGGGACCTGCACATAAAAGTGTGTGTTGTAAAAGCCCTTGCAATACACGAGGCAACGGGAATGCGAGCATGGGACCTGCACCCAAATACAAAGTGAATATTGTAAAGTCACAAGGGAAGACTCATACAGCGTTTGGTGCAGATACAGAAAGAAGCCCTGGCAGGAGAGTATACCCGGCATAGGAGAAAGGTGAGAAGTACAAATCAAAAGTTGTGAAAGCCGGTCAGGAGAGTACACCAGGCAATGTGAATGTACTGTGAGAATTAGGGAGAGTGAGAGTAACATCTTAAGATTCCAGACATGGGGGAAGTATGAAAGTACACGGGAAGGCTTATACCCTTTTGGCGCGGCCATACAAACAAGCCCTGGCAGGAGAGTACACCAGGCATAGGAGAAAAGTGAGCATGCAAAGTAAGAGTTGTGTAAGCTTGGAGGGACAGTACATCAAGTAATAACGTACACAGTAAAAGTTGTGAAAGCCTGCAAGGAGAATACACCAGACAATGTGCAATGTACTGTACGAATTGGGAAGAGAGAGTGACCTCTTAAGATTGTACATACTCTAGGGGAAGGGAGGCATACCCCCCTTACCCTCAGCCCCCCGGCGAGAAACCTAAATTGGACAATCACAGAGACAGAAATTCCTTTGAGGCTGGGAAATCCAGGGGATAGGAAACCTACTCTCGTAGTTAAAGAGCCATAGAATCCTAAGGAAAGGAATTGTGTTTGTAAATTCTAAAGAGCTGAGGAAGCCCCAGGGGAAGGAAAGGATATCCCTGGATAAGAAAGTTATGGACATTAGAAAAAGAAAAAGGGGAAGGGAAGCACCTCTCTTGGACCGTATTATTTTGAAGGTGTAAAACGCCAAAGAAACACTGCAAAAAGGGGAACACCCCCAGAGTATGGGTAGTAAATCATCCTGAGAAACCTTAGGGGAAGGAAGCCCCTTCTTGAGGCTTGTGTAACTTTGATTTTTTTTGTTTCTTTTTGAGCCCTTTTTGAACTTTGTGTTGGAACTGCGGAAGGAACCACCTTCAACCATTTGGGAGATTTTACCCCTTTTTCACATTATCTTAGGTTTAGAATTTAGAATGCAAGGGTCCCGGTTAGGATTTCAGACAGGACTGAGAACCGTTTTGCTTTTGGACATTCTGACAAGAACATCCTTTAGTTTCATTGAGGCAGGGAAACCCCTCACAGTGATAGGCCGAGATACATATTTCTTCAACCCGCTTTTCTTTTACTAACATTTTATAGCAATCAACACAATGCCCTTGAGTGCGAGTCTTACTCCTGATATCTTACAATGAGGAATGCCGAACTTCAGAAAAGAAAATGGGTAAAATAAGATCAAGCATGCTTTGACATCCTTAAAACCATCTTAGGTACCAAGCCAGTACTAAGATCAGAACAATCCTATTTGGCTTTTTGAAAACAGATGAAGACCTTGCTCTTTTCCCAGGGCTTGACCTTGGTTTGACTACCGGATCCACCAAACATTGACTTTGAACCTCACATGTACACTATTTCACCAACTGTATGAGTAATCTGTAACCGGCACCTTGATGCCTCTCGGTTAGTGTACTCAAGAAATGCACAAATTAATAAAACTACCCACCTTCAAGAAATAATTAATACTTCAGACTGATGCTTCCAAAGTGGGCATAGGGGCTGTTTTATCACAGATATATGATGGGAAAGAGCACCCCACACTAAACATGAGCAGGAAATTATTCCCCAGAGAGAAAAGCTATGCCACGATAGAACTAGAGGCACTGGCGATAACATGGGCAGTAAGTCACCTTTGGTATTATCTTACAGGAAGAAAATCTTCACTGATCACTCACCCCTTATGTGGCTTGGTTGTGGAGTATGGAGGAGTATGGACATCTGTGTGAGGGGAGGAAGGTGATATGAGTGGTGCTAGGCAGCGTTTGTAATGTGTTTGATTTGTCTAGCAGGGGAGCAGTGTCTGTGTGGATATTGTATGGCAGAGTGAGTGAGAGGATTGCACCGTGGCCAGACCACGATACCCAGATACTATTTTACACAGAAATGTGATTTCTGCATGAAATCAGAAGGTCAAGGGTGTTGCCAGCTGGGTGTATGGGGTAGGTAATGTGATAGGTGAGGTCAAAGGGGATGAGTGGAGTGGGAATACTAATAAGCGATTGCTGCCAGGATGTGCAATACCTGGGTTAAAATCACCAAGGTAGTTGAAGGGCGAGCTGTGGAAGTGATGACGTCTGGCCATTCAGTGTGGAATTTATGATTGTGTGTCGGGCAGTAAATGGTGTGGATGAATGTGAGAAGATGGGGTGATTGAGAGGAGCAGCAGAGCGAGGGCCTCAAATATGTATATAGTGTGTGAACGAGTGTGAACAAGTCCTTAAATGATGGCAATGCCACCACTTGCTTTTGTAGGCAGGCACTTTGGTTAATCAAATAGTGTGAGGGGGAGCATATCAGGGATGGTAAGTGTGTTTTGGGGTTTCATCCATTTCGCTGTGTGAAAGAGCCTTTCGGGGGGGGTGTGTGTGTGTGTGTGTGTGTGTGTGTGTGTGTGTGTGTGTGGGGGGGGGGGGGAGGCATTGCTTTTGTGGGTCTGTTCAGGCACAGAATTGAAGTTGATAATACAAGTGTATGCAAATAGATGACTTAGTGGAACTGCAGGATTGTGTTTGATTTCTATGTTTGTTGTGTGTTTTGTACCAGGAGGTCACAAACTGATCTAGAGATCCTTTTACTCCTAACCTAAGGTCCGTTAGCCCTTTGCTCTGGACACTCGGGTGATTGAACGGCGAAGAAAAGTTGCTTAAATTGCCAAATTAGCACAGATGTACTGCTACAGAAAAACACATGAAAATGGGGATAAACATTCTAGTCTTCTTTTCACACTCAATGGAGCAGGATCAGAAGATGGAAGGAGCTGTAAAGAGTGGAAGGATAGGTCCAAGCAACAAAATTGGGGCCATGAGGGGAGGGGGAAGTGTAACCCTACCGGAGAACGACGACAGAGGAAATGCAGTGAGGGTACAGGTACAGATTGAGACATTTTGGAAATTAGATTTGGTGGGCACTTTGAAACAGTTTTACTAATTGTATAAGTGCCTAATACGTGACCAATAAATAAATCAAGAAAGGGCCCATAGAGCTATCCTTCAGATCATATCTTTTTGGCTGACGTCTCGGACAATCCCCCCCCCCACCTAGCTCCCCGTCCCCACAGGTTGAGCAAATTCTGTACCACCTTTTCCATCATGTCCACATCAGCTAAACAAATTACTAGTACAGGCTCTACTGATTCGTTAAGTCAAATCATTCTGGCTTTCGTTTTGCTTGCTAAGGTAGAGCAAGAGATGTTCCTGGCTTTTTAATGTCCTCATTTATTGCCCCAAAAATGCACTGAAAAACACAACTGCATTTCTCAAGTGCTACTCTGGTAGTCCATTGGCCAACCAGGGAAGGCATGCTTCCAAAGTGTCCCATTTAGTCCCTGGATGAGGACGCATCCAGAAAGTGGGTCAGTGTAAAAAGCTGGTGGCAGCATAATGTATTTTACTTGGTTGCATGATGGTTTTGCAGGTCTACTGCTAAGGTTGTGGCTTGCTCTCTGAAAAGTAGAAAACTAGCTATGTATTGTTTTGCATGCACTCCAACCTGGACATTTTCTTTGTAGTCCTTTGTCATTTTTACAGGTTGAATCATTATTTTGGGCAATTAGGCCATGTGAGGTCTAACTCCATCACAAAGGCTTCCAATATAAATAGAATCTTGTTTAGGCCAGATCATGGCCTGTCAGATAACCCCAGCCCACATTCCTGTGTTCACCCCCATGAATATAGGAGTGAGGCTGGAGTTCCCAATTGGAAGGTGGACACCACTTTGAATGGTGCCCGAATAGTGATGGAGGGGCATGGTGTGTGTATGCATGCAAGGGATGGTGGGGTTGAGTGGGTATATGTCTGAGGTGGGGAAGCTATGCGAGTATGTGTGGGAGGGATGGAGGTAGGGGGAGGCAGTAGCCATGACCGTATACTGCAATATCTGTATTACACTGACTCTCTTGAAGGAACAATGTATAGCCACTGGACCCAGTACTTGATTACAAAAGGGCTCTCTGAAGGGCCACCATATAGTATAAACGGCTGTACCCTGCCAGAATTATACAAAGGGCACACAACAGTGAAGCCAATACAACCACTAGTGCAAAGCGACTAACAGAGGAAAACAGGGTTGTGCAGCTCCCTGCACGTGAGCAGGGCTTGAGTCACTTGGGTGCACAATCGGCATACGCATCGCCCGTTAGGCTACAGATTGAGGACTCTGAAAAGTTGAATGAACCAGCAAGTTCCAAATCATGCTTCCCAATTTGGTGGCGATCGATTCCTAGATTTGGGCCTGGTGGAGAGGTTTTAGGAAACACGGGCTATAGTAATCAGGGAACGGCCGAGAGGATAGCCAAAACCCAATCACGGTAGCAATGGAGAGCAGTCAAGGCTTATTCTCAGGAGAATGAGTGGGTCAAGGGCCATCAGCGAGTCCACACGGTATGGCCTACAATGTTTCAATTTAGAATTGAAGCAAAGCCCCAGTAAAGTCACGGTAAAGTCCTGCTGATGGGAGCTCGGTCCTCCAATTATTTCACTATGCTTCTCTCTTGTTTATTTTTATTTATTTCTTTTGTCACTCCCTACAAACGCCTTTTGTTTCATCATGCCAGCTCTCCTTACCTGTCCTGATTTCTGCCCACCTAACAACGCCCCTTCCCACTCCAGGTGAAGGTCCCAGGAATTAGTTTCTATCATGGCACTCCATCCTTCTCCTTTTTTTGCAATATTTGCAGTGTTTTCTCTGCTGCCTTGTCTATCCTTTGGTTGACTATGCCTGCCGACTCTTTCAGTTGCTCTCACCTTGCTCCCACTTGCTCTTTCATAATTATGATAATCTCATTTACCCTCCGTCTACTGACCCGTCTGTCCCTCAATGTGGCTCTTTAGAACTCCTATGACAGTAACAAAGGGCATTTGGTTCTTGATCTTTGTCTTTGCCTTGCTTCCATTTCCATTTCTTATGCCTTACTGAAAATTGGCATTCTCCCTCCAACACTTATCCCGGCTTTTCCGTCATCCTTTTTCTTTTTCTCCAATACACCCCGCCACTCTGGTCGCGGTGGAGTGGAAATTCGGTCCCATCTGTTCCTCCTTCTGCCTCTTCAGACATCCCTTCCGTTTCGACCTTTAAAGTTCAGTACTCTCTTGTCGTCCTTCATCTTTGGCTATTCTCTTACTCCATCGTCTCCAGGACCCGTTACTACTTTATGTGAGGATCTTTACTTGCTTCCCTCTCTTTTGCTCGCTCAAGATTTTACTCGGATTCTTTTAGGCAAATGTAATCTTCACCTTTCTTCTACCCATGCTTTTGTTCCCCTTGTTTCAATTCTTGATTCCCATCATCTCGCACAAATTCATACCCTCGCTCCCATAACTCCAGTTCTTAACGAGTTCTTTTTCTCCATGATTCCGCTCACGTCCTTTGACTACACTTCTGCTTCAGTATTTTGATAATCTGCTTTCTTTTTCCTTTTCTCTTCCCCTTCCACCCCCTTGTTCCTCCCTTGCCCAGATTTTCTTTCATTTAATATTTCTTCCTGTATGTGTGCCCTCACTTCAGTTTTGCCTTCTTTAGATCTCTTCTCGCCCATCTGCTGCTCTCTTTTCTGATAGCTTAACCAACACTCGTGATCTTTATCCCCTCACTTCTTTTTTCTGCCACAAACTATCTCAACCTTGGATGAGCCCCTCTGGGCAGGTCAGCAGGCTTTGCTGTGCCAAGCGATGTTGGTTTAAGAACCTGATCTACCCTCCCATCAAACATCCAATAATGCTCTTTTCCTCTCAGCTAAGTAACTTTAGCTTTAATTCCTGCTTTAATTCTCTTCCCACCTCAGTCTTCTGTTTCTAATTTTAATGCGTGTCCTCTCCCCTTCCCCTGCAGACCCTGCCTCCTCTTCCTCTGTCTGCCTGTGATTCTGTTAACTATTTTTCTTCTAAGACTTCTTCGTGGTCACTCACATCCTCATTCCCAGTGGCCTGCTTGTCTGGCGCTACTATGTCTTCCTTTTACATACTTTCATTTGTACACTGCTTCTTGCCTTGTTTGTGCCCACGCTACTGCTGCTCCAGGGGACCCTTTCCCTTCATCCTTGAGCACTACTGTGTATCCCTCCCGTTAGGTAAGAATTGGTGCAGTCCAACTGATGAGGACTACATAAGTCCTTATCTGCTTGGTATTAGGTAACCCACCTTTTCATAAAGGTCTGTACTACACAAGTTGGTAGTGTGACTGAGCAGCCAGGCTTATCTTAAGAGGGGTAATGTGAGCTGTAGAGCTGTACAATTGAAATCAGTAAGTACAAGTGGCCAAGTAACACTTACAGTTATATATAAATATTTATTTAATATATACACAGTTTAAATAAGCATTCTTTAAAAAGCTTCATCTACTAGAAACATTCAAAGTCTGGATTCAGTTTTTAGAAGACAATAAAAGTTGGTAAATACTTCTCTTATGCCAACACATGTTCCAGCACACGGAGTGACTTCAGTGAAGGTTAGTATTGCACTTACTTTCAGTTACTGAGTTGTGAAAGGAAGGAAAGGTTATAATAAGACATTGAACATACTTTCAACAGTTTGTAAAATAATTATAATCTCCTAAAGTAAGGCAGGTAAACATTTATCCCAGCAATAATAGTATCCACAATTATAACCTATGAGGGAAAAAGTACTGCCAAGGCCAGTAGGTTCAGAGGAGTGCCTTTAGGGAGCTAGGACAGCCAAAGTCAATGGAGAAAGTTAATAGTTCTGATGCACATCTTCTTAGATAAAGTCTTGACAAAGTTAGTAAGTTCAAAGGAAATCACAGTAACTCAAGTGAGCTACTTTGTAGAGAGCACAAGCTATTAGGCCAGTGCAGGCGAGTTGAGATCAACTCCAGAAAGTACTTCGCGAGACAGGAAGCACAACTTTAGGCTAAAAGGTGAAAACCCCAAACCCCACAGTACCTGTGGTTCAATGATGTTCCAGCTGGATTCCTCCTTGCTACAGCTTGGCGGAGCCTTGTTCCTGGACCTTGGTCGTGGTGACGAAAGGGAGGACATCTGGCGGGCTCCTGCGGAAGCACTCGGGAGAGGGACTCCTCATCAATGGATTTCCTTTGTTTTCGCGGCACTTCAGCATTTTGGCGCCATTTCGTCGGTGGCAAATGAAGAACGAAAACTCTGGTTGGAAGAAGCTTGCTCCCTCGGACCTGGACTCTAGTGAGGGGACTCTGGATCAAGATTTCCTACTTCTGTAGGATCCTCTGGATGCCATGAAGATCTGGACGGATTCGGACTTAGCAAGATGATGCACTCGTCAATGGTCACAGGACCCCTGGCATTGGGCTTCTGCAGCTCTGATGAGGCACAGCAAGTCAGGGATGCGCCAAATGGAAGCTTGTCTTGAGGCTAGTTGGTCCCACCAGCCCAATGGAGTAAGTCTTCCCGTATGGGTCTTCCAAGTTGACATGAAAACTTGGTCAGCACAGCTGCAGGGCTTCACCGGGCACTTGGTGGTCCAGGAGGGTGCTGCTCGCGTTTCGTCACGTCTTCTTCGGATGTTCCTCTCCAGTGGTTGACTCTGCCTCTAGTACCAAAAACCTCACTTTTTCTGCGATTTCCCATTCATTCACAGCCTAAGCTGTCAATAACACAACCAGTCGGCCAATCAGGACTGGTCTCACTCAGGCACACCTAGAGATAAAGGAAAGGGACATTTCTGGACCCTCCCTCACTTCCTGCCTTTCCAGACACACTGAGGCCTGGGGGGGTGGCTTCCGGGCTGAAGCCAGCCAAAGGCAAAACACACAAAGGACTCAAACCTGCTTCAACTAATAGAGTAAAAACCCAGAAGAAACTAAAAAAAAATGACGGAAAAAGAAGACAGGGGTCATTTTGGGAAAATGGACACCCATGAATGATGTACTGCAGGAGAGGGTTCAGCCTGCGGTAAACATGCACACTGGTAGTAAAATTAAACCACTGCCACCAGCCATTTAAAGTAGGTTAGTGTAACAAAAAATGTTACATGAGAAGTGGGATAAGGAATTACTAGGTAACCCCCTTCCCAGCCCTCCACACAGGGTGGTGTGTGCTGGTCCCACAAAGAGAAAGGTAAGTAAGACAGGGATCATCTTATTATTCTTGGGAACGGTAGTTCACCCAAGAAAACGGATTTAAACATTTAGGGAAGTCCAAGGGGCTTCTCAGTGGCACGGCACCGAGTCACTATACAAAAAGCAGATGCCTGGGAATTCCAAGATGGCCGCTGGTGCGTAGGGACATGCGGTTCTTAGCTCCGCTCTGACCTGAAAACAAAGCTGTCCTCCCCCTTTGGTTTGGAGCTAGATCGGGTACTAGAAAGGCTGGATAATGGTTGAGTGCAACAACGGCTGTCCCATTGTGAAAAGGTCCCCCTCGCATCGTGCAGCGGGAAGATTTAGCTCACGGGGTGAACAATGCTGTCTCTCTACACGGCTGGTGCTCTACCCGTTTAAGGCTGAATCCGGCTCCGGATAGCAGGCGAGACCTCAAGGAGCAACAAAGCTTTCCTCCCCATCGGGCAATAGCGTTAACAGGCTGTGAAAGGCGGCATGCTTGATCAGGACGGAGGAATCACCAGTGAGGAAGGAACCGGGGCAGGAGTATGCAGAAAGATAGCTTGTCATAGAAGCGTGGCTGCAGGCTCCCATTGTGAGTGCGTCAGCTGGAAGTTATGGAGGTGCAACCCCACCCCCCAGCAGTAAGCAGGGAGTTTGAATACGCCGTAACTCTGGGAGCCATTGTAGTTGTTGACGTAAACACTTCCCAAGTGGGCCTGCAGCAGTGGCATAGCTGGAGGAGATGGTGCTAAATGTAGAATGGCCGCGGACTGAGTCATGGAAATGTATAGCAACGTGAGAGTTGCAGTCATTAGGTGTGTAAGCTTCTGAGTAGGCCCACCCTTCCACGGTCTAGCGGCTGGGTATGGGCAGGGACGGTTGATCGGCCATGGTGCATCAACCTACAGGGGCAGTGTGCTTTTGCGCTGCAACCAGTAAAAAGACTGGTATCTGCTGTCAACAGTGGTGCTTGGATGATGCAGTTTTACCCTAAATAGGTGAAACTGGCTAGCACTTTACATCTGCCTACAATTGAATATAAGCCGCTCAGCATTCAAGGTCATAGATGTGGATATAAAGCAGAAAACCGATGCAGGTGGAGACAAAGTGATTCCAATAAATCCAGTAGAACCCAGCAGAGAGGGGCATATACAATTACAGGGAACCTATGTGGACATATTATCCTATCCTAATGCCAAAGTCTAAAGCTAAGGGTTCCCAGGCTAAAAGGAGGCAACCGCATGCGGAACAGGAAGGTCAACTTGAGGTGTTGGAAACAAAGCATAGATACAGGAATAGGACATAATAAGCAAGATATTGTGGATGGTGAAAAAAGGGATACCCCGGAAGCTTGCGATATGGCACTCAGCAAAGATGACCTCAAAGAATGTTTAAGGGAGATGGAAGGGAGACTTGCAGACAACTTTCAGCAACAGTTCACGTTTCTACGTGAAGAATTGAGATCCTCATTGATGGACGTTAAGGGGGAATTGAAAGAGCTAGGGGAAAGAGTGGACGTCGCTGCACAAGGTCTGGTGGAGACATCAGAAGAGGCTTGGCAGAACAGTGAACTTTTGGAACAACTGGCGAGATTCTCGACTTAATTTAGAAATACAAGCTGAAGATTTGGAGAACCGTTCAAGGAGGTCTAATATCCGTATTAAAGGTTTAGGTGAGAATTACAGACACAGATCGAAAAACAACGGTGCAACAATGCTTTGGGAATTTGGTGATGGATAGCCCGTTGAACATTGGGATTGATCGGGTCCATAGAGTTGGTCCGAGGAGGACAGAACCCGCGGCAAGGCCCAGAGAGGTTTTGCAGTCCCCTCGTATTCTTTGAAAGAGAATTCTGCGGACAGCAAGAGTAGAAGGGGAAATTAAAATCAATGGTATGGAGATTCAAAAGCATCAGGACTTGGCTTTGGTGACACTTCAGAAGCGAGATGAGCTAAGTAACACATGTTTTGGTGGCAAAAAACAGATACAGTATAAATGGACGTTTTCATTTGGCTGCTTTTCACCTTGGAGGGCGTACAACACTGTATAACGTGCTGAAGGACTGGCAATGCTGAATATTGAGGAAGAGGAGTGACATGGAGAGCGACGAGCGGGGCCCTCCACTCAACGGGGAATGCGATGATGGAATTGGTGCATGGCAATGGGAAGAAGGGTGGACGTGGGGCTAACTTAAAGGATCCTCGAGGGAAGGGGCAAGGTGGAAGGGAGGAAAAGAGGGCTGAAGGAACTCCTTAAAAGAAGAGCTGTATTTTATAATTGGAAACAGGTCGGGAGGAATATTATCCGTTGGTCAAGGGAAGGCTGGAGCGGAGGGCTGGTGGAGGATGTCTTTGGAATCCAGGGGAAGTGTGACCCCAGGTTTGCAGCAGGCAACGGCATGGGGGATATCTCCCGAGGGTATCATAGCATCGGAGGCCTAGGCCTGGTGAGGGGGTAAGTTGGGGAAAGTGGGAGAGAGGGGTGAAGGGGGGGGGCAGAGGAGAAGAGGATGGTGCAATTATATCTACAGGGGAACTGTTTGGATTGAATCATGAATGCTTCTATATAATACACATTTAAGGTTATATCCTATAATGTAAGGGGGTCAAACTCCCTGGTGAAGATGAAAAAGGTGGAAGTTGTACTCAAAAAGGAAAAAGTGGATATCATTAGCTTGGAGAAGACACATATTAGAAAGAAGGATAAACTAGTGGGGAAATTACGTTGTTTCTCTAGAATATACCAATCTAATGCATTTGGGAAGACCTTGGGGCTAATGATAGGACTTGAGGTACATTAAGAGCATCAGTAGAGCGATATGTAACTGATATGGAGGAAAGTCATCTCTTTGTTATGCTGCAAATGGAATATAAATTGATTACCTTGGCAACGGTGTATGCGCCTAATACAGGACAGGGTCAATTTTTGCAGGAAGTCGTTTTAAGCTGGAAGATTTTGCAAGCGGGAAATAAGATTTGCGGGAGGTTTTAATATAGCTTGGGATTCTAAAGTAGATAGGAGTGGGGGTGGAGGGAAAGGGACAGTACACCGTAACAGGTGTTCAAAAGAAGGTTTGAAAACATAACATTGCGGGATGTATGGCGGATGAAGAGGGGAGGGCGAAAAGGGATACACATGTTTTTCACACATATATCGATCCCGCTCTAGAATAGATTATGTATGAGTATCGGCCAGCTTAATGGGGGATGTAACAGGAATGGCAGTGGGATCCATAGCTTTGTCTGATCATGCGCCTCTAACGGTGCAGTTTAGAGATAAGGGACAGCGTGTGGGCCTGTGGGCCTGGGCGTTACATGGGGTATTATTGGACAATGAAGGCACGGCTGGGCTAATAAGAAGTAAACTAGAAGAGCATTTCTCTATAAACTGCAACCAGTCGGTTTCGCCAGAGGGAACATGGGAGACTTTCAAAGCGGTGATGCGAGGAGAATTAATGGCACTCAAGAGTTCAGCGGGAGAAACAGAGGCATAAGACAGAAATGGACCTGGAATTCCAAGTGCGGGATAACCAAATGGCTATAGCTAAACATAGAACAAGGACCTTGTCCAGTAAATTAAAAGAGCTGAATAGTCAGATGAATTTGTTGCAGACTCAGAGAGCAGAGAGATCTTTTCTCGTGACTAAACAAAGATATTACGTCCATCCAAGCTAATAAAACGGATAAATTACTGGCCCAGAAGCTGAAAGGAGTAGAAGCAGCAAAGCTGGTACAGCGAATTTCACACCCTGATGGGTCAGTTACTGGGGCAGAGGAAATTACCAAAACCTTTGCGCAATTTTACTAATTATTATATGCGTCTAATAACCCCGATTATCAAGGGATACAATGTTATTTGAGGGAGATAAAAATGGCTAAAATAACAATGAAGGAACGGGAGAATTTGGAAAAGGTGATTAGTGAGGAGGCGGTTATGGAGGCGATAAAAATGCTATCAATATATAAAGCACTGGGGCCAGATGGGTTTGCGGCAATGTTTTATAAGAAATGTGCAAGGCAGTTGGTCCCGATATTAAGGGAGCTATTTGATACGATAGGGGTTAGCGGGCCGTAACACCAACTATGTCGGAGGTGAAGGTGTTGGTTTTTGGAAAGCCTGGAAAAGACCCGACGAAATGCAGGTCATACAGACGCATACCCCTGTTAGATATAGACGCAAAACTGTATATTAATAGCTAGGCAACAAGATTAGTGCAGCTTATGCCCGATTTGATACACGTGGATCAATCAGGGTTTAGAATGGGTACACAGACTTCGGATCCCGACTTCCACGGAGGGATGTTGGTGAGAATGTGGAGGGAAGGGCGATTGGTGGCATATTTGGTGGGATTGCCCAGAATTGAAGGAGTTTTGGGAAGAGGTAACAAGTCAGAATAAAAAAATTGGTTTCCCCGGCAGTAATATGGTCACCCAAGGAATGGCTGTGTGGTTTGTTTGACCCTGAAAATTGCTTGCCCTCTAAAATTCAAAGTAAAGCATTTATGTTAATGCAAATAGCTGGTCCTCAGAAGTGGCTGGAAACAGAAAAATGTACCAGGGGTAAGAGAATGTCTACTCAAACTGTGGAGGTTTATTGACTTAAAGTGGATGACATATGACCTTCAAGGTGAGGTTTCGACTAGAATGTTCATTGGTATTGGACTTTCTCAATGGGGACTTTGTACTACAATGGTGTCCACATAATATAGAGATTTTTTTTTAATATTCTTTAATTGAAATTTAGCAGAAATTAATCTACTTTTTTCAATTTATAAAAATACATTTCATAAATTAATCCTAAATTACAGAAAGGAAACATGCTAAATTATTTACAAATTATTTACAGACATAACATCTTTAACTATTTAGATATATCAGTAAAATAAATGGGATAGTATCACTATTATCAGATCTCTTGACACATCTATTCATTCGTACACTGTCCATTTCCATTTTCCAAAAGAATAATAGTAAGAAAATTCACTGAAGCTATGTTTAGGCTCATATGAGCAGAGTTAAGAAGGAAAGCCCATCTAAGTTCAGGCTGCACGTTTGCAACTGTGGTCATATCTTTCTCAAACAATTTATTTTGCTGGGGAGTCAGTGCTGTACATTCTACAATTAGATGTTCCAAGGTTTCTTTTTGTGCTAGATCACTGCAGAATCTACAGATATTTTCCGACACGCCGATTTGCTTACGTTGGGCCAAAACATCTCGGGTGAGCCATAAGTTAAATCGCATTCTCACGATTGCCATGCATATTTGTGGTCAGGGGGCTCTAGTCAGATAAGATTCAACAACCCCCATTCTCTTTTCAACATAGCATTTGTTATTAAATGCTTATATTGCAGGCATAATGAATGAGTGAGGATCCAATCTTGGAGGAAGATTTTCTTTTTAGCTCTTACAGGATTCATTATAAGGGTGTCCAAGTTGACATCTGCCATGGCCAGCACTTGATAAACATATTTAGTCCATTTCTGGATAAAGAAATGATTCGATGTAAACAAATAAGACGCTAGTACAGCTAGAATTGACATTTTATTGGTATTTACAAGGCATTTATGCAGTAAAGCACATAACTGCCAATGATATTTCGCATTTAGAGATGTAAGACCCAACTCATATCTCAAACATGTGCCAGGAGTGGATTGTGGTACATTAAGAATCTGTCTCCAGAACTTAGCTTCTAGGTTATTCCAGAGTTGGGTAGAAGTGATAGCTCTTGACTCGAGCCCATACAACAATAGAGGAGAAACATTTTGTTGCCAGAAGAGGAGCGCTGGATTAATAGTGAATTTGCCATATTTATGAAGTATTATTTTAGTTTGAGATATGGCTGATGTTAACTTGTCTTGTAATGTAAATATATGCACTGAGGCAGAATTATTGCCTTCAAATGGTAAACCCAGGTATCTATAGTGAGATACAACATCTAGGGTGATGTCTTTTACCCTCCATACAAATTTATTTCTGTGAGTTAGTTTAGGTGTGTATGCTACGATTTGTGACTTTTTGACATTGATTGACAATTTGTTTTCATCAAAATAAACAGTAAGGACAGATAGTAGCTTTTGCAATCCTGTCAAGGTCTTAGAGATAAGAACAAGATCATCGGCATACCACAATGCTTGTATTGCAATCAAATTCATTTTTGGAGAGTCTGATGCAATAGGGGAGAAGATGTCTCTAACATCATGAATGAAGAAATTTAAGAGGGCCGAAGCCAGGATGCAACCCTGCTTCAGCCCTCTTGAAGTTCCTATTACAACAGATATTAATCCCATAAAGGTCAAACGAACCTGAATGGAGGTTGAAGAATGCAACATGAAGAGGATGTCCATCAAACCCTGGGGACACTGGGCTTTGATCAATTTCTCAATTAGTTTCACTCTTGAGACAGAGTCAAATGCCGCATTTAAATCAATAAACGCGAAGAACAATGATCTATTTGTATTTTTTGCTTGTTCTTTTAAAGCATTAAGTATCATTAGATTGACTGCAGTCCCAAGACCTGGAACAAAGCCTGTCTGATTTCGATCGCGAGAGTTGGATGACTGTGACCATTTATTGAAATCTCTTAAGATTAGCCGATTAAAGATTTTGCCTGGTGAGTCCAAAAGAGCTATCGGTCGGTAGTTTGACAGTGTTCCACGATCGCCCTTTTTATAGATCGGAACTATAAGAGAAGTACGCCATGTATCTGGGATTTTCTTTGAAGTAAGAATTTGTTGAAATATATTGTTGATTACGATTGCCCACTGTAAGGGATGCTGTTTTAACATTTGGTTGGGGATTCCATCCGGTCCAGCAGCCCGTGAAGAAGATGATTTCAATATGAGATCCTCTATTATGGACTCCGAGCATTCCAAGTTCGACAGTGATGTAGGTTGGGTTTTGTAGTGAAATGAATCAAAGGACTTGTCCGCATAGAGAGCTGTAAAGTGTGCAACCCACTGACTTTCAGAGACTCTGTTTAATTGTGACTGGAATTGTTTCTGATTGGAGTTTGAATTTAACAATTGCCAGATTTGAGCTGAGTTTTTATTTGATGTTGCCACTAGGAAAGCTTCACCATCTTGCTGGAACAATTTACCTTTATAGGATCTACACCAAGTTCTGAAACGCGATTTGATGACCTTACGCGCTTTGAACCCCTCAGTCAATGGTAGATGGTTAGTAGCTCGCAATTCTCTACGATATGCTTTCTTAGCCTGTTGCATATGTTGGTCAAATGCATAGTTGTGATTACGCCTGGTAGGAATATAAAGATTTCTATACAATGACAAAGCATCTACATAGGATTGAGGATGACATGATCTTAGCTGCTCACATAAGGTTTCGTTTAATGAAAACAAGGACTTTGGGGTCCACTTGAAGCATGTTTTGGCGTTGTTTATACTTAGAGCTTGAGACATCCAAGAGCGCTTTTGTTGAACATCAGGGCTATTCCTAGGCTAAGTTAGCATTAACATGTGGTGATCGCTTGCAGACTGCATTATTATTTTGAAATTTGTTGGCTGCATGAATTGCTCATCAGATAAATAAATGTAATCAATCGTGCTAGATGAAACGCCTCTCTGCCAGGTAGCATGAGATGGAATGTCACCAGGCAGAGAGCCATTGGCCATTCTCATGCCAAGATGGTTCATGAAGCTGTTCCATTTATTTATTTCTTGGGTTTTCTTTCCACTGGTGGTTTTAATGCAATCGAGATTAAGATCTCCAGCCAGGATGATAGATGTAATTTCATTCGTTTTTGCAATCAGTTCAAATAATGTAGACAAGTCTCTATAGAAAAGACCATCTGATATTGTTTCAATATAGATTAATTAAAGCCAAGTTATGGGCGTCAAGTGTAATTTTGACAAGTTGGATATAGCTGTTCGGACTGACCCATGGATGTACTTTAATGGCTGAACTAGATTTGACAGCTACTAAGAGGCCCGCCATAGGGCAACCCTTCTGCGCTAGGATTGCTGGGATAAAGGCTATGTCATGATTATCCCATATAGGAGGAGTAGTCAGCCAGGTTTCCTGAAGGATAACTATGTCCGCTTCTGATAGATTGATGTTTTGTTCCCATTGCAAATGGCTATTACCCCTCGTATTCCAGTTTACAAGTGTAAGAGAACTTGATTGTTTTTCGGAAGCTCCTTGCTGCAATGATGGTTATGCTTGGGCATTAATGTGCTGTCCAGTAATCATTTTTTGGTCCAAGGTACAGTAAGTTCAATGACATTCAGATCCGCAGCAATTTTTGCGCTTTTGTGTCTCACACAATGTTTCGTAATTCTTCCTTTCGGGATCTTGAGCCAGCAGGAAGCCCATTCTAAATAATTCCATCTTTGCTCGCCATAACGTGTTCAGCACTAGACCAGATTTCATCCATAACCGAACTATGGATAAATTCACATTGCAAATGAATTCTACTTGGTCAATGTCCACCGATGTCAGATCTTCCAGTTCAGGGATATCATTAAAGATGTTGAGAATACTTGCTCTTGAAAGATCATATTGTTGATGAGGGGCTGCTCCACATTTCAATATTAGCTTATGATAATTGGCAAAGCCATTTTTTTCGGATCTGGCTTCTGTTTATTATTGATGCTCTCTGTCATGCGTTGGCTTTTCTGAAGCAGGTTTTTTGCAGAAATCGGAGTACTTTGCCGTGATGCGAAGTCATTAGCCGAAGCGTTACTGTTTGTATGTGTAACTCTAGGCTCTGTGTTTCTTAATTGAGCACTGTGGTTCGGCGCCAGGTTATCCTGCGCAAAGTATGTTTCAATAGCTGTCTTTATTATCTCGTTTTGTTCATTCGTCGTGTGAGATAACTTTCCTTCCCTAGGTATAGCCTGCGAGAGATTCACTGAGGGAAAGTGACTCAGTTGTTCCGTGATCACCTGCTGATTCAATTGGGCTGCGTTTCTCTTACTTTAAATTTTTCTGAGACTGCAATTGATGCTTTCGGACCAGTCTCATTTACAGGAGCCACCGTCTTTATTTCAATTGCACATTGAGAGAGATATGCATTGACCGCAGCTTTAATTGCATCGCTCTGAGAATGCATTTCTTTTGAGTTTGATGCTTGCTGCGGAATTGTCGGCTGAAGCACGATGTCCACTGCATTTGTGGATTCCTTGCAGGGACCTTGTAGATTTGCTTGATTGCAGGGATCAGGTATATCATCCTCCAGGGCGATAACAAGTTGATTCAGAGGAGAGTGGTTTGTTGGAAGACAGGACAGGTTTTCAATTTGTGTTGGACGGACATGGATTTCAGGCAATTGTCCGCCCATCTCAGTTTGTTTACAAGTTTTTTTCATGGATTTGGTTAAATCAATTGTAAGAGGGTGAGATAAAGAATTGTTAGATTTCGCTGTTTTGTTACTTGGTTGATAGGGTTTGGTAATGAGGTGCCTTGCTTTACCTTCAGCACGAGGACGTTTAGTAAAAATGTCATAGGCTGCCTTATTAACTTGCTGCTGTGCCATTAGTGGATTATTATCCACACTTAACCACAGTGAATTAGGGTCCGCTATTATGGGAATATCAGACTCAATAGGGCGGGTGATGTGCTCAAAAGAAGGTAGAATTTGCACTGGATTTGTAATAATCGCTGCCGATACTGACACATTTGGAATTGCTCTATTGATATGATTTTCCACTAAGACATCTTGTAGGGGCAGCAGTCTCTGATGAGGATGGGTTTTAATCCATGTTATAATTTGATCAATCTTCTCAGATTGTAAACTGATTTTGGACTCAAGCGACTCGAAGAGTTTAAGTAAACTTTGGATTGTTGAGTTTACCGCCACCAATGTAATTTCAAGTAGGCCAGTATTAGAAGTTGTAGTCACTTGTTCTCTAGAGGAAGCTCGATGTCTAAGAGTGGGTAAAATGTATGAGGCCGTTAGAGAGATAGAGGAATCCATTGAACAACGTTGACAGAAATCCGGGGATGCCGAATGTGGAGATGAAATTATTCCCGAGTACTTGCATGAATTGAGACTTCAAAGAACACTTTGTCATTAACCTCAGTGTCAGAGATTTCCTCAATTTGAACAAATTGCAGTCGCAAATGTTTATCTTTTTCAGAGGTCTTGAGTGCTTGTAACATTGTGCTATCGGATACTGGAAGCTCCTCACGATTTTGGATTTGTTTGCGATTTATTGATGCACTCTTGGGGAGCTAAGCTGTGCTGCGGTAACAATAGGTCCGTGAGCTGTGGTTTTTAATGACTTTTGTAGTTCATCTTGATTTGTAAAGGCTGCCTTGGGGGAACCAGACGGGAGAAAAGAAGGGGTGACGGCTTGAGCCGCTTAGTTTGGTGAGTCTTGAAACTCTTCCCAATTCGTTGTTGTAGAGGGAACAGAACCAATCTGTGAGGCAGAATGAGCAGAATCCTGAGACGTAATTTTCAGTGGAGGACAGAATTGTCTAATGTCCTTGCTCGAGGCAGGTGTTTTTTCTCGATTTTTGACTCGAGGCGTGAGTAATAGATGTACACGAGGACACTCTTTGTTCTATCTTTTACTTTACTCGAGTCAGAGCGGAACGGGGTGCCTATTTGAGGGACTGAATTAGGTACATTTGACTTAAGGGTGTATGGTTTCATGAGCAAAAATACACACAAACAGTTATGCTAAACTGCTACTTTGGTAATTAAGTGAGACAAACACAAAACAATAATATAGCAGATAAATAAATGACTTACAAGTTCAAGTGCAAGAGCATATGCGTGTATTCACCCCTAGAATATACCAAATGGGGCAATTGTGTATCTATGGGCAAGATTTCCCCCCCTCAGTGCCGCAGCACCGCGGCTAAGCGGCAAAGCAGGACTTGAGGGGACTTGCTTGGGTGCGCGCGCGTCCCAGGTTTAATAGGGTCCGCCTCAAAATGCAGGTGAAGCCTAGGCAATGGAAAATAACAATAAACAACATTTAGTATATGCTTTAAATGAGATAGTATAACTATCAAAAGTCACTGTAGAGTGTTCACCTTGTGGGCAATGAAGTTCGTTTTCAAATAAAGTCCAAAATACGATCCGTACAAAGCGAAGCATCCAACAGTTCCTGGAACAGCAAAAGAGTCTTGCAGCAAAGCGGGACTTGAGGGGACTTGCTTGGGTGCGCGCTTGTTTCTGGTTTGTATTGGGGTCTTAACCACAACTTCCTCACCTTTATTTGCTGCTATAATTCTAGCGAGGACATCCTCAGTTTAATTTCCAGCTCCTGCGTCCACTGTTACAGTTGCAGGGCGGACGTCCTCGGTTTCATTCCCAGCCCCTGTTGTGTTGCTGGCCGTCTCGTTGACCTTTCAGCAGCCCTCGATATAATTCTTCCAAATCCTTGCTCTTCTCGCCTTGTTAAACGATTGTAAAAATAAACAGACTGCTAAATATTAGGAATGTCCCTCGTCAGAATAGGTCAAAATAGAAACGTTCCTTTCCTGAACATCCACCATGGACAAATAGGTCACAGCTCCACTACTTACTAAAAAAAAAATGGATATTGAACATTATGTCAGCAAGAATTTTTGTTGCCAAATTGAACTAGAAAAAAAAGTATGCTGCCTCTGCCTGGGGGGTGGGTAAGGAGAGGTGGGTGATTAGGGGTAGGAGAAGTGGGAGTAGAGGTGGACAGGGGGTGTCAACGTGTTTTTTTAATGTGAATAAATAAATATGGGATACATTACTCACAGTAATCGTATTTCTGATGCTTGTATCTGCTTAGATTCACATGCTGTGCATAGGTCGACATCTAGTGGAAGCTGCAGAGTATTACAGTTTGTTTTTCGAACTCGAAAATGGGCGTCGACACAGGGCGTGCCAGTAATACTATCCCTAGTGCGATGTCCACTGTACCCAAGATCCCTCACGCGTCTAGGATCCTCAGATTGTATTTTTTCTGACATGAGGTAGCGTGAGTACAGATAATCCAAGCAGATAGATAGAAAGGCAAGACTACAAGCAACCATGCGTCTTCTCTCAGAGGGGAGGAAGGGTGGGTCGCATGTGAATCTAAGCAGATACAAGCATCAGAAATACGATTACGGTGAGTAATGTATCCCTTCTGAGGCTTGTGGAATCTGCTTAGATCACATGCTCTGCATAGATTAGCGAGCAGTACCTGAAGAAGGAGGTGGGATGTGAGAAGGGTCATGAGCAAATAAGTGTCTTAGAACCGCTTGTCTCACTTGTGTGTCTGCCTTGGAATGGGTGTCAATGCAGTAATGCTGAGTAAAAGTGTGAATAGAGCTCCAAGTAGCTGCTTTGCAAATGGTGTCAAGGGGTACATTTGCAATGAAAGCCAGAGTGGCCCCAATGCCTCTAGTAGAGTGGGCTCTTGGCGTGAAAGGCAGAGTTCTTTCAGAGAGTGAGTAACACAGCTGGATACAGTTAATAATCCACTTCGAGATGGCACCTTTAGAGACGCGATCTCCCTCTCTGCCTGTAGCTACGGAGACAAACAGTTGATCTGTTTTTCTTAGCGGTCTGGTCTTATTTACATAGTAGAGGACCGCCCTACGCACATCTAGGGTGTGTAGTTTCACCTCAGCCGAGCTTTGAGGGTCCTGGAAGAAAGCCGGAAGCTCGATGGACTGGTTTACATGGAATTTAGATATAAAGTTAGGTGAGAACCTAGGGTGTGTGTGTAAAACCAGTTGGTCTTTACGGACAGTAAAGAAGGGATCCTGCACTGACAGAGCCTGAATTTCACTGACCCTTCTTATAGAAGTAATAGCTACTAAGAAGGCCGTTTTATAAGTCAGGTGTTTGAGAGTGCTTTTATGCATGGGCTCGAAAGGGGGTCCCATGAGCTTAGATAGCACCACATTAAGGTCTCACCCTGGTGGTGGGTTTGAAATAGGAGGGTGAAGTCTCTTTACTCCTTCCATGAAGGCTTTAACTACTGGTACTTTCCACCACGAGACCTTGTTATGGGAAGTGGTGTATGCAGACAGGGCTGCCAGGTGTACTTTCAGTGAGTTCAAAACCAATCCTGCGTCTAGCAGGTGGAGCATGTATGTAACAATAGTGGAAGGAGTGCAATCAACTGGGTTGATTTGTCTACTCTGGCACCAGATAACGAATCTCTTCCACTTGTCAAAGTAACAGTGCCTTGTGTTTGGATTCCTTTAGGATGTCCAAACACCTCTATGGTAAATTGAGATGTCCAAACTCTATGACCTCAGGAGCCATGCTGCCAGGTTCATTGAGTTGGGTTGCTGATGCACTGTTTGACCTTGGTGCTGGGACAGTAGGTTGTACCAGGCTGGAAGTTTGATGGGCTTGTACACCGCCATCCTGCGTAGGTGTGGGAACCACGGTTGTCTTGCCCACATGGGAGCAACTAGGACGAGCGTCATCGACTCTCTGTTCATCTTGTTCACCACCTTCCTGATGAGGAGTTGGTGGAAAAGCGTACGCAAACACCCCTGACCAGTTCATCCACAGGGCGTTCCCTTGGGAGTCTGGTTGGAGGAACCTGGATGCAAATCCTGGGCATTGTTTGTTTTCGCTTGTGGCGAATAAGTCTATAGTGGGGAAACCCCACTGAGAGAAGATATTTTCTACGACCTCTCTGTGTAGAACCAATTTGTGTTCCTCTGGGAGGGAGTCTCTGCTCAGAGCATCCGCTAGGGAATTGAGCTCCCCTGTAACATGTTGTGATGACAGGAAGATGTTTCGTCTGAGTGCCCATATCCAGATTTTCTGGGCAAGCTTGGACAGATTTGGCGAACGAGTCCCTCCTTGCTTGTTCAGGTAGAACATGGCTGTTGTGCTGTCCGTCCAGATCTGCACTGACAGGTTTAGTAGGTGGGGCTCGAACGCTTGAAGCGCTCTGAATACTGCCAGAAGCTCTAGCAGGTTGATGTGGTTCTTGGCCACTGAGGGAGACCAGAGACCCTGAGCTGTGTGGTGGAGATGGTGAGCTCCCCACCCCGTCAGACATGCATCGGTAGTGACTACTGCCTGTACTTCGGGATCGTAAAAGGGTTTTCCCTGTGCAAGATTCTCTCTTGTCCACCAGTGAAGGCTTTGTACTAGTGTTGGCGAAACGACCACTGGATCGTCCCACTGACCACTTGCCTGAGACCACTGTTTCGCCAACCATTCCTGCATGGGACGCATGCGCAGGCGCGCGTGGGGGACCAGGTAAATACATGACGCCATCATGCCCAGTAAACGCATTGCTTTGCGTACCGTTATTTGGTGACCGGACTGATATTGCGGAATTTGCAGTAGTATATTCCGAATTCTTTCCTCTGAAGGAAATGTCAACCCCTCTTGAGTATCTAGGATTGCTCCTAGGAACTGTTTGGAGGTGCTTGGCACCAGGCTTGACTTTTTCTCGTCGATTGAGAAGCCTAATTCGTGGAGGAGGTCGATAGTCCTTGGAATGTTTGTCCTGCAAATTACTGGGATTTCCCCCGTTATGAGCCAGTCGTCCAGATAAGGGTACTCCGGGATTGCCCCCCTGCGTAGGTGTGCAGCCGCCAGTACCTTGGTGAATACCCTTGGTGCCGAAGCTATCCCGAAGGGCAGTACCTTGAATTGGTAGTGCCGACTGTCCAGCTTGAAGCGCAAGTACCTTCTGTGCGCTGGGAACATGGAAATATGAAAATAGGCATCTTTCATATCCAAGGTTGCCATGTAATCCCCCTTTTTTAGGAGGGGGATTACCTCTTGTAGCGTAGTCATATGAAACTTTTGGGGCTTGACATACTTGTTGGCAGGCCGTAAATCCAATACTGGGCGCATTGTCAAATCTTTCTTTGGCACAAGGAAGTAAGTTGAATAAATACCCTTGTTTACCTGGTGTCCCGGGACGAGTTCTATCGCGTCCTCTTCTAGCAGGATGGCGATCTCCTCTAGGAGAATCTTCTGATGTTCTAAAGAGTGTACTCTCTGTCGTGGAGGATGGTTCCGGGGACGCTGCAGTAGTTCTATACAGTACCCTGTGGATACTGTTGACAGCACCCATCTGTCTGATGTGATCCCTTCCCAAGCCTGGGTGAAGTTGAAAATGCGTCCCCCTACTGGGGTTGCGTGAGAAGGGACCCTGAACTGAGCGTCACTGCTTTGGTGGAGGCGTGCCGCCTGCTTTGGTGGAGGCGTGTGTCATGATGCCTACCTCCAAGGAGCCAGGTCCGACCCAGCGACCCCAGAGGCAGGCATCATTTCCCCCAGGGGAGTGCCAGCGGGCCCAAGCTGGGGCCCTTTGGACGCAGTCCTGGCGCCTTAGGCGCCAGGCTCATGTTGGACCTCTGTCCCGGCGCCTTAGGCGCCAGGCTCATAAAGCTAGACATGTGTTCAAGTGTTTTCATGTGCACTTACCTGATGCAGACCATGCTGCCACATCCAGGCCCTCTTGAGGCCTGAATGGAACTACGTTACCTGTGGGACTACTTTCCACCCGGGTGTGGTCGGGGAAGGATACATACCTGATCGGAGGAAGGATACACACTTGGGACTCCTTCCAAAGCTATTTAAACCACACCCGATCAGCAACTCACGCTTCGCGTTGTTCTGCTCCTCGCAGCTGGACGCTCACCTTGTCAGCTCCTGCATCTGGACATCAGCCACGCCTGTCAGCATCCTGGGTCACCTGCAAAGGGAGACAAGAGACCTTACCAGCTAAATCTGCACCA